>NC_064627.1:375961501-377211501 GCF_023864275.1 Schistocerca cancellata | reverse complement strand
TTGCCGTCTTCGTATTCTCTTTCCACATCTTTCTTATTTTTCCAAAGTGCTTTGGTTTAACTTTAACTCTCAGTGCCTTTTCAACCCCTTGAGATTGTGTAGCCTTCTGGTTGATAATATTCCCCTCTGCTGTCTTTGCAGATTGTGTGGTGCCACTGAAAGCTGTTTCCGCACTATTTTGCTTTTCCGATTATATGCTCCTCTCTCATCTGCTGTGGTTTCACTCAGCTGTTCCTGTGCTGTTGCCTGGCGTGTTGTTTCCTGCAGTGGTTGGTGTTTACCTACCTGCTGTTGACGGCTGAAGAGGATCGCCAGTCCGTGTGACTTTCCACCCCCATCTCACGTCCACCCTGTATTGCTGGAACGTTATCTGGCTTCTATTTCTTTGGTATGTGTGTTGATATTTCTTCCATGTCTTCCTCGGAGCTCGTATTATCCTTTTGTATTAGCCGTTTCTTGTTGTTATGATATCGATGAGAACAACATGTATATTTCGTTTTATCGCTCTCCTGGACTCTGTAGCTATTTTTCTGAACAGTAGTTGCAGACTGGTGTTCGTTGATTTCATCCTTTTGATTATCTGATTTCTTCTGCACGTGATTTGTTGCTTGGTCATGGATGGGAATTCCTCTCATCTAAATTAGGGGACTAGTCAGTGGATTCCATTTCAGTATTCTGAGTGTTATGCGTCACAGTAGTTGTAGAAGATGTCCTGCTTCATTACACATGTGGCATGTGGGAAGCTGCAAATGGTTCAAATGGCTCTAAGCGCTATGGAACTTAACATCTGAGGTCGTCAGTCCCCTAGACTTAGAACTACTTAAACCTAACCAACCTAAGCACATCACACACATCCATGCCCGAGGCAGGATTCGAACATGCGACCGTAGCAGCAGCGCGGTTCTGCACTGAATCGCCTAGAAGCGCTCGGCCACAACAATGGGATTTTGCCCAACATATATTATGTGTGCCCTACAATCGCCTATAAGAATGTGTGGCGGGATATCTGACGTAACAAAATTCGTACACATCTAGTCCAGTGTTTCTAGTACACCATTTTCCGGAGTCGATGCTTTTTACTTGTGCGTAAGTAGAAATTACCTTTATGGCATCTTTGCTGACGAGCTTTGGGGTAGGTTTAGCATCCTGACAGTTTTCAGTATGCTGTTAGCGTTACTTATATCAGCGGTACTGACAGAATCACCACATTCACGGAATTAAAATTTGTCCTGGGTTTTCAGTGATATTCTATGTAACATAACAGTTTAGCCATAAGACAATATTCCTCATTATCCATTTCAAATGAACCCAGCTTTATCTCAAGAAATATCAAAATTTTCATACACCCAGTCATAAATGTTGAAAGCTATAGGTAGCAGTTGCCTTATACTGTTGTCAAAGGAGAACCCCAAAGTAATTTTCTGGTTCAGTCCATGGACAGCTGACCCAATGAACTGACTAGTTACGGAACTTTATACAAGCACTCCGCCTTCAGGCCACGAGTGGCCTACCGGGACCATCCGACCGCCGTGTCATCCTCAGTGGAGGATGCGGATAGGAGGGGCATGGGGTCAGCACACCGCTCTCCCGCTCATTATGATGGTATGCTTGACCGAAGCCGCTACTATTCGGTCAAGTAGCTTCTCAATTGGCATCACGAGGCTGAGTGCACCCCGAAAAATGGCAACAGCGCATGGCGGCTGGATGGTTTCCCATCCAAGTGCTGGCCACGCCCAACAGCGCTTAACTTCGGTGATCTCACGGGAACCGGCCTATCCACTGAGGCAAGGCCGTTGCCAACTTTATACAAACTGAGTTAATAATCAATCAGCTGTTCCTGGCATTATAAATATTAGTTCTCAAAATGGGTCATGTAAGGAAACAGCACTACCTGCAATAGAATGGCGGTCTGAGGTACACGAAATGGCAGAAGCTGATGAATTTCAAGGTTCTTCCAGACCATTAAAACCAAATTTGACTATATCTGTCCACAAAATATCAAAAATGTCCTGCAAGCGTACGTAACACAGGTAAAATATGGTGTACTAGTCATATGAAAAAAATTAAAATGATCGTAAGGGCAATCAAATGAAATCTTCAAATCAGAAAAAGTTCCCAGGTCAAAGGAAATGTCTTACAGCAAATATTTACAAGAAAAAACCATTTTTAGAATGGATGTGGAAGACATGAAGCAGAAAATCAATGACAGATTCATAGAAGTAGCTCGAAATCCATACGAAACAATCAGTTCCAGAGCAGCATTACCGGAAGAAGCAGATGAAACGGAATGGTGCTTCGATTGGGCATTAACAAGATTCCAGATTCCGTCATGAACCGGTAGGCAGCTAGAGAAATAATCTGCACAGCAGAGAAAAACAGCAAGAACTCTGGCTTGTTTCTTAATCTGTGCCTGTTATTCACAAGATGTATCTGAGACATTATAAATTGAAAGAAGCCCTTGTCATCGAAATCTTCAATAAGCACATCATAAATACCACAAAATATTTCTAATAAGTGCTACTGCCTTCAAAATCTTGAGAGCCACTGTTTTCAACAGACTTCAGCAACTTTCAACATCATGAAAATAATTTGATGTCATAGGAAATTGACATTTGTTCGACACGATAAGTATTAAAGTAACCTTATAAAAAACTGAAACCTTCAACTTTCCATTAATAACTACAGAATACCATAACTGAGTTACAGGTCCACGTGTGTCTATGTTCCCAAAATTACATTTTCTGGCTGATGACGGTCTAGAATGAACAGCAGTTGATTTTGTAGCCCCCCTAGTAACTCAGGCATACCTGAAATTATATTTTCACTTTTATATTGCGCGGCTGGTTTCACACTTTCATTCATGGCTTGCTGAAGTTGTGATGCTCCAGATGCGTTCGTTTCTCGCCAGGCTATTCTCTGGAAGCCAGCTGCGAAGACAGTTAGGACATACCACCAGGAAATGTGGATGAAACTCGTCGTTCTTTTATTCTCGGTCGTCCGAGATTTACAGTTAAAATGCATCGCATTTTCTTTGTAACAGTAAACTGCTGTCCAAATATGTATTTCCATTTGTAAATATTTGTCTCAAATCAGTAAAAGCATGACCATATTCAACATTACCATCCTTCATGAAAACAATAATGTTAGCGACAAACATGCTACGGCCTGGTTTGTGCTAATCTTTTAAGTTATGGTGTCGAGTTAAGAAACAAATCACCATGGAGATTTATACAGAAACACTTTTAAAAGTAACTTACAGTTGTGGTACAGTCGAAACAAATAACACGTTACACATTTATCATTATTTACTTGCAATACGTGTAGGCACAAAATCCTTTCCGGCTTTGCTTCCAGAGCTCAAAATTATTTACATATGTCAACTACGTTTCTCACGTAGCAATATGTGTTATAAAAAATAGCAAAAGTAAAATGGCCAGCGACTATGTTTTTCACTGCAAACATTTCGAAACATGATCGGTGTTGTACTTCACTTTGAAGTATCACAATAACTATGGGAAATAATCAAAAGAAAAAGGATTCATTTTCAAGTTGTGATGTGTGGCTATCAAGCGCGGGAAAATATTTTTTATTTTTTATTTTTTTTCCCCGAATAGTTTCCTCAAAATACAACGAGAAATAGTGACTAGCGGAGAACACGTACGAATCCCAAAATATTGGTTTCTATTTTTTACTCGAGAATTAAAAGCTTTACAGACAAATTAAGTACAAAGACGAATGTAGGTTTGCTTCACGTACTAAAATGTCCGCCCCGGTAGCTGAGATTTTCTGAGCTCAGGGACTGGGTTTGTGGTGTCCTTATGAGCATCATTTCATCCCCGTCGACACGCAAGTCGCCAGAGTGGCGTCAAGTCGAAAGACTTGCACCAGGCGAACGGTCTACCACACTGCATTCCCATTTTACCTACATAAAATAAAATTTTTTAATATGAATCAGATGATCTGAAATTTCACTCCCCGATTATCGTACGATATGTGTTGCCTGGAGTGACCAGCACTCCGTGTAGGGCTGGGAGTTGCGATAAGGATAGTTGTCAGTGTCGTAACGCTGCAGTGCCAGTGTCAACCAGTTACGTCCCTTGCATTCGGATTCTAAGCGTTTTACCGACGCGGGCTAAGACGTCGGCATACGGACTGTGCTTTTCAAAGTCAACACTGAGCGTAACGTGTTCAACGTGCTGCTGAACGCTCAAAACGATGCCACTAGTTCACACGGTACGTGGGCCCCAACGTGGTCTACACGTACGCAGCGCGCTCTAGCGGCAGTTGTCGGCTGTATCTGGGTCGCACATCACTCTGTTTACGAAACGGGCTGGCGTAAAATTCCTGCATTAGCTCTACTAAAACGCACTTTTGCTCCCTTGTTCAAATGCTAGTCTCTTTGTTCTGTAGTACACAGGAATAAAAACTTTAATCTCTATTGACACATTATAAGGAAAAATGCAAAGTTCTATGTCTAGTCAATAAGAACATCGGCTTATAAAAGTTCCATTACTAATTGTGCGATACAGATTCCTACTTCATCACCGTTCCTATTAAACAACAAAGTCTTTACAGCGTGTGAAATAAGAAACTAGAAACAAGGAAGTGCAAAATATCTCACTGCAAGTAGTGCAAGATGTTGTAAGTAGACTGTTTAGATTTTTATATTGGTAATGCCACGTAGCGCTGTGTATGAAAATCACTGGCTGTGCTGTGTGCAGTCTGTGGCTAGTTTGCATTGTTGTCTGCCATTGTAGTGTTGGGCAGCGGCAGCTGGATGTGAACAGCGCGTAGCGTTGCGCAGTTGGAGGTGAGCCGCCAGCAGTGGTGGATGTGGGGAGAGAGGTGGCGGAGTTTTGTAATTTGTCATGAACTGCTATATATATCATGACTATTAAGGTAAATACATTGTTTGTTCTCTATTAATATCTTTCATTTGCTAACTATCCCTATCAGTAGTTAGTGCCTTCCGTAGTTTGAATCTTTTATTTAGCTGGCAGTAGTGGCGCTCGCTGTATTGCAGTAGTTCGAGTAATGAAGATTTTTTTGAGGTAAGTGATTTCTGAAAGGTATAGTTTAATGTTACTCAGGGCCATTCTTTTGCAGGGATCTTTGATAGTCAGATTGCGTTGCACTAAAATTATTGTGTGTCAGTTTAAGCACAGTCTTGTATAATTCATCAAAAAGGGGACGTTTCATATGAAACGTCCCCTTAGAACAATTTATACACGACTGTGCTGATAAACCTCTTACACTATTTGCTTTTCAAACAGCTGAGCAAAACTGAACGTACTCAAACATTCACTAAAGTGACACACAATATTTTTAGCGCAACGCAATCTGACTATCAAAGATCCCTGCAAAAGAATGGCTCTGAGTAACATTAAACTACACCTTTCAGAAATCACTTACCTCACAAAAATCTTCATTACTCGAACTACTGCAATACAGCGAGCACCACTACTGCCAGCTAAATAAAAGATTCAAACTACAGAAGGCACTAACTACTGATAGGGATAGTTAGCAAATGAAAGATATTAATAGAGAACAAACAATGTATTTACCTTAATAGTCATAATATATGTAGCAGTTCATGACAAATTTCAAAACTCCGCCATCTCTCTCCCCACATCCACCACTGCTGGCGGCTCACCTCCCACTGCGCAACGCTACGCGCTGTTCACATCCAGCTGCCGCTGCCCAACTCTACAATGGCAGACAGCAATGCAAACTAGCCACAGACTGCACACAGCACAGCCAGTGATTTTCATACAGAGCGCTACGTGGCATTACCAATATAAAAATCTAAACAGCCTACTTACAATGTCTCGTATGCTAAGTCAGTCAAATAAACTCACCCATCAGAAAGTCCGCACTTATCTCTGCAAATCATCGACTATTATAGGATATACTTTTATTGAACTAATAAGAAATTGTTATAAGTTATTATAAAACGCGAAAGGTAGTAATAAAAAATATTTGGATACAATGGGGCACGAACCATGAATGCTTCAAACTCTTCTTTCATATTCTGATACTCTGATCACTGCACTATGTAGACCGTAAAACTCAAACGACAGTACTTTACGAAATACCGTCTGAAGAAAGCTCATTAGATACATTATTAACTGACATGAACACTGAGACAGTAAAATAAAAAAGGTTAGAAGCATTTGAGATGTGGGTGTGGAGGAGAATGGAGATGATAAACTACATGGAAAGAGTGAGTAATGAAAGAGTTGTTGAGTGGTACTTAAGATAGGTAAATAAATTAATGAAATTAATGTGAGGTGAAGTAGAAATTAGAAAATAAATGAAAAACTTAGTTTAGTTTAGAAGAGTTACACACTGGCAAACAGTGGGCAGAGCAGCAGTAGCAACGACAGGTGCTTGCAAGTCAGTACGTTCAGGAAAAGCCATTGCCCTGCTCATATAAGTGGAAGCTGTCGATTCAGCTGTCAGGACATCACCCGACCGTCTCACGTGTTTCTAGATTGTCACATGTGATGAAAGGCACTCGCCTACATTCCAAGAGCCAATAACCGACGTTATGAAGATTCTTCGAGAAGCTTTTCAACGTGAAAGAAGAGGCAATGACTGTGAAGTCGTTTACCTCCAGTGAACTGAAGTAAATAAGTACTCGAGATGCAGTGGGCCCAACTGTAGTTTTCAGTTCAGTTCCAGTACAGTTCAGTCGGTGCTGGAGACCATCATGCAGGAAGAGACTACATCGTACACAGAAGCACCAAGTCCGCCGCTGTAATGGAATAGCAAGCAGCAGACTGCCCGCCAGAACACAGAAGTTAGAAGGTATTTGAAAACTGATTTTTACATACCCGGGTGACTCATGAGGATGGGAAGGAGACGCCCTCACATCAGCTGTCACCTGTGAGCCGGTGGTGAAGATCTGACAGCCGAAGACTGGCAAGCTGGAGTCTGTTGTTCAAGTCCAGGACACTGACCTTCCTCCACAGCATCGCTCCACTGGCCGACGCACAACACTGTCACACGTGGCCTCATTGAGAAGAGAAAGACTGGGACGCCACATCCAAGGTATCACCATGACGTTATAGAGATGGGCAAGGACAGTTAGGAAAGAGAAGGGGCTTTCTCTAAGGTGGCTGTAGGTGACACAGTCCTTTCCGGGGGCTGTGCTGCATTTGGACTGGAGGGTAAGTTTAATGTCTTGTGCTGTGATTGGAGTGTTGAAGTTGGAGGGGCAACTGCCCCGAGTACTTGAGAATAGGAACAAGTGGAGTGACAGAGATACTGGAGCGTTCCATGTTGGTGGGGAAAAGAAAATAATCAAAGTGGGGATAGTCAGAGATGGAGTAGACCTCAGAAAGGTGGGAAGCAAAGTGGTTGGCCTTATTGAGGTTGTCAGGAAGGGGGCGATCATTATGGAGGAGGGGGTGATGGGGTGCTGAATCGGAACCAGTAAGGCGATGGAAGGCAGACTGGTACTTGGAGGAGTTGATAGGGAGGGTGGTGTTGGGTCATGTGCAGGCCTGGCGCCAGTCCTGGCATTTCTTTGCTGTAATAAGGTTCCATAAGTGTCACTGTATTTGCTAGTGGCGTTGGAGTGTATCCCTGATCCCTGTTGTGTGCAGGAAGGAGCGATAGAGGTGGTGGGATTCGTGGACGAGGAGGAGGACAGCCCATGGTGGGAGAGTGAGACAATGGGGCTGGATGGTTTTAGTAGGAACATGGGCCTCCATGGCATCAGTATCCTCTGAAGGAAAGATGAGGCGTGGATGATGTCATCAGGATGCTGATAGGTAAGAGGGTGGCTGTCGACCTGGGTGGAAATGGATTCCCAGTAGGCATCCCAGTTGGCACGATGAGTCATGGATGACCTTTGGGGGGGTGCAGGGTGGGGAGCCCTAGGGGGGTGGGGAGGAGATGTGATGACGAAAATGTCGGGGCGGTGGTCGCTACCTGTGGGGTCAAGTATGTCGACGGTGATATGCCGAAAGAGGTTGGCAGAGGCAATGACAACTTCAGGGGTGGTGTCACTCTCAGGATGGGTGTGCTAGAGGAAGGATAACAAGGTCACCTTGGATCATGGAGAGGAACTAATGCCACTGCTGAAGCGCGGCAGGGGAGCGGCTATGAATGTTAATGTTGGCGGCAATCACATAGGTGGAGAAGGTGTGGTCAATGTGGGAGATGAAGTCATAAGGAAGAAGAGCAGTTGAGCAGACATAGATGGTGGCGCAGATAATGGTGAGAAAGGGGAAAAAGGTGTTCTGCGGGATCATTGAAGACGGACTGTGGCCGACTGGGGATATGCTTAAGGTGGCCAATCGCGGCTCCACCCTGGGCTCGAGGAACAGGATCATCAGTGTGGTGGAGGATATAGGGAGAGGTGCGGATAGAATGGTGGGGCTGGAGAAAGGTTTCCATCGAGAGGAAGGTGTCAACCTGGTGGTGGAGAGGGCGTTCATGAGTAGGTAATTTGTTGGTGCAGAAGGTGCGGATTTTCTGGAAGAGGGTGCGACACTCGTGCTGCCCCATGGTGGAAGAAAGGTTGGGAAGAGAATGAAGGGAAGAGGCTTAAAGTAGGTTGTCAAGGTGGTTGAAGGTGAAGTGGGCTTGGTTGTGGCAATAAGTGGCAAAGGTGTTCAGGTGGAAAATGGAGCAGGTGGCAAGTGAGATCTGTTGGATGGTGTGTGTGCACTGAAAAGGGTTAATGTTTTGGAAGATAAGGGTAAGGAAGCAGATGATGTCCTCAGCTGTGGGGTGGTGGATGGAGGGAATTGTTGGGGTCAACGAGGGGATGAATGGGATGGACAGGGACTGTAAACTCTGGGGAGGCAAGAGGGGGTTTGGCCTTACACTTGTCGGAGCAGGTGGGATGGGGTGCATTGCAGGTATTACAGGAAGGAGGAGTAGCAAGGTTGAGGCTGTTCTTAAGAAAGTGGGAGACCTTGCAATGGGGACAGGTGGGGCGCTTTTTGCAGTTGGGTTTTATGTGATTATTGTACATGAGGCTTTGCTGGAAGTGGTAGGATTGGGGAGGGGATGTGGAGGATTCAACAGGGTGGCGACAGTGGTAAATTAGGGCACCTTGGGTGAGGAGATGGCCAGTGGAGGGGGCAGACTCCGAAAAGACCAGCATGAGGTAGGTGGGACCGGAGGCATTGTGGATATGGCAGGCGGAGTGAATTTTCAGGTCTGGGTGGGAGCTCAGTTCTGCCATCACATCATCTTTCGTGATCATGGGGGCTGAGCTTGGTGATCACAGCAATGTAGGTGGGGGGGCCACAGGGAGCCTGGGGCTGATGAGAGGGTGTCAAGGACACATGGGGGCCAAACATAACACGTGGGAGTTTACGGAGGAGGTCCGTGTGAAAGCAGGGGGACAGAGACTTCATAAGGACTGAGTCCCTGTGAGGAATCAGTTGGGAGATGGGAGCACCAGTTAGATACTTTCGTATCTCCATGGTGAGGGTACAGACATGTAGGAACTTAGGGTCAGGGGTTGGCAAGACAAAGGTGTGGAGGGTGGGGACTGCGGTATGGGTTGCCGGAGGAAAGGGGGTGTCCATGCAGATGAGGGGGGGAGGACTATCGTGGGAAGTGGCGGGAGCAGAGTCGGCTGTGACGCGCTTTTGGTTTTTTTTTTGGAGACTGTAGGCTGGGAGGAGGGGAGAGGGAGGTGGCAGGTGGCAGACCCAGGTGGTGTGGCAGAGGTGCTAGGACAAGCAGCTGGTTCAGTGGTGGCGATGGTGGCCCGGTGTGATGTGATGCGTGCAAGGGACTCAGATGAAGTGATGTGTGTGTGGGGGGGGGGGGGTGAGAGAGGGGAAGCAGACCACCTGAGGGGTGGCTGCAGAGGCAGGCGTATGTGATGGCTGGGGCAGGATTGGTGGCTGTAGAGGGTGTGGAGGCTGGAGGAAGGATATAGAGGTGGGGGTACACACCAGGGGAGAAGATGGGAGAATGGGTGAGTGGGGGAATGGGATGCGAAATATCAGGAGGGAGACCAGGGGCGGCACTCCAGGAAGTGACTGTGGAGGAGGAAGAGGGATAGGTGTTGATGACAGTGGAGGTGAGAAGGCTCATGGTGGACGAACGGCGACGGACGGCCAGCAGGCGGTGGCGACGATGGACGGCAGCGGACGGACGGCGACTTACGGGTAGCAGGCAGCGGCGAGCCCCAAACGGTGGCGAGGAGGCAGGCAGGCACGCAGGAATGCAGATGGACAGTCGAAAACAGCAGCAGCAGTCGGCGGCGGCGGCGATGGCAGTCGAAACACGCAGACAGACAGACACACACACACAACGCAACAGCAACAAGCTCTTCGAAGACGTAGATTGCTCTCTGAAGGTAGTCCAGGCTCTGGAATCTGTCGCATTCGAAGGAGGGGATCCAACCCTCTAGATGGAGACTGATTACCGTTAGCCTATAGGTATAAACGAACGTTCCTCCCAGCTTCCAAATGAACAGGAAATTCCTCTAACTTGTGACCGTGTTACCTCGTTTTCATCTCGTGCTGGTGACTTGGTATAAGAAAAGGACAGAGGCTGCAGATTCGTGTAACAGAAAAGAAACTCAAATAAATTCAAATCTCCCGCTAAGAATACTTACGAAGTCTGTGAAAGGGATGCGCCATAATAGACGCTTACCCCCTACGCGGTGCTGAGTAATTCCAAAAGTAGGCTGAGTGGAACAGCTTTAAAACAACCGGTACTGAGGGAGGATTACGGGTTGCGCAAAATAATTTTAAAGATGCCCTCTCGGTCAGCGACTGTGTTCGTGGTGGGACGCCGCAGACCCCCACACGAGTACGCAGACTGAGCCAGCTGTGGCGTGCCGTTCAGTGCGCCGGCGTCCCTTGAGTTGGCAGTGTCGTGCTCAGGGAGCCGGGAGCCGCCCTTTGAGCCCACATAAAAGTGGCGGCAATAGATTAAAAGCGGCAAACTTCTGGCCGGCTGCTTCCGTGTGGCTGCGCGACCAAGTTCCACGCATTGTGGAACGCCAGCGGAGCTCCTCTGTGCGAAACTTGCGCATTCTCCGTCCTACGTCGCAGAAATGTTCTCGTTTTCTCAGCGAAAATAATAGCAACACACACACACACACAGGCACACAGACACAATCGTATCATCTTTGGAGCGTCGTCTGCTGTTGATGTAACACTGTAATACTGCAAATAACGGCGCCTGAATAAATAAGGAAGATAAACGAGGCGTCGTAACTGGAGAAAATTGTTGAGGCCGTGTGTGAAACGATCTCATAAACCGAATAGTGTGCTATTCATTTCCACTCAATGTTGAAAGTTCAAACTTCGTCGGCAAAGGAAACACTTAGCAAGACAACTGCGGAAATAATGTCACGCCATCATTAGTGTCCAGTGGAGGAATGTTTTCCCCTTTGTCTCTGCGTACAGGAAATGCGTCACATTCTGTCTTAATCTGTGGATGTCTGTTCCGTTTATTGCAATTTGTTTAATTCTCTTTTACAGTAAATGAAACGAGGTGCAGCTAATTAATATGTATTTGCATGTATAATTCACAAAATATAGTACATAAAATACATCGTAAAAAATTAAAAAAAAGAGTGGTTGTATATTGTACCTAAATAGATACCCAAAAATATCTCTGTGTTTTGTGATAGATGCTTCCATAATATTCTGCTACGGTAGTCACTGAAGGATTGTCGCATTGTCTTCTGGATAGCCAAACTCGTTTCTTTCAGTGCTTCTTAACTGTAGTCCTATGGTTTGTTTTACCTGCTGAGCTCTAGTCTCTGATTTTCAAAGTTTCTTTCCCTTGACTGTAAATATAATGGAGACTCACTAACTCCTGTGAAGGGTATGATCAACTATTCTTTTCATACCGAGCCATGGTTCTTCTTCATGCTGCTCTCCATAGCTAGGTGCTTCAAGTTACTTATTGAAAAAGACGCTACTGCTTCTATAACTAATTTTCTGTATATATAAATTCTTCTACTTGTTCTAGTTGCCCACTCTATTTTAGATATCATTGTTGCTACAGCTGTCTCATGGTCACTGATACGAGTTTTTATGAAGACATCCTCTAAGAGATCAGGCCTCGTTGTTGCTATTACCTCGAATATACGAGGCCGTGCTGGAAAGTAATGCCTCCGAATTTTTTACGTGAAAACTCTTTAAACGTTTTAAATAACACAAACGTTATTAACATTCTACAACTTTACTTTTCATGTCTACATGTTAGCTGCACTCTCCCACTACTTGGCTCCGAATTGTAGCGTGTAACATAAGTATGTTTAATGTACCTATGTGGGAAACAGCGTGTTGTAATCGGGTTTGGGGATAGAAGAGTTCGTTCGCACACGGAGCACCCTCTCGTTTAGAATAAAAATGCTAGAACACACAAGATTGCTGCGACGTCTGTAACAATCTGACGCCTTTGGTTCTCTGTCATCGATCATCCACCACACAATTCCGAATTCACCCCATCCGCTTTTCATCTGGTTCTGAATCTTAAAGGACGCTTTCGACGACTTTACTTTGATAGTGATGAAGCAGTGCAAGCAGAGGTGAGGTTGTGGCTCCATCAATGAAATCAAACATTCTACAGGGATGATATCAACAAACTGGTCTCTCGTTGGGAGACATTGTTCCTCACCAGGGTGACTACGTTGAGAAATTAATGTGTAGACATGACGAATAAAGTTGTAGAATAAAATTAACGTTTGATTTAGTTAAAAATATTCAAGAGTTCACAAAAATATTCTCAGGCATTACTTTCTACGACGCCCTCGTCTTTTTTGATCGTGAGTGAGCATCCGAATGCTAGAGTTCTCAGGTGTTGTTGTTGTTGTTGTGGTCTTCAGTCCAGAGACTGGTTTGATGCAGCTCTCCATGCTACTCTATCCTGTTTAAGTTTCTTCATCTCCCAGTACCTACTGCAACCTACAGCCTTCTGAATCTGTTTAGCGTATTCATCTCTTGGTCTCCCTCTACGATTTTTACCCTCCAAGCTGCCCTCCAATACTAAATTGATGATCCCTTGATGCCTCAGAATATGCCCTACCAATCGCTCCCTTCTTCTAGTCAAGTTGTGCACAAACACCAATTCCGACCAATTCTATTCAATACCTCCTCATTAGTTGTGTGTTCTACCCATGTAATCTTCAGCATTCTTCTGTAGCACCACATTTCGAAAGCTTCTATTCTCTTCTTGTCCAAACTATTTATTGTCCACGTATCACTTCCATACATGGCCACACTCCATACAAATACTCTCAGAAACGACTTCCTGACACTTAAATCTATACTCGATGTTAACAAATTTCTCTTCTTGAGAAACGCTTTCCTTGCCATTGCCAGTCTACAATTTGTATTCTCTCTACTTCGACCATCATCAGTTATTTTGCTCCCCAAATAGCAAACCTCCTTTACTACTTTAAGTGTCTCATTTCCTAATCTAATTCCGACAGCATCACCCGATTTAATTCGACTACATTCCATTATCCTCGTTTTGCTTTTGTTGATGTCCATCTTATAACTCATTTATTAATGTGTAGCAGGATGTCATGTCACGTCCATCACTTAGAAAATTGCAATTTTCAACATGATTGTCAGGTGACTAAAGTCTCTTCCAAAATTAACGGCATGACGGGGGAAACAGTTAACTTACTTTTAAAGTTTTCATTCATATCTGGAGATGAGTCTAGTACTCGATAGAAGAAATAGATTATAAATTTACGCACAGCGTTGACACTCAGCCTTGCCCAAAAACATCACATGCTTAACAACGAAAGAAAAATCACTGAATAGCCGTATGTTTTCAGAAATTACTTTGTTCAGACGAACAGCTTTTGCGACTCAGTAATGCCATCTTCAGGCCCATATGCACTCCACGTATAGACAGTAAGATAAACTGTATGCATACGTAATTGGAGACATTAATATTTCGGTTCTGTGAATTCTAAAACGAAAGCACAAAGAGTGGACTTTGTGTGCTTTTGTCGTAGAATTCACGGAATCCAGATAATGATGGCTCCAATTATTTGTGCATCGATGTATCTGACTTTGTATAATGGAGTGCATAGTGCCCTGAAATGGCGTTAATGATATGCCAAAACTGGTCGTCTGAATAAAATAACATCTGAAAACGTACGGCTGTTAGGCGATTTTTCTTTGGTAAACATCTGACTGGCCGCTGTCCCAAATCTACGATGGATTAACAAAGAACATCACATGCAACTTGAGTTTCTATCTCGGAGGATTTCAAGTATACTGCAGTAAATACATCACCTCCATTTACCAGTAGCTGACATTGTCGAGATACGATTAAATTTTCCCTAAAAACCTCACTTCCGTGAATTTAAGCTATTAACAAACTGCCAGTTCCTAATATTATGTGAGCATAGATTTTAGCAGTTCTTCAAACTCTAGTACATTTTTGCGTATGCTTCATAGGTTAATCATTACGGTTTTCATGCCATCGTCTGCAGGGGTTACTTCATTGTATCTTATACTGACACTTCCTGGTTATTTAGAGCTATCATTATCTGGTCTGGATGGAGGTACACAAGACAAAATCCCTGTGGTTACTAGAGTCAAAGAAGCACTTTTTTTAGCTTAGTGTCATGTTACAGCCAGACGGCCTGACGGGACTGAAATAAATTAGAGCAGGAAACGACCATATAATGCGTAACAGTTTCAGTATAATAAATTTAATTTGTTTCAGCAAAACATAAGGGTACTGAAAAAGAAGATAAATAATCATCTTGTGTGTCTAGAAGATGTGCAAAATTCTGAGGTGATACAAGTTCTGACCTTTTGAACACCATGTAACCCACAGGGATGGAAAAGTAAATTACTCGATATAGACCAGCAGAATTTTGGTGTAGAGTTAACACAGAAAAAGATGGAGTTGCAACGTATATAGAAATTGGACATACAGTCAAAAATGTTAAAACAAATAGGTTTTGTGTAAATCATACTGTAGAAGCGTGTGTTTCTGAGTTGTTACTGCAGAATACTTCGCTGTTAAGAGGAACAGCCTACTGGAACCCTCAAGGAAACTTGCAGCTACTTCTGAGAAATCTGTATGCATATTTAGCTGCCTGTCAGACAAGAACAAACCCTAATAGTTTGTGAAGATTTGAATGTAAACTTCTTAAAACATACAAACAGGAAAAATGAACTGGAATAACTCTATGCATAGTTCAGTCTAATTTCAGTAGTCAGTTTTCTAACTCGTGTGCTGCAAAATTTCTGTAGGCAATGCTCAGGATAAAACAATTAATGTGTACCGACTTGGTAACACACTATCTTATCATGACGCAAAATTGACGTAGATAAACGATCTCGATCTTCACAGCCCTGAGGTAGATCCCTACAAAGAAGTCAGGCATATTTATCAGAACAGGATACAATATTTTGACAGCAAGTTGAAAGAAGCGGTATGGGATGGAGCATATATAGAATCATATGCGTATCGAATACAATTACTTCCATAATAAAATTATGTCATCACTGGAAAGTTGATTTCCTAAATTGTTATCTAGAAAATCTATTAAAAAAAGTAAGTAATGGATAACTATGGAAATTAAAATCTCATGTAAAAGGAAGAATGAAATTTATATAAAGGGCTGAATAAGTCAAGTTGTGATATTACTTACATTGTATAAAAATACGGTGGTATTAATAGGAAAATCATTAAAATATCAAGAAGTATGTGTGTTTGGGCATAAATTAATAATGCAAATACTACGAGGAAATCTATATGGGATATCGTCAAATAGGGAACAGGACAGGTAGTCAGTGTACAAGATACCATAAAAGTTAAATTAAATGTCAATGTTGTGAGTGATCATTCACAGGTTGTGAGTACTTTTAACAATCACTTTATAAATGTAGCATTAAAAAGAGAGAGAGTTAAATGGATGGGCAGCCGCCGAGCCGAGAGAGCGCGCAGGAGCAGCAGCACCACTCTGATAAACAGTAAATTAGTAAAGTCTTGTTTTTTTTTTTTGACATGCTTCTGGAAGGAAGTGAACTATACATGTGTATTTTACTGTTTAGTAGCTTGCGGTCTCAGAGTACAGTGAGAAATCTGCAAAGCCACTTTTAGTGTTACTTCTTTTCCTTTGGTATATTTTGTATACATTTCAAACCCAGTAGCACCACTTGAGACCTTATATCTATTTTATTCACAGTACGATATGGCTAGAGGCTGTGCTTGTTGTGAGCTGTCCGTAGACAGCTGGAAGCAGCGTTGGCTACCGTCGACAAGCTTCTAGCTAATGCTAAAAGCTTCGGTGACGTCGGGGCGCCACCTTTCGTGCCACTGGAATGCCCTGGTGACCTGGACGTCACTGCGGCTTCTGATACGCAAAATCTGTCCTGTCCGTCCTCACTCCGGAGTGGGTGGTAGACAAGGTGGGTTCGCGCGTCAGTGGGCGGAAGGCGAAAGAGGAATCAGGTCATGCGGCTGTCTCTCTACGTCTTAGCAACAGGCAGGAGGTGCTACCCATTGTTGATGATTGAGCCAGGACGGGATGCCTCTCCTGTTGAGCCAGCGGTCGATTTTCCTGCCCAGTCTGGACAAATAGAGAGGGTGTGTTTGCTTGTCATTGGAAGCTCCAATGCTAGGCGGCTAATGAAGCCCCTCAGGCAGATAGCAGGCAAGACGAGAAAGAATTCCAGTGTTCATTCGGTATGTTTGCCGGGAGGTCTCATCCGTGACGTGGAGGATGCCCTGCCGGCAGCTATCGAGCGTACTAGGTGCAACCATCTGCATGTAGTGGCGTATGTCTGCACGAATGACGCCTGCCAGTTGGGTTCTGAGGCCATAGTCGGCTCCTTTCGGCGGCTGGCTCACTTGATGAAGGCAATTATCAACGCATGCTGAGTGCAGGCTAAGCTGTCTATTTGTAGCATCGTATCGACGGTGGATAGCGGTCCTCTGCTTTGGAGCAGAGTGGAAAGTCTAAACAGAGGCTCAGACGGTATTGGATGAAAATTTCTCCACATCCGCTACCAGAAGCAGAATTATAGGATTCCCCGTAATAGGTCAGGCGTGCACTACACGCAGGAAGCTGCTACCAGGGTAGCGGAGTACGTGTGGCATGCACAAGGCCTTTTTTATGTTAGAGAACCACTCCCTTTGGACCAAAGACAATTTGCCTGTTAAATCAGCGACAGTGACCACAGAGAATCTTGTCATCGCAGATCAGAGATAGGAAAGATTAGTACGATTTTATTAAACTGAAGGAGCATCCAAGGAAAGGTCCCAGAATTAATATCGCTTACTGACGGTTATAACGCACAGATAGTATTGGGAACTGGAAGCTGGTTGAAACCAGACGTCAGTGACAACGAAATCCAAAGTTCACACTGGAATCTTTACCGTAAATATAGGTTAGTCGCCAATGTTGGCGGAATGTTTATTTCAGTAAAAAATTCGATAAAATCTAGCGAGGTGTTCGCGGATTCCGAATGTGAATTAATCTGTGCCGAAACTGTGTATCAAAGAACAATCAGAAATGGCTATCGGGTGCTTTTATAAACCACTTGGGTCAAGATCTGTAGTTGTAGAGCGCTTCAGACAGAACTTGCAGAATATCATTTGTAATTTTCCTGATCATGCCGTTGCAATAGGGGGTGACTTTAACTTAGCAGGTATAGATAGGGAGTGTTATGCCATCAAAACTGGCGCCAGAGACACGGAATCGTGTGGCGTTGTTCTGTATGTCTTATCGGAAAACTACCTTCAGCAAATAGAGTCAGGGTAACGCCTTAGACCTCCTGGCAACAAACAGACCTGAACTTATAGAATCAGTTAACGTAGAGGAAGATATCAGTGATCATAACGCTGTGACAGCATCTATGACAATGAGTCCTACATGGAACTTAAGGAACGTAGGCAGATACCTTTGCACAGCAAGGGTGACGGGATACTGTCTTCTGAATATCTCAGGAGTCGGCAGCAAATACTCGGTGATAGCCGGCCGCGGTGGTCTAGCGGTTCTAGGCGCGCAGTCCGGAACCGCGCGACTGCTACAGTCGCAGGTTCGAATCCTGCCTCGGGCATGGATGTGTGTGATGTCCTTAGGTTAGTTAGGTTTAAGTAGTTCTAAGTTCTAGGGGACTGATGACTACAGATGTTAAGTCCCATAGTGCTCAGAGCCATTTGAACCATTTTTACTCGGTGATGAGGACGTTCAATATGCCCTAGACAAATACATTTCGAGTAAGGTTTTAAGGGATAGGAAAGATTGGCCATGGCTTAATATCCGTGTTAGAAAATCAATACGTAAACAAAGAGCATCTCAGATTCAAGAGAAGTAATAACTTAGCTGACAAGCAAAAGCTGCACGAAGCGAAAATGAGCGTAAGGAGAGCAATGAGAGAAGCGTTCAATGATTATGAGAGTAAGACGTTGTCAACCGACCTGAGTAAAAACCTCAAGAGAATTTGATCGTATGTAAAATCAGTAAGTGCGTCAAAATCATCTGTTCATTCTCTCGGCGACCATACCGGCACCGAATCGGAAGATAACAGAGCGAAGGCCGAAATACTGAATTCGGTCTTCCGAAGCTGTTTCACCGTGGAAGACCGTAGCACTGTCCCTAATTTCAATCGTCTTAGGAGCGCGGAAATGGCAGATATTGAGATAGCCGATCGCGGAATTGAAAAGCAGCTACAAGAGCTTAGTAGTGGAAAGACGTCAGGACCAGATGAGACACCCGTAATTTATCGTAGATCGCTTGAGCAACGAAAGGTACCAGAGGACTGGAAAAAAGCGCAGGTCATTCCCGTTTTTAAGAAAGCAATTAAGACAGATCCACACAATTATAGACCTATATCGTTGACATCAATCTGTTGTAGAATTATGGAATATGTTGTAATCTCAATCATTACGACGTTTTTGGAAAATGAACAACACTTCTCTAAAACTCAACATGGATTCCGCAAACATTATGCGAAACTCCGATCACTCTGTTGCTCCTTGAGATCTGCAACGCAGTGAGCTCCGGCGCTCGGGTTGCTGCCGTCTTCCTTGATTTCAGTGGGGCATTTGACACTGTCCCGCATTGCCGTTTAATGATCAAAATACGAGCTGACGGGTTATCGGAGTAGACTTGCGATTGGTTTCAAAACTTTCTTGCAGATACACCTCAACACGTCGGTCTTAATGGAACAAAATCGACAGATGTAAAGGTAATATCCGGAGTACCACAGGGAAGTGTGATAGGACCTTTGCTGTTCACAATATATATATAAATGATCTAGTAGAAAGCTTCGGATACTCTTTAAAGCTATTCGCCGACGATGCAATTGTCTACACCAAAATAATAACACCAGAAGATAGTAAGAATTTGCAGAACTACCTGCAGAGAATTGATGATTGGTACAGGCTCTGGCAGTTGACCCTGAACGTAAATAAATGTAACATATTGCGCAGACCCAGGAAAAAGAAATCTACAATTGTACAGCTACACTATTGATGACAAATAGCTAGAGAGAGTGTCTGCCGTAAAATATTCAGATGTATCTATCCAGAGCGACTTTAAGTGGAATGACCACATAAAACAGATGGGGCGAAAAGCAGCCACCAGACTCAGAATAATCGGAAGAATCTTAAGGAAATGTAGCTCATCCACAAAAGAAGTGGCTTGTAAGACACTTGTTCGACCGATTCTTGAGTACTGTTCATCTTCCTGGGATCACTATCACGTATCACTGACAGAGGAGATGAAGAAGATCCAACGAGGGGCGGCGTGTTTCGTTACGGGATCGCTTATCTCGCGAAAGAGCGTTACGGACTTGCTAAACAAATTCCACAATCAGATTTTGCAAGAGAGGCATTGTGCATCACGAAGGGATTTACTATTGAAATTTCGGGACAGTACTTTTCAGGAGGAATCGGACGACATATTACTTCCGCCCCCCCCTCCCTCCCCCATATACACCTCGCGTACTGACCACGAGGAGAAAATTCAAGAAATCACAGCGCATACAGAGGCTTATAATCATTCTTCGCAAGCACTGTTCGCGAGTGGAGCAAGGATGGAGAGATCAGATAGTCGTACCGACAGTACCCTCCGTCACACACCATTAGGTTGCTTGCGGAGTATGATGTAGATGTAGATCCGCTGAAGAAGGAAGCCATTATATTAAAAGAATCGCTTCACAGAACTCTAAGGAACTACTAGGAACACCAGCAACTTCCACTGAAATAAATTGAATTTAGAAAATTGATGGAATTTAAAACAGAGCACTGAAAAGTTGTTGTAGCTTAACAAGCAATGTACTTTTTGGTAAGTGTAATGTATTAATGGTACAAGGAATTTCTCCAGAAAGGTTGAACTATGCTTCTGGTAAACCACTTCGTATGAAAACTGCCAAGAGAAACTTAAATAATTATCATCCTATTTTCTTACTCGCACTTTTTCCAAGACATTCGAAAAATTAATGTACTTAAGAACACTCTGACATACAAGCTGAAACAATTCCGTGCATATTATTTGAATGACACCCCAATTAATATATCAACAACCCTGGTAGTTAATGATGTTTTACAAAGAAGTATGAAGTGGTTTTATGAAAATGTGCTATCCCTAATTTTGAGAAAACACTCTATATCCAATATTGTACAACAAATAGAGTCATACCAAAGATAAACAGGAGCCAGTAACCAGAGTCAAACGCTACAAATTTAAGAGTGTACATATTGATGCAAACTTGAACTGGAAGATGTTTATAACAACCTCGTGACATATGTTGCGTATATCTGGTCAACGATGAAAATGATTCTGGCGTAACTCATCACTTAATGTAGTCGTTCAAGAGTAGCAAGAACAATATGTGGTGTTTACCCATGGTCGTCATGTAAGCAGTTGGGGTTTTTGACTGCACTGTAACAATATGTAATTCGCTGGTGGAATTCGTCACAAGTAATTCATGGTAATTAGGGAGCAGTGGTGTCCATAGCTACAACATTAGAGGAAGAACACTGTTACACATCGTTAAAGCAGTTAGTGGTTCAGGAAGAAGTTCATAATGCGCCAACAAGAAGTTTATAACATTTGTCCCATAATATACAATGTCTGACAGTTAGCAAACCAAATTAATTTCTCCTAGAAAACTCTTTCTATTCAATGAATGAATTTCGGTGTAAAAATTGGTATCCGGAAAGTGTATTTGAGCGTAGTTGCTTGAGTAAGACTAATAAAATAATGTGTTCATTAATACTGACACTAATCATGTATAGATGTCATGTATAGGATATCATGTATAGGATATCATGTACACATATCCTGTGAACTGACTCGTTCCACATTTTTTCTATGGAAGAATCGTTCAAATGATCTACGCAACATGTAACTAACTGGCCAGCTCCAAAAAAATGCTTGTGGGCAACCCTCACACTGTCACCCAGTATGGTAGCAGCCTCTGAACATTAGTGAAATCCTGCCCCATTTACAGGGACCCTACAGTTGCAAAAGTCGAGAAAGTCTCTGGTTCAACCCTGCCGCTAGACTGATAACAAGGTAACCGCTATCAGTTCTGGGGACGATGCTGTAACTTGCGAGCTTCGTTGAAATTCTGTGAGCAAGGTTGGTTTTCTCAACATTCTCTGGTAGTCGCTGGAATGATCGGAGTATAACTTTGATTTGTACCATTTTCTGCTGCTGTTGATTTTATCGTATACTCTTCTGACCCAAAATCCTTATTTTCTTCCTGTTTTGATTCAGTAACTCCCATTATATGAGGGGGACCTAAACTAATTTACAGTTATAACAAATTGGGTATTTAACGGAACAATTTCGGAATTAAAAGTTTCAAAATGAGTCCATCGGACATAATATACTTGCCCCAAACTTTCTATTCTATTGGTAGAAACAGGTTCTTAAGTCATCTAAAATTATACTCTCTAGTGCCCTCAGTGGCTTCTTGAAACTCTTACTACGTTTTGAAAATGTTCCCTTTTCAGATTTCTTTTCATTCTTGAGAATGGAAAAGGCACAAGATGCCACATCCAGCGAAAGGGGTGAATTAAATGGTTTTCATTTACTTTTTGGCCGAATCTGGCGGACACCCAAAACTGTGTGCGCAGAGGTGTTGTCGTGGTGCATGAGCCAGTCTTCTGATTTCCACAGTGCGGATCATTTTCTTCTCCCGTAACCGTTTTAGCACTTCCAAGTGCTAATGTTTAACTGTAATACCCTGGGGAACGAATACACGGTGGACGGTCCCCGTTCTCTCGAAAAAACTACTCAACATTGTCTTTGGATGTAATCTCACCCGCTTTGCTTTCTCTGGCTGGATTTTTGCTTGGTTTCTGGGTGGTATCCATAACACCATGCTTCGTCGCCCTTGATGGCTTCTGTGTCAATAGCCGGATCAGTTTATGACTGTTATTTCAACTTACGGCTCACACGCGTATGATTGGCTCTCTACTCGCCAGAAATCACAAGCGTTTCGTCTTCATATCTTCTGCCACAATTCGTTAATATGAATTCCACGATATTCCATTCATTTCCACCAATTCATCTTTTGTTCTATGACGATCAAAAATGACTACAACACGAAGTTTTTGGATGTTTTATTCCGTTCTAGGAATCGAGAGACATCCTTGTCGTGATCTGTCTTCACCTGACATTTGACCGCTCCTAAATCAGTCGTAAACCGTTGCTTGACTCAAAGCTCCCTCCCTACTAGCTGTTAGAAGAACTGCGACATTTCCCTTAACAGGAAAAAGAAACTGATGTTATCACGATGGTATGTAGTGTGACACTGTTATGTATTTCCATTGAACAGTTGACGAACGGTGCTTGCAGAAACAATCACTTTGACGACAGTAATGTTTCCACACCAACGCCGCCTGGGCAAATGGTGTCTACTGAAGGCATCTAGCGGAAGAATTCGGAACTAGTGTTGTACCAACCTCCCCATCGTATTTAGTCTAAGCATTTTATTAGCCTTTTCAGATTATCTATCTCGTTCAAACTTCAGACGTTCCATTCACCGATTTGTATTATGTTAGCCTTTGGTTATTCAGTCTTTTTTAATGGTTACCTTCTCAATGGCAGTCTCCTCAAAGGGATCCGAATCGGGAACTAATCCGGAACCATCTACCAACGGAGAGATCGTCGTGCTACCTTTCCAATCACAGGCTCTGTGTTTCTTGGGAATATCATGCATGCCTTTAAGGGGGGATGTAAGGGAAAATGTAAACATTTATTTAAAAATCTATACAACTATATTTATTAATCTACAAATCTAAAATTTCGCATGTGTAAAGCAGGGGAGATATATTTTAACGCAAAAATATGATATAATATGCAGGGTTAATATTTTGATAGAAATTTGAATTTTATTTTTTTATTGTCTTTTTTATAAAAAGCCATAACTCAAATTCTACTCATGGAGTTAGTCTGAAATATTATTGTAGTGTCTTGAGAAGGCTATAAGACCACAGAACCACAGTTATTAATTTATGGTGCAAATGGTATCATTAATAGAGTTTTTAATTTTACACATCCTATATTAACATTTTTTCTACATAACACAATCTAAAAATCAGAATATAATTGCAGGATCTCGTACTTTTTAGTTCCAGGCAGACAGAAACACTTTGCGAACAGTTCCTGAAAATTTCTTAGCATTATCATATATACTTTTTGAGAAAAGGCTTCTAATAATGTAAAATGTGTAAAACAGAGAAAATGAGGTTCAAAGATTTTCTTCTCATACTTCTACATATAATAAGGTTACCTCAATTTTAAAATCATCCATACTGATACTCCTGATCCTTCAGGTTTCCCTTCTCTCCTCTGGCCTATATTTGCAGTTAAGACACTGATCTGTAAGCTTTCTTGGCCCTGCTCTCGTCGATGGTTTAAAATGATTTTGTTGTAAACACACCAGGATCTATACCAACCCTCTTCCGCACTTCAGTTCTGCCAATATTTCCGTTACTGTAACATAAAAATGCATCATAGATATCTATTTAAAGTACTTCAAGTCTACACAATGTCCTTTTTGAGCATCTAAATTAGTGAGGCTTTCATTTTCATTTTGTGTCTTCCCATGAATACACTTCCTCAGTAAATCAGGGTTTGCAAGAAACCTGAATGTGGACTTAAGTGCATTCATAACAGGTTCTGGTAATGAGTGTTTATGTGAATACGTCTCATTTCTGTTGCTGAACATACACCAATCATCTTTCGGACACAGATTGTGCATTGACCTTTGGTCAGTGGATAATCTGTGGAAAAAAATTGCCCGCTCAGCATGCCTCATTGCCTCTAAGTTATGCTGTTTTTTCTTGATAGCTCTCCCATAAAATAATTGAAGACAATCAGTTTCTTTCAGAGTGAGCCTGTCTTTTCCTCCTAGTGGTTTTCCATCCTCAAGAGCTACCGCGTGCTTTTCTTGCCACAATTTCTCAATGTCTTCATTGTTGGACATTTTCCTTGTTGAATACTGGTGGCAGTATTTAGACGAATTTCTACATCTAAAACTGTACCTGAGTCAATACCAATAACAGATGGAACTCCATACAGAGATGCGTGTCCCCTTTTCATCCAGTTCCCATATACAGACACACACAGGTCAGTAACATTTGTAGGAGAATCACTGTCATGAGTATTTACCCCACGAACTATTTTTTTTGGTTTATTTCGACAAATTCCTCGACTGCTTTCTTCATAGAAACTTTGGCAGTATCGCATATAGCATCAGACATTTCTTTATTTATTTTTTCAAAATTTGCACAAGGTGGAGGCATGTTCAGAAAACAACACAAGAAATTACCTCCTTCCCTCCCCTGCCCAAGGCATCTCAGAGCATATGCTAAACTAAAATTGCTTTCATAGGTACCAGAGTCAGTTTCTTTGGACGAGGAAAATGAAAATTCATAGCCACACGAATTACAAATTAATTTAAAATGTCAGGCTATTCCCACTCTTCTTTCTTCAACAATAATCATGCATTCCGTATTTTTACAGCTAAAAGACGGACATGAGAACTATATAGCCTGGCAGAGAAGCTCTAAATCAATAAGTCTGAGTCCATTGGAATCCATATCAACATCATTCACGTACCTGCATAATTTTCCTGTCCCAAGTTTCGATGCTGAAGCTGAGAGCTTATGTCCTTCATTTCGAGCTGCTTCCTCTTTTTTGTTGGTAAACCGATTTCCACGAAACCTCCGTTTCCTAAATACAGTTTTTCCACCACCCATTATGCATCAATATTGACTTCTACGTAAAGGTTTGCGAATTCAGCCTCCCACCTACTAATATGTGTTAGTATTGTCAAAACGTAAATAAACCACATGAAAGAAAGTTTTCTGACAAAGATATAGATGTAAGCCAGAGATATAGATGTCAGCCAAAGATATCGAAAGAAAATAGCCTTCACATTGAGAGAAATTCCGCTGAAGCAAGCAATTTCTCAAAGGTGGGAGTGGCCGCCAGTGCAGAGGTAATCAGTTTAACAATTTAAAGGCTACTATCATGACAAGATCCAGACACAGCATAGATTAAAGTGTGTAGTTCAAGAAAATAATACTTTCGAAAAATTGATTTTTTTGATCAAAATCCATTACATCCTTCCTTAACGCAATTGCTTCCACTGAGTTCTGCATCTTCATGCAGCTGATAATTGCTGATGCCTCCGCCTTTTAGGGTAGTTTTCTATTAGAAGAGCGGTATTTGTCTCTACATAGTTCTTTGCATGTCTGCTATTGTCAAGTTCGATTATCGATGCAAGCCTTGTGAGCAACTTCTCTGGATGGTCTCTGAGGCTATTTGACGAATTTTGGGATACGGTTCGTTTGTAGAATAATGGGAAACCTTCGCAAGTAGCAGGCGAAGAGGCTGTAATGCTTTTAAAATAGCTTTCGCTGTTCTGTTTCTGATATGGTTTCTGTTCTTTCCTGTGTTCTGCTGGTGAGAAACCTTGCTCTGTGTTCCAACTTGCGAGGAAGACTGCCTTTGTCTGGTGGCGATCTGTCCTGGTGTGGAGTGCGGCAGTATCTTTGCCCGTGGTAAAACGAAAAATTGTATCTTACAGATCCCTCACCAAATAGAAGCTGATTATCGTGACGTATATTGTCTTTTCTATTCGTTGTGCTTTAGATTCAGGGTTTTCACTCTCTCCTAAAATTATGAAAGAGTTATTGCGTTACTTGAAGTCGCGTATTGGGAACGTGGTATTGCTTGTTCACGAATATTGCGCCAGTAGGGGCGCGGCAGTCTTCCCGTAGATGGTAAAATGGAAACTTGTAGTTTGTTTATACTTGCGTAACATAGTGGCACGATGCATGGTTCCGCATCTTTTAGTATATCTTGAACTGGCCTCACGGTCCGTGACTATTCTGACTTATTGGAAAGCATGTATACGGTGGAAACATTAGTAATGAGTAGCCCCTCTCTGTATGCTACCAGGTTGCAGACACAGATTAGTTAGGCCGACAGGCGCTATCTCGAGCTATAATTATGCTAAATATTGTGTGGGTACGCACATTATGTGATGTTAGGTGTAAATGGTATTCTCAAACTGCGTATTGATTCTGGTGGTTCACTTATTCTTTCTTCTTAAACTCAATGATTACAAAACTGAGGAAACATTCTTTAATTCACAACTGGACGCTACAAGCAGAAAGCTATCACTTGTTCATTCTTGTGATTACTGTCTCGTTGAATCATTCCTTAATGTTTAATAGTTGGTCTGCTACGCTCATTTTCAGTTGCACTAGATTATGTAAATGTCCGTGTGCGTGTCCGTGTGTGTGTGTGTGTGTGAGAGAGAGAGAAAGAGAGAGAGAGAGAGAGAGACTGTCACTTTCTCTCAAACATATGGGAAAAATTTATTTTGCAATTTCTTTTCCAGGACGTAAAAGCTATACCTACAGCATAGCTTACACGCCCAGGGCTTGACTGTCATTAGTTACGAGAACAGTTCACGACAAGCAATCAACTTAAAAAGAACCTAGCTAATCACTTCTTGGGGTATGAGGTGCAATGAACATAGGCTAAGAGCCTGGACACGGGTCACGCGCACGAACATTACAGCTGCAATCTGAAACAGAATAAATGTATATTAATTAATTGCTTTCCTAGACTCTAGACGCAGACAGTTGAGTACACAAATTCCGCACTAGGAAGTAGTGGCGTCAGTGAGGGCATCCTACAATCACCTGCAATTAACAATGCCAAAACACATATAACGAATCCGACCCCGTGGAGAAATTGGAAATTTTATCCACACTGGTTTGTTTGAAACATGGGAAGGCGTCATGTAGATGACGTTAAATAAAAGCTGGCAGCCATGATTCAGGGACAGGACAAGAGGTATCCTCCAGGCTATTTAATGTTTCATAACCACCGCAAGTTTCGCAACAGAAAGCCAAAGATGGCTGAAGCTAGTGGATATAGCGTTAACGGAAAGGTACTGGAAACGACGTGAATTCGGTCCAGCCCACTCAGACAACATAGAGTGGAAAATCATGTAGATGATGAGTGTTATCCGAGCAAGCAACGGAGAGTAGGAGATTTTGAAATATTCCACCCCGGCTGTTTTCACTAGTATCTAATTGCATGATTGACCAATTTCGGCTTTACAGGCCATTTTCAAGTACAGTAGGTGTCGATGTGTTATAGCAGTAATTGTATAACCAACGGGACCTACTGTGCTAGGCGCTTCAGTCTGGAACCGCGTGACCGCTACGGTCGCAGGTTCGAATCCTGCCTCGGGCATGGATGTGTGTGATGTCCTTAGGTTAGTTAGGTTTAAGTAGTTGTAAGTTCTAGGGGACTGATGACCTCAGATGTTAAGTCCCATAGTGCTCAGAGCCATGTGAACCATTTTTGAACAGACTGTGCTTTAAAATGGCATGTAAGACCAAAATTGGCCACTCGTCCGTTTAATACTTGTGAAAAAGCACCCGAGTTGGAATAATTCAGAATGTCCTATAATAAAGGCTATCATCCAGGGCTCACAGAAATTTTGTTTGTTGGCTGCAACTGTTCAGACTACATTAGTGTCAATAGTGCTTCTCAGTCCATGGCTTTGTTCGAATTTAGTACGTGTAAGCATCTCCTCAAGACCCTACTACAGAGCTATAAAATTGAATCTGTAATCAAATTTAATGAGCGCATGGATGCTTCACGCCAACGACATGGAGAATGGGAACACTTCATGTGTATTGCCATTCCATTTCACCTATGTTTATGTCTCTTTGATCCTTTTATCAATCACTTCAGTACATTACATAACAAAACTATTAGTTGATGCTTTGCGAAGAGATCATGTCCCGCAATCACTTTTAAATGTAAATGTAATCATTTTATATACAGCAGCGAACAAATTAAATCTACGAATAATATTTCTGTCACCAACTATCTTTTTATTTACATAGCTCGCATCCATTTGCGAAATGATGTTTTCACTCGAGCGATTGGTTGTAACACAAAACATGTTTCCGCAAAATATGAGGGTTTAATAAAAAATGTGCAGATATAAAATGTACATAACCGTTGGACTGTTGCAATTGGAATACGCACGCGCTGATATGACACTGCGAGGAAGGTGCGTCAGAAAGTTTTTGCAAACATGCGAATATAAACTCTGTTTTAAAAAATAATAAATAAATAAAAACTCACCAGGAAGGAATTATCCGAATGGGACGGAAAGCGATAGGTGTTATGTACATGTACAGACATCATATGATTCGAATTTCCGAAAAAAAGGATGATTTATTCAGGAGAAAGAGAATCACAAGCTGCACAAATTAATAACGCGATGGTTCACCTCTGGGCATAATTCAGCAGTTATTCGGCTTGATAGAGCTGATAGATCGATTGATAGAGCTGTTGTATGTCCTCCTGCAGGATGTCGTAACAAACTCTGTCCGACTTGCGTTTTATATCGTCAAATTACGGAGCTAGTTGGAGGGTCTGCCCATAATGTTCCAAAAGTTCTCAATTCGAGAGAAATTAGTCGACCTTACTGGGCAGCACGAAGACAAACAGTAGAAGCTGTCATCGTGTTTGGGCGGGTATTATCTTGGTCAAATGTAAGCTCAAGATTGCTTGACCAGTAGGGCAACAAAACGAAGAGTAGAATATCATCGACGTATCTCAATTCGAAGCGAGACTTACCGCTCAAGACAATTTCTACACCAGTCAGTGAGATTCCAGGCCGAATGTCCCCGACACTATGCAGAAGTGCTTCTTGATGTACAGACGTCAACTGTAGTCAGCGTAGGGGTCGCCGTGGGCTCCGCCTCACTTCTGTGAGCAGCCTATTAATGGTCCCTGCATTCACTGAAGAACCGGTTGCATGTTAGATCGATGTAATGATGAGTCCGGGACTCTGAGTGCCTCTCTGACGATTGCTCGGTCCTCTCATTCTGTCTTCTCTCTCGATCGACAGCTAACTTCTTGACGCTGTGTTCGTTCATAGTTTACCCATTCCTGCCAACACTGTCGACCAGTGGTATCTCTCCTATTCAAATGTCGAGCGATTCGCTGATTACTCCAACCACCTTATTCCAGCGCAACATGTGTTTTGCTCGAGTATCATGTCGTTTTTGGAATCTCAGAATCTACTATGTAGGAATCAACATGGATTCCGGAAACAGCGATCGTGTGAGACCCAACTCGCTTTATTTGTTCATGAGACCCAGAAAATATTAGATACAGGCTCCCAGGTAGATGCTATTTTTCTTGACTTCCGGAAGGCGTTCGATACAGTTTCGCACTGTCGCCTGATAAACAAAGTAAGAGCCTACGGAATATCAGAGCAGCTGTGTGGCTGGATTGAAGAGTTTTTAGCAAACAGAACACAGCATGTTGTTATCAACGGAGAGACGTCTACAGACATTAAAGTAACCTCTGGCGTGCCACAGGGGAGTGTTATGGGACCATTGCTTTTCACAATATATATAAATGACCTAGTAGATAGTGTCGGAAGTTCCATGCGGCTTTTCGCGGATGATGCTGTAGTATACAGAGAAGTTGCAGCATTAGAAAATTGTAGCGAAATGCAGGAAGATCTGCAGCGGATAGGCACTTGGTGCAGGGAGTGGCAACTGACCCTTAACATAGACAAATGTAATGTATTGCGAATACATAGAAAGAAGTATCCTTTATTGTATGATTATATGATAGCGGAACAAACACTGGTAGCAGTTACTTCTGTAAAATATCTGGGAGTATGCGTGCGGAACGATTTGAAGTGGAATGATCATATAAAATTGATTGTTGGTAAGGCGGGTACCAGGTTAAGATTCATTGGGAGAGTCCTTAGAAAATGTAGTCCATCAACAAAGGAGGTGGCTCACAAAACACTCGTTCGACCTATACTTGAGTATTGCTCATCAGTGTGGGATCCGTACCAGATCGGGTTGACGGAGGAGATAGAGAAGATCCAAAGAAGAGCGGCGCGTTTCGTCACAGGGTTATTTGGTAACCGTGATAGCGTTACGGAGATGTTTAACAAACTCAAGTGGCAGACTCTGCAAGAGAGGCGCTCTGCATCGCGGTGTAGCTTGCTCGCCAGGTTTCGAGAGGGTGCGTTTCTGGATGAGGTATCGAATATATTGCTTCCCCCTACTTACACCTCCCGAGGAGATCACGAATGTAAAATTAGAGAGATTAGAGCGCGCACAGAGGCTTTCAGACAGTCGTTCTTCCCGCGAACCATACGCGACTGGAACAGGAAAGGGAGGTAATGACAGTGGCACGTAAAGTGCCCTCCGCCACACACCGTTGGGTGGCTTGCGGAGTATAAATGTAGATGTAAATGTAGATGTAGAACTACATGTCCTCTCTCAGATGCTGACATCTGCGCGTATTGTCCATAGGCCTGGCTACGAGGCGCGATTACAGTCCAACTGAGTACACCGAATAAACTTCGCAAGAACTGGTATTGACATGTCCCCTGTTTACTATCCTTGCAAATGTGTACCGAAATTTCGCTGCAACGTCACACATTCGTTCACAGAAAACTTAAGTTTTCAGTTTTCCAAATCCCATCGATACCTGTGGAAATACAAATTTGTGACTAATTTGCAGAAGTCCTTCCTCGTGGGTATCTTTTTGTTTTGTTTAAGAGTGTATACAGTATACAATTGCTGTAGTTATGCTCCAAATCGTATGCAAAGAGCAGCATGCTCTAGTGACTAAATAATACTTTCGACATGGAGAAACTCACTTTATTTCATTTACGTGGCTTTCAAGTGATTACTGAAGCTCGAAGAAACGAAATTTCAGGAAAGCTACGTCCAGTTATAGTATACACATTTCACTCACTGCGATATATGGTTTACATATTACATACTGTTGTGTGTATCCTACCACATAATACTGCGTATGTTTATATTTATTCGTCTCCTTATATTAATTTTTTAACCACAGTGATCTCTGAGGTGATAGTTGTAAGTTACCAGGATTCCCACCAGATTTTAAAAACAAGAGTCTATGCAACGAGAACAAGAGCATAGCGTTCTTCTACCTATCTTAAATTGTTATGAATTGGTAAGAGCTCCTTGTGCTTTTGCAAAGAAAATTGCGTCTTCTCTGAAAGATAGTTCGTTGCTAACAATTCCTCTGCCGACGAAATACGAAAACTTAACTCTTACGTACCTCTATCCAAGAAAGAATCATCTGTTCACTACAAGGAATGAGATGTATAGAAAGTGATGGCCTGCCCTATAGCCGAGCACGTTACTGAGCCGCTTACCGAATGCTGGAATTCGGGGAGACAAGCCTGTCCCGTATCGATTAACGAAACGGGCTTGTTGTGGCTGTATCCCACATCCAACTAGGTAATACCAGGCTGCCACACACATCCAGTCTCAGATCCACATCACGCAAACGTTTAGAAAACGTGATTTTAGTTGAACGTGAGATTTACTCCGGACGTTGACAGTGCCCAAATTCCGCACTGTCACAATTCGCGCTGCACACCCCGTCGGAGGTTCGAGTCCTTGGGCATGGGTGTATGTGTTGCCCTTAGCGAAAATTAGTTTAACTTAGATTAATTAATGTGTAAGCCTAGGGACCGATGACCTCACCAGTTTGGTCCCATAGACCTTACCACAAACTTCCAAAACTTCTGCACTGGGAAGTAGTGGCGTCAGGAAGGGTATCCGGCAATCACCTGCTATTAACAATGCCAAAATACATATAACGATGCCGACCTTGTGGAAAATTTGGAAATGACAAAGAAAAAGAACAGGAAGAAGAAGAATTTATAGAAAGGGATGAACAGAATATGGCAAAAGGCCGAACCTTAAGGCCGTGAAGAGCTATCTAAAGAAGAATAACGATTTGCTTAGCAACAAAATTTGATGCAACACAGTAGCGATAGAGCGAAAGATTGTCATACGCAGAAGGAAAGTTTACACAATATTGCCGATGTGATTATTACAAGCAGATTGGCATAGGCGAATAAAGCTTTCTTCAACATAAGGACTCTACTGCCATGAGACATTGCTATGGAAAAGCGGAAGAAGTTATTGACAGTCCACACCTGGACTTAATGTGGTACATATTTGAGCCAAGCAGGTAGGAGAGGGGAAGTTTATGAACAATTTTAAATTAGTGTTTAAAGTTTGCTGGATGTTAATAAGTGCTCTGATTTTTGAGTATAGGTGTGTAGATTCTGGGTAATTCGCGCCCCGTTTCAAACGCAAAACTCGTCTTTCAAATGGCTCAAATGGTGGGCCTTAACATCTGAGGTCATAAGTCCTCTAGAACTTTGAACTACTTAAACCTAATTAACCTAAGGACATCATACACATCTATGTCCGAGGCAGGATTCGAACCTTTTACCGTAGCAGTCGCGCGGTTCCGGACTGAAGCGCCTAGAACGGTGAAACTCGTGTTGACGAGGTCATATGCCCTGAACTATTTGTCGCACAATATTATGATTTTGTAGGTTATTCGGTGGTATATGTGGACACTGTATGCAAAATGTGTTTCAAACAGAGTTAGTAAAGAAGTAATAAGTCAAAGCGTCATTCCAGATGCAACAGTCACTGCATGGACAGCAAAAACTGTGATAAGCGATAACTTATTTCCTTTCATAATTTTTTACGGTTGTCAGCGAGAAGAGGTCTCGTGAATGTTTGAAATTATGTGTAAAGTTTGTTGCATGTCAGTAAATGCTCTTATTCTAAAATATCACAAGAATAGAATCTCGATATATGCACATCGTGAGTTTCTAGCTATAACACTTGTCGCTTTGCGTTAAACCTATAACGTAACATTATACCTCTTAATGAGTAGGCAATGAAGACATATTTAATTCTAAATTCGATCAATAATTACGCGAGATACACCGACCGAAAATAAAATCCCAGCCCCTAGAAATAATTAATGTAGAGTAATGAAATATCGAGAATACATTTGTCTGAGTAATGCATTTAAGCAACTAACGCTGCAAGATCACAGGTTAATGTAAGTGCGAGAAAAGCCATTGCAAATGTAAAATGCTGGTACATTAATAACAGGTGTAATCGCCAGAATAATAAATGCACACGCAAATACGTGCATGCACTTGTGTCATACATGTACCGGATGTCAGTTTGTGGGATGGAGTGCCATGCCTGTTGCACTTGGTCAGTCAGGGGGTGTTAACGCTGGTTGCGGATGGCGCTAGAGCTGTCCGAAGATGTGTCATAGGTGATAGATTTTATACAGATCTGATGATCTTGCAGGCCAAGGCGTTATGTCAACCCTTTGTAGGAAATGTTGGGTAACAACAGAGGTATGTGAGCAAGGGTTATCCTGTTGGAAATCTCCCCCTGGAATGTTGCTTATAAAGTTCAGTGCGTCTAGAGCACAAACATGTTGGTTGTAGGTGCTCACCAAGCCTCCTGCTAACCAACATACGGCCATCACGGGATCACGGGTACAGGGAGAGAACCGGCTTTTATGAGAAAAAACAACGGCCCTCCGTCCCCCCCCCCCCCCCGCTCCAAGAGGCCCCGCTTCGCTTGATGCTTCTGATGTCACAAACAGCAGTGGTTGGGCTCAGTGGAATGCGCGCTACAGGGCGTCTGGATTGGAGCTGTCCTTGTAGTAACCTTTACGTTGTGTCATTGTGGTGCCAACTGTAGTTCGAAATGCTGCTGCAGACACAGTACGATGTGCCACAACCACACACGGAAAAAGACCTTCTCCCATTCGGTAGCGCCACGTTGCTTTCCTTACAGAGCGTGGTTTCTTGCGACCGTACCTTCCCGTGGCTACCGCTGGTAGCAGTCATGTACTTTGGCTATATTCCTGCCAACTATTTCTGCAGTATCGTGGAAGGAGCCTCCCACATCTCTTAGTCCTGTTACGCGACCACGTTCCAATACAGTGAGCTGTTGATAATGGTATCTTCATCATCTTAAAGGCATTTTTGATTGACATCAACCCTCTATGTCGAATCTCAAAGCTATCGCTCACACCCTTGCATTGCGTACTAAACCTGTCATGCATCCTCATAGTAGTGCTACAAGTGCCACTTTTATGCGAATGGAGCGAAATTTGAATAAACATAATATTTTAGACGCAGTAACAAGCCTCTGAACATTCGTTTATCACGCACAAATTCTTGGTGCTGGGCTTCTTTTCGCGTTAGTGTACTGACAATCAAAGTTCTGTTGCCTCTGAAAGCCGTGAAATAGGCAACCTGTAACTTGAATCGTGAATCACGAAACATGAGCGAGTATTCGTGTTCTGGGGGCGCTCAACGACCGAGGTTATCAGAGAGCATGAACGCAAACCATGAAAGGGGATAGTCATTTAATAATACAGATGGCCACGAAGGAGCTCCTGAAAGGAAATACAATAAGCGCAGATATACACATTTCGTGTTGGGACGGAAATATTTGCACACGGTAGGGTTGGAAGCATAATGACCTCAAAAAAATCTACGGAAACATAATATTTAATAGAAATCAGCTTTCAAACAATAGGAAAGGACCAATAATTACCTAACGGCTACTCACGATTTCCGTAGGTTGCTCATAAACTAGATGTCAGTGCACAAATTATTATTTTGAAACACATTTAAAACAAATATTCCTGTAATTACATGAGCGAGGATGGATTTTATAAAGAGTAACTATTTCCATGAGCATGTTTCCACGATCATCAAATTCATTCTGAGTAACTGGCTTTCAGATAGCCTCCCAGGCGACGTCTGTTATGAGTACCTCTGAGTTAATCACACTTAAACGAAACTTAGTTTTCTGATCTCGCCTGTCCAACCCCGTCTCCGCGTCCTGTGTTTGCAACTTCTCGTCAAATTTTCATCAGTGTTATTTGCACAGTCTTTCTCCATTACAGCTTCTTTCGTTACATCTTGCCGCTGAGTATTTACTCTTGTTACTGGCGCTGCGTCTCAGGTATATTAAAGCTTTAATTACGTCCTAGCTTGTGAATTTTCAGAAAATACTAACGGTCTCGCAGTCCTGCGATTCGAGCTTCTTTCGGCAGTCTGCGTTAAGTAGCCGGGTTTCGCTCTGCGACTGGCGTTGTTATTAAAACGGCGATGGCAGTGCGCTTTGGTTCAGCTCGTTAAAACTTGAAAGAGAAAAGCATAAGTTAATGTGCGCAGATCGAGTTCTGTCAAGTAAGCAGGAACAATGAGGACAGTCTTCTCTTGTGACGCTGGACCAAACATGTAAATAAATGTGCGTGTTTTAACTTCCATATTATTCAACACTGTAGCTTCTATAGTTGAGACTCTCGCGACCATTTCTTGACCTACTGCCTACTGGCAATAGTGTCAAGATCTTTGGGCGGCGGTTCTGCAGTGATTTTTGTGATACTTCGCCAGCTCGAGGGGGAAGCATTGTCATAGGTTCACCCCGCATTGGCAGTAGAAAGGGATTTTTGGAGTTGTGAAAGAATCCACGGTGACTGCTGCCCGACAGTTATTCGTTTCCAATGTGCATTCCAGATACACTCTTCAATGAGCAAGGAACGAAATTCCCGCTGGCCACTGCGCTGTGTATCCTCATTCTCAGGGAATTCGACACGGAGGAGCATTAACATTTGTTACGAGGATGTCTGAAAGTCTACACGTCCTCCAATTCGAACACCTATTTAGAAATCCCGATGCATTTACCTCTGAACATTAATGCTTTTTACTCAGACAACCAACATAGAAAGTGAGTTGTCTGTATTCAGTCAACATGAAGACTTCCTACACCATCAATCTCATTTGTTGTCACGATGTTTTTATGATTTTCGTGGCTATCACGAGTTGTACGCTAAGATTTACTTTTACAAATTAAAGAAGAACTTATGTGAAAAGACTGTTCTGTTTTTTTTTAGAAAATTTGAACCACTTTTGACTCTAAATTATTGCATTCTTGCAGTGTCGTTTGGTGTAGAAACATGTATTGACGATTAGGAATCTATAAGACTCGTCTGAGTGACATCGAGTCCTACCGACTGCTTTCCCGTCCTGGGAAGTTGTCATACTTCCTATACACTGAAGAACAAAAGAAACTGGTAAATCTGTCCAACATCGGGCAGGGACCCTGCGAGCACGCGTAACTGCTGTAACACGATGTGGAATGGATTCAACTAATATCTGCGGTAGTTCTGGAGAGAACTGACATCATGAATCCTGCAGGGCTGGCCATAAATCCGTAAGAGTACGAGGGAATGGAGAGTTCTTCTGAACAGCACGTTGCAAGGCATCCCAGATATGCTCAATAATGTTAATGTCGGTGGTGTTTAGTGGTCAGCGGAAGCGTTTAAACTCAGAAGAGTATTTCTGGAGCCATTCTGTAGCAATTCTGGACTTGTGGGGTGTAGCTTCTGTCGTCCTGGAATTGCCGAATTTCATTGGAGTGCACAACGGACATGAAGGCATGCAGGTGATTAGACAGGATGCGTACGTAGGTGTCACATGTCAGAGTCCCATCTGGACGTATCAGGAGTCCAACATCACTCCAGCTGCACACGCCGCAAACCATTACAGTTTCCACCAACTAGTACAGACCCCTACTGCCAAGCAGTATTCACGGATTCAAGAGACTGTCTCCATAACCGTACACGTTCATCCGCTCGATACAATTTGAAATGAGACTCGTCCGACCAGTCAACATGTTTCCAGTCATCAACAATCTAACGTCGGTGTTGAGGTGCCCAGACGAGGAGTAAAGCTTTGCGTCGTGCTGTCAGGGAGGGTACACGAGTGGGCCTTCGGCTCCGAAAGCCCATATCGATGATGTTTCGTTGAATGGTTCACACGCTGACACTTGTTGATGCCCAGCATTGAATTCTGCAGCAATTTGCGGAAGGGTTCCACTTCTGTCACGTTGAACAATTCTCTTCAATCGTCATTGGTCCCGTTCTTGCAGGGTCTTTTTTCGGCCGCAGTGATGTCGGAGATTTGATGTTTTACCGGATTCCTGATATTTACGGTACACTCGTTAAATGGTCTTACGGGAAAATCCCCACTTCATCGCTACCTCGGAGATGCTGTGAGCCATTGAACGTGCCCCGACTATAACACCACGTTCAAATCTTGATAACCTACCATCGTAGCAGCAGGATGTGTGGATTGTCGAGCGGTCTAGGGCGCCTTGCCACGGGTTGCGCGGCTCTCCCCGTTGGAGGTTCGAGTTCTCCCTCGAGGATGGGCTATGTTTGTTGTCCTTAGCGTAAGTTATTATAAGTTAGATTAAGTAGTGTGTAAGCCTAGTGACCGATGACCTCACTAGTTTGGTCCCATAGGAACTTACCACCACAACCTCCATGTAGCAGCAGTAACCGATCTAACAACTGCGCCAGACACTTATTGCCTTATGTAGGCGTTGCCGACCGAAGAGCTGTATTCTACCAGTTTACGTATCTCTGTATTTGAATACGCAAGGCTATATTAGTTTCTTTGGTGCTTTAGTGTATGTGCCCACTGTTGCAGGCCAATTCAAGAGGCCGACACTGTAGCGCAGTGGTTAGCAGATTGGACTCGCATTAGGAAGAACGACGACTGAAACCCCCGTCCGGCCATACTGATTTAGCTTACCTGGCATTTCCGTAAATCGCTTAAGGCTAATACCACGATGGTTTCTCTGAAAGAACAAGGTGGATTTCCTTCTAAATTCTTCCCTAATCAGAGCTAGTTCTCTGACCCTAATGACCTGGCTATCGACGGAACGTCAAACACTAATCTCCTCCTCCTCCAAGTCAAGCGTGTGAATGCTTACAGATAATATAAATCAGCCACCAACCTGTGAATTAATAGAGTCTTTCTATATACCGATCACTATCAGAGTTTACAGAGCCTTTCAGAACGACAATAGTTAACTGTAGTTGCCCAGTACCAAACGGAAATAATTTCTTACTTGTTCAAATTAACTAAAACCCTAATTTTATGCTTTCCCTTAAAAGAATTATAACACCACATTTTTATGTTCTTGGAAATACATCAAAAGATAGCCTAAAGTATTTCGTCGTAATATGGTTAATGAACCATTACTTTGTAACAGTAGAAGTTACGTAATACTATAGTTTCAAACAGTGATTACTAATTTCAGTCTCTTGACATTAATATATTTGTGAGGCTGTGAATGTAGCAAGTATACGATGTATAAACACTGAAACTTTGAAATAATTAATTATTTTATTTATTAAACAATAATTATTTACGATGAGAGTGTAAATCACATTGCGTAACCGAACAGTGAGTCATGTACACGGTATGGTATAATATGCTTAACGTGAAGTAGCCATTTTAACGATTATTTCTGAGATTTATTATAAATATTGTCAGATGTATGCGACGGGCGAAATACCCTCTGACTTCAAGAGGAATATAATAATCCAAACTCCAACGAAAGCGGGTTCTGTCAGTTGTGAAAATTACCGACCTATCAGTTTAATAAGTAACGGCCGTAAAATACTAACACAAACACGTTACAGAAGAATGGAAAAACTGGTAAGATCCGACCTCGGGGTAGATCAGTTTTTGGATTCCGGAGAAATGTAGGAACGCGCGAGGCAATGCTGACCCTACAACTTCTAGTAGGTTAAGGAAAGGCAAACCTACGCTTACAGCCTTTGTAGACTTAGAGAAAGCATTTTACAATGTTGACTGGAATACTCTCTTTCAAATTCTAAAGGTGGCAGAGGTAAAATACATGGAGTGAAAGGCAATCTACAATTTGTACAGAAACAATATGGCAGTTATAAGAGTCGAGGGGCGCACAAAAGGGAAGCAGCGGTTTTGAAGGAAGAGAGACAGTGTCGTAGCCTATTCCCAACGTTATTCGATCTTTATATTGGGCAAGTAGTAAATGAAAAAAAAGAAAAATTTGGAGTAGGAATAAGTCGAGGGAGAAGAAATCAAACCTTTGAGGTTTGCCGATGTCATTGTAATTCTGACAGAGACAACAAAGGACTTGGAAAAGCAGTAGAATGGAATGGACAGTATCTTGAAGGCAGGATATAAGATAAACATCAGCATAAGCAAAACAAGGATAATGGATGTAATCGAACTAAATCAGGTGATAAAATTTGGAAATGAGACACTTAAAATAATAAGTGAATTTTGCTATTTTGGAAGCAAAATAAATAATGATGGTCGAAATATGCAGGATATAAAATGTAGACTGGCAATGGCAGAAAAAGCATATTTATGCTTACTACCTGAGCCCCAATCTTACCCTGTTACTCGCTCCTGTGAACGGGAACGAGTTATGCGGATCTTGGTTCCTCTCACGTTCACCTAGAAAAGATAAGCTGAAGATGCCTAAATAAGACGTAATGCGTCGTTGAAAAATAAAAAACTAAAATTGCAACCAAGGCTGTTTTTAACCAATAGCATTTATGAAGAAGAGAAGTTTGTTAACATCGAGTATAGATCTAACTGTCAGGAAGTCCTTTCCGAAAGTATTTGTATAGAGTGTAGCAATGTATGGAAGTGAAACATGGACGATGAACGGTTTAATCAAGAACGGAATAGAAGCTTTTGAAATGTGTTGCTATAGAAGAATGCTGAAGATTAGATGGGTAGATCATGTAACTAATGAGGAGGTACTGAATAGAATTTGGGAGAAGAGAAATTTGTGGTAATACCTGACTAAAAAAAGAGATCGATTGATAGAATACATTATGAGGCATCAAGGGATCACCAGTTTAGTGCTGGAAGGAAGAATGGGGATAAATATCCCATAGGGAGACCAAGAGATGAATACAGTAAACAGATTCAGAGAGATGTAGGTTGCAATAGTTACTCGGAGATGAAGAGGCCACCACAGGATAGAGTAGCATAGAGAGTTGCATCCGACCAGTCTTTGGAGTGAAGACCACAACATCAACATTTTTATTTTCGTCCTTAATACTAGTAAAGATGATACTTTTTCACCTTGTTTAATTTTGAGAAAGTAGCCCTTTTTGTGAATCAAAGCAAATTCCGAGTTGGGGACTGGTCAACGTGGAAAATTACCTTGGTGTCCGCAGAAAGCTATGAAGCTGATTAGTTCCACTCAATCAGAACAGAAATCGATTGCGCGCTCTCAAAACAGGAGGGTGTTGAGCGCGCTTGTGTGGAGAAGTTGCAATTCATCAATTAATAGGAGGAACTATGTTTGGTGTTACAGCGATTTCATAAAAATGTTGTAATTAGTTTTCCTCGATAAGATAGGAAGATTAGAAAATAAGGAGGTAAAAAACAACGTTTCGAGAAATTTTTTTGAGTTTATTAGAGAATTTTGTGACTTTCCATATTAGGAATTCCATGTGGCATGCGATGCAGTCGTACTTCAGAATTTTATATTTCTGAATAATGGTGTACTATATAGCGTCTGAACGAGCATACAAAACTGATAAAAATCGTGTCAGATTTATAATTGTTTTCTGAATGGTCAAAGCTGCGATTCTTTGCACAGGAGATCTTGAATTTCTTACTGACGATGGGTACTAGCGAGAGAAGGTGATATGTGAGTGAACGTATTAGTACAAAGCATAAACAAGGATGTGTTTTTAGGTCAAGAATTGCGTTTTAGGGTGGACTTGCTAGCAGCATGTATATCGTTAAAATGAGAATACAGCACAGAATTTTTCGGCAAGAAGTTACGTTATTTTGTAGCCTCAGACAAACCTGTTAGAATAAACCCATTTTGCAGAATGTTTTTTGCACCCTGCAGACACGTATAGCGTTGCTTTTCATTTTTCGGAATTGAATCCAAAATTAATAAAATTTCTTTTATCCATGATACATACGTTACCACTGTCACAGCTGCTGAATCTCTAACTTTCGGTAAAACCCAGCTACCTTCTTATTTGTAAACTGTTACACTCGAGGAAGCTGATTCGTCAGTAAGATCTCTTTAAACTATGTACAGAATGTACATTCATGCACTGATTTATCCATACAAACACGGTACAACAATAATGGACAAAAGTACAATAAACGTAAATCGTATGAAAGCATCAGCAGTAAAAGCCTACTTTGTCTAGACTAAACACTGTAAGAAGGATTTCCGATAGTAATTGAATTTATTTATTATTCAGATAACTTAGGAGGTACTAGGAATAGTAAAGTTAAGAAATAAAACCTTTAATATTTACGGCCAGACGATACTACTGGAAACGCACATTCGCAACTGCGTTGAGTCATCTGCACACTGTTTTAAAATTCAGTTTACATAAATAACCTCTAGTACTGATCTGGGCAGTTTTTCGTGTATGAGTAAACGTTCTGATCTCACTGTATCAGATCGATCGTATAGGCTAGTTACACAATTAGGTGACAAAAGTCATGGGATATCTCCTAAAATCGCGTCGGAGCTCCTTTGTCCTGCCGTAGTGCAGCAACTGAATGTGGCACGTATTCAAAAAGTCGTTGGAAGTCCCTACAGAAATATTGAGTCTCGATGCATCAGTGGCCGTGCATAAACGCGAAAATTTGCCGATGCAGAATTCTGGGCACGAACTATCCTCTCGATTATGTCCTATAAATATTCGATAGGATTCATGTCGGGTGATCTTTGTAGACAAATCATTCGCTCGGACTGTCCAGAACGTTCTTCAAACGAATCGCGAACAATTGTGGCCTGGTGACAGGGCGCATTGAGATGCGCAAGAATTACTTGGTTGTTTGGGAACATGAAGTCCATGAATGGCTGCAGATGGTATCCACGTAAACGGGCATAACCGTTTCCAGTTAATGATCGGTTCAGTTGGACCAGTGGCCGAGCGGTTCTAGGCGCTACAGTCCGGAACCGCGCGACCGCTACGGTCGCAGGTTCGAATCCTGCCTCGGGCATGTATGTGTGTGATGTCCTTAGGTTAGTTAGGTTTAAGTAGTTCTAAGTTCTAGGGGACTGATGCCCTCAGCAGTTAAGTCCCATAGCGCTCAGAGCCATTTGAACCATTTTTTTTTAGTTGGACCAGAGGACCCACTCCATTCCATGTGAACACAGCCTACACCATTTCAGAGTCACTATCTTCTTGCACAGTGTATTGTTGGCCAGTTTCATTCATGACTTCATGGGTTCAGCGCCACACACGAAATGCCCTATCAACTTTTGCCAACTCAGATGGGACTCACCCGACCAGGCTACGGTTTTGCACACGTCTGGGGTGCAAATGAAATCGTCACGCCTCAGGCGATGTGGTGCTGTTAACAATGGCACTTGCCACAGTAATCTGCTGCCATAGCCCATTAACGCCGAATTTCACCCCACTATCCTAACAGATACGTTTATCGTACGTCCCACTTTGATTTCTGCGCTTATTTCACGCAGCAGTGCTTGTCTGTCAGCACTAACAAGTCTAGTTAAATGCCATTCCTCTCGGTCGTTACCTGGAGGCCGTCGGCCACTGCGTTGTGCGTGGTGAGAAGTAATGCCTTAAATTTGGTATTCTCGGCACTCTCTAAAAGAAATTTCTTAAAGATAGACTTACTGCGCCGTAACGAGATCAGGAGTCAACACCAGCTGTATTTCTAAAGAACATTTCACTCCTTTTCTACACCAATAAACCAATTCAATTTTCCTTTTACCGATACAGTCCAAACTAATGCTTCTTGTCGTTGTAACTTTACCGAATCTCATAAAAACGGGGAACTCCAGCGTACTAGTGCTCTTCCATCTTCAACGTACAGCTCAGTAACAGTTGTCCTCATCTCCGTCTTTCGGTACCGTTTCAATTCAGACGTTTAACTCATCCACTTCTGCTTGAAGAATTGAACTAATCGTGACGCAGTAGAGTTGTTAGACAACAGTTCGAAAAGAAAAACAATGGAACATCCATTTACCAAGTAAGCTCATTTGTTAGCATTAACGCTTAAACGTTACGTTTTTACATAATTCCAAAATGAAGAAGAATCCGGCATACTGTGCTTAAAGAACAGTACTGATGCGTCACAACACTGTCTCGATGTCCTTCAGCGGTAGAGGGATGTTTCTTTATGTTTATTGTTACCTAATAATTTTCCTGCGTCACCTCAAGCTGAAGTTGATGAGTTAAATGTTTGAAATGAAACCATCGTAGAAAGGAAACGGTACTTTTCCGTACACGGGTTCCTATTCAGAGTATTGTACACTCGCTGCCCTCTGCAAGTCCTAGACGTTTGTAACTGGAATTTCCGAACACCCTATATATTAATAAGCTATTTATGGTACATCGTCCAGTCAGAACAGATTTCTGATACTCACGTCGCAAACCACACTATATGTCGCCTGAAAGGAGGCTGCGGCTCTTAGAAGCTAAGACGAGTGAATAAAGTTCCAATAGAAAGAACGACCCCGTTCGGAGCACTTCACGTAAATGGTGACGTAAGCAGTTTCGATTTTCTAAAAAATCGTGGCGTCTTTGTAAAATAAAATATAAATGTAAGAGAGATTGTAAAATACTGTAACAAGCCTGCCAGAAAACGCCCAGCCGACCGGAGTCGCAGGCATAGGCGATCGACGACTGCCGCCAAGACCTGTCGGAAGCTCGAAGTTAGAGACCTCCAGCCGTAATTGTACATGCACGCTGGGTATGATCTGACGTGGACACAAAGTGTGTCACTGTTATGCAACATGCTGTCACGAAGAAAGCCTTAAAAAGTTTTATATATACTTAAAAAGTTTCTTGTGTGGAGTGTGTAAAGCGTTTTAGGCGTAAGAAATGTGGACAGTATACAACAGCTGAAATAACTGCTTTTAAAGAGTAGCGAGACAAACATGACTTGGTATAACGGATGCATAGGAACTGTGTGAGAGTTCACTGGCAGAGTTTAGAGACATGCCAGACTTCATGAGAGGAACAGAAGTACCACAAAACTGTAGAAGTACAGCAAGAAATGCGTTCTCGAACATGTATGTTGATGCTAGCCAAGCCTGCAACTTGGGCTGCTGTATCTGACACGGAACGGCACCTGTGCAATGTCTCCAATACGCTGCAACTGTCAGTCGTGGTCCGAACAGTGTTCCGTGTAGCTGTAACTGCGTTATGTGGGAGATAAGTGAAGTTGAGCGTGAGGAATTTGTTGGTAATCGTATGGAGGGTGCTTCCGCAACCAAAGTAGATGAAGTGCTTGAGGTTCTACTCTTTTTTTTTTTTCGTCTTCAGCCTTCTGACAGTTTATTGCGGTCTGCCACAAATTCCTCTCCTCTACCAACCTCTTCATCTCGCAGTAGCTCTTACGACCTACGTTTTCAATTATTTGCTGAATGTATTCCAATCTCTGTCTTCCTCTATAGTTTTTGCCACCTACAGCTCCCTCTATTACCAAGGAAGTCATTCCCTGATGTCTTAACAAATGTCCTATCATCTGTCCCTTCTACTTGTCAGTGTTTTCCACATATTCCATTCCTCTCCGATTCTGCGCAGAAGCTCCTCATTCGTTTTCCTTAAAGTCCGCCTTATTTTTAACATTCGCCCATAGCACTACATCTCAAATGCTTTGATTCTCCTCTGTTCTTATTTTCCCAAAGTTTACGTTTGACCAACATACAATGCTGTGCTTCAGACGTACCTTGAAGTTTCGAATTAAGTCCTATGTTTGCTACCACTAGATTTCTCTTGGCCAGAATTGTCCTTTTTGCCAGTGCTACTCTGCTTTTCGTGACCTCCTTGCTCCGTCCATCATTTGTTATTGTCTAGGTAGCAGAATTCAATCACTAAATCTGTTTCGTGACCATCAATCCTGGTTTTAAGTTTCTAGCTGTTCGAACTTTTGCTTTTTCTCGTTACTTTCTTCATTCTTCGATTTACTCTCAATCCATAGTCTGTACTGATTAGATTGCTCATTCCATTCAGCATATCGTGTAATTCTTCTTCACTTTCACTCTGGACAGCAATGTCATAAGCAAATCGTATCATTGATATCCTTTCATCTCGAATTTCAATTCCAATCCTGAAGCTATCTGTTATTTCCATCATTGATTCTTCGATGTACAGATTCCAGATTATTGATATAAGTGTAGACCAGATGTGGCTTGAATTCAGAAGAACAGTATCGGCAGCAATTGAGAGATTTATACCAAATAAATCAACAAACGACGGAGCTGGTCCTCCTTGGTACACAAAACGGGTCAGAACACTATTGCGGAAACAACGAAACAAATATGCTAAATTTAAACAGACGCAAAATCCCCAAGATTGGCGATCTTTTACAGAAGCTTGAAATTTAGCGTGGACTTCAATGAGAGATGCCTATAACAGTTTCCACAACGAAACTTTGTCTCGAAAACTGACAGAAAATCCAAACAGATTCTGGTCGTATGTGAAGTATGTTAGCGCAAGAAACATACAATGCCTTCTCTGCGCGATAGCAATGGAGATACTATGGAAGACAGTGCTGCCAAAGCAGAGTTACTAAAAAGAGCCTTCCGAAATGCCTTCACAAAAGATGACGAAGTAAATATTCCAGAATTCAAATCAAGAACAGCTGCCAACATGAGTAACGTATAAGTGAATATCCTCGGAGTACTGAAGTAACTTAAATCACTTATTAAAACCAAGTTTTCTGGTCCAGATTGTATACCAATTAGGTTCCTTTCGGAGTATGCTCATGCATTAGCTCCATACTTGACAATCATATACAACCGTTCGTTTGACGAAAGATCCGTACCCAAAAACTGGAAAGTTGCACAGGTCACACCAATATTCAAGAAACGTAGTAGGAGTAATCCACTAAATTACTGGCCCATATCTTTAACGTCGAAATGCAACAGGATTTTAGAACATATATTGTGTTCGAACATTATGAATTACCTCGAAGGAAACGGTCTATTGACACACAGTCAACATGGGTTTAGAAAACATCGTTCTTGTGAAACACAACTAGCTCTTTATTCATATGAAGTGTTGAGTGCTATTGACAAGTGATTTCAGATCGATTCCGTATTTCTCGATTTCCGAAAGGCTTTTGACACTGTACCACACAAGCGGCTCGTAGGGAAATTGCGTGCTTATGGAATATCATCTCAGTTATGTGACTGGATTTGTGATTTCCTGTCTGAGAGGTCACAGTTCGTAGTAACTGACGGAAAGCCACCGAGTAAAACAGAAGTGATAGTTCCCCAAGGTAGTATTATAGGCTCTTTGCTGTTCCTTATCTATATAAACGATTTGGGAGACAATATGAGCAGCCGTCTTAGGTTGTTTGCAGATGATGCTGTCGTTTATCGGCTAATAAAGTCATCAGAAGATGAAAACGAATAGCAAAACGATTTAGAAAAGATATCTGAATGGTGGGAAAATTGATAGTTGACCCTAAATAACGACAAGTGTGAGGTCATGCACATGAGTGCTAAAAGGAATCCGTTAAACTTCGGTTACACGATAAATCAGTCAAATATAAAGGCCCTAGATTCAGCTAAATACCTAGGAATTACAATTACAAACATCTTAAATTGGAAGTAACACATAGAAAATGCTGTGGGTAAGGCTAACCAAAGACTGTGTTTTATTGTCAGGACACTTAGAAAATGTAACAGACCTACTAAGGAGACTACCAACACTAAGGTTGTCAATTCCCTTTTAGAATACTGCTGCGTGGTAAGGGATCCTTACCAGATAGGACTGACGGAGTACATCGAAAAAGTTCGAAGAAGGGCAGCACGTTTTGTATTATCGCGAAATGTGGGAGAGAGTGGCAGAGAAATGATACAGGATTTGGGTTGGACATCATTAAAAAAAAAGGCGTTTTTCGTTGCGACGGAGTCTTCTCACGGAATTCCAATTACCAACTTTCTCCTCCGAATGCAAAAATATTGTCCGCAGCTCGTGGTCGTGCGGAGATGTTCTCGCTTCCCGCGCCCGGGTTCGATTCCTGGCAGGGTCAGGGATTTTCCCTGCCTCTTGATGACTGGGTGTTGTGTGATGTCCTTAGGTTAGTTAGGTTTAATTAGTTCTATGTTCTAGGCAACTGATGACCTCAGTAGTTAATCGTATAGTGCTCAGAGCCATTTTTGCTCAGAGCCATTTGAACCATTTTTGCAAAAATATTTTGTTGAAACCGACGTACATGGGGAAAAACGATCACCAAGATAAAATAAGGTAAATCAGAGCTCGTACGGAAACATATGAGTGTTGGTTCTTTCCGAGCGCTATACGAGATTGGAATGATAGAGAATGGTGAAGGTGGTTCGATGGACCCTCTACCAGGCACTTAAATGGGATTTGCAGAATATCCATGTATATGTAGATGTAGATGTAGATTGAACAGCAGTGGAGAAAGACTGCATCCCTGTCTTACATCCTTTCTAATCCGGGAATATCGTTCTTGGTTGTACTTATTGTATATTACCCGTCTCTCCCTACAGCTTACTCCAATTTTTCTTAGTATTTCGAACATCGTGCTCCATTTTGCATTGTCGGACACTTTTTCCAGGTCGACATACCTTTGAACATGTCTTGCTATTTCTTTAGTTTTGCTTCCATTATCAATCGCACCGTCAGAATTTTCTCTCTTGTGCTTTTAGCTTTTCTAAAGCCAAACTGATCGTCATCTAGCACATCCTAGGTTTTCTTTTCCATTCTTCTGTATATTATTATTGTCAGCAACATGTATGCATGAGCTGTGAAGCTGATTGTGCGATAATTCTCGCAATTGTCAGCTCTTGCAGTCTTCGGAATTGTGTGGATGATACTTTTTCAAAAGTCAGATGGTATGTCGCCAGACACATACATTTCAAACACCAAAGTGAATAGTCGTTTTGTGGCCACTTTCCTCAATGCTTTTAGAAATTCTTAAAGAATGTTATCGACCCCTTCGGCCTTATTTGTTTTTAAGTCCTCCAGAGCTCACTTAAATTCTGATTCTAATACTGGATCCACTATCTCTTATGAATTTTGTTTCTTCTTCTATCACATCAGACAAATCTTCCTGTCGTAGAGGCCCTCAATGTACTTTTTTCACCAATCCGCTCTTTCCTTTTCATTCAACAACGGAATTCCCGTTGGACCCTTAATGTTACCTCCCTTGCTTTTAATGTCACTGAAAGTTGTTTTGACTTTCCTGAATACTGAGTCAGTCCTTCCGACAAACATTTCTTTTTCGATTTCTTCACATCTTTCATGCAGGCACTTCGTCTGAAGTTCCCTCCACTTGTTATTTATTTCTTCCTCCAGAGACTTGTTTCTCTGTATTCCTGAATTTCCCTGAACATTTTTGCACTATTTACTTTCTTCGATCGACTGAAGTATTTCATCCGTTCCATTGCTTCTACGCAGTTACTTTCCTTGTACCTATGTTTATCTTTCCAACTTCATTGTTGACCTTTTTAGAAATTTCCATTTCTCTTCAACTGTACTACCTACTGAAATATTCATTATTGCTGTATTTATCACCTTAGAGAACTTCAAGCATGCCTCGTCATACCTGACTAATCTGTTGAACTTCAGACTACTCTTCCCTCACTACTACGCTGCGATCTGAGTCTATATCTGCTCCTGGGTAGGCCTTACAATCCATTATCTGATTTCGGAATCTCTGTCTGACCTTGATGTAATAGAATTGAAATCTTCCCACATCACCCGGCCTTTTCCAAGTATATCTTCTCCCCTTGTGATTTTTGATAGAATATTCGCTGTTAATAGTAAAATTTATAGCAGAACTCAGTTAATCTTTCTCCTTTCTTATTCCTTGTCCCAGGCCCATCTTCTGCAGTAACGTTTTCTTCTACTCCTTCCCTAATACTGCATTTCAGTCGCCCATTACTAATAGATTTCCATCTCCCTTTACTTACTATATTACCCTTCCAGTATCCTCATATACTTTCTCTCCATCTTCAGCTTGTGACATCGGCATGTATACCTGAATTATTGTTGTCGGTGTTGGTTTGCTGTCGGTTCTAATGATTACAATTGTTGTCGGTATTGGTTTGCTGTCAGTTCTAATAAGAACAACTCTATCACTGAACTGTTCAATGTAAGACACCCTTTGCCCTACCTTTTTATTCATAACGAATCCTACTCCCGTTATACCATTTTCTGCTGCTGTTGGTATTACTCTATACTCACCTGGCTACAAATCCGTGTCTTCTCTCCATTTCACTTCACTGACTCCTACTATATCTAGACTGAGACTTTGCGTTTCCCTTTTCAGATTTGCTAATTTCCCTACCACATTCGAGCTTCTGACACTCCATGCCCCGACTCGTAGATCGTTATCCTTTCGTTGATCATTCAGTCTTTTTCTCATAGTCATCTCCCCAGAGGCAGCCACCACCCGAAATCGGAATGGGTCGCTATTTCAGAATATTTTGCCAATGGAGAGATCATCATGACACTTTTCCAATGACGAATCACATGTCCTGTACATACATGTTATATCAGTTTAATGCAGTAGTTTCCATTGCCTTTTGCAATGTCATGCTGTTGATCATTGCTGATTTTTCTGCGTTTAGAGGCAAAAAAGAAAAAAAGTTCAAACTTGAATTCCTAAGGCACCAAACTGCTTAGCTCATCGGTCCCTAGACGTACATACTAATTAAATTAACTCATGCCGAGAAGAACATACACATCCATGCCCGAGGGAGGACTCGAACCTCTGACGGGAGGGGCCGCGCAGTCCGTGACATAACGCCTCAAACCGCGCGGCCACTCCGCACGGGCTTTAGGGGCAGTTTCCCAGCCCAAGGACAAGAGAGTGCCCTGAACCACTGTCCGCTCGTTCGCCCTCTTTGACAAAGTCATTGGCAGAATTAGGGTGACGTCTCATAACGGTGCCGGCTTTCGAACCCAGGACAGAGGACGTTTTAATTACTAATCAAAGACACTAGCCGGAGATCACGGGAACAGGCGCCATATCGAAGATAGGGGGCTATATAATGCATAGAGGGAATAAGGAAAAACTTCATCTGCTAAGTTACAATACGGACTAATGTGTGCTTCGTTAGCGTTGACAGATGGTAACTGAAGAGCATAATAGCTGCAAAAGCTACTGCAGAGCTCACCATTGCACTCGCGAAAGCAGTTAATACCAAAACGTGACGATGGAAGCTCCATAACCAAGAAATTTAGGACGAACTGGAATACCAAATGCCAGTAACAGTAAAACGTGTTGTTGAAGCCGTAAAACTTGAACTACGTAGAAATGGAAGAAAGTCTTTTGTTCGGATGAGTCTTGTGGTACACTCTTTGCAACTTCTGAACGAGTATATGTTCCAAGAGTAAAATAATGGCAGGATGCCAGTGACGATTTAGGGAGCCATATGATGGTATTCCTCGAGCACCATGGGCCCTCTTCAGGGTCGTATTACTCTTATTTTGCCTGATAAGGTGTATATGATGAAACAATGTATGTCGTGGTGCGTTCCATGAAAACATGGCCCCTGTTCACGTAGCTGGTATCGTTCTGGACTGGTTTTGTCAGCATCTCCCCAGGCCACTATAGCTACCACATCTCAATATTATTGACCTATTAGGTCTACTTTAGGGAGAAGGGTGCGAGATTGCTATCCACCTGAAGTTGCAACTATTTTGTGGGAAGAGTGGTATAATAGTGTCTTCCAAAACATACAGGACCCATATTTATTCAGTCCAAGACGACTGGAAGCTGTTTTGAATACCTGCGGGTCCCCTACACTCTACTACTCATAGTAATCCGTTTCTTGGTGCTTCCATGCTTTTGTCCACCCCTGTACTTCGTTACAACTTTGAGGTTGCTTGTCTTCGGAGCGATATAGTAGTCACTGTAGCTAACGATGAGGTCCTCTTCAACACGTTTTGCAAATAGCTAAGACTACCTCAATCCAGGACCTTCTGCACATAATTACATATATCCTGATCTTATAAAAGCGTTGTTACGTTAAAACGTAACGATCTTAGATTTCTGACCTCTTGGAAAGCACTTGATAGAGTTACCTTTTCATCAAAGCTTACTTTCTTACCTAATAGCTTGTCGTCGAGTTCTCTGTTCATCAAAACTTGCTCTATGACCTAATAAATTGTCGTCGATGAGAGGTTACACCTTAATCATCCTTTTCCCATTCCTTATACACGCTAAGTCAAAAAATAAAAAAAATAAAACAATGCACCTCGACGTTATTATCTGAATGGGACGGAAATCGATGTATGTGATGTTCATGTAGAGACAAACAGATGATTACAATTTCAGAAGAACTTTATGATTTATTCAAAAGAAAGAGCCTCACAAATTGAGCAAGTCAATAACCCGTTGGTCCACCTCTGGCCGTTAAGCAAGCAGTTATTCGGATTGGTATTGATTGATAGAAATTTGTGGTAAGTTCTGTCGGACCAAACTGTTGTGGTCATCGGTCCCTAAGCTTACACACTACTTAGTCAAACTTAAACTAACTTACGCTAAGGACAACACACAGGCCCATGCCCGAGGAAGAACTCGAAACTCAGACGGGGGTAGCAGCGCGAACCGTGAAACCGTGACAATGCGTCCTAAACCACGTGGCTACACCGAGCGGCCTGATTGGTAGAGTTGTTGGATGTTCTCCTGAAGGATATCGTGTCCAGTTCTGTCCAATTGATACGTCAGATCGTCAAACTCCTTGGTTGGAGAGCCATGCCCACAATGCTCCAAACGTTCTTAACTGAGAAGAGATCCGGCGACCTTGCTGGTCAAGGTAGGGTTTGGGAAGCACGAAGACAACTGTCACCGAGTGTGGATGGACACTATCTTGCTGAAAAGGAGGCCCAGAGTAGCTCGTTCTTAAGGGCAACAAAATGGGGCGTAAAAAGTCATCGACTTACAGCTGTGATGTAAGGATGCCGCGGATGAGAACCAAAGGAGTCCTGCAATGAAGAGAAATGGCTGCCAGGTCATGACTCCAGGTGTGATATGGTATGGCAGGCGAATAAGGTTGGTATCTCACTGCTGTCCGTTTCGTCACCAAACACGTCTTCAGCCTGGAAACTCATTGGAGTAGAATTTTCTTCAATGATGAGTACCACCACGAACTGACCCCGATGACCGGCGGTGACGTGTCTGTTGACCCAAAAAGCCAGGAGTGATGGTCTCGGGTGCCAATTCATTTGATAGCAGGACACACTTGGTGGGACCCTTACAGCGATTCTGCGCTTACATTTCAGCAAGATAATGCCCACCCGCTCAAAGCGTGAGTTTCTACTGCTTGTTTTGGAGCTTTCAAAACACTACCTTGACCAGCAAGATTGCCCGATCTCTCCCCAATTGAAAACTTTTGGAAGATTATGGGCTGGGCGCCAATTGGACAGAATTTTGCAGGGTATTTCTCAGGAGGACATCCAACAACTCTATCAATGCCAAACCGAATAACTGCTTGCGTAAGGGCCAGAGGTAGCCCAAAGCGTTATTCACTTCCTCAGTTTGTGTAGCTCTTTCTCTTTAATAAATCACCCTATTTTTCTAAAACTGTAATCATTTGTTTGTCTGTACAGGTATATCATATCTACTGATTTCTGTCTCATTCGGATAATTTCTTCGCGGATTGCTTTGGTGAGTTTGATTAGCTGTTATCGATGCGGAGCATGGCTTGACAGTAAATGTACCACGCTTCAAATAGGATTTATACATCGCAATTCATTCTCTCTTACATGGATTAAGAAAATTCTACAGACATCTTCATCTACATGTACATCCATACTCCGCAAGCCACCTGACGGTGTGTGGTGGAGGGTACCTTGAGTACCTCTATCGGTTCTCCCTTCTATTCCAGTCTCGTATTGTTCGTGGAAAGAAGGATTGTCGGTATACTTCTGTGTGGGCTCTAATCTCTCTGATTTTATCCTCATGATCTCTTCGCGAGATATACGTAGGAGGGAGCAATATACTGCTTGACTCCTCGGTGAAGGTATGTTCTCGAAACTTCAACAAAAGCCCGTACCGAGCTACTGAGCGTCTTCCACTGGAGTTTATGTATCATCTCCGTAACGCTTTCGCGATTAGTAAATGATCCTGTAACGAAGCGCACTGCTCTCCGTTGGATCTTCTCCATCCCTTCTATCAACCGTAGCTGGTACGGATCCCACACTGCTGAGCAGTATTCAAGCAGTGGGCGAACAAGCGTACTGTAACCTACTTCCTTTGGTTTCGGATTGCATTTCCTTAGGATTCTTCCAATGAATCTCAGTCTTGCATCTGCTTTACCGATGATCAACTTCATATGATCATTCCATTTTAAATCACTGCTAATGCGAACTCCCAGATACTTTATGGAATTAACTGCTTCCAGTTGCTGACCTGCTATATTGTAGCTACATGATAAGGGATCTTTCTTTCTATGTATTCGCAGCACATTACACTTGTCTACATTGAGATTCAATTGCCATTCCCTGCAGCGTCCTGTCCTGCAGTGACTCTTGTGTTCTTGTTAGTCTCACATCAACACTGGAAAACATATGTTGGTAATTATTCGAGTTCGTAAAAACCGTGAACCTTAAGATCAGTTATGCCAAACATAATACTGTGTTTATAAAGCCACTAGGCAGAGAACCGTGTGCAACCATGGTGCAGGAATCCTTCATAACGGTATTTGTTATTGTAAAATGAATTGCACTGCTTCTTCAGATGCCCAGCTTTCCTGTTTCTTCATAAACTATTAATTTATGTCATCGAATATGAAAACTACTGCTTTCAAATACCGAACAAATTCAACTTCTTCGGAAAGTAAATTGACACTGGGCCTAACTGATGCGAAGGGGAAGGTTTTCAAGTCGTTTCAGTACTATAACCAATGATCTCATTAGTATTCATATCAGTCCTCAGAGCGCTCTCATCGTTTCGGGAAGCACACATACAGCATGATGAGAGACTGTAGTTCCTGAAACGTCGCCAACGCCCAGAGAGTATACGCACTTAATAAGCACATCATGTTTCATTCAAGTCGAATTACCAAATTTTTAATATTTACCAGTGTAATAAAAACTAATCTACATCGGATTGACAGCCATGTGTGCCATGCTGAAAGAATTTCTCAGGAGGAAGAGTTATGCAGCAAGATGTGTGCAGAAGTGAAAGCTGTTGTGTGCCTCGCCCTCTAGCCACGTCATGCTACACACGTTCCCCCTCTGGAGGGCACGGGAAGTGTTCGCGTACTCAGAGGGTGGCTCCCTCGCAGATTTCTAAAAGGGTAATGCGTCACTGCCCATGCTGCGAGAGCCAGCAACCGACCACGTCTGGTTGCTTCCCTAGCGAGTCTCTCATGCAAAGCAGGTACGGTGTATCCGAGCGTACATCTATGCGGTGCTCCAAAGGCGGCGTCCTTTGCTCTGTAGGCTGCAGTGCATGCATGCGGGCACAAGGCTTTATATCAACGGAGGGTTTAACTAAACAATTTTTCTTTTCTTATGCAGTGTGCAGAATTTTTTTTTACTATCCCTGTTTTTTCTAATTACGCACTTTATGGATAAATAATGAAAAATCTTTGGATGGCGCCCAGTGGAATGTGTTCTCTTAAATTCTGAGGTCATCAAGATAGAATATGGAAGAAAAGGGTAACATAGATGTAGGAACACGCCATCTGAGGACCAGAGCTTTAAAGTTCCGCTGACGTCCTCACCGTCGGGTGGCTAGCATTAGTGGTATTTCGCGCGATGGCTTACAAGTGGCGAGAGGTTCAGTTTCTTTCTGAGAATCTGTCTCCTGGACAGTATTGGTGGTGACATTCTAAAATATGTACTATGCCCCATCTTCCTATTTTCCTAAACTCGTAATTCATAAACTGTCAAGATTAAGCATTTAGGTTTTCCAATTAGTTTTAAGTTTCCGAGTATTTAATTCTGTAAATTTGTTAAAGGACTGTGAGATCTAAGAAGCTTCATTTTATGTGCATGTACGATTTAAATTTGTGAAAACAAGGTCTTAATCATGTCAGTGGGCTCTTCCGGTTATTCGATGACGCACTGTAGGCAGGTACCGGTGACCTATTTATTAACTGCACCCGTAGTTGACAGCGCATGAGGCAGTTATGCAATGCCTGCAGGAAAGAATGATACCCATGATTTAATTGTAAAAAGCTTTCAACTGTCTGCCGTTTTATTCTAAAACATGTTCGGTTCATAGGATTTATCTGATATTGATCTATTTCCACAAGCATGTATGCAAGCTGCCTCAGGTGATACGTCAAATGGTTCAAATGGCTCTGTACACTATGGGACTTAACAGCTATGGTCATCAGTCCCCTAGAACTTAGAACTACTTAAACCTAACTAACCTAAGGACAGCACACAACACCCAGTCACCACGAGGCAGAGAAAATCCCTGACCCCGCCTGGAATCAAACCCGGGAACCCGAGTTTGGGAAGCGAGAACGCTACCGCACGGGTGATACGTCACTGACTTACTGTGCACGATGCCTTTTACAGCAACAGCTTGCTCCTCGGTGCGTCATTATGTCATGTGATGACATAAAACTAGTTGAAGCAAGCTTTAGTTTAAATTGTGTACGTATTCATGTCTACACGCCGAGAATATATGACGATCATAATCCTTGAATCACTGAGCAAAAATGGAAACAAACTACCCTAGTGAATGCAACCGTTATCGAAGTAGAATCGTAATAACTGAAGAGTATGAAGGTTGAAGATTTATTAGTGTCACTATGAGTATTTTTGTCCTTGCCAACTTAAAGCCAATTAAAACGGCAGTTACAATTTTAATTTTTTTTTTTTTTTTTTTTACTGTGACATGTTAAAGTAACGGGTAATTTTAGATCTGTGTCCCCATGCCCGTTAAAGCGCCATACATTATTACCCTTGTGATGCTATGACTGCCAACTTGAATGGTCTATTTGGCGTCTTGTTTAAATGCGAAAATTTCATGTACTCTAATATGAAAGAAAATTACGTTTTTCCATCTTAACAAACTGTATTATTTAAACGAATAATGTCGCAGTCTTCGACCTCTTCAATCATATACATTTGGTTGTAGGTGGTTTTGAATGATTTTAATGAGCATTTGCAAGTACGACATACGTACGTCAACGTCTGAAAAAACGGAAATTTTAATTCCTTTTAGTGTTAAAGGTTATTTACAACCAATTATGAATCTTAGAAATGTCTTGATGCCTGTAAAAGCGACAACTCTTTACCATCTTTATGACGTCAGCAGAGCCAACATGAATGGTCTTACTAATTGCCGTCTGATTTAAATACGGAAGTTCGATGCAGATTTAAATTTGTTACAGTCTTCAGTATATTTAAATATGTCCTTTTTAAATAAATCTGTATGTTGCGAATACCTTCCTCTCCATACACCGCACTCTGAATAGCGATAGATGTATGGAGACTAGTGTCGCAACGTCTAAATGGTGTGTTTAATGTACGTTAGTATCGGTCACTTTTAACGCCATTAATAACCTGCTACATACATGACAAATGTATTAAAGCCTGTAAAAGTAGCAATTAAAATTTTAATTAGTAATTTTACTGTGTCTTTTTAAAATTGTTTTAATGGCCAGGTATGTTTTTTAAACTTGTGAATATTTAAAAACTGGTGGGTATTTGCGATAATTTAGTGACATTAGTTTTTTTTGTATTACATAAATGTACATTGAGCTCTATAGGTAGTTTATTTGTAGAAAGCAACTAACCGAAGAGTTTAAGTTAACTGTACACAACCAACTTAACCCATTTTATGTATGACGGAGGCGCTAAAGACAACCCAATAGTCGTAACGCATGTTGCACGACTACGTAACATAAGTTATCGTCTTGTAAGTTGATTCTGTGAATTTATATATTAGATGGTGGTGCAACACTTTGTGCTTCCAGAGTCCTGAAAATCCTCTCGTTGGTGGAGTCAAACAAGTAAAATAAGGAAAAAGTTGCGTGCAACTTGTGACAGATCTACAATTTTAATTTCCAGCTGCCTCTGTTCCCCTGCAGGCGAATGCTTGCGCTCACTAAAACGTAAAATTTGACTGTGTGCAGAATTTACCGAGTAGTAGCCTCCACTTGCAGCAGAATATTTAGTAGAATTCATCAACATAATTGACATCTTAACGTCTCTGGAATACTGTTGTATGGTAAGTTCTTTTATGTGAACAAACTTTATTCAGCACGAAACTATCCCGTTTAAAGCCTTCCCGCTGTGTAAATTACCAATGAAACTCCAGCTACTCTTCTGTGATAGCTAACTAGCTTAACGGCGCTCACTTTACGACATGCATATTTCAGTAGCACCTCGAATAAAAGCTCGCATAATACACTACAAAACTTCATTAAACATACCAAATCAAGAGCATTACGTATAAACGCTTCAAATGCTTCTATACATATTATACGATAAAAAACAAAAAATAAAGCAGAATATATCTAATTACCGCAGTAACTCAATAATGAGTAATGTACGCAACTGTCAAAAGAATTTAGCGCAACTAGCTAATATTTGTATCAACATTCAACTGTGAAAGGCCTACACAGTGAATGCTGATTCATTTCATTTACTGAATGGTTCAAATGGCTCTGAGCACTATGGGACTTAACATCTGTGGTCATCATAGGATTACTTAAACCTAACTAACCTAAGGACATCACACACATCCATGCCGGAGGCAGGATTCGAACCTGCGACCGTAGCAGTCGCGCGGTTCCTGACTGAAGCTCATTCCCAGACTTACAGGAAGAATTATTTAAGTGAATCTGTACAAGGTTACGTTAGGTGGGTAAAAACAATGTGAAACTCTGCATATGAACTCATCACAGTGAAACTAAGTTTCGGCCCGCATCTCGTGGTCGTGTGGTAGCGTTCTCGCTTCCCACGCCCGGGTTCCCGGGTTCGATTCCCGGCGGGGTCAGGGATTTTCTCTGCCTCGTGATGGCTGGGTGTTGTGTGCTGTCCTTAGGTTAGTTAGGTTTAAGTAGTTCTAAGTTCTAGGGGACTTATGACCACAGCAGTTGAGTCCCATAGTGCTCAGAGCCAAACTAAGTTTCGAGTAATAAATCGTATTGAAAAAAAAAAAAATGTAGTCGCGGGAGAATTGCCTTATCGTTTGTGTTCAGAGAAAAGAACTTAACTCTGAGAAACGGCGAATAGTTGCCCCATGTTGGCGGCACACAAACATATTCCAATGACTGTAGTCCTTGTTAAATATGACTGCTACAGTTCTCCTCTTGAAAAAGGTACTTATTATGAAGAGACAGTAAAAAATATGTATCGTGTTGTTGGTGGTGGAAGCTTTGATGGTCAATCTGGTACCGCGCGCCGCGGAATTTGAATCCGCGCCAAACGTCATGGACGTCGAAGACCCATAGAGGTCTCAGCACCATCTCGCCGTAAGGTGTGGCGGCGCGCGCCTCCTGGCCCGCTTTTAGTGTGAGGGCGCCGCAGTGGAACACGTGATCTCAGCGGCCAATAGCGGCGCCCCCGATAGCGTACTTAAGCGCCGGCCTCTCGCTCAGCCAGGTCCTGTCCCCTCTCCTCTATATCCTGTACACTGCTGATATCCCCAAACCTGCCCCACCGGTTCATCTTCTCCAGTTTGCTGATGACACCGCCTTCCTAGCCCTTTATCCTACCCTTCAACAGTCCCAACGTACCCTCCAAACCCACGTTGACCAATTCCCACCCACCTCACTCCTACCCTCAAATACCTTGGCCTCACACTCGACCGCCACCTAACCAGGGAAAGGAGATGTCCTTACCATCCAACACAAAGCTCACAACCGCCTCCGCCTCCTGAAACTCCTCTCCGGCCGGACGTGGGGTCTGAATGCTTCCACCATTCTTCACACCTACAAATCCTTGATCCATCCCAACCTCTGTTATGCCAGCATAGCTTGGATTTCCGCCCCTCCCCAGTTTTATAGAGCACTCCAAATCCTCAAACGCCATGCGCTCCACCTCGCCTTCTGCATCCGCCTTCTGTCCCCCATGCGCATCCTCTATGACCTCATCCCCTTCTCCCACCTTCTCCTTTTCCTTGAACACATCCGCACACTATATATTGTCCGCCACCTTGATTCCCTCACCCCCCGGTGTCTCCCTTCCTCTCCACCCCCTACCAGTTGCCATGCATTTACCGTTGTGTCCCACCCTCTCTCCATGTCCACACCTTCCATCTCCTTTCCCAATGCAACTTCCACCATCTACCCCTCCCAGATGATGAGCTTCGCCTTTCCCTCAGCAGGTCCCACATGGCAGTTTTATTCTTCGTCATGTGTGCTCCAAGTGGGTTTTAAGTGTGTTTTTAATACTGTGGCCGACTTTTAACCTGTGCATGCGCATTCAGTTTCTTCTCTGTGTTGTAAGAATCGCCAACTGTGTTTTTTAACTTTCTGGTGACTTTTTTAACTGTCCCCCATGAACGTCTCAATGTCAGTGTATTTTTACCTCAATTTTCTCCCCTTACTCTTTTTTATGTTCCCATTTTTTATCGCCTTATGTATGTATCATTTTATTCTTGTTTTAGTTGTCGTGTCCCTCAGCTGAAGAGCGGCGGATTGTGCCGCTGACAGCCCTCCCCTGCCCATATGGGGCAGGGGAATAAAATCACAAAAAAAAGAAAAAAAGCTCACTACTTCCTTGTTCGTGTATGAGTGGACGTGTTTGTTTCCTTGTGACTCTGTTGTTTGGTCTCGTTGTATTCGTTCTGTCCTTTATTGGTTGTGTCCATCCTCTTCCATTGTGTTGTTGTTTGTGGGCCTCTCTGCGGGTCCCGCCGCGCTTTCTGTCATTGCTACCCCGAGACCGTCCTGGTCACAGTTACAACAGTCAAAACAAATGTAATCCATATTGAACTACATAACGCCCTTATGTTTGCCAACTTCACTACATACCATGTCCGCCCCAGTAGCTGAGTGGTCAGCGTGACGGATTGCCGTCCTCCGGGCCCGGGTTCGATTCCCGGCTGGGTCGGAGATTTTCTCCGCTCAGGGACTGGGTGTTGTGTTGTGTTCATCATCATTTCATCCCCATCCGGCGTGCAGGTCGCCCAATGTGGCGCCGAATGTAATAACACCTGCGCCAAGGCGGCCGGACCTGCCCCGCGAGGGGCCTCCCAGCCAATGACGCCAAACGCTCATTTCATTTCATTACTACATACCATATATGCCGACCCACACACTCCTTGGCACTAGTGTTTTCGTGCAAGAGTGATGAAGTCGAGCCGTGTGCAGGGTCTAGTTAGAGTGATGTGGGTGGTCCGATATGTGTCTGGCGATTGTCTGTAATAACATTTATTGGCCAAGCAGAGCTCGCAAAAGTATAACTGTCTTCAGAGCTGCAGCTGGCGGCTGGGCACGTCCTCCTGTCAGCACTGCCTCATGTCAGCACCATGGCTGTGTGTGTGCTGCCGACGGCACCGGCGTGTGGAAAATGCTAGCCACACACTCGTTTTGCAATGACACTTTATGGCTATCAACTCAACACTCTCGAAATCAGCCCGTAATGCTATCTGGTGGAGGCTGCACATTGTGATCCAGGACGCTGGTTGTCGTGAAGTCAAGGCCCTGGTCGCCCACCATGGATCGCAAGTCGGCCAGGGGCCTGTGTAGACTCACCTCGCCTGGTCCATGAGATGACAGCTTGCAGATCACGTGACATGACCCAAAAGTGGAGGAGAGCTGGCTCTCGCCAGTGTTTATATCGGCGATGACCCAATTGGCAGCAGCGGCAGACCACGGCTGTGGTATGCATCAGGTCGGCTGCCTGTCAGTGTCGAAGCAAGCAAATAGCAGGTTGGCCATCATCGCTCAGTGTGTCGTGGTTCCCCTGGATGTCAACAGACTGTCATGTCAGCACGACAGAATGTGTGTTCTTCAGCTCTGAAAGCCTCTCTATTCAACGGGTCGAGCCCTAGCCTATAGCATAGTGGTTCTGTATGTAAGAGCGTGTTTGTCCTCCTTTATCGGCCCAGTCGGTATTCTTTGCCTTGCTGTGGTAATTTCAGAAATTATTCTGGTTCGCCGATTTTCTGTCCACGTTTGATTTTGTAGTGGCTCTCGGTCGGTCAAGTTACATAGTGTTACCTCACCGTGCCATTTTAAGCCTTTCATTTGCACTGGCGTTTCTGTCTGCCCTGACCCTAGGTCTGTTGCATTGGCAGTACGTCGTGTTAACGTAACGACTGGCACACCAGCCTATGACTAACCTGCTGTGTTCGCGTGGTACACCTCTGTCAAAATTTTAAACCTGCCGAATGAAATTATTCCGCTGTGCAACATTCCTCCCATGTTAAAAAAGGTCTCTCGAATTTTGCCTCTGCTTATCCTCTGCAAATAATTTCTTGGATCTACATGATCGTACATGTTCTAGGAAATTTTGTTGCTCTAGGAAGCTGGCATACATGATCGTTTCTTAATTTTTATATTACGTGTCATTCTAGAGATCTGGTTTGCTGATCCTTTTCTACAATTACGTTCCATTACCCTTATTTCCTTTTCTTACTGGTTATACTGATCTACAATTTCCTTACGCTATGTTTCTCAGTTTATGCTAGTTAGCCACTCGTCATGTATCTGACATCTGGAGGATGGATAGTTCTACATATGGGACAAAATTAATATACTCAGATTGCGGTCACTAACTGGGCAAAAGTTGTGGTCATAATTCTTGTGGTTAAGACTTTTCGGCTCTGGTTCTCCTCGTATATTTGAATATGTTGCAACATTTAGCCTACGGAAATTTTGCCCTGCTGAGTTGCTATCAGTATGTCTGCAGGATGTTTGATTCGAGGTGTTGTTAACGTAAACTAGTTTTTATGTTGCCAGTGTCTCGAACGGTTTGTCTGGCCATTACAGTGCGTGGGAGTGGAATGAAGTACAATCGTACCGATGAGTATAGTTAAAAGATGGAAGTTCATTCCGGCTATCTCACAAATACCACTATCATGTAGCCTGGGCTTTACCATGCCCTGAGGCTGTCAGTTCATAATTACAGTTTCTGTTGCAATGGCTGAATATATCCAATGTGCTCCTATATTTGAAAATTTGGCAGTCGTTCCGATATTTCTTCCCACAACTCCGTTGGCATTAATACCCCCAGACGCAGTTGCATCTCAAATGTCCATACATCATTCTGCACGTTTCTAGCTGGACAAATGGAGATATTCGCCATCGAACACTGTTCTAGGACCAATAGTGACATACGGCCATGAGCTTCTCCATGCTCAGAAATAATTAACACCTATTTCGTGTTTACTTGTTCCCATTTCCTCATCGCTGTCCATTTGACTGGATAAGGGTGAACCGTGTTACATGATACAGCGCATTAATCCCTCTTCCCAAACTAATACATATAATTTTACTCTGTCCGTATTTCCTTCCACGTTTGCTCTTTGATAAAACATTGCTAAATTTCTCTCTGACACTTCTGCTACATGTCGTAGCTCTTCACGGAATTACTTTCCTGCAACCCTGTAATGAATTTTTGTGGCAGCAGTAATACCGAACTAAAATGTCTGTTTACCACTTGTTGTACTGCTTCCCAAAGCGACCCCACTTCAGTTCGAGCATCATTGAGCCGCTCTAACAATGCTCGTAAAAGTTTTCGTTGCATCCCGGGTGTATTGGGATAATCGCAAGGTTAATTAACGTACCAGTTTTTGTTGTTCAGAACGCCTTGCTGTAAGTTTGACAGTTGCGTCTTGTACCATCCCACAATAGCTTTAGTAGTGTCTGCCAACATTTGCACTTGCCAAACGGTGCTATTAAGCTCCTGGATACCTTCATTATCTGCTTTCCCAAGTAATGTTTTTAAGATTTTCCCTCCCTAATAAGTAACGTCCTTGGTACAATGTCAGTGATTCGCGTCAATTAAACTCTCAGTTTGTCAAATGATAGCCTCAATCCCTGGTATTGACGTTGCACCTTGGTTAGGATTTTGTCTTGGCTATTTCTTTTACATATGTGATTTACCTGTGCAATGGGATTTTGTAAGTACGTTTGTTAGTCAACGCCATCTACCTTTAATGTCTGCTACTACAGTCGTATAATCTTGCCTTTAGGCTATGTTTGTGTGCCCGGCACCGGCGATGGGGGGAGGGGGGGGGGAGGAGGTGACGTGTCCTGTTCTTGGCCGCAATTATCTACTGTCAACTTACGCAACGGTCTATGCTGTGTACTCCGGAACGTGGTTGGCTCCGTGTTAAGCAAGATTTCTAAAATTTTTCTTGGTCTGTCATACTTTTCCAGTCCAGCTGATACTGTAGTTATACTTGGCATTGTATTCGAATTCCAGTTTCCGTAATGCTTATATATATCCCATGCCGCTAGGACACTGGATCCTTATAAAATTTAATCTTTAATGTCATATGTGGGCATAAATGGACGTTTGTTGGTTTTTCATGTTAATTTTTACGTAGGTTCACAGTTTTGGTTAATAGCATAGATAGCTGCACAACCTGGAACTTTGCCTCTTTTGTATTTTTATATTAACTCCATTCCCCCATTTCAATCTGTATATGCCTCACTATTATCATTTCCACCACTAGGCCAATCTGATGTGCTGCAAAAGGGCGAAACGCGTCATTTGCTGTAAATAAAAAAGATTTTGCTACCGAAACTGTCTTATTTCGAGACACCTGCCTCCAGCGACTGACTGTGCCCTGCATGTATTGTTCTTCCTTGATGCCATGCAGCAACTTCAGGATTACAACAACCCACTCAGTTGCTCCTAGTCATTTTCCGTGTAAGGAGAAGAACTTCTGTTATACCCTCCTTCTTCAAAAACATGTATATACGCCAAAACAAATCAGAAATGATACGTTAATATTATGTAATTATAACAATCCACAGTACATATCTATACATTTGACAAGAACAGAGCAGCTCATAGACATAACCAAAGTAAATTTCAATCCTATTATTTGTCGCGTGACTAAAATGCATAAGGATCGCTATGCACATCCTGATTGTCTACTAGTATACGCCGCTTGGGGTAGCCGCACGGTCTCAGGTGGCTTACCACGGATGACGTGGCAACCTCCGTCGGAGGTTCTAGTCCTTCAGCGGGCATGGTGAGTGTGTGTTGACCTTAGTGTAAGTAATTTTAAATTAGTTTGAGTAGTGCGTACGCCTAGGGACCGATGACGTCAGCAGTTTGGTCTTATAGGAAATTCTCACAAATTTCCAAAAATTTTCTACAAGTATCCGCTTCTGGTCTTTCCTGTCATCGAGACTTCTGGCCATGATCCCCTGTTGCTCGAGAGGGTTCCACACTACTCACACGGACGATAGACGTTTCACTCGGAAGCTGCTCTTTAACGTTTACTGGAGAGATTATTTCGATGACCTGATAAAGGCCCTGATACTTAGTCAAAAATTTGCTCGTCTTTTCCCTTAGGCGTGTAGAGGTTGCTGATGGATATTCTTTGACCCATTCGATATTGTGGTGATTTTACTTGCTATCTGGACCGCTGTTGTCGCTCCAAAACTGTAGTATTGGTTCGTTTACATTCTGCCATATCTCCTGCATTCTTTTAGCAAATTTCTTAACTGCGTCACAGTATGGTCCTCACTTAGGAATCTAGACATCAAAGGGATGTGACATGTTCTACAGTACGCAACCTTGAAAGGCACGAGACCTACAGCAAATTGAGCTTTAGAATCATATGTCTAAACGATCACTGCAAATATTTATCCTAATCTGTATGAATGATGTTCACATAATAACATTTCAGAGACTGACTTTTGCATTCTACCATTAGTCTGAGGGTGGAATCGGCTTATGAATAATTTCCGGACAAGAAGCATATGACAGAACTGTTTTTTCAAGTCTGACACAAAATGTGTGCTCTGATTGGTAAGTCAGCTATCAGGTACTCCTAACTTAAATACACCGTTGTTAACTAAAGCCAGGTTACTGTAGTAGCATTCTGATCAGGAATCGCCATCGTTGATAAGAACCTCCAAAACCTATTTCTGATTGTCACTGCATATCTATTTCGTACTGAATCATCCAATCATTTGAAAGGGTTCAGATGCCTCTAGAAGGCTTTTAAAAGGGATTTTTTATGAATAAGCTCAACTCTTTGTGCACAAGGCACTCAGTTCCTCATTAAAGCTCGATGTCAGATTTCCTTGCTGACCGCCAGAATCTTTTTGGTACACATCTATCTGTTGCTCAGCATCCTCCATAACCCTACAACACATTGTCATGCACTTGCCGCACCACTTTACTCATGAGCATCACTAGACTGGCTACGCATGATCAGCCTTTCAACATTCCACAGAGCAAGCCCTCATAACTCAACAGTTGTGATTGTGGCTGTCTTTATTAGCTGCTTGTGGTCTCTACCACTCCATTAAAATTTTGCTTAGTGTATTAGGCTACGCAACTTTCTTACTTAGTGTATGTGCATTTGTGTGCTTCTTATCTGGTTTGTGAACCACCTCGTAATGAAATTCGCTGATTTTGAGTGCCCATCACATTAATCTATTAGTGAGGTATTTTAGTTCCAAAAACCATTTTAATGCAGGATGTTCTGTAATAAGCTTAAACATCCATCCAAGTAACATATCCTTCTCCATAGTGGTGTAGTTATGCTCTGCTTTATACGGTTCCCTTGGTGCATACACTAGTGGATTGCCCGTTGATGTTCTAAATCAAAATACAACCAGCCACCCTATTGCTGTGCCACAGGAGAGGATAAATTCTGTCTTAAAATCAAGAAAGACTTCGGCAGGATCATAAACTAATTCCGCCTACAGTACCTCAACTACTGCCTCAAATTCTGCAGACCACTGAAATTTCATACCCTTACTCAGAAATTTGTGATAATGCATAAACCAAGGAATGACTGTACCTGTTTTGTTTTCTCTGGTGCTGTGGGGTTTGCGGATTGCTTCTGTTAGGTGAGGATCAATTTGAAAACCTCTCCCACTAAGTACATGCCTAAGGTAATTTACCTGTATGTGTGCAAAATAGCGCTTGTCTAAGCTAAGTCTGAGATCTACATCTACACCTACATCTACATTTATACTCCGCAAGCCACCCAACGGTGTGTGACGGAGGGCACTTTACGTGCCACTGTCATTACCTCCCTTTCCTGTTCCAGTCGCGTATGGTTCGCGGGAAGAACGACTGTCTGAAAGTCTCCTTGCGCGCTCTAATCTAATCTCTCTAATTTTACATTCGTGATCTCCTCGGGCGGTATAAGTAGGGGGAAGCAATATATTCGATACCTCATCCTGAAACGCACCCTCTCCAAACCTGACGAGCAAGCTACACCGCGATGCAGAGCGCCTCTCTTGCAGAGTCTGCCACTTGAGTTTGTTAACAATCTCCGTAACGCTATCACGATTACCAAATAACCCTGTGACGAAACGCGCCGCTCTTCTTTGGATCATCTCCTCCATCAACCCGATCTCGTACGGATCCCACACTGATGAGCAATACTCAAGTATAGGTCGAACGAGTGTTTTGTAAGCCACCTCCTTTGTTGATGGACTACATTTTCTAAGGACTCTCCCAATGAATCTCAACCTGGTACCCACCTCACCAGCCATTAATTTTATATGATCATTCCACTTCAAATCGTTCCGCACGCATACTCCCAGATATTTTACAGAAGTAACTGCTATCAGTGTTTGTTCCGCTATCATATAATCATACAATAAAGGATTCTTCTTTCTATGTATTCGCAATACATTACATTTGTCTATGTTAAGGGTCAGTTGCCACTCCCTGCACCAAATGCCTATCCGCTGCAGATCTTCCTGCATTTCGCTACAATTTTCTAATGCTGCAACTTCTCTGTATACTACAGCATCATCCGCAAAAAGCCGCATGGAACTTCCGACACTATCTACTAGGTCATTTATATATATTGTGAAAAGCAATGGTCCCATAACATATCCCTGTGGCACGCCAGAGGTTACTTTAACGTCTGTAGACGTCTCTCCATTGATAACAACATGCTGTGTTCTGTTTGCTAAAAACTCTTCAATCCAGCCACACAGATGGTCTGATATTCCGCAGGCTCTTACTTTGTTTATCAGGCGACAGTGCGGAACTGTATCGAACGCCTTCCGGAAGTCAAGAAAAATAGCATCTACCTGGGAGCCTGTATCTAATATTTTCTGGGTCTCATGAACAAATAAAGCGATTTGGGTCTCACACGATCGCTGTTTCCGGAATCCATGTTGATTCCTACATAGTAGATTCTGGGTTTCCAAAAACGACATGATACTCGAGCAAGAAACATGTTCTAAAATTCTACAACAGATCGACGTCAGAGATATAGGTCTATAGTTTTGCGCATCTGCTCGACGACCCTTCTTGAAGACTGGGACTACCTGTGCTCTTTTCCAATCATTTGGAGCCTTCCGTTCTTCTAGAGACTTGCGGTACACGGCTGTTAGAAGGGGGGCAAGTTCTTTCACGTACTCTGTGTAGAATCGAATTGGTATCCCGTCAGGTCCAGTGGACTTTCCTCTGTTGAGTGATTCCAGTTGCTTTTCTATTCCTTGGACACTTATTTCGATGTCAGCCATTTTTTTCGTTTTTGCGAGGATTTAGAGAAGGAACTGCAGTGCGGTCTTCCTCTGTGAAACAGCTTTGGAAAAAGGTGTTTAGTATTTCAGCTTTACGCGTGTCATCCTCTGTTTCAATGCCTTCATCATCCCGGAGTGTCTAGATATGCTGTTTCGAGCCACTTACTGATTTAACGTAAGACCAGAACTTCCTAGGATTTCTGTCAAGTCGGTACATAGAATTGTACCTTCGAATTCACTGAACGCTTCACGCATAGCCCTCCTTATGCTAACTTTTACATCGTTTAGCTTCTGTTTGTCTGAGAGGTTTTGGCTGCGTTTAAACTTGGAGTGAAGCTCTCTTTGCTTTCGCAGTAGTTTCCTAACTTCGTTGTTGTACCACGGTGGGTTTTTCCCGTGCCTCAGAGTTTTACTCGGCACGTACCTGTCTAAAACGCATTTTACGATTGCCTTGAACTTTTTCCATAAACACTCAACATTGTCAGTGTAGGAACAGAAATTTTCGTTTTGATCTGTTAGGTAGTCTGAAATCTGCCTTCTGTTGCTCTTGCTAAACAGATAAACCTTCCTCCCTTTTTTTTATATTCCTATTAACTTCCATATTCAGGGATGCTGCAACGGCCTTATGATCACTGATTCCCTGTTCTGCACATACAGAGTCGAATAGTTCGGGTCTGTTTGTTATCAGTAGGTCCAAGATGTTATCTCCACGAGTCGGTTCTCTGTTTAATTGCTCGAGGTAATTTTCGGATAGTGCACTCAGTATAATGTCACTCGATGCTCTGTCCCTACCACCCGTCCTAAACATCTGAGTGTCCCAGTCCATATCTGGTAAATTGAAATCTCTACCTAAGACTATAACATGCTGAGAAAATTTATGTGAAATGTATTCCAAATTTTCTCTCAGTTGTTCTGCCACTAATGCTGCTGAGTCGGGAGGTCGGTAAAAGGAGCCAATTATTAACCTAGCTCGGTTGTTGAGTGTAACCTGCACCCATAATAATTCACAGGAACTATCCACTTCTACTTCACTACAGGATAAACTACTACTAACAGCGACGAAAACTCCACCACCGGTTGCATGCAATCTATCCTTTCTAAACACCGTCTGTACCTTTGTAAAAATTTCGGCAGAATTTATCTCTGGCTTCTGCCAGCTTTCTGTACCTATAACGATCTCAGCTTCGGTGCTTTCTATCAGCGCTTGAAGTTCCGGTACTTTACCAACGCAGCTTCGACAGTTTACAATTACAATACCGATTGCTGCTTGGTCCCCGCATGTCCTGACTTTGCCCCGCACCCGTTGAGGCTGTTGCCCTTTCTGTACTTGCCCAAGGCCATCTAACCTAAAAAACCGCCCAGCCCACGCCACACAACCCCTGCTACCCGTGTAGCCGCTTGTTGCGTGTAGTGGACTCCTGATCTATCCAGCGGAACCCGAAACCCCACCACCCTATGGCGCAAGTAGAGGAATCTGCAGCCCACATGGTCGCAGAACCGTTTCAGCCTCTGATTCAGACCCTCAGATTACAGCTGCTGAATGCGTCTCCTAAGCATTTCATATTCCCTGGCATATCCTTTGAGAATACAATGATATTTTCCGAATATATCAAGCAAGTTTTCAGCCTTAACCCCTGCAGAACTCCATCCGATAACCTTTGAAATGTGGCTGGTGGGTTCTTCAGTCCAAATGGTATTTAATTACGCTGGCACTTTCTCCAAGGGACCCTAAAAGCAGACTTTGGGTTTGTCCTCCAGAACTATCTTCAATTGATGATACCCCTTTCTCAGACTGACTGTTGTAAAGTACATGCACATTCCTAGGTCGTCTACTATTTCCATAGCAGTAATTGCAACAGAAACTGCGTTTTCTGCTTCCATCCGTTGATTTTTATGATATGGTGACAATAGTTGCGCCCCCTCGTCTATCACTATACTCCATAATATCTTCTCCTAATGCTGATCTAACAACTCTTCCACTGCAGTTTGAAGATGCCTCATTGTGTGGTACAACTTCCTATAAAGCGGTGCATTGTTACCTGCATGTACCGGGTGATCAAAAAATCAGTATAAATTTGAAAACTGAATAAATCACGGAATAATGTAGATAGTGCCCGCATCTCGTGGTCGTGCGGTAGCGTTCTCGCTTCCCACGCCCGGGTTCCCGGGTTCGATTCCCGGCGGGGTCAGGGATTTTCTCTGCCTCGTGATGGCTGGGTGTTGTTAGTTAGGTTTAAGTAGTTCTAAGTTCTAGGGGACTTATGACCACAGCAGTTGAGTCCCATAGTGCTCAGAGCCAATAATGTAGATAGAGAGGTACTAATTGACACACATGCCTGGAATAACATGGGGTTTTATTAGAACCAAAAAAAAACAAAAGTTTAAAAAATATCCGACAGATGGCGCTTCATCTGATCAGAATAGCAATAATTAGCATAACAAAGTAAGACAAAGCAAAGATGATGTTCTTAACAGCAAATGCTCAATATGTCCACCATCATTCCTCAACAATAGCTATAGTCGAGGAATAACGTTGTGAACAACACTGTAAAGCATGTCCGGAGTTATGGTGAGGCATTGGCGTCGGATGTTGTCTTTCAGCATCCCTAGAGATGTAGGTCGATCACGATACACTTGCGACTTCAGGAAACCCCAAAGCCAGTAATCGCACGGACTGAGGTCTGGGGAGCTGGGAGGCCAAGCATGACGAAAGTGGCGGCTGAGCACACGATCAGCACCAAAAGACGCGCGCAAGAGATCTTTCACGCGTCTAGCAATATGGGGTGGAGCGCCATCCTGCATAAACATCGTACGTTCCACCAGGTGTTTATCAGCCAGGCTGGGGATGATGCGATTCTGTAACAAATGTGCGTACCTCTCATCCGTCACGGTAGCAGTTACAAAACTAGAATCACGCATTTCCACGAAGAAAAAAGGCCCTATAACGGTAGATGTGGTAAATCCAACCCATACCGTGCAGTGGAGTTTCCACAACAGTTCTAGGATTTTCGGTAGCCTAAATTCTGCAGTTGTGGGCGTTGACAGACCCTCGGAGGTTGGAATGAGCTTCGTCGGTCCACAACACGTTACTCAACCAAACGTCATCTTCCGCCATCTTTTGAAACATCCACACCGTAAATGCCCTCCGCTTCACTAAATCGCCAGGTAAGAGTTCATGATGCCGATGAATTTTGTACGGATAGCATCGGAGGGTACACCTAAGTGCCAACCGAACATTAGTGTATGGAATGCCGGTGCGACGTGCGACTGCACGAGCACTGACTTCCCCATGCATAGACGAATCCGCTAGTCTCCATTTCTTCCTGAACTGTCCCAGCAGCATTACGCATTGTGCTCGGTCGGCCACTACGGGATATATCGTCTGGACAACCCGTGGCTTCGAACTTCGAAATCATTCTCGCCACAGATGCATTTGTCAACGGACCTTTACCAGTTCGAATCCCCTTCCTATGGCGATAGGATCGTAACGCTGAACTAGCACATTCCCCATTCTGATAATACAGCTTCACTAAAAGCGCCTTTTCAGGTAACGTCAACATGCTGCGACTGCTTGCGCATCTGATTCTCTCTCTCATTACAGTTCCTTTTATACACGATTGTCATGCGCAGTCACTGACGTTTTGCTGTCCAGCACCATCTCTCGGACATTTTGTGAATTTTGTTTTTTTTTTGTTCTAATAAAACTCCATGTCATTCCAAGCATGTGTGTCAATTTTTACCTCTCTATCTACATTATTTCGTGGTTTAATAAGTTTTCAGATTTATACTGACTCTTTGATCACACTGTATATGGTCCTGCATAACCGGTGTGGCTGGCAAAGGACTGTGTTAAATAGATCCACAAACTGTAGTTACAAATCTTCCACTTCCTATCAATCACTGCTTTACATGTGACACACTTTTCCCTGTAATACTGCTGCATCGACCGTTGGCTTGTAGCTTTGGTCGACTTATCAATATTTCACTTACCTAATATCTCTAATATGGTAATTTGAGCCATTTCACAGACTAAACACTCCCATGCCAAAGTTATACGGCCTTACAGAAACCATCAGGTCAATATTAATATCACATTCATGTGCTATGCTTCTACGCGTGAAGCAATGCTTACTATCTAATTCTTAATTTTCATTCAGATGCAGTACCACATGTAATTAATATCAACATAAGCGCACACTATCTTCCCCATGACTACTGATATTTTATCATGAGAACCAATCTTCAATGTTTCTGTTCGAAGTTTTTAGTCACCAACACATTCATGAGGTATGTACCTCGCGACATTGCCTAACTGCAGCTGTATCCTCCAATAAAAAAGAAGTCCTCCTGAAATCTACTCTATACAGTGGAAGATCGCTGTTGACATGATGTCTGTCGAGAAAATCTATCCCAAGAACTTCTGAATACTCTTCGCCTATGCACAGTAAAGCTTCCACGTACTGCACTACTTCCCCTTGCACTACTTTCAATGTCGAACGCTTTTACCAGTTCGACAAATCCTATCAGCGTTTCTTGATTTTTCTTTAGTTTTGTTTTCATTATCAACCGCAATGTAAGAATTGTCTCTCTGGTGCCTTTACCTTTCCTAAATCCAAACTGACCGTCATATAACACATCTTAAATTTTCTTTCACATCCTGCTGTATATTGTTCTTGTCAGCAACTTGGATGCTGTTAAGCTGATTGTGCGACAGTTCTCGCACTTGCTTGCTCTAACACTCTTCGGAATTGTGTGGATGATATTTTTCCGAAAGTCAGATGGAATGACGCCAGACTCATACATTCTACGCACGAATGTGAGTTGTCGTTTTGATGCCACTTCCCCCAATGTTTTTAGAAATTTTGATGGAATGTTATCTATCCCTTCAGCTTTATTTTGTCCTAAGTCGTCCAAAGCTCTCTTAAATTCTGAATCTATTACTGAATCACCTATCTCTTCTAAATCGACTTCTGTTTCATCTTCTAGCACATCAGTCAAATCATCCCCCTCACAGAAGGCTTCAGTGTACTCTTTCCAACTGTCCGCTCTCTCCTCTGCGTTTAACAGTGGAATTCCCGTTTCACCCTTAATTTTACCACTATAGCTTTTAATTTCGCCGAAGGTTATTTTGACTTTCCTATATGCTGAGTCAGTCCTTTCGACGATCATTTCTTTTTCGATTTCTTCACACTTTTCATGCACCCATTCCGTCTTCGCTTCCCTGCGCTTCCTATTTGTTTCATTCCTCAGCGACTTGTATTTCTGTATTCCTGAATTTTGCTGAACACTTTTGTACTTCCATTTTTCATCGATCAACTAAATTAATCATTCTGTTAGCCATGGTTTCTTCGTAGTTGCATTGTTTGCAGTTACGTTTTTCTTTCCAACTTCTGTGATTGCCGTTTTCAGAGGTAACCATTCCTCTTCATCTGTACTGCCTATGAAGAATTCCGTATTGCTGTGTCTACAGTCTTAGAGTACTTCAATAGTATCTCGTCATTCCTTAGTACTTCCGTATACTATTTCTTTGCATATTGATTCTTTTTGACTAATATCTTGTGCTTCAGCTTACTCTTTATCATTTCCACATTAAGATCTGAGTCTATTTCTGCTCCTAGGTACGCCTTACCCTCTGGTATCTGTTTTCAGAATCTAACTGAAATCTTCCCATATCACCCGGCCTTTTCCAAGCATATTTCCTCCTCTTGTGATTCTTGAACAGAGTATTCGTTACTACTAACTGAAATGTATTACGGAACTCAATTAATCTTTCTTCACTCTGATTCCGTGTCCCAAGCACATATCCTCTTGTAACCTTTCTCTGCTCATTTCCCTTCAATTGCATTCCAGTCCTCCATGGCTGTTAGGTTTTCATCTCCCTGTACGCACTGCATTATCCTTTCAGTATCCTCGTATATTTTCCCTATCCCAATAAGAAAATTATTTCCTTCTCCTGCTTTTGCAAGAGAAGGGGAGTGTCCTTGCTTGTTGCACTATCCAATCAGCTGTGTACATCTGACCAACAGCGGGGAGGGCGTTCTAAGAATATGAGCAGACGAGGAATTTATTGTCAAGACACCCTCTCATCTGTTCCCTGCTTACAAAGGAAACTTCCCGTAGCACCCCGCTCAGATTAAGTGGGAAGGGGACGCTTTGGACAGCCCGTCAAAACCTGAACACAGCATGAAAACAGGAAGAATACTGGACCGTGAAAAAAAAGCAAAATAGAAACAGTGAACGGTTCAAATAGAAGAAGTTATATACAGAGCAGATGTGAGTATAAATGGTGTCGTTACTGTGTTGGAGTGCCACGAATGTGTGTCGTGTTCAGTCCTCCCCCTGTACCAATTTCTATTTTTCGGCTGTTAGTTTTATTCAGATTTGTGTTTGTGTCATGGTGTTGTAACGTTCGTTTGCAACAGCGACGTATAAGTTAGGGACCTGTAATGACATTTGGTTTTGCATAACTACTCTATTAGCAGCCGAAAGGATGTGACCTTGATGAAAAGGCGACAAGTGAACCGCATCCTCCACCGAAAAGCACTTCTGGTGTCTCATACACAGCATTAGTGACAGTACGTGTGACATATGACAGAAATCTCTTATTGATGCACCTAATTTGTACGACTGGTAAGTGAGTGAGATAGACCTCCTTGCCCAATGTAGATGTTCGCTTGATTGTGAACGTGATCAATCCCAAGGAAATGATGAAAACATAAACTCGTATTCTGTAATCATTATACTGTATGACAACTGCCAGGACTACAGGAAAAGAACAGACATTTCAGTGACTGGACGGACAGTTCATATTTCTGTGAAAAAAAATTAATGGCACAACGGAGTTTTGAACCTGGATCGCCTCCTTGGTAGTCCAAAGCCATGATCATTTACGCAAGACACGGTTGCAATTCCAGGCTGATCTGCACTGCGCTTCTTGTCTTTAAACCGTTGACTTTCTATTTTTATATTTTATCTTTACAGTTCAGTACACCCTTCCGTTTTCGTGCTTGACCTGTGTTCAGTTTCTGACAGGCTATGCACTGGCCCGTCGTACCACTAAATGAGACTGGTGTGCGATGGGGAGTTCCCCTTGTTAGACGCAGCCGTGTAAACAGGTGTCAATGTGAAATCTCGTTAAATTTGATTTTAAAAATATAGCCCGGTTTACAATTGTTGCTACAGCAGTCAACTTTGAAATTAATCTGGTCTTCTTTAGCAGACATAAGGATGCCTTATTCACCACTGCCTGGATCCTTGCATTAAGTCACATCCACAGAGCACTTCGTTCACGTAGCTATAAAAAAAGAATACAACTGCAAAAAATTGATTCATGTAGGGATGGGGCTAATTTGACCATATTAGTTTCAAGGAAAACCCCGATAAAAGTAATCTAACTTCAGCAGAACGATTTCCATAATTTCAGTGAACTTCTTCGTGGATGTTATGTTAATAGAAAGGAAACGATTTCGGAAGAGTCAGTTCCTTGGTTAGAGACAATATGTTTTCAGTACAGGAGTAATTCACCTGACATCGTATACTATAAATTCTGCTTCCGCCCACAAAAGGCGTTGAAGGTGTTAAACATAACGAGGACAGGCCAACACCCGACTAACACACGCTTCTACAATCATCTGCAGGAAAGATAGGAGGCCTAAAGTTTTTAATGCCATTTATACATCCACGAAGCAGAGCATTTTACCAGAACCCGTTTCCAAACCATCCAGGATACAGCTTAGAGTACTGAACAGATAAAATTCATGATACATACTGTTGCAGAGAGAAAGTTACATTTAATTTGAGTTTCAAGGAGCTGTCTTTTCTCTGCTGTGTTATGTGACAATATCAATAAAAGTTTTATGGCAAGGAGATATAAGTTATCGTCGAAGGTAAATGGGTCAGAAACTCAATTCTGCAAGTATTTATCTCGAGTGTAGCCCTGTATGGGACTCCAACTAGGGAGGTAACCACTGCAAACAAGACGAGAACAGAAACTTTTCAAATTTGGTGTAGGATAATTTTTTTCATTGGATATTTATGTCGAATAACTAATATAGAATACAGTAATCGTAAAAGGGCTTAATGATACATGGTACACCTTATATAAAAGATGGGACAGGTTGACAGAACACTTCTGAGGGATGAAGTATTAGTTAATTTAGTGATGCAGAGAAAAGGCTAGAGAAAAAAAAATTAAGTCATGACTGTAGAAAACTAGTACCAGCGGATATAGGCTGTAATAGTTAAGTATGGGAGACTAACAAAGAGTCGACTAAAATGGACAACTACCTGTGTTGGGAGACTACCGAAAATAGTGATGCAAGACATATTACAATGCATTGAAACTTTTCATCATGATGAAATGCTGGAACTCAGTCGTATAATAAGATTAAATTATAAATTAATCACCCTCTGACGACAGGTAGTTCATCATTGTAGACCTATTTGACAACATATTCGGACCAAATGAAACGCTATAAAGGGCGTCCAAACAGTGGTATCAATACGCAGCGTACCACCATCCAGGGGCAACGCACGCTTGTATTCTCGCATACAAACGATCTTAAATGTGACGAATGGCTACCTGCAATAGATCAGCTGAAGCATCTTGCACCTTTTGTTGATATTCGGCAATGGTTCTTGCAGGTCCAGGAAAAAGTGTAAGTTCCCTGTTCATCATGTCTAAAATATGTTCAACTGGCGAGAGATCTGGTGATCTTGCTGCGCAGGACAGTTGTTGTACAGGACGAGGAGCGCAATGTGTCGTAGCAGCCCCTTGCGGACGTGCGTTGTTCCTCTGAAAAAGGTCTGTGCAATGTAGCCAGCGCTGGTTAATTTATTCTGCAGAAACACCAAACGTGACCGCGAGCTGTAACTGATGCTACCCCATCTCCGAGATTACGCCGGGACGAGACCTTCGTACTGTGGGCTAGCGCACTCTGCAATAGGGACCTCATCATGTATACTCTATATACGTTTCCGTCCATCAGTCACACACAGACACAGCATACCCTCATCACTGAAGATACCACAGCTCCATTCTACTCTCCTCCATGGCTCCAGAGCAGCCATCCTTGGCGGTGTCGTGGTGCCTCGGGAGCTTGGCCAGAGACAGCAAGTAAACGGTTCCCTGATGACAGAGCAGATGCAACGTGTGCCCGGATTTCTACCCTGGATGAAGTTCTTATGGCAGCCGCTGCTCCCATAGTGCGTCGAATCCGACTTGCGCCTGCACGATGCAGACTTCCAGCACCTGGTCGATGGGTGTGGGAACGTTCCACAGGCCACTGATGAAAACAGCGACACAGCACCGATACATCGTGAGCTGTATGCGTCCCACAGGTCTACAATGTATATTTACACCTACATACATACTCTGCAAGCCACCGTATAGGGCGTGGCAGACGGTATCCTGTACCACTAATAATCATTTCATTTCCCGTTCTAATCGCAAATAGAGCGAGATAAAAACGACTATCTATAAGCTTCCTCATGAACCCTAATTTCTCTAATCTGTGTGGTTCTTATGGGACATATACACTGAAGCACCAAAGAAACTGGTATAGGCTTGCGTATTCAAATGATATGTAAACAGGAAGAATACGGCGCTGCGGTAGGCAACACCTATATACGACAAGTGTTTGGAGCAGTTGTTAGATCTTTTACTGCTGCTACAGTTGCAAGTTAGCAAGACTTATGTGAGTTTAAACGTGGTGTTACAGTAGGCACAATAGCAATCGGACACAGCATCTCCGTGGTAGCGATAAAGTGAGGACTTTCCTGTCGGCCATTTCACGAGTGTATCCTGAATATCAGGAATCTGGTAAAACATCAGATTTCCAACATCGCTGCGGCCGGTAAAAGATCCTGCAAAAACGGGACCAACGATGACTGAAGCTTCCGCAAATTTCTACAGATTTCATTGCTGGGCCATCAAGAAGTGCCAGAGCGCGAACCATCTAACAAAACATAATCGATATGGGCTTTCGGAGCCGAAGGACCACTCGTGTACCCTTGATGATTGCACGTCACATGGCTTTAAGCCTCGCCAGGACTAGTCAACACCGACAGTGCACTCTTGATGACTGGAAATATGTTGCCTGGTCGGACGTTTTAAATTGTATTGAGCGGATGAGAGTCTACGGGTATGAAAATAACCTCATGAATCCATGGACCCTGCATGTCAGCAGGGGAATGTTCGAGCAGTGAGTGCGAGCAGTTGGAGCGATGTGGGATCCCTTATACGTCGAAATACGACTCTGACCAGGTCACACGTACGTAAGCATCCTGTTTGATCATCTGCATCCATTAACGTCCATTGTGCACTCCGACGCACTTTGGCAATTCCAGCAGGGCACTGCGACACCACACACGTCCAGAATTGCTGCAGAGTGGTTCCAGGAACACTCTTCTGAGTTAACACTTCCGCTGACCACCGAACTCCCCAGACATGAACGTTATGGAGCATATCTGGAATGCATTGCAACGTGCCGTGCAGAAGAGGTCTCCACCCCCCTCGTACATATTTATGGACTGCCCCACAGAGTTCATATTGTCAATTCCATCCTGAACTACTTCAAACATTAGTTGAGTCCATGGCACGTAATGTTGCGACACTTCTGCGTGCTCGCGGAGGCCCTATACTATATTAGGCAGGTGTACCAGTTTGTTTGGCTCTTCAGTGTATGTTGGCTACCGCAGAATCGTTCTGCAGTCAGCTTCGAATGCCCATTTCTAAATTTTCTCAATAGTGTTTCTCGAGAAGAACGTCACCTTTTCTCCAGAGATTTCCATCTGAGTTACCGAAACATCTCCGTAACACTTACGTGTTGTTCTAGCCCACAAATAACAAATCTAGCAGAACGTCTTTCAATGGCTTTTATGTGTTCCTTTAATCCGACCTGATACATATGCCAAACACTCGAACAGTATACAAGAATAGGTTCTAATAGCGTCCAGTATGCGGCCTCCTTTACAGATGAAACACACTTTTACAATATTATTCAAATAAACTGAAGTCGACAGTTCACTTCCACTACAATAATTCTCACAAGCTCTTTTCACTTCATATTGCTTTGCAACGTTACGCGAAGATATTTAGACGTGACTCTGTCAAGCAGAACACTAATAATGTTGTATCCCAACACTAAAGGTCATTTTTTTCCTAGTGATCCCTATACAGAAAAGTTTTCTACATTCAGAGCTAGCTGCCATTCATGACACCAACTAAAAATGTTCCCGAAGTTACTGAAATTCGAAAGATTTCTGTACACTACAGCATCATCATCGAACTTCTGCCCTCCCCGTCTGCCAGATCATTTAGGTATACAGAAAACAATAGCGGTCGTATCATACTTTCCTTGGCACTCCTGACGATATACTTGCCTGTGATGAACATTCGCTTGTGCGGTCAACATACTGGGTTCTATTATTTCTAGCCACCCACATATCTCGAAACGTATTCCATAATCTCATACCTTCGTTAGCAGTGAAAGGAAAACGACGATTGTAGCTCGAACGTACGCCAATCAAACTTCTGAAGCTGTTCAACGGGAAAATGTCCTCGGCAGGGCATGGATATAGCCTAGAATGAATATTGCAAACACTGTTCACCTCTAAACTTAGCAGTTATAGCGTGCACAGCCAAAACAGACTGGCCTCCTGAGCGTCATGTGATCGCCGACGACCGTGACAAATGAATGACTACTACCTCGACTCCTCAGTGGGCAAATGCTATACCCCCGTACCACTTAAAAAGTCACTGAAGGTGTTCCAGTTTCTTCTGGCACTATATAATATTAGGTTGCTACGTAAGTTCTTGGCGTTTTTCCGTAAGCTTAATAATCACAACAGATACACATAACAGAGACTTTAGTCGCAAATAATATACTCTGATTCACTATTTACAACAGTCTGCCAACACTGGGTAACTTTTCTATTGGGTAACTTTTCGATTCCACAACCGTAGAAATTCGCGTGGATTTGAGGCGGACACGTCGAGCTATATTCGGAGCACATTTTAATCCGGAAAGGAAATTTCTTTAAGGTTGTTTGATACACAAAGGGAAAGGTGAAAATCTGGGGGCACAAGATCATGTGAATAATAGGGTGTGGAATGACTTCCCAGCCCAGCTTCTGTACAGTCCTCTTTGTCACTCTAGAAGCATACGTATGAGCGTTATCGTGGAGATATACCACTTCCTGCCCGTTGTTCTTGGACTGCCTCTGCAAAACGTTTGCTGTTGGCAATAAATGTCGCAGTGATGGTTACGCGTCGAAGAAGCAATTCGTATTACACCACACCGTCATTGTTCCACCAGATGCATAAAATTATCTTTTGTGGATGCGCGCAGGTCTTCGCCCCAGGAATTGCTGCTTTATTACGGTTCAGCCATTCCTTTCTTTCCTTATGTAACGTAAAGACACCACTTATCGTCATTACTAATGATACGGGATAGGAATGATCGGTATTGTTCACAAACCAGTTGATTGCTAGCAAGCAGAGACGAATTTATGGTCACCCGCTAATTTACTGATTTTGTCTTAGAGCATGCGGTACCCAGACAGCAGATTTTTGAACTTTCCCCACTGCATTGAAATGTGGCACGATGATGGAATGATCACAGCTCATGATATTTGTTGGTCTTGAGTACACTGACGTTGTTCATTGTGGATTAATGCGTTTAAACGATCTGGTCTTCCTGAACGTAGAGAGCCACTAATATCAAGGTGATTCTGTTCAAAACGAGAAAATCATTCTGTGGCTGTGCTCTGTGCAATGGGATTACCCACATACACTCCACAAATGTTTATGACTGCCTCTGCTGCTGTCACCCTTCTACTGAATTCACACAGAAGAAAGTGTCGGAAATGTTTCGAATTCTCCATTTGCCACTACATTTTCTAGCCCCCACAGCTCCACTCACTATCTCCATATGAGAAAATAACAGTATGTCAATTGAGACGGCAAGTGATCTACAAGTAGAAAACGACAATCGATAACTTAACTCATATCAAGCGGAATACAAACACGCATAACAAAAACGCTACGAATGTATGCGCCAGTGCAGTATTATTTGCCAAAATTCGTCGTCTTCCCTTTGAGCAATGCCTTCAATGTTTTGAACTAGTTTCATGACGGAAGAAGTTTTAAACAGCTGCCTCACTGTCAACAGAACTTGAAATTAATAGGCTCGTTGATGCTGTGGTCTTTCGCGACACGAGCTGTTTCCTAACAACTTCCCTAACATTGCTTTCTTTAGGTCTGCAGTGTCGGAAGACAGCCTCGGGCACCCTCATTAAAAAGTGTCATTTTATTTACGTCTTCGGTAAAGACTGGCGTCAAGTATTGCAGTTAACTCCAACGGCCAGTCCTCTCAATAACGGCTTCAGCTGATGGGGAACACAAGGGGACGCGCGACAGCCGATACCGTACCGTAATGCGCTGTTGATTAATGTGTAATAGCGCTAATCCGCCGCGGTCGCGTTTTGTTGCCGCTGGCACCTAATTAAAAACGCGTGGCCGGAGGGGGAAGGGGGAGTGGTAGAAGGGGATGGGAGGCGCGCACGGCTTCCAGTGGCGCCACAATTAGAGTCCCCCGGCGGCGCGGGCCTGCGGGCTCAGCTCCCAATTAAAACGGCTGCCGTCCGCAGCGCACCGAGCCGCGGCCTGCGTGCGGCGGACGGGGACGGACTCTGTCACACGCACGCCTTGTCCAAAGAAGCCCTCTGGGCGCGCCTCCTCCCTCCCTGTTCCGTCTCCGGGACGACTTTGAGCATTCGAATCAAAGCCGCCGCGTTATTACAGGGCCCAGCGAGAGGGACAGGCGCCGGAAAAGGGCGAGGGAGGCGACTGCTACAGCGACGGGGGCGGCGCCGACGACTTTCTCGCTCACCCCCACACACAGAGACAGACAGACGTGCCCTCGCATTTCCGCCTTTACTGGCCGCTGGCATCCTAGTAGTGGTGGAGTGAGACGAGGAGGAGGACAACTATTGCGCGGCGGCTAGCGGAGCTGCAAGGCGCGCCAATTACGCGGCGTATCGTCCGGTTCTCTCGGCAGAGTGTCGTGTCCCCGCGCCCGTGTCCGGAAGGCCGCTTTGTCGCGGTAATGCCCGCAGACGGCCGGCCTTTGTGATCGGCCTCACGCTTTGCCGCACCCAGTCAATGCGAGCACCTGGATGGCGGGAGGCGGCAAGCTGTGGCGGCAAATCTTCCTCCTCCCAGCCTCTAAGAGTCATACCGCTGGACAATGGCTAGGAAGCATTTGTAAGCTAGGGAGGAAAAAAGAGGTGAGTCAGATTTTTGTCGGAACTGAGTTACTGGCGCCGTTTTACATCTACGACAGCGTGATGAAAGGTAATGCATTCGAATTTTTCTAGCCATTCTCAACATCGGTTGATGTATTTCATGTCATGTAAACTGATATGACAAAACATTATAGCCACTACCCACCGCTACGTTGAATACCGTCTACTCGCGTTGCAGCAAAGTGACACGATAACAGAATTGCCGAGGGGTCTAAGGCGCTGCAGTCATGGACTAATCCCGGCGGAGGTTTGAGTGCTCCCTCGGGCATGGGTGTGTGACCTTAGCAGTTAAGTCCAATAATATTTCACACACATTTGAACATTTGAACATAACAGAATATAACTGCGTAGCCTTCCGCGGCCAGCGTCAGTCGGCACAAAAGATTTCAGGGGACTGCTGCTGGAGAAAAAAAAAACAGCGTTTCGGCCACGGTTCGAGCGGCCTTCTTCTGTGTAACTACACTCCTGGAAATGGAAAAAAGAACACATTGACACCGGTGTGTCAGACCCACCATACTTGCTCCGGACACTGCGAGAGGGCTGTACAAGCAACGATCACACGCACGGCACAGCGGACACACCAGGAACCGCGGTGTTGGCCGTCGAATGGCGCTAGCTGCGCAGCATTTGTGCACCGCCGTCGTCAGTGTCAGCCAGTTTGCCGTGGCATACGGAGCTCCATCGCAGTCTTTAACACTGGTAGCATGCCGCGACAGCGTGGACGTGAACCGTATGTGCAGTTGACGGACTTTGAGCGAGGGCGTATAGTGGGCATGCGGGAGGCCGGGTGGACGTACCGCCGAATTGCTCAACACGTGGGGCGTGAGGTCTCCACAGTACATCGATGTTGTCGCCAGTGGTCGGCGGAAGGTGCACGTGCCCGTCGACCTGGGACCGGACCGCAGCGACGCACGGATGCACGCCAAGACCGTAGGATCCTACGCAGTGCCGTAGGGGACCGCACCGCCACTTCCCAGCAAATTAGGGACACTGTTGCTCCTGGGGTATCGGCGAGGACCATTCGCAACCGTCTCCATGAAGCTGGGCTACGGTCCCGCACACCGTTAGGCCGTCTTCCACTAACGCCCCAACATCGTGCAGCCCACCTCCAGTGGTGTCGCGACAGGCGTGAATGGAGGGACGAATGGAGACGTGTCGTCTTCAGCGATAAGAGTCGCTTCTGCCTTGGTGCCAATGATGGTCGTATGCCTGTTTGGCGCCGTGCAGGTGAGCGCCACAATCAGGACTGCATACGACCGAGGCACACAGGGCCAACACCCGGCATCATGGTGTGGGGAGCGATCTCTTACACTGGCCATACACCACTGGTGATCGTCGAGGGGACACTGAATAGTGCACGGTACATCCAAACCGTCATCGAACCCATCGTTCTACCATTCCTAGACCGGCAAGGGAACTTGCTGTTCCAACAGGACAATGCACGTCCGCATGTATCCCGTGCCACCCAACGTGCTCTAGAAGGTGTAAGTCAACTACCCTGGCCAGCAAGATCTCCGGATCTGTCCCCCATTGAGCATGTTTGGGACTGGATGAAGCGTCGTCTCACGCGGTCTGCACGTCCAGCACGAACGCTGGTCCAACTGAGGCGCCAGGTGGAAATGGCATGGCAAGCCGTTCCACAGGACTACATCCAGCATCTCTACGATCGTCTGCATGGGAGAATAGCAGCCTGCATTGCTGCGAAAGATGGATATACACTGTACTAGTGCCGACATTGTGCATGCTCTGTTGCCTGTGTCTATGTGCCTGTGGTTCTGTCAGTGTGATCATGTGATGTATCTGACCCCAGGAATGTGTCAATAAAGTTTCCCCTTCCTGGGACAATGAATTCACGGTGTTCTTATTTCAATTTCCAGGAGTGTAGACCCAGAAGAAGGCCGCTGCAACCGTGGCCGAAAAGTTGCTCCAGAAGCAGTAGTTTAATACATTACGACGCGGTACCATACCCAGAAAATCTTTATGTCGACTATAACAGAAGTATATAAGCGGAACAGACACGGACGGGGATCATCCTAGCGGAGATATGGACTGCAGACGGGGAAATCCACTGAGGTAAGCGACTTGGACAAAGAGCAGAATATTGTTAGGCAGAGGCTATGAATGAGTATCTCGAAAACTCACAGCTGGATGAATGTTCACCTGCTGCTGTCGTGAGCATCTACTGAAAGTGGAAAAAAGACGGTGAAACTACCACTAAGCGCTAAATGGTTGGCCGTCCACAACTCTTCACAAAACGTGGGCTTCGTTGGCTTGTATGCTCGTAAAAGAAGGATCTACGGTGATCTGTGGAATCTCCACCGAAAGAGCACAATGCTAGTGTATGCGCATGCGTTTTGGAGCACACCGTTCATCGTAAATTGCTGAACGTGGAGCTCCGTGGAGATCACCCCTGCGGGTTCACTTGTTGACCCGAGGAAACGGTCAATTAGCATTGAATTGGGCACGGGACCGTCGGGATTCGACCGTCGATCAATGGAAGCGAGGCGCCTCTCCGGGTGAATCACATTTTTGCTGCATTAGGCTGCCCTGGCCAGGACATTCCCCAGATCTCTGACCAATTAAAAACGTCTGGTCAGTGGTGGCCGAGCAACTGGCTCGTCACAATACGCCAGTCACTACTCTTGATGAACTGTGGTATCGCGTTGAAGCTGCATGGGCAGCTGTACCTGTACACACCATTAAAGCTCTGTTTGACTCAATGCCCAGGCTTATCAAGGCCGATATTACGGCCAGAGGTGGTAGTTCTGGGTACTGATTTCTTAGGATCTATGCACCCAAATTGCGTGAAAATGTAATCACATGTGAGTTCTAGTATAATATATTTGTCCAATGAATACCCGTTTATCATCTGCATTTCTTCTTGGTGTAGCAATTTTAGTGGCCAGTGGTGTCTCGAAGCCAGAATCATACTCAAGTATTTTGAGGAGCATTGTAGTGAACTCACGTTGATTTCTCGGCGATGAAAGTTGCCGGATTTAAATCCTTTGGAACTCATTTAGGTCGCTGTCTGAGATCATCATCGCGCACGCAAATCAACGTTGCGTTATTTACATGAATCACGTGACCTATGCATAGACATCTAATGCCACATGCCACCACAAAGCTACAAATAACAGTCTGTCAGATCCGTAATATGCAGAATCATATTTCGTTCCAGAGACGCACAAACAAGCAGTTAAGCAGGTCATCTTAATTTTTTGGCTCATCAGAGTATACTACTACGGCGACTTACTCGCTTCGCTGACTTAAGTTGCAACCCTCCTCCGCTGGAGGGCTCCGAATGTCAGAATGTAACATAACAGTGTGTGTGAAACAGAGATTTGTAATCATGTTTCTAGCCGCAGAAAACGTGCCACCAATTGAAATCCATAGATGAACGAAGCATGCGGACGCTGATGATTATATTAATATCAGTAATATGCTAAGTTGGGTTTTTCGTTTTCATAATGTAGGAAACGATGGTGCTAACCTCAGCGTGTGTGAAACAGCTCGAAATGGACGACATGTATGGCAACCGACGACACTTATCGGAATCCGGTTGATGAACTGATTAGAGAAGACCGTCAGATATCGCAGACACCACTCTCAGGTAAGTGTGGCATATCAGAAGAACGTGTACCGGCCATTATTGCAGAACTGCAGTACAGAGAATGTGTGCTTCACTTCTGACAGGAAACGGAGGTCGTTGGAGATCTGTAAACAGTTTGTTTTTCTTGTTTTGCAAATCAAACTGCCTTTTCTTGCTGCCATTTATTTTATTTAATCCATATGCGTTTCGCCTTCTACTGTTTTAAGGCATCATCAGTGATCTATAATGATACAGTTTTGTTAGTTATAGATTATCAAACAGTTCACTTCCCGATTTATTGTAAAAATGTGATTACTTACGATTTGCTGATCTGCGTTTCCTCACATCTGGTCTGGAGGTCGCACTACCACTTTTATCACTTTTTCGTTTTGAGCGTGAGGGCGATTGGTGCCTTAGAAACATTACGGTAGGAGATGAACGCTGGCTTCATCATTTTTTCCCCAGAAAACAAGAGAGCATCAGTGTAGTTCTGCCACAAAGGATAACTGACGCGAAAAAAGTTCAAGACCATGCGATCGGCAACCGAAGTCATTCTCACAGTCTTCTGCGGTGTTCAAGGCGGGGTATATTTGAAATTCAAGCCTAAACACACCGCCATAAACTCTGCTAGGTACCGCGAGACCCTCAGGAAACTGATTGCACGAATTCAAAGACTTCGACCACGGATGACAATGCCAAACTACACACGACTGCTGCGACAACTGCAACAATCGGACGCCTTAGGTTCTCAGTCATAGATCATCCTCCACATTGTCACGACTTGATCCCATCCGATTTTCATCTGTTCATAAATCTTAAAGAACACCTTCGAGGACTTCATTTTGCTAGTGATGAAGCTTTGCAGCCTGAGGTGAGGTTGTGGCTCCGTCGACAAAGTCAAACATTCTAGGGAGACCGTATCAACAAACTGAACTCTCGTTGGGAGAAACGTATTTGTTGCCAAGCTGAGAAATAAATACGTAGACGTGAAGGATAAAAGTGTATAATGTCAATAGAGTTGTTTTATTTAAAAAGTTTTAAGGGTTTCCACTTAAAATATTCTGAGGCAACACGTTTCGGCGCTCCCTCGTACGTCTATACTCTGGGAGCCACTGAGAAGTACATGGCAGAAGCTACTTTCAACTCTGCCACTTGTTAGGGCTTCTATCCGTTCCATTAACAGGTAGATCACAGACCTAACAATTGCCCATACGCTTCCGTGAGTGCTGTAACTGATCCTATCTCATCATCGCTATCACTACGGAAGTGGTACGTACCTGAAACTAGTTCTTGAAGCTTTATACGGTGAGTTTCTTTTTTCAAGCTCCTAACGGTCGGGAAATTGAAAACACAGTGAAAATACAGAGAAGCTTTGTGCAGAGGTGCTGAGCAGTGTCTCTAGTATGCCTGTCGATTGAGTCACGTCTCACATTTCAGTTTTGAGCGCACAGTGAGCACGTTAATATGCCTAGAGCAAAAGAATATACCATTATAACCAAGTGCTGTCATTTCTTCACGTCGGGAGGCTGCGCCTAATTTCATGCTGTCCCCATAACGTAAAATGAAATGCAATGGTGAGTAGGCGTTGAGTTTAGTCAATTGGGCCACAGTTTTATTAACAAATTTAGTGAAAGATAAACCACTTTATTCCCCCATCAAAAAGGTCGAAAAAGTCTCAGCAACTACTGCTATAATTTAATTTACTAGTGACTTTTTCTTATAGGAGCAATCAACTGGTGGTAGAATTTACAAAACCTCTAAAATAACATTTAAGAAAAACGTTAAGTAAACATTGGTAAGAAAATTTTCCTAAAATGTGGACATTAAATTTAAGCCAAACAACATACGTTTAAGAAGACTAACGTTTAACAAACATTCCGAATTTAAGCTTTAGAGACCTACAGAAGTAATTAACAGTTAGTTGATATCCGGCATTCACTGGCAAGTAAAACTGCAGATCGCATGTAATTAGGAAAAACAAGTAAATCAAGTAAATAGGATGATTACAGTTTCCTATAAAATGCAGTCAGATTTAATTTACTAGTGACTTTTTCTTATAGGAGCAATCAACTGGTGGTAGAATTTACCAAACCAACTACCGCCAAAACCACACTCAGCTTGGTTGGGCAGCTGAGGTTTTAGGCTTTCGCTTTAGGACGGTTAACAGAGAGAGCAACCACATTAGCATTGCGCATTTGTTTTACTCATGACCCTTTATAGGCGCTCACAATATGAACCACATGTGTAGCCGGCAGGTGTGGCTGTGCGGTTAAAGGCGCTTCAGTCTGGAACCGCGTGACCGCTACGGTCGTAGGTTCGAATCCTGCCTCGGGCATGGATGTGTGTGATGTCCTTAGGTTAGTTAGGTTTAAGTAGTTCTAAGTTCTAGGGGACTGATGACCACAGATGTTAAGTCCCATAGTGCTCAGAGCCATTTGAACCACATGTGTACTCAAACTATACTGCACAGATATTTTACTACTTAACTAGTTTAGAAAAAAAATTACACTGTCAACAGACATCGGACAAAATTTGTAAGAAGCGAGCCATGCACTTAAGTCACGTTATGTACCGTACTGCTTAATTAAGATAACGCGTTAGCGCAGCCAGACCCAGGCAAGAGGCTTCCAGGCGGCCATTTTAATAGTCCAAAATTTACAGTAAATGACTTGAATGAAAGCATTTAAAATGTCACCAAAAACTGCTTTACAGACCAAGATGGATAACCAAGGTTGGCAAGTAAGTGAACAGCCTTTTCGCTTATCAACTATAAAAACATCAACTTTAGAAAAAAAATTACACTGTCAACAGACATCGGACAAAATTTGTAAGAAGCGAGTCATGCACTTAAGTCACGCTATGTACCGTACTGCTTAATTAAGATAACGCGTTAGCGCAGCCAGACCCAGGCAAGAGGCTTCCAGGCGGCCATTTTAATAGTCCAAAATTTACAGTAAATGACTTGAACGAAAGCATTTAAAATGTCACCAAAAACTGCTTTACAGACCAAGATGGATAACCAAGGTTGGCAAGTAAGTGAACAGCCTTTTCGCTTATCAACTATAACCGTTAGGACCGTAAGTGAATTCCCAGGAAGTAGGAACGTAAGCCAACAACGTATATATCAATAGCTGCAATCGTTTGAGCATATTCACCAGGCGCCCTCGTGTCCGTTCCTTTGGAAATGGCTGACAGCAAATCACGAAAAGTGTGAGGTCATCCACATGAGTGCTAAAAGGAACTCGTTAAACTTCGGTTACACGATAAATCAGTCTAATCTAGAAGCCGTAAATTCAACTAAATACCTAGGTATTACATTTATAACAACTTAAATTAGAAGAAACACGTAGAAAATGTTGTGGTAAGGCTAACCTAAGACAGCGTTTTGTTGGCAGAACAATTAGAGAATGTGGCATATCTACTAAGGAGACTGCCTACACTACGCTTGTCCGTCCTCTTTTAGAATACAGCTGCGCGGTGTGGGATCCTTACCAGATAGGACTGACGGAATCTACATCTACATTCATACTCCGCAAGCCACCTGACGGTGTGTGGCGGAGGGTACCTTGAGTAACTCTATCGGTTCTACCTCCTATTCCAGTCTCGGATTGTTCGTGGAAAGAAGGATTGTCGGTATGCTTCTGTGTGGGCTCTAATCTCTCTGATTTTATCCTCATGGTCTCTTCGCGAGATATACGTAGGAGGAAGCAATGTACTGCTTGACTCTTCGGTGGAGGTATGTTCTAGAAACTTTAACAAAAGCCCGTACCGAGCTACTGAGCGTCTCTCCTGCAGAGTCTTCCACTGGAGTTTATCTATCATCCCCGTAACGCTTTCGCGATTACTAAATGATCCTCTAACGAAGCGCGCTGCTCTCCGTTGGGTCGTCTCTATCTCTTCTATCAACCCTATCAGGTACGGATCCCACACTGTCGAGCAGTATTCAAGCAGTGGGCGAACAAGCGTACTGTAACCTATTTCCTTTGTTTTCGGATTGCATTTCCTTAGGATTCTTCCAATGAATCTCAGTGTGGCAGCTGCTTTACCAACGATCAACTTTATATGATCATTCCATTTTAAATCACTCCTAATGCGTACTCCCAGATAATTAATGGAATTGACTGCTTCCAGTTGCTGACCTGCTATATTGTAACTAAATGATAAGGGATCTATCTTTCTAAGTATTCGCAGCACATTACACTTGTCCACATTGAGATTCAATTGCCATTCCCTGCAACATACGTCAATTCGCTGCAGATCCTCCTGCATTTCAGTACAATTTTCCATTGTTACAACCTCTCGGTACACCACAGCATCAACTGCAAAAAGCCTCAGTGAACTTCCGATGTCATCCACAAGGTCATTTATGTATATTGTGAATAGCAACGGTCCTATGACACTCCCCTGCGGCACGCCCGAAGTCACTCTTACTTCGGAAGACTCCTCTCCATTGAGAATGACATGCTGCTTTCTGTTATCTAGGAACTCTTCAATCCAATCACACAATTGGTCTGATAGTCCATATGCTCTTACTTTGTTCATTAAACGACTGTGGGGAACTGTATCGAACGTCTTGTGGAAGTTAAGAAACACGGCATCTACCTGTGAACCCGTGTCTATGGACCTCTGAGTCTCGTGGACGAATAGCGCGAGCTGGGTTTCACACGACCGTCTTTTTAGAAACCCATGCTGATTCCTACAGAGTAGATTTCTAGTCTCCAGAAAAGTCATTATACTCGAACATAATACGTGTTCCAAAATTCTAAAACTGATCGACGTTAGAGATATAGGTCTATTGTTTTGCACATCTGTTCGACGTCCCTTCTTGAAAACGGGGATGACCTGTGCCCTTTTCCAATCCTTTGGAACGCTACGCTCTTCTAGAGACCTACGGTACATCGCTGCAAGAAGGGGGGGGGGGGGGCAAGTTCCTTCGCGTACATCGAAAAAGTTCAAAGAAAGGAAGCACGTTTAGTATTATCGCGAAATATGGGAGAGTGTCACAGAAATGATACAGGATTTGTGTTGGACATCATTAAAGAAAGGCGTTTTTCGTTGCGACGGAATCTTCTCACGAAATTCCAATCACAACATTCTCCTCCGAATGTGAAAATATTTTGTTCAAAAATGTGTGTGATATCTTATGGGACTTAACTGCTAAGGTCATCAGTCCCTAAGCTTACACACTAGTTAACCTAAATTATCCTAAGGACAAACACACACACCCATGTCCGAGGGAGGACTCGAACCTCTGCCGGGACCAGCCGCATTGAAAATATTTTGTTGACACCGAACTACATAGGGAGGAACGATCACCACGATAAAATAAGGGAAATCAGAGCTCGTACGGAAAGATATAGGTGTTCATTCTTTCCGCACGCTATACGAGATTGAAATAATAGGGAATTTAGAGAATTGAGGACGTGGTTCGATGAAACCTCTGCCAGGCACTAAAAACTGATATGCAGAGTATCCATGTAGATGTAAATATAGACACAGTGGACACAGGATTCTTTGGAATAATCCAAATCTAAGTACAAGTAAATGCCCAAGCAACACACCGAAATTACTTCTACATCGGGCAATCTCCATTGCTCCTGTCTACACAGGACGTCACGTAACCCACTTTGACTAACATTCCAAGTGCAGCAACGAGCCAAGGATTTTATCGGTCAAGACCTCAAGGCGAACTACACGGCGTCGCCACAGACACATTTAGACACATGATCACTGAGAGAGACCACCCTTCCTCGCGATCGCGATTCAATGAACCTAATCATCACTGCGCTTCCCTCTGGTGGCGGAAAATCGTTGTGACTGTACCTAGGACAAAGTTTCTGCCTACAAGAGGGATCTTCCGATGTTGAATCGCGTCACGATGTACCCGCATGGCACGTAACTGACAGGCATGTCCTTCTCCATGACGAAGCTCAGACGAACACTGCACATGCAACAAAGATGCTCCTGCAGCGGGAGGCGTTTGATCACCTACCATACAGACCACATTAATTTCTTTCCTGACTTGATCTCTAGCTCTCCCTCCGCGGGCTGTGCTCCTCCTCTCGAATCCCGCCGCCTCTATCGCTCCTTCATGCGCACTCGTGATAACAATACACTCCAACGCCACCAGCGAATACAGCGATATGTACGAAACCTTATTACAGTAAACAAACGCCGGGCCGGGCCACCCTCCCTATCAACTCCTCCAAGTACTGGTCAGCCTTCCATCGCCTTATTGGTTCCAATTCCGATCCCATTACCCTCTTCTACATAACGACTGCCCCCTTCGCAACAACCTCAGTAAGGCCAACCACTTCGTTTCCCACCCTTCTGAGGTCTTCTCCGTCCCTGATGATCTCCACTTTGATTATTCTCTTTTTCCCACGGTCATGGAATGCGCCAATACCTCGGTCGCTCCATTTCCTCCCAGGCAGTTGACCCTCACCTCCACTTACCCCCCCCCCCCCCATCACTCCAGGATGTTGAACTTCGCCGTGACATCTACCCCTCCTACCAACTATAGCCTGGCCTTGTTCTTCCCTCCCTCCCCCAGGGCCCCCCTTTACCTCTCCCCTCCTACTCCCAGAGTGGATTTTCCTCCTTCCCCCCATCAACCCCCACACTCCCTCCTTTGGTGTTTTCCCTCCGCCATCCTTCCCTCCTCAGCCCCCTTCGGCGCGCTCTCCACCCCTCTCGTCCTCTCTCACCCCTCTAGCACCACCCATCCCCCCTTTTATTCCCTTCTCCCTTGACTCCGTACCCCTGGCAGATCCTCTTCGTTTATTTGTCGTCGTCAGTGTGCTACATCTTTGTTGTGTTTAGTGTTATTCTCCAGTACCGTCACGAACTGTGATTTTAATTGTGTGTTGGACTTGTACATAGTGTTGGTGTCTGTGATTGTTCCGTGATTGCCACCTGTCGCAACTTTTATGCTCCAGCTGTACTTCGCTTTGTGTTCTTTTAATTGTCACAGTCTATAGCTTTGGTGTTCTCTACTTTTTTAAGGTTTTTATCCCGATTTTAAAGTCGCCATCTGTTTGTCTGTTATCTTTCATAATGTTTCCCCCCATTTATATCTATGTACGCCAAATTTTCTCCTTTAAGTTATTTTATATGTCTTCTATTGTATAATTCATGTCTTGCGGCTGAAGAGCAGCGCATTTGCTGCTGCCAGCCAGCCCCAGATGGGGTATTGAAGTACAATAAAGAAACAAAATTGATCTCTGGTTGTGGGGAGAGAATTTTGCCACAGACAATGAGCCTCAGAACGATGAGGGTTTTGGAAAGAGGGTACCACGCTATGATAAATGTCTAAGTCAAAGCGACGACTATGTAGAGAAATAGCTTGAAGGTATAACTATATGTTACACAAAAATGTTCCATTTGAAACCGATAGAATACTGAAAAAAATAGCCCTCGCTACTAGGCTTTCATGAGATATTTTCGCTCATCTTTAAGCGTCTGCCAATTCACAGTCTGCAGCATGACTGTAACGCTCCGCCCTCGGTCAAGCGAACCTGGGACCATGCGTGCTAAATTTTATTGTATACGTTGAATACCGGCTTTTGGTCTCACTTAGGGCGAGTCTCACCGGTTGAGCTATACTCTAAGATGGTTCACAGGAGTACTCTGAAAGAAATCTCTTCTTGGACTGCGAGAATGCTCCTAGAATTCCACCAGCGAATCAAATTAAGCACGTGCTTTACGTATGAGGGAGCCTCTTAAATCACTGTATTTCATATCCCATTGTATTTCATTTCCCCCTAAGACGTTACACACAGGTATTGTACATGCTGACTGATTACAGTATGAAATTGATGCCGTAGCCATACGATACTGCACTGATGTGTTTTGTGAGGTTCACAGCACCTCCAAATGTTGAAAACAAGTTGCAAGTTTTAGCACCACTTCAAAATACTATGTTGAGTTGAGAATTTTAGTGCAACATTTTCAGACACTGTCTCAGGGTAGATAACTGGGTCCTCCGTAAAAAGTCTCAAGCTGATAGTTTTTGCCAAGTCACAAATATAAAAAATCAATACCAAGGGTCTCAACACATTTTCTCGGGGCTCAATTGAAGTTACATTTACATCTGGCGATGATTTTCTATCCCAGCTGACATGCTGCGTTCTCCTTATCAAGTAAACCTGTCAAATTTCCCTTCGTACCCTATGTGATCTTAGTTTAAGCTTAGGTCTCGTGATAAGTCAAGAAATGTACCATCTACTTGATTGCCTCCACCCACTGCTTTCAGGATGTCATGGGAGAAAAGTGTCATAATTTTTAACATTTTTATGCAGCGACAGCAACTGATATTGTTTATATAAGAATATACAGCCTACAGTTGCAGGTTAACATTATCGTTTACCTGTAATAACGTCTTCTTTAGAACCTGCAAAAAGTCAATATTATAATGTGCTAGTAAATTATATTACATGTGGTCATCCTACAGGATGCAACGTGTAGTACTTGCATAAAATATTATTTAAATGTTTGCCTAAAACAAGCCATGTCTAAAGTCAACTTCATAAAACTTGATGCATGATCATAAGGTTTTGTCACTTCTATTAAACAAACTGTAGCAAATTCACTTTAAGCCCGTTGTATGGGCCTCGTCGTGTGACTAGAGACTGTCAGTGCAAAGTCATCTGAAGTCCCAGAAATATTAATCAGACTTTAGCTCTAGGTTCTACAATAAGGAAAACGAGCAACGGGAATCTAATAACACGACTTCAGATCGACTACTACAAAAATACCATGCAGATAACCACCCGCCTGAGCAGCTCCTCGAACCATCCTAAGTCCTCTGCTGCTGAAGCATGAAAGTCCACTTTAATTCACCAGTTTGAAGGCGTTGGCAATTGCAACGACATTCAATTAATCCAGCTATCATCCGTGCTCAGGAGAGGTGGTTTGTAGATGTCGAATATCAGTTGTAACAAAATGTAAACAAAACACACTCAGTTTCTGTTCCAAGCGTCTTCATTTTCCCTGACATGAAAAAATATGAGAAGACGGAAAACAGAGAGTTTGTAGAACTTGATAAAACCACAAAATTACGTGAACGGTAGAATTGACTGACGCCGTTCAGATGAATTGCAATTACCATTCGGTCCATATTCAATAGAGAGATTTTGTTCCAGAGATAGTCGTAGGATAAGAGGTGCATGACAAATTAGCGTCATTGAACAGGCAAGAAACCGTAATGAGATGAAGCTGAACAGCGAAAGAGACCATGAGAAGACTGTGAGGTGACTGAAAATAGATAGACGGTTTCATCAATTGTATTTTCGGGAACACGTGTCAGATGATCCCAAACGTGTTAGCTGGAAGTTTGATAGTTACATAAATTAAACAGTGCGAAACATGTACACTGCTGTAATGGACCACGTTGCAGCTGATGCGTGCTAAAATTTGCAAGAAGAGTAACAAGCGTCACGAGTATTTACGCAACAACCGATACTCAGAGTGAAAGATCTCTCTCAAATGGCAATTTTCAATTTTTCAACGATACTAGTTCTTAACTCGTGAACTTGTCTTTTCTCTTTGCAAATACACTTCCCTAACCAGTGCCTCTCTGAGATGTTTACAGGAAACTTACAATCACGAGTTTCCGGATGTTTGACCAATTCATGTGCAGGCGGTTATGAACAACGCTTGCGATTAAGCCTGAAATCGACGCCTGTTTGCGGGCTCTTGGAATGGCTATACCGTGACTTTAGTATTACTGAGATGTATCCCGTTATTGCAGTTATTCGCAGTGATTCCTCATATTCAAGGAGGCCTATTAAATAATTTGTTCTACGCTCACATTCCACGACTCAGTCTTAGACTAATTGCCTGTGCAACATTTTCTATGAATTCCGGAAATGAACTTATGCCCATCCGCGTGGTGTTGCAAACGTCCGTGTAAATATGTATCTAGTTCTTATGTACCTTAATTTGTGCTAATAGGCAGGGGTTAACAACGGTCACTGGTGGCAGAGACACTGTGGCTGATTCTGTAAACTTTTCATGTTCATGTTCAACAAACCAAACAACATACAGCATTACCTCGGTGCTTCTATCATTACTCGACTATCCACAACTATTCAAATCTTCCGAACTGCACCATCATTCAACCGACTTTATGTGGTGTAGCTAGCAGCTAGTCATGTTTAGTTTTGGCTACTGTGATAAGCCTTTTATGTAAGCGAGAACTGCTCAACTAACTTTCCTTTGATTATCGAAATGAGATAGCTTTTATTAACTGATTATTTTGGTCGTGAATTTGTTTATAGCAATGTAGAGTATCACTAATTCTGGATTTGTTGTTTATACTTACATTACATGTTAAGCCACTAAAAGAGCAGTCAACTTACAAGCGGTACCTCTACAATGTGTTTCAAAAGTTATTACATACGATTTCACCACAGAAGGTGCATTTGTTAAGTAGGAAAGGACGAAATGGGATTCCAGTTTTAAATACAATTACATTACGGAATGCGCAACGTTTCCTAAGAGCCCACAGAAATCAGTTCCACAGTGCAGACCAGTACTACAGTTTCTACCATCCACAGAGCCCATGATATGACGAGATGCCCCTTGTTGTGACATTGAACATTTCAATAGCATTTTTTGCCGTTTATTACCAGTGCACATCCTCTGGATAGGAAATATTCGCTGTGTATTTCTACGGAGAAACGTTTGCACACACAATAAGGCAGCAATTCACGGAGAAAAGGAGGAAAATTTTCTAACCTGCCAGGGCCTTATCAGTTACTCAACCGAATGGGCTGGAAGTGGAGTATCTGAAGAGACACCTGCGACGACAGGGGCTAGGACGCTGATCGAAACACCTCCGGCACATCTTCCCTCTTACAGTGGGGAGTATTATTTAGAAATTTATTCCCTTTACGATTGTTCAAGGACAGTGAGCTTTTTCCTGCAGAAGAAGAATACCTTTTTATTGTATAAGATTTCATTTAAAAGAGGTAATTCATGTAAACTACTTGCATGAAGTCACTTATTGATTTAAACCACTTAACTTGTCGTTTAAATGGAAGATACAGGGTGACATTTATTGAACTATATGAAACGAAATCGTCACGACTTGTGAACCGTTTGCGTTAGGACGTTCAAACTGCACGCTTGCCGGCAGGACATGATGGGAATTATCATGTGAATATAGTCTGGTTTAGCGACGAAGCTCACTTTCATTTGGATGGGTTCGTCAATAAAAAAAATTTGGCGCATTTTGGGGGACTGAGAATCCGCATTTCGTCATCGGGAAATCTCTTCGCCTCAACGGGTGCAATGTCCAGTCACGGAATAGTCGGTGCGATATTCCTTGATGGCACGGTGAATACCGAACGGTACGTGATTGTTTTGGAAGATGATCTCCTCCCCATTATGCAAAGTGGCCCTGATTTCGAAAAGATGTGGTTCATGCAAGACGGAGCTCGAGCCCATCGAACAAGGAGAGTGATTGATGTCCTGGAGGAGCACTGTGGGGACCGCATTCTGGGTCTGGGGTATGCAGAGGCCACTGACTTGGGCCTCGATTGGCTGCCACATTCATAGGATCTGAAGAAACGCGACTCGTTTTTGTGGGTCTATATTAAATAAGGGGTGTAATGCAATAAGCCCAAACCCATTTCTGAGCTGAAAACAGCCACTCAGTTGGTCATAGAAAACATCGTTCTTCCGACACTACAGTGGGTCATGCAGAATTTAGCTATTAGTCTGTACCAAGTCACTGTCCATGATTGCAAGAATATTGAACAATTCATAACCTAAATCCGAATATCTGTAGTATGTTTTCATGATAAATAAACTGTGTAACTAATGTAAGACTTTTTTAATGTGTTGTTGTTATTGTGGTCTTCAGTCCTGAGACGGGTTTGATGCAACTCTCCATGCTAGTCTATCCTGTGCAAGCTTCTTCATCTCCCAGTACCTACTGCAACCTACATCCTTCTGAATCTGCTTGGTGTATTCATCTCTTGGTCTCCCTCTACGATTTTTACCCTCCACGCTGCCCTCCAGTACTAAATTGGTTATCCCTTGATGCCTCAGAACATGTCCTACCAACCGATCCCTTCATCTAGTCAAGTTGTACCACAAACTTCTCTTCTGCCCAATCCTCTTCAACACCTCCTCATTAGTTATGTGATCTACCCATCTAATCTTCAGCATTCTTCTGTAGCACCACATTTCGAAAACTTCTATTCTCTTCTTGTCTAAACTATTTATCGTCCATGTTTCACTACCATACATGGCTACACTCCATACAAATACTTTCAGAAACGACTACCTGACACTTAAATCTATACTCGATATTAACAAATTTCTCTTCTTCAGAAACGCTTTCCTACCCATTGCCAGCCTACATTTTATATCCTCTCTACTTCGACCATCATCAGTTATTTTGCTCCCCAGATAGCAAAGCTCCTTTACTACATTAAGGGTCTCATTTCCTAATCTAATACCTTCAGCATCACCCGGCTTAATTCGACTACATTCCATTATCCTCATTTTGCATTTGTTGATGTTCATCTCATATCCCCCTTTCAAGACACTATCCATTCCATTCAACTGCTCTTCCAAGTCCTTTGCTGTCTCTGACAGAATTACAATGTCATCGGCGAACCTCAAAGATTTTGTTTCTTCTCCATGTACTTTAATACTTACTGCGAATTTTTCTTTTGTTTCCATCACTGCTTGCTCAATATACAGATTGAATAACATCGGGGAGAGGCTACAACCCTATCTCACTCCCTTCCCAACCACTGCTTCCCTTTCATGCCCCCCAACTCTTACAACTGCCATTTGGTTTCTATACAAATTGTAAATAGCCTTTCGAACCCTATATTTTACCCCTGCCACCTTCAGAATTTGAAAGAGAGTATTCCAGTCAACATTGTCAAAAGCTTTCTCTAAGTCTACAAATGCTAGAAACGTAGGTTTGCCTTTCCTTAATCTAGCTTCTAAGATAAGTCGTAGGGTCAGTATTGCCTCACGTGTTCCAATATTTCTACGGAATCCAAACTGATCTTCCCCTAGGTCGGCTTCTACTAGTTTTTCCATTCGTCTGTAAAGAATTCGCGTTAGTATTTTGCAGCTGTGACTTATTAAACTGATAGTTCGGTAATTTTCACATCTGTCAACACCGGCTTTCTTTGGGATTTGAATTATTATATTCCTCTTGAAGTCTGATGGTATTTCGCCTGTTTCATACATCTTGATCACCAGATGGTAGAGTTTTGTCAGGACAGGCTCGTCCAAGGCCGTCAGTAGTTCTAATGGAATGATGTCTATTCCAGGGGCCTTGTTTCGACTCAGGTCTTTCAGTGCTCTGTCGAACTCTTCACGCAGTATCATATCTCTCATTTCATCTCCATCTACATCCTCTTCCATTTCCATAATATTTTCCTCAAGTACATCGCACTTGTATAGACCCTCTATATACTCCTTCCACCTTTCTGCTTTCCCTTCTTTGCTTAAAACTGGTTTTCCATCTGAGCTCTTAATATTCATACAAGTGGTTCTCTTTTCTCCAAAGGTCTCTTTAATTTTCCTGTAGGCAGTATCTATCTTACTCCTAGTGAGATAAGCCTCTACATCCTTACATTTATCCTCTAGCCATCCCTGCTTAGCCATTTTGCACTTCCTGTCGATCTCATTTTTGAGACGTTTGTATTCCTTTTTGCCTGCTTCATTTACTGCATTTTTATATTTTCTCCTTTCATCAATTAAATTCAATATTTCTTCTGTTACCCAAGGATTTCTACTAGCCCTCGTCTCTTTACCTACTTGATCCTCTGCTGCCTTCACTACTTCATCCCTCAAAGCTACCCATTCTTCTTCTACTGTATTTCTTTCCCCCATTTCTGCCATTTGTTCCCTTACGCTCTCCCTGGAACTCTGTACAACCTCTGGTTTAGTCAGTTTATCCAGATCCCATCTCCTTAAATTCCCACTTTTTGCAGTTTCTTCAGTTTGAATCTACAGTTCATAACCAATAGATTGTGGTCAGAGTCCATATCTGCCCTGGAAATGTCTTACAATTTAAAACCTGGTTCCTAAATCTCTGTCTTACCATTATATAATCTATCTGAAATCTGTCAGTATCTCCAGGATTCTTCCATGTATACAACCTTCTTTTATGATTCTTGAACCAAGTGTTAGCTATGATTAAGTTGTGCTCTGTGCAAAATTCTACCAGGCGGCTTCCTCTTTCATTTCTTACCCCCAATCCATATTCACCTACTACGTTTCCTTCTCTCCCTTTTCCTACTACCGAATTCCAGTCACCCATGACTATTAAATTTTCGTCTCCCTTCACTATCTGAATAATTTCTTTTATTTCGTCATACATTTCTTCAATTTCTTCGTCATCTGCAGAGCTAGTTGGCATATAAACTTGTACTACTGTAATAGGCGTGGGCTTCGTGTCTATCTTGGCCGCAATAATGCGTTCACTATGCTGTTTGTAGTAGCTTACCCGCATTCCAATTTTTTTATTCATTATTAAACCTACTCCTGCATTACCTCTATTTGACTTTGTGTTCGCCTGACCAAAAGTCTTGTTCCTCCTGCCACCGAACTTCACTAATTCCCACTATATCTAACTTTAACCTATCCATTTCCCTTTTTAGATTTTCTAACCTACCTGCCCGATTAAGGGATCTGACATTCTACGCTCCGATCCGTAGAACGCCAGTTTTCTATCTCCTGATAACGACGTCGTCTTGAGTAGTCCCCGCCCGGAGATCCGAATGGGGGACTATTTTACCTCCGGAATATTTTACCCAAGAGGACGCCATCATCATTAACCATACAGTAAAGCTGCGTGCTCTCGGGGAAAAATAACGGCTGTAGTTTCCCCTTGCTTTTAACCGTTCGCAGTACCAGTACAGCAAGGTTGTTTTGTTTAGTGTTACAAGGCCAGATCAGTCAATCATCCAGATTGTTGCCCCTGCAACTTCTGAAAAGGCTGCTACCCCTCTTCAGGAACCACACGTTTGTCTGGCCTCTCAACAGATACCCCTCCATTGTGGTTGCACCTACGGTACGGCTATCTGTATCGCAAGCCTCCCCACCAACGGCAAGGTCCATGGTTCATTGGGGGGGGGGGGGGGGACTTTTTCAATATAATTCAGTAATTATCACCCATGAAATTCCTCTGTGTTTCTGACCGCACTGTCAATATATAAAATACCTTCAACGATTTGGCCACTGTTGAAAATGGTCGGAATGTCGGAGTAGTTTTACATACCATGAATAAATTGATGGACAATAACAACACCCGCGGAAGACTTGTTTACAATCGCAAATATCATCGTCAGAGAATTGCATAGTAGCGTACTACTTTTGGAACATCCTGGAACCGGACATGCAATGTAGTGGTGTTACCTCTTTGCACTTTAGAGAGCTGTCGCGAACTCTATATCCATACTCAAAGGGAGTTAGGTGCAGCAGTGGCTGCATTTTAATTCAAGAGGAGGAGCGGATTTCAGATCCACGGCCATAAATACAGATGAAGGTATTCCTTCGTTACTGATGTTACTGTGACATGTCTTTGAGGTACTTATATGATTATATATTCATATTTATTGTTGACGAAAATATTATGTAAAAATGGACTAGTGCAGTACCATACGAGATACAAAATTAAGATTTAATTTCATGTAGAAAGCTAATCTTCAAAAAAAGTGAGTCTCATTCTTCTAGGCTTATTTTGAGTCACGTCAGTAGAGTGAAAGCTTTTATGGATGTCAGGGAGAACGATGATTCAATTTTGAATAGACTGATAACAAAAATGGAAATGTTCAAACTACACATGCGATGGCGACAGCGTTCCATCAGCTGAGGATAGAGGTAATATTGATAACCAGGCTTCAGTAATGTCAACTCCTGGTACTATGCAAAATCTCTAGTGTTTTCGTTGCATACGAGAAAAATAAACTGCACATGGAAATCCGTGCCACAAACCATCATCCATCGAAGGAACAGAGCATCGTATTCACAGGAGACCAGGGCCGTCTATGCAGCAGATAGCTCCATCTTCTCCACTGGCGGTAGTGGCAACCACTGAATAGCAGACAACATTGCAAGACGTTCGTCCTACCGTGCGTGGGCGTATAAAGTTACGTTTTTGCCGAAGAGGTAACCTAACTGCAGGCGCCGGCACCTTTAACTTGCAAGCTCTGAAGCCTCGTTGAATGACGTCTCAGGTCAGGGATATCTAGCCGCAATTTGTTCGTCACGACCCCCTCTATAACGCCTCTATGTTTGATGTAACATTTCTATGACGTCCTGTATACTGAGACACCTAGTATACTGACATTTCACATTTGAAATTTAATTTATCAAAACGAACTTCCACAAATAAAGAAATGAATCAAAGTCACGTGATAAATATCTTTGCTGATGGCGTATCTCTGACTGGAATGTGTCCTACACGGGTGGGAGGTGAAATTTACAATTCTTCAACAGTCACGAAGAGCAATCACAAGAAAACGCAAACACAGGCTTGTAGTTCACAAAGATTTATAACACATATCCCCTCAACAGTTTTACAACATCTTTTACAAAATCGGCTTTGCAATAGCCTCCACCAATAACAGACCGCCGCTGTGGCCAAGCGGTTCTAGGCGCTTCAGTCCAGAACCGCGCTGCTGCTACTGTTGCAGGTTCGAATCCTGCCACGGGCATGGATGTGTGTGCTGTCTTTACCTTAGTTAGGTTTCAGTAGTTCTAAGTCTAGGGGACTGATGACCTCAGATGTTAAGTCCCATAGTGCTTAGAGCCATTTGAACCATTCTGAACCACCAATAACAAGGATAATCAAAGCCGTTATACAATCTTTACATGAGTACATAGAATGAAACATGTTAAGTAAAGATCCTTCCTTTTTAATTAAACAAATGAATGGACCCCAATGAATATGAAAGACAATCATAATTCCCCACAAAGGAAACAGGAATTTACTGGACAAAATCTACACAGGTACATTACGCAACAGAACAGAAAATTCAATAACAATTTGTCAAAGAGCAATTTCAGCAAAGGGAAACATAGTATAACACCAAATATGTTAAAAACAGCTAATTTAAAAGTCGCTTTTAATTCCATGCAAGAGCGGGCGCACTCTGACGGATGACCCACACAAATGCAAGAGAAACCATTTACTAGGAACAAGGGACACACCTTCATGCAACTCGAACACTCTATGGAGAGAAATCCCCAACTAATAGCGAGGAAAAACTACTCAACTTTTCTTAACTACTGGGGTGAGCAGCGACATCGACAGGATACAGCCAAGTTACGTGGAGCGTCACTCAAACGTAGCTGGCTTAGCTAACGTCGTCGGAACACATTTCACCCAAGGCGCCACCCCCTGTATTGGTCAACTAGAAACTGGTTGTTCCTGTCGCTGGTAGTACGCTGGAAAATTTTTAAAACAAAGCAAAAGAGGGAACACAAAACTCAAGATTATTCCCACTTTAAATTTAACACCCTCAACATATAGAAAACCTCAAGTAAATGACATGGAAAATTATTCAATTTTTACAGTTCATAATTTCAATTTTTTACAGGCAGACTCCCCCATTAACGAGCATAAAGTCAGGAGAAGTTAACGGCCTGCCAAGCCGAGAATATTCAAACCATAATACAACGTCACGAAGGTCACGGACCCTACAAATGGAGATCACAGTATAAATCACAAGATACTTAAGTACATTAGGAACCTACTGTCATAATACTAAACATGGCCTGCGCACTGTGCTAGAAAGACTCACGCAGGTTTCACACTACTCACGCTTAGTGCTGGGCAGTGTTTCATACTCTGAACACTATTATTCAATACGTACCTACCAGAACCAAGAGTGAATGCCTCATTTTCGCCTCAGCGGGGATAGTCACGGTCAGACACTGTTTCCGGCTGTGAACACAAATTACGATCAGATTGAGCACCAATGCCACTTCAAAGAAAACAGCAGTTGCCCACCTTTAGTAGCAGCAAGTGACGAGACTCCACACAGAATACATAGGCATACAGCTTCAAGTTATACGATATACACTCTTGGTAGTACATTAGAAGCCATCACCACCAGTCCGGCGAAGACACACATCTTAAAAAAAAAAAAAAAAAAGTCGCCGCGAGCAGCCAAAGCTCCACACAACGTACGCCCATACCTCGGGCAAGTACGACCTCTAGCGCCCCGGAGCGGAAAACAAAGACTCACATCGCCGGAAGCGCCGCGCTTAAATAGCGGTCAGAAGAAGAGAACCAAAGAGAAAACACACATGCCAGAACAACCTGGACTGCTGCCCCGACTAGAAAGAGAATCATTGGCGCCAGCGATTCGCCCACGGCTCATCGGATAAGAGAGAAAGACTTATCTGTTGGCATTACACAGTCTAGTTCGTTGTGTGGTGAAATTAACACTTAACTCGTTAATGAAAGAATAAGTTATATCTTGTAGTCAAAAGTTGTATAATTACTTAAAGGTCTTAGAAAAAGTTTGTTGTGTAGTAATACTGCTCTAAACAAAACACAATGTCATTAGGTCGGTGCAGTGAATAGACATAGCGATTAGCTTACGGATTTTTACTATCAAATGACACTGATTTTACCATATCGCCAGACATAAATATTTCCTTGTTTCGTACATATTGACAAACATGCAAGAAGTATCCGTTTTTCTAATGTCAGAGGCCTTGAACATTATAGTAGCGACAATAGTAACGAACTCCATAACCACATGAGCCGTGCGCGGCTCCTGTTCATGCCGTTTATTGCTTGTCACCTTGTCTTTACAGTACTGTCGCCTCCTTCTTATTCGATTTACTGGTGACGTTAAGTTGTTGGTTTGCTTGCCCGTGGGTGGCAGCAGCAGTGGGTATCGATAGTGTACTGTTGTACTATATCTGAAGCGACCGCTAGTATTTGCGGGTCGTCGTGTGTCATGAGTCCAGTCGGGATGGAGCTCCAGTGAGGTGTGCGCAGCCAGTACTCTATCGACCGCTGGGGACACACATGCACTGTCCGACGGAAGGAGACTTGTGGGAACGACCTTTGATTGGTCGCTTGGTCGATCGTCTCATCGGGCGACGAGTATTTGGTCGCCCACCGCGTACGGAAACTCCGTGTGTGTCGACTTCTCATTTCTTCCTGATGTTCCACGGGGATTGGTTGTAGGATTGTCGGAGTTTACATGGAACTGTGTACAGCATCTGTGATATCCACTGATCAGGCGAATGCTGTCTGCGTACTGGAGCAGGCAGTCGGTCGGTTGCGCCGGACCAGAGGAACTGATTGGCTTGTTTGTTGGTTCTTCAGCCGTCCCTAGGTCGTGCTGCCACCCGATTATTTAGTGTTACGCTTGGCTGCCTGTGTCAGCTACACTGTTGTTACAGTTTCCCCCCAAAGTGTTGGAACACTTCTGAGCACCACGGTTCTGCTATCTGTGATTGTGATTTTCTTTTATCGCAAGTACTGTACCAGGCTTTCAGCTGTGTATTAATTTTGTCTGTTCTATGTTCAGTATATGGCCTTCAGCCGAACTTAATGTGAAGTATTTTAAGATTAGACCTTCAGTCGTGTTTTATTTATAATTCTTGTTTGCTCTTTATTTAGGTCTTCAGCCGCCTTTTTTTTAAATTCTGTGGATTTCAGCCGTAATGTGTAAATTCCTGTCCGTAAGGTTTCCCTTTAATTATCTTGAATTCTGAAACTGGACTTCTGCCTTACTGTGTAAGGGCTTATCTTAAGGTTTGTCTTTACTTATTTTGAGTAATTGTTTGTGCCTTGATCCGTTAAGATATTTCAAGTTCTTAAGATGGTTTTCTGTTGTACTGTGTAAATGCTTGTCTTTAATGGTTCCCTTTTATTATGTTGAAATGTTATTGGGCTTTCAGCATAGGAATTGATTTAAATTTTCCTTAATATGGGTTTTAGCCGAAATTTGTAAATGCTTGACTTTTAAAGACTTTCCATTGCAAATCTGAAGTATTATTAGGGCCTTTAGCGGAGAATATGTTTTAATTTTACTTAAATAAGGCTTTCAGCCGTTTCTCTAAATCGTTGTGTTTTAAAAGGAATTATTTAAACTTTACTGTTGAGAAGTTACTTGGGCCCTCAGCAGTGAATTGATCCTTGTTCTTCCGCTGTGGCCGAGCGGCTCTATGCACTTCAGTCCGGAACCGCACTATTCAAAGAAATAGTATCGGCAGCAATTGAGAGATTTATACCAAACAAACTAACAAACGACGGAACTAATCCTCCATGGTACACAAAACGGGTTAGAACACTGTTGAAGAAACAACGAAACAAACATGCCAAATTTAAACAGACGCCAAATTCCCAAGATTGGCGAACCTTTACAGAAGCTCGAACTTATCCCGAAGTTCAATGCGAGACGCCTATAACAGTTTCCACAGCGAAACTTTGTCTCGAAACCTGGCAGAAAATCCAAAGAGATTCTGGTCGTATGTGAAGTGTGTTAGCGGCAAGAAACAATCAATGCCTTCTCTGCACGATAACAATGGAGATACTATCGAAGACATTGCTGCCAAAGCAGGTTTACTAAACACATCCATCCGAAATGCATTCACAAAAGAAGACGAAGTAAATATTCGAGAATTCGAATCGAGAACAGCTGCCAACATGAGTAACATAGAAGTAAATATCCTCGGAGTAGTGAAGCAACTCAAATCAATAAACGCAAATCTTATGGTCCAGACTGTATACCAGTTAGGTTCCTTTCGGAGTATGTTGATGAATTAGCTAGATACTTAACAATCATATACAAATGTTCGCTCGATGAAAGATCCGTACCTAAAGATTGGAAAGTTGCACAGGTCACACCAATATTCGAGAAAGGTAGTAGGAGTAATCGTCTAAATTACAGAACCGTATCTTTAATTTCGATATGCAGCAGGATTTTAGAACATATATTGTGTTCGAACATCATGAATTACCTCGAAGGAAACGGTCTATTGGCGCACAGTCAATATTGGTTCAGACAACATCGTTCCGGAAGGCTTTTGACACTGTACCACACAAGCGGCTCGTAGTGAAATTGCGTGCTTATGAAATATCGTCTCAGTTACGTGACTGGATTTGCGATTTCCTGTCAGAGAGGTCACAGTTCGTGGTAACTGACGGAAAGTCATCGAGTAAAATAGAAGTGATTTCAGACGTTCCCCAAGGTAGTGTTGTAGGCCCTTTGCTGTTCCTTATCCATATAAACGATTTGGGAGACAATCTGAGCAGCCGTCTTGGGTTGTTTGCAGATGACGCTGGTGTTTATCGACTAATAAAGTCATCAGAAAAACGATTTAGAAAAAACATCTGAATGGTGCGAAAAGTGGCAGTTGACCCTAAATAACGAAAAGTGTAAGAACATCCACATGAGTGCTAAAATGATCTCGTTAAACTTCTGTTACGCGATAAATCAGTCTAATCTAAAAGCCGTAAATTCAACTAAATACCTAGGTATTACAATTACGAACAACTTAAATTGGAAAGAACACATAGTAAATGTTGTGGGGAAGGCTAAGCAAAGGCTGCGTTTTATTGGCAGGACACTTAGAAAATGTAACAGACCTACTAAGGAGACTGCCTACACTACGCTTGTCCGTCCTCTTTTAGAATACTGCTGAGCGGTGTGTGTTCCTTACCAGATAGGACTGACGGAGTACGTCGGAACAGTTCAAAGAAAGGCAGCACGTTTTGTATTATCACGAAATATGTGAGAGAGTGACATTGAAATGATACACAATTTGGGTTTTTCGTTGCGACGGAATCTTCTCACGGAATTCCAATCAGCAACTTTCTCCTCCGAATGCGAAAATATTTTCTTGACACCTACCTACATAGGGAGGAACGATCACCACGATAAAATAAGGGAATCTGAGCTCGTGTTTGTTCCTCCCGCGCGCTATACGAGATTGGAATAGTAGAGAATTGTGAAGGTGGTTCGATGAACCCTCTACCAGATACTTAAATGTGATTTGCAGAGTATCCATGTAGGTGTAGATGTAGATGTAGACTGCTACGGTCGCAGGTTCGAATCCTACATCGGGCATGGATGTGTGTGATGTTCTTAGGTTAGTTAGCTTTAAGTAGTTCTAAGTTCTAGGGGACTGATGACGTCAGATGTTACGTCCCATCGTGCTCACAGCCATTTTTGATCCTTCTTGTTTTAAAGAGAAAGCTGTGCATTGGTTTTCGAGGAATAAAGTTGTGTGTTCTGGTGTAACAAACAGTAACTGATCTTGCCCCCTTTCCACAACCTGATCCACTCTGTCCTGCGAAAACAGATTTCAACACACTTACCACTTTTACTGTTCAAAATATGTTAGAAGCCGCGACCAAAGGACAATAATTCAAATACGTACAAAGCGACATCGCTGATGAATAAAGAAGACAAACTTTCTGTGTTATCATTAGGAACATTTTAGGAATAAAAGCGTCTAGATGGCAAAATAAAAGTATTTATTATGACGTGGCTCCGCAAACTTTCCCGGCGTAATAAGTGTTTGTATTCATGTCGGGTCTCCAGCCGGAACATATCGGCACATTAACACAATATTTCGGCGGTCCACCTGGCCACCATCTTCAGGTGAGTAGGCCGTCGCAGTTTCTCGCCGGAAGCGAAATGAAACACGCCGCGGCATCTACTTTACACACCAACCGTCGGTCCACGACGCCTGTGCGAACATACACTATGTCATCAGAAGTATCCGGACACGGGGCTGAAAATGACTTGTAAGTTCGTGGCGCCCTCCATCGGTAATGCTGCAATTCAATATGGTGTTGGCTCACACTTAGCTTTGATGACAGCTTCCATTCCAGCAGGCATACATTTAGTCAGGTTCTGGAAGGTTTCTTGGGGAATGGCAGCCCGTTCTTCAAGGAAAGGTGCACTGAGGAGAGGTATCGGTGTCGGTCGGTGAGACCTGGCACGAGGTTGGCATTCCTAAACATCCCAGAGGTGTTCTATAGGATTCAGGTCAGGGCTCTGTGTAGGCTAGTCCATTACAGGGATGTTATTTTTGCGTAACCACTCCGCCACAGGCCGTGCATTATGAACAGGTACTCGATCGTGTTGAAAGATGCAATCGCCACTCCCGACTTGCTCTTCAACAATAGGAAGTGAGAATGTGCTTAAAATATCAATGTAGGCCTGTGCTGCGATAGTGCCACGCAAAAAAAAGGAGTCCAAGCCCCCTCCATGAAAAACATGACCACACCATAACACCACCGCCTCCGAATTTTACTGTTGGCACTACACACGCTCGCAGATGACGATCACCGGGCATTCGACATACCCACACCCTGCCATCGGATCGCCATATTGTGTACCGTGATTCGTCACTCCACACAACGTTCTTCCACTGTTCAATCGTCCAATGTTTACGCTCCTTTCACCAAGCGAGGCGTTGTTTGGCATTCACCGGCGTGATGTGTGGGTTATTAGCAGCTGCTCCACCGTAACTCCAAGCTTTCTCACCTTCTGCCTAACTGTCATGGTACTTGCAGTGGATCGTGATGCGGTTTGGAATTCCTGTGTGATGGTCTGGATAGATGTCTACCTATAACATATTACGACCCTCTTCAACTGTCGGCGGTCTTTGACAGTCAACAGACGATGTCGACCTGTGCGCTTTTGTGCTGTACGTGTCCCTTCACATTTCCACTTCACTATGACATCGGAAACAGTGGACCTAGGGATATTTAGAAGTGTGGAAATCTCGCGTACAGACGTATGACACAAGTGACACCCAATCACCCGACCACGTTCGAAGTCCGTGAATTCTGCGGAGCGCTCGATTCTGCTCTCACACAGTGTCTAATCGCTACTGAGGTCGCTGATATGGAGTACCTGGCAGTAGGAAGCAGCACAACGCACCTAACATGAAAAACGTATGTTTTTGGGCGTGTCCGAATACTTTTGATCACATAGTGTAACTGCTTTCTAGTGACAGGCACAACAACGCACCAGTGGTGAAAACTTGCGGAAACGAAAAATCGATATCAAAAACTATATCACACCATTAGGAGGACAGTCATTCCTTAACGTCAAACTGAAGATTCCAACTTTTACTTAAAGCTTACCTGTTATCTCTGTTTATGACATTGTCAGATAGATGGATTTCAATGGATTCTTTCATTACACAGTCCCAATATCACGAAGCCAGGGAGAACTACTTTTGTCTTATTGTACAAGATTTTATGTTTTTGAGTAAGACAACGTTCCGCCACTGCAGATCTTTCTGGATGAAATAAACGTGTGTGGCGACGATGCTCCATGCAGCGATCCAGGACTGTACGAATCGTTTGTCGAATATACAGTTTCCCGCAATGGCAGAAATCTTGTAGAACCCCGGCCTTTCTCAAACCCAAATCATCCTTCACTGAGCCCATCAGAGGTCTGGTCTTAGCTGACGGACGGAACACACTTTCAGTATAATTTTTTTTTTCAATTCTTTCTGCAAAATGTAGGAATTCCACCGATTTGCTTGTATCCTTGTAGGTTCCCACGAATGTCCAATGTGTATAGCACGACGGATGTGATTGTCAGTGTAACCATTCTGCTTGAACACAGCTGTTAGATGATCCCGTACTTGTGTCAGACTATCTGGTTGTGAGATGGCGCAAGTTTTTTTTGCCAAAGTAGGTCCCCATCGCGTTGGTACGATGTATGACAATTTGATGCATGAAGATATCGCTCCCAATGAGTGGGCTTACGATGAACACTGTGTCCTGATGTCCAGATGACGGTATGTTCCGGCTGGAGGCCCGACATGAATACAACTACACTCCTGGAAATTGAAATAAGAACACCGTGAATTCATTGTCCCAGGAAGGGGAAACTTTATTGACACATTCCTGGGGTCAGATACATCACATGATCACACTGACAGAACCACAGGCACATAGACACAGGCAACAGAGCATGCACAATGTCGGCACTAGTACAGTGTATATGCACCTTTCGCAGCAATGCAGGCTGCTATTCTCCCATGGAGACGATCGTACAGATGCTGGATGTAGTCCTGTGGAACGGCTTGCCATGCCATTTCCACCTGGCGCCTCAGTTGGACCAGCGTTCGTGCTGGACGTGCAGACCGCGTGAGACGACGCTTCATCCAGTCCCAAACATGCTCAATGGGGGACAGATCCGGAGATCTTGATGGCCAGGGTAGTTGACTTACACCTTCTAGAGCACGTTGGGTGGCACGGGATACATGCGGACGTGCATTGTCCTGTTGGAACAGCAAGTTCCCTTGCCGGTCTAGGAATGGTAGAACGATGGGTTCGATGACGGTTTGGATGTACCGTGCACTATTCAGTGTCCCCTCGACGATCACCAGTGGTGTACGGCCAGTGTAGGAGATCGCTCCCCACACCATGATGCCGGGTGTTGGCCCTGTGTGCCTCGGTCGTATGCAGTCCTGATTGTGGCGCTCACCTGCACGGCGCCAAACACGCATACGACCATCATTGGCACCAAGGCAGAAGCGACTCTCATCGCTGAAGACGACACGTCTCCATTCGTCCCTCCATTCACGCCTGTCGCGACACCACTGGAGGCGGGCTGCACGATGTTGGGGCGTGAGCGGAAGACGGCCTAACGGTGTGCGGGACCGTAGCCCAGCTTCATGGAGACGGTTGCGAATGGTCCTCGCCGATACCCCAGGAGCAACAGTGTCCCTAATTTGCTGGGAAATGGCGGTGCGGTCCCCTACGGCACTGCGTAGGATCCTACGGTCTTGGCGTGGATCCATGCGTCGCTGCGGTCCGGTCTCTGGTCGACGGGCACGTGCACCTTCCGCCGACCACTGGCGACAACATCGATGTACTGTGGAGACCTCACGCCCCACGTGTTGAGCAATTCGGCGGTACGTCCACCCGGCCTCCCGCATGCCCACTATACGCCCTCGCTCAAAGTCCGTCAACTGCACATACGGTTCACGTCCACGCTGTCGCGGCATGCTACCAGTGTTAAAGACTGCGATGGAGCTCCGTATGCCACGGCAAACTGGCTGACACTGACGGCGGCGGTGCACAAATGCTGCGCAGCTAGCGCCATTCGACGGCCAACACTGCGGTTCCTGGTGTGTCCGCTGTGCCGTGCGTGTGATCATTGTTTGTACAGCCCTCTCGCAGTGTCCGGAGCAAGTATGGTGGGTCTGACACACCGGTGTCAATGTGTTCTTTTTTCCATTTCCAGGAGTGTATTTAGTTTGACGTTTCGGCATCTGCCACTATCACACATCAAAAGACTTTGAATTGGCGATAAATGGTTCAGTGTCAGTACTAAATAGCTTATTTCGGAAGTTTAAAGTCTTTTGATGATGAGAGACGTTTGAACATAGTTGTATATAAAGACTTTTGTTTGGCGATCGTCAAATAAACATGAAATAGATGATGTTGGGAGGCTTCTGTTCTCGGAATCAACGAATCACTGAGTGCGTACAGTTCGGATTTTTAGATTCGCTATCGCAGTTTCTCCAACGAAGTCCTCCGTATGTTGATTTTTGGACAGCATGGTTGTGGAGAGAAGCCGCGATTAGTTTGATTAATCAATAATTCAAGAAAGTCTTAATCGCATTTATTATTGTTATAATACCGCCAACCGGTTTCAACCCGACGTAGGAGTCGTCTTCTGGGCGTTTACACCATTGGTTTCCTGCCGTTATGTAGACAGGAGTGACACCACCAGCAGTCGACCAATGGTGTAAACGCCCAGAAGATGACCCCTACGTCGGGTTGAAACCGGTTGGCGGTATTATAACAATAATAAATGCGATTAAGACTGTTCTTGAATTATTACTCCGTATGTTGGTTCAGCTTATGTGTTGTGTTGTGTTGTGTGTGTGTTTGTTTGTGTGTGTAGATAGGCCTGTGGGTGAGAGACAGGGACCTAAGTGATGCACATTGGTACTGGTAGGGGCGGTCTGGTACAACCGCCAGAACAGCACTCAGAACGGAGTGCGACAAGAGAGGAACTACAGCGCGCATCGCGTGTCCACCATAATCGCCAGGCCGCTGCCTGGCCCTTTGCCAGGACGCTGTACCTGTACTCGCGAAAGCTGCTCTAAGTCGTTAACCCAAATTTCCTGATATAAATCCTTCAGGCATTTCCCAGAGAGCTTCACGTGATAATCAGAAGGTCGTTTCACAGCAGTTTATGTGTAACACAGAAAATAACTGCGCTATTTAAACATGTAAGCATTGTTATAAATTTTTACAGTACTTCTACTCACTGAATAATTACGTCATGAATAAGCTACGGCAAGCTGTTGAGCGTGATATACGAGCGAGATACTGCTGCTGTCTTGTAACAATGGAACACTTACATGGGTACCAATAGCGACAATTTGTGGATGAATGAGAAATCGACACACGACCATCCAACTTCTAACACACAATTTTCTCCGCAGTTTCATCTAAATTTCTGACAATGGTGTCGAGTTTGAAGAAATTTGTTTACTTCACGTACTCTCTTCCTTATTGGGAGTAATATTTAGGAGTAACTCAAGAGAATGACGTGTTTATCGTCAGCATGCAGGCCTGCCGTGCCTACTAAGTGCGAAATTCCGAAGCTCGTTTATTTTAGATGCTCGTGCGTTATTTCACTGACGTCACAATGTGCCCACCTCCACCTACGAGTACATTAGGTCAAATAGCTTAAAAGTTAGTGGACATGAGATACAAAGAAACCCGTACCCGTGAGGAAAGATATTCAAAAATAGCGCTATATTAGTCTGCAGTGCACAGTTTCATTTCGCTTTCATAAGAAGTAAGGTCCGAAAATTAGATGTTAACGTCTCATCGACGGTGATGTCACTGGAGGCGCTACGATGAGGGGAAGATACGCGGTAGTTTCAAAGAAACAATCCCGGAGTCAGACTTTGATGATTCAGGGAACTCAAGGGAAACCGTAATTTGGTAGGACCCTCGGGACTAGGGTACCGTCTTCTAGAATGTGAAGCAGATTTTTCCACAATAGTATTTCTTTGTAATTCCCGCAGGTGTACTTTGAGTGCTATAAAATTTAATACGTTGGAAAATTAGAAGTAGTTGAAAATGATATACAACTGTCGGTGATTTAGAAACCCTTGATCGTGTTCCCATAGTTGTAAGATACTTAAGGCGTCGAGAATCTCACTAGGTTATATAAAACGGGATACATGCCTCTGTATTCATCGACTGAGTCTGATTTCTCAGTTGACTCCAGGCGACTCCGATTTGATTCCTTCTGATCGATAATGTAACTCTTCTCTCCATGCCCTACACTGGAATATGGTATGCGGATTCAGAAAATGACATTACTGTTTACCTCTCTGTCGACAACGATGTCAGAAAGACTAAATCTGATCTTGGGTAAGATACGGTTAGAAAAGGAAATCTTTCGTTTCGATTTAAAAAGGAACTTTCCATATTACTTTTAATCGATACAGGGATCTGAAAATTTCTCCTGAATTGGCGTACACTGCCTTAACCACTGCACCATATTGCTTGGTAAATTCTTTTAGACTATATTATATATCTGTTATTCAAATTCTGCTAGGTGGCAGGGGTAAAATACAGGGAGCGAAAGGCTATTTACAGTTTGTACAGAAACCAGATGGCTGTTATAACAGTCGAGGGACATGAAAGGGAAGCAGTTGTTGGGAAGGGAGTAAGACAGGGTTGTAGCCTCTCCCCGATGTTATTCAATCTGTATATTGAGCAAGCAGCGACGGAAACAAAGAAAAATTCGGAGTAGGTATTAAAATCCATGGAGAAGAAATAAAAACTTTAAGGTTCGCCGATGACATTGTAATTCTGTCAGAGACAGCAAAGGACTTGGAAGAGCAGTTGAACGGAATGGATAGCGTCTTGAAAGGAGGATATAAGATGAACATCAACAAAAGCAAAACGAGGATAATGGAATGTAGTCCAATTAAGTCGGGTGATGCTGAGGGAATTAGATTAGGAAATGAGACACTTAAAGTAGTAAAGGAGTTTTGCTATTTGGGGAGCAAAATAACTGATGATGGTCGAAGTAGAGAGGATATAAAATGTAGACTGGCAATGGCGAGGAAAGCGTTTCTGAAGAAGAGAAATTTGTTAAAAACATCGAGTATAGATTTAAGTGTCAAGAAGTCATTTCTGAAAGTATTTGTATGGAGTGTAGCCATGTATGGAAGTGAAACATGGACGATAAATAGTTTGGACAAGAAGAGAATAGAAGCTTTCGAAATGTGGTGCTACAGAAGAATGCTGAAGATTAGATGGGTAGATCACATAACTAATGAGGAAGTATTGAATTGGATTGGGGAGAAGAGAAGTTTGTGTCACAACTTGAACAAAAGAAAGTATCGGTTGGTAGGACATGTTCTGAGGCAACAAGGGATCACCAGGGAGGGCAGCGTGGAGGATAAAAATCGTAGAGGGAGACCAATGGATGAATACACTAAGCAGATTCAGAAGGATGTAGGTTGCAGTAGGTACTGGGAGATGAAAAAGCTTGCATAGGATAGAGTAGCATGGAGAGCTGCATCAAACCAGTCTCAGGACTGAAGACCACAACAACAACAACATTATTATTCTTATTATTATTTATGTAACAACAAAATTTCATGATTAAAATAGTTCAATGTTTCTTTATTATGTCCTTAATATTAACAATCTAGCGTTACTATTAAAACACATAGCCTCCTTGACACAAGAGTTCCACTGAAGAGAAATAGTGGAAGGTTGTATTACTAGATCAGTTCGCTGTTTCCTCTGCGTACAAGGACTGAGTAACAATTTATTTCTTACAGCTTAAAATTCAGAAAAAAGCTTCTAGCGTTTTAAATTACTAATACTTAGTTAATATATATTTGTTTCTTAGTTTTACTGTCTCAGAAGTACCCAGCACAATGTACCACACTCTTGCTCATTTTTTGTAGATACAATGCCTTCTGCGCTCTCTAGTGGCCATTTCTGCTGTATAATGTGTTTTATCGGTGCGATCCTTATCAATCCGTGGAAGCTCTCTGATGTAGTTTACTCCACGAATAAGTCCCATACGCTGCAAGCACTTTTACCCTACCAATGTTGTCATCATTAAAACCAATTACAGCATCACAGAACCTCCCCCCCCCCCTCCCTTCCACCCTCATTTTTGCGTCTTCTTCCAAACACGAACATGTTTTGCTATGCAAGTGTGTATGAGATTGTTGAAAAATTTATTTGGATTCTGTGGCTGCCCATGCAGACACTTTCTCAACAAGTTAGGATGTGTCTGTTCGCTGTGAATGGGCTTAAGGACTTCCGTGACTGCCGAGATGGAACGTTTCTGCCTGAACGAATTGTTCGAGTAATGGGCATTGTGTTACTTGCACCATGAAACTGGGTCAGGAAGGGTGGGGGGGGGGGGGTGAGCGACTGTAGATGTACTCACTCATTATTTGGTGCCTATTTGTGGAACAGGGTCGCCCACAATTGCTGATGCAGTCTCAACAAATTATCGCTATTGTTGGATGTGGTAAGCTGGAGTCACATTTCGTGCAGGAGGATGGGTACAGACTATGAAGGAATGGTCCATTTTATGGTTGCGGGCGTTAATGACACAGCGGTATCTGTAATAACAGTTTCCCGGGACAAGTTTATAGAGTTATGAAATGTGTGACTACGTCGGACGGCGGCATTGTGTAAGTACAAGCCACGGAGAAGTACTGACACACTCCATCAGTGAACCGGACATCAGAGCCAAAGGTCAGTGAGCGGCGGCCGTGAGTTCGTGCCGGCGGCAGCGTGGAGATGACACGTATAGCCTGACCAGACATTTTGTGGTACACTACGACTCACATCTCAACCCTCTCTTAGTTATCCAGGGCAGGAGACAATGTGGTCCAGGAGGCTAGGTCGTGGTCACCACCATGGGTAGATCAAGAGTGCAGCAGATGTTCACGAGCCTGGATGGTAAGAAGATAAAAGCTTGCATATCATCCACAATTGACACTCATTTGAGGAAGGCTGATCCCACATGTCTTTTTCTCATCCGTGATGTTCTAGTAGCCAGCAACAGCAGCCCACGACTGTGGTTTGCTTCAGGTTGGCTGCTTATCAGTGTTGAAGTCATCTAACGGGGAACGGGCAGGCTGTCAGCGGTAAGCCTGTAGTGGTGTCACTGAAACTCAATAGACAGTCATTCTCTCTGGTTCTAGCGACAACGACACAATGGCGGCACAGCTGGATGTATCGTTGACATCTGAAAGCCTTGTTATTTAAAGAGCAGAGGCTACACGTCTTTCGCAGTGTTTCCTGGAGCGTGGTCGAATTTGCCCAGTCTTGTCATCGCTCCTTGCCTCACTACGGTAATTAGCAATTATTTTGGATCTTCGGGCTCGGAGCTTTCTGCAACGACTGACTATTACTTTGGCGCTCTGATGCTGAAGTTCCTGAGTATTACTTCACACTGCTGTGTTATGTCGCACTTCGGCGTTCACATTTGTGCTCCTCTCGCTCAGAGGTTGTGTGGCAGTGCTCGCCAAGTGCCCTGCCTTCCCCTATGTTGCCGGCCGTTGGGGCCGAGCGGTTCTAGGCGCCTCAGTCTGGAACTGCGCGACCGCTACGGTCGCAGGTTGTTCCTATTTCCAATTTTTCTTACTCTATCAGGTAGTTTTTAAACCCGTTTCGTGGTATATGATCTGGAATTTTGCTTTTGACACAAAAGTTTTCCGTATGTTACCTCAGAAGAACACGTCCTTAAAACTGTATTTACAAAACAACTATTTGAAGTAATATCACATACAACACACTGGTCGGTAGCTCCAATTACCTCTGTTATTTTACAGCTGATAACAGATTGACACCCTGGAATGCCCTGCTTTGTTACACTGTTTCCTTTCAAAACCTACTTCCTTGTGTTCTTCGTCACTTTACCTTGTGCACTGAAACTCAGGGATGCCGTACACAGTCTCCGTGTTTCTATTTTCATGACAACAGACCGTTGCGACGTTATACCACTCGCATCTGTCTTCTTCAGTTGCAAAAATGCGTAAAGAAAAGTTCCACGAAGTTTACTGCTGCACCTGTATCCTATAATATTGTAAGTATCGTCAAAATTACCATGCTCCTCAGGCTTACATTCCTGGAACGTTACAGCATCGTCGGTTCCTTACAAGCATGTCCTCTCCTCTTCCTGTTCCTGTCCCATTCCCCCTTAGAAGAAGGAGGCCCCATCCCAAATGGCGATGAATCTGCGTCCTTCCAGAAATTAAGTTATCTGTTCTTCTTCATTATCCACAACATTAGCAACACAACTAGCATCATCAATATCTCCCTTTGAGTTCTCCGTTGTACGTACCTTAAAATCATCCAATCTGCACGACGCTAAAATTAGTGGCACATGGATATCCCTGTACATCTGAACCAGGCTCCAAGGCCTCAAAACAACAACAATTATTACCGAATGGCGTAGTACCTAAATCAGTATCACCCAAGATGTTACTCGTACACCCATTTTTTTTCTAACAACACACACTTGCTTCGTTACACACTTCAGATACTTCAGTCTCCTCATTTTCTCAAAACATGGGAGCTGATACGTTTACTCTCCGAGGCTTCCGCAACGCAACTCCCTTTTGTCGCAAGCAGACTTACAAGAACTTCCACAACTTTTGATTCCTGATACCTTTACCCATTGTGGAATCCCACACGAGCACATTTTTAACAGTAAACCCTCCTGTTTCCTCCTCTCTGCTTGCTCTCTACACCCTCTTTCCATCTTTACAGCAATCTTCCTATCTCTCACATCCCGAGCCTCGTTTTCAGTCAACCAGTCGCCACAACTTTTCTGCACCTCCTCTGCAGACTCCAGAGTCTTGAGATAAGCTACACTCATGTTCAGAAGAAACAGAACACCTTGAATGACTACAGGTAACTTGATCCATGCGTGATGGCATTGACGCGTATAAGGCACGATGGCGTTCTGTGGTATACCTAACCATGCTGAATTCTCCTAGTTCCAAAGTACACCTGTGGTGGTTGGCATTGGGCCACAGCGCTGCATCCGTTTCACTTTATCCCACAATGTGACAAATCTGGTATCTTGCAGACCAGGGCAAAAAGCTGACGTCGTGTTGTACCAAGAAGGCAGGTGTTCGTGCAGCAGCATGTGATCGTGCATTGCCTCGCTGAAAACTGGCGTCTGGAGTGTTGTGCAGACAGGGTACGGCCACGGGTCTCCGGCTGTCGTTCACGTTGGATACACTGGTCACAGTGCCCTGGATATGCACCAGCTGTGATTTGTGGCTGTACCAAATAGCATCCCACATTATGCAGCTTTGAGCTGGCACTGCATGTCTTGTGCGAATGCAGTCACTGTGATGCCCTCCCCCTGTCTACGGCAACCCAATATGCGGCCACCCTTTTGAATCATACAATACCTGGATTCGTCCGGAACACTATCTGATGCCATTCCTGTCCCGAGTGACGTAGTACCATGCACATAGCCATCTAGCATATATCTGCATATTCATCAAAGGTAGGCTGAGTAGTGGACGACGCGTACGTATCCTATGCCGTTAATAAACGGCGATGGACTATCACCTCTGAAAGTGTACTATGTGTTCCACTGTTGCGCCAGAGCGGATGACGGAGATCGGTGCTGCAGTGACATTACGATTAGGTGTCGCTCTTCTGGGGAGGGTGTCTGGGTGGGCCCGCATCTCGTGGTCGTGCGGTAGCGTTCTCGCTTCCCACGCCCGGGTTCCCGGGTTCGATTCCCGGTGGGGTCAGGGATTTTCTCTGCCTCGTGATGGCTGGGTGTTGTGTTCTGTCCTTAGGTTAGTTAGGTTTAAGTAGTTCTAAGTTCTAGGGGACTTATGACCACAGCAGTTGAGTCCCATAGTGCTCAGAGCCATTTCAACCATTTTTTTTGTCTGGGTGGTGCCACCTGACTCATCGCATCGTGTTCTATGGCCTTCCGCCATCCACTTCGCACTCACCCGTCGCAGTGCCGATACACTTCGTCCCACACAAATAGCAATTTCCCCGATAGAAGCATCACTTCCTCTGCAGCCAATAAGGCGTGTTCTTTCAAAGTCAGGTATTTGACGGTACAGTTCGCGCATACGTCTGTGTGGCATCCTGCACGTCTGCTCAAGTTACACTGATCAATTAACTTCGTTTTATACAGATAACGACAGCCGCAGTCACATTTTATCGGTAGGTGGTGCTGCGACGTGATATTGATGTTGACCTTGAATCCGAGGGCCGACGGGGTTCAAATGGAAACATTTTTGCAGAACATAAGAATATACATGTCCTGTGAATATGAGCGTCCTATCTCTAGTAGTTCAAGATGTTGTGTTTTCTCTGAACGTGAGTCCATTTCTTTCTCCACCCCTTCTTCGATTCATTTTCTTCCTATAAAGATGCGCAAATTGCACCAATAGCTTTTGCTTTGTCAAGCACAATCTTGGTGCTCTTCACTACTGATCTGGAAATAAAGTACTTCAGCTGAGAAAATTCTCAACTTTTGCTCCAGGGTATCACCCTGTGGTATCAACACTGACATGGCTGGACCACTGACAATTTCAAAAAACGCAACACGAAAACGCAACGATACAAATTGATACGCAACTTGTTTGGTCACTGCCTGCTTTCTTTTCTTTTATCCTACACATATCAAAATAACCTGACACTTGGCAAAATTATAACAATAATAATAAATTCATCAACTCTATACAAACTTTGCTGTCACAAAAACAACAAAACTATGTTACAAATTAATGTAAACGTTAGCATTCGCACTCATCCTATGTTCACCTTGACATTAATATCGATTAACATATACATATCCAACATGGTGAATAACTATGATATGAAAAAAATTCTACTAGATAATAATATCGCATTTAGTAGTGCTAGTACACAATCAATACCTTCACTGCGCGATAACAACGGTGAAGTCACTGATGACAGTGCCACTAAAGCACAGTTATTAAACACGGTTTTCCGAAACTCCTTCACCAAAGAAGACGAAGTAAATATTCCTGAATTCCAATCAAGAACAACTGCCAAGATGGGAAACATAGAAGTAGATATCCTCGGTGTAACAAATCAGGTTAAATCACTTAATAAAAGCAAGGCCTCCGGTACAGATTGTATAACAGTCAGGTTCCTCTCAGAGTATGCTGATAAAATAGCTCCATATTTAGCTCACAGAAAGATACGTACCTAAAGATTAGAAAATTGCTCAAGTCACACCAGTGTCCAAAAGAGGAAGCAGGAATAATCCGCTGAATTACAGGCCTATATCACTAACGTTGATTTGCAGTAGGGTTTTAGAACGTATACTGTATTTGATCATTATGAAGTACCTCGAAGAAAACGATTTACTGACATATAGTCAGCACGGATTCAGAAAATATCGCACTTGTGTAACACAACTAGCTCTTTATACTCATGAAGTAATAAGTGCTATCGACAGGGGATGTCAAATTGATTCCATATTTTTAGATTTCCAGAAGGCTTTCGACACCGTTCCTCACAAGCGTCTTCAAATCAAACTACGTTCCTGCGGAGTACCTCCTCAGTTGTGCGACTGGATTCGTGATTTCCTGTCAGAAAGATCACAGTTCGTAGTAATAGACGAAAAGTCCTCAAGTAAAACAGAAGTAATATTCGGCGTTCCCCAAGGAAGTGTTATAGGACCTCTATTGTTTCTGATCTATATTAACGACATAGGAGAAAATCTGAGTAGCAGTCTTAGATTGTTTGCAGAGGATGCTGTCATTTATCGTCTTGTCTTCAAATGGCTCCGAGCACTATGCGACTTAACTTCTGAGGTCATCAGTCGCCTAGAACTTAGAACTAATTAAAACTAACTAACCTAAGGACATCACACACATTCATGCCCGAGGCAGGATTCGAACCTGCGACCGTAGCGGTCACGCGGTTCCAGACTGAAGCGCCTTTAACCGCACGGCCACACCGGCCGGCTTTATCGTCTTGTAAAATCATCAGATTATCAAAACGACTTGCAAAGTGGTTTAGATATCTGTATGGAGCGAAAAGTGGCAATTGACCCTGAATAAAGAAAAGTGCGAAGTTATTCACATGAGTACTAAAAGAAATCAGCTAAATTTCGATTACGCGATAAGTCACATAAATCTGGATGCTGTAAATTCAACTAAATACTTAAGGATTACAATTACAAATAACCTAAACTGGAACGATCACATAGATAATATTGTGGGTAGCGCAAACCAAAGACTGCGATTCATTGGCAGAACACTTAGAAGGTGCAACAGGTCTACCAAAGAGACTGCTCACACCACGCTTGTCCGCCCTATTCTGGAGTATTGCTGTGCGGTGTGGGATCCGCATCAGGTGGGACTGACGCATGACATCGTTTTATATTATCATGAAATAGGGGAGATAGTGTCACAGACATGATACGTGAATTGGAGTGGCAATTATTAAAACAAAGCGTTTTTCGTTGCGACGGGATCTTCTCATGAAGTTTTCTTCTCCGATTGCGAAAACATTCTGTTGGCACCCACCTACATAGGGAGAAATGATCATCACGATAAAATAAGAGAAATCAGGACTCACACGGGTAAATTTAAGTGCTCGTTTTTCCCGCGTGCCGATCGAGAGTTGAACGGTAGAGAGACAGCGTAAAGGTGGTTCATTAAACCCTCTGCCAGGCATTTTATTGTGATAGCAGAGTAATCACGTATATGTAGATGTAGGTGTATAAAACGCAGCACTCGCCATTACTGATAAAACGTTGTGAAGTTTGTTATCTTGGGACTTCAGAACTGCCGCTCGAACTGTCAACACAATTGGCTCTGCTAAGAGTATCCTACGACTTCCACATCGCTGGCAACGGGTTATACACAATGCTGGTGACTACTTTGTAGGTCAGTAGAACTTTGAAACACGTATCTATTTCGTACGAGCTGTAAATAAATATTTGCCACTACAGTGATGAATTTAGGTCTTTGAATGTCTCTCTGATCATTGCTCGGTCTTCGCGTTCTATCGTCTCTCTTTCGACTTATTCTTTCTTAGCACTGCTTTCGGCCTGGTTCACCCATTCCTGCCAACGTCGCCGAACAGTGTATCGCTCATATTCATATTTCAAGGAATTCACCCATTATTCCAACTGCTTTCTTTTAGCCCAACTACATGGCATTTGTCAAATGCTGACGTTGGCGTATATTGTGCACGCGCCTGTCTGCGAAGCGTAGGTACTGTACAGCTGAGTTTTTTTTTTTTTTTTTATCAGTCGTCTGACTGTTTTGATAAGTCCCACTTAATTCCTTTCCTGTGCTAACCTCTTCATCTCAGAGTAGCACTTGCAACCTACGTCCTCAATTACTTGCTCGATATATTCCAGTCTGTCATCCTCCACAGTTTTTGCCCTCTACAGCTCCCTCTAGTACCAAGGAAGTTGTAAGTAGGCTGTTTAGGTTTTCTTATTGGTAACGCCACGTAGCGCTCTGTATGAAAATCACTAGCTGTGCTGTGTTCAGTCTGTGGCCAGTTTGCATTGTTGTTTGCCATTGTAGTGTTGGGCAGCTGGATGTTAACAGCGCGTAGCGTTGCGCAGTTGGAGGTGAGCCGCCAGCAGTGGTGGATGTGAGGAGAAAAATGGCGGAGTTTTGATATTTGTAAGAGTGGATGTCATGAACTGCTATTTATATTGTGACTATTAAGGTAAATACAATGTTTGTTCTCTATTAAAATCTTTCATTTGCTAACTATGCCTATCAGTAGTTAGTGCCTTCCGTAGTTTGAATCTTTTGTTTAGCTGGCAGTACTGGCGCTCGCTGTATTGCAGTAGTTCGAGTATCGAAGATTTTTGGTGAGGTAAGTGATTTGTGAAAGGTATAGGTTAATGTTAGTTAGGGCCATTCTTTTGTAGGGATTTTTGAAAGTCAGATTGCGTTGCGCTAAAAATATTGTGTGTCAGTTTAGTGTTGGTCAGAATAGGTAAAAAGCGAAATGTCTGAGTGCGTTCAGTTCTGCTCAGTTGTTTGAAAATCAAATAATGTAAGAGGTTTATCAGCACAGTAATTAATTAATTTTTCTAAGGGGACGTTTCAAAGTGATTCCCTCATGCCTTAACAGATGTCCTATCATACTGTCCCTTCTCCTTATCAGTGTTCTCCACATATTCCTTTCCTCTCCGATTCTGCGCAGAACCTCCTCATTCCTTACCCTATCAGTCCACCTAATTTTCAACATTCGTTTGTAGCACCGCATCTCAAATTCTTCGATTCTCTTCTGTTCCGCTTTTCCCGCAGTCCATCTTTCACTACCCTACAATGCTGTACTATTGACGTACATTCTCAGAAATTTCTTCCTCAAATGAAGGCCGATGTCTGATTTTATTAGACTTCTTTTGGCCAGGAACGCCTTTTTTGCCCGTGTTAGTCTGCTTTTTATGTCCTCCTTGCTCCGTCCGTCATTGGTTATTATACTGCCTAGGTAGCAGAATTCCTTAACTTCATCTACTTCATGACCATCAATCCTGATATTAAGTTTGTCACTGTTCTGATTTCTACTACTTCTCATTACCTTCGTCTTACGTCGATTTACTGTCAATCCATACTGTGTACCCATTAGACTGTTCATTCCGTTCAGCAGATCATGTAATTCTTCTTTACTTTCACTCCGGATAGCAAAGTCATCATTGAATCGTATCTTTCATATCCTTTTGCCTTGAATTTTTATTCCACTCTTAAACCTTTCTTTTATTTCCATCATTGCTTCCTCGATGTACAGATTGTAGGGGCGAAAGGCTACGTCCTTGTCTTCCACCCTTTTTTATACGAGCACTTTGTTCTTGGTCGTCCACTCTTATTATTTCCTCTTGGATGTTGTACATATTGTACATGACCCGTCTCTCCCTATAGCGTACCCCTACTTTTTCAGAATTTTCCGCCTTGAATTTTTATTCCACTCCTAAACCTTTCTTTTATTTCCATAATTGCTTCCTCGATGTACAGATTGTAGGGGGGCAAGGCTACGTCCTTGTCTTCCATCCTTTTTTATACGAGCACTTCGTTCTTGGTCGTCCACTCTTATTATTTCCTCTTGGATGTTGTACATATTGTACATGACCCGTCTCTCCCTATAGCGTACCCCTAGTTTTTCAGAATTTCGAACATCTTGCATCATTTTTACATTGTCTAAGGCTATTTCCAGATCGATAAGTCCTATGAACGTGTCTTGATTTTTCTTTATTCTTGCTTCCATTACTAACCACAACGTCAGAATTGCCTCTCTCATGCCTTTACTTTTACTAAAGACAAATTTATCGTCATCCAACGCATCCCCAATTTTCTTTTCCATTCTTCTGTATATTAATCTTGTAAGCAACTTGGATGCATGAGCTGTTAATCTGATTGTGCGTTAATTCTTGCACTTGTGAGCTCTTGCTGTCTTCGGAATTCTGTGGATGATGCTTTTCCGAAAGTCAGATGGTATGTCGCCAGAATCATACATTCTACAAACCAACGTGAATAGTCGTTTTGTTGCCTCATTCCCCAATGATCTTCGAAATTCTGATGGAATGTTACCTATCCCTTCTGCCTTATTTGTCCTTAAGACCTTCAAAGCTCTTTTAAATTCTAATACTGTTTCCTCTATCCCTTGTAAATCGACTCCTCTTTCTTTTTCTATCACATCAAACAAATCTTCCCCCTGATAGAGGCTCTCAATGTATTCTTTCCACCTATCCCCTCTCTCCTCCGCATTTAGCAGTGGAGTTCCCGTTGCAGTCCTAAAGTTACCGCCCTTGCTCTAATGTCACCGAAGCTTGTTTTGAGCCATTTCATCTTAGCCTCCCTGCACTTCCTATTTATTTAATTCCTCAGCGTCTTGTATTTCTGTATTCCTGAACTTCCCGGAACAGTACTGTGTTTCCTCCTTTCATAAATCAGCTGAAGTATTTCTTCTGTTACCCATGGTTTCTTCGCAGTTACCTTCTTTGTACCTATGTTTTACTACCCAACTTCTGTGATGGTCCTTTTTAGAGATGTCCATTCCTGTTCAACTGTACTGCCTACGGAGCTATTCCTTATTGTTGCATCTATAGCCTTAAAGAACTTCAAGCGGTATCTCGTCATTCCTTAGTACTTCCGTATCCCACTTCTTTGCGTATTGATTCTTCGTGACTAATGTCTTAAATTTCAGCCTACTCTATATCAGTACTATATTGTGATCTGAGTCTATATCCTGGAATCTGATTCCGGAATGTCTGCCTGACTATGATGTAATCTGAAATCTCCCCATATCACCGGGCCTTTTCCAAGTATACCTCCACCTCTTGCGATTCTTGAACGGGGTATTTGCTATTACTAGCTGAAACTTGTTACAGAACGCAGTTAGTGTTTCTCCTCTCTCATTTCTTGTCACAAGCCCTTATTCTCCTGTAACCTTTTCTTCTACTCCTGCTCCTGTTATACAATTTTCTGCTGCTGTTGATGTTGCCCTATACTCATTTGACCAGAAATCCTTGTCTTCTTTCCACTTCACTTCAGTGACTCCTATTATATCTAGATTGAGCTGTGCATTTCCCGTTTCAGATTTTCTAGTTTCCCTAAAGCGTTCAGGCTTCTGACATTCCACGCCCCGACTCGTGGAATTTTATTATTTTGTTGAATATTCAATTTTTTTTTTTTCAATGTAACCTCCCCCTAGGCAAACCCCTCCAGGAGATCAGAATGGGTGTCTACACTACTGAAATTCGTCAAAACTTTATGCCCCGGTATCGACATGTCGCCCGTTTACTGTCATTGTCAGGGTGGTACACAAAATGAAATTCACCATGCCCTCTGTTTGTCCTCGGACCCTTTTTCGGCGTCTTGTTTGAATAAAATATCTTCGGTTTTCGAGCCACATCAATTCAAATAAAATGTTCGTTCTTTCGATGGCTATCTCAATGGATAGCTCGTGAATTATATTTGAACTGACGCGGTTTGTAAACCAAGAAGAATTTAAAAACTTCCTGGCAGATTAAAACAGTGTGCCGGACCGAGACTCGAATTCAGGACCATTTTAAATGTGACTTCAAGTGATACACACCTGCGAAAACATCGACAATGATCCTTAAATAAATATACGATCTCCACAAAATACAAGATTGGCTTTCAAATACAGCAGACGGCATCACAGCCAACAGGCTGCAAGTTTTACAGTGGATGGAACTAGGTTTTACTGTGGATAAAAAGGAAAAGCTCAACAGTTCATATTCGTAAGTAAAAGGATTTAAAACTTAACACACTCAATAACTAGGAATAAGGGTTCAAGGTTTAAACGGGTAGATAAAGCGCAGGTGTGGTTCAAAATGGTTCAAATGGCTCTGAGCACTATGGGACTTAACAGCTGTGGTCATCAGTCCCCTAGAACTTAGAACTACTTAAACCTAACTAACCTAAGGACACCAGACACATCCATGCCCGAGGCAGGATTCGAACCTGCGACCGTAGCAGTCGCGCGGTTCCGGACTGCGCGCCTAGAACCGCGAGACCACCGCGGTCGGCGCAGGTGTGGTGACAAGGAAGTTTGGACCGGCAGAACACGCTTCAAAGCTCATTTCCTTCCTGAATTCACAGTACTGAATAGCTCAAAAGTTTTGGATTAAATGGCTATACTCTGTCATGACACGCATCAAACGATCAAATTTACTTAATTTGAGCCAACACGAGGCGGTTCGTAGAGGCCCAAATCCAGAGCAACCTAGACATACCTGTAGTGCGCTAACGGAAGTGTCACCGCAGCAGAAAGAAAATACGTCTCTGCTCCGGGGCCGAAAAAAAAGGAATGTGTAGTCCGCTGCCAAAACCACCCTGCCAACACACATTAGAAGGGAACAGTAAAATGCCCAGATAAGCTACAGACAAGAATGTCTACGATGTAGGCAATATTAGCTTATTCCAGAAGTGACTACATACAGAAGTTACAAGCTTAGCACTCCTTACAATTACGTAAAATTTAACAAGGTGAAACATCAGTGCCTGCAAATGCAATTAGTAGGACATACTCGTCCATAAAAGGAGCCTTGCCGTCGACGCAGACTGTTACAACTTCAATTTCATCAACTCAATTTATAAGAGAGAATACTCGTTCACTTGCACGGAATATAGCCTGGAACAATAAATTGGTCAGTTATTCTGACAATCACCCAGAGGGGCGTTAATATGACAGGTCCAATTCCATATTAACACAGACGTGCCCTTACGATAACACGCACCAATAATAAAACAATACTGAACACCACTCAGATGTGAAGGAGCCGTGACTAGCAGTATTTCAAGCTGGGGTGTTATTGCCTCCACTTCGTACAGGCGATCTTCGAGGTACTATAAAATCAAAGCTTGCAGAGTTGGCCGGGAACTTGCTGACCAGGTTGCACGTGGCGTCCACTGCTCTTACCGCAACTCGCCACAATCAATCCTCAATCCAGCCAGAAAAGCTTGTCTCCGACCGATTTGACCATTTCCGCTTTCTCGATGCCTGCACTAGACAGCAGGAGTCCCGAAAACCAACAATGTGCCATCCAGGTGCCCAGCTGCTATCTGTCAACACCAGGGCCCGCCAAGAACCAACAACTCACGCCTGACCAAAGACCCTGGCTCCCGACGTATGATCAGGATCGATATCGACACCCCAAGTAGTTAGTGGCGCAAACGGAGCGTCATGCCAGCGAAAAATAAATCCGCCACGGCTCAAATTTCTTTAATAATTTTTAATACATTTTAAAAAACACGATTGTATTTGTGTTTTAGCCATCTGGTGGTGCACTATGAATTAAAAGGTTTCATTTTTTATGTGTTACACGAAGCTGAAATTTGACAGGTATTACTGTGTCTGTAGAGTTTACTCTCCCGTGCAACTTAAATAAATGTTTTCGCTTGCTAATCTCAGTGCTAAGTTTTAACAAGCAGATTGGGTCTCCTCTTTACTGTAAACTTAATTTTACTGTGGTTTCTACCTAAATGATGGAAAAATTTGTTTAATGATTTGATGGTACCCATAGCATGCACAATACGTCGTCCATGCATTTGTTCGAATACCGCAGTTTTAGAAATTATAGATGAACATTTCAGCTGTTAAGTGACTCAGACGAGACTCTATTACTAAACCATCTGATTGAACAGGGTCTTTTGAAATTGGAAACAATTTTGTTTTGAGCATATTTTAGTTTCTCTTATAACCTCTGTCTCTACTGTATTTGTTCCAATTTTATGTACATAAAGATTAAGGACGAAAGTAGTTTTGGCAAGATGTGTCACTAGGAAAGGAACATAGCTCGATGAAACTTGGAGCATACATAGAATGAACTGCAATAGTACAGCACACAGCGTATATAAAACAAAAACGCAGTCAGACAATTCAAAGACAATAATTATATTGAAGTCACATTGTTTCGTTATGTTGCCTTTGGCATTAGAAAAGACAGGACATGGTTCGTAATAGGGGGTGAGATCACCATGGACGGCACTTCATGTTCTGCAACGTACTCCCTCGCTGGCCCCACGTGCGGTTGACAACTACTAGATGTATGCTGGTGCGTGGTGCATAACGCCTCCCTAACGTATCCCACACGTGGTCGAGGGATTTAAGTCGGATTAATGGGCATGCCAATACATTCGCAGAGCATCCTCTCGTTTCAAGAGCTCCTCCAACTGCAACGCAAGATACGGTCATATACTATCGTCCATCAAATTGAAGTCAGGGTTTCATGTACTCTCAAAAATACGTTTCGCACCGTTTCAAGATACCGCTGACCAGAGAGCTTACAGTGTTCAACGATTTGGAGGTCAGAATGCCCGTGCAACATTATGCCTCCCACGTGCCCTAATACTTGGATATTCCAAATGATTACGTTCAACAAAACTGGACGTACCTTAATAGATCGAGAGATCGGAACTCGTTATACGTCTTGAAACACTGTCGGATATGATTGCTTTGGTCGTCCAGATATTGTAGTATGGGGTGGCATAATATTGCGTAGGTGAACTGACCTCCATATCTTTGGACACGGCACTCTCACTGATGAGTGTTGTTGTGCCACAGTACTCCTGCCTCAAGTGCATATTTTCAGGGGTGTGTTAGATTCCGACTTCGTTTTTATGAAAGACAACGCGCGTTGGCGAGAGGATCGTCGGCGAATCTACTAGCCTACCCGTTCCCCTCCCCTCCCCCCCCCCCCCTCCCCATTTAGAACGTTTGGCATGCACTGGGGGGGACCTGTTGCAGCACGTCCATATTCACCAAAGACCGTCCATCCGTTGTGAACTATGCTGCTGGAGGAATTGAATGCCTTACAGAAAGAACTATTTGCTAGCGCTGTGGCCAGTGGCATCATGAACTGCAGACCGTGGTGATCACACACCCTATTATAAGCTTCTTACAATATCGTGGGGACCTTAGTCAATCGCAGTGACCTCACTGTACTTACCATAGTTGAACACAAGTGTACTATCTGTTGCGAAATTGTTTTAATTACCTTCTGCACTATTCAGATACTGTAGCTGCTACAGTGTAGCAGGTCTGTCTACAGTAGCGACAATAAGTATTTTCGCTAACACAGTTTCATAAGAAAAATAACTGAATCAAATGAAAATCTTTACAATTGTTGTGTCACTTGATTAACAGCGCTAACTGCGCTAATATCACGAAACAAGGAACATTGTTTTGCATTATTAGCAATATCACAGTTAGTTGTACAAAATTACTGTCGTTTGACAAAAATCTTGTTACAGCTTAAAAGAGTTGTGGAACTTGAATCACCGTACGTAGCCACTAATACTTGACAGCGTAACCTTTCGCATTAATTACCTCCGTACAGAGTAATGGCATAGAGTCATCTAGGCCAGCCTAACAATGCACAGGTACTTTATTCATTTCTTAATTAAATATAGCAGTAACTGGTCGCGGCTGCAGAATTTTCGTCGCTTTAGCTGAAACGTCCACTTAGAAAGTTTATGAATTACTGTGCTGATAAACCCCTTACGTTATTTGATTTTCAAACAGCTGAGCAAAACTGAACGTACTCAGACATTTCTCTCTTTACTTATTCTGATCAACACTAAACTGACACGCAATATTTTTAGCGCAACGCAGTCTGACTTTCAAAAATCCCTACAAAAGAATGGCCCTGACTACCAATAACCTATACCTTTCATGAATCACTTACCTCACAAAAATCTTTGTTACTCGAACTACTGTAATACAGCGAGCGCCAATACTGCCAGCTAAATGAAAGATTCTAACTACTGAAGGCACTAACAACAGATATGCATAGTTAGCAAATGAAACATTTTGATAGAGAACAAACAATGTATATACCTTAATGGTGTTCAAAAGTCATAATATATATATCAATTCATGATATCCAGTATTACAAATTTACTCTTTCTGGCGGACACACGTCCAGATCGTCCGCTCTTAAAATTCTGCCATCTCTCTCCCCAGATCCAACAATGCTACCGAGCGAGGTGGCGCAGTGGTTAGCACACTGGACTCGCATTCGGGAGGACGTCGGTTCAATCCCGTCTCCGGCCATCCTGATTTAGGTTTTCCGTGATTTCCCTAAATCGCTTCAGGCAAATGCCGGGATGGTTCCTTTGAAAGGGCACGGCCGATCGTACGAAAGATATTGGTGTTGATTTATTCCGCGTGCTGTTCGAGAGTGAATACCAGAGAGTTACTGTGGAGGTGGTTCGATGAACCCTTTGTTAGGCACTTAAGTGTGATTTGCAGTGTATCCATGTACATATATATGTAGACATTATCGGCTTTTTGCTAGGGCCCCGTTCTTTGAAGATGAGTCTCTCCGAGGATCCGATTGACGGTGCTATCTGTTTACGTCAACAGCAGTCTTCTTTGGATCGCTCTTTGACATCCTCCTTATGAGATTCTACGTTCCGACTACGATTTTACTAGGACTTCCCGTTCTTTATTTATTATCTGCGGTCCCTTTTAATCGTTTCTTCTTATTCCAAATAGAGTGACATCTGCCTGAGACTTGACTTGTTGTAGGGCACCGATTACCGCAGTTTTTAGGAGTGCCGAATACTCTTTGACCTTAAGCATGCTGCGTACTGCGTAAAAACAAAACGACAGGTAATGTAAACCAGAGATATTCGACGTAACACTGGCTTAGGCATTTGTTTTCTGACGGTAAACTACAATGTCAAAATACTTTCTGTCGTTCCACAACAATATTGTCAGTGTTTTACTCACAGCCACTGCGCTGAATCCTAAATCATGTGTTTACATGGTCGCGTGCCGCTGCATAGCTAGCCACGATAGGCTCCTCAGGTAGGAAAGCGCACGACGCACGCCCTAACGGCGAAAATATGTTTGTCAAAATACTTATTGTCGCTATTGTTTATGTGTTTCTAGTTTCATCTAGCTTCGCTACTTGTCAGTGGCACATCATACGAAAGTTACATTCATTCTTAAGTTTTATACAATAGGGCAATAAATGAATTAAAATTTCCATAGGCTCTCCAGCAGGAGTGTAGGAACTTTTTTTTGTTCTTTTCATCATCTTCTTTAGTTAAGGGACGAAGAACTGCACGTAGTGAAGTTGTAGCCTCATGCTGGGCACGGTAGGTTGTTTCTGTGGAAAGAAGAATAGATGCAATGGTTTTCCCTGTCAAAGTTGTTTAACAAGTTTTGTCGAAGAATGAATTTACTTACCCATTGCGGTAGTACTGGTTTATGTTAATCCTTTGTTTACCAACGATAACTGTGCGAAACAATTTTAGATCGAATACCTAGCTTACCAGCGTGTAATAGCAGAACTATATTGTGTTTTCTGATAGCTAGTGACCTCTAAGCCACGCGGCGTAGCCGCATGCTCTGAGGCACCTTGTCACGGTACGCGCGGCTCCCCCCATCGGTTAGAGTCCTCCTTCGGGCATGGGTGTGTGTGTTGTCCTTAGTGTAAGTTAGTTTAAGTTAGATTAAGTAGTGTGTAAGCCTAGGGACCGATGACCTCAGCAACAGGAACTATATGACGTCTAGGAGCCACCCCCACCTCTTGGTTTTTCAGTAGCGGACATTTGTTGCCTTTCGTGGCTTTGAGATTACCGCTGTAGCTCATACTTCTTTATGTGTCAGCTGTCTGCAGGTTGCTTTCTTTTTGTGTATATATTTCAGAAACTTCAATTTTTATTGATGGTAAGTGTGGATATGTAAAAGGTTAACAGGGCACTACGAATCAGCCGGTTCGAGCCATAGGTTCCACACGATAAAACGTTAAATGCAGCAGGTCATATATCTGTGAAAGAAAAATCAAGAAGCTGCGCGTTGTGTGGCATACAGAGCAAAGGGATTACCCATGTAGTATCAAACATATGTACTACGTGAGTTTTTTTTTTTTTTTTTTTTTTTGGCTCTGAGCAATAATGAGAACCATTTCGCTGAGTACCACAAAAAGTGAACAATACCTGGTTTACCAGGAGTTTAGATGTAAAACACACAAAATAAATATAATATGTAATGAGGTATGTGATTCATTGCACTTATTTTATGAAAATAACTAAGATTTGATTGCTGGTAAAGTAAGGGTTGTCACTATCTATCATCAACAGCGTTAAGTGCTAACGGAATTTCAGTTGGATGATAACTATAACGTCACCCTACTGCCGCAGCATCTCAATTTATGTTTTGATAAAAACTTGCCATGCAGCTATCGCCCAAGTCTATACATTAAAGTGTCTCTTGTTTTACTGTCGCAGTGAACAAGCTCGCTCTAGTGACCATCGTAATAATAAAAGCATAAATAGGATATTTTCGCATGCCTTGTGTGAAGATGAGCCTAAAGAGAACGGAATCTTATTCCTCAAACGAAAGATAAACAGTGTGTCCCACATAACGTGCCACCTCTTATGGTTCCTAAATGCAAGAAAATGTGAAAACTTCAGGGATGTACCTATGTCAGGTACACACGCAACGGGCAGGAATTCACAGTCCATAAATGTAAAGAAACATACATTGCAACTCAAGATTATGTTTTTTTTTTCGTTTTCAATGGTCCAGGTATGTTTTTTTTTTTTTTTTTCAGAGAAATGAAAACTAGATGCACAATTAGTGACAGCAGACTTGTTTTCACAGTTCTAAACCTCATGCCCTCTGAAACATGTAGCCTTTAAAGAATGACAACTGCAGTTGCAGCAGTAGTGCGCAGAGCGACGGTTGCCTACAGCATGCTTCAAAACAGTACAGGGAACCCGCATTGCAGCAGTACATCATCGCTCCCACAATATTTTAAAGTCTAAGTATTCGAGAAGGTATAAGATTTAGAGATGTGAAACGAAGTCTGCGGTCACTAATTGTACTTCTAGCTTTCATGTTGGTAGAAAAAACATATATGTGCCATTGAAAACTATACTTGTGACTGCTGATAAGGGTGCATCCCTGCTGAACTGAATTTTTCACGCTTTTTCGGAAATACATGAGGTGGCAGGTTACGTGGGACACCCTGTACATCTTTATTTTCAGGAATAATTTTCCAGCCCCTTCAATTTTATCTTTGGACAAGGGATGTAAGAGTTTCCTTACTTATAGTTTTAAGGTCTGTGTATTCCTAAGCATTGTGTGACCCTTGACATAGATACATCGCTGGTCAATAGCATTTTTTACATTTCCTTTCATATCGGAAAAACATGAGGTGGCAAAGTTAGTTGGGACACCCTCTATTTCATTGATGGCTTGGCACAACTACGGTTAGCTTAAGTAATGTAAGGCTATCGAGTTTCCAGACAAATGTGTTGAAATGACGTTAAATTTCGATGACTGTCACTCCCATCATTTTTTGGTGAAGAGATGGGAGTGACGCGCCATTTCGACGAACTGAGCCAGCTGGAAACTCGATTGCTTTATAGCAGTAGTCAGCGCGCTGACAAACAAGACGAGATCCCCTTTAATTTCACTATATTAACTGTATTTAACGGTCGTAATTATTGCAGGAAGAATGGAAGAGCGAATGTTACTACACTCGCGCTTTTCTATGACGCGCAGCATTGGCGAAAAAAGAAACTGCAAATTCGCCAGCGGGACCATCGCCAGGGTCGTTGCGCAGGAGGTACGGCATTAGGAAATCGCATTTAATTATTTACGGCGGGCATTAGGCCGGCGCTGTACGGCTGGGCCGCGCTCCGCGCAGCGGCGTCTTATTAGCAGTTACGTAGGGAGAGTGTCGCCCGCACGGCCGGCGCCGGGAATCCCCGGATTAATCGTGCCCCAGTGGGCGGGCGCGGCCGTTCTGCGCCGCGCCCCGCCTTGTTAATTTCGCAAGAGTAACGGCGCCCTCATAATTCAGCCGGCGCCATTTTGCGACACTATTTATGCAAATATAATAAGGGGCTGGAGAGGAGGCGACTCGGTGCCGGCCGCGCCGCAGCGCAGTTTTCACGGTCCGCGATCGCACTCCGTCTCGTCAGCCGGCTGAGGGCCCGATAATGACGGCCGCCGGTGGACGCGCCTTGTATCCGGAGGCGCCGCGGTGGACGACCTTTGTCTCGTCGAGAGATCTGCCACTCTCGCTGCCGGCTTTCATTCGAGACTGGTCCCCGCAACCGACGGCAAACCCTATTCACAAACGCGAACTTCAGCTTTACTTACAGATCGTTAGTCTGTTCGGCGACGAACGCGAATTATATTTCCGTTTCAGTTCAGTAATGATGTAAGAAAGGAGAGAGACAGAATTTGCGTAGGATGCACTCTGACGCTGGCTGTTATTTCCAAAACCACTATGAGTGGATACAGCTCGTGGGTAAAGAAAAGCGGCTTGCGGTCAATGATGATAAAAATATCCGTCCCTGTCATTCTTTCGGCATGAATTGAAAGTTGACTCTTCGACATTGGAATATTGCGGAATGTATAAACTTACAGAAAATGGGAACTGAAGATTGTGGATGAATGAAATGACAAGAATTATTTATGTTATCACATTATACACACCGAAACTCTGAAATGACTCATAATATTCCATTACTTATTAATGAGGGTACGATCGTAGGAGGTATCAACCAAAATTTACGACTGAATTGAGAATTTCTCGGTAGAGAGGATGCAGCATGTGATAATGGACAAACTCTCAGCGGCAGATGGAGAAATAAAATTAGGTGTGTAGCAGAGAAGTGTGCTCGCACCCTTGCTGTTCATGCTGTACATCAATGACATGACAGACGATAGTAACAGTAGTTTCAGACATTTTACTTATGATTGTGTTATCTATAATGAAATACAGCCTTCAAACTTATGCTCAACTGTTCACATAGATCATGATACGATTTCAAAGGGGTAAATATAAATGTCGTGTGGCTAGGGCCTCCCATCGGGTAGACCGTTCGCTGGGTGCAAGTCTTTCGATTTGCCGCCACTTCGGCGACTTGCACGTCGATGGGGATGAAATAATGATGATTAGGACAACACAACACCTAGTCCCGGAGAGGCGAAAATCTTCGACCCAGCTGGGAATCGAACCCGGGCCCTTAGGACTGACATTCTATCGCGCTGACCACTTTTTTTGTTTTTTATGGACGCTCTATCCATCTTTTTTTCTTTCTTTGTCTTTTTTTATTTTTTCCTTAAAAAGCCCCTTAGTAAAATGGAACTACAAAAAATAACCTAAGTACCACCGCCACTTTTCATCCTATAACAAAAAAAAAAAAACTGATCCACTTCAGGCGTTGGCTCCTGACTAAACCTACCCCAGAGAGCTGCCAATATACCAGGGGAAATATGAGAAATCAAGGTTAGGGCTATCCTTACAAACAAAACAAAATCTTCCTAATTCCGAATTTTATTTTTATTTTTATAGTTTTTATTTTTATTTTTTTTTTGTTTAGTTTTGTTGAGTAAATGATCAGAGGCCTTCTGCGCCCCGCTGGTAATATGTTGAGTCATGTCTTCTCGAAATTAATGTGTTCCGTTCAATTGTTCAGAAATGTTCATTAGTTCAAACAGGAAACCTTCTTCTCTCTTGGCTTAACACATTCCAGCTGCGAGGCGGTTCGTGGAAAGCACTCCCAAGGAAGTTCAAGAAAAATTGGCTGTATTTTGGGTGACGGACAACGACATAATGACGGTCATTGAGGTATGTCCAAAAATCGAGTACCGAGTCTACAGTTTGTCCAAATAGGTAGTGAATGGCATGTCCGCGAATCCAATTCTCAGCATCGGTCTTTGTCCGAGGAAAATAGTCACGTTCCGGAAATAATAATGAAAGAGGAGTAATCCGATCCGGAATGTCCCGCGTTAGAAAAGCCACAATACGACGCCGCCGGTCCGCAAACAAACCGATGTTCGTCATTGTCTGGCACTCCACACGTGGAACATAGAAGTGATTGGGCGAGGTGGATACGATGAAGGCGAAATTGGTTGATTTGATTACCATTGACAGTTAGGTACCAGATAGATTGAACATTCGTGTCAAGGTAACAGGCGAACACCGCGCGCCATATATGACGCCAGTCAACCTGGGGGAACTTTTGTTCAATCGGGTTTGGTGGACGACCTAATTGGAGGACGTTGTATACTGCCTTTGTCTTGAGTAAAAGCTGTCTTGGTAAGGTGAGGCGTAGATAACTGAGTTCAAGAAAGAAGTATCGTATATAATGGAACTGGGCCAGAACATCCGAGATCATCACTGGGGCTGACAGCGAGAGCGGCGTATATGCCGAAAGGAGGAGACCAATGAGGCTCGTTGGGCAACGTGTCCATACCGTCATCTGGGAGCTGACAAATAGGGCGCGAGCTCTATCCTGCATGTGAAACAGATCTATGCCACCTCGTTCGCGGGGAAGAGTAAGGGTTGCATAGTTAACTTTGAACAACAGCCCAGAGCTGACGAAAGATGCCATCGCTGCCAACATGCGACGTGCCACAGTAAGCGGGAAAGGTAGAACTTGTGCTACATGGGGAACTCGGGATGCGATATATATATTGACAAATCGAGCTCGTTGGAGAATATATAGGGATCGAAGGCGATGGTCCATAAGACCTGCTCTGATCATTAAGAGGAGGCGTCGGCAGTTGATGAAGGCTCAACGCCGGAGATCAGATGAAATATCTATTCCCAAACAGCGGATGGTATCAACGGTGGTGAGAGGTGTAACGCACTCCAAGGGAAGTCCCGTGCCAATGAACATAACTTGTGACTTACGTACGTTTAAAGAGCTACCCGACGCCTCACCATAAGTCGCTATCCACGTCAAAACAGCTCGAACCTCGTCGGCATGACGTTAACAGATGACTACATCGTCAGCATAGGCCGTGCAACAGAATCGGTAGCGATCTATGGACAACCGTACCAAACGTTGTCTTAGGATTCCAAGGAGAAGACGTGCGAAATTGCTGATAGAGGGCAGCCTTGACGTACGGATCGACCTATTTTTATCGGAGGAGTGAGTCTGCCATTGTACATAAACCTGGATGAGGCAACTCCCAGAAGGCGCATTACTACCGTGATAACGGCGACTGGGAAACCCATTTGGTGGAGAACGGCCGTAAGGAATGAATGGTTAACCCTATCAAAAGCTTGACTAAAGTCCAATGACGCAAGTGCCCCAGAGAGGCGTTGTGCCTGTGTAACGGCGATCATATCCCTGTAGCGGCATAAAGCCGTGCGGATATTATTATCCCCTCCCAAAGATGCTTGGTCTGGCGACACAACATATCGGGAGCGTTTTTAAGTCGTGCCGCCAAAAGGCGAGTGAAGATTTTCATATCACTGTTAAGGAGGGTGATGGGCCGATAATCACTGATATTGTTGCCACCATGTGGTTTATGTACAGGAATAATAATTGCTTCCATGAAAGCGTCCGGCACAGGTACTTCCGGAGACATCAGTTCCCGACAGATGGAGGTGAAGGGGGACTCTAACAAATCACGGAAGGTACGATAAAATTCGAGTGGAAGACCGTCGGGTCCTGGGGAGCGATTGATGGTTCCCGCCTGGATCGCATCGCGGACTTCATCATCAGTCACCTCTGACATCAAAACAATCGTCGCATCTCCTGGGATACCACCGAAGTGGAGCTGTGAGACTTCCTCGATCAACTCAGGGGAATGCGAAATTGCGGAGTAGAGCTGCTGGTAGTGGACGTGAAGCACATTCCCTATTGCAGATTGGGTTACGTAGCGACGCCCTTCTTGGTCTGTTAGGACGTGAAACAATTTTCGGCGTCGATTTTGGCGTTCTTGGATGATATGGTACATCCACGGATGTTCATGAGGCATGCAATCAGCAGTACGAGATCGTACTATCACTCCTTCCAAATGCCTTCGCATGAGATTGGAGATTTGGGCCTTAGCATGGTTCATCCTTGTATGGCACTCAGGGGAGGCTGGCATCGTGGAGCATTCTCGCAGGATCCTGTAGTAAAAGTCCATAGTGCTCTTCCTCCAGGCGACAACATCTTTGCCATACCGGATCAAAGTTTTTCGAAGAGCAGCTTTTGCACACTGGATCCACCACGATATGGGAGACGGATACGTGGGACGACGTCTATTACATGTGACCCAAGTGTCTTCTATTAAAAGTCGACAGTCAGGTGAATTAAGAAGTGCCGTGTTCAGTTTCCATAAACCACGTCCGTGCCATACTGCCTGTCTTGTGAGAACAACATCACAGAAGTAAGCCTCATGATCTGAGAAGGCAACAGGCCAGATTTCAGCCTGTCGAGTGTGTTGAATTAGGGATCGCGAGATGTAGATGCGATGCAGTCGGCTACCACTCAGCTGCCGGGCAAGAACTTCTAATGGGTGCAAAGCCTGTAAACTTGTTTTAAGTGTTTATAAATGTAAAACTTGGCACATCACAAAATGAAATAAATGTCTTGTTTCTACACTTTTAAGAGCCACCACTGGAGTCAGTCAACTGGTGTAAGTGGATATTATAGAATGTAAAATGAAATGATCACATAGCTTCAGTCGTGGGTAAAGCATGTGATGGGCTTCAGTTTTGTGATAAAATGCTGAGAAACTGCCGTTAGTGAACAAAGAAATACAGCAGCCAGTTACTGTTTACGTATTTTTAACTATGCCAACGCGCGTTTCGGCCTTCCACACAGTTTCATCTGACTTGATACGTATTTCAGTTTTCAGTTATTACGCGGTTAAACCATCGACAGCAATTTCGATGCTGCAGCTGGCCTGTGCAAAACGACAATTTTGTTTAGCTGCTATACATCACGAGCTATGTATTTACGAAATATTATGTCACTGGATGTACTCACTGTCAACTCTGCTTTTTGGCTTTTCGATTTTGGTAGTTATAATAGAGGCACAAACACTTGTTCACTTTTATGTTGCACAAAAGAGCGCAGTACCCCTCATATTGCTGACAGACAACTTTACTCACATCGGAAAATAATATCTATGGTCAAAGCTATATTTTACTTACAGGTTCTCAAAGTACTAGTTCGAGTTCAGGCTTCTGTGTAGCTAGAAAAATCTGCCTCCGTTGCTGAATATTCAGCGAACGTAGTTGCCATGCGGAAATCCCGTGCTCTACTCCTAGTACTGCCAAGGATTATTCGTAGGAAGGAAAAATGTGTGGGCTACACTCAGCCTCCTGATGCCACCTGAGCAGCTACTTGACCGAGTAGTAGCAGCTCCATGATACGGGAAGTCGGCAAAGTGACCAGAAGAACGATATGCTGACCGTATGCCTCGCCCTAGAGCAACTGCATGACGCCCCAAGACGACGATGACACGGTGGCTGGTCGACAGCTCTTAGGCATTTAATGCCTCGATGAAGAGCTTGTATGACTTAAAAAACAGGCACTCGTGCGATCTGAATGTTGCTCAAATGTCAGACTCATATCAGATAGAAAAGAAAATCTCCCGAAGAAAAAATAATCTGGTCTAGCGGTAGCGCCATTGCTTAACTAACAAAACGTCCTCGGATCCTGTTTAGAAAGGTGCTACCGTTTAAATTTTGATTAATAACCAGCAATGGTGGCTGAAGACTTCGGGCATAAGAAGTCATTCGCATTCTGCCAACGGCCTTGTCGAAGAGGGTAGAGGAGAGGACAGAAATTCTACTTGGGATGAGAAACTGCCGCTAAAGTGGAAAGGATCAGGTATGACCAACGGCATGAGGATGTAGAAGTCAATGGAAATCACTGTATTAAAGACACATAATGTGTATCCACAGAATGTGTGGCCTGTAATTGAGAAAGTGTCTTGATGATCTCTCCATGGAAAAATTATTCCGAAATAGATCACGATTCGGTTGTCTGGGAGGACACTACCTAGGTTTAGGTGAGCATAAGAGTAACCAACGAAAGGATAATGTTTTACGAGTCAGGACGTGGAGTGTTAGAAGCTTGAATGTCGTAGGAAAAATAGAAAATCTGAAAAGGGAAATGTAAAGTCTCAGTCTAGATATAATAGGAGTCAATCAAGTAAAATGGAAAGAAGACCATGATATCTGGTCAGATGAGTATAGGGTAATATCAACAGCAGCAGAAAATGCTGTAATGGGTGTAGGATTCGTTATGAATAACAAAATAGAGCCGAGACTGTGTTACTGTGAACAGTTCAGTGGTAGGGTTTTTCTTATCAGAATCGAGAGCAAACCTATATCGACAACGATAGTTAAGCTGAAGATGAAGAGATAGAGAAACTATATGAGGATATTGAAAGAGTAATACAGTACGTAAAGGGAGATGAAAGTCTAATAATCATGGGAGATTGGAATGCAGTTGTAAGGAGAGAGTAGAAGAAGAGGTTACAGGAGAATTTGGGCTTGGCACAAGGAATGAGAGAGGAGAAAGACTAATTGAAACTTGTATTAAATTCCGGCTACAATTAACAAATACACTGTTCAAGAATCACAAGAGGAGTAGGTAGATTTGGAAAAGACCGGATGATATTGGAAGATTTCAGTTAGATTACGTCATAGTCAGAGATTCCGAAATCAGATACTGGATTGTAAGGCGTACCAGTAGCGGATATAGACTCAGATCACAATATAGTAACGATGAAGAGTACGCTGAAGTTTAAGAGGTTAATCAGGAAGAATCAGTACGCAATGAAGTGAGATACGGAAGTACTAATAAATGACGAGATGCACTTGAAGTTCTCTAAGGCTAAAGATGCAGCAATACGGATTAGCTCATTAGGTCAAGTTTAAGAGGAATGGATTTCTCTAAAATGGCAAACACAGAAGCTGTGGCGGCGGAGGCGGCGGCAGCGACGATGGGAAGACAGCTGAATACGACGGCAACGGCGAAAAGGAAACAATGCACCGAAAGGATACGTTGTACAACACAGAAACAAAGTCTCGAGGGCACAAGCAAAATACCTAGATAAATAGACACGGACGCAAAGCAGTAAGGAATGGCCCCTTCCAGTCTATTCAAACAACAAGAGTAGAAGGAAACTAAAATTACAGGGAGAAGCTTGTAGTCGCTTTGGCGACCATTGGCGGAAATAAAATTTATTCAGTTGCTCAGAGAATTTGGTATGTTCAGTATTGCACGTCCTGTTGGTCACCAGACTATTTGCGGTAAGCACTGCCAACAAACTTAGTATCGACAATGGGCCGTGGATATCTAGACAATGATGCCGGGCGCATACGTCCTGATAATAGAAACAGGTAGCACGGGTCCCCGGGGGCTGCAGCCTAATCTCCTGTTGCCAAGGACTGCACGTCCCAAGGGAATCATTGCCACAGTGGCCGTGGATTCTGCTCTCATGCGTGTAAGGCCATTTTGTATAATTGTATTACACTGATTTATCAACTGAAGATGCGTCTGCCTCATGAAATCTACTCAGTTCCCTATGTTTCTTGAAATTTTCTCACATTTACCCCATAGTCTGTAGCTGAGCTGGCTGCCTGGCATGATACTCGGGATGTATTCAGAGAACTACGAATCCACTTATGTATGTTACAAACTTAAGTATTTATCGTGGCAAATAATAACCTAGAGCTACAACTACTACAGAAAATGACAAGTGCATTGCATCATGCTGGGCCAATAATTCCTACGCAATTCAAGTATCAAATACACTCTGAAACAAAAAGCGCACCACGACGGAGTTATACGAATGTGACGGAAATCGGTAGCTGTGATGTACATGTACAGAAAACAAAGTTACAATTTCAGAAAAATTATATGATTTATTCAGGAGAAAGAACTTAACAAACTCAGCAAGCCGATAATGCATTGGTCTACCTCAGGCCGTTATGCAAGCAGTTATTCAGCTTGGCACATTGATAGAGCTCTAAGACCTATTTCTGAGGGATATCGCACCAATTTCTGACCAAATGGCGCGTTAGATAAAATCCGGTGCTCGATGGAGGGCCCTGCCTATAATGTTCCAAACGTTCTCAGTTGGGGAGAGATCCGAAGACGCGCTGGCCAAGGTAGGGTTTGGCAAGCACGAAGACAAGCAGTAGAAACTCTAAGCGGCTGGAGACGTCTCCAGACACGTCTACGCTGGCCATCTGAGCTCATCGCTGAAGACAGTTCTACTCCAGTGAATGAGATTCCAGGCCGAATTTGACGATCTGACGCGCCAATTGGACACGATATCTCTCAGGAGGGCATCCAGAAACTCTATCAATCAATGCTAAGCCGAATTCCTGCTCAAGATGGACCAACGTGTTATTGACATGCTCAATTTGTGAAGCTCTTTCTCTTGAATATAATGCCCAATTTTTCTAACATTGTAAATTTTGTCTGCACATGTACATCACATCCACAAGTTTCCGTCCCACTCGGATAATTTCTTCGCAGTGTGTTGTTTTCTTTTAATTTTTGGTCTTTTAGTGAATATTTTGTATTAAATTGTTTCGTGCATATAAAATTTCTGTAACTGCGGATTTAACATCCGTTTTTAATATAATACCTCTTTTTAGCACAACCCCAAATTTCGTAGATTTGAATGAAATGGCGCTAAGAGTACGAAAGGTCTCTAGAAAAAGCTACTGGCATATCTCAGTTATCTAGTTGTTACCATTACTTTCTAAGTAGTAAAATATCTCAGGTTTTATTTTGGAAAATCTCAAAATGTCAGTTTTCATTTAGAATACAGGCCCTATTGAGTAGCGAAAAACTATAAAAGCCTGAATTCGCCAATCTCAGGTTAAGAATGCACTGCATTGAAACGGTATGTAGTCAGACACAAAAGCCTGAACCTCTCGGGTAAGTGCGCTGCCAAGAGCGTTTGAAAACGCCTTAAAGGGCCCTCCGATGGTCCCCTGGAAGTAGCAGGAGTAGGATGATGGCTTAATGGAGAGTTAATCGTATAATTTTTTCTAAGATGAAATTCTGTTACTACTGAGGTAACATCCATCTTGATCCAACAACGTCTAATTTTGAGTTGGTCCGAGGGATGATTTGTGTGTGAAGGTTCTTACTTCTTAGGGGGACCAATTCTGTTTCATGAAGGTGTTATATTTAGGAAGAATGAATAAGTGAGCAGTCAGCAGCTTAGTTTGATTTTGATTACAATGGATTATTATAGGAATCAGAAGGAAGCTGGTATTCAGTTTGTAAGGTGACTGTCGTTTAACGATTTCATAACCGTCTTTTTGGTTCCGCATCGACCTTTCAGGCATCACTACTGGACAAATTATCACTACTGGACAAATTACTCCGGAGGTACACGCCTCACTGCAATAACTTCCGTAACCGTGAGCGGAACTGTACTCTGAATCTGCTACTGTCCCTATTCTTAGCTCGCTAAGTGCACATACTATGATGATAAACGATTTTGAAATTGATCAGTTATCACCCTTTTTATCATATCCGAGTTTTTGAAAAGGTCACTAAGTCGAAGTTATTTTTTTTTTTTTTTTTTTTTTTTTGTTCAGTCTACTGACTGGTTTGATGCGGCCCGCCACGAATTCCTTTCCTGTGCTAACCTCTTCATCTCAGAGTAGCACTTGCAACCTACGTGCTCAATTATTTGCTTGACGTATTCCAATCTCTGTCTTCCTCTACAGTTTTTGCCCTCTACAGCTCCATCTAGTACCATGGCAGTCATTCCCTCATGTCTTAGCAGATGTCCTATCATCCAGTCCCTTCTCCTTATCAGTGTTTTCCACATATTCCTTTCCTCTCCGATTCTGCGTAGAACCTCCTCATTCCTTATCTTATCAGTCCACCTAATTATCAACATTCGACTATAGCACCACATCTCAAATGCTTCGATTCTCTTCTGTTCCGGTTTTCCCACAGTCCATGTTTCACTACCATACAATGCTGTACTCCAGACGTACATCCTCAGAAATTTCTTCCTCAAATTAAGGCCGGTATTTCATATTACACTACTGGAAATGGAAAACAGAACACATTGACACCGGTGTGTCAGACCCACCATACTTGCTCCGGACACTGCGAGAGGGCTGTACAAGCAATGATCACACGCACGGCACAGCGGACACACCAGGAACCGCGGTGTTGGCCGTCGAATGGCGCTAGCTGCGCAGCATTTGTGCACCGCCGCCGTCAGTGTCAGCTAGTTTGCCGTGGCATACGGAGCTCCATCGCAGTCTTTAACACTGGTAGCATGCCGCGACAGCGTGGACGTGAACCGTATGTGCAGTTGACGGACTTCGAGCGAGGGCGTATAATGGGCATGCGGGAGGCCGGGTGGACGTACCGCCGAATTGCTCAACACGTGGGGCGTGAGGTCTCCACAGTACATCGATGTTGTCGCCAGTGGTCGGCGGAAGGTGCACGTGCCCGTCGACCTGGGACCGGACCGCAGCGACGCACGGATGCACGCCAAGACCGTAGGATCCTACGCAGTGCCGTAGGGGACCGCACCGCCACTTCCCAGCAAATTAGGGACACTGTTGCTCCTGGGGCATCGGCGAGGACCATTCGCAACCGTCTCCATGAAGCTGGGCTACGGTCCCGCACACCGTTAGGCCGTCTTCCGCTCTCGCCGCCACATCGTGCAGCCCGCCTCCAGTGGTGTCGCGACAGGCGTGAATGGAGGGACGAATGGAGACGTGTTGTCTTCAGCGATGAGAGTCGCTTCTGCCTTGGTGCCAATGATGGTCGTATGCGTGTTTGGCGCCGTGCAGGTGAGCGCCACAATCAGGACTGCATACGACCGAGGCACACAGGGCCAACACCCGGCATCATGGTGTGGGGAGCGATCTCCTACACTGGCCGTACACCACTGGTGATCGTCGAGGCGACCCTGAATAGTGCACGGTACATCCAAACCGTCATCGAACCCATCGTTCTACCATTCCTAGACCGGCAAGGGAACTTGCTGTTCCAACAGGACAATGCACGTCCGCATGTATCCCGTGCCACCCAACGTGCTCCAGAAGGTGTAAGTCAACTACCCTGGCCAGCAAGATCTCCGGATCTGTCCCCCATTGAGCATGTTTGGGACTGGATGAAGCGTCGTCTCACGCGGTCTGCACGTCCAGCACGAACGCTGGTCCAACTGAGGCGCCAGGTGGAAATGGCATGGCAAGCCGTTCCACAGGACTACATCCAGCATCTCTACGATCGTCTCCATGGGAGAATAGCAGCCTGCATTGCTGCGAAAGGTGGATATACACTGTACTAGTGCCGACATTGTGCATGCTCTGTTGCCTGTGTCTATGTGCCTGTGGTTCTGTCAGTGTGATCATGTGATGTATCTGACCCCAGGAATGTGTCAATAAAGTTCCCCGTTCCTGGGACAATGAATTCACGGTGGTCTTATTTCAATTTCCAGGAGTGTAGTAGACTTCTCTTGGCCATAAATGCCTTTTTTGCCATAGCGACTCTGCTTTTGATATCTTCCTTGCTCCGTCCGTCATTGGTTATTTTACTGCCTAGGTAGCAGAATTCCTTAACTTCATTGACATCGTGACCATCAATCGTGACGTTAAGTTTCTCGCTGTTCTCATTTCTACTAGTTCTCATTACCTTCGTCTTTCTCCGATTTACTCTCAGACCATACTGTGTACTCATTAGACTGTTCATTCCGTTCAGCAGATCATTTAATTCTTCTTCACTTTCATTTAGGATAGCAATGTCATCAGCGAATCGTATCATTGATATCCTTTCACCTTGTATTTTAATTCCACTCCTGAACCTTTCTTTTATTTCCATCATTGCTTCCTCGATGTACAGATTGAAGAGTAGGGGCGAAAGGCTACAGCCTTGTCTTACACCATTCTTAATTCGAGCACTTCGTTCTTGATCGTCCACTCTTATTATTCCCTCTTGGTTGTTGTACATATTGTACAGTATATGACCCGTCTCTCCCTATAGCTTACCCCTACTTTTTTCAGAATCTCGAACAGCTTGCACCATTTTATATTGTCGAACGCTTTTTCCAGGTCGACAAATCCTATGAAAGTGTCTTGATTTTTCTTTAGCCTTGCTTCCATTATTAGCCGTAACGTCAGAATTGCCTCTCTCGTCCCTTTACTTTTCCTAAAGCCAAACTGATCGTCACCTAGCGCATTCTCAATTTTCTTTTCCATTCTTCTGTATATTATTCTTGTAAGCAGCTTCGATGCATGAGCTGTTAAGCTGATTGTGCGATAATTCTCGCACTTGTCAGCTCTTGCCGTCTTCGCAATTGGGTGGATGATGCTTTTCCGAAAGTCAGATGGTATATCGCCAGACTCATATATTCTACACACCAACGTGAATAGTCGTTTTGTTGCCACTTCCCCCAATGATTTTAGAAATTCTGATGGAATGTTATCCATCCCTTCTGCCTTTTTTGGCCGTAAGTTCTCCAAAGCTCTTTTAAAATCCGATTCTAATACTGGATCCCTTATCTCTTCTAAATCGACTCCTGTTTCTTCTTCTATCACATCAGATAAATCTTCACCCTCATAGAGGCTTGCAATGTATTCTTTCCACCTATCTACTCTCTCCTCTGCCTTTAACAGTGGAATTCCCGTTGCACTCTTAATGTTACCACCGTTGCTTTTAATGTCACCAGAGGTTGTTTTGACTTTCCTGTATGCTGAGTCTGTCCTTCCGACAATCATATCTTTTTCGATGTCTTCACATTTTTCCTGCAGCCATTTCGTCTTTGCTTCCCTGCGCTTCCTATTTTTTTCATTCCTCAGCGACTTGTATTTCTGTATTCCTGATTTTCCCGGAACATGTTTGTACTTCCTCCTTTCATCAATCAACTGAAGTATTTCTTCTGTTACCCATGGTTTCTTCGCTGCTACCTTCTTTGTACCTATGCTTTTCTTCCCAACTTCTGTGATGGCCCTTTTTAGAGATGTCCATTCCTCTTCAACTGTACTGCCTACTGCGCTATTCCTTATTGCCATATCTATAGCGTTAGAGAACTTCAAACGTATCTCGTCATTCTTTAGTACTTCCGTATCCCACTTCTTTGCGAAATGATTCTTCCTGACTAATGTCTTGAACTTCAGCCTACTCTTCATCACTACTATATTGTGATCTGAGTCTATATCTGCTCCTGGGTACGCCTTACAATCCAGTATCTGATATCGGAATCTCTGTCTGACCATGATGTAATCTAATTGAAATGTTCCCGTATCTCCCGGCCTTTTCCAAGTATACCTCCTTCTCTTGTGATTCTTGAACAGGGTATTCGCTATTACTAGCTGAAACTTGTTGCAGAACTCAATTAGTCTTTCTCCTCTTTCATTCCTAGCCTCAAGCCCATAATCTCCTGTAACCTTTTCTTCTACTCGTTCCCCTACAACTGCATTCCAGTCGCCCATGACTATTAGATTTTCGTCCCCCTTTACATACTGCATTACCCTTTCAATATCCTCATACACTTTCTCTATCTGTTCATCTTCAGCTTGCGACGTCGGCATGTATACCTGAACTATCGTTGTCGGTGTTGGTCTGCTGTCGATTCTGATTAGAACAACCCGGTCACTGAACTGTTCACAGTAACACACCCTCTGCCCTACCTTCCTATTCATAACGAATCCTACACCTGTTATATCATTTTCTGCTGCTGTTGATATTACCCGATACTCATCTGACGAGAAATCCTTGTCTTCCTTCCACTTCACTTCACTGACCTCTACTATATCTAGATTGAGCCTTTGCATTTCTCTTTTCAGATTTTCTAGTTTCCCTACCACGTTCAAGCTTCTGACATTCCACGCCCTGACTCGTAGATCGTTATCCTTTCGTTGTTATTTTTTTCTCCTGGTAACCTCCGCCTTGGCAGTCCCCTACCGGAGATCCGAATGGGGGACTATTCCGGAATCTTTTGCCAATGGGGAGATCATCATGACACTTCTTCAATTATAGGCCACATGTCCTGTGGATACACGTTACGTGTCTTTAATGCAGTGGTTTCCTTTGCCTTCTGCATCCTCATGTCGTTGATCATTGCTGATTCTTCCGCCTTTAGGGACAATTTCCACCCATAGGACAAGAGAGTGCCCTGAACCTCTATCCGCTCCTGCGCCCTCATTGACAAGGCCGTTGGCAGAATGAGGCTGATTCTTATGCCGGAAGTCTTCGGCCGCCAATGCTGATTATTTATCAAAATTTAGGCAGTGGCGGGGATCGAACCCGGGACCGAAGACGTTTTGATTGTGAATCAAAGACGCTACCCTTTCTTTTTTTTAATCTCATTTTGTTCGCTTTTGTTCGTTGAATCTGCTCGGGGTGGACGTCGTAAGACATCCGTTTAAATTCGTTGTTGATCGATTAACTCAGTTTTTTGTTACAGAGGGCTGCTAACCCTCTGAGCGAACACGCTGAGCTACCGTGCCGGCAATCCCTAGACCACGGGTCGATGTGTAGTCCACACTAAATACGTGAAAACACGCACTATTCGGCTTCACTCTTGTATTAGACACTGTACTTTAAGATTCCGTTCAGTCACCCTAACGAAAAATATACTGTCCCGTACTAGACTACACTCATAGAATAAATAGAAAACGCCCCTCTTTGCAACACGTTTGTGCACCTCGGCTCGTACCTGTTCAGTCCCAAATTACGACCTTGCATAATAACTGCTTAAGCGCCTTTTCTTCGTTTCGAGCAATGTTTATCAAGTACGATGGCTCCAATTAAGCACTATGTGACGTTACGTAATATAAATTAGGGGAGGGTGTTTTACGTAGAGGTTATTGTCCGTGGCAATATAGGGACTCCTCTATTGACTGATTTTAGAATCACATAAATGGATGCACCCCAGAAACCGCCTTCTGCAGTTTCTCCCATTGTATGCAGTTTCAAATATTTCGAGCTCAAGAGCTGTACAACGTATTAAAAGTATTTAAATTATATTGTTAATCCTTCAGTCACTCAGTTTTATTACAAGTAAAATTCTGTACATTTTAGAAACTAGTTATATAATGTGTGGACTGCGAAGCTGTCTTGTACCTTCAAGCCGCCCGATGTGGCCGAGCGGGTATTCCGGCTTTCGCTGTCGCCGCGGTCGGACGTGCTAGCTAGTTGCTCCGCGTCGTCGGTGTCCTTGGCAGTGTCTACTGTTTGCCGTTGTGTGTTTCTGTGTTCCGCGTGATTCACGTGTATTGTACTTTTTTGTGGTCGTCCTTTTCGTCAGCAACTTGCCGATCCTGTACGGGATTCGGGCTTGACCGGATTCCCTACAGCTGCAGTGCCATGTCTACCACCATCCGGAAAAACACCCTGGTTTTTGGCTTTGACAAGGATACCCGCCGAGTTCAATCGACCGCCCTCGAGATTCATGACTGGCTAACCGAGGTAATAGGCATCACTTCTGATTCTGTGCGCACCACCCAGCTAGATTCTGATCGTTATTGTGTGTTTGTCAAGTTTCTCAGTCCAGTAGCAGTTGATCGACTTCTTGAAAAAATCGGCAAGCAAGTCCCTTTTGTTCATCGCGACGGCACCACTAGTATGGTTACTGTAACACGTGCCGATACCTCGATTCAGACAGTTCGAGTACTTAACTTGCCCATAGAGATTGACAATGCTAAAATTAAAGATGCACTTTCTAAGTTTGTTGATGTTAAAGAAATTGTCAACGAAAAGTGGTCGTCTCGCTACAAATTATAATGTTTCAATGGGATTAGATCTGTGGACATGGAAGTAAAAATGAACATTCCTTCTCACATCACGGTCGATGGTTATAAGGTTCACATTATATATTCTGGCCAAGCCCCCACCTGCCATATCTGCAATGAAGAAGGCCATCTTCGCCAGGACTACCCCCGCCGAGTTTTTGTCTTAAAAAATAATCTCCAGCCGCGGCGTAGATTAACACTTAACGAGATAATGGCAGTAGATACTTCTGGTTCTTCTGCACACCCTGATGTTGATGCTACCCAGGCACCTACCTCCGAGACCCCGCCCATAACCGCTGATGCGTTTCCACCACTCGTAGGACGGCAAACTGCTGCGCCAGTTTGTCTTGAAAGTGAATCTCAGCATAAGAAAAGGCCGCTGGAACGTAGTGATGAGCATTCAGATGAGGAAGTATCTCACACGACTCCTGCAGCCCGGAAACCAAAACCATCAGTCGCGGAGGATTTAGTACCAGATGATGTTATGCGGGTCAATTTTGAAGCCAGTGCGGATGGACTTGAGGGGATGCCGAATTCTGAGACGCCGGGTCATGAACAGGAACCTCCAATTTTGAGTGCCGCGCCCGAAGGACAACAGCCGCTACAACGTGCACACAGTGAGGAAGTGTTGTGTCAACAACGCGCTACAGCTGACACCCGACAACAAGTTCCGGGCGGAAGTAAACAAGCGAAAGTGTTTACCAACCTGCCAGCTGCTGGCGGCAGTGCTGCGACACCGACACCAACGCGTCTCAAAGAATCCACAAAAACTCCGGTACCTCAAAACGCCCCACGACGAAGGCTCAATCCACAGCCAAATCTCACCGTTCCTCGCAACAAGGGCAATTCCACTTCGTCGCAAACGGATGTAGTACCCCGAAATATTAGTTATGAAATTGTGAGGGAACGATTCGGTGATGACAACAGCAAAGAACTCGGCGAAGCCCATCCTCCACAGTAGTAATTCCGTTGGTACAAGGTTTGTTCCATGCTGTCGCCTAAGGTTACAATCGTGTTTCTTCTGTCTTTTTATCCGGTTATGGTTCGCAGCATTCACTGTGTCGTTTTTGCTACAACCGGCCTATGATTCGTAGTGTACCACTTGTCATGGTCTTTATTTAGCTTCTTGATCCAATAATCCTCTCATGGCAGCTCACATTATACCTCTTTTAATTCTGCAGCCTGCACTCTTGAGCTCGGTGCCATCGTTTTGTTATACTTTTACATATCATTACCTATATGCTACAGGCATACACTATCACTTCCCTTAATATCAATAGGATTACGTCAGAGTTAAAACTTTCTTTATTAAAACAATTTTTGTTTGACTCTGGTACAGATATTGACCTTTTACAAGAGGTTGCAACATGGCAAATTAACATTCCCGGCTATGTTGCAATAATCAATTTCGCTCCCGAATTGAGTGCTGGCACAGCGATTTTAGTCAGGGAAGGAATACCTCTAACCGATGTCGAAAAGTTAGACTCTGGACGGACATAGGCGTGAATATCATGGGCGTCAGTGTAATCAATCTGTATACACCATCTGGAAGTGCACGGCGCGCTGACAGATCCAAGTTTTTTAAGGAGGATATCATTTACTTATTGCGGAGAGACTCTCCAAACTTGATCATTGCAGGCGATTTTAATTGTGTATTGCACCATAAAGATCAATCCCCCAATTTTAATTATTCCCCTGAATTAAACTTTCTTGTCTCCCAAATGAAACTGAGGGACACGTGGGAAGTTAAGTATCCCACGCTTGTGAAATACACGCACATTTCACATAATTCCAGTAGCAGGATTGATAGAATCTATATGTCAAGTCACATAGTGAGGAATTTGCTACAAGTGGAAATCACTCCAGTCAGCTTCTCTGATCACTGTAGTGTGAGTGCCTGCATAAACTTAGACCGGCAACCAACTCACTGGTTTAGGAATCAGTGGAGCATGAATGTCGGCCTTTTAACAGACGACGAGCTCGAGGCCGAATTAAAGACAGCTTGGAAATTTTGCTTGCGCTCTATACACAACTTTCCGAGTGTTTTGGAGTGGTGGACCCGCAAGGCGAAGCCCAAATTACGGAAAGTAATTATATCTTATAGTATAGAGAGATCTTGGGCAGTTCACCGTACAATGGAATTTTACTACAGGGTTTTAAGGGACTTGTATGATCAGGCAGATGGCTCAGACAGGCGCTTGTCCGACATCAAGAAAATTAAAGCGACATTATTAAGCTTAAAGAGAAAACAACTGGAGGGTCTTAAAATTAAGTCAAAAGCCAGATCTGTTAGCGAGGACGAAACGGCTGCGTTATATCATCTGATTAAACATCGCAAGAACTGACGACGGATATTTATGGACGAACTTAGATTAGAAAATGGTACCGTCCTCACTGTGCAAAACGAGATAATCAGAGAAATCCACAGGTATTACAGTGCCCTGTATGAGGCAGAAGCAACGCAAGAGGACGATTCGGATGAGTTATTTGCGTTTACAACCTCCACAATTACGACCGACGACAACGCCAGCTTATTTTCGGCTTTTAGTCCAGATGATGTCCTTGAAATAATCCGCGGCTCCCCTAAAAGGAAATCGCCGTGCCCTGATGGCCTTCCGGTCGAATTCTATCAACGATATTGGAGTATCATAGGTGATAAGTTGACACAAGCCGTTAACGACGTCCTGCGGGGAAAGTTTGTACCATCAGAACTTCAGGAATGTAAAATCGTGTTGATTCCTAAAAATAAGGGATGTAAGAAGATTAACAACTTCCGGCCGATTTCTCTTCTTAATTCAGATTATAAGATTATTGCGAGAGCTTTAAACAAACGAATGATGCCGTTGGCCGCAAACATAATTGGGCAACAGCAAACTTGTGCTTATAGGCGATCAATATTTCAGACTACAGCACAATATAGAGATATCGTCGCTCTGTCGTCTGCCAGCACCATTAATTGCGGCCTCCTTTTTGTCGACTTTAATAAAGCATTTGATCGTGTCAGCCATAAATACCTCTTCGAAACGATGCGGAGGATGGGCTTCCGGCATGACTCCATCGCTGTCGTGCGCAATATGATCACTGGTCTGGCCGCCACGATCTCCGTCAACTGCCAGTTCACAAGACCCATTACCATCGCAAGGGGTGTCCCCCAAGGAAGCCCCCTTTCCATGTTGCTCTTTGTAATCTCACTAGAACCATTGCTGCGACTAGTACAAGAGCACATGACGGGCATAACGATCGCCGTTGGGGCATATGCAGATGATGTCGGCATCGTCGTGAGGAACAGGGAAGATGCGATTCAACTGGAGGCAGACCTCAGAAGCTATTGTTCCGCTTCTGGTGCAAAAGTGAATGAAGCCAAAAGCAAATTTCTACGTATACGGGGACTTGACGATGTCGGCCTAGAATGGGCTAACCATGTTACGGAACACAAATCTCTTGGGACGATACTGACGGTCCCCCCACAACGGATGATAACGGCGAATTGGCGGGATGTCTCACTCAAAGTCAATGGTGCTTTAATAGATAACGTTTATCTCAGCATGGACCAAATTCAGAGGGTTAAATTTATAAATACATGTATCCTGTCCCGAGCAAATTATGTGGCATAGGTCTTTCCAATCCCCATTGTCATAGCCAAACAGATAATGAGCAAGTTGACCAATTTTCTGTCGCGGTGGGAAATATTTCGAGTTGACGTGCAGACTGTGACCCTCGACCCTGTGCATGGCGGTATGGGTCTGACCGATCTGAACGCCAAAGCAATGGCTTTGTACATTAAACGGATGACATCCTTAATCCAAAACTACTCTGACACCCTTACGGCAAAGTTGTTTGAGGCAGTCGCTCCGGAAAGCGTAGCACCGCCGATCAATGTGCAAACGATCGACTACCAGCTCTTCCACATCCGCACATATTATCTGGAAAAGAGCTACTTGAGCGAGGTCCTTCTTCAACATCGACCCTTAACTGCCAAGGACATTCTGGAGCACAGGAAACAATATGAGGGCAAGAACAAAATTGAACAAAAGCACACTGGAGTCAATTGAGATGTCCTGTGGGCGAATATCAGCAGCAGTGCACTTCCGTCCTTGGTCAGGTCGACATGGTACAAAACGGTTAACAACATTATCAGCACAAATGAGCGCCTGCATGCGATTGGGCTAAGCGACACAGCCCATTGTCCAGATTGTCACCAAGTGGATACTGTTCCCCATAGATATACTTGCAGTCACCGCATGTGTAATTGGCAATGGGTTCGTCAAAAAGTCGCCCTTATGACTAGGACTTCTGAAAATAATATAGACACGAACTTACTGCACAGACCGGACGTCAAATATTTTCCGCCAACTAAAAATAATGCCGTCATGTGGCTGTTGGGCCAATATACAAGTCATGTCTTCAATCGGCTGACGGGCGACGATTACAGCGAGTTTCTGTTACACATGGAAACGGAATATACTAAAATTAGACACTACGCGGATATCCGTCGCAAGTACGGTAATATGCTCCATATTGCATTCAATAGAACAGGTATTGGATAGCTGTTCGAGCTCTAAAACCTTCACCCGTTTATGTATCAACCGAATGATCTGGCTCCAATCCCATAAGGGAAAAAAAAAGTTCCTCTACAATCAATGTGAGTGGTGACGGGTATGAGGGCGGCACCGTGGCCATGCCTCGGACTAATTGACCCCTGCCCTCCTTGCCTCCATCCGCCTGCCCCGCTCGCTAAAAAAAAAAAAATAAAATAAAAATAAAAAAGCGTATCGTCTTTCATTAAAAAAGCGGTTCTAGGCGCTAAAAAAAGGGATAACAAAAAAAGTTGGACAGATGATAGTTTCTTATACCTCTGGTCTATGTTCGATTCCAAAAAAGATAAAAAAAAAAGCGGTTCTAGACGCTACAGTCTGGAACCGCGCAACTGCTACGGTCACAGGTTCGAATCTTGCCTCGGGCATGGATGTGTGTGATGTCCCTAGGTTAGTTATTTTTAAATAGTTATAAGTTGTAGGGGACTGATGACCTCAGAAGTTAAGTTCAATAGTGCTCATAGCCATTTTTTTCTTTTTTTTTTTTTTTTTGTACGTTCAAACAAGAGAGTGTCTTTCGCCATAGAGCATGTGATTTTTGCACCTTAACGGGGTTTCGTTAATTTCTCAGCAATTTAACCTTTCTTGAAAATGAAAATTTGAATTAGTTGGCTTTTGTCACAAAATGCATTTTTCTGCTTGATTTGAGTTCCATTGCTCATTATTTGTGTGTAGTAAAGCAATAATGGAACTGACGGTCGACTAAATGCAATATTGGCAAGGTATTCTCGACTGGAAAGCATTTAAATTTCAACAGAACATTTGTTCCTAGTTAGACGAGCATGTTATACACCGTAATATGTTTTCACATTTGGAAAGTGTTCATTTTCCGGGGTAAACTTTGCAATTTAGGAAAAGGTCAGCAGCATATAAAAAGTGAGTGCCATCATTTAGTGTAATATTTATACACTGAAGCGCCAAAGAAACTAGCATAGATATGCGTATTGAAATACAGAGATATGTAAATAGGCAGAACATGCCTCCGCGGTCAGCAACGCCCATACAAGACAAGTGTCTGGTGCATATTACCAAGATTTAAGTGAGTTTGAACTTGATGTTATAATCGACGCACGAGCGATGAAACACAGCATCTCCGAGGTAACTATGAAGTGGGCACCTTCCCGTGCGACCATTTAACTACTGTACCGTGAATGTTTGGAATTCGGTAAAACATTACATCTCCGAAATCGCTGCGGCCGGAAATAGATCCCGCAAGAACGGGACCAACGACGACTGAAGAAAACCGTTCAACGTGACAGTTTAACCCTTCCGCAAATTGCTGCAGATTTAAATGCTGGGCCATCAACAACTGTCACCTTGCGAACCATTCAACGAAACATCGATAACGGCTTTCGGAGCCGAATGCCCACTCGTGTACCCTTGATGACTGCACGACACAAAGCATTACGCCTCGTCTGGGTCCGTCAACACCGACATTGGACTGTTGATGACTGGAAACTTGCTGCCTGGTCGGACGAGTATCGTTTCAGATTGTAACGAGCGGATGGACGCGTACGGATTTGGAGACAACCTCATGAATTCATGCAGCCTGCATGTCAGCAGAGGACTGTTCAAGCTGGTGGAGGCTTGTAATGATGTGGAGCATTTACAGCTGGAGTGATATGGTACCCATGATACGTCTAGATACGACTCTGGCAGGTGACACCCACGTAAGCATCTTGCCTGATCACCTGCGTCCATTCATGTCCATTGTGCATTTCGACGGACATGGGCATTTACAGCAGGACAATGCGACACCCCACATGTCCAGAATTGCTACACAGTGGCTCCAGGAACGCCCTTCTGACTTCAAACACTTTTAGTGGCCACCGAACTCCTCAGACATGAACATTAGTGAGCATATCTGGGATGCCTTGCAACGTGCTGTTCATAAGAAATCTTCACCCCCTTGTACTCTTACGGATTTGTGGACAGCCCAGCAGGATTCATGGTGTCAATTCCCTCCAGCAATACTTCAGACATTGGTTGAGTCCATGCCACGACGTTTGCGGCACTTACGGGTTCTCGCGGGGGGGCCTACACGATATTAGGCAGGTGTAATAGTTTCTTTGGCTCTTCAGTGTATTACAGGAATGAAAGTCTGAAAAGTGTTACAAGGAATAACACTCTTTCTTACTCTGGAGTGTGTCTGCTGAATTGCGTTTGTAGCTGCTATGCGTCGTCACCGCAGATGCAAAATTATATGGGAAAACTATTGAGTATAACGACGCATGTGTAGTTCAAGGTGTGCTTTCGGATAACCAGGCAAGCGAAGATTTGCAAATGATATTTCAACGACTGGCTCAGTAATCGCCTGTATACATGGTGTTTCAAAAAGGAAAAGTATATTTCAAACGCATATATTTACTAAGATGTAAGAAATACAACTACGAAACTTGGAATACCTATTTGCGAATCTCTTGGGTTATAGATATTCTATGTGTCCTCCACCCGCGACACGATCAGTAACAAATCGATACTCGAATGCCTCCGATATTCGGGTATACACGTCCATCGTCACTGATGTCACGTCAGTACGGATCCAGTTCTCCAACACTAATAGGCTCTGTGGTAATGTTGGTGCCTAAACGTTTTCCTGAATGAAATCCTACAGCATGAAGTCACAAGGAGTCATATCCGGTAATTGTGGAGGCCATCTGAGAATTGCTGAGTCGCCAGCAGTTTGATGACCGTTTCAACGGCTGAGTAGAGTTTCCCTTTTTAAAGATAGGAGAAAAAAACAAATTGCATAATTGAAAGTTAAATAAAAGATTCTAACACCACATGGCAACACCAGAATAATCCTAGATATCACCTGCTATCTCTAAAGGCAATTAAGTATTGATCATAAAATTTTAATTAAAACAACAATTTAAATGCAATAAAATCTGATTATGTTCAAGGTACACTCAAACCCCGTGACTACTACGATACTCACCGTGCGACAAAACATTTTCCTTCCTTTTAAACACTTTACACCACAAACCTCCCAATATGTGATGTATACGACACCCAACGAATTTTGACAAATAGTTAAACATAGATGTTATAATTAACCAGGCAGGTAAATCTTTTTCTCTCAGAATAAATAAAAAACACACAATTCAACTCTTACGCCCAGGGCTTACATCCGTTAAAGAAAGTAATATGCATTACATACCATTTGGTTGTAACTGGTATTTGAAATTTGTCTAGAATTACTCGTGAGACGCGTGCTGACTATGGTAAGTTCTGCTGTTCGCTGGTCTACATTACTTCACCCCGCATCTGAAGGAGCTGATGAGAACAGCTGCTGGCTGCACGGCATCCATCCTGCTTGTAGGAGTAAGTTACTGTTTCTGCCCCAAAGTGGAGTTGCTTCCCAAAAATATTAATTAAAAAATAAAACTGTCTGTGTTTCGTAAACCGTTTTCCTAATGCAGAAAATTTAATACAATATTTGAGCGCTTTTTGCTGTTTGAAGTTTATGAAATATATCAGTCGTGCCTAGTTAAAACAATGAACACAGGCCTTAAATCACAGCATCATATTTTACGGAACTGACGTATACATATGATTGTAAAGTAGATATAATGCATACTGATTGTTAACTTCGCGTAGAGATGTTGCTGTCATCGGAAAGCTAATTCTATGACTGAGCAATGCTACGCAAGCAATGTGTTCCATATGTTTACTTAGATTTTTAGAAGATTCATGTCTTTTTACACATCTGACCCCCAAAAACGAAAGCTCTACCTGTCATGTGACTGCACACCTTTGGGGTGATTTGGTAGCTGATGCCCCTCTTAGGCATGCGTTTCATTGAAGTTGCACCAGCTGCGACGTAGTCGCTTATATCAACAGTGATCCAACAGTGTCAAATGTTTTTTTATTCCAGTCTTTGATCACAATATCAATTCTTTTGACGATGACCGGTTTCAGTCTGTAATGTCCATTCTCAGATCTTTTCTACACCATGTCCTAAAGTGATAAGGCCGTAATGGCATCGTCATAACATATAAAAATAGTCAGCACACGATATATGTGACGATGCTGTGCTGAGTATATTTATATGTTTTGACGATGCCATTAAGGCCTTATCACCTTAGGACATGGTGTAGAAGAGATCTGAGGATGGTCATTACTGACTGAAACCAGTCATCATCAAAAGAACTGATATTCTTATCAAAGACAGGAATTAAAAACATTTTATGCAAGTGACTACGAACTTTTTCCGTGTGAGTGAATTTCTTTACTTTTTTACGTTTTATTCTTCATCTTTCGTCTGATAACGTACGACTAGAACTAACATTTCTTATTCTTGTTTCTTCGCGACTCAAACTTTAGTTGGGACCATACGCATATGTATGCATTTTGCTTACTGCTATTTTGACAGCCATTTTACTTTGCAGACATTGGTTGGTTTTAGAGTGGGCGTAGCCCTAAACCGGACGCCGACTTAATAAACGTCCACTTTAGTTAAAGTTCTGGCTGTCTCTTCTTTCATCAAAATTTTAAACTGACTCGCTGTCCTACGGCACCCAGCACGCTGAAGTTACGCAAGTTATCTTTCTTTAATGTTAATTGCAGATATGACGATTCCAATACCGGAATGCAGTTCTAATTAAATTAAATATTAAGTAATCTAGACAATTTTGTTTATAAAAATTCCATAATTATTGCAGATGCAATAGAAAATGTATTCTCTTTATTACTGGTAGCATCCTATTCAGACGTAACAAACTGTGTTGTCATATGTGCTGATACCAACCGTTTTTGTGGATCTGAGGAACTACAATCAAGAAGGTTTCGTGTTTTCAAGCTAGCGTTACTGCCTCCTAAAGCGAATACCATGGACCGTAATTTCAATAATAACACGTTTGCGAGTTTTACGCACGTCATTACTATGTCAGTTTTTCGTTCCAGAGAGTGAATTAATATAAAGGTAGTCAATGTAGATAGTCGGTAACCCGCCAGGGTAGCCGAGAGCCGCCGGCACGGTAGCTCAGCGTGTTCGGTCAGAGGGTCAGCTGCCCTCTGTAATAAAAAACTGAGTTAATCGATCAGCAACGAACTTAAACGGACGTCTTACGACGTCCGCCCCGAGCAGGTGCAACGAACAAAAGCGAGCAAAATGAGATTAAAAAAAAATAGCGCTAACGCGCTGCTTCCTGGACTCGGGTAGGCGCGCCGGACCCGGATCGAATCCGCCCGGCGGATTAACGACGGAGGCTGGTGTGTCGGCCAGCCTGGATGTGGTTTTTAGACGGTTTTCCACATCCCACTCGGTGAATACTGGGCTGGTCCCACGTTCCGCCTGAGCTACACGCCTCGCAGGTATTTGAATCACGTCCGCACTATTTCACGATTTACACTAGACGCAGACTGTCGGGGTACACTGATTCTGTCCTGGGGGGTACGGGGTGGCGACAGGAAGGGCATCCAGCCATCCCTAACACTAACATTGCCAAATCCGTTCACGCCGACCCGGCGATCGCTGCAGGACTATGGCGTAAGCGAAAGAAAGACAGAAAGTTATATAGATAGTCGGTAAACGTACACATTAACATGACAACCCCCTGCCTAAGTTCGATGTCAACGTGCAATAACGACTTTTACATGTCACCTGGAAGAAGTAACAGAGAAGGGTTTATAAAGCGAGTGTGTGTGTGCGAGCGTGTGCGCGCGCGCGCGCGCGCGCGCGTGTGTGTGTATGTGTGTGTGTGTGTGTGGAGGGCGGAGGGGGAGGGAGGGAAGCGGAAAACTGTGCAGTCCTTGTCGTGACGTGGAAAGATAGTGATTTATCTGACATCCAAAAGGGCATGGTCAATGGCTTTCGGGTAAAGGGTGGAAGCTTGTCCGAAACGGCCAAGTTTGTAAACCTTTCGTGTGTCGCTATGGTTAAAGTATACCGTGGGTGGCAAAACAGCGCTATCCAAAACTGGCACCAAGGCAATTGAGATGCATCACGGGCCTTTGATGGCACGGGTGGACGACGACTGTGGAGATGTGTACAGGTGAACAGACGTGCAACTGTTTAGCAACTGAGTGCCCGGTGGAACCAAGGGGCTGCGAACAAACGGCCGCCCTTGCTGACTGTTGGTCATCGACGAAAAAGACTGGAATTTGAAAGCCAGTATCTCAGTTGCACGTACACTGAATGGTGACAGGTGGCCTTTCATGTGAATCATGTCTTGTGCTCCATAAGACAGACGGCTGTGTGTAGGTGTGAAACGCCTGAATGCAAACGTACTGCAACAATTATCGGACGGGGAGTATGTTTTCGTGGCATTCCCTGGGTGATCTCGACATTCTGCAAGGCGCAATGGATGAACACAAGTATGCGTCCATCCTCTGGAACCACATGCAGTTTGTTTCCTCGGCAAGATGGCGTCTACCAGCAGGACAGTGCAACGTGTCGCACAACTCGCAGTGAACATGCGTGGTTCGAAGAGAGTAAGGATGAGTTTACTCTACCGCCCTGGCCACCAAACTCTCCGAATTTAAACCCAGTCCCGCATATGTGGAACCACCTCGATTGGACTGTTCGTCATGGTTCCTCAACCGAGGAACCTAGCGCAGTTGGCCATAGCATTGGATTCGGTAGGCCTACCAAAATCTCAGTGACTCTTCATGTACGTCTCGAAGCAGTCCGAGTTTCATATGGCGGTTATTCACCCTTCTGACAGGTGCCCATATTGACGGGACTGGGCAGTTCACGATTGACTGTGAAGAATTCCAAATGCAATGAGTACGGAAAAGGCAAGTGACACAGACCTATACAGTCATTTACCAAAAAGTCTCATATTCTGACAGGAGAAAGAAATGGAATAAAAGGAACTCTTTAAGTAGGATAGAGATCAACGTTACTCACAGTTCATTGCAGTGACTTATTTATATTCAGTGTTAGGACGTGTAGCATTTCCTCATACGCTCAAGATAATCATTTCGTTTTACTGTGTTCAAGATGCCGTAAGCCATTGCACGGTAACTCCACATACGTGTATTTTTTGAGTTCTGGCCACCTCACGAGACAACAAAGTCATACATTAACATAATACCACAAATACATACGAAGCATTCTCTGTTTTATTTCAGGAGGACTGTCCATAATCCGTAACAAGTTTCGTGACCGAATAACCGCGAATGTTCTAGCAAATTCCGGCGCGAACCAAGTTTGCCTTTCGGCTCGGAGAGAAATACGGCTGGAGCAGCGCTGAGCGCGGTGTGCTGCGGAGCGGCTCTGTTATATTCCGACCAAAGCGGCGGAAGCTGCCGGCAGATTTGCTCACGATCGGATTAATTTGCGAGGAGCCGGTGTTGGCTTTTGGAATTAAGTGTATTGCAGCCGCGGCTCGTTAGGCGCGACGGACCGGCGGTTCGCGATACGCCCGGGGACCGCGCGAGTCAATACAGGAGTCGGGGACCGCGAGGCATCTGGACTCTGGCGGGCAAGTCCCCGTAGTCGCGGGTGGCGGCAGATCATCTCCACTGTCCTCACGGAACGCCTCTAGCCTTTTTATTTGGTGGAGGATCCGAAATGTGGAAAGCTATGTGACAACTAGAATGGTAAGATTCTACGAAAAAGACACAAAGGAGTTAAAAGACATTAGCTGCCAGTGGGTACCGATTTAAATCAATCGAAAAAGTTGAAAATTGCCGCAGACCGGGATTCGAATCCGGATCTCCTGCTATCTAGGCAGATGCGCCGAACACAGTGGTAATTGAAACTGCACTGTACCGATGGGAAAACTTACCTATGAAAACCAATACCGGTATTTTAGCTCTAAGTAACAGATATTTTTCGGTATTTGAAGATGTTGGTTATGAAGTTATTTATAATTTTGCTAATAACTGTGGAAAAAAACCGTTTTATCAATTTGCCATAGCCGTGAGGCGAAAAATTATTTTAAAATAAACTTGTTTTTTAAACGCGTAATGTTTATTACTAATGTTTCCATCGGTTTGAAATATTGGGTTAGCATAGAAAATGGGGAAATATATTATTGGTATTTCAGTAACAACGGTGATAGAAACGAACAAGAAACACATTAGAATCGGAACAGCATTGCTCAGAGAATAAAGCAGCTGTTGTAGCAGGGCGTAGCTCATTAGACGATTCTTGTAGACCTTGTAAATGGAAAAATTAACACGAAATAAAGAATTCTGCAAGGTCAGTTCTCAATCTTCATCACTCACTGTTCGTAATGATCAAATGGTAGTATGATCTTCGATTACGGGTATAATATGAATTTTTGAGGAGAATTTGAAATAAGAGTCGAATACTGGCGATTTTCCGTGATGTTTAATACCTCATTAGTTTTCGAGAAAGCAGCGAATGGTGGACGGACTAAGTTTGTTTTTTAACTTACCTTTTTTATTTGATAATTTGATTCTGCTTTTCGTGAAATGTATAATGCAATTATGTGAGGGAGTCTTAAAATATTTTAGTCTTTATTAGGTGTCCACGTATATTACTTAAAATAACTGCAATAAAAAACCGAAAGTCACTTATTTCAGAAACCAGTTCCTTTGGGCAGTTGTAACCGACAGGTTGAACCGGAGATGGAAAAAACTGGTACAACCGAAAACTGGTTGTTTCAGTGAAAATAGCTGTCCCTAGTGCACGGACTACCCTAGCACGCCTCCCATGAGATTCAAATTTTCAGCTCATCCACACACTACCGATGTAGTGCCCATTGCTCATTATCCACATTATTCACGGCATTTCGGTGATCCCTGTAAGTCCACCTGCAGACATTATTTTGATCCTGCAGCCACTGTCGATGAAGACTCAGAGGAATTAAATACACGAGCTGCCAGTGGGGATTAATTTAAATGAATGAGGAAAGTTAAAAATGTGTGCTGGACCAGGATTCGAACCCAAGTGTCCTGTTTACTAAGCAGACGTGCTGACCACTAAGCTATCCAGCTACAATGGTGATCACAACTGCACAGACTGCCCTGGCATACCTCCCATCAGCGAATGATCAGCGCAGATGCACACTAACATGAATTCTTACGGGAATTGGTGAAATGGCAGTAGTACTACATCAGTGTTGTGTGGATAATTCCTCTGTGTCTTGATCCACAGTGGCTGTAGGATTTTACTAAAAGTTCGCCCCATGCCCTGGACTGATAAAGCCCTTTCATACACAATGTTAGACCCACAAATGTAATTAGTGTAATTGGAGAATATTACCTAGTCAGTATAACCGAACCCTCTCATATCAAATGTCTTCAAGTTAACGATTTAAGGATGGAGTAAATCACATATAAGATAACAGTAACAATAGTAATATAAGTAATTTATAAATTTTATTGTATACATAAGACATTAGAAATGTTTATAAACATTTAACATCCACCTCAGTGAACAACAAAAACTGTTTGAATAACTGTCGAAAGAGATTTAAGGGATATCATTCAACTGTATGCTCCATCATCATCATTGTACTGTCGTGGGGAGACAGACGTCACACTAAGCGGTAAATATCTAGATTTAACACGACAAGGTGATAGTTGGGGATTTATATGTAAACAAAAATTGTATATAAATGTGTGTATACAATTCAGTATAAGCTTTTTGAAGATACAATAAAAGGAAAGGAAGAAAGTGAATTTCTCAGTTTGTTGTTCACCTGTGATACTAGTTTTTAATTACTCTAGATAATATATTTACAAAATAAAATGCTTTTGTAAAGGGGATAGAGTCTTCTGAGTCACACATTCTGATTTGGACCATCGATACTTTTCCAAATTACTCAAATTTTGAGATGGTTCCTGTTGATAGTTTCGCCTTTAGCTATGGATAATGTGGTACAGAAATTAATAACCATTAGTCGTATTAATTGTATTGATTTGTAGGATAAAATGTTTGTGATTAACTGGTTTGGTATTGATAAATCTTCATTACTATTAGTTTCATTTTAATCCTTTAAACTTCAATATTTTGATGTTTTTGTGGAATACTTCACTTTTTTGTATATTTTGACGGAAAAATCGTAAACTACATAAATACATTACCACTCGATTTCAGATGTAGTTTCAGAATGTTCACAATTCTGCTGAAAGTAACATTCAAAGCTTTTATGTCAGACTGCTGCAGGTAAAAAAGTAGTATGCTACATTAAAATTTGAAAACTTAATAGTGTACATGCCTCTGTCCACGATATAAGTGAATTTACCTAGTCTGTAAATGGGATTGCTGTAGAGTAGCTTTGCAGTATTAAAGTAATAGAGAAACCCTAATGATTGTCTTAGTTGTTATTGAGAGTTGTTTTTGCATTGCTCCAGACAACACTCTTTTAAGTTATGAAACGAACTTGGCTGAAACATGGAAACCATTAACTACCTAAAGAACAACTCCAAATTTCGATACACCAATTTAATGTAGTTTGGAAGTGTTTGGCTTATGCCTTCCTACCCAAACAATCTAAATTTGGCAAGTACTTTCCCATAATGTTGAAATATATAGTGAGTTATTCCAAGTTTTGATGATTTGGAGGTATGTGAAAGACTTTTAGGAGGCTGATGTCTTAGTTTCATTGAGGTAACCATACCGAACGATGTGCGCCATCAAGCATTTGGTACTGTCGCGAACACCTGTACTACATTACAAATATTTTCAAAGATTAAAGTATACTGATGTGAATTTATGCAGTCTATTTTGGATTCTCGCAAAAGATGATGTTGTAAAGTGCAGATGGTTTGCTGCTTTAATAACTATGGAAAGGAAGGGGGAACAGAACAGAAGGTGATAGTAATGGTAGTAATAATAGTAGCAGTAGTATTTTAAGAATATGGAATATAATCAAAGACGTAATTTACAAGAAAAGAATCAGTTACCGCTAGACCAAGCAGAGTTCAGTATCATAGCAATGATTCTCATGAATTATTGGAATAAATTACTGATACAAGGGCGACATTCTTTTAGATTTGAAACTTTATAATAGTAATGAACAAATAGAACTTCAATCCAGTTTTTTATTGACTCACAATCAGTGTTTATTCATTACTTATTGCAATATCAACACAGATTTCATTTTATAGTGCTATAGCTCTATAGGACGAAATTGGTCAGCACATATTTTATATATAAAGAAAGAAAACTTGTCATGAACCTGGAAAATGTTTTTACCACGTCAATGGTGAAACTTGGCATATTTAACTTTAAAGAATCATTAACAGAACTTAGGAAGCGATATGGCTCAAGAATAACCATGGAACAACGAAGGCTACAATCCCAAAACTCTACAGTTTTGATGTGGCACTCACCTTCTGAAACATCGATCACACATTTGTATGAAAGACTTAACCAGTTTAAAATAGCTGTTAGAAACACACGATGACTGACGCATGATTATAAGACATTGCCTGTGAATCAGTGACGACCATCACTAAAATTTCTAGAAATCTCAGTTTGCTTCATTTACCATTGCAACTGCCTCGAGGGTAATGGCTGGTTTTTGGGGCCTATTTAGAAAAGAAAGAAACGTCTTTGTCGGTGGAAAAACGTATATCTGTAACATTTGAATATTTCAAGGAAGAAATGGACATCTTCCGAAATAGAGACGAAAACATGTATAAAATTTCGGCACCAAAATTCTTTTAGAGTGTCTCATCCTCTCTTTTTGGAAAATAAACGTGGTTGTAACACAGCAACACATATCAGCATCAAGAGAATATTTAACTGCACAATGATACGAAGCACCCGGATGCCAGAAATTTTCGGATACATGAGAACACACGTTGCAGCGTTGCTGCTTTCACAGGAACAGGATAACTGTTATATTTTCACAGTTGTTGCTGTATGCCTGCCCAGGATTAGTACGCTTATTTGCTTCAGTTCAATTAACTTCTTTTAATGACTGTGTTATGTTAACATTGTCTATTTGGTTTCAGTTAGCTGTTTATGTAGCTTTACCGCCATGTGATTATCCAGCCATTGAGCCAGGGTCGTGGAACATGTTTCCTACGAGCATGAGTACATAATTTCTGTCCTAGATCAGCTAGTAGTTCTATTTAGTACAGTCTCTGAGGCATTATCTGATGCTGCGAAATTACGTTTAATTTACGAAGCCTCAAAACGCAAACAGTAACGATTAGAAGTGGTAGCAGTTGTATTTGTGAAAACATATCCGCTACTATGACATTAACTATCGTCTGCTACCTCAACCAAAGTGCTCTATATCTGAACACAAGCATGTGGTATAGACCTCTGTATCAGTCTTCGTTCCCGCGTTTTTCGGCGAAGTTAATGGGCAAGTAGAACTTGGCGGGCACACAGCCTTGCTTCTGGGGCACAGCATGGAGTGAAACTTACTGCTGCCGTTGTGCCAGCTACCGTCTGAGTGTTGAATGTAACAAACAGTATGGACGCTTTTGTGTGCATCAACTCTCCAATATTTTGTGTCATGGAGCAGAATAATAGAATCGCGAATTACTCGATTTGATATCAGAGTCATGATTAGAAAATCACTGCTATGTTAGGTGCTTCATGTCTACCAAGTGGACCTAAGCTTTAGGTTCGTTATTTCTGATTCGACCTGTATCTCATGTTAAACTAGAGCTTCTCATGATAATTTTACGTGGAGTGTTTATTCTAAGCAATCAGTGATGTGTTCAGATCCCACTTGCTCTGCCTCTAAGTTATCGAAAGACTGGTTATCTCTCGTTACTCCTGTGTTCAGGAAGTTACATCCTCCTTCTTTCTGAGAAAGTAAACCTATTTAATGTATAAACGATTCGACGAATATAGACACTAAGGCATAAAAACGACGCAACACAAATAGTTAACCAAATGGGACGGAAATCGTTAGGTGAAAGGTACATGTACGAGGTGTGGCTAGAAAAAAACCGGACTAGTACTGGTGAAACAATAAAACGAATGCAATAAGGCTGAAAGTCGCGTGGCCTGTCACGTGACTCTCGCTCCGCCTACTGCTCGAGTTTCATCTGCCTCCTGCACTCAGTCTGCCAGTGGCGTCTGTTTTAAGTAGTTGACGTTTTGTCTGTGCGTCGGAAAATGTTGAGTGTACAGAAAGAACAGCGTGTTAACATCAAATTTTGTTTCAAACTAGGAAAATCTGCAAGTGAAACGTTTGTAATGTTACAACAAGTGTACGGCGATGATTGTTTATCGCGAACACAAGTGTTTGAGTGGTTTAAACGATTTAAAGATGGCCGCGAAGACACCAGTGATGACACTCGCACTGGCAGACCATTGTCAGCAAAAACTGATGCAAACATTGAAAAAATCGGTAAACTTGTTCGACAAGATCGCCGTTTAACGATCAGAGCGTCCTGGCTACCCTACGTGAGCGAGTACGGAGAAAACGGAACGATTTGTGGAGGAAAAAGTCATGGATCCTTCACCAAGACAATGCCCCAGATCACAGTGCGTTGTCAGTGAATACGTTTTTGGCAAAACACAACATTCCCATCTTAGATCATCCACCCTATTCACCTCATTTGGCCCTCCGTGACTTTTTTCTTTTCCCTAAAGTCAAGTCAGCTTTGAAAGGAACTAGATTTGAGACTGTTGAAGCAGTAAAAGAAAAAGCGACGGAAGTAATGTATGGACTTACCGAAAATGATCTGCAGCACTGCTATGTACACTGGAAAATTCGTATGGAGCGGTGTAGAGACCGAGGAGGAGAGTACATTGAAGGAGATAACATGAAATTGTAAATAATTGTAAATAAATGTTTTTCCAGCATCAGTCCGGTTTTTTTCTAGCCGCACCTCGTATAGCAAACCAATGGTTATAATTTCAGAAAAATGGTATGATTTATTCTGGAGCAATAGCTCCACAACCTGCCCAGATCCTTAAAGCGTTGGTTCACTTCTGGCCCTTTTGCAAGCGTGTTTCAGCTTGGCTTTGATTGGTAGTGCTGATGGATATCCGCCTGAGGATTATCATGCCATATTCCATCCGGCTGTCGCGCAAGATCGTCGAAATCCTGAGCTGGCTGAAGGACCCTGCGCACAGTGATCCAAATGTTCTCAACAGGGGAGAGATCGGCGACGATGCTGGCCTAGGTAGAGTTTGGGAAGCACGAAGAGAAGTAGAGGAAACCCTCGCCGTGTTGTGGCCGAGCGATTCTGGACGCTTCAGTCCGGAATCGCGCTGCTGCTACTGTCGGAGGTTCGAATCCTGCCTCGGGCATATGTGTGTGATGTCCTTGGGTTAGTTAGGTTTAAGTAGTTCTATTTCTAGGGGACTGATGACCTCAGGTGTTAAGTACCGTAGTGCTCAAAGCCATTTGAACCATTTTCTTGTGGGCGGGCATTGTCTTGCAGAAATGTAAGCGCAGGATGTCTTGCCATGAAGGGCAACAAAACGAGGCGTAGAATATGGTCGACGTACCGGTGTGCTGTAACGGTGCTTAAGATGACAACCAAAGGGGTTCTGCTATGAAATGAAATTGCACAACAGACCATTAGTCCTGGTGTAATAAAATGGCTGCCACTTTCGGTGATTCAATACACCATCTTCATGAAAGAAAGTGGTAGTCATGTAACTAATTACGTCGAAAGGAGGGCTGTAGGTGTTCCATTATGTTACATAAGTGAACTGCCAAAGTCTCTCAAAACTTCAATCTGAAGGATGGAAACACAAAAAATTTGTCCTGGTGGTGGGGCCATATGATGGACGATAGTACGGTTAGTAAGCCCCCTCTGCCCTCAGTGTCTCCAGAACCGTCTTCGCTGGTCATTTCGGGTCACTTAGAAAAATGACACATCACTGAAGGCAATTTTACTTCAGTAAATGAGATTACAGGACATAGACGTGTCTGTAGGCCCAAGAGAGCGGTGGGGTATCAACCTGTCGCCCATCACACTGACAGCTGGGAGTGATGGTGTGGGGAGCCGTTTTATTTCATAGCAGGAGCACCCTATCATCCACGAAATCCTTATACCACAGCGGCACGTCACGATTCTCTACGCCCCGTTTTGTTACCCTCGTGGGAAGCCACCCTGGGTTTACATTTCAGCAAGATAACGCCCTCCAGGACGCGGCGATAATTTTTCTTGCTTGTCTTCCTGCTTGCCAAACCGTACCTTGACTGGGAAAGTCTCTGGATCCCTGCTAAGATGAGAATGTTTGGAGAAATACGGGCTAGGACTTCCAGTGAACTCGGGATTCTGACGATCTAACGCTCCAATTGGACAGAATATGGCACGATATCCTTCAGGAGGATATGCAACAACCCTGTCAATCAAAGCTGAACTTAATAGCTGCTCCCATAATGGCCCGAGGTGGACCAGCTCATGACTGACGTGTTCAGTTTCTGAATAAATGATACAGTATTTGTGAAGTTTTAGTCATTTAATTGTGTGTACACGTACATCACATCTAGCGATTTCAGTCCCATTCTGATATTGCTTTGTGGTAAGTAAGTAATTTTTCTTCGATTGTATTTCTTGTCCATCTTCTGCAATGGTCCAGATGTTGACCAAATTTTCCGCTAAGTTAACAGTATCTATTTACATAGGATGATGGCTCCCCGAGAAAAATGACTCGCGCTCCTCTTTATCAGTCGACATTTCGTGACTTCTGTTGCAATTTGGTGACACTTTTCATGCGAATGTGTTTTCTTAAGCAGCAAACCTGCTAAACGAAATTCAAAGTTATCAAGTTATCACTAGCGTCAAACTCAATTGCTTTGCTGTATCGAGGACTGTCTGGAAATTATAGCCGTCGGTCCATGTCAAACGCTGTTCTAAATTCTTTTCACTTCTGGTTAGCTCATTTATTGGAACTTGTGTTTCAGATACTAATGATGTAGGATCATAGTTTCGTGGGTTATAGTTTCAGTGGTCTCTCGTAAATTTCTTCAACTTGGCCACATTTATCGAATATTTGAGGAAAGACAGTGTTCCACATCTGTGGATATGAATAGTAAAAATAGTCACCCTCATTGAAGTTTATCGGCATGACCAAAAGTCCACTCCTCCTACACGAAAAAATCAGCCTGTACACATATTCCTCAAGCTGCCTTACGGCATGTGGCGGAGGGCTCTATTGCTGTTCCACTCACGAATGGCACGTCGGACGATTGACTGAGAGCACTTCGTATGAGCTCTAATTCTTCTTACTTTCCCATCACAACAGTTCGCAAGAGGTGCGGGGGAAGTGTACAATTTCGCAAGAGGTGCGTGGAAGAGTAATATGTCGCCTGATTCTTCCCGAAACATACTCTTTTAATCTTGTATTAGTAAATCTCTCGTGAATCTCAACACCTCTCTTGTGTTGTCGGGTACTGGAATTCGAAACTCAATAACGCTCTCTAACCAAATAAATAATCCTCCTTTCGTTGGGTCTTCCCTACCTTTTTATTCATCCTATCTGGTCAGTGTCCCACACTGACAACCTATGTGCAAGACTCGGTCAAACGAGCGTTTTGTGACCCCGTTCTCTCGCTGATGAATCACAGTTCCTTAAGATTCTCTTAATTAATTATAACTGGCATCTACATCTTATATTATTTTTAGATGTGGTCATGACATTTCAGGTCGCTGTGTATGTTCGCTCCAACGTATTTTACGGTAGCAGAAACTTGGTGGATGGTAATTCTTGCCTTTTAACAGTTAGTAATTCTATTTTGGAACTTATGATGAGCTGAATAAACATTCTGCCATCCTAAAAAACCCAAAATATATAATCGTCTACATCTGCATCTGAAATAAGTCGCGTTGCTGTGCAGTGCGATAGCGCTTATTCAAACAAAGTGGTTTTTAAATAGTGAACCGGAAGTGTGGACGCATAAAGTGACATGAAACAAAAATTTACTTCGCTATCACGTTTACTGTGAGTCTATAAAAGCAAACTGAAACGATAAAGAACTTGGATCTGGGAGTGGTAAGGTGCTTAGCGAAAAATATTTGTTCGCCAGAGGTGCCAAGTTTAAAAGCAAATCGTTGGGCTCTGAGAAATCACTAAAATGTTCAAAATTGGCTCAGAGATGTTATAAATTACACATCCCTAAAGAGATGTCACAGGAAATAATATATAAAGGGTCGTCCATTGATAGTGACCGGGCCAGATATCTCACGAAATAAGCATCAAACGAAAAAACTACAAAGAACGAGACGTCTAGCTTGAAGGGAGAAACCAGATGGCGCTATGGTTGGCCCGCTAGATGGCGCTACCATGGGTCAAACGGATATCAACTGTGTTTTTAAAAATTGTAACCCCCATTTTTATTACATATTCGTGTAGTACGTAAAGAAATATGAATATTTTAGTTGGACCACTTATTTCGCTTTGTGATAAATGGCGCTGTAATAGTCACAAACGCATAAGTACGTGGTATCACGTAATGGTATCACGTAACATTCCGCCTTTGCGGATGGTACTTTCTTCGTGATACATTACCCGTGTTTAAATGGACCGTTCTGTGGTAAACCTCCCGTATTCTGATGTTCCTTAAACCTGGTAAACCGCCGTCCGCCGTCTCCTCCTACCGTCCCATCAGCCTTACCTCGGTCTTCAGCAAGGTCCTGGAATCCATCCTCACCCGACGCATCCACCAGCATCTCCGCCAGCACCGCCTTCTTCCCGTTACCCAGTGTGCCTTTCGGCCGTCCTTCTCTTCCGACGACCTCCTTCACCTCACACAACTCCTTTCCGAACAGCTTAATTCCCGACATAAAAGTTTTCTGGGTTTGGTACCGCGTCATAATGTAAAAAAAAAACTGCTGCTGCTATAGAAAAGCTTTTACTATATCAATGGACCACCCTGTATACATCTGTGAAGCAGACAGAATACGGACTATACGGCAACATCAGTAAATATATATATAAATCAAGCAGGAAGAATATTTATTTCACTGATTTGTAAAATAATGTACCCGTCTGTGAAGTAGGCTTTTGAACCAATAGATAAGAATCAGAAGATGAGAAAATTAGTATTAAAGTTTTATAGCTATATGTTCACGTCTGTGAAGCACCGAAAAGGAATTACTGTATCACTAAAGTGCATGTTCACAAAAACCATAAAATTTAGAACAATTTATATGTCTGTGAAGCAGACTGTAGCGTAAATATACATCAATTACATTTTTTTTAAATTCCAGATCAGTGATTGAAGCTTTTGGATGAACTAATTGCAGTCACACAAAAATACAAGAAAGGAAAAGATTCGGTACTATACATAGACGACATAGCCAAAAGGAAGTCTCGTTTGATTCATATGCGTATTCTTAAAAAGGAGAAAATGTAGTATCTAGACATCTGTGAAACAGGCTCAGGGATTTACGAAGCACTTATATGAGCAACGAAGTATCAGGCAAGCGAAGAGCCTCAAACATAGAAATTAGGCGAATACAGTAACGGCTCGATTTTAACCGACTTGCCAGGCAGCTTCTCGACGAATTCTAAAATACACACAAGGTTTACATATTAAATTTACACAGCAAGAAAATGACAGTCAGTACGACAATCCCAGTCACAACAGAAACATGAAGTCATGTGGACCGCTAATATCGGATAAAAAAATAAATATTTTTGGAAGGGCCTTAAATACGACAAGCAACAGACTTTAAAAGTTTAATTTACAGAGGGTGTGCGTCTCCTGACTCTGATGCATTTAAATGACTATTTGTTTTCTATAGGCTCGTATTGCCAGTATGCTGATCCACTCAACGTCTTCGGACAAACACAGCCGGTAGAAAGATCCAAAACATTGAAATGTCGAAATAACAAACGACAGAGGTGACTGGATATGGAGGAGGTGTTGTCTCGTGAATCCTGATCAGCTCTTTAAGCCCACAAAAACGTTACTCACCGTCGTTCCCGTATCAGGCCGAAGCAAATCCCGTACCATCCGTGTGGCCAATGCCACCAGCCAAGGCAGCAGAAACTCGCCCGAAATCCAGCTCCAGAATACGGCCCGTCAGTCCTGAAGCAAGTTGAAATTGCAACTCCCCAATAGCAAAGGTTCGAGCGGCGAAGTAAACATCAGCCACCCACACACGAAGAGGAAGTACCACAGCTCAGGAGTATAAGCTGCTGTAGCACGCGAGGTTAAATCAAAACAGCCAAACCCCAGCCGACCAAGTCTGAGACTCGCGCGTGCGTAAATACCTTGTGGGTCCGCCCCATGTGCCACCATTCAGGACGCCAAGAATGCCGTAGCTCAGCAACGCTAGGCAGAGAGGTTCCTCAAGTACAGCAACTGATGGAACTACGCCGCGCACGGCCCACAAATACATGATCAAAGGGCTCCATTTACATTTTTCTTTACTACTGCATGCTTCTTTAGATAAAGGAGTCAGCCACGATCACGTAGAAGCAACCATGTGTAATAATTACACTACTAAACCATCGGTTACACTCTAAGGCAAAAACAAAGACACACTACGAATTATCCCAATGGGACGGATATCGGTGGATGTGACGCATATGTAAACACAAAGAACTAACTGCAATTTCAGAAAAATTGGATGATTCATTCGAGGGAAAGAGCTTCACAAATTGGGCAAGTCAGTAACTTGTTGGTCCACATCTGGAGCGCGATAACCACCTTAAATAGTTTGTACATCCCAAACTTTAGAAGAAGGAGCTAGAGCAAGCTTAAAGTCTGGTTTAATCCGTAGCTATATCAACATTTTCGTCTACACTTTCTGAATTACTATAAATAACGTGGCTGGGGGTACTTTACATTCTACCGATCATTACGGGTCCTCGTTCGACCGCATGAAACGCAGAAATAATGAGTGAGTCAATGCTTGTGTCTGCGCTGCTGGTGTGTAGGAACATAAAGAACATCCGTAGTTTCCGCCCCGAAAAATCTGTTCTTGAAATTTTGTGAGCAAGTTTTCATACGATGTTCCTCATCCTTCTTCGGAAAACTACCAACTAAGATACTTAAGCGCGTCAGATGCACTCTCGCGCTGGTCAAACAGGCCTTTGAGTATCCACAACGGCATTATTTACGCACTCACGATCTCCACCAGGCCGGCTTGAAAATCAGTACATACGTTCAACAATATTCTAATTTAAGACAGAGAAGACGAACAGATCATTGGAGCACAGGCTCGGATAAAGGTACGTGAGGAACAAAAGCGGCCGTACCCTTCTAGAAGGAAACATCCACTGCGTTTAGTTTAAGCTATTTAGCTGAAGACAAAAAATGTAAATCCAGACAGGCAGAGGAGGATCTGAAGCACCGTTCTCTAGAATGTGAGACCATTCTCCTACCAATGTGCATCTCACGTTGTGTTTTCTAGTTCAGGTTGTGTAAGTCTTCAATGAGACGTTACAATTACACATGAATGAGCGTGGGCGACAATCTAAGGGGCACGAACAGCTGACTTTTCTCCTTGACGGGGCAATAGCCATAACGCGTTTATTTAATAGATAATTGAAAACTACGGTTTCATAATTTAGGATCTTAAGCTTGGCTGCAGCAGTAGCTGTGCAAATGTTGTATATAGAATACGAACAGCCGCCAGTTGCGAAACGTAGGTATCAAAAGCTCTTGTGCTAGGTTCCAGCCCATTCTTCAGACATCTTATTACCTGCCTTCAGAATTTTAAAAGCTGGGTAGCTACAAAATTTAGAACGTTAAGCGTTCCACATTTGCAGCTACAGACATTCGTAAGATTCTAAAGTTTGTGGCTGCCCAGGTATCCAAAGCTGCTACCAAATACATGGACGTATCTTTTAAAATTCTGAAGGCAGGTAATAAGACTTCTGAAGAAGGACCATCTATATGGGTTGGAACCTAGGACAAGAGCTTTTGACTACTTCCTTCCCTAACTGGTGGCTGTTTTCATTCTGTTTATAATGTTTCAGTTTTATGTTTCCCTCACGCTGATTGACAGCAAGTTAGCATGTTTTCAACTGCGCAGCTGGGTTGAGTTATTTAGTTTTGTACATCATCTTCCGCAATTCCTGAAAAACGCTTGCTGTTAGGTCGTCGAGATGCTGTACTTTAAACATGAAACCCTGCCGCACACACGTCAGATTAGACTTCTTGTTATTAAAGTATTTTGTGAGTTGAAGACAAACTAGGATATTCTATAACTGCGGCTCAGCCACGTCAGGATTCTACTACAATAGGCGATATCGGAAGTATACGGTGAAGAGCAACGGAAGTTGATTGGCTTGTTTTAGTGAGACACTGTCAAGAGTTTACAATACATATTAGGAAATGCTCCTCCAAACTCATAAGTAAGCTATTTAAAAATTCCAGGAAATGGTTGTCAGAATGGAATCTACGATCACTTCTTAGCTCACTAAGTACCAGTTCCGCAGTAAAGTGAAAAGAATAATTAATATATTTGTAAGAGGTCCATGATTAAGGAATTTGTTGTTAACGCACTCGAGCAGATGTAATTTCGATGGATTGCTCACGCGCTGCCTGCGATATGTAAGCTAGAAGAGAATCTCAGATCAAAGAGCAGTGTTGACTGCAGTAGGAACTGTGTAGCAGTTGGAGTAAGTAGTTGTAGCTAAGAGTCGTGTGTGTGTGCATTGGTTGGGCCGGTCGTGGGGAGCGATGGCGGAGCCTGAGCGTTTAGTATAAGGTAAAAGCAACTTCACGCATATGTATTATTGTTATATCAAGTCCCATGTAAATGTTGTAAAAAAATCTCTTAGTAATAATCTTTCTCATAAAAAGTAACTTTTGACAATCATTCATTTCAATTTAAAGAATTTACTAATTTCTCCAATCCTTGGTCATCCCGATTATTGAAAAGAAAAATCAGTTATTTCATTTTATACATCGGGCATCATTGCACTCGGCTGCGCCAGAAATATTTCTTATAGAAGCAGATATATATATGCGTTATCGGGCGACCTTATTGAGGTAAGAATTTTCTATTTATTCAGAATGATCTTTCAGGGCCATGACGCAGCACTGCTGACTCCAAAATTCACCAGTTTAAATTCACAGTCATTATTGAAAAGTTATAAGTGAGCGACAATTTTTTATTGAGAGATTAGTCACATTTTATTATTGGTAGGTTACGAAATTTTACTGTTGGTAGGTTTTGGAGTGTATCTGTTGGAAGGTTACGCTGAATGTTAATTATATAAGTAATTACATTTTACTGTTGGGAGGTTTCGGAATTTTTCTGTTGGGAGGTTACACTGAATGTGAATTTTATTCATATTATTTTATTGTGGGGAGGTTACATATTATTCGAGAAACACCATCACCGCCTATATAAGCTTTTATTTAAACAATGACGCTGTGGATGTAAAATACTGTGTGATGGGTAAACAAATTTCTCACCTTCAGAAGTGGACGAGTTCTTCATTTTGGTAACACTAGGAAAGAGAATTGCGGTACTGTTGACTGGGAGAGTCCCAGAAAGCGACCAGTAACCCAGTGATGTCCGATGCTGCAGCTGTATGGAGAGAAGTCATTACGCTAGAAAACTGCTCCATAGAGTAGGGTCGACGCTTGGTGCTCGGAATAGAAATTGATCCACATCACAAACAGATGCTAAGTATTAGTATTCATAGGAACTAATACTTTTGATCTCAAAAATTATTAATTTAATTTAATTACCGGTTTAGATAATTACTATTATCATCAAATTGATTAATTTTTTAAATTTTTCCACTGTCCCCGCTCCATCAGGCAGTACACTCAGCCCACTTTTGAGCCAAGGGACAAGTGCGACGAGAAAATGCTAATTTAATAGGTGAAATATGCGAATTTAAAGCTTTTCAAATGTTAAATAAATTTAAGGTTTTGTGTATAAAAATCTAGTGTTTCTTTGAATTTGATTCAAACAGAAATAATTAAAAGGCAAAATGTAATCAAAAGGAACACACTTAAACGCTTAAAACATAATGTAAAAAACGTCTTAAAAAGAAGCACTTCACTGTCATCAAAACTGGAAGAATGGTATCGATGGAATCGATGATGGGAGATAGAAATGGAGGAGTAGCTTGGGATGTCTTAAGACCACAATTTAAAGGGGAAGAAGGGAGCAGCTAAAAGAGGAGGGTACAAGAAAATGGGTAGGGAAATACGGAAATAATAGCCTTGATGAGGCGCATTGGATTTATAAGTTGGTAGGATAGGTAAACGTCGGGACGCAGTTCATCATTTGGGAATGGCAGAGGGTTGAAATTTCGTCGGAAGAGGACGTTAAGGCTGTGAAGGGGTGCGTTTGGTAGGATGTGTCGGTAGAGGCGCGCTGGGTACTAGGATTGGAAAATACAGGGTCAAAAATATGATTATTGGAGTCGAACTGGGATTCTGTAGGTTCTCCAAGGTGTTCAGTGTGAGTAAGGAGAGGCGCCAAATTGATGATACGGTAAAGGGAACATGTGGGGCAAGGTAAATATATGTGGAAAACAAGACCGCGTGCACGACGTTTGAGAATCTGAAGGAAATAACAGCACATAGCTGGGTTGGATAACCATATAACATTTGCCTACGACATTGTGGATTGGATCAAGGTTTTTTTAAGTGTCGAGGGCAGTGGAGGAGTGTAGTCCTCAAGTTTGCCAGTTATAGATGGTTATTAGGCGAGGTTTCCTTGTTAATTGACGGCTAATCCAATATACACTCCTGGACATTGAAATAAGAACACCGTGAATTCATTGTCCCAGGAAGGGGAAACTTTATTGACACATTCCTGGGGTCAGATACATCACATGATCATACTGACAGAACCACAGGCACATAGACACAGGCAACAGAGCATGCACAATGTCGGCACTAGTACAGTGTATATCCACCTTTCGCAGCAATGCAGGCTGCTATTCTCCCATGGAGACGATCGTAGAGATGCTGGATGTAGTCCTGTGGAACGGCTTGCCATGCCATTTCCACCTGGCGCCTCAGTTGGACCAGCGTTCGTGCTGGCCGTGCAGACCGCGTGAGACGACGCTTCATCCAGTCCCAAACATGCTCAATGGGGGACAGATCCGGAGACCTTGCTGGCCAGGGTAGTTGACTTACACCTTCTAGAGCACGTTGGGTGGCACGGGATACATGCGGACGTGCGTTGTCCTGTTGGAACAGCAAGTTCCCTTGCCGGTCTAGGAATGGTAGAACGATGGGTTCGATGACGGTTTGGATGTACCGTGCACTATTCAGTGTCCCCTCGACGATCACCAGTGGTGTACGGCCAGTGTAGGAGATCGCTCCCCACACCATGATGCCGGGTGTTGGCCCTGTGTGCCTCGGTCGTATGCAGTCCTGATTGTGGCGCTCACCTGCACGGCGCCAAACACGCATACGACCATCATTGGCACCAAGGCAGAAGCGACTCTCATCGCTGAAGACGACACGTCTCCATTCGTCCCTCCATTCACGCCTGTCGCGACACCACTGGAGGCGGGCTGCACGATGTTGGGGCGTGAGCGGAAGACGGCCTAACGGTGTGCGGGACCGTAGCCCAGCTTCATGGAGACGGTTGCGAATGGTCCTCGCCGATACCCCAGGAGCAACAGTGTCTCTAATTTGCTGGCAAGTGGCGGTGCGGTCCTCTACGGCACTGCGTAGGATCCTACGGTCTTGGCGTGCATCCGTGCGTCGCTGCGGTCCGGTCCCAGGTCGACGGGCACGTGCACCTTCCGCCGACCACTGGCGACAACATCGATGTACTGTGGAGACCTCACGCCCCACGTGTTGAGCAATTCGGCGGTACGTCCACCCGGCCTCCCGCATGCCCACTATACGCCCTCGCTCAAAGTCCGTTAACTGCACATACGGTTCACGTCCACGCTGTCGCGGCATGCTACCAGTGTTAAAGACTGCGATGGAGCTCCGTATGCCACGGCAAACTGGCTGACACTGACGGCGGCGGTGCACAAATGCTGCGCAGCTAGCGCCATTCGACGGCCGACACCGCGGTTCCTGGTGTGTCCGCTGTGCCGTGCGTGTGATCATTGCTTGTACAGCCCTCTCGCAGTGTACGGAGCAAGTATGGTGGGTCTGACACACCGGTGTCAATGTGTTCTTTTTTCCATTTCCAGGAGTGTATTTTAGTATATTAGTTAACTGGATAGGACGGTCATATACGGTCCTATAGAAATAAAAATATACAGCTTTTAGTCTATAGTCGTAATTTATTTGTAGCCCACGGGTAGCTGTTCCGGTACGCAGTATCGTTCTTGGGCCACCCCTGGCAAGCGGCTGAATTGGTCGTTGTTCCACCGACGGTACGTCCGAATTATGTAAGGTAGAAGGCATGGAGTCGAAAGGTGCTGGCGGTTTATCCCATTATCATTGCTTGGGTTTTGGAGGGGTTAATATTGAGTAACTAGGGACTACATCAGGAGGTAAACTGCTTCAGACGGAGTAGCATTGTCGATATTTCTGTTGTGTAGTGCAAAGAGCAATGAGAAGGTTGCAATCGGCGGTTTGGGTATATCGAAAAGCGTAAAGGAGAAGAAAGGAGAGGTGAGAGAACGGAGCTTTGGGGCACACCTGCAGTGGGATGGAATGTATCGGAAATTTTACTGTTTATAGTGACACAAGATGGACGATTCGATACGACGGAGGCGGACATACTTAGCTGAAAGTGTGTAGAGCATAGAATTTTTTCTAGCCTACCACAAGGTGTGCATTAGAAACGACTGCCACCCTCCTTTATCACATCGAGATAGTGTCACAACAAAACATTTACTTTTCTGACAGTAGATTCAACCTATACCCAGTTTTACGAATCATCTGGTATATCACAAAGATCGGCCGGATTAATATTCAGAAATACGATTGAATTAATCGTCAATTAAATATTATCAGACTCACTTTCCCCGGTAGTTAGGTACCACCGTAGGCTTTCACAATCAGAGGACTTCTGTCTTTTAAGGGCGGAGTAATTTTCCAAGACTCGATGTAAATACTCCTAATAATTCACAGTATGGCGAACAGCCACAAAGGCTGTTCGACCCGTTATTTTTAATTCCAGACCACGGCTTCCTCTCCCCTTTCGATGAGTTGCCGCTATTTCAGGAGTCTAACTTCGGAATCGTGACACCAAGCCTTCCAGATCACCGAGGGAGGTGGCACAGTGGTTAGCACTCTGGACTCCCATTAGAGCGGACAACGGTTCAAAACCGCTTGATTTCCCTAAATCGCTTCAGGCAAATGGTTCCTTTAAAAGGGCGCGGCCGATTTCCTTCCTAATCCTTCCTTAATCCATGCTTGATTCGGTCTCCAATGACCTCGTTGTAGACGGGACGTTAGACACTAATCTCCTCTTCCTTGCAGGCGAGAACAAAAGAGGCTCTGCTTAGGTTTGATACGGGCTCCTCTTTCTGCCGGCTGACGCTTACCGGGTTGCGGTTCCGTAACAAAACTAGTGGGAGAGGCATTCTCGTCCTCTGTTGCTTGCAGCTGTTAGTTGCAGCACGTCCGTGGAGTTTAGTAGCACAGAAGATGCTGCCATTTGTATGTCTTCGTGCATGTCTACTGTTCCTGGCAGTTCCCATGGACATTACAACGCCAGTTCCAGCTGTTCAACTGCAAATATGTCGGTCGTGAACCATCACAAATGCAATGGCTTGCATTTCGACAGGTTAGTGACACAAAACTAAACAAGCTTACTCGATAATACTATGTACTGGTCCTACCTGGGCTTCAGTTTATTCTTTCTCGTGGGTAACAATCCTAACAGTTCGACTGGACGAGGTAATAGAACGCTCGGTTATATTCAATTTTTTTCCCTTTATCTTGCAGCATGAGGTTTATGGTGTTCCTGCGTATTTAGTATTCGGTATTTTAGTTGCAATAGGCTACCTCACATATCCATTAATGTATTTGTAGAAATATATGAAAGATTTTAACAGATATGTCCGACATCTACTGTTGCGTATAGAATTCCCCTATTGTCTCCTACAATTCTTAAATTAATAATCAGAAATCCATGCTAGAAGAGATGAGGTCCGATGCTAACCACGGTCGAAACAACAGAAGATTAGTGAATCGGAAGATACATACCCATTTAATTTCTACAACCATATCACCACATTTGTTCTTTTAAAACAGAACCTACGGAAGCCTCCAGGTCTGCAAATGCATAAGAATGAAGTTTGAGAAAGAGACCGTATTGTCACACAGGATCATAGGTTTTCTCTAGGTCGAGGGAGACCAAAATAGAGTATTCACGATCGCTGAGCTGGCAGGATGGATGTGTGTGGCACAGGAGCTCATCATCAGAGGAGAAGTTGAAACGTCTAAAAAAGAAAGGATGTGCCTATTTATGAGAGAGTTTTGGTAAGTTACTGCGGTATAAATGGAAACGTTGATTTACATGCCTTGAGAGAAATCTGACAAACTGTCTCTATAGACTCAATTAAAGGAGTAAATGGAACAACAGGTTATAAAAACTCAATAATAGTGAGATGAACACATGGCCCATGGTGTATGACTGCCGTTGGTACACTTGGCCTATAGTTTGCATACAAAAAGCTGACGGCGTTTGGCCGCTATATGTCGCTGACCGTAAGCACCGTTTAAAAAGGCGTGCTACAGAGCCAGAGACAGAATGTATGCGATGCTAAATAATTAATATAAAGATGGAGCATAAAATGGGGTTCACAGTAAGATATTAGTTACAATTACAAATAACAGCTCTGAAGCTGATACATACGACGGACATGGTTCCTTATGAACTTACCTGAAAGCAGCTCACAAAAATAGCGCCAAGTAGACGTGAAAAATCTAAAAGAGAAAAGGACGCGAACACGCCCAAGCCGTGGGCAACGTGGCGACGGCGCCAGGAATCAAATGGACGGGGTCAGAGATACACAAGACTTACAAAAATTTGTGATACATTGATCAACAGGCATTCAGACTGATTCTGTTTTGTTCATTGTGAATTTTAGTGAGATGGTATTTCTTTACCCGAAGATCTCCATTTCCCCCAGAAGGTCAAAAGGCAGCCATTTGACGCAGTATGTCCGATATGAATGTTGGTTACATTATGCGTGTATCCAGCAACGTGTAGGCCAATTGCAGTTTTCTTCTGCTGATATATGTGTCAGCTGAATTTAATATTAAAACATCTACGCATCTGGGCAATGTAAAATTGATCAGGTCATTGCACTCTACTTTATCTAAGCCAAAATTTGAAAATTTGTTATGTTTTATATCTATCTTGCGCCTCATGCAGTATGTCAGACTATTATTTGAAAACCACTTCTGACGGTTGTATTCCTAAACTGTTTCTCCAGCTGTAGAGTAACTTTTTCAAACTATGTCATCCAGACAAAATTTTTCTTACTCTTTGCTGCCTCTTGTACTTCTGAACGTATATGTTCTTCTCTGTTTATATTATTGTATGGTTACATCAGAAAGCTCCTTTTGAACTGTTTTCTGTGGATTTTTGTTTTAGTATAATTTCTTACATATTTCTTGGCTGTCTAATTTCAAGTCAATATGGTCGTATATCATAAATAATGCTCCTTTATACGACAACGGGTGAAACGATTTGGCGTGAGTTATATAATCTGTCGCCAGAGGTTCTCTTTAAATGCTGAGTGCAGTTGTCTGACAGATTACGTTTGAACCAATCAAATATTTAAGACCAACATCAAGACGTCTAAAAATTCACCTGGAGCAAATGTCAATACAAATCACAAATTGTTTCTAGCAGACATACGAAATATGCTGAAACATATTAAAAGGAAAAAAAAACTTGTAAAGGGTTAGAATCTGCTAAAAACAAAAGTGAATCTGTAGAGCCCTATGCACATACTACGGAAGAACACTAGGGAAAGTTCATGTAAGAAGAATGGGTTACCATCAAAAGGGCAATGCTGGAACCTTCAGCCTGAGAAGTAATAAAAATGGAAAAGAGGAGGAATAAAGAGAAGTAGATCACACAGAATGTATCAGATAAAATTGATGCTAGGAGGAAATGGAAAGAAGGAGGATGAGGATATTAGTGTTTAACGTCCCGTCAACAACGAGGTCGTTAGAGACGGAACACAAGTTCGGATTAGGGAAGGATGAGGAAGGAAATCGACCATGCCCTTTCACTGGAACCATGCCAGAGTTTGCCTGAAACCATTTAGGGAAATCACGGAAAACCTAAATCAGGATGGCCGAAGACGGGTTTGAACCGTCATCCTCCCGAATGCTAGTCCAGTGTGCTAACCACTACCCCACCTCGCTCAGTCGGAAATGGAAAACTGACATTTCACAAGATGGAAAATGACAATATAGGAAACTGAACAACGAGTTGTGATGAACTACCGACAAGCCAAGAGAAGAACAGATAAAAAGCAAAGTGAGGAAACGAAAGTGTATAACAATGAAAGAACCGCGAAAAATTAGCAAGCATGGTATGCTAAAAAGTAGGGAAAGGTGACAACGAATTCTGAAACAAAAAGGTGTATGGGATGCGTACATAGAAGACGTATATGATTATATGACTGATCGTGAAAGATTACAGGATGAACAAGAACGTTACAGAAATTTTTGGGGGTAACAAGAAAATGGGATGAGGAGAAAGAGACCCATAGTCTAGAAGAAAGAAACGATGGATTGTGTCAAATCCTATCTGAGGCACTGAACGACTTAAAACTAAAAATCTGTTCAATATTATGCCGTCCTAAAGCATCGACTGCACATCGACCAGCGTGGCGTCGTGGAACGGCATCAAGAAGGCGCTAACCCCCTCCCCCCCTCCCCCTTCGGTAGAAAGAGCGGGCAGCGCAACACATCTAGAAAGACAGAGTTCAGCGACCCCTATGAACAGTTACTTAACCACCCCATTGCTGGTCGGCCAGTTCGGTCGCAGACTTAGAGAGCATCAGTAGTGAGTAATTTGAAGCCGAACCTTAGCCAGCGTTCTGCGAATAGTAACAGTGAAAAGTACCTGCATGTAGGAGGCACGTTTCCTACCTTAATAGAAATAAAGAGTCCAGTTCACCTTAAAATTTAATGTACAAATTATTCTGGATTCCTGCTATCGGTAATCACATATTCTCTCCTTCCTTGTTTGGTTCTGCGCTGATTCCCACAGTAGCCGAATCAACAAATAGAACATATGACACGGGTACCTACCTGAAGATGTACTTAGGACCCTATTGGTTCCCTTACCAAAGAAATCCAATGCTAATCAATGTAAACATTATATGACAATTAGTAGTAAAAGCCATGTTACCAAAGCTGTCCCAGAACAGTGCTGAGAAAAACCTAAAAAATTGGGAATTTAGAAGAGGAACACATCGGATTTGGAAGAGGAACCAGTGATGTAATTTTGTGTCTGAGGATGACGGCAGAAAGATTTTTAGAAGTGGAAAGAGAAACGTATGTTTGTTTAATCGACTGGGGAAGAGCATTTGACTGAACTGAGTGTGCTATTGAAGATTCTGAAAGATATTGTATAGACTGGAAGGATTGAGGGTGATAAACAACTGTATATGAGGCAGAAAGCGGTGTTTTGAGAAGAAGATGAAACTGAAGAGGCGGGTACTGGAAGATGTGTGAGGCAGGGTTGCTCTATGTCACCTGCACTTTTTAATACATATGCCGAAAAGCTTATCAATACGGCCACAGAAAAAGGGCTTCTAGTGGGAGGAGAAAGAAGACAAACCATCTAGTACGCTGATAATATGTCTGTGCTAGCAAAACAGCAGGAAGAGCTCCAGGTAATGATGGAGTATATTGTTTAAGTGTGGGTAAAGAGACTGGAATGGGACTCAGCTCCGGCAAAATGAAAGCGATGTCACAAAAACGACGATACGATTAACACATCGCTAGATGGAACGGTATTAGAACAGGACCAATTATTCTAGTATCTGGCAAATTCAAAGTGATGTCGCAAAAAAGACGACACGTTTAATACATCGCTAGATGAAAGGGTATTAGAACAGGATGAATTATTCTAATATCTGGGAAGGTTGACAACCTCCAGTGAAAGATGTACAGGGGAAGTGAGACTCAGAATCTCCAATGGGAAGAGAGCTTCGGGAGAGTCAAAGATTTGCTGGCAGGCAGAAGCATCGGTATTACACTTTGGAAGAGTTTCACGTTTTGTGGGGAATGTGGTTTCTCATGGGTCTGCAACGTGAACAGCAAGACAGAAAGGACACAGATATTTAGAAAGTTTAGAAATTTGTTTATGTAGTTGACAGAGTGAAGTGGATCGACAGAATGAGAAAATTGGAGAAAAGGAGAGTAATTGACTGAGGATGATACAGGAGAGGAAAGTATCTTGGTTGGGCAAATATTACATAAGACTTGCGTACTACGGAGAATCATGATGGGGTAAGCAGAAGGGAAAAGAAAGAAAGGAAGAATGTTTGGAATGCTAGCAGATATGAAGAGAGGGTACAGTACAAGCAAACGACGGAGAATGCTCAGGAGAGAGAGATATGTAGGACGTCCGGTTGATATCCGTCTGAGGACAGGTTTACTGAAGATGTGGACAGACCAGGCTAAAGCGGAGCGACCTCTTAAAGAAATAGAATGAAAAGCAGATGCCAGACTAAGATACGTTGGAAGAATCGTTACGATGTGCAGTCTACCAATAAAGGAATTAGCATCCAAAACTCCCCTAGACCAATACTTGAATAGTGCTTGTCAGACTCAGATCTGTACTACCTGAAAGAGATATTTGTCCCAGCTTCGCTTTGTAATCACAAAAGCGTCATTGAGACGTTCATTCAATTATAGTGACGGAGGTTACAAGAGAGTAGTTGTACATCAGTTGCACATCACATTGTTTGGTGTTCAAACCCCATAAGCGTTCATACCTGGAAGTGTCAATAAATACATTGCTCGCTCCTACGTGTATCTCCTGGAAAGGAAACGAAGGTATTATTAGAGAAATCGAAACTCACAAGAATTTTTTCCATTAATCATGCTTCCCAAGCTCCACTCGCGACTGGAGCAGGAAACGGTAGTGACATACGTAAGTACTCGCGCCGGCCCGAGGGGCCGACGGTTCTAGGCGCTACAGGGTGGAACAGCGCGACCGCTACGGTCACAGGTTCGAATCCTGCCCCGGGCATGGATGTGTGTGATGTCCATTGGTTAGTTTGGTTTAAGTAGTTCTAAGTTGCAGGGGACTGATGACCTCAGAAGTTAAGTCCCATAGTGCTCAGAGCCATTTATGAACTAAGTACCCTCGGCCACACATCATAAATACTGGTGCAGATTTGGATGCAGAAATGTAAAAGAATATTTTCTTCCGTGCGCATTGGCTCATCGATTGGTGATCAGAAACAGTACCTGCTCTCCCATTACCGGCCAAATAATAGTGATAAAAATTCGCACCAGCTACCTTTGAGTCGAAGGCTACCGCATACGCGTGCGTTAGCAACCTAGATTGCGAAGATTTGCACTACGCTCAGTTATTCTCCTCGTTAAATTTGGTACAAAGCTTCAATCTGAAAACTGAAGAAGTGTAGTACAAAAGTCTATTGCTCTTTATGTAAACGACAAATTCTGGTCACCAAAAATATAAAGACGAAATTACGTTGCCTGTGGTATATGAAAATTCGCTTTCGTACAGCAGTATAGCTAGAATTAAAAAAGGAAGTACGGAGTGCGTTCTGCACTACGACGACCAGGGAATGGAAGAGCTGAAAAAACGAATAGGAAAAAAAATTGCCACTTGCCGCGGAGCATGCAAATACCGTCGACCGATTCGCCGGGCGTTTTCCGTATCCTGTGCCGCTTGATTGGAACCGCAAGTTCAATACAGCAATTCGGCCCTTCGGCGAGCATGAAATAGGGCCATTGTAGAAGCTCCGCGACCTGTTACACGATTGTCGTGAGCGATTAAAGTGTCGGCGAATGAAATGTATTGCCAGTTCAGTCGAGTGTACGGCCTCGTTGTGACGCACAAGCAACGCGCAGCGGGGCGTGAGCGTGAATTCAAACGGACAGGACAGAGGCAATGGGGCGGAGAGCCCGGCCTGCCCGCCGCGCGCCCGTGCCAAACGGACTGCGCGCTCCACTCGCTCTCCCGCCAACAGCGGGCCTCTCTTGCGCTAAGCAGCTTCAGTTATCCCGCTACTAATCCATCGCAGGAAATGTTCTGGCGTGGCTTTTTTAGAGATAAAACGTAACTCGAAAGCTGTATGGTAAACAATCACCGCTTCACACGAACGCTACTCATTTTAAGGAAGAAAGGAGAATCCGTAAAACTTTGATACCACCTCTCATGTTTTTCGAGAAAAATGGATATTTCCACTCCAAAATCTTACAGGCACAGCTGTATCTTCCCCTTCTGGAATGTTTGGAGAGGAAAACATAAAAATTTTCGTTGATCCATTATGGACCATGGGACAACGGCTGGCATGTATTTCTTGATGCAATAATTTACCAACAGACGTATCTATTGTAGAAATTTATTTTATGGACTTCTTATGTGCTACCAGTTTCGGTATTACACTGATGCCATCTTCAGGCTCTACATGTCATAGTCGTAAAATCGCTATACACGGATGGAGCCATATAACTGGATCCATGAATCAAATCTTATGCAACAGCTCTTAGTGTTGCATCACGATTTGATTCACGGATCCAGTTATATTGCTCCTTCCGTGTATAGCGATTTTACGACTATGACGTGTGGGGCCTGAAGATGGCATCAATGTAATGCCGAAACTGGTAGCACATAAGACGTTCATAAAATAAATTTCTACAATACATACGGCTATTGGTAAATTATTGTATCAGGAAAGAATAAAAGTCTTCATTGCGTTATGCATCTACATTCCAAAAGACTCCTCACGGCATGTGGCGAGGGTACTTGGAAATATTGTTATTCCTCACCTAGCCTGTTCCATTCGAAAATTGTCTGGGGAGAAGGAGTGTCGGTAGATCTTCTTTCAGGTTGTAATTCCTCTGATTTTCTCGTCGTGGCCTTTTCTCAGAGACGTACAGGGAATGGAGAAAAACAGGGAAACGGCAAAAAACACAACACATTAGCATGCCTAATACGGTATAAGAAAAATGTTGACATTCAAAACAGCTTCCAGTCGGCTCGGAATGCATAAATACAGGTCCTGCATGGTTTTGAAGGGAATTTATGGCATTCTTCCTGCAAAATAGTGTTACGTTGAGCCGGCCGGTGTGGCCGAGCGGTTCTAGGCGCTACAAAGGTTCAAATGGTTCAAATGGCTCTGAGCACTATGGGACTCAACTTCTGTGGTCATAAGTCCCCTAGAACTTAGAACTACTTAAACCTAACTAACCTAAGGACAGCACACACATCCATGCCCGAGGCAGGATTCGAACCTGCGACCGTAGCGGTCGTGCGGTTCCAGACTGTAGCGCCTGTAACCGCTCGGCCACTCCGGCCGGCCTTAGGCGCTACAGTCTGGACCCGCACGACCGCTACGGTCGCAGGTTCGAATCCTGCCTCAGGCATGGATGTGTTTGGTGTACTTAGGTTAGATATGTTTAAGTAGTTCTACGTTATAGGGGACTGATGACCTCAGCAGTTAAGTCCCATAGTGCTCAGAGCCATTTGAACCCTGTTTTGTTAAGGTGAGGTAATGATGATGGAAGTGGATAGCGATACCGCACCACAAAGCCTCAGTGCTAGTGAGGTCTGATTATTGTGATGGTCGGGAGAGTTACGACAATACGTGCTCGTTCTCACGACTCAGTCCAGCTCGGTGCGAGCTGTGGGGACGGGGCCCTGTGGTCTTGGAAAACAGTATCACCATTGGGGAAGAGGCGTTCTATCTGACAACCCAAAATGGTCACACAATCCTTGACAGTAAGATGACATTACAGTGTAAGCCTGGGGCCCTTGGAACACCACGTATGGCTGCCAAGATCATAATCGAATCACGTCCATATTTCGCTCCTTCGACGTTAACTCTGCTGGAAGTTGGAAATCGCGAGCAATCATAGTCACCCGACCAAACGAATTTCTTCCATTGCTCCACACTCCACGTTTTATGCTTTAGATACAACGTTTTCCTATTACGGACGTTTGGAAAACCAGCTCGCCCTGCATTTCTGTGCTTATGGAGTCCCCATCGGGTTGTTTTAGTGCTAACATCGCTCTCGAGTGCGACATTTTCTTCAGTTACTTTCGCAGCTGTCGTCCTCTTTCAGGCCACAGACCTCTTCAATTATCGTCTGCAAGATCCCTCAACACACACTTTCGTCGGCGTTGTGACTTAGCTGATGAAGTTTTGCCGGTTTCCCTGCATGCAGTTTAAACCTTCGCTACGTCGCTTATGGAAAAACAAAACACTTCATCTACCTCGGTTACAGAAGCATCCACCACACGAGCAACTACAATTTGCACATAATGCGCTTATAACTACACAGAACGCTGTTCTGACCGCGGCCAACGCTTGCAACGTGTTTAGGACAATGCTCATACATCGTTAGTAGTGAAATGCAACAGCCCAAATACGCAGGCTTTGTCAGTATTTCCGTTCAAACATGCATTTCTCGCGGTTTTTCCACATTTTTGTCCAAACCCTGTGTTGCACAACTCCTCCTGGAGCTTACGCTCTCGATAAACAATAAACTCTAGGTGATATGCAATGCAACTTTCGTAGCCTCTGCCACTGAAGTGTCAAACTCTCTCGCACTTACTAAACGAAACACGTCGCTCGCAGTTGGATTGTCTTTACCTTTTCTATTAATTCAGTCTTGTCAGTACACATACGATTTTTGGAGTTGTCATGCATTGGAATGATACGGATGTCAGTGTTTGCAGTTATTAGTCGTTCTGAAAGTAGTTGATTTGTATTGAATGGTGTCGACCATGAATCTTCGCAAGTCGCTGTGCATCTTGCTACGGTGTTCTGTCATTCAATCTATCTGCATCCTATAGCACTGTCTGCAAACAGGTTCATGCAAATACAATATGAAGCCACTGAATATACTGAGAGAGGTATGTTGTATTGATCCATTAAAAGCGGAGAACGTTACACGTTTGTGTCAAAAATTAGGAGTCTCATTACGTAGGAAAGGAAACTGAAGAACACAAATACGTGACGGCTGTAAAGGTTTATTGTTCTCTTGAAGTCATTGGCAACAGAAATCGATTAGTAGCGTGTGAGAATGATCAGACAAAATAAATGACCACGGTGAAACTGAATATCTACTTCCCGAATTATCGTGTTCCGTAGCTGTGTATGAAAATGTGTCTTGTATACCCCAGAGTTAGGTTTATTGTTCTCTTGAAGTCATTGGCAACAGAAATCGATTAGTAGCGTGTGAGAATGACCAGACAAAATAAATGACCACGGTGAAACTGAATATCTACTTCCCGAATTATCGTGTTCCGTAGCTGTGTATGAAAATGTGTCTTGTATACCCCAGAGTTATGTTCATGTCTTTTCATCTACATCTACATACCACTATTGATATTTCCATTTGCTTATACACTAGAAAGATGTTACTTCCTATTTTCGTGTCACCTATTAACTTCGTTGCATCCGATCTGAAACACACTTTATAAGGCAACGTTACTGAACTATTTACGAAATATTAACTACTATAAACGGAATAAAATTAGACACATCCAAAACCTGTATGATTACACAGCCTATTACACAAAGCAAAACTGGAGACACAGGATAAGAATGGCAGAAGTAAGGTATATCATGGTTCAAAAATACGGTATCGTATTTTTAACGATGTCATTCCGTTATTCTAGCAGCCTCCCAAAGCTCTGAGAGCGAACTTATTTTGATTACGTGGTTGTCGCATGTCTCGATACCGTCCCTGACAGAGACATAGTGCAGGTTGCATAACACGAATTAGTAGGGGCAGCTGAATCACCGTGTATATACGATGATGATGATGATGATGTTTGGTTTGTGGGGCGCTCAACTGCGTGGTTATCAGCGCCCATACAATCACCCAATCTTTGCTCAGTCCAATTTCGCCACTTTCCTGGATGATGATGAAATGATGAGGACAACACAAACACCCAGTCATCTCGAGGCAGGTGAAAATCCCTGACCCCGCCGGGAATCGAACCCGGGACCCCGTGCTCGGGAAGCGAGAACGCTATCGCGAGACCACGAGCGGCGGACACCGTGTATATACACCGCATGTCATTGTACAATGTACGGCAGATGGTACTTCGTACGAATATTAGCGATTTTCTGTCCTGGTCCAGTAGCGAAAATGAGCATGAAGAATGTATAGTGAAAACTGCAAAGTTTAATAATCAGACAAGTACTCGAGAGTTACGTATAATCCTCGCTCTTGTTTAACAATGGTTCGTTACATTGGCTGAAAGTGTTTCAGGCGTACTGTAAACACCTTTGAGCGAATGCTGTAAAGTTTTTGCCACTACAGAAAAGAAGCAGCTCAATACGAAAAGAATAAGAACTATATTTATACTCTTTGTAAACACACAGCGTTTAAATCTCTCCTTCCCATCTTATGTTAACGTTACGTTATCCCTGTAACCAAAGTAACCGGTGAAATACGTGCGTCGAAAATAAGTGCAGATACATTGGGTACTCTGTGTACTGGAGTAATACCAATGATTGAAAGAAAGCTCTTCATATACTGGTGGTGCATGTGAACCTATTATGCAGAACCTGTTAACAAGTGAGCGCTGTTATTTTGGCAATAAATTAATGAATCGTTTTTAAATTATAAAGTGTGCTGCGCGTAGCTTGAGCATATCTCTTGGTTAATAATCAGTTCAAAATTCTGAAAAAAAATAACATTGACCAGTGGATGGGTGTATTGTTGTGTAGTTAGTGTTCGTTCTTTCTCTATCACCCGGGGAAATTTAGGCATGTATAGCGTTTAGTTGGAACACACGTATTTACATTTTAATAAAACATGAGAGAAATAGAGCAATAATTGTGATGGCATAACGTTGGTTATAATTCGAGGCGAGAATATAGCGGTAGTCTGCAGTCGGAGTGCTTGTTCCAAAGATTTACTCCATGTTTACGTGACAAAGAAGTGAGTGCATTGTACTTTACGCCTTAATTTTCGGGCATTCCCTTTCTACATTTGTTCAAAGTTTCGCTATAGAACATAATATGTTTCTCGTTATTCCAATCAACTTTTCAAAGGCCTACTATCGTTGATTTAGGTACAATAATGTACGAGCATTAACCACGAATCAAAATATGTGATGTGACGCGTGCTATCTGAATTCGAGAATGTTATTTCTGCCCCCGAAGTTGTTTAAATGTTATGGTTTCACTAAAGTTTATAGTGCTTCCTAAAATGTCATTCGTCTTAAGTGTGTCACACACACTTCAGCAATACATACTGCAATTTCAATGTGGAATCTTTCTTCTTCATCACATTTCTTTTAAATTCACTCAGGACTCCTTCCGGTATCGGTAGACATCTTTGGCTCCATACTAAATGGGTTATGTGTGTGACATATCAATTTCTTTTTTTTATCTGCATTTGTTGACTGTTGACACACAGTCGGCACAGATTCAGAAAACATTGTTTTTGTGAAATACTACTAGCTCTCTACTATCATGAAGTAATGAGTACTATGGTCACCGTAACTCAAATATATTGCATGTTTCTAGATTTCGAATAGGCTTCTGACACAGTTCCCCATGCAAGCGGCCTCTAATCAGGTTGCTTGCCTATAGCGTATCGTCTCAGCGGTGCGACTAGATTTGTGATTTCCTGTCAGAAAAGTGACAGTTCACAGTAACTGACGGAAAGTCTTTGAGCAGAACAGAAGTGATATCTGACGTTCCCCAAAGAAGTGTTATAACCACACTGCTTCTCCTAATCTATGTAAACGATTTAGGAGACAAGTAGAGCAGACATCTTTGATTGTTTACAGGTGATGCTGCCATTTAGTAAAGTCATTAGAGGATGGAAAACAGCTGCATAATGATTTAGACAAGACATTTTTACAGTGCGAGAAGTGGCAGTTAACCCCAAATAATGAAAAGTGCGAGGTCATCCACATGTACTGAGAGGAATCCGTTAACTAAATTTAAAGACTGTCAATTCAGATAAGTACGTAGGATTTACGATTACAAACAACTTTAATTGGAATGATCATAAAAATAATGATGCCAGGAAGAGAAACGAAGGAAAGCGTTTTTTGGCAGAACACTTAGAAGATGCAACAGGTCTACTAAAGAGACAGCGTACACTACGCTGTCCCTCTTCTACTGGAGTACTGCTGTGCGATATGGGAGCGTTACCACATGCGACTGACGAAGGACGTAGCAAAACGTTCAAACAAGAAGAGTTCGTATTGTATCGACGCGAACCGCGAGTTGGAGTAGCAATCATTAAAACAAAGGCGTTTTCCTTTGCAGTGATATATTTTCACATTTTGACACCCGCTGACAAAGGGAAAACCGATGGTTGTAATACAATCAGAGAAATCAGAGACCACACGGAAACATTGGAGTGATCGTTTTTCCCAGGCACTTTCCGAGAGTGGAACAACAGAAAAACTGCGCGATAGTGGTTCGATGAAGGCTCTTCTAGGCACTCAAGTGTGAATTTCAATGCTTCCATGCAGATGTCGGTGTAGATCTAGAACCATGTCATGTTACTACAACTCAAGGGAAGTGTAGTGAATCTTTCGATATTAACGCATTATTTCGGTAGCATTTCATTGTATCCTCGGATTAGTTTGTTAAATCTAAATAGCACTCAGAGCAACATGATATATCTACTATCAGCGTAATATAGGTGATGTAGCTACAAAGTCTGAATTACAGCAACAAAAAAGTAAAATTACGTAATTGATGTGTTGTTTGCTTGCCGCTAAATGTCTGTACTCTTCATACTTGAAGTCGCCGCGGCACAATGCCTCCATGCCGCTTCAATGACCGAAATGAATTTGCGGTGCCTATTGTTGAATGGAGTATTCATTGTAGTACTGAAATAGACCTGCAAAATCGACAGTTACATGCCTCACCTCACAATGTGCATATCCGTTAGATAGCATTCAATATTTCTTACTTACGTTTCAGTTGTATTAGTGAATAATGTTTAATTACAGATACCTATGCGTAAGTTTACGCAAGTGCTGCTGAAATAGTTTCGTCAGTAGCCTGGTGCTGGTACAATTTTTCTTGACCCCATTTTCTGTTATAATTATAATCAGTATTATCAGCATATAATAACAACGGATTAACAGGTTTCCATGCGTGTTTTTTTTGCAGGGACACTATCACAACGAACCTCCTTATTGAACCTCAGTTTGAGTAAATTCTTAGGCGCGAACGATGTTTCTCAAAAAGACTTGAACTGGATGCCTATATCGTTAAAGAACTATGATTAAAATTGCGGATCGATACACTAAGGAAGTAGAGGCAACAGAGTAGCCTAACACTTATCGTTTATCACAACTGTGAATGTTTCCAGTGAAATATAAAACATTGCAACCAGTGGTAGTAGCCAGTTTACGGTTCATGTTTTTCTCCTCAACAAAGATTGTTAACACCTTTGACCAAAGTGAAGAGTAAAATGAAAAATCACGAAAATTAATTTTATCAGGGTCATCACGCGATCGTAGGAAATGATGACGCGACTTCTAATTTGGCAGGCGGCGGTGTAGACTACTAAAGTAAACAGCTCCGGTGGGAATAAACGGTTCATATATAGCCGGAAAGTGCTTCAGCAGAAATAGCTACATCTACATCTGCATACATACTTCGCAATCCACCATACGGTGCGTGGCGGAGTGTACCTCGTACCACAACTAGCACCTTCTCTCCCTGTTCCACTCTCAAACAGAACGAGGGAAAATGACTGCCTATATGCCTCTGTACGAGCCCTAATCTCTCTTATCTTATCTTTGTGGTCTTTCCTCGAAATGTAAATTGGCGGCCGTAAAATTGTGCTGCAGTCAGCCTCAAATGCTGGTTCTCTAGATTTCCACAGTAGCGATTCACGAAAAGAACGCCCTCTTTCCTCTAGAGACTCCTACCCGAGTTCCTGAAGCATTTCCGTAACACTCGCGTGATCATCAAACCTACCAGTAACACATCTAGCAGCTCGCCTCTGAATTGCTTCTATGTCCTCCCTCAATCCGAACTGATAGGGATCCCAAACGCTCGAGCAGTACTCAAGAATAGGTCGTATTAGTGTTTTATAAGCGGTCTCCTTTATAGATGTACCACATCTTCCCAAAATTCTATCAATGAACCGATGACGACTGTCCGCCTTCCCCACAACTGCCATTACATGCTTGTCACGCTTCATATCGCTCTGCAATGTTACGCCCAAATATTTAATCGACGTAACTGTGTCAAGCGCTGCACTACTAATGGAGTATTCAAACATTACGGTATTCTTTTTCCTATTCATCTATATTAATTTACATTTATCTACATTTAGAGTTAGCTGCCTTTCTTTACACCAATCACAAATCCTCTCCAAGTCATCTTGTATCCTCCTACAGTCACTCAACGACGACACCTTCCCGTACACCACAAGTCTGCTTCGACCACTAAACCACCACCGTTAACTAGCTACTAAGACTGCAGGCAGCCTCAAACGCTTATCTCAAACAGCCGCACATTGTTATCCACCCTATCCAAAAGATCATTTATGTAGATAGACAACAATAGCGGACCTTCCACACTTCCCTGGGGCACTTTAGATGATACCCTCACCTCCGGTGAACACTCACCATCGAGGACAACGTACTGGGTTCTATTACTTAAGAAGTTTTCGAGCCACTCACATATTTGGGAACCAGTCCCATATGGTCGTACCTTAGTTAGGAGTCTGCAGCGGGGCACCGAGTCAGACGCTTACCGGAAGTCGAGGAATATGGCATCCGTATGATACCCTTCATCCATGGTTCGCAAGATATCATGTGAAAAAAGGGTGAGTTACGTTTCGCAGGAGCGATGCTTTCTAAAGCCGTACTGATGCATGGACAGCAACTTCTCTATCTCAAGGAAAATCTTATATTCGAACTGAATGTTCGAGAATCCTGCAACAAACCTATGTTAAGGATATTGGTCTGTAAATTTGAGGATCCGTCCTTCTACCCTTCTTCTATACAGGCGTCACCTGCGCTTTTTTCCAGTAACTCGGGACTTTACGTTGGGCAAGAGATTCGCGATAAATGCAAGCTAAGAAAGGAGCCAATGCAGTAGAGTACTCTCTGAAAAACCGAATTGGAATCTCATCAGGACCTGGTGTATTTATTTATTTTCAACCCCTGGTTTTACGGGAACACCCTTTCGATTGTTCCATACCGGAAAAATCTCATACTGTTGTCTAAATTCTTAATGCATTTTATATCATATGAGGTAGAATGTGCTTCGCTGTCTGTCACTTAATAACCCAGTTTTGTAGTACTTTCTTTGTGCGATGAGCCACGTACATTGTGAGTAAGTTATATGTACCATAGATTGATGAAGTGCTTCCACAGTGTTCCTTCTATCTTCCTAAATGCTATAGAACGTTTATCTGGCTATTTTGATATAGACCGCAAATTTAATCTTTCAGTTTTGTGATATCTTCTTTGTGTACTGGACTAAGTAGGTCGTTGGTCGGTTAGATGCTCCAGAGGTCCATTTGGTGCTTTTATAGTGACTGCTTCTCTCTGTATAACGCTATAGAAGTGTTGTGTTAATGATATAGACTGCTGATATATTGTTCAGTTTGGTGATACTTTCTTTATGTGCTTTGTAGTGTGTCATTTTGACGTGCTTCCAAGGTGTCTTCTTTTCTCTTTCTAAACGCCAGAGATTGTTTCGCTTTCTATTCCGAAGCAGATTCCTTTCCCTTTTAAAATGCTGCAAGAACTATTTGTTTGTCATTTTCATGTGCATTCCTTAATCAATGGTTATATTTTGGGATATTTGCGAAATGAACCATGTTTATTTGGAGATAGTTAGAAGCTACTCCTGTTGAATAAATATTTCCGTATTGTGCTTTTCTTCTCTCCTAATACTACATAAAAAATCTCCCCTCCCATTCTAGTACAAATGAAGCAGTTAACTGATTCCTGCTTTGTTGTGCCACCTCAAGAATGATGCCATGATTGGATAAAACTTTAAAGTCGAATTCGTCAAAGGGCTATCTCGGCTAGTGTTGGATCAGCACAGCAATTGTGGGTTTTCGTACACCTATATTACCATAACAAGTCATATTTCCGATCAGCACAGCGTAACTGACAACCAAACCAAACTCTTGGTCCTCAGCCCTTTCTTGGGCGGCTAGAGAGTGTGTCTGCTATTAATGCAGGTATAATGTGCTCCCTCAGTCATTAAGAATTACAATTATTCTTTTCATGCTTGTTATTTTTATTCATGTTTCTGGTTACTTGTTTCCATAGAAGAGATATGTGGTGTTAGAGTCTTGGACAATAAATGACATGACTATTTTTAACGTTCTACTTCGTATAAAATTTCTGAAGATATATGTAGAATCAGTCTGCAATATAGAAATATGCGCATTGTTTTAAAATGAGGCAGCGTTCATTGTCAATACATCCCAGAGATGGCAGCACGGTACGGCAGATGGAATTTTACCGCCAGCGGCGAGAATGAGAACTGTTTTAAATACTTAAAATGGCGACGTTTTCCTTACTTGAACAGCGTGCAATCATTCGTTTTCTGAATTAGCGGTGTGTGAAACCAATTGAAATTCATTGACAGTTGAAGGAGACATGTGGTGATGGAGTTATGGATGTGTCGAAAGTGCGTTCGTGGGTGCAACAGTTTAATGAAGGCAGAACATTGTGTGACAACAAACCGAAACAACCTTGGGCTCGCACAAGCCTGTCTGACGACATGATCGAGAAAGTGGAGAGAATTGTTTTGGGGGATCGCCGAATGACTGTTGAACAGATCACCTCCAGAGTTGGCTTTTCTGTGGGTTCTGTGCACACAATCCTGCATGACGACCTGAAAATGCGAAAAGTGTCATCCAGGTGGGTGCCACGAATGCTGACGGACGACCACATGGCTGCCCGTGTGGCATGTTGCCAAGCAATGTTGACGCACAACGACAACATGAATGGGACTTTCTTTTCGTCGGTTGTGACAATGGATGAGACGTGGATGCCATTTTTCAATCCAGAAACAAAGCGCCAGTCTGCTCAATGGAAGCACACAGATTCACCACCACCAAAAAAATTTCGGGTAACCGCCAGTGCTGAAAAAATGATGTTGTCCATGTTCCGGGACAGCGAGAGCGTAATCTTTACCCATTGCGTTCCAAAGGGCACTACGGTAACAGGTGCATCCTACGAAAATGTTTTGAAGTACAAATTCCTTCCTGCACTGCAACATAAACGTCCGGGAAGGGCTGCGCATGTGCTGTTTCACCAAGACAACGCATCCGCACATCGAGCTAACGTTACGCAACAGTTTCTTCGTGATAACAACTTTGAAGTGATTCCTCATGCTCCCTACTCACCTGACCTGGCTCCTAGTGACTTTTGGCTTTTTCCAACAATGAAAGACACTCTCCGTGGCCGCACATTCACCAGCCGTGCTGCTATTGCCTCAGCGATTTTCCAGTGGTCAAAACAGACTCCTAAAGAAGCCTTCGCCGCTGCCATGGAATCATGGCGTCAGCATCGTGAAAAATGTGTACGTCTGCAGGGCGATTACGTCGAGAAGTAACGCCAGTTTCATCGATTTCGAGTGAGTAGTTAATTAGAAAAAAAATCGGAGTCCTTAGAACTTTAATGCACCTTGTATATAGAAGCTTGTGTACCCTTGCTGTCCAGGATTTCGTCCGGCTTTTTATTTATAAGCTAGGAAGACCATCAATGCATCGCAACTGCTGAATATTTGAGGAAATTGGATACACGTCCTAAACTCCCCCTACTCCCACCACTTTCTATCACTGGAAAGCCTTGTTTCTTATTGCAGTTTGAAATTCCATACTAGTATCGTTATCATTAGCCGATAACAACAAATAAAGTTTTCTTCACTTCAGTGATAACCGACAATGGGGAAGAAGGCAAACCAGCATACTGCTGTGTATACAAAACTTTTTTCAAAGTAGGTACATTGTAATGACGAAAAATACGCATGGATTAAACAAATTTTAATGATGTATATGCCTGCTATCATAGTTAAAACTCATTGCAAAAAGAAAACCATATCACACTTTTTCAAAGAGCATTACATTCTTTCTTTGCAGTCGATTTTAACGGAGAACCTGTACATTGTTGTTTCAATACAAAGCATTTATCCATCTGAATATTTACTAGTGCATCGTGCAAAAACTCGAAGTAAGCCAGTTAAGAACATCTCGAGATTATTGATAACGGTGTATCCCCTTTGTGTATTTCAATGACATTTATATAATACATATTATAACTTATATAGCCTATGTCTTAGCGAATCTACATTAAAATATAATGTAACAATTTGAAGTAAATTGTGCAGAACTATACAATAATTTTAGTAACAACAGTTCTCCATTATACAGGGTCAGTCTAAATGATTTATTGGATTTCAAAGCACTCTTAATTTACAACTACATGGCACATAAAAATGGGTGATGCATGTGAATATAAACACACTCACCACCTTTGAGGTATGTTCCACAAATTTGAGTCCTTGCTCACCTGGTAAACATCCAAAACTTAATCCATTTCAGTCGAAACACTCACCAACACGTTTACATCAACATCTGTCACAGCAGCAGCGATGCGTTTGTGCAGTTCCTGCATTAGGGATTCATAGTTTCTCCTTAACACAAGAACAAATCACATGGCCTGAGAGCAACCGACCTGGGAAGTGGAAGGGGTAGGGCATGGCAACAGAGGGACATCATCCAGACCAGCTTGTCCTATCGAACGATGTGGGAGACCTGTGTTGGGAAAGACACAAACAATAACTGAACTCCAGAAAGGTGGAATCCAGTGATGGAAGTGGAGAAGTAAGCAGTCAGTTGGCGCAACAATATCTGGGTACACAGAACCTATCACCATCTCCTCAACGAAGAAAAAGGGGATAAACACGTATCTCTGCATGTGGCACAGAAAACATTCATTTTGGTCAATCGTTTTCCAACTCAACTTGGGCTTGCTGAAGTTTAGAAACCCACACTCTCACACTGTGCCTATTTATCTTTACTGGAAGATTGCAAAACCCTCATTGCTGAATACAGATCGTCAACAGAGCCGTCACAGGGCTGTTATCTCAAGTGAATGAAAGCCACAAGGAGGGTCTTCTTAATTATGGTGAGTGTATCTATCTTTCGTTGTACACAAGTCCTTATATATAGTACACTTTTCAATAAACAGTGCTTTGAAGGATGATGAATCATTTATGTACGAATATATATGATGAATCATTTACACACACACACACACACACACACACACACACACATATATATATATATATATATATATATATATATATACGAGATATAGGAAAAATATGATTTTTCAGTCCCTGATATACAGGCTGCCTTGCACAACAGGTATGTTGCATATAGACTGCCCTGCACGACAGGTGTGGGAAGTGGGAAGAGTGCCAGCCTGCCAGATCATCCTGCTTTGCAAGGCAGCCTTTTTGTCCGGGGCAATACACACAATACACAGTTGTACTGACCCCAACATGTGGCTTGCCCTGTATGACAAGTGTGATGTGCTGGAGTAGTATTGGCCTGATTTGTTGACCACCTTGCGTGTAGGCCTGTATGTCAGGGCTAAACCAACGAGTTTCAAGCCCCTGTTACGTGTAACTTGCCCCACATGACAGGCATGTTGTTGGATTAGTGAGAGGAGCAAGAAATTGACAGAGAGGGAGGTAAATGGGAAAATGTATACAGGAGGTAGAAGGTGTAGAGGGGTAGTTGGCAAGTGGGAAAGAAAGAGGCGTACACAGAGATGGAAAGAGAGAGAGAGAGAGAGAGAGGAGAGTATGGTGAGAGGGATGGGGAAGGAAGATAGAAAGATGGAGTGGAGGAACTGGATAGAGAGAGAGTGAGGGGAAAAGGAGACAGAGTTGGGAAGATGAGGTGGACAGAACGATATATATATATATATAGTCCTTCCACCTCATCTTCCCAACTCTGTCTGTCTCCTCCCCCTCAGTGCTCCAGCACCACACACTTGTCATACAAGGCAACCCGTATGTTGGGGCCAGGAGAACTGTGCCCTGCCTCTGACAAATAGGCTGTCTTGTAAAGCAGGTTGATTTGGCAGGCTGACACTGTTCCCACGTCCCATACCTGTCATGCAGGGCAGTCTATCTGCAACACAGCTGTTGTGCAAGGCAGCCTGTATATCACGGACTGAAAAATCAGATTTTTCCTATATCTCTGTTCCTGTTGAAGCTGTTATAAATCGATGCAGTGGTTTTGCGAGGAGATCCTGAACACACACCCATACATTAAAACATAAGCTGTCTTTGAAACATGATGAATCATTTACATACCAAATATATACCACAAGCTGCGACTGATAACACAACTCATGCAAATATTATTATCTGCTGATAGGCAGTGCTTTGGTTGTCGGTTCACACATACAAATGTCCCTCGCCCCGTCACTGCCCCAACGTGATGCGCAACATGTGTCGAATAGGTCTCTCTGTTTGTCTCCACCTCACGTAAACTTCGCTTCGGAGGACACACGCCACCTGCGATTTAGGCGTACAATAAGTATGGTGGCATTTCGTTTATGAACTAGTCAACGGTAACGCGCATGAAGCTCGACGGAGAAAGAGCTACCCACACCCGCTATTCTCGAGCGCTTCAAGGGAGCACCTATGAGAAGTACTTGAACGGTTGGACACGACATGGGGGTCACACATCGGTTAGTCTGGGAGGTTTTGAGAGAAGACGGTCAGCACCCATTTAGTTCCCACCCCGCCCAAGGGCTAAATCCTGTGGCTAGGGTTTGGTCGGTGGTTTCTGCGACGTATTGCTCGAGATCCCGACTTCCCCGCCATTGTGTTCTTTACCGAAGAGTGTACCTTCCATCGGGATGGCCTTTACAACACTCGAAACGTTCATTACTGAGCAAGGGGAAATCCTCACGTCACGTACGTCCATGGACACCAGGAAAGATTTTCGCTAAACATTTGGGCAGACATTGTTGGCGACCATCTGATTTTGCCGGTCTGTCTATCTCCTCGACTTACCAGGGCAAATTATCTGCATTTTTGCACATAAACTCTACCCGGCTTGCTGGAAGATATTCCCCTGGACATGTGGCTATGCATGTGGTTGCAGCATGATGGGGTGCCCGCACATAACAGTCGTGCTGTGCACGGATATTTAAATGAACTCTTCGACGGCTGGATAATTGGCAGAGGTGATTGTAGGACATTGCCCCCACGATCATCAGACCTCACGCAACCGGGAATTTTTCTTTAGGTATTCTTAAAGGTTCTAGTTCACCCACCTGGACGCGAACCACCTAGAAACGAAGAGGAATTAATGGATCGCATTCAACATGCCTCCAGTCGCATCAGGATAATGCCAGAAATATTTGAAAGAATTCGGCAAAACAGCGTCGACATTACGAAGATTGCGTCGCGTCAGTGGATCTCCAGTTCGAGCACCAGCTTTAAGTAAACAATGTCCTAGCACCAAGAAAAGGTCCTTTTCAGGGCCGATACAATTTGTAAAAGCCTTTCTGTAAGCGAACTAAAAGCGGTTGACGCGTTTGTTTCCGAAACTACAATGGATGTATCTGGATCCCGGCAGGTTTGCCACCATGTCCCCAGAGTGGAAGGCTGGCGCTACCACCGAGCGTGCGGGCCGCCTTGGATACCCAGCTGTCTCCGGCAGGCAAAGCATTCGCGGCCATGGGTTGTCCAGAGCATCCGGCAACGGGGCAACCCCGCGCCCAATCGGAGAGCATGGCGCCAAGTTTCCATAGTTTAAAAATTATGCGTTGTCGACCTACACGATATTAGTAATTTTAGTTCCTACTGGCACCAGCGATACAGGGTTAATATTTCGTGACACAATTTTTCACCACCCTGTATATACTCGGACGAGACTTGGTTAAAGCTTTCTTACGCCAAAATAAGAAACAATGTGTGGTAAACATGTGATCGAAACGGCATACATTAACAGCTATGAGCAATTGTTCACTAGCGAAGATGAAGAAGTGCTCATACCTCTGCAGGTATGCAGTTTAAAGCCCATGTACACTGATTTTTTTTCTTATTTTGGTGTAAGGAACCTGTTCCTAAGGCTTGCCGGTGTTTTTTGGGGTATACTGTATGTATATATGTAGCGAATGTCCGTCAAGATGTTCATTAGTGTTGATACTGAATATGATTTTTGAGCTGAGGCTCAGATCCCGATATCTATTCACGCTAAAAGCAGTACTAATAGGATTAAAGTACTGTAAACTTTGTGACTCCCGTAGTCTATAGTAAATCTTTATATTCGACAGGTGCTGAGCAATGAACGTCGTAGGCTGATGATCCTTACAGGTACCTTGTCTTAACATACGTGAGGATATATTAAAACTTTTCTTCGTAACTGCAGGCTTGATATAGCAAGGCAGTTAATCATTGTGTTATAATAAAGACACTTCAAAATACACGTGACCTCTACGTGTAGCTCGGTTTACAAACTGAAAATTTTAGAAGCAGCCTGAAAAATGATATACACAAGACGTAATTAAGTCCAATTAATCTTTATGAGAGATAAAAAAGTTTCGAAAGAGTTACCTTCTTCCTTCTGTATAGGTCAGCCACGAATATGGTAAAAGCGAATTCACAGGAGTAATGTAACGTGAGTGTAACGGATCAGACAAGCAAATCTTCCCAGTTGTCCTCAGCATAGCTCAACTAGAGAGGAGTTGTCATTAAGTTGAAAACACCAAAGAAAATCGCGTTGTGACCATGGAACTTGTGTTAGGCCTTCTATCCATGATGACCTTTCAGTGCGGTACCTTTTTCGCAACTTGGCAGAGATCTTGGTTAAAGAAATCTGCATATAGGCCATGCAGGAAACATTACACTTCATCAATATCCTCGTCGTCATTCTGGAAATGGCTGCCACGCAATGGTCCCCTCATGAGAGGCAAAAAGAAGAGGTCACTCGGAGCAATTTCAGGAGAATATGGGGTAACGTAAAATCTGATAGCCCATAGCAGAAATACGTGTGACTACTGTGCGCAGAAGTAGCTGGAGAACTCTCATGAGGCGTTAGCATCTCCTCGTTTTCCTGCATCGCTCCGTCTTGACTGCTTCCCCCGCAACCTTACGAAGACGATTTGCTTCTTACGAGCATAATCTATTAAGACTACACCGTGGCAGTGTCAGAACCATTCAACAGCATCTTGCCTGATGATAGTTTCGTCTTCGTCTTTTGCGATGGCAATGAATGGACATTTTTTCCACTATTTGTCTTGCTTCTCTGCTGGTTTCATGCTGATACACTCATATACACTCCTGGAAATGGAAAAAAGAACACATTGACACCGGTGTGTCAGACCCACCATACTTGCTCCGGACACTGCGAGAGGGCTGTACAAGCAATGATCACACGCACGGCACAGCGGACACACCAGGAACCGCGGTGTTGGCCGTCGAATGGCGCTAGCTGCGCAGCATTTGTGCACCGCCGCCGTCAGTGTGAGCCAGTTTGCCGTGGCATACGGAGCTCCATCGCAGTCTTTAACACTGGTAGCATGCCGCGACAGCGTGGACGTGAACCGTATGTGCAGTTGACGGACTTTGAGCGAGGGCGTATAGTGGGCATGCGGGAGGCCGGGTGGACGTACCGCCGAATTGCTCAACACGTGGGGCGTGAGGTCTCCACAGTACATCGATGTTGTCGCCAGTGGTCGGCGGAAGGTGCACGTGCCCGTCGACCTGGGACCGGACCGCAGCGACGCACGGATGCACGCCAAGACCGTAGGATCCTACGCAGTGCCGTAGGCGATCGCACCGCCACTTCCCAGCAAATTAGGGACACTGTTGCTCCTGGGGTATCGGCGAGGACCATTCGCAACCGTCTCCATGAAGCTGGGCTACGGTCCCGCACACCGTTAGGCCGTCTTCCGCTCACGCCCCAACATCGTGCAGCCCGCCTCCAGTGGTGTCGCGACAGGCGTGAATGGAGGGACGAATGGAGACGTGTCGTCTTCAGCGATGAGAGTCGCTTCTGCCTTGGTGCCAATGATGGTCGTATGCGTGTTTGGCGCCGTGCAGGTGAGCGCCACAATCAGGACTGCATACGACCGAGGCACACAGGGCCAACACCCGGCATCATGGTGTGGGGAGCGATCTCCTACACTGGCCGTACACCACTGGTGATCGTCGAGGGGCCACTGAATAGTGCACGGTACATCCAAACCGTCATCGAACCCATCGTTCCACCATTCCTAGACCGGCAAGGGAACTTGCTGTTCCAACAGGACAATGCACGTCCGCATGTATCCCGTGCCACCCAACGTGCTCTAGAAGGTGTAAGTCAACTACCCTGGCCAGCAAGATCTCCGGATCTGTCCCCCATTGAGTATGTTTGGGACTGGATGAAGCGTCGTCTCACGCGGTCTGCACGTCCAGCACGAACGCTGGTCTAACTGAGGCGCCAGGTAGAAATGGCATGGCAAGCCGTTCCACAGGACTACATCCAGCATCTCTACGATCGTCTCCATGGGAGAATAGCAGCCTGCATTGCTGCGAAAGGTGGATATACACTGTACTAGTGCCGACATTGTGCATGCTCTGTTGCCTGTGTCTATGTGCCTGTGGTTCTGTCAGTGTGATCATGTGATGTATCTGACCCCAGGAATGTGTCAATAAAGTTTCCCCTTCCTGGGACAATGAATACACGGTGTTCTTATTTCAATTTCCAGGACTGTACTTGTCTGTGGCGAATACGCTGTTAAAGAAGTCATCTGTATTCGCCTAACAGAGCTGCCACGTTTCCACACAACTCTGTATAGAGAGATTTTTGAATGGGTTAATCAGGCGTGGAACCTGGCATTCGGCGAACATTGTCATGTTCAAAATGTCGTGAGAGGTCTTACAAACAGATTCATTACTGATTTTCACGTTCTTTTCTACGTCCTCCATTATGATACGCCGGTCCGTCGAGGTACTAAGGCCTCCACTCCTCTTGCGATGCCCAGTACTTCACACTGATATGGTTATTCATACTTACTTGAGACGCTGAAGCCGGCCGCGGTGGTCTAGCGGTTCTAGACGCGCAGTCCGGAACCGCACGGCTGCTACGGTCGCAGGTTCGCATCCTGCCTCGGGCATGGATGTGTGTGATGTCCTTAGGTTAGTTAGGTTTCAGTAGTTCTAAGTTCTAGGGGACTGGTGACTACAGATGTTAAGTCCCATAGTGCTCAGAGCCATTTGAACCATTTTGAGACGCTGAAAGCGTTTGCTCCAACTGACCTCTGTGTCATATGACTCTGCGTTGTTGCCGTACTCCTCTCCCAATTGAACATGAACTGCTGCAGTGTAGTTTCACTTCAAATGCAATAAACGAATTACGGCACGATACTCCAGTTTATCAATGAGTGTAACAGCGTGCTACAGTAACGTATCACTGGTATTCCGACTGAGTCATAGCACAGTTGTGTGTATCTAGAATTACTGATAGACGAACCAGTACGAAGATGTGGCTGGCTGGCCCAATTTTTTTTTCCCTTGGGTTTAATGGGGATCGCCACGAATTACTCTCCTGCGTCAACCTCTTCATCTCAGAGTAGCACTTCCGTCCTATGTTCTCAATGATTTTCTGAATGTACTCCAATCTCTGTCTTCCTTTACAGTTTTTACCCTCTACAGTTCCCTCTAGTACCATGGAAGTCATTCCCTTATGTCTTAACAGATGTCCTATCATTCCGTCCCTTCTCCTCGTCACTGTTTTCCACATATTCCTTTCCTCTCTGCACAGAACCACCTCATTCCTTACCTTGTCAGTTCACATAATTTTCAACATTCTTCTGTAGCATAAATGCTTCGATTCTTTTCTGCTCCGGTTTTCCCACAGTCCCTGTTTCACTACCATACAGCGTTATACTCGAGAAATACAATTTCAGAAATTTATTCCTCAAATGAAGGCCTACGTTTGACCCTAGTAGACTTCTCTTAGCTAGGAATGTATTTTTTGCCACAGCTGGACTAGGAGGACTTCCCATTTTCAATATAATAATATTTTTTATGATTGACGGGGTGGTTATGGGAAGTCCTCTTAGTCCAGCTGTGTCTAACTTGTTCAACGGGCGCTGCAAACAGCTAGAAAAAGACCAGCCAGATGGTATCCTTATGTAGATGATACATTTGTTATATGGACCCATGGGGAAGAGGAATTGGATGCCTTCTTGTTACATCTGAATAGTATTAATTCAAGAATTCAGTTCACTATGGAAAAGGAAATCGATGGACTGGACTTCTTAGATGTAACTGTAATCAAACGAGAGGACGGATCATTGGGTCATAAGATTTTCAGGAAAGACACACACACTGATCGTTATCTGCAGAAAGATTCTAACCACCACCCAAGACATAAAAGAGGGGTGATTAATGGACAGGGCGCACAAAATATGTGAACCAGCTCACTTAGATGATGAGACTGAATTCCTTAGAGAGACCTTCAAGAAGAATGGGTATTCCAACAGAGAGACAGGTCGTGCACTACGCCCTAGACTGATAGCCAGGACGGACGAGGATCGACACCATCCCAAAGGAAAGTGTTCTTACCATTTATTTATCAGTAAGGTAACTGATCGCACTGGAAAAATTTTAAGCAAGTACGATGTGGAAACTATTTTCAGATCCACCACGAAAATAAAAGAATGTTTAAGATACGCAAAAGGTAAGCGACATCCTCTAGCTACACCAGGTGTCTATAAAATTCTGCGTAGTTGTGGAAAGGTCTACGTAGGCACAACAAAAAGAAGCGTCAACACCCGTCTGGGTGAACATAAACGGAACTGCCGCCTCGGACATATTGATAAATCGGCCGTAGCGGAACATGTGTTTCAGGAAGGTGATCATGAAATAAAGTTTAGTGAGACGACCGTCATAGCAAAGACGTCGCATTATTATGCGCGAATGTACAGAGAGGCCATTGAGATTGCCAAACACTGCAATAATTTTAATAGAAAGATGAAGGCATTCAGCTGGATAAGATATGGATGTCAACATTGCAGCAACAGCGTGACAATCGATTAATTTCAATTGAGAAAGTTGGCAATATCAGAGATGATATACAGCCGACGTCACGTGAGTGACAGCGGCGTCCTCTGGATGGCTTATATCTACGGTGCTCACTCGTACTCTCTATCCAGCCTGGATCTCCGCCCCCCTACCTTCTATAAATCCCTCCAAATCCTTGAACGCCATGCTCTCCGCCTTGCCTATCGCATCCGTCTCCCCTCCCCCACGCGGATCCTGTATGATTTCATCCCCTTCCCCCACCTCCTCCTTTTCCTTGAAAGGATACGGATCCTGTACACCTCCCGTAAACTTGATCCTCCTCACCCGCTCGTGTCCCCGATCCTCTCCCACCCCCGCCCGCTGCCGCGCCCGTATTATCACGTCCCACCCGGTCTCCATCTCTCCACCCTTCTTACCCTCTCCCAAGGTGGCTTCCGCCAGCTCCCCCTCCCTGATGATGCCCTCCTCCCCTGCATCTACCCCTCCTATCAACTTTGATCCTCCCCCCCCCACCTCCTGTGTCCTTTTCTTTAGGCACCCTCCCTCCCCCCCTTTCCCTTCCCTTCTCTTTCCTTTCCCCCCTCCCTCCTACCCTCTCCTCCGGGCTTCCCCTCCCCCTTCCTCCCTCCCCCTCTCTCCTTTGCCCATGGCATCTCTGCTCTCCCCTCTCCCATTTCCCCTTCCTCCTCCTCCACCTCCTCTCTTGGCAGGTCCCCGGACTCGTACACGCTGAGTGGACATTCGCGCGCCGGAGATCATCGCCATCAGTGTCTCGTGAGTGCCGTCATGTTTAGTGTTCCGTGTTCCCGTCATACTCCATCCTTCACCTGTGCAATCGCCATCTTCAGTGTTAGTGCGTCGTGACAACAGTTTGTAGTGTGAATTATCGTCGAGTGTGAACGGCTCCGTGTTTGTCTTTATGTGTCTCCTGTTTTATTACCCACCGTTATGTCACATTTGTGTATTCTTTCTGTTCTTTCTTTATCTCCTCTACGGCTGAAGAGCGGCGTACCATGCTGCTGACAGCCTGCCTGTTTGTACGGGTTTGAAAATGACAATAAAGAAAACAAAACAAAAAAAATCGTACTCTCGTTGCAGTTCGCCGATTGTCCTTGGAGGATGCCTTCCGCAGTCGAAGGCGAAACGTGAGGGGAGAGTTCTATGTATGGACCACGGCATCTCAGCCCGGAAGTGTTAAGTGATGAAAACTACATTTCTGTTTACGATGTCGGATGAGTGTGAATGTTATCATTTATATTGGTTCAAATGGTTCAAATGGCTCTGTGCACTATGCGACTTAAGTTCTGATGTCATCAGTCGCCTAGAACATAGAAGTAATTAAACCTAACTAACCTAAGGACATCACACGCCGCCATATCCGAGGCAGGATTCGAACCTGCGACCGTAGCGGTCGCTCGGCTCCAGACTGTAGCGCCTAGAACCGCACGGCCACTCCGGCCGGCTCATTTGTATTCATTTGCAAAATAGTTTTCTATTATAAGGAGCATATATAGCGCCGTAGAAAGTGGCAACAACTTAAAAATGGCACCACATTCGTCTTTCTGTAGTTTCAGTGGACCCTGGTAGACATCGTAAAGAACGGGGCAGTTTATTTAGCATTCTCTTGTAACGTACATGTAAGTAATGAAGAAAGCCATTTACCTTTAAGAACAGAAAAATGATACTAAACAGTAGAAGACCTGACGTTTTGCGGGAAGACGTCGCATATCTACCCACCAACGTGAAGTTTCGTTCGTTACACTTTCAGCCAAATCAGTGAGAGTGGAACGTACGAACCATGTGTACAATGCTATAATTTCATTATCATTCCGGATACATATTTAACGGACGAAATAAGCCACCACGACTGCAGGTGAAGAGAAATCGGCACAAACGTGATAATAAAACGTCAGAAATAATAAAACTGTTTAGCTACACAGAAGAAACCGATTCTGCAATTGTTGGTACTTCTGAGTCATAAATGTCTTTTGAAGAAAAGGTTTTCCCGGTGTGCGCACGTTAATGAGACTACGAACGTGCCAGAACACGTTCTTCTGTACCATAGGTACTTGAGTCCAACATCTGAAAATAAACAAAAGAATTGTCTTTTCAGTTATCATTCTTATGACTGGCCTGATGTGTGCCACAAATTCCTTTCCTGTGCCAACCTTTTCATGTCAGAGTAGCACTTGCAAGCTAAGTCTTCAGTTATTTGCTGTTCAAATCTCTGTCTTTCTCTCCAGTTTTTACCCTCTGAAGCTCCTTCCAGTACCATTGAAGTTATTCCCTGATGACTTAACAGATCCTGTCCAGCCACGCGGGGTCAGCCGAGCGGTCTAGGGCGTTACAGTCATAGACTGCGCGGCTGGTCCCGGCGGAGATTCGAGTCCTCCCTCGGACATGGGTGTGTGTGTGTGTGTGTGTGTGTTTGTCCTTAGGGTAATTTAGGTTAAGTAGTGTGTAAACTTAGGGACTGATGACCTTAGCAGTTAAGTCCCATAAGATTTCACACACATTTTTTAGATCCTGTCCCTTCTTCTTGTAAGTTTTTTCCGTGTATTCCTTTCCTTTCCGTTTCAACTGAGAAACTTCTCATTCCGTAGCTTATCAGTCCACCTAAGTTTCAACATTCTTCTACAGCGGCACATCTCAAATGCTTCGATTCTCTTCTGTTTCGGTTTCCCCACATTCCATGTCTCACTGCCATTTAATACTCTGCTCCAAACGCACATTCCAGAAATTGCTCCCTCAAATTAAGATCTATGTGTGACACAAACAGATTTCTCTTGGCCAGGAATGCCCTTTTCTCTCCTGCTAGCCGCGTGACTGTTACGGTGGCAGGTTCGAATCCTGCCTCAGGCATGGATGTGTGTGATGTCCTTAGGTTAGTTAGGTTTAAGTAGTTCTAAGTTCTAGGGGACTGATGACCACAGATGTTAAGTCCCATAGTGCTCAGAGCCATTTGAACCATTTTCTCTCCTGCTAGTTTGCTTTTTATGTCCTCATTGCTCCGTTCCTCATGAATTACTCTGCTGTCTAGGTAGCAGATAACTTCATCTGCTTCGTGATCAGCTATTATAATGTTAGGCCTCTCGGTGCTCTCACTTCTACTACTTCTCATGTCTTCCGTCTTTCTTTGAAGAACCAGGAAGAACAAAGAGCTGTTTGCAGGACTTCTGGACCGTACTGTATAACCGATTCTTTGAGTCATCTGAAATGGCTGTTTCAAAGTGATACGCCGTACTTATGTGTTGAAGATGAATGTTTATATTTGAAACTGATCACGAAGTACCGAAAAATTGCAGTGTGGACGAACACTAAATTCACGGCAACCGTGCGATTCCTCTGGTACTGTCACCAGAGACTGCGTCGGACTGAGAGGTGTCACGCCACGACTGGCAGCTGGGGCCGCGCGCCAGTAATTAGCGCAGACTGCGGCAGGCCTGCCCGAAGCGCGATCGATGTCCGCAGGGCAGCGTCGGCATCGGCGCTGCTGCCGGCGTCCTTATTACGTGGCCACCTCGGAGGAGGACGCGGCCGCCGCAGACGCTGCCGACCGAAGACGGCAATCTGCGCGCCGGAATTGGGTCGGCCGCAGAGGCGGTTATCTGGCTCCGGCTGCGCCTCTGCTTGGCTGCCGCTGCCGCTGCGCGCCTAACCGACGGCCGCTGGCGCCACCGGCTGGAATGGTCTCATTGGGGGCGGCTGTCCGCCTGTCCGCCTTCAGGCTGCGGTCGCGGCGCGTCGGAGCAGCCGCCGCAGAGTTACGCCCCGTGCGGGTCCGCAACCCGCCCAGCGGCGCAATGCAGCCGCTAGCCTGCGCCCCAGGCGCCGCGCTAACGGTCCGTCGTTCCAGCTGCCCCGCTGTTCCTATCCTCGTCCTGCAATATTGCGATGCTGCCTGTAAGTGCTGTCAGGGTCTTATCAAAATAGAACCTACATATCTTTGGTTTCTATCGTTTTCCCAAAGTCTAATAAACAAATCAGATATACATAACAGAGACTTCAGTCAACGGTAAATTAGTGGAGATTTCGAAAATCCGCTGTGGTCAGCACCCTCATTTATTCCGCCAGGAGTTGGGTAGACTCTGCATTTTTCGTGTACCGAGTCGAACTCTAACTCTTTCCGTTTAGGGAGGACTCTATAACATTTCAGTGCTGAACGGAAAAATCATTCCATCGAGTAACAATCGCCTTGTAATTTCTTTTCTATTATTTAGTATCGAACCCAACTGTGAATAATTTTGAAATGTAATAAGTACTGTCGGGCTTGGCTAGCACCTTTTTTCCCAAATTTATTGGTCATAACATTCCACAGTAGTACATAATTTTCAACTGACATTTGAAAGTAATAAAACAAACTAAAATTAATTACAGGTTCCATGACATTTTAGAAAAAATCCAAGCCTAAACCATATAGTGATGATCGTCACTTGATCGTATTTGTTTTTGTTTTTCAAACATCAAGTTGTCTCTCGTTTCTTCATGTTCTGAATCGCATTCTCGAAAATGGAGCTCACATTACTGTTCTTCTGAGGAAGTTGGCGTATGTATCATAATAATTAGTCATTCGTAGTAGCTTGTGATGCTGGTCGGAGATGTACGTCCAGAAATCTCCTTCGCTCCTTTCTTTACTGGACAGCAGGTAAAATACCGCGTGTCCCTTCAACCAGTTGACGGCATTTTTCTTCCAGTTGGGGTATAGTTCTTCTTCCGGGTATAAAACGCACGATGGCGTTATGAAATACGGCTGTTTTCTCTTCATAGTTGCTAATTTTTTTCTGACTGACAACCATATATTATTTGCATTTCCACAGACAAATTGATGTTCATCTGTGTCCATCAGGTTGCAAGTGGTACACAAAGGGGAATCAGCCAGATGAATGGAATGTAGTGTGGACTTCGTTGGAAATTTCCTATTCACAAAATAGTACCACAATGACCGCATTTCTGTTGATAAGTGCGGGTGGTGTACATTCCTCCAGATATCATGCCAAGAGTGACCGACGTATTTTTGTTCTATGATGTTCTTGGTCTGAAAGTTCATTAAGTTTCGGTGTATTTTCTTGAATTTGATGACATCTTTCTCGGGTGCTCCCAGTCTAATATAGCTATATTCTACGAAGAAATGTTTTAGGTGGTAGAGTTCATTTTGGAAGAGTGACAGTCCGGTCTGCAAAGCGCTGTTGGCAAGCGGGGTGCACTCAGCCCTTGTGACGTCATTTGGGGAGCTACTTGACTGAGAAGTAGCGGCTCCTGTCACGAAAACTGACACCGGTCGATAGAGCAGTGTGCTAACCGCACCCCCCTCCACATTCGCATCCAGTGACGCCTATAGGCTGATGATGATGACACGGTGGTTGGGAAATATCGTTAGGGTCTTCCGAGACTTGTTCGGACGGAGTTTAGTGTAGTTTTTAGTTTAGTTACCGGCTACTTTATTAGAGAGTGAATTTACTAGCCACTATAATTTGGATCTGAGCTATTCAAATTGACTTAACTCTACTGACGAGACTAACCCACTCTGCATTCAGGGTGTGTCAAAGGAGAATATATTCTTATTATTGAACTTTAAAAATTGTAGTAGAGGAACATCATAAGCAATACTGCACCTACGTTCACATAGCGCTGTTTGATTCATATTCCAGTACCTATTTTTTATGTTATATGAGAAAAGTACTGTGGTGCCATTGGCAGCAGACCCTAAGACAATGCAGAGGCAGAGTCAAACAACTTTTATTTCAAATTATTTTATCGTAAAAGTCGTAAGCTGCATTTAATACCAACTGTCCCACAACCGATAACTGGTATTAATTGGGTTGCCAGACTCGCTATAAAATGCTGACCTCGTGAGACGAGGGTAATTCATCAACTGTTACACATCAGGCACTTCTGCCTGGTCATTTCTCGAAGACTAAGTATCCGTTCAAAGGAGTGGCAAACTTAAGCGATATTAACACCGGAAAACTAAGAACAAAAAATCGAAATAAAACAACGATCCTCTCGCTCAGTTACAACACAAATATAAAAAACATATTCGAATGCAGCAGCAACACAAAATTCCCGAAAATACTTTATACACAGGAAAGATTTAGTTCTTATAAGGACACATCAATATTAATTGAGAGTGAGCCTATTTAACGTCTATCAGGAGCTACATCATTAGAGTAATCCCCAGCACTACCAGAATACGTATCCTAACTCAGTTCCTAAGTCTCAGTAACTCCACTACTAACTCATAGATTATCTCTCTCCATCTCTAAACCATGAAGAGTCACCGGAAAGGGCATGTGGTTCGGATACTGCGCTATACTGTAGGTCCCCTTCCTCCTGACTTAAAAAAGGGGCAGATTAGAGACACGCAAGTAGCCAAAGAGCCGTCCAGTTGAAAGACTTGCGCCACACCACTGAGCCTCACGAATTTATTATTATTATTATTATTATAAGTTCTCTTTGGAAATCAGTGACTTCAACAGGAAGTCCTTCGCCGAAAACAGTTCCTATCTACCACACATAAACGACAAGCTTGTTTAAGCACTATACCATTTCACAGAGATATTGTCTTCCTGTTTTCTGCCTCTCCAGGTATAAATCCAGCTTTTTCCTTGGTGTAGCGTACCCTTTCCTACCTTAATATCTCTTATCACACTCCAGACTCGCACTATCCTCACGCTTGGGTGGACAACAAATGGTTCAAATGGCTCTGAGCACTATGGGACTTAACTTCTGACCGAGCGAGGTGGCGCAGTGGTTAGCACACTGGACTCGCATTCGGGAGGACGACGGTTCAATCCCGTCTCCGGCCATCCTGATTTAGGTTTTCCGTGGTTCCCTAAATCGTTTCAGGCAAATGCCGGGATGGTTCCTTTGAAAGGGCGCGGCCGATTTCCTTCCCAATCCTTCCCTAACCCGAGCTTGCGCTCCGTCTGTAATGACCTCGTTGTCGACGGGACGTTAAACACCAACCACCACCACCACTTAACTTCTGAGGTCATCAGTCCCCTAGAACTTAGAACTACTTATACCTAACTAGGACATCACACACATGCAAGCCCGAGGCTGGATTCGAACCTGCGACCGTAGCGGTCGCGTGGTTCCAGACTGTAGCGCCTATAACCTCTCGGCCATTCCGGCCGGCTGTGGACAATACCAACGTCACACTGACTGACTTCGTTCCACGTCTGGTTACCAGATACACACTCTTGTCATCTTCCCTCCTTTGACTGGTTGTCTCGTAAACAGCCATAGAGCTCACATTTGTCACTCAGCTCCCGGTGTAGCTGGGTAACGAGCGTAGTACAGCCTCTTCACTGACAGTTCAACGGTCTCCCCACAAATTGAATATTTATTTGGAATATATTATAAGACTGCATATTTTTCTTCGTCTTTCATTTATAGCACGATTATATGTCTGTGGCACATAAAGAAAATGTTCTTGAGTCGTAATAGCGTGTTTCATCGTAGTTATATGTAAACTGTGTGTATTTTGGGTGCTTTGGCCCAATAGGAAAAAAGTTGCGAGTGAAAGATTGACAGTAGAGGAGTAAACACGTGGAAAATTAATTAATTTATGAACAGCTTTAGATATAGTAGCGTTGGAAGGAGTATAAGATTGCAAGAACTCGGGGACGTTGTGGTAAGACGAAGGCTATAATTTACAAAGAGAGATGAGTGGAACTGAGAACTTCCTGGAAAGCGATTGCTCCCCTATTGTTCCAATAATTTGATGTTATTTCGGGAAAAAAGATTTATTCGAATGATTGATGCAGAAGAGGAAACCAGACGTAGAGAAGATCAAAGAATAAAACCACAATTACAACCGATGAGCTATATTTCAAGTTCATCATGAAGAAGAAAGCCTAAGATACATTGAACAATCTAGCATCAGAAACACTCGCATTAATATTTTACCGTGGTTTCTTCGAGCAGCACACATTTTCTATTTGGTAAGACAGGTAAGGGACTGTGAAGACTACTGTCAGGCTCTCTATTAGGATTGCAGATCGACCGACTTTGTTCTGTGCAGTGAACTGTGGCTTGTCTTCAGCCGTTATATAAAACAGTGTTACGGGTTCCAGGCACTTTAATTTGAATTTAATAAACCGACGAACTGCTATTTGAATAATCGTTTATACTGTCGTCATTGTTAAAAACGCAAACCTACGTTTATGAATTATAGCCTACATAATCCAGTCGTGCATCCTTTACCTAAACAGTTTAAAGTTCGTGGTGTATGTTCTACGACAATTACGCACCAGTGCAGCCACGACAACCGTGTTAAAACTTTTCTAATCGGTAAGCTATCTACTGCCATTTTACTATGGGCCAGCAATCTTCGAGAAACAGCAGCATCGTGATTCAGCAGCAAAGAACTTCCTTCACTGTAGTACATTTCCCGGTGAACCGTATTTAAGATTCAGCGATTATCATTCATTCAACATCTTCCTTGTTATATAGTGTGAAAAACTGACTTTCGACAAACCATTAAATTTAAGTAAACAAAGACAGGGTACCGCTGTCAACATTTCCTTAAGAAAAAAATAAACAATATACCAAATATATGACCGAAAAAGAATTATCTCTCGCAGTATAGAATGTGCAATATCGTATGTACCATGGTTGTGTGAAGACCGAAAATCGCATCAATTAGATCAATAAGGAATCCGAAAACAAGAACCATGTTTAAAGCATTCTGAAACTGTTCGCCCACGAGATTCAGAAAGCAATGCATACTAGGACCTGGGTATTCGCTATTTTCCTTGAATTCGTAGCTTATACTAGTTCCCACGATAGCACAGAATGTGAATACTGGGTCCAAGAAGAAAAGGTCTTTAGTAGATACAAAACTATGAAATTGAAATCTGGAGATCAGTAAAAGATAGCAATAGGTAAAATCGGAAATTATTGTCTAACCACGTGTGTCACCAACAACGGCTTGAGGAATTGAAAATGAAATTAAATACCTTCAGCGTATCATGAAATACGATCTGGTTACCCTAGCTAAAATATGGATAGTCAGAAGGAGACAAATATCTAAACAAAACAAAGATTTTCTTGCTGCCACAGAGGCTTTAGAAATACGTCAAGAGGTCTGTTAAATGAATAATATCAGGATATTGGACACTCTCTGATTGCCTGAATCCGTGTACTAGACACTGAGACTGGTGACGCGAGGTAACGTCGAAATTAATTCGCTAATAGAGAATTTCCTGACATAAGCTGTATTATGCGTAGTTTTACTACCCAATAGGCCGTATGAAACCAATCAGAAGACTGATGGACCAAAAAATAATGATAGTAATAATAATAATAGTAAAACGTAAAAGTGTAAGTAGGGCTGCCTTTATCGGGGTTCTGTACAAGCAAACGTAACTGGCTTCATTATGTCCACGTTCGTGTGGCCAAACCGCTGGAGCAAGTCTTTCTACTGGACGCCAGTACCGCGAGTTACATGTCCGCAGTCTACCCCAGTTATCCAACTGGGGAAAGGGGCCTACAGTATGACGTGTAATCAGTCTGATCCACATGTTGTTCCTGGCGACACCTTACGTCCTTGAGAGGTGACGGCTAGGGTAAAACGAACACTGAGAAATCTGTAAACTGACCGAGAGTCAATCCTGCCAACTATCGGTTTTCAGGCAACCACTTTGACGATGGGCCACCAGATCCAACAGTCATGGAAATAGTTCATCTATGGGTTTTGATGACTGAATTTCCAAGGATCAAAATACTTACATCAAAAAGAGTTTTCATCACCTCGGTTCCGAGAGTTCCGGAAACTGTACAGAAAATCTGAATAGAGATCAACATAAACATCATTTACACCCTTTTTATTGCTCATGAAAACCACACATGTTGTACCGCCATACAGCTAGACCCACATAGGTGGTGGTCTAGATTGCAGTAAACACCGTACCTCTAAAACCCAGTAGCACGTCCTCTTGCATTGATGCATGTTTGTATTCGTCGTGGTATACTATTCACAAGTTCATCAAGGCACTGTTGGTCCACATTATCCCACTCCTCAACAGCGATTCGGCATAGACCTTTCAGAGTGGTTGGTGCGTTACGTCGTCCATAAACAGCTCTTTTAAATCCATCCCAGGCATTTTCGATAGGGTTCATGTCTGGAGAACCTGCTGGCCACTCTAGTCGAGCGATGGCGTTATCCTGAAGGAAGTGATTCGCAAGATGTGCACGAAGGGGGGCTGAACTATCGTCCATGAAGACCAATGCCTCGCAAATATGCTGCCGATGTTGTTGCACTATCGGTCGGAGAATGGCATTCACGTATCGCACAGCCGTTACAGCGCCTTCTATGACCACCAGCGAAGTACGTCGGCCCTAAAACAGCAAGGAACCTCCACTTTGCTGCTCTCGCTGGACAGTGTCTCTAAGGTGTTCAGCCTGACCGGGTTGCCTCCAATCACGTCTCCGACAATTGTCTGGTTGAAGCCACATGCGACACTCATCGGTGAAGAGAACGTGATGCCAGTTCTGAGCAGTCCATTCGGCATGTTGTTGAGCCCATCTGTTCCGCGCTGTATGGTGTCTTGTTTGCAAACATGGACCTCGCCATGGACGTCAGGAGTGAAGTTGCACATCATGCAGCCTATAGCGCCAAGTTTGAGTCATAATACGACGTCCTGTGGGTGCACGAAAGGCATTATTCAAAACGGCGGTGTTTCTGTCGGTGTTCCTCCGAGCCAGAAACTTAGGTAGCGGTCATCACCGCTGTAGTAGCCCTTGGGCGGAATGAGCGACGCGTGTCATCGACAGTTCCTGTCTCTCTGTATCTCCTCCATGTCTGAACAACATCGCTTTGGTTCACCCCATGCCGCCTGGACACTTCCCTTGTTGAGAGCCCTTCCTAGCAGAAAGTAACAATGCGGACGAGACCAAACCGCGGTATTGACCGTCTAGGCATGGTTGAACTACAGACAGCACAAGTCTTTTATCTCTTTCCTGGTGGAATGACAGGAACTGATCGGCTTTGGCACCCCCTCCATATAATAGGCGCTGCTCATGCATGATTGTGCATGATTTTTTACATCTTTGGGAAGGAGGGCGGGGGGTTTAGTGACATCTCTGAACAGTCGAATGGACTGTGTCTGTGATACAGTATCCACAGTCGCCGTCTACCTTAAGAAGTTCTGGGATCCGGGTCGATGCAAAACTTTTTTGATGTGTACATGTGGCTTAAATGGCAGTATTTGTTGAATGCGTTGACTCACACCGCCAAGAGGCTGTAAACCTCAGCATTTGACAGAAATTTCAAATTGATACCTCTACCAGTCCCTGAGAAAATGGTTCTTATTAATTGGACAGAAGGCAGAGAGAGGGACAAAACAAGATTTCCTGTTTTACCCGCTGAGGAACGCCAAAAAGAAAAAAAAAATGAAACATGAATCAAAATTGGGGAGAGAATCTATTCCTAATACAGCTGATGTAAAGGAATCCACAGTTAGTGAATTAATTTCCTAGTATTTTGTATATCTATAGATCCTCAACAGTGTCTGTTCTTTCAGACTTTGCATGTAAGCTATGTAACGTGTCTCGGAGATAGCTTGCTCCCGTAATATGGGTTGCTAAAGCACAATATTGCGATGTAAGGTAGAGGCTACTTGGTAAGGGTCCATCATTACCAAAGAAAGTATTTGGCGATTACTTAGTGTGTGCAGTACGTGTACGGCAATGAGACTTGAGCTCTTCAGAATCGATGGAGATTATTAATCAATGTTAAATATAGGTGTGACAACTGAATATTATAATAAAGAGAATAAATTGTTCATTTTTTTTCACAACAGTATATCAGCTTACAGAAAGATTGCCATGCCATCGCTTGCCAGTAACTGATTGACTCTGGACACTGGGCTTGATGTCCATCCGAGTCAGAGCTAAATTTCACCATTCTTACTGACATCATCTCCCAAAACACAAACAAGCTGGGTTGCACATTTTAAGATGTGTGAAATATTTTTTGGACTTGTTTTATTTGGAATGAATTTTATCCGTAGTGGATGCTGTTGAACTCCGTGACTGTTCCTTTATAGGTTGTAGAAAAATTTCGGCTACCAGACACTATAAAAGGTTATTTATTTGTCACACAACCCGTTTCTGGTTTGCGCCCATCCTCAGGTGTTTATACATTCATGTACATGTTTATCTTGCTGGAGATCACTGTATAAATACAACAAAATTATTTGCTGGTGACTAAACAGATACAAATGGGGCAATTGCAAATGGCAAGGCAGCATTTGTCGAAAATATATCTGTACTTATATAAAGATGGAGCATCATATTTATAGTTACTCTGTGGTGACAATTTTTCCATTTATTATCATTTTCACGTCCATATTTCAGTTTCATGAAGTTTAGCTGCATATTTCACTATTACGCCGTGCACAAAGAACAGCGGCCGTGTTTTCGCTGAAAGAACAACGACAGTGTTTCCACTAAAAGTTGTCCTTATAAACTGTGAAATGTGACACGGTAAAACGGATTGAAGATTGATTTCATAGACCGAAATAGTGGCCATCGGTTAAAGATGGGACTGCACATGTGTGGAGATCCTGAGCGGATTTCACGTAGACCGACAATATGCTGCTCTCGCATGGTATGGGAATGCGGACTGCAGAAGGGCTACTAAACCAGAGAATGTGTCCTAGAAGCATAACATGAACTAACGTCGCCAGTTGCGAGGTAGGCTCCAATGGTTAATAGTATATCATACCATGTTGTTGACGTGCAGTTCAGGGGAAGAGCTCTTGGAGAGTAATGAACGTCTTTATTTAAATCATGCAGTAAAATGTAGCGATATATACACGATAATCATACTAAATTAATCGCAAGTGGACTAAGCTACCTTGAGCGCTAGTGATGCGTAGATGTTATATTCTTAGTCATGTATGTTGTAAAATATACTAAACTGCTACGAGCGATTGTGTACGAGAAAATTATGTTTCGTTGACTGAAATTATATGCACTGAGCAATCGCCAGCGTGAAATAGAAAGTAGCAAAACGCATTAAGAGCTCATTAAGGAGGCAGTTGTAACCTGCAAGGTATGATACTTCTAGAAACGTCAGCCTATTGTGTACAGCGTGGTGGGAGATCTGTGAACTGCTCACCTGTTAAATTATCCCCCACCTGGGAAGAGGGTTATTCGGAATTAGTGGCTTCTGTGAAATCTCCTGAGATGATGCACCTCTACGTTTTATTGGAACATAATACTTATGTACACCAAATTAATCAGAGGACACAGATGTCCAACAACATAATCTCTTTTACCATATGCTTTGACCACTTATTACCTGGCCAATCAGTCTCTTCCCTGGCCCATTATTGAAGGCTTCAACGGTACATTAACTACCAGCTTGTCTCCAGAATACATCTGAGATTATGAACCATAACAAAGACAAAATTTTTAGGGCGAATCACCTTCAAGTTGAAATTGCATACGTTTTATCTTGTGAAGAATTCATAGATCGCAACGAGGTTTTCGACGTACGCAGAGGACACGTAACTTTGTTGTAAGTGTAGTAGAGGAGACAAGGGTTAGTTGACATGAGGAGCTATTTGGCACACAGTTTCTATTTCCTGTCACCGTGGTGCTTGGGAGATGACCGTTGGGAGTGTACACAAAGTTGCACCATCCAACGAAACTTCGGTCCGCTTGGTTGCGTCATCGATGGAATGATCCCTGTTTCACCGTTTAGGAAAGAGTGATTAACTGTGCTTGCATGATTTTGTCATAATCTTAGTTTTGTGGCTGAATGGTATCCACTTCGTTTTTGATATCCCAGTGTGACTGTCAGTGTAAGGTGAGGGGGGTCATTTAGCATAGCTACAACTCGCCCAACACTTGTATCAAATAACCCTTCGATTACTGTTCACTACGAAATAAACACTTTCGGTAAAAATGAATACATGTCCATCACATCAGCATAATTTCGCCCTCTGCCCAGTGTCAAGCCACGACAGAAATCCTGCCGTGTCCGAAAAAGAAGGTTTACTGCTATTCTAACAGGCAGTCCCATTAAAGACACAATCGCGACTGAAAGGGGCACATAAGAAAAAAAAGCTATGTCCAGTCTTGAAGGGCGAGAGGGCTGTTTGACAATTCTAAGTAGAAAAAAACTTCCTAGAAAATGTCGATCTGAATTATCTTCTACGAATTCTGACGAAGGCGCGTCAGATGTTAGCTTTCCCGTCAGTAACGACCCGTTAACCATCCTCAATAATAGTTCAGAGATTGAAGAACTTCTCCATGGCGAAGAGCTATATCTACCAGGCTCCTGTCAAGAGAATGTTGACGATTGCCATTCGGGAACTCTCAACGACATTTAAGAACCTCAAACAGATGCCGAAAAGTCAAACTGAAGAAGAAAGAAAACGAATCTCCCGTAACCTCATGGGCCTCTTGATCTCCTTGAATGCCATGTAAAAGACTTCGTTTTGAACTTCCCGCCAGGGAAGGTTCTCGAAACAGATGACAACGAGATTCACATGTCCACCATTGTCAAAAGAGGGAAAAGTGGAGACGTCTAGTCAAGGATTATTTAGTCTGACACGACCAACGTGAAACTGCGTGTAATTTGAGCCCACTTCTTCAAATAAACATTTGCCCAACTTCTACATTCGTGGTTTATTTAAAATATTAAGTGTATTCTGTTTCAGTAACTATAGGTATATAACAATAAGCAGAATTTATTTTTCTTGGAGAATTCATTGCTGACTCATATATTTAAGTTCATAATGTTGTTTGTAGATGTAAGCACATTTAATTTCTTTTCCAAGCGTTTTTTTCCCACAGTAAATTTATTTTTTTGAAGAATTTACTCTTTGAAAAGGAAGTTTCTTCACATTTTGATAAAATAAAGTATTTTTCCTCGACAACGTCTGTGCTCTGCCTAAGTATTTCTGTCTGAGCGTCCCTATTCATTTCAGGTTATGCCAACTCACCGCCAGGTGTATGCCAACCAACCCCGCACCCAGGGCTAGTTGGCAAGGTATCTGGAGAAGTGGTTTTGTGGTGATCAAAATACGTATTGAATTAACGCATCATACATGATTTTGTAGTCAAGACTCCAAGTAATGCAAAAATAAATGGAAAAATCAAAACCAAAATTTGCCAGAATCTATGCCAACTAACCCCGGTCTCCCATACTATCACTATATTGAAGCAAGAACAGTTTTCTTTAATGGAGCGCTATACTTCTAGAGCCATTGAAAGTTTTTTAAAAAGACGACGACAGCGACATAACGCTCGCTGATGATGTCGTTGAAACTTTTCACTAAAGTTGACAGGAAAGATGGCCAAAATCGACTGCTTCGGTGTAAACTGCGGCAAGTCAGGTTCTCGGAAAAGGCTCCATCGCTATGTGCTTCAGGGAGACTGACATATGCTAAAGCTACACATGTACGTGTTTGTGTGTCACTGGAACACTCTATATGTTTGATGCAACTGCGAAGGCAGGCCTGTAACGCCACTCGGCTGTGTTTAGGTACGTCCATAAGGGACCAGGTCGTCTTGCCTTTCAATTACAGTGCGCTTCTTAAATATTTTTGAGAAAAGTGTCAGCACAAGCATATCTAGCTAATATCTTGTATTGTCAAGAGCTTTTTAGTGCCTATAAAATACACCATTTCATTAAAAAAATATAGGTGTTTCAGTACCTTAGCTGGTTCAGGAGCTTAGAGTATTACATATTATTAATTAAGTGTCCTCTGCGTGCTATTATTACCCAAAAAATCTCGTTTTGATGTCTTGAAAAGGAAATGATGAACGTTCACGGAAACTGGAAATTTGTTGTAAGGACTATGGGACCAAACTGCTGAGGCCATCGGTCGCTAGGCTTATGCACTACTTAATCTAACTTACACTAACTCACGTTAAAGACAACACACATATCCATGCCCGAGGGAGGACTTGAAACTCCAACGGGGTGAGCCGAGCGAACCGTGACGAGACGCCCTAGACAGCACGGCTACCCCGCAGGGGGTGAACCGTTCTCGATTTTTCTTTTTTTATTCGCGCTACATGATGAGGTTTGCGAGAATCTGTTAATAGTTCTGAATTCTATACGTGAAGGATCGAATTTACCCTCACGCTTATTCGCTACAGTACAGCAGCAACCCTGGCGGAAATGCCCCATAGTTCTAGAAAGGGATCATTTGTCGCAACGGAGTGACTCACTCGGGCTTGGGCAAACCTGCAGGGCAGGTCCCGGCAGCTCGAGCTCCTCACGCCGTGCTTAAAATAGTGAATTAGTGTTGTGATATTGCGGAATATTGTCAGTAGAATCAAAGCATGCTTGCAGAGCACATCCCGAGGGTATAAACATCAAACATTTTGTGGAAAGAATTTTTAAAGTCGTACCAGAGCTAAAACGCGAATATCTCTGTCGGTCCAGTTTTGAATCGAGAAACACGCGAATAAGTCACGTGCGCGCGAGATCGCACTCGTGTGTGTGTATGTGTGTGTGGGGGGGGGGGGGGGGATGTTTGTGTGTGAGGAGAGAATTATGAAGCTTACATGAAAATTTCGTACATGGGGAATTGTTAAATAATGAAAAGGTATCGTACAGTAATGAATCGGCAATGGCAAACTCATACAAGCTCGCGATAAACGAATAACGCCAATTGTAGCATGAGTCCAATCAGAATAAGTAAAAACGAAATTAAATTTCGTGTGGCTAGTGCCTCCCGTCGGGCAGGCCGGTCGCCTGGTGCAAGTCTTTTGAGTTGACAACACTTCGGCGACTTGCGTGTCGATGGGAATGAGATGATGATGATTAGGACAACACAACACCCAGTCCCTGAGCGGAGAAAATCTCCGACCCAGCCGGGAATCGAACACGGGCCCTGTCGCGCTGATCACTCAGCTACCGGGGAACGGACATCAGAACAATTAGAGATGTGTTATATGAGTATAAAGTGGAATACAATAACTATGGCGTAGAAAGGTTTTCGTTTATTACTACCTCTTCATTATTAATAGGATGTTTTGGAAGCGACAGAATCGTACAACTGTGGGAGAATAGATGCAGCATTTGTCGGCTAACAGTCGGAATTTTCTTATCGGCGCATGTAGTTTGGGAATAAATTTGCTCTTTATAACTGGCTACTTATTAATGTCTCATGCCGAATTTTCTAATAAGCCAGAAAATAGCGAGTAATAATCAACCATGAGAGCAATAAATAGTACAGAGGCTGCTTTTAGGCTGGAGCGACGGAGACTACGGCAGTTCGCTGGCACAACTGAAGGAAGATCGGTTTACGAGGAATAGGGCATTCAAGTATTGATACAACATTGAGGTAAAAGTATATGAAACTTGAAAATATGATTTTTGATACTCAATACTCTCAACACGAAGTCACGTTAAACTGCAGGGAAAATAAAGTAGTCTCCGGAAATGCGAAATATAATTACATTTTACTGTAATAATTTTTAAACTGTGAAGTGTTCCATCACTTCATTAGCGGTACTGCTATCTTCAGTTAAGGCATACAATTTTTTACGACCATGGACAGGTGAAGTGGATAAAATTTGAAAGTCTTTCAAATGAAAGAAGGGCTAATTGCCGAGTATAGGCGTTTTAATTTACAGTTTTGCGGTTTTCAGTATTTATTTTACGGCCTCTAATTTTCCGAAAGTGCTTTTAATTTGCAGGTTGTTTCGCGCGCGAGTTCGTAGGCGGCGTGTTCCCGCGTGACCAATATTTCAGACGGACTGTCAGGGGCGCAGCTGGCTCGATTGCCGGCGCAATCAGCCGCCAGCAATTTCTGACCCCCGCCTCGCAGTCCCAGGCGGCCCATCGCAGAGCCTGCCACATCAAACAGCCGACACCTGCTGTGCTGCAGCCGCCAATATCGCGCGCCGCCTCTCCTGAGGATGGACATACAGTATGAAACGTATCGCTTCCGCTGCAAACTTGTTATCTGAGGAGGAATAGACGCTCATTTCTGTTAACTGCTTTCTCTATTGTGGTGTGCGTACTGTAAGACCTTCGGTACACACACCATCAGATTATTTGACTTGTCGCTCTAACGAAGTAGGTGATGACGATGATGATGTTTGGTTTGTGGGGCGCTCAACTGCGTGGTTATCAGCGCCCGTACAATTACCCAATCATTGCTCAGTCCAATTTAGCCACTTTCCTGGATGATGATGAAATGATGAGGACAACACAAACACCCAGTCATCTCGAGGCAGGTGAAAATCCCTGACCCCGCCGGGAATCGAACCCGGGACCCCGTGCTCGGGAAGCGAGAACGCTACCGCGAGACCACGAGCGGCGGACACGAAGTAGGTGAGTGTCAGCAATATGTCTCGTGGTCTTATCGTGGCGTGTTTATCTTCTGCCGTTAGGTCAGACGATATAAATGCAACTTGGACGCTTAGAGTAGCAGATTGACGGTGACCAACATTAAACAGAACTTGATTAATTTTCACGCACATTTATTAAAATAATAACCAGCATAAACATTACTCAACTTAGCTCTGGATGCTATTTACAATTGACAATCTGAAGTTCCTTCGGTCTTGGTACGTTAATTTTATTCTCGCATATCATACTTGACAAAGTGTCTATACATTTATCTTCATGGCTATGTACAGGAGTATGGTAATCTTATTAGGCGCAGACTGAAACTTGACTACAGACTAATGCAGACTGGTACAGACTGGTGCAGACAAATACAGACTGACTAATCGGAGGTCTGTACACTCGTTATAATACCTCGCGCGTTCAGGTATCAGGGCGCGAGTGTGATCCGCGAGGAGAAAAGGTTCTACGTTAGCAGCAATCTCATTGGCTGCGTTACATATTAATACGCGGATCGGCGGAAGCAGAATTCGGTCCGTCTCTAAGACAGCGTCATCTTGTAGTGCGGAGACGGACGAGCGCTGCGCCTGCGCTGTTGTGCTTAGCCGGGCGCGCTCTATTGGGAAAGTTGTGTACGCGCTGACTACGCGGAACTATGTACACAACATCTATGAAAGTATCGCCCAATTACGTCTTGCTTAGTACTATATAGGTACGTGAAGAAGATGTAATTTTGTTCTGAGCTTCATGGAAATGATCGTATTGAATGTAAATAGAGCGGTTTGTAAAACTTTAGGACGAAAGTAACATTCGCACTGATGTGTCAGCACAGCATGGAATTCAATATTTACACAGCGACACAAGCTCAGAACAAGAGGCTGTGGGGTGTGTAATGGTTCTCTATTTACGTGAGCATTACGGCACTCCAACCCCAGTTCTCGATACCAGCAATATCGTACTAGTTTTCTGCGAAGTAACAGATATATTTTTGTGAGAATATTCACATTTGGTTTTATTAATGTACAGGTACTCCGATGTATCGATATATTACAGTGATGTGGTTCTTGTGTGGATTCATTTCTGTGAGACTGTCATAATCTTTGACTTACTTGTAAACGTTTTGGCGCGAATGTGCACCGAGCAGTCTTTGTTTCACTTTTAAGAAGTTAAGTTGTTATTTGGCTTTGTAAAAGAACAGTCAAGTCTTGTGTTTGGTTAAAGTGGAAATTAAATACATGAAGATTGATACAAAATTGTTTTCTTGATGATGTGGCAATTAAGAAGAAGTATATGTGAATTTACAAGAAGTTTAATAAAAATGTGGATCGTGAACACCAAGTCAAAAATTGTTTCTAGCACACCATTGTTCTGATCTGGGATTGTTTGATCATTAAGAATTTCCTGAAAAACGCATTTGTTAGGTTTTCAGATAAAACACACATCTGGACCGTCTGGCAGTCAAAGTGAAATCACCCTAGAATCAACAAGATGAGCCACAACAACTTTGACGAAATCTACGTGGGAATTTTCTTACAGTGCCTTCATTATTTCCATTCTGTCGATACCATCCACGGTCAATAACTTTGTTGTTGCCAAATAGAGTGAACATATGCTACGTGAGCAACATTATTAATCTGATTTCTAACCTACTTTGCAAGTGGTGGTATTGTTAGAGGTGGTAGGACTGGACCAAGTGACACATCAGGCAATCACCACCGACAGTTGCACTGAACATTTATTTGGCACATTTAAACAAGCCAAATAAGAAATAAAACCATCAATGCATTTTAGAAATTACCACTTAGATGAGAACAAGTTACTTCAAACTTTAAACATTGATAAACCACGGAACTTGTGGCACGTTTGGTGAAATAAGTTAAAAGTTATTTACACAAAAACTATGATCAACCTGAAGAACAATTTAGTAAAATTTAACGAGGAAATGTAGTCTTTCGTTTCTGCAGTGATTGGTATTGCCAAAGTAATTCAGAGTACAGGCAACAACAAATCAGCTACAACTGACTGACATCTGCCTTAAGTAATCAGAAACACAATAATTCTTTACAGCACATCATCTGTAGAATTAATCACCTATTAATGAACATCAGCTAAGCAGTACAAATCTATTATGTGCGTAAGGCCAATTATAGCCACATTCAAACTTGTGGTTAAATCAGAATTAATTAAGGTATCCACATAGTGTCACTGACGGAATTCTTGTACTTTCATTAATCGAATCAGTTTCAAATTATTTAAACACACAATAACAACTGGCCTCTCAGTAACATGTAAGACTTTATGAAACTACTCATTTAGAATTAGACACGTGTCTTTCAGACACTATCCAGGGAAAATTTTATCCATGTATATCTATAGCAATTGGCCAGCTTAACTCCGTCGTGTGATATAAATACAATAACCAGGCGCACTTAGACAAGGACCAGCCAACCTGTTTTCATTGGTGGTTAAATCTGACAGTATGAATCTACACACAGAATGTATCAGCACTCCAGGCCCTAGTAAATGTTAATCATCTCATCACATACAGCTCTCACTAGAATCTTGCGTACTAAGCAAATTGAAATTAACAGATTCGAGGACAGACTCAGTAGGAGTAGCAACGGCCGGCCAGGAAAATGAAGTCAACAGCACTGAACCGAGTAGTCGATTCCGGCTACAATTTACAGCACAAGCAAGGCCCTTGTCCTCTTGCTTGTTCGACGAAGCCAGCCGCCGTAGATCCCGGTTCCAGGAGACATGCAGGAAGCGAAATACACCAACGGCTTCCCAGTAACGTGACTGCTTCCACGCCGGCGATATTTGGTGCGGCACCGTCACCCGGGTAAACAGCCCCTTTTAGATGTGCTCTTCCTGCTGCGTCGCACGGCGCCTGTACTGTCCGCCACACTTCCCAAACGACGTTACTGCTAGGCGTCCCAAAGCAAAAAACATCGCGGTCCCAGATCGGCCCGATAGGTGGCTCTGCGCACACCACCGGAAAGATGACCCATAACGGCGGCGGGAATATCGCTGATCGAGACACACGGCTCACGCACAATGTGTCACTGGCAAGTAAAACTACTCGACGAAATGTGGACCACGCATAGAAGGAACTACTATAGGCTAGTAAAGAAGGTAATTGAAAAAATTACGTAATGAGACGAACAGACACGATGCTCTTATCCAACGACAATAATTACACTGTCGTCGCCGCGATTAATGATGATCTTAACATGGTATATGATCACCATAGACAGCAGTACATGGTCTGCAACGTGCTCCCGAGCTTAGGTTGGTAATGAGGTCTTGTGATAGCGTGTTACATTCCTCCACTAGCACGGTTAACACCTGCCGAACGGCCGTTCGTGCATGTGGATATGCTGCAACACCGGTCCCAAACGCATCACGCACGCGCCCGATGGAATTTAAGTCAGGGGGACGGGCAAGTCAATCCATTTACCGAATTTCCTCTCGTTCCAACAGCTCATCCACTTGCGCTTTTCGTCACATTGCGCATTTTCATCCACAAAAGCACACATATGGCTCACTAGCGTGTCCCTATAATGTTGACCAGTGAATCTATCGTGTTCCATGTCTAGGTTCCTCACACTAGGTGTTAGCCAGGACCGCCAAAATGATAATGTTCGACAGTGTTTCTGAGCGCATTACGAGTATCCCCCTATCGCTGCATGATAGTACGTCAACAATCGCTACTGAGGAGCACGGGACCCCAGTCCTCGTTGGTGACGTGGCTCTTGACACCAAACGGTGCCGCATATATGTGGGTATCGTAGTGGAACTCCTCTTTGCAGTCGCCGTGCCACTGTGAGATAGAGTGTCTTGCTGTATGCTTAAATGTGGCTGCAACTGGATCTATTGTCAGACGTTGATCCCTTTCTTGCCTGTTGCTCACTGTATCGGTCCTCTGTTGCTTCAGTTGACCGAGGTCGACGAACTCTAATACTTGTGGCAGCGATGCATGTGGTTCGGGACCCATCCACGTCGAACAGTACTGCGAGGACTACGAAACTCCTCGTCACACTTCGCCCTTTCCCCAGTTTCCCGATGATTCTGACCTGTGTTTCCGTGCCATGTTGTAATGTAGAACACCACTACAGTTCTACGAAACATCTCGCCTGACAGACACTCTTTTCTCGTTCCTTAAACTGCCTCGTGTCGTGAGGACAGCCTTATTGGCGGTGTAGTCAGCCTGAACTCACACCATGTGACGTCCAACTTCGTGTGCACGACTGGGAGACCTCTGGCAACATGCCCCCACACTTTCATTCTTTCCTATAGGGCTGTTAATATGTTATGTTATTTTATCTAGATCGTCTTTAAGATTGCAGAGCCCAGTGAGATCATGATGAGTTTGTGTTTTCAAGCTTACATATTTTCCTTCTGTTTTACGTCAACTTACTGACAGGTACAAATTTTTTACCTCGGGTATCTTATCCTACCGTAAACAGATTTTTCTAACTCGTCAGCTGTTTAGGGTATACAGAGCCGTTAATCTAAATCTGCTACAAATTTTCATCGTAGTGTTGCTTGCAAAATGCAGCTACTAACGGAAAAACTCTGATGAGGTATTTGAGGAATTCAGTGTATGACACTTAAGAGGTCTATTATCGAACACCTATAGTGCTTGAGAATGCCATTTGTATGCACAGTCGTGAAATTCTGTCAGTGAGTAAATCATAAACAATCGTTGGTATCGTATTCTACTCGTAATGACACCATTTGTTGCATAATGGTGTTCGTTATAAGACATGAAAGTGTAATATACGTCATGGTCAACGGTGGCTGTTGTATTGTGTTGAAAAATATCAGTCTACAGCCGGCTGGAGTGGCCGAGCGGTTCTAGGCGCTACAGTCTGGAACCGCGCGACCGCTGCGGTCGCAGTTTCCAATCCTGCCTCGGGCATGTATGGGTGTGATGTCCTTAGCTTAGTTAGGTTTAAGTAGTTCTAAGTTCTAGGGTACTGATGACCACAGCAGGTAAGTCGCATAGTGCTCAGAGCCATTTGAACCATTTTTATCACTCTACAACCATTTATTATGATTCCAGCATTCGTGTTTTGACGATGTCCATTCCTATAGAACTGTTCTGAGGGAACGGGTTCTGAAATTATTAACATGGTTATTTTTGAGAATGTGTCAGCAGCGGTAGACACGAATTTTTCTTCTGGAAAAAGTCGTTCGGAGCTAGTTTTTATTTCTCGTGTTTGTATTCCCTCTTTCGGTACTAATTCATCAATCGCAGCCCCATTCTGAAGCCCCTATTCTTCTTCAAATCAATCGGCTTGTCAAACTGTGTATCATTACTGACCTTAGTTTGACAAAAGACGTATACGAATGTGGTATCCACTGATTGAAGAGTAACGGTAGATACGTCGTCAATTGTTACATTGATTATTTTAACAAACGCAGGTATTTCACTTTTAAACAAGGTATTAACATTTTAGTTTACTTTGATGCGGCCTCCATCAATTTCTCTTCTCTGCCAATCTCTTCCTCTCAGAGAAGCACATTAATCCAGTGTCTTCGTTAGTTTATTGGATATATTCAGTCTGTGTCTTCCCCTACAGTTTTACCCTCCACAGGTCCCTCCAATATCGTGGAACTTATTCTCTAATTTCATTACACAAATCTTTTCCCTTCATCTCGGCAGTGTCATTAATATGTTTCATTCCTCACAGTTTATGCAAAGAACTTCATCGCTCCTTATACGAGGGTTGTCTAAAAGGTATGTACCGATCGGACGTGAAATGAAAATAACAGTGAAAGTCAGAAATGTTTCATTTGCAACAGTTACCTGACAGTTACCTACAACTTCCAGCGTCCGCTCTGAGTTATCTAATACTTCCCATCGCAAGCGTTGCGTAAGCGTCTTCCTTGTCGCAGAGTGCGGCCGAGAATTGTCATGAAGAAGGAAATCCATGGCAGTAAGGCTGTATGGGATTGCTTGAAATCAAGCGAGATCTCTCACTCGGCCCGCACCTATGCTTGATGGGAGACATTGTCTAGGTACCTTTACATGCTCATTGTTAGCTCAGGACTGCAAAGAGTGGAGCAACGGGACCCACGGGCATACCAGAGACACTGCCCAGCATCTCTGTGGAAAGCTTCATCGGCTTTTCACTGCAGTTTGTATTTCACGAGCCACCGAAACTAACTTTCTGGACATCCCTCGTATTATCAGTCTATATAATTTTCAATATAATTCTGTAGCAACGAATTTCAAGCGCTTCGATCATCTTCTCTTCCGGTTTTTACATTGTGCACGTTTCACTTCCATACGATGGTGCTCCAAACATACACTCTCGGAAGTTTCATCCTCAAATTGAGGTCTATGTTTGGTACTACGAAACCTCTCTTATCCGGGAATATCCTTTTTGGCTGTATTAATCTGTTTTTTTATTTTTTTTAATCCTTCTTGCTTCGTCCGTCGTGTACTAGTTTGCATCCAAGGGATTGGAACTCGATCACTTCATCTGATACATGATCCCAAATTCTAATGTTAAGTTTGTCACTCATCTAGTTTCTTCTTCTCCCATTTATTTTCGTTTTCCTTCGACATACGCTCCGTATACATAACTGTTGGTTGAATAAGTCATGGCTGCAAAGTACTAACAGGAATCCTGTACAGAAGAATGGAAAAACTGGTAGAAGTCGACCTCGAAGAAGATCAGTTTGGATTCTGGAGAAATGTAGCAATACAAGAGGCAATACTGACCCTACCTACGTCTCATAGAAGACAGGTTTAGGAAATAGAAACCTGCGTTTATAGCATTTGTAGACTTAAAGAAAGCTTTTGACAATGTAGATTGGAACACTCTTATTGAAATTCTAAAGGTGGAAGGGGTAAAATACAGGGAGCGAAAAGCTACTTACTATTAGTACAGAAACCAGATCGCAGTTACAAGAGTCGAGGAGCACGAAAGGGAAGCAGTGATGGAGAATGGAGTGAGGCAAGGTCGTAGCCTATTCCCGATGTTATTCCGTCTGTATACTGAGCAAGGAGGTAAGGAAACAAAACAAAAATTTGGAGTTGGAATTAAAGACCAGAGAGAAGAAATAAAAACTTCGAGGTTTGCCGGTGACATTGTAATCCTGTCAGAGACAGCTAAGGACTTGGAAGAGCAGTTGAACAAAATAAGCAGTGTCTTGAAAGACAAAAAAAATGGATGTATTCGAATTAAATCAGTTGATGCTGAGAGAATTAGCTTAGGAAATAAGACACTTAAAGTAGCAAACGAATTCCGCTGTTTGGGAAGCAAAATAATGGATGGTATAAGTAGGGAGGATATAAAATGTTGACAGGCAATGGCAAGAGAAGCGTTTTTGAACGAGAGAAATTTGTTAACATCGAGTATAGATATCAGTGTCAGGAAGTCCTTTCTGGAAGTAAATGTATGGAGTGTAGCCATGTATGGAAGCGAAACAGGCGGATGAACAATTTGGATAAGAAGAGAATAGAAGTTTCCGAAAACTGTTGCTACATAAGAATGCTGAAGGTTAGATGGGTATGTCATGTAACCAATGGGGGGATACCAAATGGAACTGAGGAGAAGAGAAATTTGTTCTACAACTTGACTAAAAGAAGAGATCGGTTGTAGGACACTTCCTCACGAGTCACCAATTTAGTACTGGCGGGAACCGTTCGAGAGTAAAAATCGCAGAGGGTGACAAAGGGGTGAATATGTAAACAGATTCACAGGGATTTAGGTTGCAGTAGTTACCCGGGGATGAAGAAGCTGATAAAAGATAGAGCCAAAACATGTGCGTTTGAACTGCGATTGAAATTAAGTAACTGATTGTAGTCTCAAACACAACTGTTAGAATAGGAATGGCATGTGAACGTGTATTTTGTCTCGTCTCTTATGCGCTTTGCCCTTTACTACGAGAATGTAAATTCAATTTAGCTGCAAGAATGTAAACTCACTATAACTTTAAACAGAACCAAAACTGCACAAACGTACCTAACACAAAAACTAAATCTCATGCAACACTATTGATTTGAAATTGGCCTTAGTAAAAAAATAAAATTTGCACAATTTGAAAATAATGGTCCCTGTGCTTAATGAATGGCTGACCCTGAAATAGTCTATCTTCGCGATAGTAATGCTCTACGCAGGGCTCTCTATTATTACCTCAAATTGTATAGTTAGGAAACAGATATTGCGCAAGGCTGTTGCATAGCATACATTTTAATTAAATCGAATATTACTGAGACAATAGCTTATTGAGGAAAATAAATTGACTTGGGGTAAGAGACAGTATGGCACTAACCACAAAACTTGTATTCTGACTCTTTGAAAATTAATAACACACTCAATAAACTGATTTGACATTAACAATTAGCTGTACAAAGTCACTGGATATGTGTGCTATACATTGTGTCAATCATCACTTATGAATATGGGCTCTGCATTAGTAAAAAAGAACTTTCATTACCTGATCTATTTCCAACTTCTGTTGAGATTCCTTTTACAGTTAGCAAACATATTAGTATCTTGTAAATGAAAAAAAGCATCATTACCGCTGCTAGCGGGTAGGTATATATCCAGCGTTCATCAGATACAACACGTATTTTTAATCCGAACATTTAGTTGTTGATCTTTAATTCTTGTTGTTCCCTCTTGGTTCTTGTACATTTAATATATCATCCGACTTTCCTCACAGCCTACACCTATTTTTCTGAGGATTTCGAACATCTTACTCTTATTTAGGTCGTCGAACGCTTTCTCTAGGTCAACGAATCCTATGAAAGTGCCTTACTTTTTCTAACGCCTGTTTTCCAAGTAGTGTCTCTCTGGTGCCTTTACCTTTCCTAAAGCCAGACTTTTCTTCATATAATATATCCTCATTTTTCATTTCCATTCTTCTTTTGTATATTATTTTTGTCTCAGCAATTATGATGTTGCATGAGGTGTTAAGCTGATTTTTCGATATTTATCTGTCCTAGCTATTTTCGGGACTGTCTGGATGATACTTTTTATATAGGCTGATGATATATCTGCAGCGTAATATATTCTACAAATCAACGTGGAGTGATTATTATGTTTATATGTTTAATCTGATAGTTCACTTTGTTTCATTGTTAGGATTATTGTGCTGTCTCACATAATGTCAAGCCTTGAGAACTTGTTGCTATATCACATAATTTCAAGCCTTTAAAGGGTGTTGCAGTGTAAATGAGAGTATTGGCTGGCATAATTAACTATCTGCGATAGTCAATGTTAAAAATTGTCAATGTGTATGCTCTTTGGTTGCTGTACACTCGTGAGCAATTGTAGCCAAATTGTAGCAAGTAATACTGCAGTGTTGCAGCCTGGCAACTTGGTTGATTTGAAGATCAGTGAGCACATGAGAATGATACTGCAACCTGCAAAGCTGCAGTAAAACAAGGAATATAAAAAAAAGGAAAATTGTTTCTCTGAAACGTTAATCATAGGATGATACTTTATCATCTACGGATCCACGTATAAAATTCTCCTAAAATAATGGATCAGGTAATAAGACATGAAATGTTGTTTACACGGCAGTTAATCCGCGATTAAGACAAAATAGTTTCAATAAATACTATCGTTGCTGATAGTTACAACTTTTATATGTGTGCATGTACTCGAGAAGTCAGCCTGTCGGCTAAAAATCACGGACAGTGTCTTCTCTTCCTCTCTCATGGAAACTCGAATACATTCATATTCGATGTGATTTACATTCCAAGTGACATAATCTGTGTAAAAGAGAGAAGTAAATGTATGAAAGTGTCCTGGAGCTTCACAACACAATACTTCCAGCGGTAGGAGCTTTATGACAAATTCACTGAAGGTCTTTATAGCAGATGATACTGTGATTTACTGTCTTATAAAGTCAACAGATGATTTAAACAAATTACAAAACTACTTAGACAAGAAATCTGTATGGTGAGAAAAGTGGCATCTGACTCTAAATAATGAAAAGTATGAATCATCACATGAGTACTAAGAGGAATCCGCTGAATTTCGGTTTACAGGATAAAACACAAAAACCTAAACGCTGTAAATTCAATTAAATACTTAGGGATTACAATTAGGAATAACTTAAACTGCAACGATCACATGGATAACGTTGTGTGGAAAGCAAATCAAAGCCCGCAATTTATTGGTAGAACACTTAGGAAATGCAATAGATATACGAAAGGTAATATTTATACCATGTTTTCCGCCCTCTTCTTGAGTATTGCTGTTCGGTGTGGGATCCACAGCATACAGGGCTGATCGAAAAAGGTCAAATAAGTGCAGCCTGTTTTGTACTATCGTGAATTAGGGGAGAGACTGCCACAGATATGATATGTGAATTGGTGTGGTAATCATCAAAACAAAGCCGTTTTTCGTTGTGGCAGGATCTTCTCATGAAATCTGAATCGCCAGCTTTCTCCTCAAAGTCCGAAAATACTTTGTTGGCTCTCACCTACAAAGGAAAGAATGATCATTATGATAAAATAAGAGAAATTAGAACTCGCACGGAAAGATCAATGTGTTTGTGTCTCGTGCGCGCTGCTCCTAAATGGAATGGTAGGGAAGGAGCTTGAAGGTGGTTCGATGAACGCTCTGCCAGGCACTTAATTGAGAATTGCAGGTTAATTACGTAGATGTATATGTAGCTGCTTCACAAGCAGTCGAGGAGGTTTATGTCCCGCATTTTTAACTTTTTCAAATTTGAATATGAAAGCGATATTTCTATTTCTGACATTTTGAAGACTCAAGAACGAACTGCAGAACTCTAAGACAATAGTAAAAAACAGTATCAGAGCTGTTGAAACCTCAGGAAGATTTATACTCGTGTCGCCTGGAAAGCATCGAAATCCCAAGAAACCTATAATACAAATATGTGATTTTGACAACGATATTTTACAGCACTCCGTCTTTGAAATGTATGTAAGACGGAAATACTCAACATCATAAAAACTTGCTACAATCAAGTCTGAGCAAATTGGCTTCAAGGCTAGGGCTTCGTCAATGCAAAGAATTTTAAGAGATTGGTTTCAGATACGTTAAGAAGAGAGTTTTCGATTGAAAGAAGTGACATAGAAACTGCACGAACCACATCGCTTATACAGATGCACGATACAACTGAAGAAGGTAGTTCTTCAGCATATTACCTTGATGAAACATAGGCGAATCAGAATCATACCACAAATAAACGCTGGAAAATGAGTTACGGTAATGGCGGTTTTAAAGTTTTCATAGGAAAAGGTTCTCGGATGCTTAATCCGCATGCTGACTCTTCTTTTGATTTGGTTCCTGATAGTAAACTGGTGTTTAGGTGGAAGAGAAACAGTAGTGACTATCACTCGGAAATGTACGCCGTCATTTTGAAGATGTGGTTCACTGAATAATACTTACCATACCTTATTCGAAGTTGGTCATTGTAATTACCATGACAGTTAGAATTCAGTTGTTACAGCGAAATAACTGAGTATGAACAACGAAAGGGACGTTGCGTTCTGGCTGAAAAATAAAAATATCCCGGGCAATAAAAGCCAGACACGTGCTGAACACCTGCAGCTCGCTAACCTACAAAAGTCACGCAACAGAATGTAGAAATTTGTCTTTATTGCACGTGAATGTGGTCACACAATTTTACGTTTACCCATATATCACTGTCAGTATAATCCGATAGAGTCAATTTGCACACAGGTTGCAAGTTATGTGAGGGAAAAAACCAAACATTCAAGATAAGAGACATTGAAACGCTTGTGTATGAAGCAGTAGATAGCATCCCCCTTGAGCATGGGCACACTGTGTGCGGCACGGCGAAATGTTTCAGAAATAAGACTTTGAGGGGGAGTTGAAAATGGATAAAAGCCTTGAACCTATCACCCTAAATTTACAATCAGATATCTCGGACATTGACTCGGGTAGCAATCGGTATTACGATGTAGACTTTGAAACAAAGTTAAGTAATTATCTTTCAGAGTTTTGAAGACTCGTGGTTTAAAAACGTTTTTGACAACATATCGAAAATGGCTCTGAGCACTATGGGACTTAACATCTGAGGTCATCAGTCCCATAGAACTTAGAACTACTTAAACCTAACTAACCTAAGGACATCACACACATCCATGCCCGAGGCAGGATTCGAACCTGCGACAGTTGCGGTCGCGCGGTTCAGTTGAACCTCCTAGAACTGCTCCACCGTCAACATATCAATTGCATACATAGTACATGAGAAATTACTAGCGTTCATTGATTAGGAATATGTAACCTATGAAGTATTCAGACTACAACTTTCAACACATTGTCCAAGGAGAAATTAAGCTATTTCCAGCGTATTGTATGCCCTTATTACTCCAGAGAATGCGGCCGGATGAATTCCTCAAAAACTCCAATATTTCGAAACATCAACCCCTGTCATTTTCAAGGCACGAATTGTGTAAGTAGGCTGTTTATGTTTTCTTTATGTAAGTAGGCTGTTTATGTTTTCTTATTGGCAACGTTACGTAGCGCTCTGTATGAAAATCACTGGCTGTGCTGTGTGCAGCCTGTGGCTAGTTTGCATTGTTGTCTGCCATTGTAGTGTTAGGCAGCAGCAGCTGGATGTGAACAGCGCGTAGCGTTGCGCAGTTGGAGGTGAGCCGCCAGCAGTGGTGGATGTGGGGAGAGAGATGGCGGAAGTTTTGAAATTGAACTGCTATATATATTATGATTATTAAGGTAAATACAGTGTTTGTTCTCTATTAAAATCTTTCATTTGCTAACTATCCCTATCAATAGTTAGTGCCTTCCGTAGTTTGAATCTTTTATTTAGCTGGCAGTAGTGGCGCTCGCTGTATTGCAGTAGTTCGAGTAATGAAGATTTTTGTGAGGTAAGTTATTTGTGAAAGGTATAGTTTAATTTTACTCAGGGCCATTCTTTTGCAGGGATCTTTGATAGTCAGATTGCGTTGCGCTAAAAATATTGTGTGTCAGTTTAAGCATAGTCTTGTACAATTGTTATAAGGGGACGTTTCATATGTCGACCCTTAGCCTAGGATACCTCACTGGAATCTTCTGATTTTTCTTGTAGTTTGTGTAATTAGCGTAGATTTTGTTTTTTGCTAGCGCGTAATTGTAGAGAGAATCTCCTTTGCAGTTGCAGTCTTTCATTGTTGTACAGTAAAACAGTTGTGGCATGCAGGTAGATTTGCACCAAGTATTTCGCGGCTACGCTTGCAATTAACTAGATATTATTTTCAGTGCTATGTTAATGTGGTCTCCTATTTTTGCTATTCAAATTGTGTTTTTCTGTGTTGTCGTGTGAAATATTGTGACAATAATGGCGTGTGAAAAACGTAACACTCGGCTCCAAAGTAAACTGAGAAATAATAGTGACGACGAGCGTAGCTTATCAGCACCACTGGGTAGTGAATTAACAGACATTCGAAGTAGTAATTTGGTAATTGTGCATAGGGAAATGGAGCGGGCGGCAAATAATGGTGTAGACAGTCAAACAGGTAGTGAACAGGGAAGCATTATCGATCGATCGGTCGGCAACAGCTCGCCTCAGGAATTCGAAATGACAGAACACAATATTGCAAATACTGTAGACTTGGGTTTTGGGTCCTCACCGTTTTCTCAAATAAGTCAAGACACATTTTCTGCTTGTCAAAATGTGAATGTTCCTGGTGCAAATGCACTGCCGAAAAGCGTAGAGGAACAGATCCAAGACACTAATGCATTGTTATTACAATTAATGCAACAAATGGGACAAAAGCTTCAAAAGTTAGACACAATGGAACAAAATCTTCAAAAGTTAGACACAATGGAACAAAATCAGAGACAAACACAGCAAAAGCTTCAAAAGTTAGACACAATGGAACAAAATCTTCAAAAGTTAGACACCACACTTGAACAAACACGTGAAGATTTAACCACTGAGTTACATAACATCGAATCGAAATGTCAAAAGGTCTGTAATGACGTAAAAACACAAATTTGTGAGCATTTCCAACCTATTTTTTCGCGTCATGAAAATGCATTACAGAATCATGAAGCAGCCATAAAAGAACTGCAAACTATTGTTCATGAAAATCACGACACCTTGCAAGCTAAAATTGACTCAGTTGCATCTACTGATTCGATTACGCAACTTGCAAAAACTCAGGAAAATTTATAGGACACAGTTAATACCCTGAAAATTGGTTCAGAAAGACACATGGAGAAAATAAGTACCCTATCGGAGAAAGTAGCCGAACTTTTGGATCAGGTCACTAAATTATCTACAAAGGTAGATGATTATCTGAATGACACAAGACCCGTAGCCTTCACTGACACTGAAGAGTATGAACAAATAAGAAAATTCAAACAAAATCAAAATCAAATCAATACACAGTACAAAAGACAAATCCGGGAAGTACAAGATCAGCTGACACAGGTAATACAAGAATTATGTATTTCAGAGGACACTCGCGCTCCAATACGGGAAGAGGGACATAGAAATACGGAACAGCCACAAAATAATAACACAGGGCATTTCGGAAGTTATGAAAGAAATTGGCAATGTGCACCGAATTTTGAGATCGAGCCGCCGACACGACATAACAATGACCGACATGCTACTCGCAGACACGATGATTTTGACTATAAGCTGTTCATTACTACACATAAATTCAAAACGTTTAAGAATTCTGCCAATGACATTCATCCACAAGCGTGGCTCCATCAATTCTCTCATTGTTTTCCTCCCAACTGGTCATTAGAACACAGATAAGAATTTATGTGTGGCTACTTGGAGAATGAACCAGCTGTAAGAATGCAATCGGTCATTCACGATTGTCACAGTGAAGGAGAATTATATCATGCCTTCCTCACAGCGTATTGGTCTCAAGCTACACAAGACTGAGTAAAACATAGCATCATGATGATGAAACACTTTGAACAATCTGAATTTTCCAGTCTTGTCAAATATTTTGAAGACATGTTGCATAAGAATCAGTATCTTTCAAACCCATACAGCCCCTCAGAACTCATCCGCATTTGCTTACTCAAATTACCTGAACATGTACGGCATATTATTTTGGCAGGACGTTGCAAAGACGACATTGAAGCTTTTCAGGGACTCTTACAAGAATTAGAAATTGACACAGACAGTCGCGGGATGCGAAAACAGGAAAACAATCACTACAGGTCACATCCGTCACAATTCCGTGATGACAGAAACAATAACTGGACACGGCAATTCTATTCTTATAACGTAAATCGTGACCAAAACAGACACCACACGTATGACAACCACTGGCAGAGTAATAGTTACAGAGAAAGATCGCATTTCCGTAGTAATGAATATGACAGAGACAATCATAGAAACAGTCAATATGGCAACCAGAACTATTATTATCATGGGAGACAGAATAACTTCAGACGGTCCACCGTGCAGTGATAATTCAGGGAGAAATTCTCCACCACGTGACCGACACGAAAGAAACTATGTAAACTACCGACAAAACGACAGACCTGAATTCCATCAGAACTGGCGAGCTTTAAACAGAGCTGGGCCCTCTCGGCAAGGCGAATTTGTGGAAGTTAGGCCTCCTAATCCCAGTAACGACGCGCGGCAACAAAGAGACAGACAATGACTCGCACCGCAGGCAGCCACCTGTGCCCACTGGCTCAGAGAAAAATAACATAGACGCTAACCTTGAGAAAAATTTTAGCACTCCTCACCGACGTATACCACATGATAATTGCGTTAAAGTTGAAACTCTGCGTACTAGGAAGAGTAAAGGTTTACACCACATTTCACATGTAAAACAGTTTATTGAAAGATAATCTGCTTTTTAACTTAGTCTTTGCAATTTTCACTTCACGCTACTTGTACAATTTGTCACACTGAGAAACTGTTGCCATGCAACAATGTTTAAAGTTAAATATCCAGTCAAGAACCAAGAGAACCTATTCAAACAGAAATTACGAATGCATTGTTATTGGGAACAGATGACACAGTGGTTGGTTAATGTGACAGCTACACGATTTTATCACGACGCTACTAATGAGTGACAATTTACAATGTTGCTTTTGCGGTGTTTCTGTCTCATATCTGCACAGTTTTTCTGAATTATTCTGGAAAGTAAAACATGTTTTAGTAATAACTTTTGTGGTATAGCTACAATGAGACAGCCTTTTCCGTATCACAACAATACGTTACAGCACAGTAATTTCTTCATCACAACAATAAGCGTAATAACTAAGAAATCTATACCCAAAGCATTTCACTTTTCAGAATGAGATTTTCACTCCGCAGCGGAGTGTGCGCTGATATGAAACTTCCTGGCAGATTAAAACTGTGTGCCCGACCGAGACTCGAACTCGGGACCTTTGCCTTTCGCGGGCAAGTGCTCTACCACCTGAGCTACCGAAGCACGACTCACGCCCGGTACTCACAGCTTTACTTCTGCCAGTACCTCGTCTCCTACCTTCCAAACTTTACAGAAGCTCTCCTGCGAACCTTGCAGAACTAGCACTCCTGAAAGAAAGGATATTGCGGAGACATGGCTTAGCCACAGCCCGGGGGATGTTTCCAGAATGAGATTTTCACTCTGCAGCGGAGTGTGCGCTGATATGAAACTTCCTGGCAGATTAAAACTGTGTGCCCGACCGAGACTCGAACTCGGGACCTTTGCCTTTCGCGGGCAAGCGCTCACTTTTATTTATCATGAGGTAAGTACATTGGCTTCTGCAGAACTTAGCTTTTGGAGGACGATAACTACGACACTTCCACAGAGATTATCTTACAGCAAGACGCACATTTAGCACTACAGGACACGTATTTGAGTGATTAATTTCTTACTAAAAACATTTATTTTCAAAGATATTTGAAGTACAATGATACAAAGGTTTTCTGTAATACATTTCATTCCATGCTTGTAATCTGTAACACCTGAGGGTATAACTACATTAAACCTCAGGGGGGTCCACGCTTACTTTGTGTACCATGTGTTTGGCAAGCACAAGGAGCTCTAGCTAATATGGTATTTGCTTATACAACTTTACACATCGGTACCATATTCCTCTAACACACAAATTACACAGTTATCTGATCATTTAACTGAGAGATAAACTTTTTTTTACTACATCAGTGACACATGTTTACGTAATTACACCGTTGGATAACTTCACACTTACGAAATTGTATTTTGTCTGTGCTTTGTGAACTGTTCATATTTTTTTGGAACTACTGTGATACTATGAGAGCTTTGAATGATGTATTTGGTGTGGGATCACGATTTGTAAAGTATGTTTGAGGCAGATGACACTTTTGACATGAGCAGAGAATTTTTTTAATTATTGGAGGAAGCTACGACGTTTTTGAGATTTGACTGAGGTGTTATGATGTTATTTTTATGACGACGATGTGTATTATGCTGCTGCAGTATGTTTATGATTAATAAGATGATGCTACCATATATCAGGAATGTGATTACGTGTTTATATGTATATGAATAATGAATAGATGTTAGGGACTCTTGACTTGTGAAAAACGATGTTGGAAACCAAGAATCGTACTTTAAGAGTTATGAAATGTGTGTAAATGCGTGAATGTATCACAATGCTGGCGAAAATTTTTTTGGACTTTGTTATAGTCATAGGATTTTGTTTCTACACATTTGCAACGTAAATTCTCGACCTGTGAAATTTTTATATGAGACTGTCACTGTAGCGGAAACTGCTGTCGTAAATATTTCTGTAAGAAAGTTAAGTGACCACCTGCACGTGCGTCGTCGGCACACAGCTGTGTCAGACACCAGGAGAACAAGCCATTAGGGTGTGCCTTTCCGGAAGCACAGGTAGAAAAAAAAAAGGGGAGGCCATTATCCTCGCTATTGACATTTCCTTGTTGAGAGCATACTGTGGAGCTCGTAATTTATAATATTTACTAAAATGCCTAATGAAATAATTAGAAACATTTTACATCTATTGTCTTTGTAGTTGAGAGATTGCTCATTTTGTTTAATATCTGGTTTCCAGCTGTGTTGCAGCATTGCTTTTATAAAATAAAATGCATTTTCTAATGTGAACACTTTCTGTCAACAGATCTATTAAATAATTATTTTATGATCCACATACTTTAAAAAAGGAGCACTTGGAAAGGAAAGAACAATAAGAAGGAACTAGTAACAGTAACACATAATTTTCTTTTCAAGTACATGTTAATATTTTTTTTACAATAAGTTGTTGTGGTGCACCACTTTAATTACATAGACATTAAGATGACCACTTTAATTACATAGACATTAAGATGTGAATATACATTTCCCCGTATCTGCATTGTTGTTTTTACTGTAATATGTTTTCTGCTTGAGCTATGTCGTGTTGAGATATAAGTTGCTGCTGCTGTTTGCCAGGCATAGTGCTACTGAATTTTAAATTGTGTTACTCTGTTAAGTTAGTTTTACTACTGACTTATTTTTCTTGTTGCTGCACATTGGCTCATATTAGTTGTAATGTTGCATTGCTTGGTAATTTAGATTTACTGTAGCTTGCTTTGCAATTTTCCATTTTTTTTGCATTGCTGTTTGTGTTAATTTGTTATATGCTGCTGCACTGCCTCATCCCTTAGTTTAGCATCTGAACTCAGTAGATTTTAAGTTAGCTTAAGAGGGGTAGACTATATAAGAAACTAACTATGATGACTTGGAAGAAATTTATTGAGAAGCTATATGAAAATGGTTTGGGCCAAAAAAAAGGATACTGTACAGTGGAGAAAAACTATTTTTGACAGAGGATGTGGACAGAATACAGAAAGCAGGCTTAAATAGGACTTTTGGGAATAATGATGAACGAAGGGAGATCTCCATGCAAAATACTGCAGTAAAACAAACCCTGTCCTTTCCTTTTGTGTTATCCCACTATGTGTTTGTGTACCCTTGTGTATTTGTTTTCTTCCTGTCTCTGTGTAATTTCATGGAATTTTTTCTTCTTTTAATATTAAGCTATATTCACTATGATGAGGAATACTGTTATCCTCAAATATAATTGGCATTAATAATATGTTATTTACTTTGTAAAGATGTTAGACATTATTTATTCCGTTTTGTTGCTCATGTGTGAAGTTGATGTTTCAAACGTTCTTCTGATCTTTTATGTATTTACTTATGTCATAATTCCTGTAACACTGATGTATATGTCTATTTCTATTCTTTTGTAAAGCCTGTTTTACTACAAATGTTATCTGTATTGTTATGTTCTTTAATGATGTTTTCTGTATCTTTGTAATTGTATTCTCATGTTATAAAATTGTAATTGTCACCAGTCATGATATTATTAACTTGTAAGCATTCATTTCACTGCACACATTTCTGTTGGTCATAGTATATGGACAATATGTGATAAGTTGGGACTGTTAGTGTTTGCACATGTGTTAATAATTCAGCAAGGGACTGGATAACAGCATTGCTGGTTCTAAGGACATTTCAAACAAATTTTTTTGTGAGTGGACAAGTGGTGGTTTATGGACTTGCTATATTTTCCGCAAGACTCTTCGATGGTGAATGTGCACCTGCACAGTCGCAACAGATGGCTGCTGGTTGTCTCTACAAGGACTGCAGTGGGTCTGCATCTTTGATGACTCACCAATACCATTATTTCTACAAGGACTGCAGTGGGTCTGCACCTCTGGTGGCCCACCAATACCACAATCTCTACCAGGACTACAGTGGGTCTACTCAGTGATGACCTACCTACCAATATTCTTCAAAACGTCGAATGACTCGGCTGTGGGTTTGCTCTGTTGTGGCCCATTACCTGTCAGCATGTCAAGAGTCAGCACAGTCTTTCAGTTGGAAGGACAACACTACTTCTTCAAGACTGCAAGGAAATCCACTACTTCCGTGTGCATTGTCTTTTACTGCTCAGACTTAGAAAAAAAAAAACACTGAAATTTTACTGTGGTGAACAATCTGGACTGTCTTTATGGACTATGAGAAAATTTTGAAGATTTTTGTGAGGTAAGTTATTTGTGAAAGGTATAGTTTAATGTTACTCAGGGCCATTCTTTTGCAGGGATCTTTGATAGTCAGATTGCGTTGCGCTAAAAATATTGTGTGTCAGTTTAAGCATAGTCTTGTACAATTGTTATAAGGGGACATTTCAATTAGAAAACGGCTTAAAATGAAAGGAAGGGTTACGTGTCGAGATATCGGTAGTTTTCGACGTTATCAGTCAACATTCCGTCGAGTTATTCACAGAAGCTAGTTAATTGATAGCTTGTTGAATAGATCATAGCCACCTTCTACCACTGTTATGTCGAACGAATTAATTTAAACTCATAACGCCTATTGACACCGAAAAATATCATGACAATTTTTAGAATAGTCTTTTCCACTAGTTTTTGCTACCAGTAATTATTTTTTATACACAGTGATTTACATTGGATTGGAGTGAAACACACCCACATACGCGCACTACACCCATTTAAATAAGTTATGTAGAGCAGAAGCAGTTGCCAAACAAATATAATGACTTCGCTTTGAATTTGAAGTATATTTTGTTGTGTATTATATTTTTACTGATAATATAGTCCTACTCGCAATAAATGGCATTTGTTGCAACCATTTTCGATGATCTTGTCGTTAGACAATTGTCGTTTTGAGAATAATGCTACTTAAAGTTTTCACAAAGCTGCATCAGCTGTTCTGGCCTTCCAATGTCACACATACAATTGCTGTGGAGCAGTGGGCACAACCTCAACACGTAAAGTAAGATTTTTCTTATGTAGACGACTGATCGAAATCGGTTTCAATGTGTATTATTCCCTCCATGGATTTGAACGAATAATACGAAGTACTAAACACAAATGAACCTGATTGTTGTCCGAAGCAACACAATTCGGCAACACAGACTTTGTTTGCCCGCTATCTTCCGCCACGCATTCGCAAATCTCATCCCCCCCCCCCTCCCCCATCAGTTTCCTGACCCACAGCCTCTATGCGTGGAAGTGACATCCTATGTGCCGCGGGCTTAGTTACAGTGACGCGTTTATGCTGTGATTTTCTAAATGTAAACATTAACTGAGTAAATTTCTTCAACTACATGAGATGTAATTTCATTAAACTTAGCTTGACAAATCATAAATAACTAAATACAAAGAATATCTATTTGTAATATTCTGAATAACTGTCACATCAGCAACCAAGAATTGAAACTGTTAACTCCTGCCACGCGTTAAATCTGTCTGCTGTCGTAAAAATGCAACTTACAACACGTAATAAAAGAAAATTTTTCATAATTACTATTCCTAACTCTTCTCCTCTACAATTCATCTCGGCCCTGCGATGTAATCTTACGTGCCGAATTTACAACATTTCTCTGCTCTTCCCTGTTTTAATGACTAAATTAAAAAGCTGAGCTGCAAGTTCTTGAAAGAAATCACTGCGCAGCTAATAGCCTTAAAATTTCTTGTAACTACATGTCAATAAGGATTCATACGTTGCTGATGATGCTGCTAGCTGAACACGCAATAGTGCGAAGGGTGTCAGCAAGGTTATGACATGTTCTACTTTCGGAAAATAGGAGGAACGCTTAAAGAACTGACGGCAAATAAGTGGAAAGGTTGTTTCAAAACGAAATTATGTTGGAAATAATAATCACACAAAATATGGATTACATTAACATGAGAACTGCACTCTTCCTCTGGTACTGCCACAGACAATGAAAGTAATTCAAATAGAATCTAAAGAACATTCTGTACATAAATGTTTTCCCTCTGCTTTTGTTTTGAAATGCATTTGAAAGTGAGACATGAGAAATATCCATCAGTACTCTGAACACACGATTGGTGGTTTTAGAACTGTTACCAAAGTCCTGTATTATATAGGTTGACACTTACACAGAAGATTACAGCAACCAGAGACTTTTTACAATGCTATTTATTTATTGTAACAGCGCCGTTACCAGTTTCGAACCAACAGATTCATCTTCAAACGGCTAGTTCACGTTTTACATTGCATTTCGTGTCCTGCTTCCCCATCTGACGAAACTTCCTTGAGATGGTGATGCCGTACAACCAAATCAAGATGTGAGACAGTGTCTTTTTAATTCCAATTGTGCCTCACGACAATTTTAAGTGATGTAAACAAATTGTTGTTATTAAATTCAAGATGTTTCGGTTACTTACAATGAAGAATCTGCGGCATTACGTTCCAGTCCAGGTGGGTCATGATCTTGCAGCATCGAAAACTGTATAATGCACTTTTTTGTATATATATATATATATATATATATATATATATATATATATATATATATATATATATATATATATATATATATATACATGCACGCAATGTAACGCACTCACACACTTAGAAGTTTCGTCACATGGAGGTACGTATACAAAAATGGCGATATTACAACCATAACAACGCAAAAGACTTCCACTTATTTACATATATGTGACAGCAGAAATTAACATACTGCTAATGTTACGTTACTTATTATTTATATTGAAAGAGAACTGATTAAAATAAGATAAACAAAAATAAAGCAGTCAGTTAGTTCTCCTTCAGTTACGTAACATTAGCATTTTGTAAATTTCTACTGTCACGTACATGTACATAGTGAAATATCTCTGAGAATGGAAGTCTTTGGCTTTGTTATGGCTGTAATATCGCCATCTCTGTGTACTTACCTCCATATGATGAAACTTGTAAGTGAGTAAGTGGTGCGTAGCATTATGTGCATATATATACGCAAAAAAGTGCGTTATACAGTTTTCGATGCTGCAAGATCATGACCCACCTGGGCTGGAACGTAATGCCGCAGATTCTTCATTGTAAGTAACCGAAACATCTTGAATTTAATAATAACAATTTGTTTACATCACTTAAAATCGTCGTGAGGCACAATTACAATTAAAAAGACGTCTTACATCTTATTTTGGTTGTAGGGCATCACCACCACAAAGAAGTTTCGTCAAGTGCTGAAACAAAACACCAAATGTTATGTAAAACGTGAACTAGCCGTCTGAAGGTGAACTTATCGGTTCGAAACCGGTAACGGCGCTGTTTAAATCAATAAATAACATAATAAGAAGTAGCTGGTTGCTGCAATCTTCTGATTAAGCGTCAATCTATATTTTGTACACAGCCATGGGCTCAATGTCAGTTCCTGACAAAATAGCAAATACCTGTGTTGTTGAGCTGAACTTCGTTTTTACTTTATAGTTTTTCATCGAAGTCTGAATGAAAGCAGCTTGCATTAGCATTAAAATTTGCTCTCTCAACAAATAACACCTCTGTCCTCATTACCTAATGCAGATGCAGAGTCACAACGGGAAACATGTCCAAAATCCGGCTCTATACGCCGTGTTCGCCACTCGCATTGCTCTCTCTCTTCTCCACCCACAACACACTCCCCCTTGCAGCAGAATGACAGTGTCGTTTTCGGCTCCTAACATAACTTCTGCTGACCACAGAGCTACGTATCCCCCAAACCAAGAATGTGTAAAAATTAATCAGCCTGAAAGCACCGAAAGGTCCAGCAACATCGTGTTTTTCTACTTGTGTAGACCGGTGTGTTCATCCCTTCCAGATGCTCAAGCCAAGTTTCTACTCCGTACACCCATCACCTAATTCTTGAAACCGCCATCAGGGAAGTTATGTTTTTGTTATATGTTACGAACATGGAACAGCGGAACTTAGAGCAACGTTATACCTCAAGTTTCGTGTTAAACGTGAGAATCTGCGAGTGTGACCTTTGAAAAGTTGAAAAAAGGCCTATGGGGAAAATTATTTAGCGAGAGCCTAAGTTTTTCGCTGGCAAAATCATTTTTGGAAGACCGAAAACACGTTGAAGGTGAAAGTCGCTCAGGGAGATCTCCAACTTCCAAAACTGATGTAAATGTCGAACACGTGTATGCTGTTGTGAGAGCTGACCGATGTTTAGCATTAAGGGTGACGGGCGACCTATTACACACTTTCATTGTACATCAAAATTTGACCGACGTTTTGGGGATGTGGAAGTTGTGAAAAAATGGTGCAGAGAAACCTTACAACGGAGCAGAAGGACAATCAAAGAAACGTGTGCGTCGATGTTTTTCAGAGAATTGCCAATGGCCACGAATTGTTCAGTCCTGTGATCAAAGGTGATGAATCCTGGGATTTTGACTATGATCCGGAGACAAAGCTGCGATGTGAAGAGTGGCAAACTAAGACACTCGACAGAAAAAAGCTCTAATGATCAAATTACTGACCAAAACAATGCTGATTTGCTTTTTTTACAGTAGGGTATCGCGCAAGAGAAATATGTTCCTTATGGACAAACTATCTTCAAAGGTTCAGAAAAAGGATGAATCGAGTGAGACCGAACACTGTAGACATTAGATGCTGCGACGTGAAAACGCCTCATCTCGCACTGCCACTTTCATCACGGAATTTTTCACAAGGCATTTCTTTTATACCTAGCACCATATTCATGTGATCTGAGTCATTGTGAGTCTTATCCGAAATTCAAAAATGTCGTAGAAAGATGTCATTTTGGGGCTGTAGAACGTTGAACAGAATGTGACCTACATGTCAAAGGCCCTACGAGATGAGGCCTTTCAGCGGTGCTACGAAGGCTGGGAACAACGACGCCACCATTTGTATCTTTTTTTGTTTTGTTTTTTCCTTTATTGAGTTTCGATTCCCCCTAAAGGGGGCGGGCTGGCAGCAGCTTATTACGCCGCTCTTCAGCCTACAGAATTTGTTTTAAAAAGATGAAGATAATAAAAAATAATAACAGTTGGCGATAAAATCGGTGACTTAAAGGTAAAAATGGCAGAAAATTCTGGAGCGTAAAACATAAAACACAGGGTCGATGAAGCTAATAAAATACACAGGAAGCAGAAATATAATAGACAGACAATTAAAAAAACATGGCAACAGTCTGGGTTCTGTTCGCAAGAGATATAAAAAGCACACCCAGCGACAGCATGATTTCTGTTCGCAACACTGTGGAAGGACGCACAACACTGAACACTCACTTAAACACTACACTAAAAGTTGTCACAAATACGACATACTACACTCGGGAGCAGGTGGGGGGAAACTGGTCAGATGACGGGAAAAAGGGAGGGGGGGAGGAAGGAGAGGAAAAGTGAAGGTGGAGGGGGCGAAAGGAGCCAATGGAAGAGGAGGATCCATAAGAGGGGTGGGGGGTGCTGAGCACACGTGCCAAGGATTGGGGAAGGCAGAGGAGGGGAGTACAAAAGGAATCGGGGGGGGGGAGAAAGGAGATAGGGAGAGGATAGGTGGGGAGAAAACATAGGATGGAAGGGTGCAGGAAGAGGGAGCCCAGGGAAAGGACAGAGGAAAGGAGGAGGGGTGAGGATCAGAGTTGATAGGAAGGATAAATGGAGGGAGAGAGGGCATCATCCGGGAGGGGGAGCTGATGGAAGCCACCTTGGGAAAGGGTGTAGAGATGAAGGGTAGGGGGGACACAACGGTGAAGACGTGGCAAGGGGCGGGGATGGGAGAGGAGAGGAGCAACCAGGGGGTGAGGGGGTTCAAGACGGCGGGAGGTGTAGAGGATGCGGATATGTTCAAGGAATAGGAGCAGATGGGGGAAAGGAATGAGATCATAGAGGATCTGCATGGGGGACGGGAGGCGTATACAGAAGGTGAGGCGGAGTGCATGACGCTCAAGGATCTGGAGGGACTTATAGAATTTGGGGGGGGGGGGGCAGATATCCAGGGAGGACTGGCATAACTGAGGATGGGATGGATTAAGGATTTGTAGGTGTGGAGGATGGTAGAGGGGTGCAACCCCCACGTCCGGCCAGAGAGGAGTTTGAGGAGTCGGAGGCGGTTGTGGGCTTTGGATTGGATGGAGCGGAGATGAGGGATCCAGGTGAGGTGATGGTCAATGGTGAGGCCAAGGTAGGTGAGGGTGGGGGTGAGGCGGACAGGACGTGTGCAGACAGTAAGGGAGAAATCCAGGAGCCGGAAGGAGCGAGTGGTACGACCTACGATGATTGCCTGGGTCTTGGAAGGATTGAGTTTTAGGAGCCACTGGTTACACCATGCAGCAAAAAGGTCAAGGTGATTCTGGAGAAGGCGTTGGGACCGTAGGAGGGTAGGAGCGAGGGCGAGGAATGCGGTGTCATCAGCATATTGCAAGAGGTGTACTGGAGGGGAGGGTTGGGGCATATCCGCCGTGTACAGGAGGTAGAGGAGAGGGGAGAGGACAGAGCCCTGGGACACACCTGCAGAGGGGTAGAAGGTGTGGGAATTGGCATTATGGATGGTAACATAGGAGGGGCGGTGGGAGAGGAAGGAGGCCACCAGACGGATGTAGTTGATAGGAAGGGCGTAGATTTGGAGTTTAAACAGGAGACCGGGATGCCAGACACGGTCGTAGGCCTTTTCGAGGTCAAGTGAGACAAAAATGGCGGAGCGACGAGAGTTAAGCTGGAGGGAGAGGAGATGAGTGAGGTGGAGGAGTTGGTCATCAGCAGAGAAGGAAGGTCGAAAGCCACATTAGGTGTTTGGGAGGAGGTGGTTTTGGTGGAGGTGGGGATGGATGCGCCAGGAAAGGATGAATTCCAAGAGCTTGCTGAACACCGATGTGAGACAGATAGGACGATAGGAAGAGGCATCAGATGGAGGCTTCTTGGGCCACCATTTGTAGCTGCCAAAGAGAACTGTTTTAAGGAAGACATCGTTGCTGCAAGAATTCGTGGGTTTGCCACTGGATGATATTGAGCGAATCCCACAATATTTCGTTGATGCAACATCGAGTGGTGGTAGCTGCTGTTGTCACTGCTACAAGGCGCGACTGATGACAGGGGCGTAGCGACTTCGAAATTTATCAAGCCAGGAGCAGGCAATACGCGTGCTCTGGGAGACCCTCCAAGGTGGAGGAAAGCGACGCTCACAGTGCCCCCTGCCGCGAGTCGTAGAAAGGCTTTTCGCGTGCGCTGTTGGCAATAACTTTGCTAGCAGACGATTCTATGGTTCAAAGCTGAATTAATTCTCAGAAGTGCGCTGCGCCGCGTCATTAAGCGAAAGTTCTTGTTTCAGCTGTTTTGAATTAATGGCAGCCAGTGCTGCATTCCTGGCAGCGCATAATTTACAATCTGCGTCCCCGCTGATGAGATTGTCCGCCGTAAGGATATGTATGACCTCCTTAAAAAATGCAGTCCCAGAACGATGATGCTGAGGATAAAAGTACAGTCTCGTCGTTAAACATACGATTCCCCTTGTCCACTCAATGCTCCGTGACGGCTGGTTTATCAGATTGCCCCAGGCATGTATGACGATGGTGTTCAACTCAAGCTTCTTGCACTGTTCATCATGTTTGCCCAATATAAGATTTCCCACATTGCCGTGGGGTTGTATATACACGTTTCCTAAGACCTAGATAGTCTTTGATAGAAACAATTTTGCTGGTGGCCAAAAAACACACATGTCGTGTCTCTTGGGGATTCATTTTGTTCTTGAAGACTTGCCGCCAGAATATGGCAAGAACGTCATTGCAGTGGGTGACTCAACATGTTCATTTCCGTCCCTGGTTTGAACTTGCTTCGAATGGCATGCGTGGAGTATTTCTCGATCAGAATATCCGTTCCGTCTGAACACCGTTCTCTAGTGTTGTAGCTCACCAAGCAGACTGTCGGTATCTGAGACTATTTGTGCTCTATGTATTAAACAGCCTAAGACACAACTGCATTGTGCAGTACGCTGACAGATTGTGCCCAGCAAACATTGTATGATTTGATTTGACACTACGTTTCAGTGTACCGTCGACTTTTCTTCTACCTATGATATCCAGATATTGTAAGCTGCTATGCTTTTCGATTCCATGCTGAACTGTATATCCGGATGGAACGAGAACAAATGCTCGAGAAACATGGGTAAAGTGTCTATGCCATGGAACTGCACGACAAACCCAGAAGCTTCATACTCGAGCCCCACCAAAACTGTTTTATATCAGTTCAGAAGTCTCTGCGACGCCAGAGCAGACAAAGACGTTATTTTACCTGCCGACAAGGTGAATGCCACTGTCTTTCTCTCACGAGCTGAAAACAGTAGCAAGATAGAGGCGCTGATTAACGATCCTCCTTATCGGAAGCTAAGGAGAAACCGACTGGCAACATTCAGAGAAAGTTTAGATCTTCTCAGGAAGAGTTGTAATCCGGCTAAAACCATTAAGGGCCTGCTCCAACGGGCTGCGTTTCACCTAAGATTGTATGGCCTACAAAAGATACACAAGGACAGGTTCCCTCTTTACCTAAGAGTGAGCAGTATTGAAGCCCCTGCCTATTTTATCGGTAAACATCATTGCCGTTGTGACCTCTTGTAGATAAATGTGGCCCTCATATCCAGAATTCAGAGGAATTATTACGACGCCTGAAGACGTTTAAGCTACAGCCGTGGAATGTTTTGGTTAGCTTTGTATCTTTAATAACGAAAGTACCTCCGCAGGCGCTTCTAGGCGCTGCAGTCTGGAGCCTAGCGACCGCTCCGGTAGCAGGTTCGAATCCTGCCTCGGGCATGGATGTGTGTGATGTCCCTAGGTTAGTTAGGTTTAATTAGTTCTAAGTTCTAGGCGACTTATGACCTCAGTAGTTAAGTCGCATAGTGGTCAGAGCCATTTGAGCCATTGTTGAAACATGTGCTTGCCGCAATTTATCTCTTATTGATCGCTACTTTCAACACGTGGACGGTGTCGCCATTGGAAGTCCTCCGTCTCTCACAGTGGCCAACTTTTATCGAAGATTGTGAGAAAAAAACACTGCAGTCCCAAACCCTCTAATATTTATGATTCAGGCTGTACGTAGATTATATATTTAAGATGCGGCCCTACAGAAGAGACACATTATCCATGTTTCTCCAGCATTTTAAGTCGCTCCATCCGAATATACTGAATATACATTTCATCACAAGGTGAAAAATATGTCATCTTACTTCGTGGATATCATGATTAGAGGAAAACTCGATTCTACACTGCAATATGTCTGTAGTGGGATAATGTTAATTCTGATGGAGTCTGCATTCTTGCCAAATTTATTCGAGTCATTCCCCCAACTCCTGTGTTGTGAGGAAACAGACAAATGTGTAGGAGTGGTTATGACATGTAAAATTACATTCCTTGCTTCACTAAACTTATGAGCAGAACACAGTCTCTTCCACACACGCCGTCTGTCAATCAAATGTACACACAGCGTTTTCGATACCCCACAAACCGAAGCCACTGACTTGCAGTCACTGCGGTTATGAAGCTAAAAACTTGATGGCGTACTTCACATGCATCTTTATTCATCTAGAGGATGGTGCAAAATAGGTTTTAAATCGGTTTAGTAGACATGATTCATCACACATGCGTTGGAAGTTCTCTGTTTACTGTGGTGTGGAGAGGTCTGCTGTTAACTATTGTATGTAGATACCACTCTAATTCACACCCAGAACATGCAGTTGTATACAAGTCGAACGCAGGTTATACCACACGACTGATATAGACCGAGTGAACAATTGGAAAAAGTGGTAAATGTGTGATAAATGACCTGCCACAACATCTCCCTCTTTCTAGATAGCAACATCAATCTAGCTCAATTCAACTTCTCTCAACCGATTACTCTACTTTCTATCGTCCTATAACGCAGATCAATGCCAGAGGCAGCTGGTTTTGATTTGTAGAAAAGCATCCAAGTCAGCAGTCAACTGGCACGTACACCTATTATCTCAGTAGACATTCTGCAGAATGTTGTTAAAAACTTTGCAGCAATTATTGTAAAAGGTATCTGTTAGTTAACACCACATAATTATAATTGGTAGATGAGTATAGATAAGCACATTGTAAATACTGTTTGTTAGAGTTGTAAACAATTAAACAGTCCTGTGCAAGGTCAAACACACGATCTGTTCGGTAGTTTTAGGATATACTGCATTCCTCAAGCTGTTAATACAAAGCTCCTTAGCTAAATAGGATGTAAAGCTTATCTTAGTCATATGTCTGGACACTGTAAGTAGTATTTAGAGTTTAAAACTCTTAAACAGTCTGTTACAGGGTTAAACACTGGACCCATTCTACAGTTGTATGTTGTAGTCCCCAAATGGTAATGCAATGCTCTGTAGCTCAGGAAATTGTTAAGTCACATATTTGAACATTTTATAAGAACCTATAAGGCGGTTGCTGATAACATATAAATTTATTACACTACATCTGGTGATAATCCATATGTAACAGTCTATTCCATCTGTCTTATAGCTGTCCATGATCAGTTATTGTGTTCCTGGTTTCCAGTGCCTCCAGGTCGACTTTCTCTCGTATTCCTCTTGTTGTCGTACACATGCTCTCACGTAAAAGAATTTTCCTGTGCCAAGCAGACTTGTAAGTAACTCCTAATTCTCCCTGAATTTTCCCACATTTTCCGAGTTTACGTCGTTTCTTTCGGTCTTTTTTTTTCGGTATAGCATGCTCACACTGCTAACATAATCAGGTGTGGCTTAATTTGATGCAAACAATGTTCGTCAACCTACTGAAAAATTCTAGGAATTTCCCTCTTTCTGGTAATCTACATGTAAGCATTTCAGATGCCGTGCGGTCTAACTCACGGCTTTCTGGGTGGGAAGCAGCACCTGGTCCCCGGCACGCATCCGCCCGGTGGACTTGTGTCGAGGTCCGGTGAGCCGGCCAGTCTGTGGATGGTTTTTAGGCGGTTTTCCATCTGCCACAGCGAATGTGAGCTGGTTCCCCTTATTCCACCTCAGCTACACTATGTCAGCGTTTGCTGTGCAATCTAGTTCTCCACGTACGCGTACACCACCATTACTCTGCCACGCAAACCAACACTGGGGCTACACTCGTCTGGTGTGAGACGTTACCTTGGGGGTCCACAGGGGGCCGAACCGCACATTAACCCTGGGTTCAGTGTGGGGCGGTGGAGGGGTGAAGTTGACAGCGGTAGTCGTTGTGGGGTTATTGTCCGCTGCGGCTGTGGCGGGGACGGGGACGCTCCGGCGTTTCTAGTCCCCCAGTTAACACACAACACAATACAATACAGTGCATTTCGTATGGAACGAACATTAATGTAATCGAACTAGATAGTCGAAAGCATAGTAACACTCGTTTGGTAGTTATATGAGGCACGAAGAGTGCTGCATATGAAGGTTAGAGTGGAAACTCAAAGTCTTGAAATAATTAATATCCTACGCCGATGCATCAGAGAGCGTGGTGCAGCTGACGCAAACACAAAGTATAGAAACAGTTCTGTATGGTATCTTGATTCACACTCCAACATGTAGGGTGTTGCAAGAAGGATTTGACCTGTGTACATGGCAGAATTCTCTTGCTGCTGCTGCCTCGATTGTCCACAAGTATATACTTATTGTGGGGTCTGCTATCTCTCTTTACACCATTTAACTCTGGTACATGTGCCAAAACCGGCCAGGGTATCTACAATCCATTGATAATACGCATGTACGTAGATCGCTGTTTGGGGTTAGAGGGCTGACGTTATTCTGATGTAAACACAACGAAATTACACTGTTTCATGTACTGGATCCCCAGGTGGGGCCCCACCCCAAACCCTCTCTCCATCACTCCACCGACATCGAATGTGTCGCCTGTGGCGGTAGCGTCGAAAGTGAAGTACGAGGATCTAACAGACCATGCAGTTGACTGGATCTATATGAAACGTTGCCTACTACCCTGGCCTTTGCATAAGTGAATATGCCCCCAAAATCATATTAACAATTGCTGGATCCAGCACAGCAAAGTTCCTAGAAGTACAGCATTCTGGATCCATCCTCAACAATCTTCTCACACTTATTGGAGGTGGATCCACCTTTTGGACGCCGCCCAGGGACATGAGCTGGCTTGAATCCATTCTGAACTTTATCTGGGATTTATTAGGTCAATGAGGAACAGTTACAGAGTATGTAGAGAGACCATTTAGAGTTCTGCTCAGAATCCTGCTGACGGGTTTAACGAATGGGCGGCTCGTTTCGAAATAGAGGGCAGAGTGCTTCTATGGATATGATTCGTTCGTTGAGGTGGTAATAATCAAAGGTGCTGGTGAGATATTTCAATATCCGACTTTACCCTAAGAATGCGAGAATACTTTAATACTCCCATCCACGACGGGAGAGAAGGCCAATCGTAAAAATAAATTACCGAATTTAGAATGTGTTTCGGCTAAGAAACGTAACTTTTGCACGGCCTCTCTACAGTTGGCTATTTTCCGCACTAAACACACTAAGAAACAGCAGAGGTGTGTGAGATGAAGGCAGCCTAACAGGGTTTCCGAAATGTCCACATGTGTATAAATATTGCAAAGTAATGTAGAGGGTGGTTTAGCAATGAAACAGAAATTGAGAACCATGCTGAAAAATAATTGGCTGAGAGCGTCACGAGATGGACATGATCGGTCATTTTGTTGACGTGACAAGTGGTCGCTAGCACTTGACTGGAAATCGAGTAATTGGATAAGATGCTTTGAAACTACAGAAAACCCGATAAAATTGCTTAAATTGATGGAAAATACGTAAAACTGACGAATGAGGGTGCTTACATGCTCGTCTAGGTGTATGAAAATAATTCCGTTCCTCTAAATGTGCGATTGACACTGCTGGGTGCAAAAATAACTGTTTTCTTTTCCAACAATGGGGTAGATATCATGAAAGATGCTGCACTGTGTTGATATTTCTGCGTCTGAAACGTATGTAATACCTACAGGCTTGACATTTCATTTATAAGGCTTTCACAGACAGTAATTCTGAGCGCAAGGAGGCTAGGAAGGCATGTGGGCTACAACAGGCTGATGCAAGTGGCCGCGAACAACTGGGTGGTAGCCCCCAGCGTATTGATTAGCGAACGTCTGCAGCGACCTCAAAGGGCGCTGATCATGGTGCCCGACCCTCTGGCGACTGCAGCCCCTGGAGGTACCTCTTCCCACCGCAAGACACAGGCGAGAAATGTAGGATGCTGTGGCTGTTCTTCTTCTTCTGGAGAGAGTTGTTTTTGTTCCAAATACTTCTCCATTGTCCCAGGGGGTCGGCATTCTCTAGAAATATGTTTCTGAAGGTCTGCAGCGCTACATCATTGTCAACCCCACACTGGCCAAAGCACAGCACATGGACATATTTGTGCACCACAGTGAGGGGTTAGAACTGGCTGGGGAAGGCAGAAACAGTACCAACAGGGAAATCCTGCTGCAGACTGGAAGCAATACCGACCAAAGCAGAGCATGTGCAGCTATGGACCTCTCTGTATACCGTCAGGAACAGATTAGAAAAGGTATGTGGAGAGGAACGAAGGATGGGAGGTAAGAATAAAGCTAAGCTACTTAGTCTGTATCCAAACATTAGTGTCAAGATAGATGGACTATTCTGGTGGAAGGGTTTTTTCTTTTTTTGGTAGTTGTGTGATGTTCTTACAGGTTTTCGTCCTCCTGTAGAACTAAGTATGTGATGTACTCATAGTGTAACTTTTTTCTTTTTGGATCATCAGTCTTCTCACTGGTTTCATGTGGCCCGCCACGAATTCCTCTCCTGTGCTAACCTCTTCATCTCAGAGAACCACTTACAACCTACGTCCTCAATTTTTTGATGGATGTATTCCAATCTCTATCTTCCTCTACAGTTTTGCCCTCTACACTTCCGCTTAGTGCCATGTAATAATTACCTCGTGTCTTAACGTATGTCCTAGCATCCCCTCTCCTTATCAGTGTTTTCCACATATTCTTTTCCTTTCCGATTCTGAGCAGAACCTCCTCATTATTTGCCTTATCTGTCCACCTAATTTTCAACATTCGTCTGTAGCACCACAACTCAAATGCTTCGACTCTCTTCTGTTCCGGTTTTCCCCCAGTCCATATTTCACCACCATGCGATGCTGTACTCCAGACGTACATTCTCAGAAATTTCTCCCTTAAACTAAGGTCTATGTTTGACACTAGTTGATTTCTCTTGGCCAGGAATGCCATTTTTGCTGTTGCTAGTCTGCTTTTGATGTCCTCCTTGCTCGATCCATCATTTGTTATTTTACAGCCTGGGTAACAGATTTCCTTAACTTCATCTCCTTCGTGACCATCAACTAGCACACTAGACTCGCATTCGGGAGGACGAAGGTTCAATCCCGCGTCCGGCCATCCTGATTTAGGTTTACCGTGATTTCCCTAAATCGCTCGAGGCAAATGCCGGGATGGTTCCTTTGAAAGGGCACGGCCGACTTCCTTCCCCGTCCTTCCCTAATCCGATGAGACGGATGACCTCGCTGTCTGGTCTCCTTCCGCAAACAATCCAATCCAAACAAGTGACCATCAATCCTGATGTTAAGTTTTCCGCTGTTCTCATTTCTGCTACTTCCCATTATTTGTGTCTTTCTTCGATTTAATCTCAATATATATTCTCTACTCATTAGGTTTTTCATTCTGTTAAGTAGATCATCTAATCCTTCTCCACTTTCACTCAGGAAAGCAACGTCATCAGCGAATCGTATCATCCATATCCTTACACCTCGAATTTTAATTCCGCTTCTGAATCTTTCTTTTATTTCCATAATTTCTTCTTCGATGTAGACATTGAATAGTAGGGGCGAAAGGCTACATCCTACCTTACAGCCTTTATAATCCTAGCACTTCGTTGTTGGTCGTCCACTCTTACTATTCTCTCTTGGCTGTTGTACATATTATATATTATCCGTCTGCCCCTATAGCTAATCACTATTTTTCTCGGTATTTCGAACACCTTGCAACATTTTACGTTGTTGAAAGCTTTTTCCAGATCGACAAATCCTACGAATGTGTCTCGAGTTTTCCTTAGTCTTGCTTCCATTATCAATCGCAACGTCAGAATTGCCTTGCTGGTGCCATTACCTTAAAGCCAAACTAGTCTCTTCTAGCACATCTCCAATTTTCCTTCCAATTTTTCTGTATATTATTGTTGTCAGCAACTTGGATTCATGGACTGTAAAGCCGACTGTGCGATAATTGCTGTATTTATGGTGTTAGAGAACTTCATGCGTATCTCGTCATCCGTTAGTAGTTTTGTATCCCACTTCCTTGTGTATCTAGTCTTCTTGACTAATGTCTTAAACGTAAGACTACTGTTCATCACAACTGTATTGTGATCTGAGTATCTATCCTCGGTACGCCATACAATCCTGAATCTGATTTCGGAATCTCTGTTTCACCATAATGTAATCTAACTGAAACCTTTCCGTATCACCCGGCCTTTTCCAAGTACCCCTCCTCCTCTTGTGACTCTTGAACAGAATATTCGATATTACTAGCTGGAATTTATTACAGAACACTATTATTCTTTCTCCTCTCTCATTCCTTGTCCCAAACCCATATTCTCCTGTAACCTTTTCTTCTTCTCCTTCCCCTGCAACTGCATTCTAGTCCCCCACGTATGTTAGGCTTTCATCTCCCCTTACGTACTGTGTTATCCTTTCAGTATTCTCATATAATTTCTCTATCTCTCTATCTTGAGCTTGCGACGTCGGCATATATACCTGAACTGTCGTTGTCGGTGTTGGTTTGCTGTCGCTTCTGATAACAACAACCCTGTTATTAAACTGTTCACAGTAACGCACTTTCTGCCCTACCTTCCTATTCATAGAGAATCCTACTTCTGTTATATGATTTTCTGCTGTTGTTGATATTACCATATACTCATCTAGCCAGAAATTCTTGTGTTCTTTCCATTCGCCGCGTGGGATTAGCCGAGTGGTCTAAGGCGCTGCAGTCATGGACTGTCGGGCTGGTCCCGGCGGAGGTTCGAGTCCTCCCTCGGGCATGGGTGTGTGTGTTTGTCCTTAGGATAATTAGGTTAAGTACTGTGTAAGCTTAGGGACTGATGACTTTAGCAGTTAAGTCCCATAAGATTTCACACACATTTGAACATTTTTGATTTTTGCTCTTTCCATTTCACTTGACTGACTCCTACTATATCTAGATTGAGCCTTTCATTTCCCTTTTCAGATTTTCTACTTTCCCTACCATACTGAACCTTCTGACATTCCACGCCCCGCCTCGTAGAACGTTATCCTTTCGTTGATTATTCACTCTTTTTCACATGGTCACCTGCCCCTTAGCAGTTCTCTCCGGTAGATCCTAACGGGAGATTAATTCGAAATCTTTTGCTAATGGGGAGATCGTCGTGACACTTTTTCAATCACAGGCCACATATTCTGTGGATATATGTTACGTGTCTTTAATGCAGTGGTTTCCAATGCCTTCCGCCTTTAGCAGCATTTTACCACCCCTAGGACAAGAGTGTGCCCGGATGATCAGTCGGCTCCTCCGCCCTCTTTGACAAGGCCGTTGGAGAATGAGGCTGACTGATGCCGAAGTCTTTCGCCATCAGCGCTGATTATTAACCAAAATATAAGCAGTGGCGGGATGGGATTCGAATCTGTATAGTCATTACTTCTGTGTTTCTTTTTTTCTTAATAGTTGCTCACTTATAAGAGGATTATGTCTCTCTCCACCTAAGATAACGACTACTCATCATGGAATGTTTATTCATAATTCTTTATATTGTTGTCTGGTTCTACCAGCATTTTGTTATGGGTGAAACCTTCTACTCACAATAGTGTGTGGAACTTGCTAGCTGAATGTATGATTAAGGAAGTTTATCTATGATTAAGGAGAGTTTGTAGTAGTACATAGTATATTCAACTCAAGGTTCAATGTTCTCGGTTCAATTTACATGGTAGCAGTCATATATTCGTAGCACATGAGAGAGTTCGCACCTATCTCGCTCTAGATTTTATGTATTTTAGTACTATTTTCACTATTTTCTTTATTGGAGTTACAGTTTCGTAAGCGTAAGACTTCATTCTTTACATGGCGTGACGTGGGTTCTGTTGGCCCACTATTCGTTGTAGCAAGATAAAAATCACACCTGGAGAATACCTGATGGTAATACATTATGCAGCAAATGGGTGTTTGTGTTTATTCAGTTACTGTCTTAAAAAATGAGCTGAAATTACAGCAGCTGAGTTGTTAAGAACGGCCACATTTTATACTGCGTCACTCAAAGAGGAGCGAGTGACCTGCGTAAAATTCCCTATTTCTCCACTATCTGTACAGTAGGAATCTCATCCTTCCACAGTATACGAGTACACACACATACACTCACACGCACGCACGCACACACACACACACACACACACACACACACACACACACACACACACACACACACATAGCTTTTATTTGGAGCAGTGGGGCGTCTGAAATCTCTACCGGGCAACCTAGTGACAATTGACGCATAATGTCAATGTTTTTCCTATATGAGACTGATTTTACGTAGTCGAGGACCACTTTCAGACATTTCTGGCACTTCCAGAACATTTGAAACTGCACTGCTATAGACAGTTCAGTTCTTCGTCTGCCTCAAATGCTCAGGTATTTCGCTATTGTTCTATGGGGGTCAGACTTTCCTAGAAATACATTTAACACCTAACTGAAGTGTCCCATTCTTCAATTTTTTGTACATCTGTGACTGATTTCTGCAGACCAGAGGCCCTATGTCACTACCTGCAGATGCAGTCTTTGTGTACCATCAGCGACATTTAGAAGCAAGCTGGAAAATTGCCATTCGTACCTACAGTGGTGTGGGGTAGGTGGGGAGGAGGGAAGGGAGTGGGGTATAAGAGGTAAGACTAATTCTAAGCTGGTTACATTGTATCTACACATCAAGATAAATACATGTGCCGCCACTCTCTCCAAGCGAGGTCTGTTGGGTTATGTTTTTACAGTAGTTGTGTTATTACAACTTTTATTCACTTTTCCCAGTGTGTGCATGTATTGCACAGTGATTTGTCATTTATGATTAGTGGTTTCTTCACGCCAATTTCGATATGCAATTAGAGCAGTGAAGCATTTTCCGTCGCCTATGGTAGTGTTTATTGGCCTTCCTGCACTTCAGTGATACTTCGCTGCCTCATCCCTTCTTACTATGTATTTGCGTACAAGTTCCTCAGCAGCTATACATTTTTAGATCGACTGGAATGAATTCTGTTGGCAGTGGCTGTAGGAGAGTTCCCCACGAAATTCGGGAGATTGATATTGTGGATTAGGGAACACAAAATTGAACATAAACACACACGCAATCCAAACGGGAAACAAAACCAGTTTCAAGCGTCCTCAGTTCAATCCTATACACCAAGGCAAGCACATTTGGTTTCTACAGTCTGTGATAGAGGAATAGAGCAAAATTGTCTCCTGCGCTGTAGATTGACTTGCCATTTCAAAAAACACGAACAGCTTCAGGGCAGGCAGTAGTCTTTATGAGTTATGAAATTTATCATTAGTCGATACTGCTGCATCACAATTATTTGCTCAAAAGTGTTCCCCCTGCGCTCATCTTCCATTCGTCATGTCGGAGGCTCTATGCTTACAGGTAAAGTGCTCTCTGTCCAACGCAAACATCTTGTCAGTTGAACACATTTCCTACCAAAAATAAATGAATACCTTACATCTTTCTTCTCCATCTTACGCACCACAGAGTGAGTCTTTCTCATAAAAATTTCGAACAGTCGTATTTATTTGAAGTTCAAGCACCAAGACTGTATGATAATTGTCAATTTGGTTTCCCCATCAAAATTTAGGAAATTATTTCAGCAGGGTAATGCACATATACATAAATAAATACTATTCCCAATTCAGTATTTTACGTCCTTCCTCTCCAGTATCTCAGCAGAGACCCTTTTTCCAATCAATTCACATGTAAGAGTGAGGCCAGTGAAGTGGGGAAGAGGAGGGAAAAGTGGGATATGCAAGGCAAAGTGGTCAAAGGGGGAGTGGGGTTGCAACATCAATAATGCGACCTTGCAACTTGCGCAGTCCTTGGAGAGGGGTGGGGGACCATCCAAGGTCAGCTAAAATCTTGAATAAATTTGGCAACTTTGCAGACTGGATCAGAACTAACTTTATCTCACTACTGATACAATGTCCCAGTGTAGCATCGACTTTTCTTCTAAACATGATATCCGCGAAATAAGATTCCATCCTTGCCACTTGCATGGAGAACTGTATATTCACACGGAGCGATTTTAAATGCTGGAAAAATATTGATAATGTGTCAATTCTATGGGACCACAAATCAAATGTATAAAATATATATAGCGTGAAGCAGAGACCTTGGATACTCTCCGACTGCAGTGCTTTATTCTCACGGTCTTCCATAAAATAGTTGGCCACCATAGGAGACAGAGGACTTCCCAAGGCGACACCGACCACATGTTCAACATACTTGTTAAAGAATGAGAAATAAGTTGAGGCAAGCACAAGTTTTGACAATGCCTCAATGTCTTACTCGAGCTTGCTGCTGATAAGCACTTTCGTGAAAGTACCAATACAACATCGAAGCTAACCAAAAGATCCTACAGTTGCTACAGTTGTAGCTTATGCGTCTTCAGGCGTTCTTATTAAAACCTCTGAATTCCGGTTATGAGGGTCACATTTGCCTACGAGATTTTCCAACAGCGAAGTAATATGTTTATTGGGGATATATATTAGAGCTCCAATATTGCGCACTACTCGTGTAGATGGGTCCTATCCTTGTGAATCTTCGGTAGGCCGTACAGTCTTAGGCAAAATATAGTCTGCTGACACAGGCAGTTAATGACTTTGAATACAACTCATCTTAAGAAGATTTAAAATTTTTCTCTGAATCTGTCAGTAGCTTCCTCCTTAGCTTTCGATAAGCAGGATCGTCGAGCAGCACCTCTATCTTGTGTTGTATTCAGCTCCTGAGAGACGGACAGTGGCATTCCCTGTGTCGGCAGGTAAAACAACGAGGTATTTGTGTATACTCGTGTCGCAGAGATTTTCTTTCTGCTGAACTGATATAAAACCTTTTTTGATGGGACTCAGGTAGGTGGCTCCTGCATTTTTCGTGCGGTCCCATGGCACAGACAAATTACCAAATTACCCATGTTTCTCGAGAATTTGTTCTCGATCGGCCCGAATATACAGTTCACCATGGGAGCGAAAAAGATGGCAGCCTGCAATACCTGGATGTCATGGTTTGAAGAAAAGTCGCAGGTACACTGAGACATAAGGTCTTCTGCAAACCAACTGACACAGAGCTGTATTTGGTGGCCACAAGCCGTCATCGTCCTGCACAACGCAGATGTTTGATACATGGTGTTGTAACCGCGACAGGAACGGTCGCTGGGTTGCCGTTAACGAAAATGCGGCAGGACCAAACGGTAGCGGCCTGTGCGGACAAACAAGGCGGACGAACCGGAATGGAAGAACAAGCACAACGACAGACAACTGAGCAAGACACCAAGATCAACAACAAAGTATTAAGCAACGGGGTCACAAGAGATACACTCACGAAATCAAAACAATGTCCACTCGTAAGCAGGAAGTAAGCACACGCAACGTAAACATGATATTTGTGAGGTAACAACCGACTCAACGCGAATATCAGACTTCCTCGCTGAGTTTTTTTTTCCTTTATTGATTTTCAATTCCCCCCGAAGGGGACGGGCTGGCAGCAGCTTAGTACGCTGCTCTACAGCCTACAGACTTTTATTTTAAAAAAAACGGAAGAAGAAAAGAAACAAGAAAAACAGGTGATAAAATGGTGACGTCAAGTGTAAAATGGCAGAAAAAGGCGGAAAGTTAAAGCAGAAAGCAAAAGGGGTTGGCAACGTTAATAAAAGACACTGGAATCAGACATGTAACATAGTACACACACAATTAAAAAAACACGGCGTCAGTCTGGTTTCTGTTCACCAGAGATAAAAGGCACACCCAGCGACAGTATGATGGCCGTTCGCAACACTTCCCAAAAAACACAACACGGAACACTCACTGTAAAACACGCACTGTAGAACACTCAATGTAGAACACTCAATGTAGAACACTGCACGAAAGTTGCGGCACAAAGATGACACTCCCGAGCCAAAGGCTAAGGGGGGGGGGGACCAGGAGGAGGGGGAAGAACAAGGAGGGAGGGAAAAAAAAACGGAAAAGGGGTGGGGAACCAAGGAGGGAGAGGACTAATAAAGGGGGACTAATAAAGGGCAGACTCGAGAGGGAATGTGAGGAGGCAGAGGAGGGAAATGTAAAAGGACTCGGGGGAGAGAAGGGAGAAAAGAGAGGGGAGAGGGTACGTCGCTATTGGCCACTGGGACCACGTGCTCCACAATGGCGCCCTCACGTTAGACTAGGGGCCAGGAGCGCACGCAGTCATGGCATACGGCGCGACTGCTGCTGAGACCTCTAGTGGTCTAGAGTTCCATGCCGTCTGGCGCGGATTCGAAACCCGCGGTGCTCGGTACCAGACATGGAGCACATATGGACTCAGACACCGACAGTCTACCTGGTGAGCTGCAACACCAGGGAACGGTGCTCAGATGGCACAGATATTCTGATCGAGAAATACTCCGTGCATTCCATTTGAAGCAAATTCAAATCAGTGACATAAACGAAGATGGGGAAGCATCCATCGCAAAGGCATTCTTGCCGCATTTTTGCGACATGTTTTCAAGAATAGAATGAAACCTCAAGAGACTCGAGCAAAATTGAGGAATTTGTTGTGTTCGGCCAAAGACGATCTGGGCCTTAGGAAACGTGTTGTACACAAGACCCGATGTCAATGTGGGAAATCTTATGTTGAACAGACACGCCGCACCTTGCAAGAAGGTTGAGTTGAACACTGTCGTCAAAAGCACCTGGTCCAACCTGATAAACCAGCTGTTGCGCAGCATTTGTTGGACATGGGGCATCGCCTGTTTAATGATTAGGCTGAAGGTTTATCCTCAGCGTTATCATTCTGGGACTGCTTTTTTGAAGGAGGCCATACATATCCGTACTGGAGACAATCAGCGGGGATGCAGGCTGTAAATTAAACGCCGCTGGGAATCCAGCACCGGTTGCCATTCAATGAAAACAGATGAAACAAGAACGTCCGCTTCGTGACGTGTGACGCGACGCATCGCAGTGCTGAGAATTAATTCAGCTTTTAACCACAGGAGCGTCTGGCTGCACAGTCATTTCCCTCAGCGCGGCCGCGAAAAGCTTTCTGCAGCTCCAGGCACGGTGCAATACGAGCGCCGGTTTCCTCCAACTTCGTATTCTCCCCAGAGAACGCGTATTGCCTGCTACTGGCCTGATAATTTTCGACGCCGCCGCTTGCGTATCATCATCCACGCTTTGTAGCAATGACAGCAGCAGCTACGGCCACCTCAAGATGTCGGACACAGTGTGAGCCAACTGCAGACATGGGAAGAGTAATTGCAAAAGATCCATCGGGAAAGCCTTGAAACTCACAACATTGTTGTTTGAAAAAATAAATAAATAAAATATACGCTTTGGTAGATAAAATATCAGTCTCTTTATTTTTCTCACACACCTCCTACTTCCAAGCATCCGAAGACGCTCTGTATTGTAAACGTATCAAATGATGTAACTTTCTATAATGTAGAAACATTATTGTCGATAGTCTAAGTGCATCAAAAGGCTGGTTTGTAGCCATAGCTTGGAGAAAAAAAAGAGCCCAAATCTGATTCATAGTTCGTCCTATAATGCTGCCAACTGATGATGAACAAAAGTTAGAAACCGATAACGACAAAGAACGATAAAATGTGTTAAGCAAAAACGTCCTTACGTTAGTGTTTGGTAGCAGCTTTTATCACCTCCACTGCAGACAAATTAGCCTGACAAAACGAAGTGTTTTTAGTAAATAATTCAGTTGGCGGGACGAAAAACCAGACCTATCTAATTAGAAACTTGTTGCTGCGCCTAATTTGAAGCACTTCACGGACTCCTGAGAGTTCACGCTTTGCTTGTGTACATAAGAAACAAGTGTAAGGGTGACAGCTATTAGCTCCGGACCTCTTGTCCCGGATGGCAAACAAACAAGAACCATCGCCTGGAAATGCTGGCGACCGTCGCATAGCGACACGAACCTTACACCGGCAACCCTCCACTATGCCTGCCTGGAAAGAGGCTTGCTCGACAGTGAGTCGATGACAGTTTGTTTCTCAGTGTTCTGTTTCTCTCGGAACAAAGAGTAAAACGCACATAAAACGATCCTGAGATTTTCATAAGGATAATGTGAACGTTATTGACTTATTGATGGAAGTATGTTAAGCCTTCTCGAAGAAGAGTTCTAAGCATTCTACATTCTTTGAGCCCTATTCCGAAATTTACTTTTTCTCTTTTTATAACCTCTGCGACGTACATGTTCAACGGCAATGGCAATAGTCGTAGCTTTGCCATGAATACTTGTTAACAATAACACCTTTTCCTTGAATTTTCACTTTTTTCAGACTCGCTCAATTTTCTAAGTAAATTTCAATGGTGTATTTTTTTATGGCATCCCTACTTTTTTTAGTGTTACGATCGTGTGATACATGTATAGCTGTGCTAAGTGCTGCCTGTGTTCGCAAGAAAACATTGCTTTAAATCTCGTTTCTTTTATCATCCTTCAGTTTTGAAGCAAAAGTTCACAATTACTTCTATAAATCCTTTTCTGAAAGTAATCTTTATGCTGCACCACTTCAATTTTCCATTCTCATCTCCTGTGTACTTATTCTTGTCAGTATTTTATACGTTGACATGTTAAACAGATTTTGCACTGCTTGTGATATCTGTTCCACTGGCAATTATTCTTGTGGTGTGATTATAATATTTACCAAATCATACGACAGGTTGTTATATAAAACATTTAAGAAAGCACCTTATATAAGCTTTAAATATCCCGTTCATTCCACCGACTTAAAAAATTTGATACACTATTGCTTTCAAGCCAATATTTCTTTTAATAGCTTATTTATAAGAAACTCAAATCATGTCGTACCAGATTTAGAGAAAATTAATGGATCATCAGTTTGAAACGAAATTGTAGGAAACCTCTTACTATTCTCACAACATTCCTATTATCTCTTGTCACACTCTTGTGTTTTTTTTTTTTTATTCATTTAATATGTTGTTGATGGATGTGGTGGCGGTGGCGGGGGAGGGGCTGGGGGCTGCGAGCGGTAATGGTCACACTACGTTTGCTCATTTCATAAGCCGGAAATACCTTTCGCTTTCTGTCAGTCCTCTGTAAACCTCTGACGGGGTCATTTTACAGTTTTATAGTTGATGCTTGGAGAGACAACATCGCTGTTACAAGTAAACTGTGAAAACCGGTTACACATGTTGGCCACTGATGAATCGTGTATACGGATGCTGTTAAGCCCCTCAGCGTCAGATAAGGCCTGAAGATGGTGCACTGAAGTACCGAACTGGTAGCCATATAATAAATGACATTATAAGGACGACTGTAGGTGTTCCATTTTATTACATCTGTTATATAAGGCTTACTGAGACAAATGGAGCTCTCTCTGGATGGATCCTTGTTTCCCTAGCTGCGTGTGGGACGTCCATTAAGTAAGAACAAATTCAATCACTCATTCGGGTTCGGGATCTCGATTGGATTGTATTAACTCTAAGACACAAAAGAGACCATCTGAGATGGGGCTACCAGAAGAGGCGCTGACACTAGCAGATCAGATGAATAAAGTTTTGATTGTTACTACGTGTGTGGACGATATATCTGAGAATATGTTGCCTTCCTGTGTACATAAAGGGTTGGAGGAAATCAGATGCATAAATTTGTGACGTTGCAGCGTGCTTATGACCTAAGGAATGACAATTACTCAAGTAACCAAGCTGTTAAGCGGTAAATTACAGGGAGAGTAAAATGGGCAATAGATCCCGATAGTGTGTGTGTGTATGTGTGTGTGGGTGTCCTACAATTTACTGTACCACTGAATTTGTAAGAAGAGTGTAAACAGTGAGCCGCGCGACGACTTAAATGGCAGTAAGGGTGTGCTAAGTGGCAATCATATCAGGAACATTGATGTTAAAGGGTTGTAAAAGGAATGGGAAAGTTAGAGTCACCGAAGTGAAGGGTGGAGAAGAAAAGTAAATGGTGAGCACGAGAAGACAGCAGACCTCGTTCTGACACTCAACATACCAACGTTGCCGGCATGCCAGCAGATTTGTCATCCTTAAAGTTAGGCCGTACGTACCTAACTCTATGCGCTGCTTTTTGCGCTGCTTTACGTGTGAATAATAGCACACAACCCCATGATTTTCAAAGCAAAGACCTAGTGCAGAAAACGCCGTTCAGCTGCTTTCGAATCAGGTGCTCAATGCTCTGCTCCACTAATATGTGTTAATTCAGAACAATACAGTTTTGAGCAGAAAAAGTCTGCTATTCGCACAACAGACGAAAAGGCAGGAGATAAAAGATACTCAACAGATTTTAAAACCTGAGGCGAATATAATACCATACAAACACTTAGTTTCGTGAAATTCTTCGCTTCAACATTGAAACACTCTATTCCAATATTAGTGTTTGCGCCCAGACATTCACAGCTGATGGTAGCCTGTGCATGCCCCAACATCTAAGGCAACAGGCATCTGTTCTGCAAAATATGTTAAGACAGCACAATGCATTGTCGACAAGAATAATATAGAGCGTCCAGAATATATCTTTAAAGCTGAAAGACTTTAATAACTTTGCAACTATTCTAGATACTAACAAATCGTTTTCAGCATGTGTTAATTCACCAAGGTATTTTACCTTACAGATGAAGAAATTTTGGCGTAAAATTGAGCTTGAAAACCTGAAAAGATATGGGCGCCACAGGAAAAAGCTCACAGTGTGGCCTAGTTCATGCAGACTGCATCCGATACGTAAGTGCACCGAAACTTTCGAACACCATCTGGACGACAACCATCGTCCCTATCAACTAATCGGGCTTGGCATGTCATTTATGGAAACAGGTAGTGTTCTCCACAAAAAGTGGGCAGATCGCTTATATGTTTCAGAAGTCAATGTGGGCAAGGAACGATAGAAGTTTCCAAGTTTCTAACAAAATCGTTGTTTACGGTGGCCAGAGAGTTGGAAATGAAACGATCAACAAGGAACAATATCTTATAAAAAACTTTAATGCTATAGCCCTACAAGAGGCAGCAGCTTCAGGCATTAAAATCTATGGACAAACCACAGGGCGAACGTTTGCAGTGGATATGCTAGGCAAGATTGATGCGAATAACGACTTTCTGAAAAATAATCGTCTCGCTGATGAGGCAACGTTTCATGTACACGGCAAACTGGATCGTCACAACATTCGTGTATGGGGTTCACAGCATCCATCTTACACGTGAAATGGAAAGAGAGAGTCTCAAGGTCAATGGTTGGTGTGGAAATACATAACTGCATCATTAATTAGTTCGTTTCTTTTTTTTTTTTTTCATCGAATCTGGCGTTAGTGGTGGTGCTAACCTGGACATTTGCCGTGCCACGAGCGGAAGACCTCCAACCTGATGTTATATTCTAGCACGCCTTTGGTCCCTAAATGTCCGTAAATTTGTGGATGAAAAGTTCCCGGGTAGGAGCGTTGGACGAGGTGCTCCAGATCGATGGCCGCCATGATCGCATTACGTCACACCACTAGGCTACATCCTGTGGGGTTTTGTAAGCGATATGGTGCGTTGAACAAAGTTTAGAGACCTATAGGACTTGAAGGCACGCATTCACAATGCATTTGAACTTGAATCTTACGGGGAGAGAAATTGATTTTCGACTAGACATTATCCATGCCACTAAGGGTGCACACATTGATGAATATGAACGAGGAAACAAAATTTTATGCGTTAACTTCTCAAATGTAGGAAACCATTTGTTAATATCTAGTACAGTCTTAAAGGAATTAAATTCTTAAGTTGTGGAGGTATTTTATGAACAGTCCATACATCATCACGGCAAGCGGAAAAGAAGAATGCAAAACCTCCTGTAAACCAACGTCTCTAGAATTCAAGCATGGGATGAAAACAGAATACCCAAAAAGGCATGTTAAAAACTTATAGGACTAGGTGACTATGGTCCTGTCTGACGGATCAGACGATCATTATTACGATGGTATGGATCTAGCTGTCTGCCTGAAGAATCATTAACTCCTTGAAGTCACTCATCATTTTAGTTTAAACTCCCTGCCACGGGAAGTGAAGAGAAAAATCTCATCGCTGCAATAGCTCCCATACTGCATAGAATCATCTGTGGTTTCAAGACAGATGTGAGTTACAACCAAGCTTAGGTGAGATCAATGTGTGTATGTCTCTAGGACACATATTTTAAACAAACAGATTTGCGTAAGTACAGCCTTCACAAAAAGACAAATCTTAATGGGGGGGGGGGGGAGGGGTAAAGAAGCAGTGACCATTTTTGTAAGCAATGCCTTCCAGTCTTTACCTCTCGCACTACAAGCAGTCGCTGTGTCACTTTATGTGCGTCATTTGTCCTACCTTCGTGCTGTCAGTCACAATACAGTTCTCTTTCGCTTTAGTTTTCTGTTAGCTTGCATAGCGGTCTGGGTCGAGCGTGTGAGAGCCTTGTACCGACGAGTTAAAGATATCCATTGTGCATACCATGTGACCCGAGAACGGCTGTCAGAAATAGACATTAGAATAAATCTGGTTGGTGCTAAAGGTAATTTTTGAGATATGACTGTTGAAAAAAATTTACTGGTAAATAATCTGCTTTTATAATTCAAGCCTTTGGCCAGAGCAGTTTCAGGCACTACCGCTCACCATCTTCAGCTGGATTAATGCAGTCAGTTGGTATTGAAACACACTATTTATACAGTCTTATAGCCACACCAACGTAGTAATTCATAATAAACAGCTTGTATGTTGGTGTTGGCATAGTAACTAACCAGCTATAAAGTGATCAGACTGAGCAAGCAGAGAACCTTCGCAACTAACGGCTTTTAACTGCTGAAAAGTGATCTCCCTGAAAATATTCGCCTCTTCATAACATTTGACCAACGGATGAATAACGCACAATCCCACTCCCCTAAATAAAATATGTGGTAATGATCGGACTTTCATACTACAACGGAATACATACAAGGCCTTTAGTATGGGTTGCCATTTGTTACACATCTCGGTCACCTCTTGTTTGGATTAACGGCACTTTGAACAGTGGACGTTACATTTCAGATGTGTTATGACCCGTGGCTCTACCCTTCATTCGATCCCTGCGAAACGCTACGTTTCAGCAGGATAATGCATGACCGCATGTTGCAGGTCCTGTACGGGCCTTTCTGGATACAGAAAATGTTCAACTGGTGCCCTGGCCAGCACTTTCTCCAGATCTCTCACCAATTGAAAACGTCGGGTCAATGGTGGCCGAGCAACTGGCTTGTCACAATAGGCCTGCCACTACTCTTGATGAACTGTGGTATCGTGTTGAAGCTGCATGGTCAGCTGTACCTGTAAAAGCCATCCAAGCTCTGTTTGACACAATTCCCAGGCGTATCACGGGCGTTATTACGGCCAGAGGTGGTTGTTCTGGGTACTGATTTCTTAGGATCTATGCTCCCAAATCGCGTGAAAATGTAATCACATGTCAGTTCTAGTATAATATATTGTCCAATGAATACCCGTTTATCATCTGCATTTCTTCTTGCTGTAGCAATATTAATTACCAGTAGTGTAAGTTTTTCAGCAGTCCTAATGCAACCTGTAAGTGTGATTGAGTCTTTTGTTATAGAAAATACGTGTGGAATGCAAATAGAACAGCCTTTTGTATGGCGTAATGTCTGACGACAAAAAGAAAGTATTATTGAAGTGTATATGCCTGAAATGTTTATGGCTGCAGCACGCATGCTGAAGTTCTCTGTAAGCTGTGACTTCCCTTAATTCGACTGAAAATCGTCTACAAAGCTAGGAGTAAATATTTCATTTGCTGAATTTATAGAGGGATGGATTCGGCTGAAGCAAGATCGATTATAGAAAGTTGTGCTCGCAGCTGCTACTTCTCAGAACAAAGCATAAATTAGCGCCTATGCCACTGACAATGATAGCTCGTAACATTTATGTAATATTGCAGGATAAAACAATGCATGAGAGATATTACGTTAATTTCAGTTATTATTCAAAGTAATCATGAAAATTGCTGAGGCACAGACTCTAATGTTCACAGTCGGACCATGTGGTTACACAAACGCCACACATTCAAAAACCAGGAAAGAGCTAATGCTTCCAGTCCCTGTACTGCTATAAATGAATGGGAAAGTGACATGCAGTTCGACCTACAGCCACTGATGACTTTATGTTACTTGTATATTCACAGTGACCTCAGATCATGTTAAAGAAACCTAACCATAGTAAAATGAAAACACATCTGCATCTAACAGTCATATAAAATGTAATCTCGGCCGGCCGCGGTGGTCTCGCGGTTCTAGGCGCTCAGTCCGGGACCGCGCGACTGCTACGGTCGCAGGTTCGAATCCTGCCTCGGGCATGGATGTGTGTGATGTCCTTAGGTTAGTTAGGTTTAAGTAGTTCTAAGTTCTAGGGGACTGATGACCACAGATGTTAAGTCCCATAGTGCTCAGAGCCATTTGAACCATTTTTTTGTAATCACGGCAATGCTATGAAGCATGCAACATTTTCACCAAAATTCTGTAAAGATGCAGTGGGGTAGTGGTATCTCATATCATTCACAAGGTAATATATCTTAACGTCTACTAAGTCATCGGCGTGCAGCGCGATGTAAGCAGCGTCTTGGTTCAGATGGCTCTAAGCACTATGGGACGTAACATCTGAGGTCATCAGTCCCCTAGACTTGGATCTACTTAAACCTAACTAACCTAAGGATATCACACACATCCACGCCTGAGGCGACCATTGCAGGAGCGTAGCCCTGGACTGAGGCGCCTAGAACCGCTCGGCCACAGCGGCCGGCAAGCAGCATCTCCAGCGAGGAAGGAAGGAAGTGTAAGTGCGTCTTGTCTGCATACGGGAGGGCCAAGCGAATCCGAACTTGATCGATCTGCGATCTGATTGGTTAACAAGCCTTTGCGTTAAAAGTATTGGTTGCAGATTTGTTACATAACCAAAGACGAGACCGTGCTAGTAAGCGAAAGCTTAGAGTACTTGTATGGTGCGTACAAATTGTACGTATGAGATTCTAATGAGAGACTACATAGATGGTGCATTTTAATACCCATTGGCTAAATAACTCCAGCAGATGGTGAGTAGTTGTGTCCAAAACTGGTCTGGCAAAAAGTTCGAACAAATAAATCTGGTACCACGTGCCGCGGAATTTGAATCCGCGCCAGACGTCATGGACGTCCATAGAGGTCTCTGCACCATCGGGCCGTAAGCAGTGGCAGCGCGCACCTCCTAGCCCGCTTTTAGTGTGAGGGCGCCACAGTGAAACACTTGGTCCCAGCGGCCAATAGCGGCGCTCCCGATAGCGTACTTAAGCGCCTGCCTGTTGCTCAGCCTGCCAGTCTAACCTCGCTTGCGTCTAAGGACATCTCGCCTGGGACAGCGTATTGACTTTTGTGTGTCTGTATTAGTCGACGTGATTGTCTTGTTTGGTTCGTGACTCTGTTGTCTGTTCTTGTTGTGTCGTAAGGTCCTCCGTTGGTCGTGTCCGTCCTCTCCCGCTGTGTTGTTGTTCGCGGGCCGCTCCGCGGGTCCCGCCGCGTTTCCGTCACTACTACCCCGCGACCGTTCCGGTCGCCGTTACAGCAATAACATAAAATTTATACGAATAGTATTTTTAGACACTTCGTAACACAGAATGCAAATCTAGTCTTGAGTGTTCGTAACAAAAATGTTAAGTTTATGAAAACTGAACTTCCTCGTAAAGATACAGTGCTCGGATAAAAATGTGGGGACAAACCACGAGAATTGCATACTGTAACATAAATGAAGATTCTAGCCAATCTGCAGGCTGCACTGTCGTATTTGACCATGAACGACACTTGTGCATTGTCCACAAGACGTTGCAAGCGTCCAATATGTTCAGAACAGTGATGTACGTAGCTGTGAGTGCAATATGTCCGAGCTAAGTGAATTCGAATGTGGAAAGACTGCTGGTGCTCGTACTGTGGATGTTTCCGTAGCCAAAGAAGGCGAAGGGTATGGTTTTTTCAGAGGAACCATACCGAAAAATTAAACCGGATACAGCGAAAGCGGGAAATATCATCAGAAATATCATCAGAACACAGACGAAATTGTGTGATCAGTAATCGTGACAGACGGTGACTAAAGAGGATTGTGATGAAAAATAAGAGGACGGAAACTGCAAATGTCACTGAAGAACGGAATGTCGCTCTCGCAAACACTGCCAGCACCAAAACAAGACGAAGGGAGGCTAGTAGGTAGGGAACTGCAGGGCGGGCTGGAGTTCCAGAAATGCTCACCAACGATGCAAATACTCACAGCGGAAAACGAGATCCCGAAGCCATAAAATCTTGCCTATGGAGCAATGGAAGAAAGTCATTTAGTCGGATGAGTCTTGTACCACACTGTTTCCAACTTCCTTCCGAGCTTACGTCCCAGCCGGCCGCTGTGGTCGAGCGGTTCTATGTCGTTCAGCCCGGAACCGCGCTGCTGCTACGGTCGCAGGTTCTAATCGTGCCTCGGTCATGGATCTGTGTGATGTCCTTAGGTTAGTTAGGTTTAAGTAGTTCTAAGTCTATGGGACTGATGACCTCAGATGTTAAATCCCATAGTGTTTAGAGCTAATTGAACCTTTTGAGCTTACGTCCCGTGCTTTCTGCACAAGGTCTCATTACTGCCCACCATCTATGTGGAGCACGTGTTGGTCTCACCGCGCACTTCTAGACAGCCACACACAACTACCTTCATCAAAGTGTACGGGCCTGAAGATGGCATTGAGGCAACGTCAAAACTAGTAGCGAAGTAAATAAAAAATCTTATGTACAGCTGGGGGAATTTCATTTTTAATAAAAATCATACTAGTTGTGTTCCACCTTCAACCAGTTCAAATATGGATGTACGAATATTACTACCAAGGTTACTTGAGTGTTATTACTGATCCCATGGTGCAATGTTTTCTTCGCCAGTGGTGATGACACGTTCCAAGACGACAAGGAGCCTGTTCACACAGCTCCTATAGTCCAGGACTGGGTTTGTGAGCGCAGCGATGAATTGACACAACTCCCATGGCCCAACAGTCACCAGACCTCAATATTACTGAGCCTTCGTAGTCTACTCTGGAAACAAGGGTACGAGATCATTTTCGATCTCCCTCATGGTAACCTGAGGGCGCCAATGTTTTTGAGGAAGAATAGTAAACGAGCCCCCTTAGAAACCGTCCTGTTTTGTTTTGAACGCCAACGGGTTCTCTGTACCGTATCAGACATAAGAATGTGTTGTGTTTTGGATGTATCAAAATTTTTGTCCACCCATGTACTTGCTGACAGAGAGTTAATCGCAGGCCTCTCCTATCATCAGATCATTTCTCGTAGTTACTGAGTAACCAGCGTTAAAGAAACACTATCAGTTTTAGTAGCATATCTCGTCTGTACGCAAAACTAAAAAAGTCTTGCATTGTGTTTAGCAATGTTCTCGATATAAACCAAGAAGGGTAATGTACCTCAGCTAATTTTTGAGCAGCCTTTTGTTTTTACTATTGATGTTTCTGTTTCGTCTGTCCGTGACAAGCACACGTCAATAATACTGTGTTGCTTTAAGACTGATTACTCTGTACCTACGAGTAATGGCCTGAAGACGAACAATACTGCCTGAAACCAGTCAATTTCAGGTACATAAAACGGAGATCGACAGACGGAATTAAGTGTATTTTCCAAAAAGGACAGGCCAGTTGCAGCTGACGTTTTTATGGAACATTTTGAGCAATAGGCATTAAGTAGTGCTCCTTTGAAGGATTCTTGCTGGCTACGCCATGTGGAAGATACATTTCTAATATGGCCACACAGTGAAGAAGAACTTCATGCGTTCCACAATATCTTAAATCGAATACACCCCAAAATCTAATTTATCTTCGATGTTGAGAGTGAGGTCGGCCTCCCGTTCATAGATGTGTTGATATACAGAAGATCTGCTAACGATCTAGGTCACAGAGTGTACAGAAAGACGACTGCCACTTTGCACAACCACCCAGCCCAGAAGCAAGCAGTACTCAACAGTCTGTCTTCATGTGCCTTCCATATAATCGATGACGACAACTTGGAATCGGAGTTGAATTTTTAAAGAGGACATTGAAGGCAATACCATTTTACGCGGAATATTTATAATGCTAATAAGAATGACAAGGAACAGCCTTCTCACTCTCTTAGGTTACCGTTCGTTTCTGGGGTCACTGACCGCATAATGGTATTCAGACATTTTCCTTTAGTCAAAACAAAATAAAAGATTTTTTCCGACGGAAAACAGATGCAACTGATTGCCTTCACAATGAAGGCGTCTATCAAGTGACATGTAGCTGCGGCAAAATGTATATAGGCCAAACGGGAAGAACTGTTAAGGTACACATTAAGGAACACGAACGGCACATGCGACTAAAGCAAAGCGCAAAATCGGCAGTAGCGGAACATTATTAGAACTGTGGCTGTGACATCGATTTTAATAACGTACGTGTACTTGCTAAGGAAACAAACATTTATAGAAGGAAGGTCCGAGCAGCGGTTGAAATTTCCAAGAATGCATGTAATTTCAATAGAGAGGACGGCTGTCGGCTTCCGGCATCGTGGCTCCCCGCCATCAAGGGAGTGAATACGTGGCCGCGGTGTGCAAGTGGCATAAACAACGCGCTGCAAGTCACCTCGGCGGATCATAATATTTTGGGTAGACATTTCACCTCTCTTCTAATCTAGCCAATCATGACTACCAACCAATGGCAGTAGCAGGAATTTCCACCAATAACCCTTCTCCAGTGTAAGTGTGCAATAGTGCCTTTCTATCCAATGCCGACGGGCCGCCAGTGGAATCGACAAGAGATTAGGTAACAACGCCCCTTCTTCTGCATCGAGCTGGAATATTAGCCTATGACTATGGCTCGCCAATGGTAACCATATGAGTTTTAACCAATACTGTCACTTCTACAGCACGAACGCGAGAAACCTCCCGTTTATAAGAGGACGCGAAACTCGTCCCTTACAGTGTTCTAGCAGTAGTGGACACCAGAAGATCCTGAGGAGGATCCTAGCATAGGGGTCGAAACGTCGATCATTTAAGTAGAAATATGACGCGGCCTAATAACCCAGAAGATTTTAACTTCAGTGACAACGGCCACGAAAGCCTGCAGAATTACAGAAAGGCGTTATCTTTAAGAGAGTGGCTTAAGAGATGAACAAATACGAGTAAGCTGTTGGGGCAGCTTTTGCCCTTTGTACCAGCACACATCGCGCCTCTGGCGTCGGATGTTTCCTCAGCCGAGCGATCTCATCGCGTCGGCGTGGGGGCGCCGCCTTATCGAGCCGAGCCCGTCCGAGCGAAGCCGAGGGCGTCCGGTGGCGAATGACGGCGGCAGAATTTGATTATGGCCAGAAATCCCAAAATCTCTTACCGGGTGGGGTGGTCCGGGCAGGGCCGCTACTTCCGCGCAATCACCCCGGAATTAAATTGCGGCGGGGGAGGCGCCACCGCGGGGACAAGGGGCGCCCGTCTGCGATGAGAAAATAATGGAATTGCGCCGCTACGTCACAATCACATTGGCCCGACGCGGCGCCGGGCTGGCTGGCTGGCTGGCCCGGTCACCCGGCCACGGCTGGACTCCCGAGGAAACGAGGCTGCCGTCGGAGCCGATATGATGGCCGCCAGATGGACACCGGACTGCAGTGCTGTCAACCGCTGGTGGTCAAAAATTGCCAACACAGGGTGACAAGTATTTACGAGGTGCATTCAAGTTCTAAGCCCTCCGATTTTTTTTCTCCAGACTGGAAAGAGATAGAAACATGCGCATTGTTTTAAAATGAGGCCGCGTTCATTGTCAATACGTCCCAGAGATGGCAGCACCGTACAGCAGATGGAATTTTACCGCCAGCGGCGAGAATGAGACCTGTTTTAAAAACTTAAAACGGCGATGTTTTCCTTACTTGAACAGCGTGCAATCATTCGTTTTCTGAATTAGCCTGGTGTGAAACCAATTGAAATTCATCAACAGTTGAAGGAGACATGTGGTGATGGAGTTATGGATGTGTCGAAAGTGCGTTCGTGGGTGCGACAGTTTAATGAAGGCAGAACATCGTGTGAGAACAAACCGAAACAACCTCGGGCTCACACAAGCCGGTCTGACGACATGATCGAGAAAGTGGAGAGAATTGTTTTGGGGGATCGCCGAATGACTGTTGAACAGATCGCCTCCAGAGATGGCATTTCTGTGGGTTCTGTGCACACAATCCTGCATGACGACCTGAAAATGCGAAAAGTGTCATCCAGGTGGGTGCCACGAATGCTGACGGACGACCACATGGCTGCCCGTGTGGCATGTTGCCAAGCAATGTTGACGCGCAACGACAGCATGAATGGGTCTTTCTTTTCGTCGGTTGTGACAATGGATGAGACGTGGATGCCATTTTTCAATCCAGAAACAAAGCGCCAGCCAGCTCAATGGAAACACACAGGTTCACCGCCACCAAAAAAATGTCGGGTAACCGCCAGTGCTGAAAAAATGATGGTGTCCATGTTCTGGGACAGCGAGGGCGTAATCCTTACCCATTGCGTTCCAAAGGGCACTACGGTAACAGTGCATCCTACGAAAATGTTTTGAGAACAAATTCCGTCCTGCACTGCAACAAAAACGTCCGGGAAGGGCTGCGCGTGTGCTGTTTCACCAAGACAATGCACCTGCACATCGAGCTAACGTTACGCAACAGTTTCTTCGTGATAACAACTTTGAAGTGATTCGTCATGATCCCTACTCACATGACCTGGCTCCTAGTGACTTTTGGCTTTTTCTAGCAATGAAAGACACTCTCCGTGGCCGCACATTCACCAGCCGTGCTGCTATTGCCTCAGCGATTTTCCAGTGGTCAAAACAGACTCCTATAGAAGCCTTCGCCGCTGCCATGGAATCATGGCGTCAGCATCGTGAAAAATGTGTACGTCTGCAGGGCGATTACGTCGAGAAGTAACGCCAGTTTCATCGATTTCAGGTGAGTAGTTAATTAGGAAAAAAAAAATCGGAGGCCTTAGAACTTGAATGCACCTCGTAAATCGACAAACTCTGGAAGGTTTCTCGTGACACTGATTCAGATATTTTTCTTTTATGACATATTTTCCTAATTTTTTCAACTGGTAGCGTTTTTCTGGATAAAAATTGATTAAACCAACAACCTCTCGGAAGTAGCATGGCACAATGAAAACCATTTTTCTGATTTGTTTTCCTGTGAGAACAAAGTGTAACAGAAAGTTTTAATTATTTATTATTAAATGTCAGAACATTAACACAACACAATTACTTTCATAGTAGCAGAAGTCGAAAAATGTCTCAATTGGCTTATAAACAGAGATTAAACCTGCCAGTCATGTTCTGTCTAACACAGTAAAATACTACAGGAGTGTCCTTCATATTTAATGCTGCTGCTACTATCTGGATAACCGGACGCTCTTCTGATTCAGCAGGGTTTCTGTAAACAAGTTTGCACACCTCTCGTCACATGAAAAAGAGTTAAATCAGGGAATCGAGTAAACCATGGTACACGACCCTTACCGCCAACTCACTTTCCTGCGAACTGTCATCTCAAAAATCGACTTACAGGACGACAGCAACGCGCCGACGCCCCGTCATGCTAGAACGGCATGCACTGTTTTGTAGCGAGTGGCACGTCATCCAGTAACTCTGGCAATACTCTGGAGAGAAAATTGTGATAATGCTGGTCATTTAATGGCCGGTGTAGGAGATATGGCCAATTAAACATTCACCAACAACATCTGCCCACACGTCCACGCAGAACCGCAATTGATGAGCGCGAGTATATGTCACATCAAAATACGCCAATCGTGGATTTTTAAGACCCCCAAACGCCCGTAATCTGTAAACAGCACAGAGGACGGAAAAGTAGGATGCATTTGGCGCTGTTCTAGGTACAAATGCGAAAAATGTGCTCTGAGTGACTTTGTTGGTTCAAATGGTTTTCACCCCTTATGGAGCACATAATAATTAAGTTCATTATAAAGGTAACTGCTTACGGCCTTTAGATAATTGAAGTAAAGGATTTTGAACCTTCGTGTGTAGATATGCAACTTCGTTTCAAGTGGTTCCATGTATTATAAGCATCGTCTCTGGACATCTCGAGACAGGTCTTCGCTGATTATCGGGGCTCCATTCGAAGCGGGTCTCTTCAATAAGACAATTCCACTCCAGTCACTGAGGTTCCAGGCCGAAGATGTGTTTGGAGACGCCCCGTACAGTGGTGAGACAGCAACCTGATTGTCGCCCACCACACGAGCAGACAACCTCCAGTGATAATCTGAGGTGACATTTAATTTCATAGCAGAAGCTCTTCGTACGTCATCCGCAGTCTTACAGAACAGTGGTACATCGACGTTATTTTACCCCCAGTTTTGTTGCTCTTCGTTGAAAGCCAACATGGGCTCATTTTTCAGCAAGATAATGCTCGCTCGACACGGCATGTATTTCTACTGCCTGCCTCCTGCCTGAAAAACCCTACTATATTCAGCAAGATCCCCGGATCTCTCACCAGTTGGGAACGTTTGGAGCATTATGAGCAGGACCTTCTGACCAGCTCGGGGTTTTTTCGATCTAAAGCGCCAATGGACATAACTTCGTACGATATCCCTGATGAGGATATCCAACAACTCTGTCAATGCCAAGCTGAATAACGGTTTGTATAAGATCCAGAGGTGGGCCAAAGCGATAAGGACTTGTTCAATTCGTGAAATACTTTCTCTGCAATGAACCATTGATTTTTTTCTGAAATTGTATAATCGTTTGTTTCTCCGTTCATATACAATACATCTTCTGATTCCCATACCATTCGGACAATTCCTTCGTGGTGTCATTTTTTTTTTTTGTCTTAGCGCGTAAGTGAAACCAGCTGAGCCGTAAAGTTGTACGCTAAAGGCTCAAGATGCTTTACTGAAAATGTATAATAATTTACTGATATGGCTATAAGACTAATATAAGAGAAGCAGAATCTTCCACTAAACTATACAGTTGGCGTGGTACTTGCAAACGTCAACGTGCAATGACCACCCACAGAAGGCAGGTGGCAGCACAAGCACTGTAGTGTATACGAAGTGTGTCGGAAAGACATGGAAAAACGCTGCTGTAGTTGTCGTAAAAGCGAAACGGAGCGTTTTATTTGACGTCCAAACAGGTGGATCATATGACTTCGGGCCAAGGTTAGAAGCATTTCCGTAACACACAACTTTCTAAAACGATCACGTGCTGCCATGGTTAAACTATACCATGATGCCAAAATGGCGCTATCTACAGTCGGCGCCTGGACAACTGTGGTGCACCGCGGGCCATAGATGAGAAGGTTCAGCAACGGCTGCGGATTTGTGTACGGGCCAATGGACAACCAAGTGTTGAGTAACTGATCGTCCAGGTGAATCCAGGAGCTACCAACATTGTCTCCTCATTCACCTTTGACTGCTGTTGGCACAGGAGAGGAATTAGTGGCGGGCCGCATTAAACCAGTCAGAAGACTGATGTCTCATGAAAGAAAAAAAAAAAGAAGCATCAAGTAGAACTCAGCTTGCATAACAGATTCGGCATTGTCATTTAACGCTGCTTTCAGTTCTAGGCCAAGGACCCTCTTAAAGGGTGCGGAGTAGTACCTGTCAATATCTCGGCCAACAATAATCAGTTATTTCCAACAGATGGATGATTTGGAATATATGTCTCTGTACAGAGATAGGTCAGCAGAACACAAGAAACGTGCAGTTTCGTTAAAAGATGGCGTTACTGAGACCACGAAGATAGAGGGCCGCCAACAGCCTTAATACGTCTACTGTTTGTAACATACTGCGTGAACCAGTAGTAAGACGTAATGGGGTGGAGGGGCGGACTCTGATTCTTTACGAGGTTGGCAGTCTCTGAAACAGGGATTGGGGAGCAGGACGCAAGGTTGTGTAACACGAGCAACTCGGCGGTCGCAGAATCGATAGGATCAACTGGAAATTACATTCTTTGATAAGCTCTAGGTTAGAGGGCATTTTTTCAGTGCATATCGCCGCGAAACCATGTATTTGTATATGCATACGTAAAAAACTTTTTAATTTAGCAAGATGTCTATACAGAGACTGGCCGCAGTAGGGAAAAGTCGGGTTGGAGAGGACAGCGTGGTGACACCGGTTTCTGATGTCACTGTTTAGCCCTCTTGTGGAGGTACAAGAAATTACACTCCACTAACAAAGAAAAAATAGCGACTACATTGGCGTGTTGTTGCTTCTCATTGCATCTGTGAAAGTAAGTTGGTTTTACAGTATCAACAATTATTGTTTCTAAACTGCGATTATTTCATAGGCATTACACGTATGAAAATTCTGTTCGGTCGGATATATTAAATGATTAGTAAATTAAGTATTTATACAATAGTAAATTATTTAGGTAATTGGTTCAATTGCTTCTTTATATAACTTTATAACCTTTGCACATAGGATATAGGATACTAACCGAATCTTGCCCCACCATACAATATTGCACTTCAAACCATTTTTTTTAAAGCAATGTCAAATGTGAAACACATTGAGAGCTTGTTCTGAACACAAAATAGACAATCATAGCAGAAAAGAAAAAATGAAAAAGGCAAGAGACGAGGTGTTATCAGACAGAACGGGTTACCTGAAAGCTGCAAGAACCTTCAATATTCCGCAAATTACCTTAGACGATAGTTTTAAAAGGCTGGGACGAATCAGTTAACTTCTAAGAGAGCGGGAGTTAAAGAACGAGTGGGGCCATGCCAACTTCTTTTTTGAGATAAACAAGAAAAAGATTTAGTCAATCACATATTAATGCTGCAAGTCAGGCTTTTTGGATTAACTTTGAAGTGTGTTCGAAGATTGGCTTGCGATCTTCAACCAAAAATAATGTGAAACGTGAAACCGACGATGAAACGAAAATGTTAAGAATGGACTGATTATATGGCTTTCTAAACAGACATAAGGACGAAGTTTCTTTATGACTTCCAGATATTTAGATATCAAGAGCGTTATGTTACAATAAACAATCTGTTCAGAAACTTTTGATTCGTAAGACTATATATATATGAGAAGATAGATTTTCTGCTTTTGGTGTTTACAATTTCGATTAAGCAGGAATAACCAAATGGCTAAGCAGGCGTGGCTAGAGGGCAAATGTAAGGATGTAGAGGCTTACCTCACTAGGGGTAAGATAGATACTGACTACAGGAAAATTAAAGAGACCTTTGGAGAAAAGAGAACCACTTGTATCAAGGGCTCAGATGGAAACCCAGTTCTAAGCAAAGAAGAGAAAGCAGAAAGGTGGAAGGAGTATATAGAGGGATTATACAAGGGCGATGTTCTTGAGGACAATATTATGGAAATGGAAGAGAATGTAGATGAAGATGAAATGGGAGATATGATACTACGTGAAGAATTTGATAGAGCACTGAAAGACCTGAATCGAAACAAGGCCCCCGGAGTAGACAACATTCCATTAGAACTACTGACAGCCTTGGGAGAGCCAGTCCTGACAAACCTCTACCATCTGGTGAGCAAAATGTATGAGACAGGCGAAATACCCTCAGACTTCAAGAAGAAAATAATAATTCCAATCCCAAAGAAAGCAGCCGTTAACTGAAGTGAAAATTACCGAACTGTCAGTTTAATAAGTCACGGCTGTAAAATACTAACGCGAATTCTGTACAGACGAATGGAAAAACTGGTAGAAGCCGACGTCGGGGAAGATCAGTTTGGATTCCGTAGAAATATGGGAACACGTGAGGCAATACTGACCCTACGACTTATCTTAGAAGCTAGATTAAGAAAAGGCAAACCTACGTTTCTAGCATTTGTAGACTTAGAGAAAGCCATTGACAATGTTGACTGGAATACTTTCTTTCAAATTGTGAATGTGGCAGGGGTAAAATACAGGGAGCGAAAGTCTATTTACAATTTGAACAGAAACCAGATGGCAGTTATAAGAGTCGAGGGACATGAAAGGGAAGCAGTTGTTGGGAAGGAAGTGAGACAGGGTTGTAGCCTCTCCCCGATGTTATTCAATCTGTATATTGAGCAAGCAGTAAAGGAAATCGGAGTAGGTATTAAAATCCATGGAGAAGAAATAAAAACTTTAAGGTTCGTCAATGACATTGTAATTCTGTCAGAGACAGCAAAGGACTTGGAAGAGCAGTTGAACGGAATGGACAGTGTCTTGAAGGGAGGATACAAGATGAACATCAACAAAAACAAAACGAGGATAATGGAATGCAGTCGAAATACGTGAGGCTATGCTGAGGGAATTAGATTAGGAAATGAGACATTTAAAGTAGAAAAGGAGTTTTGCTATTTGGGGAGCAAAATAACTGATGATGTTCGAAGTAGAGAGGATATAAAATGTAGACTGGCAATGGCAAGGAAAGCGTTTCTGAAGAAGAGAAATTTGATAACATCGAGTATAGATTTAAATGTCAGGAAGTCGTTTGTGAAAGTATTTGTATGGAGTGTAGCCATGTATGGAAGTGAAACATGGAGTATAAATAGTTTGGACAAGAAGAGAATAGAAGCCTTTGAAATGTGGTGCTACAGAAGAATGCTGAAGACTAGATGGGTAGATCACATAACTAATGAGGAAGTATTGAACAGGATTGGGGAGAAGAGGAGTTTGTGGCACAACTTGACAAGAAGAAGGGATTGGCTGGTAGGACATCTTCTGAGGCATCAAGGGATCACCAATTTAGTATTGAAGGGCAGCGTGGAGGGTAAAAATCGTAGAGGGAGACCAAGAGATGAATACACTAAACACATTCAGAAGGATATAGGCTGCAGTACCTATTGGGAGATGAAGAAGCTTGCACAGGATAGAGTAGCATGAAGAGCTGCATCAAGCCAGTCTCAGGACTGAAGACCACAACAACAACAACCAACGTTCCTAACAAGCCATCAAAATTTCTTGCTCTAGAAGGGAATAAAACAGGTTGGCTGATTGCTGTGAGCTATGTGTGGTGCTTTAGTTACGGCTGAAATTTGTATGAGTGTAGCTGACAACATTATGACAACAATGCTTATCTTCCATCGATGAAAGGAAAACCCTTGTCTCATTAATGAAATACGCTTGCTCGTTCTTCTGGACGGATACAAACTGAAATTTTTGTGCACTGATTTCGAAACTGTATTGAGGTTTCTAAGTCACCTGCAGATCAATCACATCTCTTGATTCTGTACGGACATCCAGACATACGAAGAACCATGATCTGATCAACTTGGCCCGAGATAACAATGATACTTTGCTGTTCTAGCCACTACATTGTTTCCTCAGAATGCAGCTGCTGGACCAGCTTTTCATGGTTTCTTTGAGCATGTATTGCTAATACGTTCATCACTGGTTTGCAACACACCCTGGAAAGGCAATGACCACTGGTCAGGTAGCCAAATTGTATGTTGCTCCTGAATGCACCAGGAACGCGGGACGTAGCTAACGAGTTCAAGAAAACTGGATTTTTCAACAGAAAAATGTTTCCAGACGAGTGGTTTGCCCTTTCGTAGAATAGAGATAGACATGGTAGGGTCTATTCCTAGAAGAAAACCGTACTCTGGAAGAGAACGCTCCTCTATGGGCAAACAAGAAGAGGAGCCAGCTGCAACAGAAATTCCTACACAAGAAAAAAGAAATATTCCTGAATCTCTCGTTAAGCCATCGTCATTTTTTTAAATCAATAATGTAGAAACATTTACGAATGAGCGGCTGCTCTAAAAGTTTGGAAATACAGGAGGGATACCTTGACACACAAAAAATGGGCTACATTTAGACCCCTATATACGAGGGCAGTTCAATAAGTAATCCAACACTTTTTTTTCTGAAACAGGGGTTGTTTTATTCAGCATTGAAATACACCAGGTTATTCCCTAATCTTTTAGCTACACAACACTATTTTTCAACGTAATCTCCATTCAATGCTACGGCCTTACGCCACCTTGAAATGAGGGCCTGTATGCCTGCACGGGACCATTCCACTGGTCGATGTCGGATCCAACGTCGTACTGCATCAATAACTTCTTCATCATCCGCGTAGTGCCTCCCACGGATTGCGTCCTTCATTGGGCCAAACATATGGAAATCCGACGGTGCGAGATCGGGGCTGTAGGGTGCATGAGGAAGAACAGTCCACTGAAGTTTTGTGAGCTCCTCTCGGGTGCGAAGACTTGTGTGAGGTCTTGCGTTGTCATGAAGAAGGAGAAGTTCGTTCAGATTTTTGTGCCTACGAACACGCTAAAGTCGTTTCTTCAATTTGTGAAGAGTAGCACAATACACTTCAGAGTTGATCGTTTGACCATGGGGAAGGACATCGAACAGAATAACCCCTTCAGCGTCCCAGAAGACTGTAACCATGACTTTACCGGCTGAGGGTATGGCTTTAAACTTTTTCTTGGTAGGGGAGTGGGTGTGGCGCCACTCCATTGATTGCCGTTCTGTTTCAGGTTCGAAATGATGAACCTATGTTTCATCACCTGTAACAATCTTTGACAAGAAATTGTCACCCTCAGCCACATGACGAGCAAGCAATTCCGCACAGATGGTTCTCCTCTGCTCTTTATGGTGTTCGGTTAGACAACGAGGGACCCAGCGGGAACAAACCTTTGACATCCCAACTGGTGAACAATTGTGACAGCACTACCAACAGAGATGTCAAGTTGAGCACTGAGTTGTTTGATGGTGATCCGTCGATCATCTCGAACGAGTGTGTTCGCACGCTCCGCCATTGCAGGAGTCACAGCTGCGCACGACCGGCCCGCACGCGGGAGATCAGACAGTCTTGCTTGACCTTGCGGCGATGATGACACACGCTTTGCCCAACGACTCACCGTGCTTTTGTCCACTGCCAGATCACCGTAGACATTCTGCAAGCGCCTATGAATATCTGAGATGCCCTGGTTTTCCGCCAAAAGAAACTCGGTCACTGCCCGTTGTTTGCAACGCACATCCGTTACAGACGCCATTTTAACAGCTCCGTACAGCGCTGCCACCTGTCGGAAGTCAATGAAACTATACGAGACAAAGCGGCAATGTTTGAAAATATTCCACAAGAAATTTCCGGTTTTTTCAACCAAAATTGGCCGAGAAAAAAAAGTGTTGCATTACCTATTGAACTGCCCTCGTATATCCTCCTATCTGTTGTTTATCTTTGCCATGAGTCTTTCGCCTGCTGCTGCAGTTTTGCCAGTTGTTGTAGTGGAGGCAGGGAGATCTAACTAGGTCACCACAGCTGTTACAATGGCAGTAAAAGAGTTTAGTTGGTAGGTGACGACGGTCGCATCTTTGATGGCTTACCCCATATCAGAGATGCGGAAGTGGTTAGAGTTTTGACAAAAATGGTGCTATTTGTTCTATTAGAACCTGATATGTACGGCAAGCAGTCCACGGGTGGAGGGACTTGATTGCTAAGTATGTGAATTCCAATCATTTTTATTTCAGTTTCTTCTGAATCAAGCTAATTATCGTGGAAACAGTTTTGTGTGAAGATTTGACCGTATTCTTGACTCTAGTAAGAATATTTTGTGTGTGAGGTTAGAACAAAAAGACTTTGCCTTCCCAGACTAGTAGTGTAATCGATTTATTCTCAATATTTGGGGTAAATTTATTTAATGATGTTATGAGAGACGTGAGATTAAGTTTTAGATCGCATACGAGTTTTTAGAGAACCTGGAAGTCGGTGGGGTTGTCAGTGGTAGAGTCGAGCCTATTCTCTGTTAGCCCGCAGTAAACGTGTGCGTGATCGTTATGCGAAAGAAATTCTGAATTTCTGTTGATTTGTAAATCGATCCTTTTCAGTTTGGGAACCTGAAATTCTCAACCACGCGTCAGCAGAGTAAAACGTTTTGCTTTTTTCATACAATCAGTGGATTGATTTAAATCTGCAGTGTGGAATAAGGATTTGCGAAGCCCAATTACTTTTATAATTCAAGAACTGGGTAGTTAGAGGATTTTAACGCTTTATGGAATTTGATCACGATTAGTTCTTCCGTTCATTACTCTTTCGACGTATGCTTCAAACCATGAGTTACCAGGATGAGGGAAATGACATGGAAGGACTAGGTCCATTTAAGTAACATGATTTATCCTAGTAAAACAACAACATTAATTTTTATATAATTCCTTTGATAACATGTCCCCTTTGAAAAACAGGTCGAAAAACAAGTTAGTTTACCGCTACGAGCGTTCAAAATGGTGAGTAAGACAGCTGTTAAATTACAATTATAATAACTTCAAACAATCTCAAGAAATGACAATAACAATATTAGCCTTTTTTTAAATGTTTGAATTCAAAGAGTTTTAAATAAGCCAGCTAATTAAAATAATTAAAACAGTTATAGGTAAGTTTCTTCAAGCGAATACACTCCAAAACTTCACCAAAAGATAAATACTAACAAAGATAACAAATAGGTTATCCAAAGGTTTACTCATAAATTTACCAAGAAACTTAGCACGAGAATACAATATCTGTTAAACATTATAGAGAAAATTTCCTGTGCGAAGCCAGTTAATCAAAAGCTTCTTGGCCGACAGCAAAATTTCGTTTGCAGTGGAAGTCAGGTAACATAAGATGCTCTTCTAAAGCACCGGCAGCCAGCACGTGCGACTGAAAATAAGTAGCAAGCCGCACTAGGAAATGCTCCAGAGCCGCGCACACGGCCGCAGGTAAGCCACGCCCAAGCTGCAAGAAGCCGCCGGCCTGGAATACTTTCCCTGCAATCTAGTTAGTGCTGTTGACGAACAAGAAAAGATGAGTATCTGACTGAAGTAAAGTTGTGATTCAACCATGATTGCACTTATAGAGCGTTTCCAGCAAGTTGATACGCCCTATGAAATAATCTTCGGTAGCAGAAAACTACAGAAAGAAACATGTAATTTATTCCAGGAAAACAACTGTCTAGGATCTTACCATAGCCGGAACTCACAACATGCTTAAAAAAGGGCTGGATAATACTAATACCTGAGAGCCCATCGTGAAAACAAACGTTAAAACTTAGAACAACTGGTTCTCTTGCATAAGAATTTTAAAAGATATATATTTTTTTAAACTAGGTAAGATGTAGGCCCAGTGTGTGACAACTGGGCACATTATATAACCATAACAACATTAACAAGGCAATTCTTTTTATAGAGAATATGCTGGCCAGCACATTAAGGCAAGTTACTTCAAAATCGCACAGAGCAGGCAGGGCTATCCGCAAAATCACAGAGTCAAGTAACAGACGAGACTTGCATGACGACATGAACACGAACGTCTGTTCAAACAGCTTGCGGAGCGGTAAATCAGTGCACAACAGCGAACCAGACTTTGCCCTCGTTTCAGTCCCGGCGAGGAAGAGCCAACGACGACCCGCAAAAGACGTCGTGACGGTCCACAACCCGCGTGCGTCGCTCCGAGCACTGCTGCTTCCCTCCGGCTGCACGCCGTGCGGGAACTCCCGTCAACTGACGGCGACGCGCTCTTCGGAGACCCTCTCCACACTCGCGAATCTAGCGGCCGCTTTTGGAGCCTAGGCGAGTCTCTTGGTGAGACACCAGCTAAACGTTGTCGATAGTGAAAAGAGCCATCACGACTTAATGATAACGCTTACGTGGATCGTTTGTACGCTTTACTGTTTTCCTGTAAATTTTGTCTGACCTATAACTGGGAACCTTCCTTTTATGTACATTGCCGCGTGAGCCCACATGCTGATCAGCCCACGTACGCCTTTAGCCCAGATACTCTCCTCTGAGTAGCCATAGTTTTTAGTGATAGTTTGGCAGTGGTGTTTGTTTGCGGTTATCGTGATATGAGGCAGTGTACGGGTACAACTTTCGTTTTCCTAATACCCGATTGTCTGCGTGATCCCATTCACCCCAAATCGTTGATCCGATTCTGTGCTGCAATGAAATTCTAGTGAATCCTATTCTTTTATCTGTACTTTGTCCGTGTTCAATCAAATTGTTTAATAAACCATTCGGACCATGTCGAAAAGTAACTCCCGATTCCAACATTGGAATCCCATTTGTGGAAATGTGAGTTGAAAATGTCATTAATGATTTTAGACGTCCTATTTTGCCTCCTTCATTAACATTTAGATGTAAAAGACTTCTTATCAGTTGCACTTTCTTCTTAACCCATAATCAGAAGCAAGCAGAGAGTGGACCAGTAGTTTGGTTCTAAAAGCAAAGTAGGTGTATTAACTGAATCAACTTATTATGTATTCTCTGTTCACATTATTTATTATCATTTCACTTTAACAGACACGTTTCATCCTCGTACCCTAAACACACGAATAAATACGTGATGATGTACGCAGAACCACTACTAGTCTGAAAGTGCTACTCCTGTATCCAGTGTTTCCATCGAGCTCGTTGTTCTTGGCACTCCTCCCTCTCCTTCCGCGTCGAGGGAAGCCGAAGCAGTGGTCTCCTTACTGAGGTATCAGGTGCACCAGACATCACAGCACTGACAATTTCGATGCAGCATGAAAACAAAAGCAGTTTGTCCGTGTCAACACTTGTTGAGAAGCAGTTCGTTTTCTGTCTCCATGTGCGTTACGTGACTGTACTATTTTGGTCTGGACCATTGAGATTCGCATTCCAATAGATCGTTCCTGAACTAATCGATTCCTGTCATTCGGTGCCGACGGTCAGGAGGAGGAATTTTGGGGGACGATGAATTGTAATCTCGATAGGCGATGTTGCCTCCATCGAATTCCAACATGTGTCCCCTCTCACATGTGTAACAGGATGCCCACAAAAAACAAGAATCCTAAATGCGATTTCGGAATGAGAAGTCTACTCCGTAATCTTTCACTGTATAATATTTTCCGTCGTGCTACAAAGTTCATCGTATCCAGGAATGGAGCCGGCCGGTGTGGCCGAGCGGTTCCAGGCCCTTCAGTCAGGAACCGCGCGACCGCTACGGTCGCAGGTTCGAATCATGCCTCGGGCATGGATGTGTGTGATGCCCTTAGGTTAGTTATTTTTAAATAGCTCTAAGTTCTAGGGGACTGATGACCTCAGATGTTAAGTGCTCAGAGCTATCCAGGAATGGACAACACCTCATGCTAATATGATGATTGAGCTTTCCTACCTTCGTTATCTTAATGGCCAGCAAGGTAGAGTCCTTTCACTTTATCATTTGCGCATAATACAACCTTAATTATCTGGCTGAAGCCAACTCGTGAAGTGACTACATTTGCTAGAAGGTTCTCTATGATGTAACAACCTAATTGGTATTTTCATCAGCTGTAAACAATAGAGCTCTTTGGCTTTTGCGTTGTATCTGCCGACGTTAAATGGATTGTTTGTGTGAGCTGAATGCTGATGCGTTAGATTTCTTGCTAACTATCTCATGTTTTAGTTTTAAAATTTCTCTTTCGCCTGGAACCACCTTTCTCACTTGAGAGCCATAAAATGTCACATATGTGTTATGTTCTTGTTCTTACTGTTATCTAACAAGCATGAAAAGAAAAAAAAGGCGTTTATCTTATTTGAGTAACACTTGGCCTATCAGACAAGGTACTGATTCGGTGTCTCATTGCCTGTCTTTGGGTTTTCCGTTTGATAGCATTCTAATGATCTGGTGGGCCGCGGGAGATGCGAAAGTGGTGATGACAGATACTACATATTTGTAGATGAGATTGCAAGGCACCGAAGGCGACGTCAGTGTTAGTAGCGTAACAGTATAAATATGCGACAACTGATTAACAACTAGGAAATTTTTCCTACGACTAGGTTTTATAATGATTTTCAGCGCACACATATGGTGCAGGCATTATTAGAAAGCTGTAATGACTCGTCTTAGTGACCTAGTGCTTACAGAAGGCGTTCCGGTGATGGTAAATTGCCATCTGGCGTCCCTGTGCTCGCTGGTTGGAGGCCAAGCCATGCATGTGTATGCTTCGTTGACTGTTTAAATCACATATCTCCTTATAAATTAATAAACTAATGCACCAGTTGCACCAAAGTTTTCTGCAGCTTTTCAGAACGACGGAAGTTAACTGCTCTATAAGTTTCAGTCTTATGCACGAAATAATTGCAGCACTATTCAAAATTAAGTAAGAATTCAATTTTGTAAAAAGTACCATCACAACTGTATCTTGAGAATGTCATTATTCTAGCACACGACTAGTTTCGGCCTTAAATTACCGCCATCCTCGGGTCCTACCACTGCCAAAAAGTATTTGATTTTCTCGGAGCATTTACTGTAGGATCTTTGTAACTAGCACATGTGGGCTAGCTTTCATCTGTATTCGACACCGCGTTTTCTCCAATGCACTTCACAGGTATGCCATGTGCCATCAAATGGCATTGGAGACAGCGTGGTGTCGAGTATAGGTTCCTGATGAAAGCTAGCCCACGTGTGCTAGTGACAAGGATCCCACAGTAAATGCTCCGATAAAATCAAATAGAAATGGTGGGACCTGAGGGCGACAGTAATGTGCCGCCGGAACTAGTCGTGTGAAAAATGAAGACATTCTCAAGATACAGCTGTGGTGCTACTTTTTCTTATATAAATCATCAGCCGAAGTCCCTCGTCCATGCAAACAGGTGGACATTCATAAAATAGAATAACTCTCCGTGAAAAGCAGCAGCCTGACGCTCTAAACATATTTTCTTATATATATCACAAAATGGCTTAAATTGATCACTTTGTCTTTTGCTCACAACAGTGTGATTTATCTAGAGTTATAGTTCAAATAATAATAAGTATTTTACCGGTTCGATTATAACTTTCATTTACACTGTCAGAGTGATTTTGGGGCTGATGCAGCAGGTATGTGCAAAACGAATCTCGAAATAATTAATTATGAGTGGGCGTGTGAATCATATTGTGAATCCTTGCAATGGGACTTATACGTGGTACGGTATTCTTAATGGCAAGTAGCCAATTTAAGGGTACTACAGACAAAATGTTTACTTCTGTCCTTAAGACATGTACAGATGCGGTTGGTTTAATTTTATTGGCTTTTTGAAATTAAAAAAGTTTAGCAAATGATTAAAACAAATTTAGCAATTGCAGATTGGTCAAGGTAGGAAATTACCAGCTCTCGACGAAAAGCTATGAAGCTACTTGGCTACAGTATGTTCCAGCTAGTTAGAGAGGACAACGGTCGCGCATTCTGGAAACGAGAGAATTTGCGTGCACTCGCCTCACCTCGAGTGTCTTGATTGATCTCTAGCAGCGTAAGGATCGGTTGCTCGCCGTTCAGTAACTTAATAAGAACTTCATAACAAGACGACGTTCGTCGTAAACGTCATTTCCAGAAGGTTTAGAATTCTGAATAATTGTGACTGTCTTCTGTTTGGGCTGAAGAATCCCACGTGGCATGCTAGGCAGTTGTAATTCGGAACTTCAGATCAATGAATTGCCTACTAGTGAGTGAGCAAGCTAAACTTAAGTTGTGTGAAATTTCGCACTCCTCACTGATTTCTAGAAGTTGTGACTCTTTAGACAACAGACTGTAACTTCTATACTTATTGAAACTACTAGAGACGGAAACTGCTATTTGAACTAAAACAATACTACAGACTTCGAGCAGATATGTGTTTTAACGTCATGAATTATACGTTAGAGCGAACCTACAAACTTGAGTTCCGTCATTAAATATATAACACATCAATGGTATTTCAAGCAGTAACTGACTTTATTTAGTAGTTTCACTTATTCCTCACGTACCTGTTTTAAGCCATATGAAACAAAATTTTATACCAGTTAAACAAGTCGTGCCGTTTCAAAGGAAACATCCCGGAATTTGTCTGAAGTGATTTAGAGAAATCACGGAAAAACTAAATCAGCATGTCGGGACCGAGGTTGAACAGTCGTTCTCTCGAATGTGAGTCCAGTGTGCTAACCAGTGCGCCATCTCGATCGGTTACACATAGGTCTTTCATACTCTTTCACATTCCGTTATTTCTCATCCAGCATTTAGCTTGTCATTCCGCAATTTCTATAATTTCTTTTTCCGCATAAGTATTCCCTTTTTGCCTGTGACTGTACGTTTTGTGTTTTTTACTTTCAATTAAATTCAACATTTGTTTGTGTTATCGAAAAGTTGTTTTTTACCTTCGATTTCACCTAGTCTCGAAACCCATTCATCTTTTACCATTTTTAGTCAGGCTTTGCCTAGCGCTATCTTTTGAATTTTTCATTCTGCTAGTTCCAGCTTATCCAGCTCTCATCTAAGTACGGAATCTTTCTGCAACTTCTTCAGATGCAATATGTTGCTTCAGATCCAGTCTGCAGATCGTAATCAAACAGTTTTAAGCAGAGTCTACGTTTGCTTCCGCAAATATCGCAAGTAATATCTGTGAGCTGACGGTGGTAAATAAATAACATAAACAATGTTCCATCAAAAATAACGTTGGACGTATGTTAAAACATCACTTTTAACTAGCCCTTCTGTAAGAATCTCGCTCCACATGTTTATCTAAGTGTGTCTTCACTCACTTGCATAAATACATCTGAAAACGGGTGGTATTTACTAATATGGATTGCGGTAAATTGGTCAGTGAATTGACTGGATCGACAACGCTGTGATAGGTCGATGCATGTGGCTATACTCGTACAAAGTGTTAATGTGTGCATTACGGTAAGAAAAAAGGAATAAAAGTGAGATAGTATTAATACTTTCATCCTTCTTTACCTCCTCTGCATTACTGCAGATGACGTGTCACTGAGCACATTTGTACTGTGCATGCAGTACACGTGAGGTGCCTAGTTCTTTCCACTGCCCTATGTGGAATACGTAAGTTCTTGTACACTTCACTAACCTGATGTCTACTATGTAGGAATCAACATGGATTCCGGAAACAGCGATCGTGTGAGACCCAACTCGCTTTTTTTTGTTCATGAGACCCAGAAAATATTAGATACAGGCTCCCAGGTAGATGCTATTTTTCTTGACTTCCGGAAGGCGTTCGATACAGTTCCGCACTGTCGCCTGATAAACAAAGTAAGAGCCTACGGAATAACAGACCAGCTGTGTGGCTGGATTGAAGAGTTTTTAGCAAACAGAACACAGCATGTTGTTATCAATGGAGAGACGTCTACAGACGTTAAAGTAACCTCTGGCGTGCCTCAGGGGAGTGATATGGGACCATTGCTTTTCACAATATACACTCCTGGAAACTGAAATAAGAACACCGTGAATTCATTGTCCCAGGAAGGGGAAACTTTATTGACACATTCCTGGGGTCAGATACATCACATGATCACACTGACAAAACCACAGGCACATAGACACAGGCAACAGAGCATGCACAATGTCGGCACTAGTACAGTGTATATCCACCTTTCGCAGCAATGCAGGCTGCTATTCTCCCATGGAGACGATCTTAGAGATGCTGGATGTAGTCCTGTGGAACGGCTTGCCATGCCATTTCCACCTGGCGGCTCAGTTGGACCAGCGTTCGTGCTGGACGTGCAGACCGCGTGAGACGACGCTTCATCCAGTCCCAAACATGCTCAATGGGGGACAGATCCGGAGATCTTGCTGGCCAGGGTAGTTGACTTACACCTTCTAGAGCACGTTGGGTGGCACGGGATACATGCGGACGTGCATTGTCCTGTTGGAACAGCAAGTTCCCTTGCCGGTCTAGGAATGGTAGAACGATGGGTTCGATGACGGTTTGGATGTACCGTGCACTATTCAGTGTCCCCTCGACGATCACCAGTGGTGTACGGCCAGTGTAGGAGATCGCTCCCCACACCATGATGCCGGGTGTTGGCCCTGTGTGCCTCGGTCGTATGCAGTCCTGATTGTGGCGCTCACCTGCACGGCGCCAAACACGCATACGACCATCATTGACACCAAGGCAGAAGCGACTCTCATCGCTGAAGACGACACGTCTCCATTCGTCCCTCCATTCACGCCTGTCGCGACACCACTTGAGGCGGGCTGCACGATGTTGGGGCGTGAGCGGAAGACGGCCTAACGGTGTGCGGGACCGTAGCCCAGCTTCATGGAGACGGTTGCGAATGGTCCTCGCCGATACCCCAGGAGCAACAGTGTCCCTAATTTGCTGGGAAGTGGCGGTGCGGTCCCCTACGGCACTACGTAGGATCCTACGGTCTTGGCGTGCATCCGTACGTCGCTGCGGTCCGGTCCCAGGTCGACGGGCACGTGCACCTTCCGCCGACCACTGGCGACAACATCGATATACTGTGGAGACCTCACGCCCCACGTGTTGTGCAATTCGGCGGTACGTCCAACCGGCCTCCCGCATGCCCACTATACGCCCTCGCTCAAAGTCCGTCAACTGCACATACGGTTCACGTCCACGCTGTCGCGGCATGCTACCAGTGTTAAAGACTGCGATGGAGCTCCGTATGCCACGGCAAACTGGCTGACACTGACGGCGGCGGTGCACAAATGCTGCGCAGCTAGCGCCATTCGACGGCCAACACCACGGTTCCTGGTGTGTCCGCTGTGCCGTGCGTGTGAACATTGCTTGTACAGCCCTCTCGCAGTGTCCGGAGCAAGTATGGTGGGTCTGACACACCGGTGTCAATGTGTTCTTTTTTCCATTTCCAGGAGTGTATATAAATTACCTACTAGATAGTGTCGGAAGTTCCATGCGGCTTTTCGCTGATGATGCTGTAGTATACAGAGAAGTTGCAGCATTAGAAAATAGTAGCGAAGTGCAGGTAGATCTGCAGCGGATAGGCACTTGGTGCAGGGAGTGGCAACTGACCCTTAACGTAGACAAATGTAATGTTTTGCGAATACATAGAAAGAAGGATCCTTTATGTATGATTATATGATAGCGGAAAAAACACTGGTAGCAGTTACTTCTGTAAAATATCTGGGAGTATGCGTGCGGAACGATTTGAAGTGGAATGATCATATAAAATTAATTGTTGGTAAGGCGGGTACCAGGTTGAGATTCATTGGGAGAGTCCTTAGAAAATGTAGTCCATCAACAAAAGAGGTGGCTTACAAAACACTCGTTCGACCTATAGTTGAGTATTGCTCATCAGTGTGGGATCCGTACCAGATCGGGTTGACGGAGGAGATAGAGAAGATCCAAAGAAGAGCGGCGCGTTTCGTCACAGGGATATTTGGTAACCGTGATAGCGTTACGGTGATGTTTAACAAACTCAAGTGGCAGACTCTGCAAGAGAGGCGCTCTGCATCGCGGTATAGCTTGCTCGCCAAGTTTCGAGAGGGTGCGTTTCTGGATGAGGTATCGAATATATTGCTTCCCCCTGCTTATACCTCCCGAGGAGATCACGAATGTAAAATTAGAGAGATTAGAGCGCGCACGGAGGCTTTCAGACAGTCCTTCTTCCCGCGAACCATACGCGACTGGAACAGGAAAGGGAGGTAATGACAGTGGCACGTAAAGTGCCCTCTGCCACACACCGTTGGGTGGCTTGCGGAGTATAAATGTAGATGTAGAGGTAGATGTAGAGCTTGAGTTGATGGGAGCATTGTTAATGCATGTAGGGTCTTTCTACATCTACATCCATACTCCGCAAGACACGTGACGGTGTGTGGCGGAGGGCATCTTGAGTACCTCTATTGGTTCTCCCTTCAATTCCAGGCCGGCCAGAGTGGCCGAGCGGTTTTAGGCGCTCCGTCCAGAACCCCGCGACCGCTAAGGTCGCAGGTTCGAATCCTGCCTCGGGCATGGATGTGTGTGATGTCCTTAGGTTAGTTAGGTGTAAGTAGTTCTAAGTTCTAGAGGACTGATGACCTCAGAACTTAAGTCCCATAGTGCTCAGAGCCATTTTTAATTCCAGTCTCGTATTGTTCGTGGAAAGAAAGGTTACCGGTATGCCTCTGCGTGGGCTCTAAGGTCTCTGATTTAATCTGCATGGCCTCTTCGCGAGATATATGTAGGGGGGAGCAATATATTGCTTGACTCAATTGTGAAGGCATGTTCTCGAAACTTCAACAAAAGCCCGTACCGAGCTACTGAGCGTCTGTCTTGCAGCGTCTTCCACTGGAGTTTATCTATCATCTCCGTAACGCTTTCGCGATTACTAAATGATCCTGCAATGAATCGCGCTGCTCTCTATCTATCAACCCTATCTGATATAAATGCCACACCGGTCTTTATGGTGGCTCTCTTTTTTATAGTATTTTCTGGAGCTGAAAACAAGCACGCTGTTTGGTCATTTAACAGTAAATCCTGCATTGGACGTTTGGAGCTTGAAAGCTACGTGCAGCTGTTAGGGAAAGGAAAATCTCGGAGAACTCACCAGGGCAGAATGCTGTTCCCAAGAATTTCTTGCACTGGTTTGCAGGCAAGGCATTTGATTGAAGAGGAGAAAAAACGGCTTTACCGAGATTTCGTGGAAAGGAAAGAGGAGAGGTCTGCAGGCTCTGGTCTGCAGTGGACTGCGTTCTTGACTTGGTTATGAGTGGATTTCGCTTGGGACAATGGTCCTGAGCATAAATTCACACTGGCACTGGTGTTGACTGTGGAGCCTTTGGTGAGGACTTACCTGTATTGACAGTTTAGACCTCAGTCATCTAAGACAACTCGCTGTGCCGAGGGCAACCTTATTTGTGACCAGTCTCCCACCTTTACGTTTGATCTCCTGGTGCACACTGCAGTATAAGCGAGCCAAATTACTCCATGGTATGACTGGGGAACGGGAGTGTCAGACATTAGAATCTGCCGAGATTTCAGGGCTCCGTTGGAAAGTAATTGCGATACTTCTAACAGATTGCCAACTGCGACTTCGCATTTTTTTGCCCATGAAAGGGAATTGCAGGCGAGACACATCGCTGCTCTTCGGACGCTTGAATCACGACCGAAACCTCAGACAGCGCAGCACGTCAAGAACAGGAGTACTGTACCGCTGCTCCTGCTCGTTGGGGCAAACAAAATCACCTTCTCGCCACCTGCTCTCGGCTGCACCAGCCTAGTGTAACTTCTGTGTAAAATAAATTCATCAAAGGCTATTCAGACTGCGTTATCCTTATTTTGAGCCAGAGAAAATAGTTGAGACAAAGTATTTACCAACTAGCTGCCAAACCCGGGAGTGATAACTGTTAGCTGCATATCTGTGCTGCTACCATTTCATGTTCTGCCCTATCGATAAAATTGTGCCATAACTTTTATAAAAGATCAATTCCATGTTGATACATTAATCACCCATCAACGGATGACTAAAGTAATGGCGGGCCCACCATTTCATTAATATTATTTCAACATTCATGTTCATTTAGATTCTAATAAATGTAATAACCTCTAATGCAGGCTATCAACAACAACAAAGTCACAAGGCATAATCAATTTAGCAGACGCATGGGGCAGGTAATCAAGTGGGAGCTTTACTAGTTAAAGCCATAGCTGTCAAGTCAGTAACTCATAGTCGCCTGTCGCCTTACAAAACATACCACAAGCCTAGTGACGTCTGGCAGTCTCATTCCATCTGTAGAAGTGTTGCAGACGGAATGACCAGACACTGAGGACGAGATACCTGAATCAGTGGCATTTAAAGCCAGAAATCACGAGTGCCACGTTGCACGTGGCACTCGTTGAACATAGAGGTCGACGGTCGTGTACGCAATGTGATATTTCACTTTCGGACGGTTTTTCTGCGTCTGCATTTCTTGTCTTTATTAGAACGCCTTAAAGTGGCGTAGCTAGAATGTTGCATGTTATTACTCCGTATTGTAGAGTTTGCAGAACGACTTTCTTGGTGTTGTCACACTGCACCATTTGCGCTCCTTGCTATAATTCTGGTCGCTATGTGGCAATGAGTTACGAGCGCTGCCTTGCTTTTACAATATTGGCTCTCTTCACGTGATCTAGACTGTGATTGTGCCACACAGTCTCTGACTTGATTCTTTTACCGTCTGTGTGGAGTAATAGCTTAGGAAACTTATTAGTGAGCCATGGAATCGCTTTGCTGGGCAACATAACAGTCGGCTCCTCCCTAGAAATGCGTGATATATTATTAGACGTTTACGACAGATTACTATATGAGCTCTTCTCGGCTGTTGCAAGCCGTGACATCCTACTTCCTCTGGAAACAAACGAAAAGCGCCGCACATTCGTTGAAACTGTAGTAATTATCATGTAGTATATGTTTTGTATTTAATTATGTGACTAGAAAGCAGCTATCAAATTATCTGATATTCAGTGTATGTATGTAGACGGTGAAAAGAAGGTGACGCCAAATTTGTAGGTAATAATGAGATGTGGAATGGGTGAACATAGATTGGTTGAGGCAGGTTATTATTTTTTTGGATGGATACGGCTTATTCTGTAATTTTTTCATTAGTGTTCTATATTTTTCGTCTTCTTGTGTCCAGATATCACCCTAACGTACCTGCATATGAGTATGTTTATGTACTGTGTGCGTTTTTCTCGCTTTATAGCTTTAACAGTCTAAGAAACAAAGAAAAGAGAATGAATAAGGTAAATAAATTGTGCAAAAACTTCGGACTGAATTTCAACGAAATATTCAATAACAGTCCTTACGTTTTTGATTCTATCAGGCGTTATCGCATTAGAGGGAAATTCAAAACTAAAAGATGAACGAGGAAAGCAGTTACCATAACACCAAAATTAATCTCATAAACCCCAAATAAAGGTCATGAGGCATTCATACTGTCAACATGGAAAACATATTAATGCAACCTTTATTGTCTTACTAACGAAATAGTTCACTACTGCATTTCTTAACGTAAAAACAGAAGAAATAAGCAATGAAATATTACCAGTTAGCGTGTTATTTTATCTAGGAGAGCTAAACGATTTGACGGTTAACAAAATAAATGAGCGGAAATTAAAAATGGCTTGCAGAGCTTTCGACATCTAGACAGAGATACCACAATAACTTTCAGCGTGATCGGTTTGCCAAAATCACATTCATTTGTACTTTTGGCTTTTAGTTCGAAGTCAAAATTGATACTGCCCTCCACGTTAGTCTGTCTTGTGGAAGCCTTTTCATCTCTACATGACTACTGCGGCTTACATCGATTTATCCCGGTTATTGTACATTCATGTTCAGATAATCCAGAACACCTTGAATGACCAGAGATATGACGTTTATTTTCACAGGAAATCTACATTAGTCTGCTTTGCAGAAACGATTAGCATTTCAGTCAGCTCAGTACAGCCTGTGTCCTGTTGCCCAGTAGGCACAGGGTCCGCCATGGGCCCTGATGACTTGTTCCATGCTTGATAGAATATTCTGTATAAAGTGCGAATGGCGTCCTATGGTATAGCAATGAATGCTGCATTCACCTTGTTCCAAAATCCAACTTTGGTGGCTAGTGGAAACTCCTTACATAAGATGAGAAAGGAAAAGGACACACGCAAAGGCAGACCAATTATAATCACATCATTTTTCCTTTGACAGTTCATATTTACTTACAGAACACGTTACTCCAACAATCAGAATACAATATTAACCATTTTAAAGAATGAGCAACAGGACTATTTTTTTTTTACAAATAATCGATTTAAACCACTAATCAAAGGCCCAAAGCCACAAGCAAGAAATCAGTAATAAATAAAAAACTGCTAGATAATAAGGTAAGATATTTCTTAATTAAAGAATTCGGCTTTAGAGTAAGTAAAAGAATAACTGTCTTACAACTTTACGATCAAATCGCCTTACAACACTTGAAAGGGTTTTTAAAAAGAAATTTAAGTTAATTTCACTATTAATCAGACTAGCCCTTGAAAGTGACATCTGCAGCTACAATTACTAAATCAAAAGTCCAAATATCCAGTTTTCAGAACTGACCAGCCATTAAAGTAAGTACCAACTGTTATAATCCAACAAAATTTTCTTTGGTATCCATGGAATGAATACTATACAGAATTGCTGGAAAATAATTAGAAAAACACATTAAACAATGATCCCTTGAGAAAGTATACTCAAAGTTTCCCAACATTAGCACAATAAGTACAGGCTGAAACTCTCTGATTTAGAAAATCTGAAACTTAATCATAAACGAATAATGTTACTGATTTCAAGGAGACGTAAAATATTTTGTGGAAAATTTTAACATAGCAGTCTGTAAATAACAGAGAGCGATAAACAAACTCAAGAAATACGCTGCTAGCACGAACAGATCCAATAAGGTGATGCTGGGCAGGCATAAACACTCCCAAAAACACCATGCTGGTGAGTAACAGGATCTTACCTCCAGGAGGTGGTACGTAATTGCTAGCATTCACAACTAAGACTCTCTTCCATGACACTTAGCTTTCAGAATGATGTAAAACATAAATTTAACAGCATCCATTAGTTCAATAAACTTGCTTAAAATAATAAACAGGTTAATCAAAAATCCAAGAAAATATCCCACGGTATTGAAAACAACCTCCATAAATCAGATTTACCACAGAGCCTACGAACAATTTAGCAGCACTAAATACAAAATTTCTTTAAACACTAGTGTAACAACAAACGGCTCAATGGCTCAGAGGACAACAACACTGACTTCAAAGCCCCCAGATTTAAGATACCAGAAAGCTTGTGGCATAAACAAGTAATGTTAAGGAAAACCTCCAAGTTGGACCTATAATGGTAGGCAACTAGCGTTACACGTGCAGAAGAAGCACTAATCATTACATGGATCAAACTCAGACCACTTGAGGTTGTCAACAATTACAGGTGGTGAAAAACTTTTCTGACAGCCATAAAGCGGGAGTGACAGCGGTGGGCATATCACAGTGTGAGTAATACCAATCAATGCTACACCAAGAAGTTGTTATTCCATTATTTCAGCTCAGTGCAAAGCGACAGCATCAATATTAAGCCCTTTGCTGTTTCTTATCTACATAAACGATTTGGGAGACAATTTGAGCAGCCGTTTTAGGTTGTTTGCAGATGACGGTGTCGTTTATCGACCAAGAAATTCATCAAAAGATCAAAACAAATTGCAAAACGATTTAGGAAAGATATCTGAATGCTGGGAAAATTGGCAGTTCACCCTAAATAACGGAAAGTGGGAGGTCGTCCACATGAGTGCTGAAAGGAATCCGTTAAACTTCGGCTACACGATAAATCAGTCTAATCTAAAGGCCGTAAATTCAACTAAATACCTAGATATCACAATTACAAACAACTTAAATTAGAAGGAACACACAGAAAATGTGTTTTATTGGCATGAAACTTAGAAAATGTAACAGATCGACTAAGGACTGCCTACACTATGCTTGTCCGTCCTCTTTTAGTATACTGCTAAGCGGTGTCGGATCCTTACTAGATGAGACTGACGGAATACATCGAAAAAGTTCAAAGAAGGGCAGCACGTTCTGCGTTATCGCGAAATATGGGAGAGATTGTCACAGAAATGATACAGGCTGGACATTGCGAAGGAATCTTCTCACGTAATTCCAATCACCAACTTTGTCCTCCGAATACGAAAATATTTTTTTGACAACGATCGACATAGAAAGAAACAACCACCACGATAAGATAAGGGAAGCCAGAGCTCGAACGGAAAGATATAGGTGTTCGTTCATTCCGCGCGGTATACAAGATCAGAATAATAGAGTATTGTGAAGGTGGTTCGACGAACCCTCTGCCAGGCACTTAAATGTGATTCGTAGAGTATCCTTGTAGTTGTAGATGTCGATATGAGCGCAGAGCGTGGACATAAGCGAAGGCAATTCAGCTGAAGCACACTGAAGGGCGTGGTGAGAACTTGGATGCAGCAACTAATGGTGCACTCATAACTTGTGAGTCTCCACACAAATGGATCAAACGGGCTACATAGCCAATGGGCCGGCCACTTTTTCCGTGTTGCGCTCTCAGTTGGCATTTGGTCACGATACTGCACCCATCATTTCATCCGTCTCACAAATTTTCGGTTGGCAACAAGTCTGGTGATCTGGCTGGCCAGTGTGAAAGGATGACATTCCGTGACGCTAAGAAACCATCTGTTCACGTTATCTTACTGGAAAATGGCGTCTCGGGTGTTGTGCAAGAAGGATTTCATTTACATAGGTCACGCTAGTCACAGTGTCTTGGACAAACCCCAACTGTGATTTGGCATTGTACCCAACAGCACCCCACACCATTTGGCCTTGAATTAGCGCTGTATGTTTTGTGTGAATACAGTCGCTGTCGTGTCGCTCCCCCTGTCGCTGACGAACCAACCACAACCTGGATTCGACCAACCACCAGCTGATGCCTTCCTGTCCACAGCACGTCGTTCCATGCACCATTGCCATTTAGCGTCTTTCTGCACATTCCTCAAAGGTAGGTGGAGAAGTTGACAGCACACGAAACCCATGCCACAATAAACAGCGACAGACTGTCACCGCTGCCAGATATTATGAGAGGGTGGTGTGGGTGGGGCTCCCATATTACCAGCAATTTACTGAATGGATGGAACGCATTCTCTCATACCAATAATGCAAAAACATTGACTCGATGATATGGTTCGTGGGTACATCTGCAAATTATCCTTCACATCTGCTCAAATCACACTGATCTATTACCTTTGGTTTATAGCGGCAACGACAGCCGTAGGCACATTTTATTGATAGATGGTGTTGCGCCGCGTTATCTGTGTTGTCACTGAACCTATGGGCCGACATATTTCAAATCCTAATCACTTCTGAGGAACATACTAATGTACATGTCCTGTGAAAATGAACGTCGTATCTCTAGTCGTTCAAGGTGTTTTTTTTTTTTTACGTGAGTGTAGTTATATTTTTCCTATCTTTTACGATCCGCATCTCCCTACACATTACACACACACACACACACACACTCACACACACACATTCACACTCATATACATATAATCAAAAAAGGTTTTGCATCACCTCGCTTCCGAGAGTTTCGGAACCTGTACAGAAAACAGGAATAGTGATCAACACAAACATCATTTTCGCCATTTTTATTGCTCATGAAAACCACACGTTGCATGTTCTACCACCATACAGCGAGACCTCCAGAGGATTTCTGTACACATCGGTACTTATAATACCCAGTAGCACGTCCTCTGTACTCGTCATGGCATACTATCCAGAAGTTCATCAAGGCACTGCTAGTCCAGATTGTCCCACTCCTCAACAGTGATTCGGTGTAGATCCCTCAGAGTGGTTAGTGGGTAACGTCGTCCATAAACAGCCCTCTTAAATACATCACAGGCATGTTCAATAGGGTTCATGTCTGGATAACATGCTGGCCACTCTAGCCGAGCGATGTCGTTATCCTGAAGGAAGTCATTCACAAGATGTGCACGATGATTTTGCATAAGTCGTCCATGAAAACGAATGCTTCACCAATATGCTGCCGATATGGTTGCACTATAAGTCGGAGGACGGCATTCAAGCATCGTACAGCCGTTACGGCGCCTTCCACGACCACCACCGGCGTACGTCGGCCGCACATAATTCCACCCCAAAATAATAGGGAACCTCCACCTTGCTGTACTTGCTGGACAGTGTGTAAGGCGTTTAGCCTGACCAGATTTTCTCCAAAAACGTCTCCGATGATTGTCTGGTTGAAGGCATATGCGTCACTCATAGGTGAAGAGAACGTGATGCCAATCCTGAGCGGTCAATTACGCATGTTGTACCGCGCCTGAACCACGCTGCATGATGTCGTGGTTGCAAAGATGGAGCTCACCATGGACGTCGGGAGTGACGTTGCGCATCATGCAGCCAATTGCGCACAGTTTGAGTCGTTAACTGCACAAGAAGCATTATTCAACATGGTGGCGTTGCTGTCATGGTTCCTCCGAGACATAATCCGTAAGTAGCGATTATCCACTGCCATAGTACCCCTGGGGTGCCCTGAGCGAAGCATGTCATTGACAGTTCCTGTCTCTCTGTATCTCCTCCATGACCGAACAACATCACTTTGATTCACTCAGAGACGTCTGCACACTTCCCTTGTTGAAAGCCCTACCTGGCACAAAGTAACAATTTGGACGCGATCGAACCACGGTATTAACTGTTGAACTACAGACAACACGAGCGGTTCACCTCCTTCCTGGTATAATGATTGGAACTGTTCGGCTGTTGGACCCCCTTCGTCTAATACGCGCTGGTCTTGCGTGCTTGTTTACATCTTTGGGTGGGTTTAGTGACATCTGTGAACAGTCAAAGGGACTGTGTCTGTGATACAATATCCACAGTCAACGTCTATCTTCAAGAGTTCTGGGAACCAGTGTGATGCAAAACTTTATCCTGATGATTCAGTAAACTCTCAGGATATTCAAACGTTCTATTAATTTAATCTATGTGTGCCATATTTGAATTGACTCTCCAGTTCGATTCAGTACCTTCTCATTAGTTATACGATCTTCAAACCTAGTCTTCACCATTATCCTGTGCGGAAGCCTACTCTCCTTTTATTTGAATTGTTTGTCATCTACGTGTGACTTTCATAGAGTTTTACACTAGAGACAGGTACATGTTTGAAAGATTTGCCTAAATTTTAATTTATTTTCGGTGTTAGCGGATTTCTCTCATTCACATCCGCTTTCCCTGACATCGTCAGTTTGGGGGCCATCCGACGACAGTGTGGCGGTTGACGGGATTATAGTCTTGTATATAGTAACAGACATTGGTACATAATTCCATGTAAATGGACATACATTGTGGACATACGTGGTGGCCGTTGTGTTTACATCACTTCTGTCAGTTGGAATCTGGTGGTGAACATGAACACTTATAATCAGCGTAATATACTTATGTTAACATTTTTACATAATACTTTTATATTTGACATGCTGATGTGTAGCGATATTCGTGGTAGTGGAAAGTGCATATGCCGTGTGAAGCGACTTGCAGAACTGATAGACAATATGTCGTAAAAATTCTAAATCGTATGGTATGTAAGACGCAAAGGAAATACAGACAAGGGTGTGAGTGGGCAAAGTTGAACATTGTGGCCGACTGGGATCTAAGCCTGGGTCTGCTGTTTACTAGGCAGATGCTCTGACCACTAGTCCATCTGGACACAGTCATCACTGCAGCTCTACGGACTAGCTCAGCCCGCCTCCCATCAGTCCCAAATTAATGAATCCATATGCCATAAATGTAGTACCCGTTGCCCATTATCTTCATTACTAGCGACAGTGTGTTGATTCCCGTTGGAGTTCGAGCCTGGTGTGCATTTGGGCTGAAGAGATCGTTGGCTGAATGACTTAGTGGTCAGAGTATCCTCCTAGCAAGTTGAAGACCCGGGTTCGAACACCAGACTGGTGCAAATTTTCAACTTTACCACTCATTTGAATCAATTCCCAGATCAATCAATACATCCAGTGCCTGTATTTCCTTTATGTCTTAACTGATAAATGCTGTTGGACCAAAACTGGTACCGTACACCCACTCAGTCAATATATATATATATGGAGAGACAGCCAATTATCTCTTTAGTGCACATGCACACTACGCTCGTAGCACTGTTGTGAGAGTCAAAGAAAGTCAGTTTATCAACTTGTAGTAGAATGGTTGTAAAATATTTGCCTCTGATCTACTGTTCATTCTCTTACAGATTCGCTGGCGACGGCATAGAGACCTTTGCTCGTGAAGTTTTCTTCATTTATCAGCTTTCCTTGCTATTGCCAGTCGAAATTTTATATCCTTTCAACTTTGCCTGTCGTCAGTTAGTTTACTGTCCAACTACTGTAACAAAAGTAATCTGCTGCTTGTAGTCCTCCATTTCATAACGTAATTTCTTCGGTATCCTACAGTATCAAAAATCAATTTTACCCTTGCTTTTTGCTTTTTTTTGACGTTCATCTTCTTTTCAGGATACTATCCATTTCGTTCAACAGCTTTTCTTTACCCTATCTAATAGAATTACATTATCATCGGCAGATCAATGACTTCTAATTTCTTCTATCTGAGTTCCATTTCTCTTCCCGAATTTCATTACGTTTTCCTTCGTAGCTTGCTAAATGCACTGTTTCGGTAGCATCTGGGATAGACTACAACATTAACTCACTTCGTTCTCAACTATTGCTGCACTGTCGTGTCCTTCAGCTCTTGCAACCACAATGTAAGTTCAAGGCAAGTTGTAGAGTTTGAAATAGAATACTTCAGTCAATATTGTAACTATCCACAAATGCTATGAACGTTGATTTTTCTTTCTTCAACATGTTTACTGCGATAAGCTTACGTAAGAAGACAAAGATTTCGAAATTTGATTTTAAAGTGGAAACCTTTATAAGGACAGAGATGGACTGGTTACCAAGCACAAATTAAAACCGAAGAAATTGCTGTAACTTAGAAACTAAGAAATTAAGACCTGGATATATTGAAAGAAACATAAATTATTGAAAATTTCAAAAGGAGCATTAGGAACGATTGACTGGTGAAAGGAATGTACTAAAATGGGCATGGCTATATTTTAGAGATAAATGTCGATGGCCGCAGATGATCAAATGGAGAAGAAGACAAGGGCCAGAAAAAATACTTGTTGTTGTTGTTATTGTGGTCTTCAGTCCTGAGACTGGTTTGATGCAGCTCTCCATGCTACTCTATCCTGTGCAAGCTTCTTCATCTCTCAGTACCTACTGCAGCTTACATCCTTCTGAACTTGGTCTCTACGATTTTTATCCTCCACGCTGCCATGTAATACTAAATTGGTGATCCCTCGATGTCTCAGAACATGTTCTGACAACCGATCCTTTCTTCTAGTCAAGTTGTGCCACAAGCACCTCTTCTCCCCAATTCTATTCAATACCTCCTCATTAGTTATGTGATCTACCCATATAATCGTCAGCATTCGTCTGTAGCACCACATTTCGAAAGCTTCTATTCTCTTCTTGTCCAAACTAGTTATCGTCCATGTTCCATACATGGCTACACTCCATACAAATACTTTCAGAAATGACTTCCGGACATTTAAATCTATACTCGATGTTAACAAATCTTTCATTTTTCAGAAACGCTTTCCTTGCCATTGCCAGCCTACATTTTATATCCTCTCTACTTCGAACATCATCAGTTATTTTGCTCCCCAAATAGCAAAACTCCTTCACTACTTTAAGTGTCTCATTTCCTAATCTAATACCCTCAACATCACCCGACTTAATTCGACTACATTCCATTATCCTCGTTTTGCTTTTGTTGATGTTCATCTTATACCCGCCTTTCAAGACACTGTCCATTCCGTTCAACTGCTCTTCCAAGTCCTTTGCTGTCTCTGACACAATTACAATGTCATCGGCGAACCTCAAAGTTTTTATTTCTTCGCCATGGATTTTAATGCCTACTCCGAACTTTTCTTTTGTTTCCTTTATTGCTTGCGCAATACACAGATTGAATAACATCGGGGATAGGCTACAACCATCTCTCACTCCCTTCCCAACCACTGCTTCCCTTTCATACCTTTCGACTCTTATAACTGCCATCTGCTTTCTGTACAAATTGTAAATAGCCTTTCGCTCCCTGTATTTTACCTCTGGCTACTTCAGAATTTGAAAGAGAGAATTCCAGTCAACATTGTCAAAAGCTTTCTCTAACTCTACAAACGCTAGAAACGTAGGTTTGCCTTTCCTTAATCTTTCTTCTAAGATAAGTCGTAGGGTCAGTATAGCGCAATATATATTGCATAGAAATTACAAAATGAAAAAAAAATATAAAATTGCAAAGATTGAGACACTTAGAAGTCACGATTAATATATTCCACCTGGAATACGAGATATATGAGACAAAGAAAATGTCCTCAGACTTCAGTCTAACAATACCTTTTCCAAAGAAAGCTGCTGCTCATAGGTGAGCATATTCCCGAAACATCGTCTGCGAATATATGTTTGCAGAATACAGAAATGTATTTTTTTTTCAGAAGAGTGGAAATGCTAGTGGAACCTGACCTCGGGGAACATCGATTTGGGTTATCTTACACAAGAAGGCAAACAAATTCTTGAGGTAACGAACTGTAGTGGAACACGTAATGAAATTGAGAAAAGGTGAAGGCTACTACATGAAGCCTAGTGAAGGACCGGTAGGTACTGCAAGGATGTCTCTTACTAAATTTCAAGATGCAGTAACAGAGCACACTGATATTGCAAATTTTGCAGAGAAACATCTATTATCACCATATGCCTCTCATACATGTCTCTTATACAGATTGTAATTTCACTCATTAAGGATATATTCTTAGATAAGGTTATAAGGCCACGTTTTAACGTTTTAATACCAGCAAACATTCTTTTCTCCATCGTTTTAGTACATGTCACTTCATTCAAGATATACATTTGCACACACATGTTAATAAACACTTCACAGTTGTTTTTGTACATGGTGTTGCCAAAGATGAATTTTTTCGTAGTGCTAAGGATATAACTATTAAACAATTGACATATGCAAGAAAAAACTTAAGAATAGGTCTTTAAAATTACTGAAATATCTGTAGCTTGCGAAATCTGTTTGTTCACTTAATATAGATTCTGGATTTTTGATTTTGTGGAGGTATATCTCCAGTTGCTCTAACAGACTTAAGGTCTTACCATTGGCTTCGTTATGTAGTATTACCAAATAGTTTTCTAGAGTGTCGATGACATGTTTCGTTTCCAACATATAATGTGCAGTGACTGATTTTTCGAAATTCTTGAGCCTGAAAGCATTTACATAATGCTACTGACCATGGCAAGACCCTCATTCTGTTGGTAAACTTTCCCATTAAATGTAAAGTAATTGTGAGACGATATTAGCTGCAACAGGTCCTTGACTTCTAATATTTCTGCAACTGATAATTTTTTATGCTTTATTAAGTTTTCAAAGATTATGTCTATTGTTTCTTAAGCTGGTACATTTGTAAATAGGTTAGTATCATCAAAAGAGGCAAACATGGCACCTGCATGAATACTTATGTCATTAATTTTAGTTACTACTTCGTTTGTGTTCTTACTGAGTATGATTTATCAAATGTATACTACTGTTTTAGAATTTCATTCAGTAATTGGGAGACTTTGGAGGCAGGGGTGGTTTTAGAACTAACAGTGGGTCTTAATGGAACATGGGGTTTATGGGTCTTAGGGTGAGCTCTTAGTGTTGGGCCTGTGGGATTCATTAAATTGCTTGTTTTTGCTTTTTCTTCTGTGAAGAGAAAATTGCACTTATTGACCATTTTTCTGATTATGTTTTGGAATTTTGTTGTTGGAGCTCTGTTATGTTGTTTCCAGAAAAGAAAGTCAGCTTTTAGTGATGTATTCATCTTTGTTAATAATTACTACAGAATTGCTTTGTCAACTTTCAGAATCATGGCATTGTTATTATTGAGTTTCGTGTTTATGCTCTTTACTAGCTTTCTCTCTTGATGAACTGCTTTGGAGGTTTCATTATGGTTACTTATGCTTTTATGAATAATTTTATTTATATACTGTGCTACGACAGTCTGTTCAGTGTTATGTATGTCGGATAAATCAGCTGGTTTTCTAGTGCGTATGATGGGATTTTTAAGGTTATTGTTACTTAATCTAGGTGTTACATTGTGTTTTAGGCCTTTCCTGAGTAGATGTTGTTCCTTTTCACTGAAGGTGATGTCAATTTGGTTAATGACTCTTTCATAAACCTGTGGTATTTTTTTTTTTTTTTTTTTTGTGGTTGGTTGTTCTGTTGCTCATGCAGTTTTAGTTGCATGGCTTCTAATTTCTTCTGGTGCAAACTGCAATCACACATAAACCTTTTCGTGATAGGAATATGCATTTCACCTCATTGAAGAGAAGAAAGAAAAACATGTATTAAGACAAATAACACCTGACGATGAACCCACATGGTCCGAAATGCACCGTGTAGTCAAGAAAACACGAAACAGTTGTGACTGAAGGCGTTGTTTAATCCATAGCTCCAAAGGAAGCTTTGATCCAGCAGTGGATGTCAAATGACAGTAGTTATATAATTTTCTGCTTTGGATCGAAAGGCTTGATCATATGTATCTTCTACGTTACAGTGACAATAATTCTAGATTATTAGTGTAAAATGGTCTAGTGATTTGACTCTGATGAAAAAGGAAGACCGTATAGATGTAGTACAGGAGGCAAGCAGTGCGAAAGAACATGAAGAGAACACTAATATCATGACACGTCCCAATAAGGTATTGTAAAGTAAGAAACAATCATTTTAAATAAGGTGTCCAAGTGCCGCGGGTTTTTACACGATAAGGAATGGACATAGTTAGATTTAAATTAACAATACAATCAGCTACAAACGTCAGACGACTGACTTCACCATATCAGCAGAGAAATATTCTTATTATCGTTCTAACGTCCAATAAAAACGCTCTTATCTATCTCTCTTTCCTCTGTAACGGCATGTTTTGTTTACATGTTTCATCTCTAGCGTTCTACGTGTAATTCCATTCACGTCACTCACAAGCCCAACTTGGTTATTCGGTAATCATGAAAGCATTTACTTTCTGTCTTTTTAAGCGTGATTCCTTACTGAATGCCTTAGGTTCAGGTGGAATTATTCGTGGAACCTCCATTGGAACGGCCGTTGAGAATGTTGGCGAGGTGGTTCACCAGGAGTTATCGCTCGGTTGCACTTCATTACACACGCCGACGACTATCGATTTCCTTCGGGTCCTCGCCTGGCCCCGATACTCGGCCCGTTGCCACGACAATAAATTCACTCTTCGGTCGCAAATGTTTCCTTGTACCCGCGCTTAAGGTTTCCGGTAGGATATCCTTAATGTGCATCGAACGCGTTGGCTGAGGGAAATTTTATAGGCAGACGTGCTATGAAATTCACACTGAAAGAAGCATGAAGTTAAGCAGAATTTTCTTGAGGAATGTTCTAGCTAGGTAGAGAATTCATAAACATGCGAAGTCTGCTTTAGTATTCCTTAACCAACGTAGTTTATAACAAGGGATTGTTTCAGATTCAGAACGAAAACAGCTGCAAAAGAGAGAATTACTTGAAGCACATTCCATTACGGATGATGATGAGCTCATAATATTTTCAGGAATTTATTAACAACGTTCGTTCAGTCTTTGGTGAATTCTTGTTGTAGCTGTTCTCCCTTCTGCTTTCCGTATTCTAATGCATAAACTTTCACCTGACATCACGTATTTTATTAACGAACATTCAGAAATGTTGCTTTCGCTGGAACGAATTCGTCGACATTTATTTCGCGAGCGAGAGAGGTCCTGTGTTCCCCCTGCAGATAATCGGGAGGACACCCTTCGTCCGCGAATTATATTTACGAGCTTAAAACAGGAGCGCCCTACCTTCAGTTATCTGTGTGGATTCTAGTTTCGTTTTATTTTAATTTCTTTTGTGTTTGTATGCTTACGAGTCGCAGGCTTTCGTTGTAATAGCAGTATATTTTAAGGTAAGCCCGCTTGAATCGACGCTCCTATCGACCCTTTTATCGTACAAGTTTTTGTTTATTGCTTAGATCAGGTCAGTGTCGGCTATACCGCCAGTGAAAGGCGAGTACACTGTTCGTTTGTGAACTATACAGGGTGTTGAAAAATACGGGAAGTGGTAGTACTCATCGAAACAAGAAACGTAAGTCTAAGAAACATGGGTCCGGAAAAGCATACTTTCTGAATAGGTCCAATAAATATGGTTCCTGAAATGCCTATTTCCTGCGATAACCGCACATTTACAGGAGGAGTTCAAAGTCGTGTCACTTCGTGATAATGCACCCCTTGCTCTCCGGCGTAATGAATAAGTCATTGTTTGAAGTATACAAATTTGCTATTGTACCTGCTAACAGGCACTGAAGACGCACCCCAGTAGTGGCCGCACGTCGTTCATTGGCATGAAGTAGACAAATTCAATTAAGTGTCCCCACAACCAAAGGTCTGTGAGATTGAGGTCAAGGGAACCAGGAGACCAAGGTTTGGGGCCTCCTAACTAACACAGTGGTCGCGAAATACCTGCCTCAGATGTTCGAGCACATTCAGACGACAGCGTGCTGGTGCGTAATCATGCGTGGACCACATTTGTATTCGTTGCGGCAATGGCGCAGCCTCCAGCAAGGTGGGCAATACATTAATGAGAAAGTCTAGATAATGCGACCCAGTTGACTTTCGTGGTAGCACGGAGGGCACTATTGATCTATCGCAAAGCATCCCAGACCACACGTTGATTGAGAATAGGCGTTAATGTCCTCTTTCCTGAATTGTTTCGAGATTTACATCTGCCTATACACGCTGGTTAAGGAAATTCACATCATCTATAGTGAACCCCGCCTCATGGGTAAATAAAGCCTTGGATGGAAGCAGTGGATCTGCGGCACACTTCTGTAGTAGGTATTTACAGAACCGCCGTCTTCCATCATGATCCCGAGGCTTTAGAGTCTGAACGCCCTATAGATGATATGGGTACAGTGAGACACGCCTTTCGCGGCTGCTAATCGTTGCACACTGATCCCAAGCGTTGCTCCCACCGAACACAGCACAGGATTCTCCATGTGAGTCGTGCGGAATGTGTGGGGTTCTCCACTGTCACGTGAACAGTTCATACTGGCTTGCCTTTTGTGTCTTCTACTTCAAAAATTTTGCGACTAACACTTTAGCGTTTGATATTTATTTTATACGTGATATGCCTGTTTGAGTGTTTTACTTCTGATGAAGGCACTCATAGTAATGCCGAAACCTGGGTCAAAAGATTTTTTTTTTTTTGCGGCCGAGGGCTGTTATTGCTTTAATTTTAATATGCGTAGACTTTTATGTTAGCACGAAGGATGCTACAGAGGAGGCTAGTGCATATACACTGAGGTGACAAAATTCACGGAAAACCTCCTGTCGGATCTCCTTTTGCCCGGGTTAGTGAAGCAGTTCGACTTGGGATGGCCTCAGCAGATCCTTGGAAGTACCCTGCAGAAATATGGAGCCATCCTGCAGCTATAGACATCCATAGAAGCGAAAATGAAAGAACTGTTCTCATGATTATGTACCACAAGATACTGATGTCGGGAGAGCTGGGTGGCCATATCACTCGCTCGAAATGTCTAGAATCGTGAACAACTGTGCCCCGGTGACATGACACATTGTCAGACACACAAGTTCTAGTTTGTTTTGGAACATGAAGTCGATGAAGGCTGCAAATGGTCTCTTAGTAGTCAATTTTCCAAGTGGCCCAGTCTTCCATGTAAGTATAGCCCACACTATTATAGAGCCATCACCAGCTTGCACAGTGCCTTGTTGACTACTTGGATCCATGGCTTCGTGGGGTCTGCACCAAACTCGAACCCTGCCATCAGTGCATAGCAACGAAAATTGGGACTTATCTGACAAGGCCACGATTTTCAGATCGTCCAGGGTCCAATAGTTGTGGTCACAAGTCCAGAAGGGGTACCGAAGGCGATGGTGTGCTATTAGCAAAAGCACTAGCGTCGGTTGTCTGCTGCCATGGTCGATTAACGCCAAATTTCGCCGCCCTGTCGTAACGGATACGTTTGTCGTACATCCCACATTGATCTCTGTGTTGCTTGTCTGTTAGCATTGACACAAACGCAGGTGCTCTCGGGCGTCAAGTGAAGGTGTTGTCCGTAAGCGAGAGGCAATGCCTGAAGTGTGATATTCTCGGCACACACTTAACGGTGTGGGTCTCTGAATACTGATATCCCTAACGATTTCCGAAATGAAAGTAGCATGCTTCTAGCTCCAGTTTATTTATTTATTTGACGTATGGCTTACATGGCTCAAATAATAACATAAAATCAAGTTAATATATCTAAGTTAGTGTTAATACGATGATGTTGTACAGTTACAAAACAAACTACTATATATATCTACATATTATTATTTTACAGTTTAAAACAAACAGCTAAATACGGTGGATATTTAGAATTTGTTATGATATCTGACAATTAGAGCTATATTGTAATTTCGAAGCCATTGATCCAAAACAGCGCCGTGTCTGCAGCTTGGAAGAAATCGGCTTGTTCTTCAGGATACGATCTTAGTGGGCAGGTCGTTGTAATGCGTCGAATAGTCTGGCGAGGTTCAGCACCATCACGGGACGATGATTCTGCAAATCCCCATTTGTCAAGTGCGTCTTGACAGACACCATGTGAAGTTCTTATTCTATTAAGGATCCTCCATATGTGGTGAGGTAGCCCCATTCCTGGCATGATCTCAGTAGAGTCGAAGGTGTGGGGCGCGGGGTGGGGTGCAAGGACTTGCATAGTGGACTCCCAGCAGTCCCTCCATTTGTCATTTGTATTGAAATCTTCTGCTAGTAGTTGTTCTGCAGTAAGGAATGGAGGAGACCTAGATTTAAGTCTTTTCAGAGCTATACCAGGAAGGTGTTCGTGGGCAGGTAGACTGTGATTTGCTAATATTTATTTGAATTCTGTAAGGAGGGGTTCTTGTCACCGAATGTGAGGGATGGGGGAGGGGACATTGTTATGTCACTGGACAGGAAGCCAGGGAACTGGAGAACTTCTTAACCTACCACTGAATAGTCTCATAGTTTCGTTCAGCTTGATGTCGACTTAGTTTGTGTTGCAACTATTTAGCCAACATGGGGAGCAGCATTCAGCAACGGAATACAACAGGCGAAGAGCTAAAGTTTTAGGGGTGGATGCATTTGAAATCCAGGTTGTGAAGCGTAATTTTGTGGATTATGTTGTTCCTAGTATTAAATTCTGGCTGCGCTGTTCTCCAAGTGATTTTTATACGACAGCGCTCTATCCAGTGTGATGCGCAGGTATTTCGGGCATGGATTGTAGCGTAGAAGGTGGTTGTTAAAATATACTACTGCCTGATTATTTGCTCGTCCATTGTTGAGGTGGAGAAGGAGCAAGGCTCTAGTTAGCGAAGTATTTGCCCACCACTGTGAGGTCCTCTGTGAGTATATTGCTGGCCTCTTGTATCCTTGTATGGTTTTACTGCAGGCAGCTAGTACCAGGTTATCCGCATAACCGTATTTTTTGCATCATGTTTCAGGCAGGTCAGAGATATATAGATTGAAAAGGGTAGATGCGAGCACCGATCCTTGGGGTAGGCCATAATTCAGTTTCCTTATTTTGCTTTTGCTTTCTCTCATGACTATTAGAAAAGGCCGGTCACAAAGCATGTTATTTATTAAGGATACTATTTGGATGCATGGTATTTTACTTACAAGTTTGTAAAGAAGGCGCTCGCTCCGAACTGTATAATGGGCTGCAGTTAAGGCACCAAAAACAGCAATGGTTTTTAGGTGATGTTCAAATCCAGCCTCCATGTGCGTTTTGAGCCTTAATACTTGGTTAGCACAGTTGCGCTGTGGTCTAAAACCTGCCTGTTCCACTGAGACATTTTCCAATATAACAGGGCCTATTCTGTTTAGAAGCATCCTTTCTAGTAACTTGTAGGATGCGCTAAGAAGTGCAATAGATCGGTAGCTCCCTGGCAGGTTCTTCGGTTATTTGATCCTAAAACTGAAATAATTTTGGGCTCTTTTTAGATTTTGCGAGAGATATCCTGTTGATAAGATGTTTGAGTAAAATTAACCCAGCCACATCTTTGTATGTTTGCCACGGTTTTTGAAAAATTCTGGTTGAATCCCATCAGATCCATGGGTCTTGCCAGATTTGGTGTCATCAAATATCCTGTTTATTTCTGTTACGGTGATAGGTCACGAGTATGCTGGATGAGCTCCTGTTGACCGACGAAGAGTTTTTAGCTGTTTTTTTTATATATTTTTCCTGCACTGTTTCATGCTGGGAGAGAGGAAGAGCGTTACAATTCGTGCGGCGATTTTGTCGCCTGTTGCCTCTGGTATTTCCCGGGTAGGGGTATTAGGGGTATTCCTCTAGAGGCTCCACGCTTTCCTGCTCGATCCTTTAAAATCTGTATTGCCAGTGGTTTCTTCCCATTTCTTACATCGTTCCGCGTCAAATCGGTTGAGAAGCTCGTCTGCCACCTCAGGGTCTCCACCGTTATGGAACTCCTGATACAACTTCTCAGTTTCACTGTTTCAACCAGGGATATATTCCTTGCTGAAGCAACGTGGTGCAAACCTCTTTGCTGTGGAGGTGACATCTCTTGTAAACCGGTCGTAGTTAGAACTTTTGGGAGATATCCACCTGACAATCACATCTAACTGTGCTGCAAATTAGTCCCAATCTGCTTTCTTCAGGTTCCATCTGGGTCTGGCAGTGGAATGAATAACTGAATTTTTATGCTAACCTCAAGTGTAACAAGGCGATGCTGTGTAAGTGGGAAGACGCTTCTTGAAACTGTGGCTGGGCGATTTTGGGCGTCCTGTGTAACAAAGCGTAGAGGTGGGTTTGTTTCCGTGTTCCATGCCGCCGATCTAAAAGTTCCCCTATATTTTGCACTGAAAATGAAGCTGAGATTTGGGAAACCTGCCCAGTTTAAGAGTTGTTCACCGTTTTGATCTGTTGTCCTGTATTTCCAAGTTGTATGTTGACTATTAAAATCGCTCGCATACATAGCTGAGTGTGGATGGATATATAACATCCTTTGCGGCCATTGCATTTGCGGTGGCTCATATATATTAACAACAGTTATATCGGCTATTTTGGCAGTTAGTTGGTGGAAATCGCCCACTGTGCTTGAATGTACTTGTTGGTCGTTTTCGATGTTGTTCCGGTCATAGGTCGCGACACCATATGACCGATGACAGGTTGCGCGAGTAGTTCATATCCGTGGATTTTACCCCTATACTGTTGCTGGTTGTCGTTTTCTATATGAATTAATTGGGTCAAGTCCATGTCAATATTTTCTTCCAGCAGGAACTTCGAGATGTATTCAGTCTTGGCTCTGCTAAGTCCCTCAGCATTTAGTTGGCAGATACGGATAATTTTTCCGAGGTTCTTTGTCATTTGGGCCTGATAAGGAGCTTGACTTACTGGTATTCTTGGACCCACGTATGTTACCCAGGAGATCAAAGATATAGTCTGCCTGCCAAAAATCGCTCTAGCTCATTTAAGCGTTACCCAGGGTGCACGTGCAGTATTCAACAGTGGAAGCGAGCTATTTTACACCCCCACTTACCATTCCGTGTTCAAAATCTGATAAAACCCGTCGTGCTGCCATAATCACGTAGGAAACCGTATCACATCAATCATCTGAGTATAAAAGACATCTCCACCAATGCACTGCCCTTTTATACTTAATGTACGCAATACTTCACCCATCTTTATATGTGCATATTGCTACCCCATGACTTCAATGTAATCTATCAGCGAAGGCTTGAAATAAAATTTTCTTTTACTTCGAAAAAGGAGGCGTTTCGTAGTCATTTAGTACAACAAAATTTTTAACCGTTTCTCTGATAAAAACAAGTTATGTTTTGAAATAAAAGAATAATATACAGTTTTTGTACCACAAGAAATAACGGAGGACGCGAATTCCGCATCATGTAAACACAGCTCCTTCTGACATTGTAAAAACATTCACTTATTTAAACACAAATAACCCTTTGACAATAATGGAAAATGTTGGAAGTGTCCAGAAGCTTTCAAAGGATCAGATAAACCGTGAACAGACGAAAGTGAGGTGAATAAAGCTTTATTACAAGTGTCTGGTTCATAGCCTTCTCTTTACAGTATTTGTCTTGAGTACTTTACACAGAATGAAAGGTAACGTATACAAAAATGTATCAAAAGGTAGCGCTTTAGTAATATTAGCTTCACACGAGAGAACTATTAATACAGAAAGAAGCTAATGATACGTAGATTACATGACACACATGAGTCACTGTCGGTGAAGCGTATCTGGAGCAAGTATCACCATCCAGTTATCTGTTATGTCATAATGGCCTAGACACCAATTCTACATTCAATGTCCTGAATGAAATTCTGTATGCAAAACTAGCACGAAAGGGAAACGTCCCACTTAGTCTACAGGAACATAGAATTCCACTGCTACTGTGAAAACCAAAGCGACCGTAAGAAAAGGAAGAGAGCGAAAGGTTTCGCTCGGCGATCCTGATCAATGCTATAGATTTTAACAGTATGGTGTGGCGCAGGAAACTATACCCTCCACGACACCGGTGGTTAATTATGGATGTGTCCGTCGTGCAATAAACGTTAACCTCATATTGATGGATGACAACGTCCAATGACTGGACGAATACAAGGTGGTCAGAAACAGTCTGAAAATCTCGTAAGATTGTTGCACGGGAGATTGTGCTGTGAAATAATTACTAAGATAAAATTCGATACGTGGCGCCGTTTCCGAGCGTGGCGCCGAGTATTTAGCACTGGAGTTACCCAAATAGACCGTTCGCGAGCAAATTCAAGGACTTGCACTCGCTAAAACACGGTAATACACAGACATCTTTGGATCTGTGAGTTACCACTTGATCAAATTCTCATTACTGGTTAAAACGTGTCTTTTTCGACAGTAGTAAATTTAAGCCAGGTACGTGAAAGCTACGTCTGTTCGGCAGGCGGCTTGAATGTGCCTCGCGACGACCTGACTGTCTAACTTCAGTGCTCAACAACTCGTAAAAAGCGCCACATATCGAATTTCTTCTTAACAATTATTTTTTGGCACAACCTCACCTGCTACACCCTTACAAGCATTTCAGAGTACTTCTGGTCACCTTGTATACTCTGGTCAAATGCTATGATTGAATTGTGTACTTAGAAAAGGAAATTCTTGGTTTAGTAAATTATTATCATTATTTGTGCAATATTTCAGAAAATATTATGTTACGCCCTATTTTGTATTTCAAAATAAGTAATCAGCTGCAAAATGCTATGTTGATATTACCTGCAAACGTCGTAGGGCGGTAGTGAGGAAGGCAGAAATGTGTGAAAAGTTGTTTGGGCAGCATATAACCAGAGCCACTCCAGCCTGCTCGGACATCTCCGCTGAAATGCTAGCACGGGTGCAGCACTCGTTCCGTACCATACTGGAAGCGCGTATTGCCGCTGCCGGTGGTCATTTTGAACACGACCTGTGATCATCACTTGTCTCGTTACTTGCCAGAATTCACATAGCTAGTGTAAGCACTTGTATGTATACATTTTAGAGTGTGCTGCCACAGGGACTGTACAAGTGTCGGTGAGGGAACTTTTCAAAATACGATAGCTCGTAAACGACTCACATAAGAAGTTTGCGACAAACACCACTGATATTGTAATTTACCCTAATTTTAGCCTGTTAGTGTCAGCAGCAATTGTCCTATGTTAAAAAGTGTATACCTGCACAAAAATACACTTTTTAAGTATTGTTATAATCTGTTGGTTGGCTAACTGTACGAGCCTCTCATTACCAATCCTTTCTGTGAAAGCCGCACATCAGTGACACTTTCTGCGAAATTTTTTGCGGTGCAAGTTTTAGGTGATTTACCATGTGTAAGGGGAATGGGCTAGACAAGGGATGTGAAACTGAAGGTAATGCTGTAGACGAAGAGGTTCAAATGGCTCTGAGCACTATGGGACTTAGTATCTGAAGTCATCAGTCCCCTAGAACTTAGAACTACTTAAACCTAAAGACATCACACACATCCATGCCCGAGGCAGGATTCGAACCTGCCACCGTAGCGGTCGCGCGGTTCTAGACTGAAGCGCCTAGAACCACTCGGCCACACCACGGCCAGACGAAGAGGAAGTAAATGAAGCTGACATAGGGGACACACATAAAGAGGCGGACAAAAATGCGGAAAATACCACTCTTCACGAATACGGTGTTGGAAAATCGTTGGCATTCAGACCATACTCCAGTCGTCTCATAATGGATATAAACAGGACCTGTATGGTTTTCAAAGGACCTTACAGAATTTTTTTCAGCAAAATAGGGACAAGTGCAGGTAACGATGTTCAAGGTAGAATGCAGTCACGCACCCTTATCAATAATATTGCTACCTGGGGACTGCGATGGACGGCGGAAATGTCCCGATTCATCATAGTACTCACAAAACCAGTTCTGTATGATGAGAGCTGTGTTAACAGGGGCCTGTCGTCTTAAAAAACGAGACCACCTTTGGGTACCAAACATTGCACCATGAAATTTGTCTGATCACCAAAAATAATTACATGGGGCCCATGGAATACCACATACGAATGCAAAAATCATCACTCCTGGGATGTAAACCTGGTAAATGTTGGAAACAGTGCGAAGAAGACATTCGATGTAGTGACATCCTACCACTCCTCCGTACACCAGGTTTTTCGGCTTAAGAACTATGTTTTCCTGTTATAGGCGTTTGCACCACTGGTGAATGGTTGTGGAATTCCAACTCTCCGTGCTACTCCCTATTTATGGAGCTCCATTCGTGTTGTTTTTGGGGTGACAGGTATCCTGAGAGCGACATTCAGTTCCATAGTGACTTTTGCAACTGTCTTTCTCTTATTTCTATTCACATTCCTCTTCAACGACCGTCCGTCACGAACACACAACACACATTTTCATCCAAATTATGACTTAGGGGATGATTTTTTCCGCTTTCCTTGTATGTGGTACAAGTCTTCGATACGGCGTCTCCTGAAACACCAAACACTTCGGCTACCTTGGTCACGGATGCACCCACCATACGAGCGCCAACAACTTGCATACATTTGCATTCATTTACCTCAGGCATAATGCACATACAACTACACAGATCACTGTTCTGGTCGGAATATGATGTTTCCAGTAGGCTTAGTTAGCATTTGAATTTATGTTCAAGCAAGCATTTATGGCGGTGTTTTCACATTTTTGTCCACCAAGGTATGAGATGGCGAAATAACCTGTCATTAAAGATAGTGAAATAACTTTAATTCCAAAAAGGCAGGTGCTGACACGTGTATAGTACCGAGCTATTAGGTCAGTAAATAATGGTTGCAAAGTACTAATACGGAATACACACACCGAACAAAATTTTCCATCACCCCGGTTCCCAGAACTCCTGAAGATAGACGTTGACTGTGGATATTTTATCACAGATACAGTCCCTTTGTTCAGAGACGTCACTAAACCAACCCAAAGATGTAAACAACCATGCATGAGCAGCGCCTATTCGACAGCCGATCAGTTCCAGTCATTACTCCAGGATGGAGGTGAACGGCTCGTGTTGTTTGTAGTTCAGCCACGCCTAACAGTCAATACCGCGGTTCGATCACGTCCGCATTGTTACTTTGTGCCAGGAAGGGCTTTCAAAAAGGGAAGTGTGCAGACGTCTCTAAGTGAACCAAAGCGATGTTGTTCGGACATGGAGGGGATACAGACAGGAACTGTCGATGACATTGAAACGTCCATTTAGAAAAATTGAAAATGACTGTGCTTAAACTGACACACAATATTTTTTTAGCACAACGCAATCTGACTTTCAAAAATCCCTACAAAAGAATGGCCCTGACTAACATTAACTTATACGTTTCACAAATCACTTACCCCACAAAAAAATCTTCGTTACTCGAACTACTGCAATACAGCGAGCGCCACTACTGCCAGGTAAATAAAAGATTCAAACTACTGAAGTCACTAACTACTGATAGGCATAGTTAGCAAATGAAAGATTTTAATAGAGAATAAACAATTTATTTACCTCAACAGTGTTCAAAAGTCATAATATATATAGCAGTTCACGACATACATTCTTACAAATGTACTGTTTCTGATGGACACATCCGCCATCTCACTTCCCCACATCCACCACTGCTGGCGGCTCACCTCCAACTGCACAACGCTACGCGCTGTTAACAGCCAACAGCCCAACACTACAATGGCAGACAACAATGCAAACTAGCCACAGACTGCACACAGCCCAGCCAGTGATTTTCATACTGAGCGCTACGTGGCGTTACCAACATAAAAACCTAAACAGCCTACATACGTAGCCCCCATGCTCCTCACAAAAAATTTTGCAAATTGTTTTGGGTAGTGGTCAATACATATTTGAAAAATTTTTTCTTAATTACAATAACAAAGAAATCAAATGCACACACTTATTGATACAATGTTGGTCAACAGCTACAATTTTCTCACAGTCCATAAAGACAGTCCTGATCATTCATCACAGTAAAATTGCAGTGTTTTTTTTTCTCAAAGTCTGAGCAGTAAAAGAAAATGCACACGAAAGTAATGGATTTCCATGCAGTCTTGAAGAAGTAGTGTCGTCCTTCCAATGGAAAGACAGTGCTGACTCTTGACAGGCAGACAGGTAATGAGCCACAACAGAGTAAACCCACAGCAGAGTCAGTCGAAGTTTTGAAGAATATTGGTAGGTAGGTCATCAAAGAGCAGACCCACTGTATTCCTGGTAGAGGTTACGGTATTGATGGGCCACCAGAGGTGCAGACCCACTATAGTCCTTGTAGAAATAATGGTATTGGTGGGTCATCAAAGGTGTAGACCCACTGTAGTCCTTGTAGAGATAATTGTATTGATGAGTTATCAAAGGTGTAGACCCACTGTAGTCCTTGTAGAGATTTCTAGCAGCCATCTGTTGCGACTGTGCAGGTGCACAATCACCATCGAAAGTCTTGCGGAGAATATCGCAAGTCCATAAACCACCACTTGTGCACGCACAAAGTTTTTGGAATTGTCCTTAGAACCAGCAATGCTGTTAATCAGTCCCTTGCTGAATTATTAACACAAGTCCTAACACTATCAGTCCCTACTTCTCGCATATTGTCTATATACTATGACCAACAGAAGTGAGTGCAGTGAAATGTAACTTACAAGTTACTTAATTTGATGAACTGGTGTCAATTACTATTTTATAACATAAGAATACAATAACAAAGGTACAAAATTCATCATTAAAAACATAATAATACAGATAACATATGTAGTAAAACAGGCTTTACAAAAGAATCGAAATAACATACACATCAGTGTTACAGGAATTATGACAGAAGTAGATACATAAAATAATGTAAACAGTTTTCGAAACATGAGCATTGAAACAGAACAGAATTAATAATGTTTAAACATCTTTACAAAGTGAATAACATATTATTAATGCAAATTATATTTGAGGATAACAGTATTCCTCATCATAGTGAATGTACCTTAGTACTAGAAAAATTCTACAACATAAATCGTATTAGCTAAACACATAAAGACAGGAAGAACACAATTACACAAGGGAACACAAACACATAGTGGGATTACACAAAAGGAAAGGACAGGGTTTGTTTTACTGCAGTATTTTGCATGGAGATCTCCCTTCGTTCATCATTACTCCCAAAAAGTCATATCTAAGCCTGCTTTCTGTGTTCTGTTCACATCCTCTTTCAAAAATAGTTTTTCTCCACTGTACACTACTTTTTTGGCCAAACCATTTTCTTATAGCTTCTCAATGCATTTCTTCCAATTCATCATAGATAGTTTCTTATATAGTCTACCCCCTCTTAAGCTAACTTAAATCTACTGAGCTCAGATACATATACCAAGTGACGAGGCGATGCAGCAGCACATAACAAATTAACACAAAAAGCAATGACAAAAAAATGGAAATTGGCAATGCAAGCAGCATAAATTAGCAAAGGAAATGCAATATGACAACTAATATAAGGCAATGCGCAGCAAACAAGAAAAATAAATCCATAGTAAAACTGGTTTAACAGAGTAATACAAAGTCAAATTCAGTAACATTATGCCTGGCAAACAGCAGGAGCAAATGCAATAACTTATATCTAAACCTGACAAAGCTCAAGCAGAAAAATATTACAGTAAAAATGGCCATGTTTAATACCTATGTCACATATTAACACTAGAGTGATGCAGCACGAGAACTTACTCTAGCAGAAAAGTTACCAAATTGTAAAAATTTATTTATGCAATTCCTGTGAAGGGAAATGTCTTTTTGTGCTCCCTCATTTTTTTAAGTAGATCATAAAATGGTTATTTACTGGATCTGTAGGCATAAAATATCTGTATTAGTACATCTATTAAATTTTATTTTAACCACTGCTGCAGTGCAGCTAGAAACTAGATATTAAACGAAATGAGCAAATCTCTCAACTAGAAAGACAATAGATGTAAAATGTTTCTCATCATTTCATTAGTCATTTTAGAAAATATCATAAATTAAGAGCTCCACAGTGTAATCATATGTTTTCAAGTTTGAGTGTGTTGTATTTGCGATGCTTTCTACAAAGAAATGTCAATAGCGAGGATAATGGCCTCTTTTTTTCTCCACCTAATGGCTTTCTTTTGTCAGACAACTATCTCTCAGCTGGGTGCCCAAAACTCATTTCGTCAAGGTCACTTACCTTTATTACCGAAATATTTACGACAGCAGTTTCCGCTACAGTGACAGTCTCATATAAAAATATTTTCACAGGTTGAGAATTTGCGTTACAAATGTGTATAAAATAAAATCTTATAAATATAACAGTGTCCAAAAAATTTTCGACAGCATTGTAATACATTCACGCATGTACACACATTTCATAATTCTTAAAGTACGATTCTTGGTTTCCAACATCCTTTTCCACAAATCAGAGTCGCTAACCACTACTCATTATTCCGTACCTTATTATACATATACATATTCGTCGACACTTCTTCAATATTTCATCATAAGAAATACGTAGCATAATCAAATTCCTCATATATGGTAGCATCATCTTATTGATCATAAACATATCTCAAGGGCATAATACACATTGTCTTCGTAATAATATCATAACAACTCAGTCTATTCTCATAATCGTCGTAGCTTCCTCCAATAATTTCAAAACCTAAAAAAATTCTCTGCTCATTTCAATAGTGTCATCTACCTCACACGTACTTTAAAAATCATGATCTCATACCAAATATATCATTCAAAGCTCTCATAGTATCACAATGGTTCCGAAAAATTATGAACAGTTCACAAAGTACAGACAAAATACAATTTCATAAGTGTGAAGTTATCCAACGGTGTAATTGCGTAAACATGTGTCACTGACATAGGAAAAAAAGTGTTTGTTTCTCTCAGTTAAATGATCAGATATCTGTGTGATTCTGTGTTACAGAAATATGGTACCAATGTGTAAAGTTGTATAAGCAAATACCATATTAGCTAGGGCTCCTTGTGCTTGCCAAACACATGGTACACAAAGTAGGCGTGTACCCCCCTGAGGATTAATGTAATTATACCCTCAGGTGTTACAGATTACAGCAATGGAATGAAATGTATCACGGAAAACTTTCTTTGTAATTCAAAAATCTTAAAAAATAAATGGTTTAAGTACAAAATTAATCACTCAAATGCGTGTCCTGTAGCGCTAAATGTGCGTCTTGCTGTAAGTTAATTCTGTGGAAGTGTCGTAGTTATCGTCCCCTGTAAGCAAAGTTCTGCTGAAGTCAATGTACTTACCTCATCATAAACGAAAGTGAGATACTATGCGTATAGATATCTTAGTTATTAAGCTTATTGCCGTGATGAAGTAAGTACTGTACTGCATGTCATGAACTGCTATATATATTATGACTTTTGAACACTGTTAAGGTAAATAAATTGTTTCTTCTCTATCAAAATCTTTCATTTGCTAACTATGCCTATCAGTAGTTAGTGCCTTCAGTAGTTTGAATCTTTTATTTAGCTGGCAGTAGTGGCGCTCCCTGTATTGCAGTAGTTCGTGTAACGAAGATTTTTTTGTAAGGTAAGTTATTTGTGAAACGTATAGGTTAATGTTAGTCAGGGCCATTCTTTTGTAGGGATTTTTGAAAGTCAGATTGCGTTGTGCTAAAAAAATATTGTGTGTCAGTTTAAGCACAGTCATGTACAATTTTTCTAAAGGGACGTTTCAACATGCCTCGCTCAGGCCACGCAGGCGCTGCTGCTGCAGTGGATGACCGCTACCTACTGATTATGGCTCGGAAGAACCCTGACAGCAACGCCACCAAGTTCAATTACGCTTTTAGTGCAGGAACAGGACGTCGTATTACGACTCAAACGGTGCGCAATAGGCTGCCTGATGCGCAACTTCACTCCTGACGTCCATGGCGAGGTCCATGTTTGCAACCAAGACACCATGCAGCGCGGAACAGATGGGCTCAACAACATGCCGAATGGACTGCTCAGAACTGGCATCACGTTCTCTTCACCGATGAGTGTCGCATGTGGCTTCAACCAGACAATTGTCGGAGACGTGGTTGGAGGCAACCCGGTCAGGCTGAACGCCTTAGACACACTGTCCAGCGGGTGCACCAAGATTGAGGTTCCCTGCTGTTTTGGGGTGGCATTACGTAGGGCCGACATACGCCGCTGGTGGTCATGGACGGCGTCGTAACGGCTGTACGAGATGTGAATGCCATCCTCCGACCGACAGTGCAACCATATTGGCAGGATATTGGCGAGGCATTCGTCTTCATGGACGACAATTTGCGCCACCATCGTGCACATCTTGTGAATGACTTCCTTCAGGATAACGACATCACTCGACTAGAATGGCCAGCATGTTCTCAGGACATGAACCCTGTCGACATGCCTGGGATAGATTGAAAAGGGACGTCTATGGACGACGTGACCCACCAACCACTCTGAGGGATCTACACCAAATCGCCGTTGAGCAGTGGGACAATCTGGACCAATAGTGCCTTGATGAACTTACGGATAGTATCCCACGACGTATACAGGCATACATTAATGCAAGAGGACGTGCTACGTGGGTATTGGTGGTACCGTTGTGTACAGCAATCTGGGCCACCACTTCTAAGGATCTCGCTGTTTTGTGGTACAACATGCAATGTGTGATTTTTATGAGGAATAGAAAGTGTGGAAACGATGTTTATGTACATCTCTATTCCAATTTTCTATACAGGTTCCTGAACTCTCGGAACTGAGGCGATGCAAAAAAAAATTTAGATGTATGTATTAATCGAAGGATAGAGTAAATTGGAGTGGCCGTTCTGAGGGAAGGTCAGTTAGGGTTCCGAAGAAATTCTCTAGGTGGTAGTCACCCTGGCACTTCTATTAGAAGACAGGTTAACGAAAAGCTAATCTACATTTATATTATTTGTAGAGTTAGAGAAATCTTTTGGAAATGTTGAGTGGATTACACTCTTTGAGATCCTGACTGTAGAAGCGATAAAATACAGGGAACGAAATCCTTTTACAACTGATACCTAAACAAGAATACAGTTACAAGAGCCCAAGGACATGAAAGGTAAGCTTAATCTTTGTTGATGTATAATGGACTCTGGGACAACGGCAGACATGTATTTCTTGATACTATAATTTATCATTAGCCGTATGTATTGTAGAAATTTATTTTATGAACTTCTTATATGCAACCAGTTACGGCATTACATTGATGTCACCTTCAGGCTCCATACGTCACAGTCGTAAAAACGCTATACACGGAAGGAGCCATATAACTGGATCCGTGAATCAAATCGCTATGCAACAGCTCTTGGTGGCCTGGGCTTGTGACCTGGGCTTGTGAGCCCAGACGTGTCAACACGAACTGATACTAAACGGTTATTAGCTGTGGGATTACGGGCATCCATATGTTTATCACACCTTCCACTTAAGCCACAGCATCGACTTGCACTGCTCGACTGTTGCCGTCAGAGAATGATTTGGTCCTCAGCGATGACAGCAGATTCTGCTTGCACGCAATCGATGGTCATTCGCACGTACGACGCGGACCATATGAGCGCTGTTTCGTAGAGTGAATTTGTCCAAGACATGATGACCCAACCAAAGGCGTTATGGTCTGGGGTGCGATTAGCTACAACTCTCGTTCACATTTGTGTTTCTGGAGGAGACGCTATCCAGCACTCGGTACGTGAAGAACGTTGTTAGACCCGTTCTTTTGCGGTTATTGCAACCCCGGAAGGTGATTTGTTGTTCCAACTGGATAATGCTCGCCCACACAGTGCTCGTGATATCCAGTGTGCTCTCTGTAAGACGTGTAGAGAACACAGAACTGGCCAACACGATCTCCAGACTTCTCTCCTATCGAGTGCATGTGGGATATGATGGAACAAGAAGTGACTTGTGTGACTCGTAAGCCAGTACCCTTGCAGACCTGCATGAACAGGTCGAGCAGTCGCTCATAACGTATCCCAGGGCAATATCCACCATCTATACGATCGACTGGATACCAGAGTCCATCTGCATAGCCGCCTGTGGAGACCACACCAGGACTGATACTGCAGCTTAACCCTTTCAGACCTGCATTCCTTCTGAAGGATTGAAAATTTTTCTTTAGTTTTTTTTTTAATATTCTAGAGGCAAGACTTAAAAAAAAGTATGTACACGTTTTCGAAACATACTTCGTAAGCTTTGCTCCATTTTATGAACTAAAATAACTAATTAAAAATATTCTCTAATTTAATCAATAGTAAAATGTTCATTCATTAATTACCGTGCAAAGTAGCAATAACAATAATTATCCAGTGCAATATAACGAATCAACCACGTCCATAATTTTGGTGGTCACGAGCTGCTGTGCACAGCTACAATTAGTTGCTGAGTTTTTAATAGTGATGGCGAACAGTTGGCAGAACTTGCCAATAATGGAAAGATAAACATTCGCAAATGTGTACCTTAGTTTTCCATTGGTAAAAAATACTTCTGTTGCACGTAAAACACGTTTACAATTAATGTACCCAATGGTAGCCAGATCGTCTGAAAGAGTTAAACCAGTTAATGAAGGCAACTTCACCGATCCAGATTTTATACCAGTTAGATTCCTTTCAGAATATACTAATATAATAGCTCGGCAGAAGATCCGTACGTGAAGAAGGGAAAGTTGCACAGGTTACTCGAATACTCAAGAAAGGAAAGAGACGTAATCAGATGAATTATTGACTGATATCACTGACGTCGAGTTACAGTAAGATTTAAAAAAAAATGTTATGTGTGAGCATCAGCAGTTACCTCGAGGAAGGCGGCCGCGGTGGTCTCGCGGTTCTAGGCGCTCAGTCCGGAGCCGCGCAACTGCTACGGTCGCAGGTTCGAATCCTGCCTCGGGCATGGATGTGTGTGATGTCCTTAGGTTAGTTAGGTTTAAGTAGTTCTAAGTTCTAGGGGACTGATGACCGCAGATGTTAAGTCCCATAGTGCTCAGAGCCATTTGAACCATTTTAACCTCGAGGAAAACGATCTGTTGGAACACAGTCAACACGGTCTCAGGAAATGTTGTTCTTGTGAGAAAGAGCCAGCACTTTATTCTCATGAAATATTAACTGCTATCGACAGGTGATCTCAAGTTGATGCACCGGGCAAACAGCCGAAGTAGCAAATTTCAGTTTTATCGACATACTTCGGGCCGTGACTCCTTTTCAAATCATCCAGATAACCAACATAATATTTTCCAAAATATAAGAGCCATGTCAAGATAGCAAACACGTACGTACAATAAAGTAGACTGATGTCGGAGCACGCACCATCTGGCTTCTTTTTCAAGTGTTCACGCGATTCGTTTCATGTCAGTCGCCGTGCAGCTCATAACATGATCTAACATTATATTTGATTGGATTTATTGCTGGATTTTGACTCTTCGTACTTGAAAAGCCCTGATAACAGAGACCAGCATTTTAAATTATGTATACAATTATGTGCACTAACAGAATATTTTTATTGGACAAATATGTGCTCGCTTAATTATTTAGTGTTTTTCCAACATAAAATTTTAGTCACACGTACAGGGTGATTATAATTGAAGTTAACTTTCAAAACGCTGTAGAAATAAGACCACTGGTCGAAACGACTTCAAATTGCAACAGAATACTATCGCAGAAGAGGGAAACAGTATGGCAGAAGAAAAAAATAGTGTGAGAATTGATGAGCAGATGGCGCTGTATGTGTCAGAATGCGTAAATGAAAACACCTGTCATGAGCACGACCCACTAAAATTGGTACAAACACACCGAATACACAGCTTTTATTCGTTTCACGCCTGCGATGTTCTCCATGACTGTGTCAATGCAGGATCGCGGTCTGATTGTAAAGCTGTATTACAAGAATGATGACTGTGCACACGTCGATCTGCAGAAGTTCCGAACACTGAAGGGTTTGAAAAAAGGCGTTGGTCCGACGACTGCCGTGGGTCTGAAGAAAATGATTCGGAAATTCTGAAGTACGGGTTCTTTTGTTGTGCAACATGGTAGGGGGAGGAAACGAAACGATTCGACGTCAGTGCGAGCCAGGGCTACGTCAGTGAAGGAGGAGAGGAGTGGTCATGTGCAAACGTATACTGCACGGAGAATTGCCCGAACATTGGACATACCCGTGAGCATTGTGCGTAAAATCCTACGAAACGTCCTTCTTTGCTATCCATTCTAAATTACCCGTGTGCACTAGTTATTCCTGCTGACCTGCCAGCAAGAGAGACCTTTGCTTTAGAACTTCTTGCTCGCGTGGAATAGGACAATAATTGGCCGTGGAAGATTTTGTGGACAGACGAAGCGCACTTCCATTTGACAGGATATATCAATACACAGAATTGTCGAATATGGGCAACGGAAAATCCACACGCAAATCAAACAGTACCTCTTCATCCTGAGAAGGTCACTGAGTGGACAGCACATTGAACATTCTTTTGCGCCAGTCACACGGAAATTAATTATCAGATTTGATTTTGATTGATGCTTTTTATGCGGTTTTCTCATCAAAACAATTTTAAAAGTCCATTTTTCCCATCCGACGTGATATTACCTTCCCGTTTTGGCTGGGGTTACGTAACTAATAGTATTACACCTGTACATCCATGCACACTGAGTAGTACAGATCAGTTTGGATCCCGTATAAACATAGAAACACGTGAGGCAATAGTGACCCTACGACTTATTTTATAAGCTAGATTAAGGGAAGGCAAACCTACGTTTCTAGCATTTGTATACTTAGAGAAAGCTTTTGAAAATGTTGACTGGAATATTCTCGTTCAAATTTTGAGCATGGTATGGGTAAAATACAGGGAACGAAAGGCTATTTACAATTTGTACAGAAACCAGATGGCAGTTATAAGAGTCGAGGGACATGAAAGGTTCAAATGGCTCTGAGCACTATGGGACTTAACATCTGTGGTCATCAGTCCCCTATAACTTAGAACTACTTAAACCTAACTAACCTACGGACATCACACACATCCATGCCCGAGGCAGGATTCGAACCTGCGACCGTAGCAGTCGCGTGGTTCTGGACTGAGCGCCTAGAACCGCTAGACCACCGCGGCCGGCGGGACATGAAAGGGAAACAGTGGTTGGGAAGGGAGTGAGACAGGGTTGAGCCACTCCCCGATGTTATTCAATCTGTATTTTGAGCAAGCAGCGAAGGAAACAAAAGAAAAATTCGGAGTAGGTATTAAAATCAATGGAGAAGAAATTAAAACATTGAGGTTCGCCGATGACATTGTACTTCTGTCAGAGACAGCAAAGGACTTAGAAGAGCAGTTGAACGGATGGATAGTGTCTTGAAAGGAGGATATAAGATGAACATCAACAAAAGCAAAACGAAAATAATGGAATGTAGTCGAATTAAAACGGGAAACGAGACTCTTAAAGTAGTAAAGGAGTTTTGCTATTTGGGTAGCAAAATAACTGATGATGGTCGAAGTAGAGAGGATATAAAATGTAGACTGACAATGGCAAGGAAAGCGTTTCTAAAGAAGAGAAATTTGTTAACATCAAGTATAGATTTAAGTCTCAGGAAGTCGTTTCTGTATTTGTATGGAGTGTAGCCAGGTATGGATGTGAAACATGAACGATAACTAGTTTGGACAAGAAGAGAATATAAGCTTCCGACATGAGGTGCTACAGAAGAACGCTGAAGATTGGATGGGTAGAACATATAACTAATGAGTAGGTATTGAACAGGAGTGGGGATAAGTTTGTGCCACAACTTGAGTAGAAGGAGGGATCGACTGGTAGGACATGTTCTGAGGCATCAAGGGATCACCAATTTAGTATTGGAGGGCAGCGTGGAGGGTAAAAATCGTAGAGGGAGACCAAGAGATGAATACACTAAGCATATTCAGAAGGATATAGGTTGCAGTAGGTACTGGGAGATGAAGAAGCTTGCTCAGGATAGAGTAGCATGGAGAGCTCCATCAAGCCAGTCTCAGGACTGGAGACCACAACAACAACAACACAGTAGGTACTGGCAGATACGGGCCCGGTAGCTTATAACTTGCATTTAGATTGTGCAGCAGAAACATTGTATGTTATTTGGGTTTAGCAAAGGCTTTTTTCCCTTACATTTTTGGCGAAAATGGGAGTGCGGCCTCTGTGCATATGAAAACGGACAGATGGCCCACCCTTTCTTTGGGACAAATGCCGTGACGCTTGCAACATTGAGAGTAGTACATACATTTTTGTTTCACAGAAAAAATGCCGAAAAACGCACTAGGAGAACAGATAGGGAAAATGGACCGCAAAGGATCTAATAGAGGCGGTGAGACTAGTCGAAGAGGAGGATAGTCCTAAAACCAAAGCAGCTCGAATGAAAAATATATCAGAACGTACATTAAGAAGAAGACTTGCTTTGCACAATTTCAAGAAAACATGGTGTGGACCATCATCACACTTCTTTGACTACGCAGAGAGGAAATTAGTTGCCCATGTAAAGAAATGGCAAGCATGTGACTTTGCTCTCAAAACGTCAGACGTCAGGCAAATAGCTTTCAATTTAGCGTGTCAGATATGACTACAAAATAAATTCAATCGAGAAAGAAACGTGTGGGGAACGATTGACTTCTCTCATTTTTAGAACGCAATGCAGACTTAAGCATCAGATCAGCGCAAGGTCTTTCTGTTGCCAGAGCGACTGGAATAAATAGAGACGAAGCCAATTCTTACTCTGATCTGCTGACAAAAACGTTGACAGAAAACGGGCTTTTGGATAAGATTTGGATAAACCAGGTAGTATCTACAACGTAGACAAAACTGGTTTACATTTAAGCAATGAGTATCGGAAGGTTGTGGCGGCAAAAGGAATCAGAGATGTCAGAGTTATTACTTCTGCTGTAAAAGGAGAGACAATAACAGCGAAGAAAATTTCTTATAGATTATTGAATTTGCAAAGGGGTAAATAAAAAATAAGACGCTGAAGACAAGCTGCAGCCAGGATTAGTTGTTGTTACGCTAAGAGAATCCGCTTATGTCCACAATGATATTTTCAAGGATTGGTTCCAAAACCATTCCTCTCTAGAAAGGCACCTGGCTCTGTTCTGCTTCTGCTAGATGGTCATGCCTCTCGTATGAGTTCTGTCACTCTTTTGGATCTTTCTGTTGAAAACGAAGTGTAGATAATTTGTCTGCCCACTCATACGACACACCTTTACAACCACTAGACCGATCATTTTTCAAGGCCTCGAAATCTTACTTTAAAGAGACTCGTCATTCATGAATTGTAGGTAAAGCAAAAAAAGACAGAAAAATTACAAAGCAGCAGTTTGGACAGTTGATCTTCATAACATGCACTCATGCTGCAATTGCCCAGGTTGGTGTATCCGGATTCTGAGTTACTGGAATTCTCCCACTTGGTATACCAGTAATTTATAACCATGCATTTGTTTCAGACATTAATGATATTGAGAGTAAATTCCAAACTACTGAAGATGTCTCTCGTGATTTGACTCCAGATCAGCCATCAACATCGCCCTTCTGAAACAAATTTGTTAACAGTCCGCCCTTCTTGGGGTACTGTTCGACCAACTGCACAAAGCTATTCCAGTGTACATGACAACTTAGTGATTCCTCATGGAATAACTGCATCAAAATTGCTAGAAAACAGATTTCACCTGTTGATGCACTACTTCAGAGATGTAAAAAAAAAAAAAAAAAGAGTCAGCAACGAATCTAGCGTGCGACGAGTTTACAGTAACAAAAAAAAAAGAAAATCACTGAAGGAAAAAAGAAAGTACAAGCCTATGCACTAAAAAATGTAGCAGCTAAAATAAATCAAATACCCAAAAACCAGAGGAAAAGACTGCCGGAGAAGAATCTATTTGGGTACACAACTTCAGAAGAAAATGATATTTCCTGACGCAATAGTTCCTTCGATGAATCAAATTTTGAAGAAAACGAATGTGTGGAGTGCCTTGAACTTTATTAAGAAACTTGTCTAACTCTGATTAGATTCAGTGTGTTGGATGTTCTAGGTGGCTTCATGAATCACACACTTTCTATGACAAAGTGTGTTGTTTGTGTGGACGATTTCAAAATAAACTTGATAAACAAAAATCAAATCGAATGTAATTTTCAGTATCTTTTGCAGTTGGCCTTCTGTCGCTCCCTTCTTGAAATTTACAAGTCATTGTATATTATAAGGATGTTCATTTATTACAAAGTTTCTTGTATTACTACAATTTCTGTGACAATAGAAAACTTTCAAACTACCAATCTTGCCTAAATTTTATGCTATTTTAATGCGATCGAAGTGCTTCTATAATGATAAAAATGAATTTGAAAAAAAGATGCGGCGTCTGTCCCGCATATACCTGATGTGTAGTTTGTCAAACTTTCTGACTATGTCGTATTCAGTGTACTGTGCTCACTCGGGAGGATGATAAACGACGAGATTTCCGCAACAGGTGATTTTATTAATACAAGGTTGACCGCGTTCTGGGTGCTGAGTGTAACGCTCCAGTAGCATCATTGCTTCAGTTACCGGGTGCATTTTTCCGTGTGTGAGTAAAAAATGTGTGTGAAATCTTATGGAACATAACTGCTAAGTCATCAGTCCCAAAGCTTACACACTACTTAACCTAAATTATCCTAAGGACAAACACACACACCCATGCCAGAGGGAGGACTCGAACCTCCGCCGCGCAGGGACCAACCGCACAGTCCATGACGGCAGCGCCCTAGACCGCTCGGCTAATCCCGCGCGGCCGTGTGTGAGTAAGACAAAATTTGTAAACTTTTAATCTTGCAGAATAATTCAGTTATAATTGCAGCCTATGTGCAATTTTTGTTTGAAATCTTCTATAGTTTGGGAAAGAGTACAATTTTATTTTTCTGTAAATTGGAATTTTCGTCCGCAATCAATATGTGTAACATTACTTGCATGTTAGAATAAACCATATGCATATGTTGATGTGTACGTGTGCGTGCGCGTGTGTGTGTGTGTGTGTGTGTGTGTGTGTGTGTCTGTGTGTGTGTGTTTTAGTTCTAAAAATCTTTAATTATTATTGTAAATAAATTGATTTTCTTAATAAGATTGTATATTCTAGCTATCAATACTTTTATCTTTGTTTTGTGCCACCACATTCTGGCCAGGCGTGATCTTATGTTGTACGCAAACATTTCTGAGCCGTGGCTGCCTCATGCTATGCGCTGGATTAAACCTTCGTTGCTATTCTGTGTTTAGTCTCCAGCGGTTATCACGGTTATGCTGTTATCATCTCTTTCCGCGGGTGGCAGCAGCGGTGTGTATCGATATTCGTAACTTGGACTACCTTTGACCTGGCGCTTATAGTTTCCGGCTGGACGGTGTGCGACCAGTCGGTCGGTTGGCGTGGAGCAGCGAGGAATTCTCCGCGGGAAGTAGTTTGGCCGGAGCCGCTGGCTCTCTCTACGCAGTGTCGGAACGTGTGGGGCTGTTCCCGTTGCTACGAAGTCCATGGTTCACCGACCCTGGACACGGAAGATGAATTTTTATTTAATCTACCAGCAGGTCAAGACTGTTCACATTGTGTCGTTTGGAGTTCGTCGTCGGCTGTTGAGGTGATCAAGCGAGCAACAATGTGGTTTACAAGTTGGAAAATTCTAGCCACCCTCCGGTGGAGTTTTACTGTATTTGGTTATTTGAATTGAAGTGCACAAGCGGAATCTTCTGCCTTGTGGCCGTTAACATTCCGGTTACCTGCTCTGGCCCTTGATGTAAATTTTAGGCAGTGTAGTTCCCTCATCGTGTTGTTGCTGTCCAGTACGGTGTGTAGTTTTACAACTCCATGTATGATTGGTATTGGGCGCCAATATCTTCTACTTTGTTCCGTTGAACTTCCTATTGTGACTTGGTCTGGTGAAGTGGAAGTTGCCTGTCTCACCAAAGCGAACGTTAGTGTTTGAATTCCAGGCCGACCCTCGAACATCTAAGACCCCTTGGGTGTGCTGCCTTTTTTTAAATTTGTTCTTGTTGTTTGTACTTGTATGGCTTCTAGCCGATTTTTTTTAATTAAGATTATTTTGCTCTTAAGGTGTAAGATTCCTTAGGCCTTCAGCCTAATTTAAAGAACTGTTTCACGTAAGACCTTCGGCGTTTTAAAGGTTTGCGAGTACAAAATAAATGCCCAGTCTTTTGAAGCGGTAACGTCCGTCAAGTATCTGGGTGTGACTGAAATGGCTCTGAGCACTATGGGACTAAACATCTGAGGTCATCAGTCCCCTACAACTTAGAAGTACTTAAACCTAACTAACCTAAGGACATCACACACATCCATGCCTGAGGCAGGATTCGAACCTGCGACCGTAGCGGTCGCGCGGTTCCAGACTGAAGCTCCTAGAACCGCCTCGCCCACACCGACCGGCCTGGGTGTGACTATTCGAAATGATCTCAGAAGGAATGATCAGATTACACAAGTAACGGGTAACGTGAACTCTAGACTGCGGTTTATTGGTAGAATCCTGAAGCGATGCAGTACTTCAACAAAGGAAATATCTTACAATACGTTGGTTCGTCCAGTCTTGGAGTATTGTTCGTTGGGACCCTTACGAGTTGAGTCTGATTCAAGAGACTGAGAAGTTCCAAAGAAGAGCGGCTAGATTCGTGACTAATACATTTAGCCATCGCGAGAGCGTTACAAATATAGAAAGTTTAAAGTGGGACGCACTTGCAGATAGACGGATTGCTAAACAGAAAGGGCTGCTCACTAAATTCTGAAATCCGATCTTCACCGTGGATGTAGAGCATATATTATTACCACCAACTTTCAGATCGCGCAATGATCACCATTCAAAGATAAGGGAAATAAGATCTCGTACTGAGGCGTTCAGACAGTCGTTTTTCCCTCGCGCGATCCGCGAGTGGTGAGGGGGAGTGGGTGGGGGAATTATGACTTTCGCGGGAATTGTGGCTTCCACCACACACCGCTTGGTGGCTAGCGGAGTATATATGTAGAGGTAGATGTAGAAAGTTTTAAAGCTGAAGAATTATAAGTGTTGGGCTTTCAGCCGATTTTGAGTTTGAGTTGTTTTGCTCCTAGGGCCTTCAGCCAAGTTCGAAGAACCGTTTCACGTAAGGCCTTTGGCATTTTAAAAATTATAATGTTGTGAATTTTAAGTGTTAGGCCGTCAGCCCATTTGAATTTAACTTGTTTGCTCTTGAAGTGTCTGATTCTTTGGGCCTTCAGCCTAAATAAAGAACTGTTGTAAGATGAGGCTTACCTTTGAAATTTTGATTTTGCTTGCGTTTTAAGTTATTGGCCTCCAGCCATTTTTAAATTAAAGTGGTTTTCAGCTGGTAATTAAGTCCCAAAGATCAAAGCTGTGTGCTTAAAAAAAATTTTTTTTCGCGCTCTTGTAATGTTTGATCAAATAATGAAGTTGTATGTTCGAGTGTAACTTAAAGCCCCTTATTTTGGCCCCTTTCCACAATTTACACTACCTGCCCTGTACTGCGGGCTAAGCTGGGCGTCTCAATTTCGTATTACAAAGTTTTCTTTGTGTACTATGAAAATGCACATTTTGTTGGGTAGGTTGGCTGGTTCGTGGAAGGGGAAGAAACGACCCACCCGATTAGGGAAGCACGAGGAAGAAAGTCGGCCTTGCCCTTTTAAAGGAATCATCCCGTCATTTGCCTGAAGTGATTTAGAGAAATCAAGGAGTACCTAAGTCAGAACAGCCGGCCTCGGGTTTGAGCCCGCGTCCTCCTGAATTCGAGTCCAGTGTGCTAACCACTGCACCACCTCAATCGGCGCATTATAAATGATACGTAGCAATTAGGAACATAGTGAAAACAACTTTTTCCCATCCTATCACTATACTTGGCCAGTTACTCAGTGGCTATTTTGTTTTCTTACATGTTGTATTTTAGAGCACTAAGATATGATTTATTTTTTTATTTAGCATTTGATTATGGTAAATAGAGTTTGTAGAATCATTAGAGAGCCTTAGGACCACAATTACTATCGGTAAATTCTGAAACTTTCTCGGGTAGGTCTAAATTAATTGTGTTGAAAAGCAATAATCAACAGTCAGTACGATCAATTATCAGTATGATCAATTACAGTTTTCCGATGTACAAAATGATAGTTATATTCTTCCACCATTATTAAGTTCTAGCTAAGATGACACATCACTGGGAAACACATGAGAAATCAGATGGTGATTATTCACTCTGTGACTCAAAATAGAAGTAATCGCAGAAAGGATTGTTAACATCCTTAACGTTATACTCTTAAGAGAAAAGAATAAAAAAACTACCACGAAGGAACTCGGTAGATGTCATGTATATATACACACAAAGAAATAATTACAATTTCAGAAAAAATGGAAGATTTATTAAAGAGATACAGCTTCACAAGTCAATAAAGCGTTGGTACACCTCTGGCCCTTATACAAGCAGTTGATTCGTTTTTGCACTGGTTGGCGGAGTTGTTGGATGCCCTCTGGAAGGACATCGTGCAAAATTCTGTCCAACAGGTGCGACAGATTGTCATAATTCCGAGATACTTGAAGGGTCCTGGTCATAATTCTCGAAAAGTTATCAATTGCGGAGAGATCCAGCTACCTTTCAGGCCAAGGTAGGGTTTGGCAAACACTAAGCAGAAACTGTCTTGTTGAAATGTAAGCCCAGGTTGGCTAGCCATGAAGGGTAACAAAACTGTGCGTACAGTTTCGGAAACTAATTGTTGTTCTTGAAGTGTACCGTGGATGATAACCAAATGGATCACGTTATGAAAAGGAAAGGCACGCCGGACCATCACTTCTGGTTGTCGGGCCGTTTGGAAGGCGACATTTACTATGATATCCCACCACTGTCCTGAGCTTCTCCAGGTACGCTTTCAGCTTGGAATCTCTTTGACTGGAGTGTAATTGTCTTCAGTAATTTGTCCCTCTCCGAATTGAGCCCGACTGACCGGGAAAGATGTGTCTGGAGATGCCCCAGACAGCGGTGATTTACCAGTCTGACTGTCGCCCGCCATACCATCCCACAACCAAGAGTGATGGTCTGGGGTGCATTTCTTTTCATAGCAGAGCCCATTACTGTGCAGTGGTCCGTAGACAATATTCTGTGTCGTTTTGTTGCCCTTCACAGTAAGCCATTCTGGTCTTACATATTGCCAGAGTATCTACTGCTTGTCTTCGTGTTTGCTACACCACTCCTTGGTCTGAATGGTCGCCGGGTCACTTCCCAGATGCGAACGTTTGGATTATTTTTGGTAACTGCAGCCCTGACTTGAGGTGGCTGATTAAACTATAGGCCAGGTTGCCAATAATGAAACTGCCGTTGTGATCTGTTCAGATATATTTTTCGTTGCATAGGTTCCTTCAAGTATCTAGAGATTCTGATGACCTAGCGCCAACTGCTTACATAAGGGCCACAGTTGGACGAACGCACTATTGACTTGCGCAACGTGTGAAGCCCTTTCTGTTGAATAAATCATCAAGTGTTTCTGAAACTCTAATTATTTGATCATTTGTTTATCCGTTTGTCAACTTCCATCGCTCCATCACAGTCAGATAATTCCTTCGAGATCTATCGTATTTTTCATCTTAGGGTATATCTTAAGAGGGGGGGATGCCATTGTAACACCATAATATGAGGAAATAAAAGTTACACAAACAATGTATAACTGAAGTATTTCTGCAGAAATTTTAGGTGTTTAACTGTCATTGTGACAGTTGATAGGTGTCATGAATCATTTACATTTGAAATTATCTAATCTGAGGGTTCATTGTCTCTCATACCGAACAGAAGACTGAAAATGAATTTGGTTGTATGTTTCCAATATCTGTCACCAGTTCAGACAATGTATTAGTTTTTGTTGTATGTCTGGTCAACATAGTATTTTAGCCACAAGTCTTTGCGCAGTTTTAGGGGTGATCAGGCTATTTTCGGTACATTGCCTCATTAGGCCTGAAAATGCTGTCTTCTATCTGGTTAGGGTGTTACTTTCTCAGCCACATTTGTTTTATGACAATGTAGACATGGAAATACACTCATGCTCATAAATTAAGGATAATGCTGATACATGGTGAAACAACGCCCTGGTGGGTGGTTTGCGGATTTAAATCACCTCAGGGTATGACCACACGGTGCATTTGACCTGCGGTCGCCGCACGGTGGCGCTGGCAGCAGTCCACATCCGCACAGGTGTGTTGGTGCATGTCAGAGTACGGTGCAGCGAGTAAGTGTGCAGACGTTTTCAGACGTGCTAATGGTGACTGTGTGTTGAAAATGGCTCAAAGAACACACATTGATGACGTTATGAGGAGTAATATACTAGGGCGACTGGAGGCTGGTCAAACACAGCAGGTCGTAACATGGGCCCTCTGTGTGCCACAAAGTGTAATCTCAAGATTATGGCAACGATTCCATCAGACAGAAAACGTGTCCAGGCGCTACAGTACGGGACGTCCACAGTGTACAACACCACAAGGAGACCGTTATCTCACCATCAGTGTCCGCAGACGGCCATGAAGTACTGCAGGTAGCCTTGTTCGGGAATTCACCGCAACCACTGGAACAATCGTCTCCAACTCACAGTCTACAGACGACTGAGCAGACACTGTTTATTCGATCGGAGACCTGCAAGGTACATTCCACTGACCCCTGGTCACACGAGAGCCTATAAAGCCTGGGGTCAAGAACACAGTACATGGTCATTGGAACAGTGCTGCCAGATTGTGTTCACGGACGAGTCCAGGTATAGTCTGAACAATGATTTTGCCGTGTTTTTATCTGGCGTGAACCAGGAACCAGATATCAACCCCTTAATGTCCTTGAAAAGGACCTGTATGGAGGTCATGATTTGATGATGCGGTGTGGGATTAAGATTGGTGCACGTACATCCCTGCATGTCTTTGACAGAGGAAGTGTAACAGGTCAGGTGTATCGGGACATGTTGCACCAGTATCTCCGCCTTTTCGGGGATGCTGTGGGTCACACCTTCCTCCTGATAAATGATAACGCACGGCCCCACCGAGCTGCCATCGTGGAAGAGTACCTTGAAACACAAGATATGAGGCGAATGGAGTGGCCAGACTGTTCTCCAGATCTAAACCCCGTTGGCTTCCTACCGTACAGCTAGTGGGCCACTTTGGTACTTGTGTATATCTATCGTATTATTAACGGAGGACATAAATTTTCGGAATGGGTCTGCGATCATTGTGGAATACTGCGAGTATGGCCGTCTAGAACGGTTAATACACGTGTATAAACTGAGAAATCATTATCACTTTTTTAATAGCCCATTGGTCTATCGTTTAATCTCTGGAACGGAAAACAGCAACAATGTTGCTTGACAAGAATTCTAAAAATTATTGGTAGCTGTTCGGATACACACTGCACCACATGTCTAAGCACAGCTTACACAGATCCCGTAAATTATGCGCCGGTGGCTTTTGGACGCAAGATGGCCTCAGATAGCGCCCCAGGTAAGTTACATCGAGATCAGATCACGCCATTTTGCTGGCCCAGACGTCATCTTGACCGCAGTTAAAGTATTCTGGGTTTCTGACGCTAATTGTTACCCCACTGGAAGATGTGATAGTCGTCGGTGAAGGTGTCAAGCATAAAGTGATGCAGATAGGAGGTAATAATATTTATGTAGTGAACAGAGGTCATAGGACCGTCTGTTGATACCGCAGGTCCCATGGAAGCCCAGGTGGATGTCCTCACCGTATAATACTGAACGCATCGGTTTTCATCCGTTGTGCGGTGCATGTTTCCAGTAGCCTTTTGCCTGGTTGGAGGCTTGTCCAGACGTGACCATCGAACTGTTGTATCAGGCCCCACGTGCGCGCAGCAGAGTGCTCCGGAATAGTTGTGCCTGCACCAGCGCTGGACTCTCTGGCTCTGCCAGGGATCGCCGCATATCCTGCATTAGAGAGGGGCCCAACCTTCACACTGTGTGATGAGGCTTGGGTGACCAACACGTGGTCGCTTTCTCGTTGTTACATTGTCCTTCAACCACTTTCCACAGATACTCTTGGTAGTAGAACGTGAGCAGTCGGCCAGCGTTCTCCGAGATGTTCGTTCCCAGGAACTGGCCATAACAGTCTGTCTTTTGTGAAATTCGCTTATGTCAGTGGATTTCTCCATTCGCGGCCCGTGTCGTCGCAAGAATGATTCTGCATTTGCTTCTCCTCCACCTTATACCAGATGGTTATAACTGAAGTGCAGCTACTCTTGAATATCTAGTGTAGACTGTAATTATAGTATGGCACTAAACGTGCTAAATATTGTTATACGTTAATGCGAACCGATTTACGCTGGAAAAAATATTAGTTCCAGTTTTGGACATCAGGTGAAAATATGGCGCTGTGAATGCAAGATAGACGTAGAGGAACATTGCCACATGTAATGGATTAGAAACAGGACGTCAGCCGAAACGATTAAGCAAATGGGAAAGGAGTAATGTTAATTTTATTATTAACAGCCACTCATACAGTCTGTTCAATATGAGCACAGGAGGTGTCGGCTAGGTGCTGTACAGCCAAAGATATTCTCCAGATGGCCAAAAATAGAACTAATTTTTTAAGCGAAAATCGGTTCCATATTACCATATCTTTTAACTTTGGCTGCCATACGATAGTTACAGTTCACATTTGACCTCCGCGAGTAACTGCACTTTAATTACAATCGCTCGGTATTTTACCTGCCGCGGAATGATGTCTGAGTACCACCAGTTGGTGGGTGGTATCTGTAGTGTTGTGACTCATCAGTGTATAGCTTTCTATTTTGATGAGTTTATGCAACTGTCATAATCACATCAAAACTTAGAACTCCTAAATTGGCACTTGAATTCCCGCTCAGACGTAGATTCTGTTCAAATTGACACTGAACGTTGTTTTACAAATTCTACGTATTATCCTGCCGAAGAATGTAGCCTAAACTTACTTATACTTAAAGAAATATATTAACGGATCCAAACTACTTTATTCAGAAAGATGTCTTTTAGGAATTACGCTTCAGATGTACATGGTGGAGATGCGTGACGTATAAGGAAAGCTAAAACAATAATTTACAGTCAAATTTTGAGTTTAGCAAAGGAACTTTCCTTGATGAAGTGATATCGAACCCACTGGAACAACAGGAGTAGTAGAAGTGTGTTGAGAGCCATGAAAAGTTCACCTGTATTTCCTTTTCACTGCAGTTCGTGATAGTCGCAGCCGCGTGAGCACGCACTGCGGAGTGTGTCGCAGAGAATTTATTAGGGAAACCTTTCACGCGAGACCTTCACATCGGGTCAGCCGGAAGGCGAAGCTTAAAATGCAAGGCCATGTTTCGTCACCACCAGGAGCTTTATAAACTGCCGTAAATATGCTTCTCGTATTAAATGCGCTTCGACTGGAAAGACAGAAGTCTGCTTCGGTGTAGCTTTCCTTTGCTACCGGGCTGCACAGCGAAAAGCACTCCGCTGCTTATATTTCACTACTGCAAACGGCTGGCCACGGAATGTCAGGGCCGGTAATCGGATGCTTGAAATTCAGAACCTCGGAAATTTTTAATGGCCGGTCTTATTTTCGCCTCGGACGATTCACAGGCGTTGGAGAGCAAGTTATTTAGCCTCGAGCACTTACTTCTACGTTAAATTCCCTCTCTGCAGGGACTGAACAAGCCGCGACGGAGCAGAAACTAGCGCTTACGGCGAGTGTCGGATTAGCGCGTTGTCGTTACAGGTTTTTTCCTCCACATTATTTAAATGGATCTTTAGAGTTGTATCCGATGCAGCACAGCACAAAAATCGAAGTACAGAGCTTGTTTCTAAATACTTTCACATAAAACATTGTAACGATGGCTACAAAGTGCTGCCTCACTGTATTTATATCTATACTCAGTAAATCACTTTAAAGGAATGGGATAGGCTTCTACCAATATTGTACCACATATTACTGTTGTTTTCCCTTCCAGTAGCGCAGAAAGATGAAGAAGAGTGTCTATTTAAATGCTTCTGTATGAGCAATAATTAGTTTAATGTACACACACGATCAGAAAAGAAAAACAGAACACCTTGAACGACTAGAATAAGACATTCATACTCACAGCGCATGTACATAAGTATGTTCTGCAGAAATGGCTGGCATTTCAGTCATTTCGGTTCAGCACGTGTCCTGTGGCCTATTTGGCACAGGGTCTGCCATGGTCTGATAACATGTTGTGTACGTGACGGCATCGATGCGTATAAGGCGCGAATGGCGTCCTGTGGTATAGCCGCCGACGCTGCATTCACCTGGTTCCTAAGTTCATTTATGGTGGTCGGTATTGGGTCGTAGTGCTGCGCGTGTCGTTTGACCATACACCATACTTCCTCGATTTGCGAGAAATCTGGTGATCTGGCGGCACACAGCAAAATGCGGACATCCTGTGACACCAAGAACGCACGTGTTCGTGAGCAACATGTGGTCGTGCATTGTCTTCCTGAAAAATTGCCTCTTGGGTATTGTGCGGAAAGGATATGGCTACGGGTCGCATGATGTCAATCAGTTAGGTCACACTGATGAAGGTGCCCTGGTCACGCACCAGCTGTGATTTGTGGTTGTACCCCGCACCCCATACCATAAACCCTTGAGTTGGCACTGTATATCTTGTGCGAATGCCACTCCTCCTGTCTGTGGCGAACCAATGTGGCCATCATTTTCAAACAAACAGAATTTGTATTCGTCCTAAAACACTAATGTCATGCCATTTCTGTCCCCAGTGACGTCGTTCCATACACTGTTGATTCCTTGCTTTGTTTGTGCACGTTCGTGAAAAGTCGGCGGAGAACTGGACGAAGTGCACGTAATGCATGTCGTAATAAACGGTGACGGTCTGTCACCCTTGATAGTACATGCTGCGCCAGAGCCGGAGAGGACGCAGATCTGTCCATCAATGGCATTCAGATGAGCTGTCGATCTTCTCAGGGGACGGTCTGAGTGGTGCGATGTCACCCATCTCGTAGTGTTCTACGGTCTTCCGTGAACTATTCTGTACACACCCGCTGCACTCCCGGAACACTTCGTCCTACATGGGGATCAATTATTCGGATGGATGCATCACATTCACTCATGCCAATAAAGCGCTCTCTTTCCAATACCTGACTTGACGGCACGGTTCGCGCATACGTCCGCGAGGCATTCTACACGTCTACTCAAGACACACTTATCAATTAACTTCGGTTTATAGCGACAACGAGAGCTGAAGGCACTTTTTACCGATTGGTAGTGTTGCACCATGATATCGGTGTTGAGTTTGAACCTGGCGACCAACATAGCACAAATGCTAATCAGTTATGCAGAATATATTAATCTAGGGGGGTAAGCCAATTATTATCCGTAATTTAGTTATATTTTTGTTTATTTTGGTAGTACTGTCGTCTTACTTTGATGACGCATGCTTTGTTTATTTGTTGTTAAATCTTTGCAATTTTCAAGCGGCTGGGTTAGTTTCGATATCGGTGCAGTGCTGTTAATCATGGCTGCTCAGCTGTCCATTTGCACCAAAGAAGAGCAACGTTCAGTGATCCGTTTTTTGTGGTCTGAAGGCGTATAAGGGGCCGGAATTCGTCGAAGACTTTCGGTACTGTACGGGAACAGTGCTTTCCCACAACGTAATGTCTACGAATAGATTGAAAAATTCCGAAATGGTCGCACAAGCGTTAAACACGGTGAAGCAGCAGGACGACCGTTTACCGCCACAAATGAAGAAACTTCTGAGCTTTCACGTGAAAAGATTCTCTTAGACAGACGATTAACTATTGACGAAGTGGCACGTAGTCTGCAAATTAGTCAAGGTTCGGCCTACGAAATCATCCACAACAGACCTGGGTTTCATAAATTTTGTGCAAGGTGGGTCCCAAAACAACTCACACAGTTGCATAAACAAACGCTCTTGGACATGTGCTAAAAACATTTGAATCGCTGTGGTAAGGAAGGGAACAACTTCGTAGACAGGATCATTACTGGTGACGAAACATGGATCCATCATTACGAGCCGGAGAGTAAACGGCAGAGTATGGGATGGAAACATCTAAATACGCTGTGCAAGGAAAAGTTCAAGACCCAATCGTCCGCAGGAAAACCGATGCTTACCGGTTTTGGTACTCACAGGGTCCAGTACTGGAACATTATGGGGAAAGGGGCACAGTAATAAACAGTGTGTATTACAGTGAGATGCTTACTGCCAGGCTAAAGCCTGCAATTCGAAGCAAACGCCGAGGATTGCTGTCAAAAGGTGTTGTGTTGTTGCACGACAATGTCCGTCCGCATACTGCTTCCCACACTGCTGAAACGCTCCATAAACTGAAATTTGATGTGCTGGATCGTCCTCCATATAGTCCCGATCTTGCCCCTTCTGACTATCACTTGTTTGGTCTTTTCAAACAGTCATTAAGGGGCCGTCGATTTGCTTCGGACAAAGCAGTGAAAGAAGCGGTGCATTCCTGGCTCGTAGCTTAACGGAGAACGTTCTTTTATGAGGGCTTGTACAACGATGGACCCAGTGCGTTGAAACGAAAGGAGACTATGTCAAAAAATGATGTTCTTGTAAGTTTCCTATTTGATAACAATAAAACTTTGTAACTACTTACTGGTAATAATTGGCATATCCTCCTACATGTCCAGTGAATCTCTAGTCGTCCAAGGTGTTCCGTTTTTCTCAACATCTACATCTACATCTACATCTACAGCCATACTCCGCAAGCCACCTGACGGTGTGTGGCGGAGGGTACCTTGAGTACCTCTATCGGTTCTCCCTTCTATTCCAGTCTCGTATTGTTCGTGGAAAGAAGGATTGTCGGTATGCCTCTGTGTGGGCTCTAATCTCTCTGATTTTATCCTCATGGTCTCTTCGCGAGATATACGTAGGAGGGAGCAATATACTGCTTGACTCTTCGGTGAAGGTATGTTCTCGAAACTTTGACAAAAGCCCGTACCGAGCTACTGAGCGTCTCTCCTGCAGAGTCTTCCACTGGAGTTTATCTATCATCTCCGTAACGCTTTCGCGATTACTAAATGATCCTGTAACGAAGCGCGCTGCTCTCCGTTGGATCTTCTCTATGTCTTGTATCAACCCTATCTGGTACGGATCCCACACTGCTGAGCAGTATTCAAGCAGTGGGCGAACAAGCGTACTGTAACCTACTTCCTTTGTTTTCGGATTGCATTTCCTTAGGATTCTTCCAATGAATCTCAGTCTGGCATCTGCTTTACCGACAATCAACATTATATGATCATTCCATTTTAAATCACTCCTAATGCGTACTCCCAGATAACTTCTTCCAGTTGCTGACCTGCTATTTTGTAGCTAAATGATAAAGGATCTATCTTTCTGTCTACATTGTCTACATTGAGATTCAGTTGCCATTCCCTGCACCATGCGTCAATTCGCTGCAGATCCTCCTGCATTTCAGTACAATTTTCCATTGTTACAACCTTTCGATACACCACAGCATCATCTGCAAAAAGCCTCAGTGAACTTCCGATGTCATCCACCAGGTCATTTATGTATATTGTGAATAGCAACGGTCCTATGACACTCCCCTGCGGCACACCTGAAATTACTCTTACTTCGGAAGACTTCTCTCCGTTGAGAATAACATGCTGCGTCCTGTTATCTAGGAACTCCTCAATCCAATCACACAATTGGTCTGATAGTCCATATGCTCTTACTTTGTTCAATAAACGACTGTGGGGAACTGTATCGAACGCCTTGCGGAAGTCAAGAAACACGGCATCTACCTGTGAACCCGTGTCTATGGCCCTCTGAGTCTCGTGGACGAATAGCGCGAGCTGGGTTTCACATGACCGTCTTTTTCGAAACCCATGCTGATTCCTACAGAGTAGATTTCTAGTCTCCAGAAAAGTCATTATACTCGAACACAATACGTGTTCCAAAATTCTACAACTGATCGACGTTAGAGATATAGGTCTATAGTTCTGCACATCTGTTCGACGTCCCTTCTTGAAAACGGGGATGACCTGTGCCCTTTTCCAATCCTTTGGAACGCTACGCTCTTCTAGAGACCTACGGTACACCGCTGTAAGAAGGGGGGCAAGTTCCTTCGCGTACTCTGTGTAAAATTGAACTGGTCATGAGTCAATTACAGTTTTCTTTTGAAAACATATTTGCATTGCCAAATCACTATGTCACAAAACTACCGGATTATTAGTTTCTGCTATATACCGGTATATTTCCATGCTCAGATCCATAAAACTGGGCATCAATAGCTACAATATAGAGTGAATACACCAGTGTGTCGCATCAAGACTGTACAAAATGCACTGTATGCTGTAGCTACCACTGCCCACATTTATGGATATGAGGATGGCCATAAATGAAATTAGTAATCCAGTAATATAGTGATCTTACCAGATAAACTGGTTTTCAAAAGAAGACTACAATACAGAATTATAGATCGCCACCTGCACTCAGTGATCAAGCCAGGTAACCATAACATCCTTTTCACAGTTCCTATCAGGCCGTAAAAGGCAGTAGTACATTCCTGGATTCTCCTGATTAATATTAGTCACCGAAACTTAGTAAACAGGCTTTCATGGGGTAAATGGGATCTATCTTCAGTCTCCTGCCAGTTCTGGGTTTTCTGTCGTATATGAAGCGGTACTAAACATCAGTACTGCCTCCCTTATATTCTAAGTATCTCCCTTCAGTCCTAATTGGTATCGGAACAATCTGAACAATATTCTAGTATGCGAAGAACGAGAGTCTCATACCCTATCACCTTTGTATCCAACAAGTGAACCAAAGCCTACTAATGATAATCTTACCTGATCCATTTTACATCTCTACAAATTCTTATATCCGGTTCTGATGATCTGATTTATTACCCTTGACACTGTTCATAGAAGAATAGATTATTTCCTTTTTGTGAGGTTTATATTTTTATTCGATACTGAACATTTAAAGCAACAATGTTTGTACCGGAAGAGGTTACTCAGTGGTTAGCTCAACCGACACGCATTCGGGATGACGACGGTTCAAATCCTCGTCCGGACATTCATAACTATGTTTTTCGTCAATCATTTAAGGTAAATGCCGGGATAGTTTCTTTGAAATGGCTCTGCCGATTCCCTTCCCTATCCTTCCCTAAATACGAGTTTGTGTCCCACCTCCGCCGGCCGGTGTGGCCGAGCGGTTCTAGGCGCTTCAGTCCGGAACCGCGCTGCTGCTACGGTCGCAGGTTCGAATCCTGCCTCGGGCATGGATGTGTGTGATGTCCTTAGGTTAGTTAGGTTTAAGTAGTTCTAGGTTCTAGGGGACTGATGACCTCAGATATTTAGTCCCATAGTGCTCAGAGCCATTTGAACCATTTTTGTTCCGCCTCCAGCGTTCTCGATGTAGACGGGGCTTCCGTTCTTCATCTTTGCCTCATACTCAAATGTTATCGGGAATGTTTGTGCAGTATTTTACGGTCAGTGCTTCATGACAGAAAAACGCGTCGTCTTCAAAGCAGTCTGAAGCTGTCGTCAGTATCGTCCGTTAGGTCATTAATATAGCACACCAACAGATAAACTCCCAACACATATCCTTGCTAGAAGCCTGTATCTACTCTTGAATCTGTCGATGAATCCTCCATCCGATGTGATATGCTCCACCCTCCTTATCAAGGAATCGTTAATTCACTCACAAATTTGATTTTACGTTATATGCTATCACAGTTTCGTTATTAATCGCCGATGTGGCACTGAGCAAAAGAGTTAACCAATGCTCTGACCAAACGTTTCTTTAGTCACACATGTGACGCTAAGTATTTTAACACAAGTGCTGCAAAATATCATAACGTATTATTGATGTGGCGTCTGCGACTGTTCGCCTGTTGCCAGTTTTTCTACTTCACCCCATTTCAGCGACTTGTCTTGCACATCGATCAGCACGAGATGAAATAATTAAGGCAACGTGAACACACAGTCGTCTTCGAGTGAAGAAAATCACTGACCGGGCGGGGAATCGAAACTGAGCCCCAATGATCTAGACACAGTGACACTAAACACCAAACCACGACAAAAGGAGTATCCCAACGACGGTAAGTCTATGGATTTTAGAAGCTAAAATAGTTACTCACGTTTTCCGTAAGGTAATCTGAAGTGTGTTGACAATGAGTGGGATTCAGATCAATCTGACAGTCTGTGACGGGCAGGTAGTCGTACACGTGCTTTGTAGCGTTCCTCGTGACAGCAAAATGACAAATAGGAGAGGTGAAGCAGTGAATAGTCTTTAAAAGATATAGTACATTTATAATTTAATAAATTATTTACAGAATGCTACTGCCAAACAAGAGGTGAGGTAAAAGGTAAAAATCAGTTGCTGTTGGTGGATTTTGGGGAGCGGATCAAACAGCGAGGTCATAGGTCTCATCAAATTAGGAAGCGATAGGAAAGGAAGTCGCCCGTGCCCTTTCAAAGAAACCATCACGGTATTTGCCTCAATCGAGTTAGAGAAATCACGGAGAACCTAAATCAGGATGGCCAGACGCTGGGAGGTCAAAGTAACTTAGAGAAAACTTACAAAAAACCAGAAACACTTTACTTTAACAGAACGCTTAATAACACAAGACGTACAGACTGATTTAGCTATGCTGTTAACGGAAAATATTTTCAGACCCGCCGACCGTTGTGGCCGAGCGGTTCTAGGCGCTTCAGTCCGGAACCGCGCTGCTGTTACGGTCGCAGGTGCTAATCCTGCCTCTGGCGTCTCTGGCGTGGATATGTGTGCTGTCGTTAGGTTAGTTAGGTTTAAGTAGTTCTAGGTCTAGGGGACTGATGACCTCAGATATTAAGTCCCATTGTGCTTAGAGCAATGTGAACCAGTTTTTATTCCGAACCATTGGAGAACCCCCTTTCACTAAGAATAACTGAAAGAAGTTTCTCGCTAAACAATGACCCTTCTCGTAGCTACATTAGCTAATCATTTAACACAACCAAATTTTCAAAACGTTGCTGTGGAAATTTTTTCTGCTATTGACGTAGATCTGATGGAGACCGTCCACATTTCACTACCTAAATTCGATTAATAACCAAACATTTACAATGCGAAGTGTTATTCAGCTGAACTGTTCATATCAGATATTTCTTGAACCCTTTCAGAAATCGTAATTCAGTAATCAACCAAATGAAATGTGGAAAGGTCCTCATACATGTCTTATACTCCTTTCCGTAAATACACTCTAAGACAAAAAAATTACGCAACACGAAGGAATTATCCGAGTAGAACGGAAATTGATAGTTGTGATGTAGACATACAGACAAATAAGCGATTTCAATCTCAGAAAAAATTTAGAGAAAAAGCTTCACAAATTTACCAAATCAATATTATGTCGGACCACATCTGGTCGTCATTGAAGCAATTATTCGGCCTCTCACTGATTTATGTCATTGATGAATGTCCTCCTGAGGGCTATCATGCAAAAGTCTCTCCAGTTGGTGCATTACACCGTCAAAATCTCGATCTCGTTGCAGGGTCCTGCCCATAATGCTCTAAGCGTTCTTAACTCGGGAGAGATCCGGCGACCTAGGAGACAAAGAAGGGCTGAGCGAGCACAAAAACAAGCAGTAGAAACTCTCGCCGTGTGAGGGCGGACATTGTCTGGTTGAAGTATAAGCCCAGGACGGCTTGCCTTGTAGGGCATCAAAAGAGAGAGTATGCTGCGAATGACCACCAAATGAGCCTTGCTGTGAAATAAAATGACACTTTAGACCATCACTCGTTGCTGTCCGACCATATGGCGGGCGAAACTCAGGTTGGTGTCTCACTAGTCTCCACCGCGTCTCCCGACATGTCTTCGGCCTGGAATCTCACTGACTTTGTTAGAATTGTCTTTAGTGATCACTCACGCATCAAATTGAACTCCGATAACCAGTGAAGACGTGTTTAGAGGCAGGAATGCTCGAATACCTACATGACTGTCGGCCGTCAAGTACTCCGACAACCAGGAGTGATAAACTGGAGTGCCATTTCATCTCTTATCAGGAACCCTTTGGTTATCATCCGCGGCGCAATTACATTGCAGCGTACCGTCGACGATATTCTATGGCCTGTTTTGTTGCCCTTCATGGGAAACCATCCTGGGCTTACATGACAGCAAGATAATGACGATCCCAAACGGCGAGAATTCCTACTACTTATCTTCGTGTTTGCCATTTCTACCTTGTCCAGCAAGATCGCCGCATCTCTCCCCAGCCGATAACGCCAAGCCCAGAAACTGTTTGCAGAGGGGCCAGAGACGAACCTATGCAATACTTACTCGTACTTGCTCAATTTGTGAAGTTCTTCCTTTTGAGTAAATCATGCATTTTTTCCTGAAATTGTCATCATTTGTTTGTCTGTACATGTACACCTCATCTACCGATTTCTGTGCCATTTGGGTAATACCTTCCTTTGTTTTGTCTTGGAATGAATGTTATTTACAGAGATGTAGATAACTGCTTTTTCAAATGAAGCTCTGGTATTTTCTGCTACTAATATCCTAGTTCTAAAAGAGACAAAAGCAACTATATTTGACTCTACAAAATCCGATTAATAGTTTCGGAGTTACATTAGTTATAACTATTGTATCTAAGCAAGAAGTACACAAGAAATAACATGGGAGCTCACCACTGCACACATACAACTACACGTGCCGCCCCTGAGTTCTGTTTATCTGCCTGCAGATGACGCTGATAAGCCCAGACCTCTTCCTGCTTCCGTGCCACTTCTTCAGCGCATCGTCTACATCAGCCGATATTGTGGACAACCACCATAGGGATCGCTGTCAACCGTAGACTACACTACTTCCGCACTGTGTTGGCGGACACGGGAAATCCAGCCGCCGCAAAGCACTAAAACATATAGCACTGGGGACGCTCACATGGTTACGCTGATATTGTCAGACGAGTTAGTTCACTACCTGTAGCCAGATCAGTGTAGTACTTTGAACTACCTCCCCATGTTTTTTTTTGAGTCACCAGTCTTCTGACTTGTTTCAAGCAGCCCGCCACGAATTCCTCTCCTGTACGCACCTCTTCATCTCAGAGGAGCACCTCAAACGTACGGCATCAATTATTTGCTGGATGCATTCCAATCCCTGTCTTCCTCTACAGTTTCTGCCCTTTACAGCTCCCTCTAGTATCACAGAAGTCAGTATCTGATGTCTCAACAGATGTCCTATCTTTCTGTCCTTTTGCCTTGTAAGTGTTTACCACACATTCCTTTTCTCTCCGAATCTGCGCAGAACCTCCCCATTCCTTACCTCTCGACTTAGCAGTCGCTATTGACGGAGCAACTGGAGTATCAGTAGTGTCTGCAACTTTAATATCACTTACTCGGGTGGTTGCAATTAAACTTTCACTACTTGAGCCAGTATAGGCAGAAAACTATTTACCACATGGGCACTCAACTTTACAGCAATGTTGTACAGACTGTTCGCACCAGCGTTTGAATTGTAAGTAGTGTTAGTGTCACTACTTGCCGTTAGGCGCCAGTACTGGTATAGCGACCTAGGACTGAAACCCAAACATTACAGTTGTAGACAGTCTGGAAAAGACCAACATGTCTTTACTCATAAAGCTTTTTATCAAAACCACAACAATATTGCTGCTTCTAGTTACTGATATCGACGCATAAAGGAAAACGAAGAGGTAATCCTGTACTGAGGTGAAGAACATGATTAATCAGAATTGTAGTAGTAGTAGCTTTATTCGTACGTAGATCTCTTTTTACGAGGACATAGGGCATGTTAAAGTATTTACATGCTTAGACTAATTTTTAAAATAAGCTAATTCGTATACGCATACATTTACAGACTTCTAGTTAGAGACAATCATTATTTAGATTTGCTCCTGGTAAACAATACTTCTTCTACAAATAGCTTACTAGAAAACGTAATGCCACACTGTTCTCTCGTATCTCACGATCAGTCACTGCACACACTACACAAACATTGTTTCATAACACTTCACTCACAACACACACTAACACACACGCAGTGATGATCTCTGGGCCATTTTCTGTACCGGAACTTACCATTTGCTATCCGGAAAAACTGAGTCAGTATTCCTCTACGATGAGTGATATGTTGAGCTCAGAAAGAGGAAGAGGTGTTAGTATTGTGCTATGCATAATTTGGAGTAAGCTTTTCCAGAAAAGGAAAAGAGAAGGAAAATACATAGTGTGAAGGTGTTATGTGGAATGCTGGATGTTTTATAATCATTGTTATTTTTTATTCGTATAACATTATTTTTTACCAAACTCCTACTCTGTTTTATCGAAGTTATCCTTCAATGTATAAAATGTATTGAATAACAGGTGTTTTTGGTTGCCTTTTTAAATAAGTTCATTTTTTCAATTTCTTTAATCTCCATTGGTAATTTATTGAACAGCTTTATTCCTTGGCAAAAAATGGTGTTTTGGGTTTTACGTGTTTTTTTTTTCCTTGGTAAATGTAAGTTGAATCTAGCTCTATTTCCATGGTCGTGGACAGAACTACTTGTGCAGTAATTACCAATGTTTTCTTATGTGTAAAACTGACTGGTAAATGTATTCACACTTTTGGAAGCAGTGATTGTTACCACTGCTGACAGTGGTGGATGCAATTTACGAACATCAGGCAGTGCACGAGCTGTGTCATAACTGCTGAACGTTCAATGACTCACCGTTCGAAAAGATGTCTCGGACAGCAGCAGAGCAAGCTCTAGTGATGTTTGAGGCTGTTGTAGAAGAGGGTGGTTGTCACATTGATCAATCTTTGTAACCTGGAACGTAAACACTGTACACGATTAACCTAAGTTACACTAGTGTGGAAATTAATATGGTATAACCATTACACCTCTTCGCCGTGTCCTTACAGATGTTTCCAAGTTCATTATATACAGCGTTGTTGTAATTAAACTTTTACTACTAGAGAGAATCCCTGTGAAAAACGATTCAACGTAAGAGAATGGTACTATGTGGAAATGTTTGTATAGACATACAGAAGAGAAATAAGAAATACATGTGGTGTCACCGCCAGACACCACACTTGCTAGGTGGTAGCCTTTTAAATCGGCCGCAGTCCGCTAGTATACGACGGACCCGCGTGTCGCCACTGTCAGGATTGCAGACCGAGCGCCGCCACATGGCAGGTCTAGAGAGACGTACTAGCACTCGCCCCAGTTGTACAGCCGACTTGCTAGCGATGCTACATTGACAAATACGCTCTCATTTGCCGAGACGATAGTTAGCATAGCCTTCAGCTACGTCATTTGCTACGACCTAGCAAGGCGCCATAGCATTTGATAATTAATATTATGAAGCCTGTACAGTAACAAGAGCGATGTTCTACAATTGTGGATTAACGTTAAGTATTCTACCAGTTACTCTTGTTTTGCTAGTCTTATTTCTCTGACCTGTTCCAGACCTCACGCCAGCCTGCGTGAGCTTAATCGCGTGCCTTTTGGCTTCCTCCAAACTCCGTGAATTGGCTCCTGCCAATTCACAACAGTACACCTTTCAAAGATGTACTTGTTTATTGTGTAGAAGAGACAGCAAAGTTATATAGTTACCATTCTACGGATCTAGAACATCAAGCACTATGCATCAAACTGTACCAAAGTTAAATACCAATTGTGAAGTACTCTTCATTAGTGTTATTTATTACTTCTGATTCTGTTTTAATGCCTTCCTATCACACAAGTGCGTCATTAACAAGCGTGTCTTAACTGCTTTAAGAAACTGTAGCACAGATTCACTTTTCTCCGACCGTTGACCTCAGCAATTTGGTCCCATCGGAACTTACCACACTTTTCTGCTGCCGTGGGTATTTGGGCTGAATTAATAGTGGCACTCACTTACTATATTCAAACATTTTGTCTACGAGGTTAATTATTACATATTGCAAATAGCAATTTTAACATGTCAACATTTTGGAACTTGGAAAACTTTGAAGGCTGTTGACAACTTTATGCTAGTTCTCGACATTTGAGGACAAGAAGAAAGTAGAAATTGTAGATCAGAGCACTCCCACACCATTCTTGTCAACAGTGGGCCACGAGTAAAACTAACCAGTATTGGAGAAAAAAGAGTAAAATAAATAAGCAGGCTGATTTTTTATTTTAGTTGGTTTCAAGTTCACAAGATATTTTCACTGACTTTTGTCTGTGGTTACTAGATTCCATGACTGCTAATTCACTTCCTTTCCAGGAATACTGATGTGAATTTTGTAACCTTTTCTGAGCATACTTTTCAGACATAAGCCGTTACCCAACCGTAACTCGTCTTTGAATCTGTCCTAAACTCATTGCAACAACTGTTAGCAACCCAGAAGCTCTTGGTGTCACCCTTGGCCCGATTTGAATAATTCTTAGACCAATAATCGTTTGAATTAAAAATACTGCTTCCAAAATTTCTGGATTCAGTCTTAAATTTGAGTTCTGGAACATCTACAACCAGGACCCAGAGCAACCCTATAACTACATATCAAGCTGATGCTGAACGAAAATCATTTGATTTTGCACGCCTCACTATCAACTTCTTCATAAATTGTTGAACCGCTTATTCTCTCACATTCTGACATTATACAAACGCATAAAACATACTTTGGCTGGCATGTTCATGTTGCTAAAGATTTTTGCACCGTTTCACGAAGACACATGAAACTTAAAGAGTTTGGGTTACTCAGTTACAGAGCCTCACTGGGGGATGTAAATTTCATTATGAAAGTTATCGGTGTAAGAAATATTATACAGACTCGCTAGTCCATGACACGCTGTAACGTTATACATATGTAGGCGAGTTATTCGGCCACCTAGAATTGGTAAGAGGTGCTTATGAAGCTAAAAGCTAGTGGACAGACACATCTTGAGCTGGCATGGCCCGGCGGATGGTCCAGCAAAAGCGACGGGCAAGGCCTGGCCCCATGAGCAGAGATGGAACGAGCAACAGAAAGTGGGTAAAACCTAGTACAGGGAATTTGGAAGAGGGTCAGCTGTTTAGAAGAAAGCGGAGTGCACGAGCAATGGCGAACTTTGAAACAATCTGAAAGATGGCTAAGTTACAGTTCTTAGAAATTCGACAATATTTCACACTTACTTAATGAAACAAACCTGAATACATCTTCCGTCTCAGAAAAATGAGGCGCATTCGACGACAGAGCAATATTTTCAGTAACTTTAAAACTACAGAAGTTAGTATTTCACAGCGATTAAATATTTTCGCAATGAACGTGTGAATTAACAACTTTTAACAGCTCGATGTAATTTCAGCAAATGGTACCTCAGATGATAGCTTTGGCCTATAGCTATTATTCCTGATTAATACGAATCTGTACCTATTTTATTTATTGACTTATGACGTCTTTTAGATGTTATTACGGGAAAATCTGCCAGGGCATCATATTCTCCACAATGATACAGCAACTGAATGCAGCATGAATAGCTCATATCTTTGTCGTGTAGTTATTTACGGAATATTTTGCTATTTTGCCGTTAATTAAAATTTTTATTGCAACTGCTATTAACGAACATTGGAAAATTAAAAGTGGTCAGCTGCATGTGTTAGCTGACACCACCTCTACAAAGAATGCCAAAGGATGTTTGTGTCAAGTAGGCATACATAATTGTTTAAACAATATAGACACGGTACTGTCGTTTAATATAAGTGGAATTGCACAATAATCTTGGGTTATTTATTTATGAATAAACTATTATTTGTAAATGATCTGGGTATGAGCGAATACTTATAATATTTTTTTATTTAAATATTGTTGTAATTATTAGTTTAGTGTGGGAAGTAGCCAAGTAGAGTCAAATCATGTCTGTAGAACTTAACAACAATGCATTTTTGGTGGTGATGGCCTTCAGTCCATGGAAAAGCAGAGAGTGGCAGAAGACTGCTAAAGTGCAATGGAGAGAAATTTTTTTCGAGTGGTGCACTCAAGAGAGCGATTCGTAACGCTTTACGTCGAGTACTTGAAGAAGGCAAACTTGCCTGAGATGACATGAGTTACGCCGTGTAGGTGATTGATACTGGCCAGTGAAAAACGATCTAACCTTTTTCCAGTTGAATTACGGAATGAGTACGAGCAATACCCATGTTAATTGTAAATCATCACGTTGGACTCTGGACTCGTTTGAGCTGGTGAATATTTCATACACTGTGGTCACGAAATGGACTCTCATGCATCTTGGATGACAATTTAGATTGTGGATTCTGCTACCATTCTCGTAACGCCCTCAATGCAACTTTGTGCACTTTGTAAGATTATTTTCTGTCTGTTGCGTGGACCACCAGCGGCGCCTTCGAGTTGACTAACATCATCAACTGCAACGCCATCTGCAGCATCTACACTTTCGGCAGCAGCAGTACAGCAGAAGCAGCCAGCATGACCAAGCATGTACTTATTTGTGGGTGTGCACTGTCATTGTCAGTGAGGGAGCTTCCAACGACCAAGCAGTCACCCAGTCTGTATGCCTCACATAATGTGAGTTGGTCAGTTAGTTCAGAATCTGAACCTGGTACTGTTGATAGGGAAGATGTTAAAGGGGCGGAAACCAGAGAAGGGCGGTGCAATTGTGATCGATTCAGTGGTGCAGTTAAGGGAAGTTCTGGAAAAGTTGAACTCTAGTGTGGTTGATTGAAAACGTAGCTGGGTTCGAAATTGATATTGTAGAAACAAAAACTGAGAATGCAGAGGCCTGTGTAGCAGAAAGTATAAAAGATGATGTGGAAAAAATTAAATTTCATGTGGATGGGGTGATAGATACAAAATAAGGGGCTTTAAGGGCAGATGTAGGCCGAATTTCTGACGAGATTTGCCTGGTTAACAAGAATTGGCAGAGTTGAAAAGATTTCAGGAAAAGTAGGAACAGATACAGAACAAACCGGGCGGCGAGGTAAAAAGTTTTGTGGTGAGACAAAATGCGCTTGACGATGTAACCTACATATAAAGCGGTTACGCATTTGGCAGATAGAGTAGTAGAATGTGAAAAGGAGGTGCTTAAGAACAGGGGGACATTTTGAATCAGTATTAAATAAAGAAGCCGTGCAATGTGAACAGCCGTTTAAGGACGTAAGGGCATAGTTTAATTCTTTAGCAGGAAATAAGACTACAACTGTGGTAGTTGTTGCTTGGGATAATTAAAGAGCAACTATGTGCTTGGCAAATAATGGAAAATACCATCCAGTTGATTTTGTCACTGCATGCAGAAACGGCTTTTTGAAAGAAAAATCGGAAGAGACAAAAATTTAATTCGCTAAAAGACATCTCCAGGGCAACGCATAGTCATGGGCAAATTTTGTGAGTGCTTCATTTACTACCTATGAAATGTGTGATAGTTGTTTTCTGAACAAATTCTACAGTGCAGTGAAATAAATGCGATTCGCAAATGAGTTCCTAAGCGGACCAAATTTCAAATATGGCAATGGGTCGATGCGGGAGTTTTGTATGTGTGTGCTGGGAATGTTAACAGATGACGACGCTCAAGAGACGCTCAAGAGACGAGTAACGGAAATTTTACGGTTGTATCTTGTCCATACTCCGACAAGTTCCGTATATAAGTTCTTAGATTTTATCGGGAAACTTGAACATTCACTATAAATGAAGTCACACAGTGGGAACAGTAGTCAGAGAAACGGTTACCAGAATGGGAATCATAATAATCACCAAAATAATTATCACAATGGTACCAATAACTTTCAAAGAGGAAATGGGAAGCATCATAAGGGATACAAAACCGCGAACGAAGGTGTGAGGCACCTACGCACCTAAGATCCGTAGGTGGCGAAATGCATAGGCACTGAAAGCGGCACGTCATTTTACTAATTCAGTGGTTACCAAAAACTCTACAAAGCAACAAGTGTTGGAAATGGAGGTAGTACGATGTAAGAATAAAATGGGGAATAATTTTAATTCGCGCAAACATAGAGAGTGCGCAAGAAATATTGTAGAATGTGTGAAGAGGTTGAAATGGCAATATGGGGCTGAATAATTTATTTTGTCAAAGGGAAGTGAATAATGGAATGAATATATGTTTGATGGAAACTTCTGTGATCATACGAGAGGCTGAGCTGGATCTGAATCTGATGAAGGCGTATTGTATGGCGAATTCTGATGGGGCATTTATCAGTAGTAACAATTACGGTAATATTGGTGGAAGTAATGAAAATGATTTTGTATTGGAGAAATTAGATGAAGATATCTATAAAGGTCGTGAAGCTTTAGTCTCAGCAGCTGGAGATCAGTTTTGTGGTGTATCGATGGGAGTGTTTGGAGGTATTTGTGAAGGTGGCCTTAAAATAGTCTCCATAGCTTGTTGTGAACTCTATTATATACCAGCGGAAGCGGGCGAATTTTTCTGAAGGGGAAGTGCTGATGTTATGAACGTTGAAGCTAAGGATTTAGATTTCTTGGAGGAAGGAATGTGTGCATTTATTTCTGTTGATGGAAGTCAACTGATGGCTCTCGATGAAAACATGAATCATGAGTGGATGGGGAAGGATGAATGTGAGAGAAATGTGTTAGATGGTAGGTCAGAATGCAAAGTGTCAGAGAAATCTGAGGGTAGAGAAAATGTAAGGGAATCTTATGAGAATGCAACAGCTGCTGATACCGTTAGGATACAATATATTTGAATCTGAAGAGGACGACGAAAAGACGGACTTTGCGACACATTTAAATGCTGCAGGTAACTTAGAGATGGACTGGGAGATTATACGAGAAATGGACAATGGGGAAAATATTTGTTTAGGAGATGATGTTAGTACTGAATGGTATGCCAAGGATAAAAGTGACTGATCAGTTAATGACTGGAGACGGTATGGTAAATATTGAAGTCGGTACTACCTCACTGGTGGTCACGGGAGAAATACAGAGTTGCGAGAGGTCTCGAAAAATAAAATAAAGATAAAATTAAGACAAGGGAAGAGTATGATGAATTGTTTGAAGGTGACAATGAAACTGAGGGTTGGTTCGATGATGTAGTGTGTACCATAACTATGCATGGGGAAGAAAGGGAGATCGAAAAAGATTTTTTGAGCGAGCAATCTTTGGAGACGGGTGAAATAAGAAATGTGCAGGTTATAATTAAAGTAATCGATGTGAAAGACGAAAGAAAGTGTGCGTCGTTCTAAACTAGAAATGGTGTTCCAGGGGTCGTTACAAACTTTGTCAGTAAACGTAAGAGTCTGTCGGTGAATGAGAAAGAGGACTCGAATCTGAGCAATTCAAAAAACGTAAAAAGTGCTATTCAGAAGGTAAACTGGCGAGATAAATTATATAAGAGGTAACGGTGGTAGGATTGCACCTAGTAAAATGAGAGTTGTGCGTGTAACTATCATTGTGTAATTATGTGCATTTTCCATGTGAAGTTTTAAAAATTTTGGATATTATTTTTGTTTAGTGTGAGAAATAATTCGAGCATACTGAGCGCTGTTGGCAAGCGGGGTGTACTCAGCCCTTGCAAGGGCAATTGAGTAGCTACTTGACTTAGAAGTAGCGGCTCCGGTCACGAAATCTCACAACGTCGGAAGAATGCTGTTTTGACCACGTACCCATACGTTTCCACAAAAAGTGAAGCCTATCGGCTGAGAACGATATAGTGGCCAGCGAGTACCGTTGGGACTTCCAAGACCTATTCCGACGGGGTTTGGTTTACTCTTAGTAGTTTTGTTCTGGGGAGGGGAGGGGGGGGTGAGGTGGTAATTTCGTGAACTTAAAATGTAAATGATAAGGTACAGAAGTGCGGTTTAGCGAAAGAAGGGTGTAAATATTGGCAGTACAAATCTTGTACAGTAACTGTGTAAGTGAGAAGTGTAAGCCAAACTATACTACACTCCTGGAAATGGAAAAAAGAACACATTGACACCGGTGTGTCAGACCCACCATACTTGCTCCGGACACTGCGAGAGGGCTGTACAAGCAATGATCACACGCACGGCACAGCGGACACACGAGGAACCGCGGTGTTGGCCGTCGAATGGCGCTAGCTGCGCAGCATTTGTGCACCGCCGCCGTCAGTGTCAGCCAGTTTGCCGTGGCATACGGAGCTCCATCGCAGTCTTTAACACTGGTAGCATGCCGCGACAGCGTGGACGTGAACCGTATGTGCAGCTGACGGACTTTGAGCGAGGGCGTATAGTGGGCATGCGGGAGGCCGGGTGGACGTACCGCCGAATTGCTCAACACGTGGGGCGTGAGGTCTCCACAGTACATCGATGTTGTCGCCAGTGGTCGGCGGAAGGTGCACGTGCCCGTCGACCTGGGACCGGACCGCAGCGACGCACGGATGCACGCCAAGACCGTAGGATCCTACGCAGTTCCGTAGGGGACCGCACCGCCACTTCCCAGCAAATTAGGGACACTGTTGCTCCTGGGGTATCGGCGAGGACCATTCGCAACCGACTCCCTGAAGCTGGGCTACGGTCCCGCACACCGTTTGGCCGTCTTCCGCTCACGCCCCAACATCGTGCAGCCCGCCTCCAGTGGTGTCGCGACAGGCGTGAATGGAGGGACGAATGGAGACGTGTCGTCTTCAGCGATGAGAGTCGCTTCTGCCTTGTTGCCAATGATGGTCGTATGCGTGTTTGGCGCCGTGCAGGTGAGCGCCACAATCAGGACTGCATACGACCGAGGCACACAGGGCCAACACCCGGCATCATGGTGTGGGGAGCGATCTCCTACACTGGCCGTACACCACTGGTGCTCGTCGAGGGGACACTGAATAGTGCACGGTACATCCAAACCGTCATCGAACCCATCGTTCTACCATTCCTAGACCGGCAAGGGAACTTGCTGTTCCAACAGGACAATGCACGTCCGCATGTATCCCGTGCCACCCAACGTGCTCTAGAAGGTGTAAGTCAACTACCCTGGCCAGCAAGATCTCCGGATCTGTCCCCCATTGAGCATGTTTGGGACTGGATGAAGCGTCGTCTCACGCGGTCTGCACGTCCAGCACGAACGCTGGTCCAACTGAGGCGCCAGGTGGAAAGCCGTTCCACAGGACTACATCCAGCATCTCTACGATCGTCTCCATGGGAGAATAGCAGCCTGCATTGCTGCGAAAGGTGGATATACACTGTACTAGTGCCGACATTGTGCATGCTCTGTTGCCTGTGTCTATGTGCCTGTGGTTCTGTCAGTGTGATCATGTGATGTATCTGACCCCAGGAATGTGTCAATAAAGTTTCCCCTTCCTGGGACAATGAATTCACGGTGTTCTTATTTCAATTTCCAGGAGTGTAGATTACGGGGGAAATTTCAAGAGTTTTTTTAAACGTATTACTTGTAGTATTGTCTCATAAAAAGTATGTAGTTTAACTGTTATTATTTTCCAGACAAAAAGTAGTGTGTGGAAGTCATAAAACGTCCTTAAAATAATAATTGCTTGTGTTAGTAGAACGTGAGTTATGTGCAAAGAATAATCTAAGTTGTTGGGGGTGTTTTACCTGGGTTAATTCTACAGTTAAGTTATTTTGGAAGTATTTTGAAGAGCTGTATATCTGTAAGAGTTTGCAGATGAATTCATAACATGTTTATGAGAACACAAACCTGGAGATAAATGGTATTCAATCCTAAGATGAGTGCACATTTGCTTGTTTTATGCTCCAGCTATGCCCTGAGTTCAAGTTACAGTTAAAGCACAATTAGATTTTTTTCTTTTTTTAAGTTCCTGATTAGTTGTGACAAAATTGAAGAAATTATGAACGTTAATTGACTGTGGAGTCGAATACACTTCGTGGCATTGAAGATACAATTTTTAGGGGGAACATGGACAGAGTGTTTCAGCTGTCGAACTCAACCAAGTGTATTTTGCCACTACTATTAATGCCTTTTTGGCTTTAATATCCTGTTTGCGAAGGTATCGATCCCACTAGGGAGGGAATTCAATGCCAGTTCTATAGGGAATTGCCGTGTTATGTGTTAGTTGGTAACTACATCATAGTCGTATTTCGACTGTTATCACCCTTCATCACTGATGGTGATTGCAGACTAACGCATGTTTTGGCGCAATATGTGGTCAAACGGGTCATGAATTCCTGCAGAGACGGCTGAGCTACAGTACATAAGGTCTCAACGCTAGAACATCGACCGTGTGCTGTGCTTGTTATAGGGAAACGTTACAAGGTGGTCGAAGCAAAAAACGCTATCAAATGAGCTCAACAGCGATAAGACTTTAGTAAAAAAACGAGATTACTTGACTGATCCACCTTCCATATTGTCCCAATGTCCGCCATTATCAGCAATGGCTGATTTTAATACAATCTGAAAGGTGGATAAGTTGCTGCTCTTATAAATTCTACAGTAAGTCACAGTTAATTAGTAAAACAGATCTGAATACATTTACCATCTCAGAAAAATGAGGAGGTTAATATTTTACAGTGACCTAACATTTCTAAATGAAGTTATGAATTAACAACTTTCAAACGCTTCAAGCTATTTCAACAGACGATATCTCAGATGATAGCGGTTCTGGCTGAAAGGGAATGTTTATAAAATTTCTTTATTTAAGTATTGTTGAAACATATTGGTTTAGTGTGAAAAGTGCTAAGGTTTAGATAAATCATCTCTGCAGAACTTTGGTGGGGATGGCCTTCAGCCAGTGAGAAAGCAGACAGTAGCAGAAAACGGCTAAAATCAAGTGAGAGAGACTTTTCTCAGCTGGTGTGCTCAGAGGATCGATTCGAGGAACATTTTGTTTAGTTCTTGAAGAAAGCCGATCTGCCTGAGGTGACGTGAGCTATTCGGTTCTGTAGGTGATTGATGGGTGGTGAACAGCCGCTACTCTCATTTTTTTTCAGTTGCACTACGGAACTGAGAACAGACAGAGAATGAGGTATACTCTTTATCTCGAGTGTTTTAATTCGTCGGATTCTGAGCAATTTTGAGCGAGTGAATATTTTTTGTCCTTTGATCATGAAATGAACATTTTCACATCCTGGATGGCTATTTAGCTTCGTAGTTCTGGTACCATACTCGTAACGCTCTCAATGTAACGTTAGTGCATTTGATAAGGTTATTTTCTCTCTATTTTATGATATCATGGGACAACTCTACATTTCGTTCAACATTATTGTTTGTCGTCTACACAAATTAAAGACGTTAGAATAGAACCCTTATTATAACATTATTTATCTTTTATTTTATATTTCTCTGTATTTTATTAATTTGCAAGTCCAGCCAATGGATCGCTGTTTGACAGCAGGATCACTGCTACACGTTATTATCTGCAGCGAGTTAGCTGCTGGGCATGAAAGCAGACCTGTGCGGCTAGACCCTATGACCACATTGAGCTGTTGCTGTTAAACAGAGGCGTGCATTTCCCAGTTACCTACGGTGAGAGCTATATGAGGTAAAGTTGCCACTGATTTGTTTGAATGGGATGCTGTATAGAGACCAACTACTCAACTACAGACAACCGTTAGGTAATGTCGCAAAGATCATCATGCAGTCTCTTGGCAATAAGTTACAGAAGGATCTATCTGGTCTAACAAATTCGTCTTCAGAAGATTGTTTGACATTGATATGCGTTTACGATCAGACGCATGTATCTGCATGAAGAACACTGAGCAGCCGGCCGTTGTGGCCGTGCGGTTCTAGGTGCTTCAGTGTGGAACAGCGTGACCGCTACGGTCGCAGGTTCGAATCCTGCCTCGGGCATGGATGTGTGTGATCTCCTTAGGTTAGTTAGGTTTAAGTAGTTCTAAGTTCTAGGGGACTGATGACCACAGATGTTAAGTCCCATAGTACTCAGAGCCATTTGGACCAATACTGTGCAAAGAGAGTGACGTCTTCATTACGCGCAAACAACCGGCGCGGTCACGCAGACTGCAGGAATGATCCCAGAAACCACGGGCGCGATAGCTGCTCGACCGAAGCTGTCAGAAAAGAGGTTTAGGAATTCTGTGTTACATTCTCGATCACCCTACGGCGAAAATCCAAAAACGATGCTAGTTTCTGCCGCAACGATTATTGTAATTACTGTAAAAGCAGCAGACATAGGGTCGAGATGTGTAAATCGTGGCGCAACCGTCAAAGTAAGCAGACAGGCAAGGACATGGCACTCGTTACGAACATGCACAAACTCAAAAACTTCCCCAGATGTCTTGTCAAGCGAGTGCTATTTGCGCAGGCCATAGCAGCACCTTAACTTCCGCATAGTAAGCATCATTTCGTGTTGAAAGATAAGGTAAAGCAAGACTTGACCACCTCCAAGAAACAGGCGTTATGGAAGTCATGACCAGTAGGCAGTGGACTATGCCAATCGAAGTCGTACAGAAATTGAATGACTCATTTCACATCTGCGGAGATTTCAAAATAACGGTTAATTCTCAGTCTATTGTTGAGCCATGTCTGCTATCAAAGCCGGAACAACAGATGCTGAAATTAGCTCCTGACGTATACTTTGACAATCTGGATCTTAAAGGATCAAATTTTCCATTCCTTTTACACTAAGACGCACATGGGCTTATGGTGGTAAATACACCACTAGATTTGCACTTCTGGAAGAGCAAGTGCACCGATTTTTTTACACCTCCAAATAGTACAATTAATTAGGAAGCCTGTGAAGGCTGTGCACCAACTGGAGAACACCATTGTTCAAGCACAACTCTACATGGTCTATTACAGAACTTGGAATCTGTTTTCAAATTTCTGAAAACGACAAATTTGAAATACACCATAGTGAATTTCTCAACGTGTTGAGCAATACTTAGGACACATACTGACGGCACACAGCATCAAGCTAACGCCGCAGCTTACTGACCCCATTAACAATCACCTGCCTCCAAAGGACGTCAACCGATCACGTTTCACATTACGACAAATAAATTATTATTGGAACTTTTTACCTCATGAGCATCCCTCAGTGAATTACTGCGTACGTTGTTAAGAGAAAGCATCAAATGGAACTAGAACAGTGAGTACTAATGTGCATTTTTTTTAGTCATTAGTCTTCTGACTGCTTTCATTCTGCACCACGAATTCCTCTCCTGTACCAGCCTCTTCATCTCACAGTAGTAGCACTTACAACCTAAGTCTACAATTATTCGCTGGATGTATTCCATTCTCTGTCTTCTTCTGCAGTTTTACGCTCTACATCCCCTTATAGTAATATGGAAGTTGTTCCGTAATGTCTTAACAGATGTTCTACCATTCTGTCCATCTTGTCAAAATTTTCTGTATATCTCCTTCCTCGTCTATTTTCTGGAGAAACACCTCATTCCTTACGTTATCAGCCCACGTAATATTCTACATTCTTCCGTAGCAAAACATCTAAAATGCTTCGATTCTCTTCTGTTCCGGTTTTCCCGCGGTCCATGTTTCATTATCGTGCAGTGCTGTGTTCCTGATGTACATTCTCAGAAATTTCTTCCTAGAAATAAGACCTGTATTTGATGTTAGCAGACTTCTCTTGACCAGTAATGCACTTTCTGGCAGCACTAGTCTGTTTTAGATGACCTCCTTGCTCCATCACTCATGGGCTATTTTGCTGTCTAGGTAGTAGAATTCCTTAACTTAATCTACTTCGTGGTAAACTATCCTGATGTTAAGATTCTCGCTGTTCTCATCTCTGCTACTTCTGATTACCTCCTTCTATTTACTCTCAATCCATTTTCTGTACGCATTATAATGTTAATTCCAAACAGCGGGTCCTGTATTTATGCTTTACTTTCACTGTGCGTAGCAATTTCATAGGCGAAACTTGCCATAGATAGCCTCGTACCTTTCCCATTTGAACATTTGCTCCTTCGATGTATAGGTTCAATAGTAGGGGAGAAAGACTACACCACGTATTTCACTCTTTCTAATCCGAACAATTCGTTCTTGGTCTTCCACTCCTGTTTTCCCCAATTGGCTCTTGCACATATTGTATACTAACGGTCTTTCCATGTAGCTTACGCTGATATTTCTCAGAATTTTGAATCACTTGTATCATTTTACATTGTCGAACGCTTTTATAACGTCAAAAAATAATTTGAATGTGCTTCCATTATCAACAGCGTCGCCGGATTTACTTGACTGGTGCCTTTACCTTTCCTAAAGCCAAACTACTCGTCGTGTAACAAATTTTCAGTTTCCTTTCCGTTCTTCTGTATATTATTATCATCAGCTTGGATGTATGGGCTGTTAAGCTGAATGTGTAATAATTCTCGTAGCTATCGGCTATTGCATTCTTCGGAACTGTGGGGTGATGTTTTTCCGAAATTCTGATGATGTATCGCTAGTCTCACACATCCTGCACATCAATACGATTAGTCGTTTTGTTGAAAATTCCTTCAATGATCTTAGAACTTGTGATGGAATATTATCTGCCCCTTCTACCTTATTCGATCCTAAGTCTTCCAAAGCTATTTTAGATTCTGATTCTAATACAGGATCTCCTATCCCTTCTAAATCGGCTCATTTTTCTTCTTCTATCGTGTCAGTAGGCAAGTCTTCCCCCTCAGACAGGCCTTAAATTTACTCTTTCCAGCTATCCGTCCTCTCCTCTGTTTAAATCGGAATTCCCATTGCTTTCTTAATGTTACCATACTTCCTTTTAGTTTCAACGAAGGGTCATTAAACTTTTCCGAATGCTGAGTCAGTTCTTCCGACTATCATTTCTTTTTCGATTTCTTCATATTTTTCACGCAGCCAATTTATCTTAGCTTCATTGCACTTTATATTTATTTCATTCACCAGCGACTTGTGTATCTGTATTCCTTACTTTCCTTGAAAATTTCTGTACTTCCTTCTTTCATCAATCAATGGAAGTATTTCTTCTGTTAGCCATGGTTTCTTCACAGTTACCTGTTTTGGATCTATGTTTTTCCCTCCAACTTCCGTGACTGCCCTTTCTAAAGATGACCACACTGTTCAACCGATTTCACCACTGATTTATTAATTATTGGAGTGTCTGTAGCCTCAGAGAACTTCAAACGTATCTCTTCATTTCTTAGCACTTCCGTATGCCACTTCTTTGTGAACTGGTTCTTCCTGACTATTTTCTTAGACTTCAACCTGCTCTTCATCACTACTAAATTGTGATCTGAGTCTATGTCGGCATCTCTGCCGGATGATGATAACCTAACTGAAATCTTTCCGTATCCTGCGGCCTCCTCTTGTGATTCTTGATAAGTGTGTATTGTCAGCTAAAATTTATTGCAGAATTCAATTAGTCTTTCTCCTCTCCCTTTCCTTGTACCAGGCCTATAGTCTCGCGAAACACTTTCTTCTGTTCCTTCCCCTACAATCGTGTTCGAGTCTCTCATGGTTGCAAAAATTTCATTTCCCTTTATGAACTGAAGCATCCGTTCAATATCATCATGTAATTTATTTCTTCATATTCTGCTTGCGACGTTGGCATTTATACCTGAACTGTCGTTGTCGATGTTGGTTTGCTGTCGACTCTGATGAGAACAGCCCTACGACCAAATTGTTCACAGTAACTCACTCTCTGACGTACTTTTCTATCCATAACGAATCCCGCCCCCAATTATACCAATATCTCCTCCCGGAGATCCGAAAATGGGACTAGTCCCGAATATTTTACCAATGGAAAGATGAACTCAATTACCGGCCACATATCCTGTGAATATACTTTATTTAGTTTTAATTCAGTGGTTTCCAATGCCTTCGCATCCTCATTATGCTGATCGTTGCTAATTCTTCAGCCTTTAGGGGCTGTTTCCCTTGCCAAGAGCAGGAGAGTGCCCCGAACCTCTGTCTGCATCTCTGCCCTGTTTGACAAGACCTTTGTTGAGCGAGGGTGACTGCTCATGCCGGACGTCTTCGGCATTCATTACAAATGATTTTTACTCATAATTTAAGCAGTGGTAGTGTCAGAAGCTGGGTCCAAGGATGCTCTGATTATTAATCAAGGACCCTAAATCTATATCATCCATGCATTTAATAATTTAATTAACGTTTGTGTGGACACCAAATGTCTTACCTCATATGACCTGGGCCAAATGCTCTTAACTGCTACTGATACTTCGTACTGTGTTATAGGAACTACTTAGTTGCATGAGAATCGTGGTGTTGATCAGCTAATTGCGATTCTAAGGCTCTGATGGTGGGACACAGAAATTACAGTCAGATCCAGGAGGCTCTCGAACTCATTCTCTCTCAGTGGTGGGATGTTTTGTACCAAGCAACAGAAACGTAGAGATACTACGGTGGGGAGACGCCACGTAGTCACAACCACTCATCCGGCTTATCAGTAGCAATTTACAGAGTAACTAGACTTTTAAAGCAACGTTATTATTAGTTGTATATCACGGAGTGCCAAGAGAAAGCAAAGTTAGTTACATATTATTGGTATTTTCTGACAGATATTTCTATGAGTGGTGACCGTCCTTTCAGACATCCGACAACTTGGGGCAGGTAAGAGAGACTGCTTACAAAAGCAGGAAATTGCAGAAAAGTATATGATTGATAACTTGATACCAGTGTCTGAGTTTAACGTGTACAGCACCGAAGACGATCACTATGTGATCGAAAATCGCTTCTGCTATCAATAAAACTTCAATATTACGACCAACGCTGACCTTCCTTTTAATTTACGATATATATTCGTTGTGGACACAGCACTCCATGGAGTCGCCAAACAAGAAACACAAAGTAATTCGCAAGACAAAGTGGTCGTAAGTACTTTGTTATGAATTACAATTTACATCATGAAATGTTCGAAATCCCGAAATGCCCACCATCGACTCAATGCACGTTTACAGTCGCTGGTGGAAGGACATTTGGAGAGAGAGAAAATATGCCTTCGACTAGTTATTCACGATAAAACAATGGAATGTTTTAAATGCTCTTCAGTCTGCGTTACTTGGCTTTCACTGGATCGTTACGTTGCTACCTGTGGGTGAATGATGTAACAGAATAGCAGAAATTGCCCAGTTGAGAGTAATGGCAAACTATTTTTAATAATGACTCACGCTGAAAGCAGTGTGCTTACTTCGAGCACCATAAAGATTCTGATATATATCCTTCAAGCCGTTAAGTTACGTCCTTATGATTTCAAACGCTTGAAATCTGTCAATAATGGTACGGCAGTTGTCCAAAAACTTTTAATGAGTAATTGAAAAACTATTACCAGTCTTAGAAGTGCGATGACGTTCTAAAAAGACTGAGCATACTGTACAATAATTACTAATATTTATTTCCGTTGTAGTTACATTTTTCATCCATCGATGAGAATGTAGTTGTCTAGTGACAGCCAGCTGTCGTTGTTTCAGAGATTTACTGTCAGGTACAAATGGCAAATAATTCTGAACAGCTGGTAAACGTTAACGAATAGCCCAAATTTCTCTTGTCCCGCGATGGAAATGATACTACACGGAATTCTAGAATGTACTATACTGCTTTACAAGCTACTAACTGAAGATTTACGACTTGTAGTCTAGAGAGCTGTTGGTATGAGCTGTGTTTTGACTTCGTCGTAAAGATACATTCCATTAAGGATTACTGCTCTACTCACACATGGCTGTCATTTAATTACTTAAGACGGCTTGCCATTTTTGGCTAGTATACATTCATACTGTTACGCCTAATGAGACAAGTCTCAGTATTAATAAATGGAGAGTAGATATCCCTCAGAAATATTACCGCTTTTGTGGGAGTTAAAACTTTCCCTGCGTACGTATTGTTCCTCAAAACTTCGGGCGAACTGCCAGATGTTTCCAAACATCCGGCAGTTCGCCCGAAATTTTGTGGAACAATTACCGCTTTTATTAAATTACCCTTGTGTCGCGAAGGTCAAGGTAACAGTCGAAAATAAATTAAGAAATATAAAAGAGTGTTGTAGCGTATCATCATGTCTACGGTATGGTAATCAGAGACGAGCTCACAGCTATTTCGACTTTAGGGACGCAACCACGTGCTTACAAAATTGAGTGATCCCAGCCTTCGTCTGAACTGAATCTAGATGACCACACGTAGGTTTTAACCCAAATTCTTCCAAATTCTCGATAGTTCCAATGAAAGTGCAGCAGTTTGCGGAGCTCCAGTGCGGGCTGTAATAATTTATCGTATGGCAGCGAAGCTTAGTAGATATGGTAATGCGTTAATGGGGAACCGATTTACGCTGGAAAACAAATTAGTTGGAATTATGGCCACCAGGTGCAAATCCGGTGCTCTACACTGTTTGCATGACGCTATAACAAGCCACAGCGTGAATGAAGAGTATCGTTATCGAGGAGAGAGAGAGTGCGCTGTCAGTGAAACTGTTTTGTGCGAATGGCAGAGATTACTGTACCGCATTGGGATAGTAGCGCCTACTGAAAGATCTAAGGAGAAACACGATCTCATTAAGTAGCTTAAGATCAGTTTTTCAATCAAATGAGCAAAAAGTAGGCAAAATTTGGACGTTTCGTTGAGACAATGAAGAGACAAACAAAGGATCTGTATGCGGATTATAACTGATCATACTTTGAAGTTTATTTTAGATTCTTAATATAAAAAAGGGAACAGAAAATGATGCCCTCAGTTACGTGTTGATGAAGGCCCTGAGACTCTGAAGTAAGATGACCGCATGAAATGTAGTGCCCCAGCAGTTATCTGAAATCAAAAATGGATAACATCAGTCTATACTACATTATGTGTATCGGAGCTTATACCGAACCAGTGTGAGATAACCTTAAATTTAAAAATATGATGCAAACTCGAACCTTTAGTTCATTTTTTGATGTTTTTCGCTTTTACGACTTTACAAAAAAAAAGTTTACTAATTTCATATATTGTAGGTACAAGCTCTTAATTAGTTTACTTTTGGGGTCAAGTTAATCCACTGAACTGATTTTATTTTATAGTGCAAGCAGGTTTGATAAATCCCTTCTCGAGAAAAACCTGTTTAAAGTTTAGAGAAAACAATACGTTATTGTTTATTTTGTTATGCTAAACACAAATATGAAATCAGGTTTTCAGAATTCAAAATAGATAATCCAATATGGCGGATCAAAACTAAAGTTTTCATCAATTTTAAACAAAATTAAACCATGAAAGAGTGTTTACATTTCTTACATTTAGTCTGGAATTCCAGGACCGCACATCAACCCTTCCGCTGACTCGAATTGTTGTTGGACGACAATTTCCTCGTTCTTCTTGGCGAGAAAAGCCGACCTGGCTGAGCTGGACGTGCTGCGTCCGGCAGCTTGCACACGTTCCTCGTCAACGTTTTGGCGAGTCCCACGGTGGTCCTGACACTGCTTCGAATAATCGGCTGTAGGAACTTCTGTAACGCACGGGTTAAAAATCCTTTTCGTCCCAACATTCTAGGCACAAATACCTTTCAAAAAATGTGATAATAAAGAAATCGAATTTTCGACCATATTGAATGAGAACCTGACCTTAGAAGACGATAATGAAATTCGAAATCTAGATGAGTTTCGTGTGGCACTTGGAAGAGAAAGCTGTCCTATCCCGTTGGAGGTCGCTGTTGCTGTAACTGACCATGCAGCACGTTCCCCGTGTAGTGCTACAGCTGGAGCTGTGTCACCAGAATTATCCATCAAATGGCCAGCAGTACGGTAAGTTCTGCAGTCTATTTTACAATGGGCCCATACTAGGTATAGACGGTGCAGCAACTGAAAACTCATAATCCGCAGCAATGTTCTAAATTTGCTCCTCGGTTTCTGGTACCGATCAAAGTTGATGACATGTGACTAGGCAATATTCTATGGAGTGACAAGCAAATTTTACACTAGAAGGTGCAGTGAAAACACAGACCTGCCGAATTTGTGGTATTTGTGGGACAACATGGGGTAGAATCACAAGTACAACTATTCTCGGTTAGCACTTCTTTGGATATAATACCCTAAGAGGGCCTGGCAGATGTACTATGCGTCTGAACGTTATCGAGACGTTCTCTTACAGCATGTGATTCCTGCTTTGGAAGAGCACAATTGCATAGAAACGAGTGTTTTCGCGCAAGATGAAGCAACGCCTCACATCGCTCGCCCCGTGAAAGATTTTCTCAACGCAACTTTCCACGAACGTGTTACACTCCTGGAAATGGAAAAAAGAACACATTGACACCGGTGTGTCAGACCCACCATACTTGCTCCGGACACTGCGAGAGGGCTGTACAAGCAATGATCACACGCACGGCACAGCGGACACACCAGGAACCGCGGTGTTGGCCGTCGAATGGCGCTAGCTGCGCAGCGTTTGTGCACCGCCGCCGTCAGTGTCAGCCAGTTTGCCGTGGCATACGGAGCTCCATCGCAGTCTTTAACACTGGTAGCATGCCGCGACAGCGTGGACGTGAACCGTATGTGCAGTTGACGGACTTTGAGCGAGGGCGTGTAGTGGGCATGCGGGAGGCCGGGTGGACGTACCGCCGAATTGCTCAACACGTGGGGCGTGAGGTCTCCACAGTACATCGATGTTGTCGCCAGTGGTCGGCGGAAGGTGCAAGTGCCCGTCGACCTGGGACCAGACCACAGCGACGCACGGATGCACGCCAAGACCCTACGATCCTACGCAGAGCCGTAGGGGACCGCACCGCCACTTCCCAGCAAATTAGGGACACTGTTGCTCCTGGGGTATCGGCGAGGACCACTCGCAACCGTCTCCATGAAGCTGGGCTACGGTCCCACACACCGTTAGGCCGTCTTCCGCTCACGCCCCAACATCGTGCAGCCCGCCTCCAGTGGTGTCGCGACAGGCGTGAATGGAGGGACGAATGGAGACGTGTCGTCTTCAGCGATGAGAGTCGCTTCTGCCTTGGTGCCAATGATGGTCGTATGCGTGTTTGGCGCCGTGCAGGTGAGTGCCACAATCAGGACTGCATACGACCGAGGCACACAGGGCCAACACCCGGCATCATGGTGTGGGGAGCGATCTCCTACACTGGCCGTACACCACTGGTGATCGTTGAGGGGACACTGAATAGTGCACGGTAAATCCAAACCGTCATCGAACCCACCGTTCTACCATTCCTAGACCGGCAAGGGAACTTGCTGTTCCAACAGGACAATGCACGTCCGCATGTATCCCGTGCCACCCAACGTGCTCTAGAAGGTGTAAGTCAACTACCCTGGCCAGCAAGATCTCCGGATCTGTCCCCCATTGAGCATGTTTGGGACTGGATGAAGCGTCGTCTCACGCGGTCTGCACGTCCAGCACGAACGCTGGTCCAACTGAGGCGCCAGGTGGAAATGGCATGGCAAGCCGTTCCACAGGACTACATCCAGCATCTCTACGATCGTCTCCATGGGAGAATAGCAGCCTGCATTGCTGCGAAAGGTGGATATACACTGTACTAGTGCCGACATTGTGCATGCTCTGTTGCCTGTGTCTATGTGCCTGTGGTTCTGTCAGTGTGATCATGTGATGTATCTGACCCCAGGAATGTGTCAATAAAGTTTCCCCTTCCTGGGACAATGAATTCACGGTGTTCTTATTTCAATTTCCAGGAGTGTATTTCCAGAGGTTTTCCAGCTGCATAACCTGCAAGATCACCTAATATGAATCCATGTGACTCTTAGCTCTGGAGATATGTAAAAGAGCGCGTTTACCAGGAACACATTAGGTTTTTACCTGAAAGACAGTATGCGGGAACACGTTGCTCAGGTTCCATCGAAAATCCTGCCATAACTGTTGAACACCATCTTACGGATGCAACCTCGAGCCAACGTCTCTCGCACTCCAGACTGTGTAAGCAGCGGTTAATCATAAAATCAACATTATGTCTTTCTCACTTGTTTGACCTTCTGTCCCTGATCTGGCAGGACTTCTTCCAAATCGACTGCGTAATGGAAACATTTCCGCAAGTCTATCCTGCATTCATAGCTCCAGATGAGCGCCTAGTGGCCTAAATTGGAACTGATTAACTTTCCAAAGTGAATCAGTTCCGCACGTTAGAATACCTAACAAGTTTCATTGCCATGCTGTAATAGCATCCAACACTGGACCTTTATGAGCAGCTCCTTTTTTATTATATCCGCCCAGTACGATTGCATTTTTTGAAGAATGGATACGTCAAGTTTTCCATTACAAATAAGAAAGAAACTTACTCTTGGAATTTCAGAGCCGCTCAACATTCACTTGGCATATCATGGTAATGTTACCCGTCTCTATTATCAGTGCAGACTTAGAAGTCTCTTGGTTCTTCTTCATACTCGTGTTACTCATCCCAAGTATCAGAAGGGCAGGAAAATCCACAAGTTAAGTCGTCTAGCTGCCGTGACGTCTGTCTCTAGGTACGTACGTCGAAGTGACAGTTCTTTAGCGTCACCCGAGGGGCACGTATTGCTTAATGAATACTGTAAACGCGAACGGACGTTGCCCACATTTTGAAAATTCTACTACGACAACAGACTGTCAACACAAACAAAACGGTCATAAGGTGTTTACTCTTGTATAATTTGGAAGCCAAAAAACTTCCCAACGTATTTTTCAACAATAAATTATTTCCCCTTTATCACTTTCCTACGTGCTTTGGCATCATACTGGATAGCTCAGTGCTTCCCCGTAACCAACCTCCTAAGTGCCTAGGCGTCGTAATGGATCGTACTTATAAAACACTTAGAAGGAACGGCAGCCTAGGTCCAATAAAAATTAGTGAAAAGAACTGTCTTGATAGTGATGGTTATATTATTAAAATGACCGGTATCGGCCTAGTGTTTGGCTATCTTCAGACAACTCCATCAGCTGAAGTTGACCTCAGTCGCTGAAACTGTCCAGTCAATTCAACTAATGGCGCTGTCTGAAGATGGCTTCAGCCTAGGCCGAAACCGGTCATTTGAATAAAATAACCATCGCGGTCAAGACTGTTTCTTTCTACTGATTTTAAATAGATTACAATATGGCTGTTTTCCCAAAACACATGCAACTACATCCTGGGTGCAAGCAGTGAGCGACTATTACTTCCACAGTGACAGAATATGGTCTAGGAATTGTGTGCTCTGTAGAGGAATGCTGCTCCTTCGAGTGGTTAAACAGAAACCATGTAACGAAATTAGACGCTAGATTACACAACACGCTGTCGCTAACGGAAATATGAAAAGTATAACACTGCAATGGTTACCTCTGCTCCAAACGAAGGGCTCCTTGGTCCGTCAATTGTACAGATATCAAAGTGACCCAGAATTGGCAGTACATCAGTACATTCCTCACATATCATTGAGAGGCTGAGGTCCAGGGAATCCCGAGTAGCCTTAGAGTAACAATAGTCAGAAATAGACTCCAAGACCAATGTGCAGAATTGGGCATACTGGATATCTGGTTATTTCACTGGTCCACTTCCGTCCCCTAACAAAGACCTACATAGTTTCATACTTCCCCGCCGACAATAGAAGACACCGAAGAGTTTGTGAATATCACATGGAGTTTGCAGCATCTTCTGCATAAATAGGGCAATCCTCAAGGGCTACTGTGGTGCTCGATAGCAGACATGGGACAGTATAGTGATTGGCTTCGACATCGGAGGGTATCCAAGACCCATGTTTATGAACTGAACGCTAGTGCGGTTTCCTGTTTGAATGCTTTATATAATTACGTTTAAGGATTTTGCTCAGTTCCCTTCTTCCTTAATTTATATTTTAGTGTAAATTTACAATTTATTTTTCGCTCTTTCAGTACATTGTTTATTTTATTGTACTTTTCAGTACCGTTTTACTGTTCATTTTAATGCTCTTGATTTCTGACTTTAATGTTCATTTTCCTATGAACCTGAAGGCAGGCAGCCCGTTCGACACCTCTCAGATTAGCACACCTGTTAACAGCTGCTAGACCAGCATAACAGTGCCACTCAGCATAAGGATGTCGAAGAGCCCTATGGGCACTTAGGGACCGGTCGAGGGTTGTTTCTGTACAGATCATTTTTAAAGTTCTCATAAAGGTGCGTGAGTGGCACATAGGGTGTAATCGAGAAGGGGATCATAGAGGGACCCTCTGGCATTTTATTTATGCATGCCTCCTTGTCTCACCCCTCCCACAGTCACGCCACAGGAGGGCGCGAAACATCCTCGAGTGTGTTGCTTTGAATCATTTACATATTCTGTCAAATGATTTTCAGCGGTCCTAGTCGTTCTATCTCGAATACCAGAGCAAAAATGGCGATCACACTGTCCTCCAAAGTGGTCACATCTTGTTCAATGAGATTGCAGCCAGACAGTGCCTTTAATGAAGGGATGAATCGCCCAGCGTGTGTCAGTAGTGGCGAAGGACGTCAAGAACGTATTTCTGCTGCACATTGCACTGCCAGCCGTCTTTTATGACTGTGAAATCTATGTGTGTATCAGTGCCTTAAGGAAAGGGGTGGTTTCGTTAACGACTTTTATGCCGACTCCTGAGGCCTTTTTGTATCGATTGTCAGCGGCGGTGTGCTTCAGAAGTTTTCCTTGGTTAACTATGAGAAAACAACGAGATTTCAACTCTGAGATTCGCTGTTATAACCTCCACCGCAAAGTCGTCAGTATAAGAGTTGGGTTGTTTGGGGGAAGAGACCAAACAGCGAGGTGACATATATCCCATCGTGTGACATATCCATGATGGCGCTGGGCAGAACTGTAGTGAAATTTGGTGCTCACCTTACATCTGACGTCAGCTTCTGAGCAGTGGCTTTTCCCTCTCATGCGCCGCCATCTTTCGGAACCCGAGGCTGGCGTCGCAGGGCGCCAATCTTTTTCACCTTAAGAGGAAGTCTGTAGGCAACTCTGAGCCACATTTATATGTTCTGGGTAGCAATAAGGTAAAATGGCGTGGTTTCATAGCACAATTTGTGTCTAATATGCTTACTTTATGTACTTTGTTCCTCAGCTCCTCAGCTGCTGTGACTTCAGTGCCTGTTGTACCACACATGAACAAGTGCTTACACTAAACAAGACAATAAAAAGTAGGACTGAGAGAGCGTAATTCAACAGAAATCGGTTAGCTCAGAGTTAATTGCTTTATATAGGAATTTTTCATGTTGCTGCATAATCGGAAATCTATAAAAAGAAGCAAAAATAAGTTTCGTCCAGCTCCCTAATATGAGCACCGTATTTCGTTGATTTCCATCACAGCTATGCTGCGAAACTGGCCCCTGGTTTTTAATACCAACCTCGGCGGTATCCAGCCTGGGGAAAGACTGCTGAAAAGCGCCGCGGGTTCATTACTTGTGGCGGAAAGTAGTTTCCGCCCTGAGGAAGAGTTGTGAAGTGATGGCCGCTCACTTTTTGCAGGGGCGTTACATTAGTGTTTAATGACTCGCAACCCGCACCCCCAGCAAAAGACTTCAAAGGGCCCCTTTACGTCAATTAGACGTGTGGCCCACTGTGCGTGGAGGCGTCATTAGCAGACATTGGCCGTAATGAGAAGCGGGGGGCGGGCCTGTGCCTCCCTTCCGAGGGCGGCAGGCCCTGGTGCCAGCAACAACAGCAACAACCTTGCAGCTGCACATACAGACTGGTAGAAAAATAACATACAAGTTGCAGACGTGTGTAATATTTCAGTAAAAAACAGACGCATCAAAACTACCCCCAAAGAGTATTTCAATTATGCATTGTGATAGTTTTCATCTTATGATGGCCAGATGATCGTACATAGTACCGAAATCAGTAGTCTCTTGACAAAATAAAAGTTACTTTAAAACAAATAATTATATCTGATTATATTGGTCTGTAATAAGTGAGCTTACTGTTTAATTACGACAGATTGTGTTCTGGGTATGATGTACAAATATTTTGAATTTCTCTCCTTGCACTTGTTGCAGTTGGAAATAAGAATTTCCTTCGTGGATGTAACTTTTTAACTCTACCACACCACCATCGTTTCGAATGAAACTGGTCATTCATGTCACCACTCCGGACCAAGTAACACTGAAATAGATTCACAGAGTGTGCAGACAAAATGAAGTCACTAAATACTTAGAAATAGAGTCGAGAATGAAAAAAAAAAAACAATAAAAACAGATTCCAACATACCACTCAGTATTCATTGTTACGACACACTTAGCTTTGTGATCGGACTAGTAAAGTTGAACGTTTCTCAGTATCTAAACGCAGAACTTAGCAGTAACCTTTGCATTACGAAGATCTCTGATGTACTGCTGGTAGGCTCTCCGTTGCCCAAAATCAAAAGTGCCCCTATTAATATAATCATCTAAATGGAAATAACAGAGCGAATATGCGTCAGCAGTGGCTGTGAAACATGTTGAAATAATGCGTTTTCATGAGCAGCGGTCTGTGTAAAGGAATGTCAGCGTTAAAACCTAATACGGATAATTTGTCTGACAAATTTATTAGCTGAAGTGAAAATGGTCTTTCTTACCGCATGGTGTGTTAAGCAGCCTGTGCTTAAGATTCTAGTTGAATAAGAAGTAAGGTATTGTGTAATATTTTGGCGAACATAACTAATAATTGAATACCGTGTGAAGATTTGGCAGTGATCAGACCTTGAGATGATTCATTAGCGGGAGATTGATGGTTCGGTATAGATACCGAATGACAGAGTGTTTCGTATAAGCAAAATGAAGAGGAACTTGAACAATAAGTTTCATAACTGCCTGAAACTTTTATTTGTGTACTTTTCGTTTTAGTACGTACAAAGAGACATTTATTGTGACAGTTCCACTTGACAAAACATATCAAACCTCTTAAATTACTTACGAAGCGAATCTAAATTTGATGTTTAGATTGAACGTCCAGTAGACTAACAAAGCAGACTTACAGAACAGAGACATATGAAATGCTATCAGCTTTAGCAGCTTTTCTTAGATGAGGTACAATGTTTTTCATTCAAGATGAGGCAGTGGACATGTCGAGTTTACTGAGGTAAGCAAACAATAAGTTGGAAATCGCAACTTTTCCGCCGCAAAATCACCGTACAGCGCATGAATGGCGATAATTCATATCATCATCAGCGATTTTCCATCCTATTGCGTTTACTTCTGGAGAAGTGAAAACATAAATGTGTGTATATGCCCCAATCTTGTTCTACTCTCATAATCTCTGCTGTAAGTATGCGACGGCGGCAGACAGAGTTGCTACAGCTGTTTCCGAGTAGAGGTTCTCTAAATATAAAAGGTGACGTTACACTAAATATATGCAGTATAACGCCACCTTTCTTCCAAAGGGTCCCATTTAAGTTCCTCGGACATATCTTACTGTTATTATGGAAAACATTCGAATAAGAAGAACCTTGAATCAAGTGAATTTTGCCGGAATTGAAAAATGTTAGAAACTAACGGAAAGGATAATGTATGGAATGAAGAGGCACTACAAGGGAAACTATAGCTGCCGCTAACCAGGAGAGGCCCAGATTACTGAGACATAATATCGGCGACCCTGACTTGTTAACCTGTTGCTGGAAGGAGCATTAGGTTAAAAAAAAATGGTTCAAATGGCTCTGAGAACTACGGGACTTAACATCTGTGGTCATCAGTCCCCTAGAACTTACAACTACTTAAACCTAACTAACCTAAGGACATCACACACATCCATGCCCGAGGCAGGATTCGAACCTGCGACCGTAACTGTTGCGCGGTTCCAGACTGAAGCGCCTAGAACCTCTCGGCCACCACGGCCGGCGGAGCATTAGGCAAAAAATGTTAAGGGAAGACAAATTTAGAACAGTCAAAACTCATTGTGGAATACGTTGGTAGGGATGAAAAGAGTACCATGATAGGAATATGTGGACAGAATCAGCAACTTTCAAAAATGGTTGAAATGGGTCTAAACACTATGAGACTTACCATTTGAGGTCATCAGTCCCCTAGACTTAAAACTACATAGAAAAAAACCTAAGGACTTCACACACATCCATGCCCGAGGCAGGATTCGAACCTGCGACCGTAGCACCAGCGAGGTTCCGGACTGAAGCGCCTAGAATCGCTCGGTCACAGCGGCCGGCCCAGCAACTTTGAGGATATAAAAACAACGACAATAAGAATTTGGTATTCTATGAATTCGACGTTTAGTGTAATGCTTGTTGACTAAGATTCCAAACTTTGAGGGCAATACTGTTGACATTATTTAATAAATCCTTTAATTATGTTGAGAACATCATTCCCCGTTGGGGCATAGATGGTATTACTTTTATTCGTTTTAGTACAGCATACAATGCTCTATTAGTCACAAATACGAACCAGTCACTCTGGTGGGCCTGTGATATTAACTGCAGGGACTAATACATTCGAAAACTTACTGTCTGTACAGATCGTAAGATATCATGTAGAAGACTCACATTCCATTCATGCAAAGGGATCACAAAGATGAGAAGAGGTGTGATTGACCTAAGTTTTTGTGTCGTACTGCTTCCAAGGATCCAGCATTCCCAAGAGGATTACGAAGAGCTACAGCTAAAGTCGGAAGCAATGATGTGATTGACTTAAGTTACCTTGTCTTATTGCTTCCTAGGAGGCAGCAGTCGCAAGAGTATCACCTAGAGCTACAGCCAACGTCCGAACTTAGGCGTGGGGCAGAGGTGTGATTGACCTAAGTTTTCATATGTTACTGTTTCCTAGGAGCCAGTAATTGCAAACGGATCATCAACAGCTATAGATCTCGAGACTTAGTTGAGGAGCAGTGGAAACTAAACGATATTTTCGTCTAATGATGTGTGGCGTCGCCACCATTTTTCGGTGCTACTGTGTCATATAGTTACAATACAACAGCGGTATCAAAGGTCGTGATGAGTGAGCTCAGAGCTGACTAAACACCATTATGTCAGAAGCAGCAACGCCACAGACCGATTTCCAAATTGCAGGCCAGGCAGAAGGCGAGCACTGCCGAAACTACCTCACGGCAGAAAGCTAGAACCAAGGCAGCATCTCCAAGCCACGAACTTGTTACTAGCTACATGGTTACAATAAATGCTTCAGAAAAACAAGGACGCACCGATCCAGCAGAAACGCCCATCATTTTTTGTCAACGCCCTATGGCAGCCACCGTCCATAAGGAGAGATCTGCGTCAACCCATTGGGCGACGTGATTCTAAAAGCAGCCTCCACGAGAATTGGCCTCGATTAACTTGGGGGCCGACTGCTGGCTGTAGATCCCATGCTGTGGACTTAGAGCTTTCGGAGACCTCTTCCGGGATTTCTTGAACTGCAGCCTGCCTTCTGTCCTGGAGGGCAGCCGTTTAGGACTAGAGGAGTCCAGCTGACAAACTTGCTATGCTTGCGTGTGTATGCTATCGCTGTGCGCCTCCACTGACAAGTGTTGACAGCACTGCTAAGGGCTGTCTGCCTCTACAACAAACATGGTAGGTCTCCATACCTTCCGGAAAGCCCTGCCTTATATTGCAGAGCTGTGCTCGGGTACATGCTCCACATGTCAGCATTCCTGTCCAGCCACTAATGACATAACAAGCCACTGGCATCAGCGACTTCCCACTCACTGCTTTCACTATGCATCCAGAGGATGTCGCCAACACACAGTGACGCTGTGAGTGTAGTAGTTTGTTCTTCAGTAAAATGTATGACTATTATGCATGTTTCATTGAGCAGCCATTGGTCATCTCATTGAGCAGCCATTGGTCATCACCCTGATAAAGCTCATCACCTCAACTCAGTCATACCTCTGTAGCGTTTATCCACCCCAGACTTCCCCAGACAGTTTAGAAAGGAATGAATATTTCACGACTAACACTCGAAGATATTTTATGTCCTGGGCTATGAGAATACTTACACTAATTTCCAGAAGAAGAAGCATGAAAAATAAAAATAAGGAATTTTAATGAATATTGATTCAGGAATATGATAATGATATTTCGATGTCGATAGTGAAACTTACGGCATGAAAGGAATCTGTCGTGACTGCTGGAGTCAATGCACCACCCTGTTTCAGAGATGTTAGGTTACATCTCATAGAACTGAAGGCCGCGTCGACAGATTTCACTATCATACTTCAGTTCTTTCCAGTTTTTGGGGGGAAGATTTTTCAGTACAAACTGAAAAATGTCATACAGCCTTAACTTTATTTTTCAGGATGTGACACATGTTGCTGAAAAGAATTAAAATCCTCTGCGCTGCTTACGTAAAGAAAAAAAATGGTGCAAAATCTCTTAATCAAGTTTCAAGCCATTCTCCAGAACGTTTTGAAGAAGAGATAGGTGTTCAAGGTTTGCCCTGCGCTCCTTGACTCTGGAACAAAAGTGATAAGCCGTGGACGCCCTACCTCAACAGTTATTGTCAGGAAAAAAAAGAATCATTAATAGTAACAAGAGCAAGTTGTATGACTACCAGCCTACGATAAAATGACAAACTTCAAAAATTCACATGAAGGGTTAACGTTTTGACGACGTAACCGACATTCAAATGAATGTGACGCGTGAGTTCAACAACATTCCAAACAAGAACTTTCCTGATATTTTCACGCGGTTGTATGAACGTACTGTACATTGTATTCAAGCCGGAGGGGGGGGGGGTGAAGGGAGGGGGAAGAAGGGATTATATAGAACACCTGAAGCATTAAACTCACCATACAACCTTTCTCTATTTTCTATAAATCAGCTTTCTCAACTTTTGAATTTAGGGGGTGTACCTCCCCTGCTTCCATTAATGGCTCTACATAAATTATTTAAACATTGATTATATCGTTATTTACAACGTATGGTTGCTTTTACAATGTCGTCGGCAAGTTCGGAAATACAGTGACTTCAATAGAAAAATCGAAAACTGCCATGCAGTAAGGTGAAATTATTTTTAGCACCTGGAGCTGTTATCCGTCAACTCAGCACACAGTTGTGGAGTATCAGAACTTTTAAAATATGAAGAAACTAATAATTGATTATTCAGTACACTTTTTCTCCCTACCATACATCACAACCATATTCCACTAGTTTCTGTGTATTGTTGTTGTTGTTGTTGTGGTCTTCAGTCCTGAGACTGGTTTGATGCAGCTCTCCATGCTACTCTATCCTGTGCAAGCTTCTTCATCTCCCAGTACCTACTGCAACCTACATCCTTCTGAATCTGCTTAGTGTCTTCATCTCTTGGTCTCCCCCTACGATTTTTACCCTCCACGCTGCCCTCCAATACTAAATTGGTGATCCCTTGATGCCTCAGAACATGTCCTACCAACTGACCCCTTCTTCTGGTCAAGTTGTGCCACAAACTTCTCTTCTCCCCAATCCTATTCAATACTTCCTCATTAGTTATGTGATCTACCCATCTAATCTTCAGCATTCTTCTGTAGCACCACATTTCGAAAGCTTCTATTCTCTTCTTGTCCAAACTATTTACCGTCCATGTTTCACTTCCATACAAGGCTACACTCCATACAAATACTTTCAGAAATGACTTCCTGGCACTTAAATCTATACTCGATGTTAACAAATTTCTCTTCTTCAGAAACGCTTTCCTTGCCATTGCCAGTCTACATTTTATATCCTCTCTACTTCGACCATCATCAGTTATTTTGCTCCCCAAATAGCAAAACTCCTTTACTACTTTAAGTGTCTCATTTCCTAATCTAATTCCCTCAGCATCACCCGACTTAATTCTGCTACATTCCATTATCCTCGTTTTGCTTTTGTTGATGTTCATCTTATATCCTCCATTCAAGACACTGTCCATTCCATTCAACTGTTCTTCCAAGTCCTTTGCTGTCTCTGACAGAATTACAATGTCATCGGCGAACCTCAAAGTTTTTATTTCTTCTCCATGGATTTTAATACCTACTCCGAATTTTTCTTTTGTTCTGTGTATTATGTGATGAATTTCGACCGGTGGCGCAATGAAAGAGGCAGTAAATATGGAATAATAAGGAATTTGTGTAGGCATACACATTTAAGTGAGAGTAAGAGAAACGGCTACCTATTTCGACAGCGTAAGCACAGTAAAACGCAACTGCAGAGCTTCTAAATCCATCGAAGGATTTCGTCCATTCTGTATCCGCAGTCTCACGGTAGCTCTCCTTTGTAAAGACAGTCGCACAACAGGTACGGAAAACAACTGCGAAACGGAGACGACGGAGAGACAAAAGAATGCTCCTACACGCCGGAAAAAGCTGGCGCCATCCTGTTAGGTCGTCTTCCGGACCTCGGGAGAATTACAAGGAATTCCTCTCTCCTCCATCTTATGGCGTGATCTAGTTTTCTAGTGCCATTGCATATGTTTCGAGAGGCCAAGTAACGCATCAGTGATCTTAATCCTATGCAGAATTTCTCTCGACGCGTCGCCAGGTCATCTCGTGTTACAAAAGTGAATTACCACAATGTATCTGTTATTGAGCCCGAAGGTTGATTTTTTTATATTATGGCATGACATGCCTGACATGGTACTAGCTTGCTGCGTGGTTTAATCTCGGGGCTGACTACGTGTTCATTAGAGTTAAGTACGCAAACTGCATAATGATTACTCATTATGTAATTGCTGTAACGACATTTCATTGCCGGCAACATTGTTATCGTGTGCCGTGGTTGTTTTGGTTAATAACGATGACATTAGCGGAAAATGTTTTCGCAGTTAATGTAATGCGGTTTTGATTCGAGTAAAATGTTCCCAGCATAGTTTTACTTGCAACGTAGCAGTGAAAGTTTCATCGCATGTTGGAGCAGTTAGAAAAGGACAAATGGTAGATACAAAGCGACAAACGCTGCACCACAGTTAGATTGTAAGTACCTACCTTCGTAAAGTAATAATTCTGTAATTTATTTGATTCTGTTTGCAAAGTGTCCTTTCTCTATTTTGACGTAGAATTTTTTGACTAGATATTTCATTTTCTTCAGCTGTCTCCATAGTCCAACGTCTTTAAGAGCGAACCATATTATCATCTACTTTAGAATTACTTCGATGAATCTGAGCGTAAGAGAAAGTTCCCAGTACTCGTGTTAAGTTCCATATCAACCGTCACTTATTAGTTAAAAGTTATAGGCGACGTCTGTCTACTTCTTTGGAAACTAACTCATTATTTTCTTCAACTGTGACAGTTATTAGAGTGAGGTTTCAAATATTGTCTTACATTTGAAAACCCACATGTCAAAAAACGATGACGTCCTATATCACAAGTCACATTCTTTTAATTTATAGTAACACTTAGCCAATTATTTAAAAATCACTCGATCTAGAAGTATCTCTCTTAACTCGATGAAAGTCTTTAGGCTTCTGTGAACCAACACTTCGTTGTAAAGAACGAAAAAGTGCAAATATTAGTAAGTTACAGTAACGCGGTTCGTTTTGTTAATTTTTTTCAGTCATCAGTCTTCTGACTGGTTGCAAATGGACCCGAAATTCTTTCCTTCACCAACCTCTCCATTTCAGAGTTGTACTTATACACTACATTTCAGTTATTTGCTGTTCGAACTTCAGTGTCTGTCTTCCCTCGAAGGTTTTAGCCACCACAGTTTCTTCCAGTACCGTGGAAATTATTTCCTTATGCCTCAACTAATGTCCTATAATCTGTCCCTTCACTTTCGTAGTGTTTCCCACGTGTTCCTTTCTTCACAGATTCTGCAGAGATCCTTCTCATTCCTTATCAGTCCACCTGATTAGTAATGACATAAATCACAGTTACTGGTAAGGCTGTAAAATAATCTCTAAATTATAACAGTGACTGCCGAAAACGGTAATGCCATGCAATAAGTGTGATTTTGTCAGATGAATCATGTTGTCACCTAAAAATTTTTCTGCGTTGTACTATCTGTCGGCGGAGGACACTTAAATTTCCTCTTTCATTCGCGAATGGCACGTGGGAAGAATGGATATCGGTAGATCTTCATATTTGCTCTAATTTATCGTATTTTCGGCTTTTGGTCATTTCGCGAGGCTTAGGTTTGAGGATGCAATATGTCTCCTGGACTTTCCCAGAATGCTTTCTCGTGCAAATCTCTTCTCGTGGCTCCAGTAGCAAACCTCCCAATGATGCACAACGTCGCTCTTGCAGTGGTCGCAAGTGATGTTTGTAATACTTCTACCTGTTCCCTTGAGTCCGCACACGACGAACACAGTGCCTATCTATTTCGTACAGTGTAGTCATGCATAAAATCACAAGAAACATGAACTACGCAATCGACACTAATTGAGAGAGGACAAACAGATCTGAGTAAGAGATGAAAATTAACAAAAGGCGCTTCTGAAGTTGTGAAGTACACAAAAAATAAAAGAGTGCAATAAAACCTAGCACTGCGCTTCAGGATTATCACTCTGTACTAAGATCACAAAGTCTCTCAAACTCTTACAGCAAAAACAACACAGAAAGCATACACTTAAACAGTTACTGCTCAGTACGAGGTTATGTCATGCAAAAGCTACTGCACAAAAAATGTAAGCAAGCACTGACGAGATGTAATTAAACAGTAGTCAGCTCAGATAAACAAACAGGTGTTAGTCACTTCTTCACCGAAGCACTTGGAAAAGACACTAAACTAAACTCTGTGTAGTGACAGCAAGTACTGCTGCAGCAGGCAACTGCTACAGCCTGGTGGCTGGCTCTATTCACTACCCAAGTACTATTCGCAAATATCGTGAAATTCAAAGTGAATCACGCAACAGTAGCGCCAACGGTCGAATGAAACAGCACTAGAAAGTCGGCCCTAACACTTGAACTAATGCACGAAAAAATCTACGTGGATATGATTAAATACTAGTCTGGTTTGTTGTAACAAAAATTAACAGTAACCGTACTACTTGCCTTATAATAACGTAGACTGCTAGTATCTACTTCCAACAACTTCTCAGATGTTTCTTATTGGCTGCAACAATAAATTTCTCCTTCCTTGTACGTCGTTGCAATTACATCTGTCCCAAGCGTTTGCAAGTAATTTCCTTCTTCTAAATAAAAGTTCGTATTCTTCATTTACCTCATTTCTATTACTAAGTCTTCAATTTAAAATCATAAGATTTCTCTCTCTCCTCTCACCATATCGAACACTTAAGAAAATTTTGCAGTTCCCATAAACAGAATATAATCAAAACGTCTTCTTGTTCATCTGCAAACATAGCCATCGGCCGTATACAGCGTCTCCCGAAACTTAAACGTGCTCGCCCTCTGCACATTATCCAACCACCGTTATAGCACGATGATATCCACTCTAGTATCTACCTGTCCTATCATTTCTAATAGGGCAATGTGTTCTATCCCCAGTCTAAGTACCACTCCTTTCTTTTCATTTCATTAAACTCAAATTGCGATACCTCCACCTTATGCATTCTTTGTGTAATTCCCCTAAGATCACCACTGACCAACTTGAGGCTACTCCATACCTTACAGTGTCCACCACTTATCACCACTCAGCACTATACCGAAATCTCCAGCTCCTGGCGCAGGTCCTTCCCGTCACCAACATTTTTACCTATTCAAAACAAGATAATCATCACATTGATGTTTCAATGTGAACTATCAAAAATGTTACATACATTTTATATGAGACATGTCATAAAACCTACAACAATAACTTAATGCTGGAAGTAACAGTAGTAGTGAACTTAGTTAGCTAGTTAGTTATTCACTTTCATGTTCCATAGATCATTTTGCACGATACATCCTAATGATGTGGAACGTGTTATTTTACATTTACATGGCAAAAATTTGTACATATTCACACATTTAGAACTTTTCTAAGTCGTTTTTTTTCCAAAAAGGAATAAAACGTACAGATGTTGCGAATTAGTAAGTCCTACCCACTACCTCTCACACATTAGAATAATAGATATGCAAAATATGTCAACGTACTGATTGCTCTCTCTCCAAGATTAACAATAATTCTGTGTGAAAATGTGGCTGAACTAAGTTGCCTTAGGAGTTTCAAAGTGTGACTTTTCCAACTTAAATCCTCATCCATACGAACACCTAAGAATTTTGAACGGCTTATTATTTTTTCGACACGTGCTACACCCATCACTGATGCAGTAGCCCTAGAAGTGCAGAACTGAATATGTTGTGTCTTTTTGAAATCGCGGCGAGATCAATCCCTGAAAACCAAGCAATGATATTCTTAGCTTTGTGTACCGTCGCTCCTGTTTCAGTATGTATGCTTGGATCGATTACAAAACTAGTGTCACCTGCTAAAAGAACTAGTTTTGCTTGTATATTAGACCCGAAGATCGTTTACGAATGCTGTTGTTGCGGTCTTCAGTCCGAAGACACGTTTCGTGTATCTCTCCATGTTATTCAACCCTGTGCGAGCGTCTTCGTCTTCAAATAACTACTCCAACCTACATCTTTCTGAATCTGCTTACTCTATTCGTCCCTTGGTTTCCCTCTACAATTTTTATCAGCCCCCCGGCACACACTTCCCTGTCTCTTGGTCTTCGTCTAAAGTTTTCATCCCCCCCCCCCCCAATCCTTCCCACACACACACTTACCTCCAATACCAGACTGGTGATCCCTTGATGCCTCCTATCAACTGATTCCTTGTTTTGGTCAAGTTGTACCACAAATTTCTTCGCTCTCCAGTTATATTCTGTACCTCCTCATTAGCTATATGCAGATTTTTTGTCTTCCAAGTTCTGTTCTGTGTCTCGTCATTAGTTACGTGATTTACTCATCTAATCTTCAACATTCTTTTGTAGCACTACACATTTGGGGAACAGCTGTAGACCTAAGACTGAGCACTGGCGATCAACATACTTTCTCTCTAGTCGAATATGTCCCCATACTATATTGGTTCAGTTACTAAGTACATATTTTGGTTATATATGACATTATCCATTGTTTGGTTATACAATCAGTCCCATAAAACTTCAATTTATTTGCAAGATACTGTGGTTTACGTAATCAAATGACTTAGATACGTCGCAGAATCTGCTTTATTATTTAATACTTCTAAAATATTGTGAGTGAACGTGGAAACGACATTCTCAATAGAGCAACCCTTCTGAAACTCGAGCTGTGATTTGCTGAGGTTATTACTCTTGCTGAGATGAGATAATATTCTGGAATATAGCACATTCTAAAAAATTTTAGAAAATGTTGTCAGCAGTGAAACACTCCGGTAGTTATTGACATGTCCCTTATCACCCTTCTTGAAGAAGGGATTAACAGTGAGATATTTCAGCTGCAGCATTGGAGGGAAAGTAAATGTTAGACTTCTGAGACAGTGTTGTCCAATTCCCACCACTTGCTGTGCAGCTTCTTATGGTAACGAGAAGAATACACAACAGTATTCTCACGTCCACGTTGTTGCCCTCAAGGCTACCAGACAGCGCAATCTCGCAGCCCAGTGTAACAGAGCTTGTCTAACGTAGTATTAAAAGGGCCTGGCAGCGGACAATTCTCTTCATTCTCGCCTCTGCTACAGCGACGCCACCGCCCAGCCGCTGGAGTAGCTTGTACATTACGGTGGTGGCGCCCTGGCAGGGCAGCTATCCGGCTAAACGAGTCCTTCCGGCCCACTACATTTGTTAGGGCCCGCTTCGCAGACCGCGCCTGGCCGGGCCGGGACACAATTACGCCGGCCCGCCGCTGCTCCGTAATTAACAAGGGCCGAGACGAGGCGGCCAGGAAATTACTTGTCGCGGGCGACGATCGCCCCTCCTCATGATGGACACTGCGGCCGTCGCCGGCTCGTCTCTGCAGCCGCTGGGCCGCATCTCGCCCCTGTCGTGAGCGCGTCGCTGTCCACGCCTAACGCTGACCTACATTACCTGCACTCATGTTGATATGCGTACTTATTAGGAGGTTGTCTGTCTTCTGTTGCTCTACTGCTCTGAGTTGGATAAGTTCTCACCCTGGTACAGGGAAGAACTGGATGACAAATAGGATATTTCGTCACATTACAAGGAGTGTTCAGTAAATAATGCAATATTTTTTGGTCACTTTCGGCTGAAAAAAGCGGAATTTGCTATGAGACATCGTGGAATGTTCCCTCTTCAGACGCTATAGTTTCACGTAAAGGCGGTGCAGAATGTGACCTTCAAAGTAGCCCCTAGAAGGGAGTTTCCAAGCAGAGAGCTACATTGAGTTTGTTTTGGCGAAAAACCAGAGAATGGCAGATGTTCATAGCTGCTTCCAGAATGTCTACGGAGAGCTGGCAGTGAACAAAAGCACGGTGACTCGCTGGGCGAGAGGTCTTTCTTCATCTCAGCAAGGTCGCGTAAACCTGTCCGGCCGACCGCTCACAGCTGATATTCCTACCGTATTGGAACGTGTGGACACTCTCACTGCAGGTGGTCGACTGATCACAATGAAACAGCTCGCTGCTCAACGTCACGTCTCTCTTCGTAGTGCTGACACACTCGTCCAATTGTTGGGGCACTCAAAGTTGTGTTCTCACTGGGTTCCTGGCCGCCCAACAGAAGACTATAAAAAGCTAGGAAGGACCATCTGTGTGGAACTGCGTGCTCTTTGCTAGGTTCATCGTGATTTTTTGTCGAACATCGTCACAGTCGGTGAAATTATTCCGAACAAAACGGCAGTTCACGGATTGGCCGCACGCCACCTCTTCTTTGGAAGGAAAACTTGAAAGCCACAGCCTCAGGTGGTGTTCAGAGAGTCTGGAGGGGCAGGTCTATTTTATTTCCTCCGTCATGGCACACTGATTAACTGAAGTGTACTGTGCTATCTCCCAGCGAGTGAAATCATGACGATGACCTTCTGGGATTCAGAAAGTGTTATTCTGCTTGATGTCCTCCCTCATGGTGCAACAACCAACTCTTGAGTGTATTGTGCAACACTCAGCATACTGTAGAAACGACTTCAACATGTTCATTGCCACAAAGCTTTGAAAGATCATCTTCATTATCATCATCTTCTTCTTCTTCCTCTTTCATGATATCGCAAGGCCTCACGCAACCCTGTCTACCAGGGAGCGGCTCACAAAACATCATTGAACTGTTCTTCCTAATAACTCCCTAAAGACCGAATCGCGCAACTTTTCACTTGTTTGGCGTAATGAAGAATGCACTCCGTGGGAAGCAGTACGTCAGTGACCGAAACGTTGTCGATGGAGCAAGATGTTGGCTCTGACTTCGAGCACTAGAGAGATACCATGCGGGTTTACGGACCATTCGAGCAAGGTAGCGTAACGCCGTCAATTGGAACCGTGAATAAAGCCAACATGATTTCAGAAAAAATATATGTTGCAATATTTATTGAACGCCACTCGTATTTGTGTTGAAAGCGCATCCAGTATCTTGTCTGTTTTTGACGTTTTTGAACTCTTTCCCATCCCAATAACTAGCACTCAAATACAAAATGAAGAATACAGCCAAAGCAAATGTAACAGCTTTGTAACGATGGAAATGACACTAGAAAAATCTCAGGGTTTATGCTTCAGACGGCGAAGAATATTGTGAAAATCAACAGAAACATAGGCCTAATTGAAATGAGTTAGTTAGATGTATCAGTGCAAGAACTGAAGAGTAAGAAAGCGATGGAAACAGAGGGAATAAATGACGAACTGTTTAAATATGGACGTCTTTCGCTGAAGGAAGTCGTGCTATATTTCTTTAATGTACGAGGGCTATTCTGAAAGTAAGGTCCGATCCGGCGTGAAATGGAAACCACGTTGCAAAACCGTTGAATATTTGCACAGGTGTATTGAGCAGTGTCTTTAGTATGCCCGTCGATCGCATCACGTCGCTCGTTTCCATTCTAAGAGCACTGTGAGAATGTAAAAATGCCCAGCAGATAGTGTCTCCCGCAATGTATGAGCGCCTGATGAGAGATTTCGCCTGAGGTCATGCAGCTTACATAATATAACCCTCATGCATCTCCTTCTGCATGACAATTCTTGGCCGCACTCTGCAGGAGCAATAAAGATGTTTCTGCAGCTTTTCTGATGGCAGTGTTTGATAACCCACAATACATCTCATAATTGTCTCCTACTGAGTTTCATCTCTGATCACATGAACCGCTGTCTTTGAAGAGAACATTCTGGTACAGACAACGAGCTGTGGAAAACCGTATAGTAGTGACGGAAAGCACAGGTGGCTGCGTTCTACGAAGAGGGTATTGGAAAACTGGTACAACTCCACAACAAACGTCTAAGTCGGCGCTGCGACTATGTAGAGAAGTAGCTGGAAGATGTAGTTAATGTTGGAAATGAAACATTTTTGACTGCCACAGAGGTTTCCATTTTACTTTCCGTATAGCCCTAGTATGTTGGACTACGGTTAAGGTACCTGAGGGCTGGAATAAGGCCAAAATTTCTGTGTATTCAACAAAGGCAACTCAACCTACCCAGAAAAACACAGAGGAATTAGTCTCGTTAACACGAGCAATAGCCGGCCGCGGTGGTCTAGCGGTTCTAGGCGCTCAGTCCGGAGCCGCGCGACTGCTACGGTCGCAGGTTCGAATCCTGCCTCGGGCATGGATGTGTGTGATGTCCTTAGGTTAGTTAGGTTTAAGTAGTTCTAAGTTCTAGGGAACTGATGACCATAGATGTTAAGTCCCATAGTGCTCAGAGCCATTTGACACATTTGAACACGAGCTATAAAATCTACACCACTAACATAAATAATAGTCTGCTCCCTATCTCTGATACAATTTTATTAGAAAAACCAAATGCATCAGAGGCCGTAGCTCGACACGTGTGAGCAGTCCATAGTGGATTGCCTTCTGTGTATTCTATTTCAAAAATTTTGTGACTAAAGTTTTATCACTTGATATTTAGTTTTATACGTGACATGCCAGTTTGAGTGTCTTACTTCTGACGAAGGCACTCATAGCAGTGCCACCACCTAGGTCAAAAGACTTCTTTTTTGCGACCGAGGGCTGCTATTGCTTTAATTTTACTTTCTAAACGCTCGCTGACCACCCAGCCATGTTCATAACTTTAAGTTGTGGAGAAAAGAAATGACTTTAACAGACAGACGCACATAACATTTGTGGATTGTGAAAAAGCTTTCGACAAAATCTGTAACAGATACAGTTGCAGATTATGACAAAAAAAAGCTTCCAAGCGTATTCAATTTAATCTGTTAGAACGCTTTACAGAGAGACTGAAATTATAACTCAAGATAAAGATAATATATCTAAAAATTTAGCAACAAAACAAGAATTTAGACACGGATGTGACCTGTCTCCAGTTTTTTTTAACATTTACGTACTCGACCAATCAGAGCTTCGAAAAAAAGTACCGACTATGGTATAAAGATTAACAGAGGGTTGTATTTGAATGCCCTTCTATACGCATAAGAGTGCTAAGACAAATCCGTTAAACTTTGGTTACACGATAAATTCAACTGAATACCCAGCAATTACAATTACGAACTTAAATTGGAAGGAACACATAGAAAATGTTGTGGGGAAGGCTAACCAAAGACTGCGTTTTATTGGCAGGACACTAATAAAATGTAACAGAGGTACTAAAGAGACTGCCTACACTACGTTTCTCCTTCCACTTTTAGAATACTGCAGCACGGTGTGGGATCCTTACAAGATAGGATTGACGGAGTACATCGAGAAAGTTCAAAGAAGGGCAGCGCGTTTTATATTATAATGAAAGAGGGGAGAGAGTGTCACTGAAATAATACAGGATTTGGAGTGGACATCATTAAAACAAACGCGTTTTTCGTTGCGGCGGTATCTTCTCACGAAATTACAATCACCAACATTCTCCTCCAATTGCGAAAATATTTTGTTGACGCCGACCCACATAGGGAGAAACGACCACCATAATAGAATAAGGGAAGTCAGAGCTCGCACCGAAAATATAGGAGTTTTTTTTCCGCGCACTGTAGGAGATTGGAGTAATAGAGAACTATTGTGAAGGTGGATGAACCCTCTGCCAGGCACTTAAATGTGATTTGCGAAATAACCATGCAAATGTAGATGATCAAATAATAATCTTAGAAAATGAAGATAATTTTCATTATGTTCATACTTTAACGTGTTAATTTGTTGACTTTAAAATATTACACGAAAATATCCACTATTAAACCAAAAGTTGTGGCGTTAAAGGGAAAATCGCCTACCAGACCGAAAATTATATCTTGGCTGTGACATGAGACGAGATTTCGACAGTGAAATTGATAAGAAGATAAACGCGTAACCAGAAGTCCTGATTCTTGACTACAAAAAACCGACTGACCCGACAAGGAGGGAGACCACGGAAAAGATGGCTAGACCTTGTTGACCGGAACATGTGAAACCACCTAATCGATGAAAAGAAAGAAGGGAAGAAGAAGGTTTACTGAGTATACTAGGTAGAATCCATGAAAAACATTTATAATTAGGACATAAGTGATGGCATCCTGGAATGGTTAACGGTTAGCTGGAAAAGAAGAACAGAGAGGAAAGAAGTCAGGCCACTCAAGATTAGAATATGTCAAAACAGCTTGTAGAGGATGAGAGCTGTATTATATGGGTAGACACGAGAAGCCATGGGTGGGTCATCATCATTATACATATAAGGGATGTTTCAGAATTCTTCCAGTATCGGTCTAGGGGACTTCGTAGATGAAACGGTCGTCACTTACTTATGTTTCCGGATTTACCGTCCGGATGTAAAATAAGCTCCTGTACAAAACATAGGGATGAGAGTAACTTTTGTGTGAAGTGTCGCTGCTAAGTAACATAGTTCGGCGATACGTGGACCATACATAGAAGGAACTGCCACAGAAGGTAAGCAAAAGATATACACAATGTGACGAACGGAAATGAAGAATAATACGGAAGTCAGCGCATCTTGTAGGACACCTGGATATTACAAAAGGCCCGAACTGCTTCTTAAAAGGGACGGCAATGCATGCGCTGCGACAGGCTTCCACGCTGGCCACAAAGTTAGTAAGGGTTCTCGTGGTAGGGACTTCCATTACTCCACCAGCGCGGTTGACAACAGCTGGTTGGGCAACGATCCTGGTGACGTCCAGCAATACGTCTTCCAAACGCATCCCACACGTACTTGATGTGACTTAAGTACGTGTAGGGGCAGGCCAGTCAATTCGCCGATTATCCCTCTGTTTCAAGAGCTGCTCCTCTTGCACTGTTTCATCCCGTCACGCACGTTTATCCATAAAAATGAAGTCAGAGCCTAACGCACCCCTGAAAAGAAGGACATGAGTAGGTAATACAAATTCACATACCGTTGGCCGTTAAACGTACTGTGTTCAATGACTGGGAGGTCGGTACGCCAATGCTACATAATACAGTCCCGAACCATAACAGACGAATCACCAAAACGTTCATGTTCGCCTTTGCTAGATGTACTTTCATATACCGAGAGGTGGGAGTACGTAATACACCCAGGAGGTTTGTGGAATCTCTCTCGTGAATCAGACTACTCTGTTACTGACAGTGCCTACAGTAATTGGTTGGATTAAGCCTCACATACACACGGAAAAGGACGGCGTCGCTGGTTCTTAGTTCATCATAGTTCAACCAGTCTGCACGAAATACACTCCTGGAAATGGAAAAAAGAACACATTGACACCGGTGTGTCAGACCCACCATACTTGCTCCGGACACTGCGAGAGGGCTGTACAAACAATGATCACACGCACGGCACAGCGGACACACCAGGAACCGCGGTGTTGGCCGTCGAATGGCGCTAGCTGCGCAGCATTTGTGCCCCGCCGCCGTCAGTGTCAGCCAGTTTGCCGTGGCATACGGAGCTCCATCGCAGTCTTTAACACTGGTAGCATGCCGCGACAGCGTGGACGTGAACCGTATGTGCAGTTGACGGACTTTGAGCGAGGCCGTATAGTGGGTATGCGGGAGGCCGGGTGGACGTACCGCCGAATTGCTCAACACGTGGGGCGTGAGGTCTCCACAGTACATTGATGTTGTCGCCAGTGGTCGGCGGAAGGTGCACGTGCCCGTCGACCTGGGACCGGACCGCAGCGACGCACGGATGCACGCCAAGACCGTAGGATCCTACACAGTGCCGTAGGGGACCGCAACGCCACTTCCCAGCAAATTAGGGACACTGTTGCTCCTGGGGTATCGGCGAGGACCATTCGCAACCGTCTCCATGAAGCTGGGCTACGGTCCCGCACACCGTTAGGCCGTCTTCCGCTCACGCCCCAACATCGTGCAGCCCGCCTCCAGTGGTGTCGCGACAGGCGTGAATGGAGGGACGAATGGAGACGTGTCGTCTTCAACGATGAGAGTCGCTTCTGCCTTGGTGCCAATGATGGTCGTATGCGTGTTTGGCGCCGTGCAGGTGAGCGCTACAATCAGGACTGCATACGACCGAGGCACACAGGGCCAACACCCGGCATCATGGTGTGGGCAGCGATCTCCTACACTGGCCGTACACCACTGGTGATCGTCGAGGAATGGTACATCCAAACCGTCATCGAACCCATCGTTCTACCATTCCTAGACCGGCAAGGGAACTTGCTGTTCCAACAGAACAATGCACATCCGCATGTATCCCGTGCCACCCACCGTGCTCTAGAAGGTGTAAGTCAACTACCCTGGCCAGCAAGATCTCCGGATCTGTCCCCCATTGAGCATGTTTGGGACTGGATGAAGCGTCGTCTCACGCGGTCTGCACGTCCAGCACGAACGCTGGTCCAACTGAGGCGCCAGGTGGAAATGGCATGGGAAGCCGTTCCACAGGACTACATCCAGCATCTCTACGATCGTCTCCATGGGAGAATAGCAGCCTGCATTGCTGCGAAAGTTGGATATACACTGTACTAGTGCCGACATTGTGCATGCTCTGTTGCCTGTGTCTATGTGCCTGTGGTTCTGTCAGTGTGATCATGTGATGTATCTGACCCCAGGAATGTGTCAATAAAGTTTCCCCTTCCTGGGACAATGAATTCACGGTGTTCTTATTTCAATTTCCAGGAGTGTACATATAAAATACGTACTATCGTGCTCAAAAGTATCCGAGGGAACTCATTTACATTCCGCCTGAAATGCATGTAGCCCACACGACGTAACTGTCTGGCAGGCCCTCTAATCTCATTTCGGTACAGTCGCCAGACGATATAAACTGGTTACCACAGTTGAACACTAGAGAGTACTGATTTGCAGGGCAATAACTCAAGATTCAAATTAATACCACGATACTACAAATAACAAGGGACAACTGAGACACTCCTCAACGTGCAAACTCAAACTTATTGCAGTAATTGATTTCTAAAGTGCTAACGGGCTCGTTATATGTAAGGCAGGTAACGCCCGTAACTTTAACACACAAACCGTTCCGTAATCCTTACCCAGAATAAAATATTTATTTTCGGATAAGAGTTTTTCCAAGAAAATTTGGACTCTCAGATATCTATGGTAATCACAAGTATCCTTCCAGAATGAAATTTTGACTCTGTAGCTGAGTGTGCACTGACTTGAAACATCCTGGCAGACTAAATCTGTGTGCCGGACCGTTACTCGAACTCTGTCTCGAAATCGAGTCTTGGCCCGGCGCACAGTTTTAATATGCCAGGAAGGTTCAAGAAGATGTTCCATCCACCTGTTAACGAATACAAATACGAACTGAAACCCAAAATACTAACCGAAGTATTCCTGTATGTCCGAGAACTGGCCACAGCGCTGATCGTCATTGCTGACTAGCTTAAAGAGACGTGATGTAACACATTTTTGCCCGTGTCAGTTGGTAAATATGAACTTGAAATTACACGATGAAAATTTTTTTCACTGGACTGGGACTCTTATCCATAAACTATTGCCCATGTTAACTAACAACGAAAGATGTAAATATGGTTTCACTCCCTAGTAACTTGAAACGATGTATGTGTTGGTCTGCGATTCAAACCCCGCACCTTGTCGGTTTTTTTTTTTTTTTTTTTTTTTTAAATCAGTCTACTGACTGGTAAGATGCCGCCCGCCACGAATTCCTTTCCTGTGCTAACATCTTCATTTCACAGTAGCACTTGCAACCTACGTCCTCAATTATTTGCTTGACGTATTCCAATCTGTTTTCCTCTACAGTTTTTGCCCTCTACAGCTCCCTCTAGTACCATGGAAGTCATTCACTCATGTCTTAGCAGATGTCCTATCGTCCTGTCCCTTCTCTTTATCAGTGTTTTCCACATATTCCTTTCCTCTCCCATTCTGCGTAGAACCTCCTCATTCCTTACCTTATCAGTGCACCTAATTTTCAACATTCGTCTGTAGCACGACATCTCAAATGCTTCGATTCTCTTCTGCTCCGGTTTTCCTATAGTCCATGTTTCACTACCATACAATGCTGTACTCCAGACGTACATCCTCAGAAATTTCTTCCTAAAATTAAGGCCGGTATTTGATATTAGTAGACTTCTCTTGGCCAGAAATGCCTTTTTTGCCATAGCGAGTCTGCTTTTGATGTCCTCCTTGCTCCGTCCGTCATTGGTTATTTTACTGCTTAGGTAGCAGAATTCCTTAACTTCATTGACTTCGTGACCATCAATCCTGATAAGTTTCTCGCTGTTCTCATTTCTGCTACTTCTCATTACCTTCGTCTTTCTCCGATTTACTCTCAAACCAAACTCATTAGACTGTTCATTCCCTTCAGCAGATCATTTAATTCTTCTTCACTTTCACTCAGGATAGCAATGTCATCAGCGAATCGTATCATTGATATCCTTTCACCTTGTATTTTAATTCCACTCCTGAACCTTTCTTTTATTTCCATCTTTGCTTCCTCGATGTACAGATTGAAGAGTAGGGGCGAAGGGCTACAGCCTTGTCTTACAACCTTCTTAATACGAGCACTTCGTTCTTGATCGTCCACTCTTAATATTCCCTCTTGGTTGTTGTACATATTGTATATGACCCGTCTCTCCCTATAGCTTACCCCTACTTTTTTCAGAATCTCGAACAGCTTGAACCATTTTATATTGTCGAACGCTTTTTCCAGGTCGACAAATCCTATGAAAGTGTCTTGATTTTTCTTTAGCCTTGCTTCCATTACTAGCCGTAACGTCAGAATTGCCTCTCTCGTCCCTTTACTTTTCCTAAAGCCAAACTGATCGTCACCTAGCACATTCTCAATTTCCTTTTCCATTCTTCTGTATATTATTCTTGTAAGCAGCTTCGATGCATGAGCCGTTAAGCTGATTGTGCGATAATTCTCGCACTTGTCAACTCTTGCCGTCTTCGGAATTGTGTGGATGATGCTTTTTCGAAAGTCAGATAGTATATCGCCAGACTCATATTCTACACACCAACGTGAATAGTCGTTTTGTTGCCACTTCCCCCAATGATTTTAGAAATTCTGATGGAATGTTATCTATCCCTTCTGCCTTATTTGACCATAAGTCCTCCAAAACTCTTTTAAATTCCGATTCTAATACTGGATCCCCTATCTCTTCTAAATCGACTCCTGTTTCTTCTTCTATCACATCAGACAAATCTTCACCCTCATAGAGGCTTTCAATGTATTCTTTCCACCTGTCTGCTCTCTCCTCTGCATTTAAAGTGGAATTCCCGTTGCACTCTTAATGTTACCACCGTTGCTTTTAAAGTCACAAAGGGTTGTTTTGACTTTCCTGTGTGCTGAGTCTGTCCTTCCGACAATCATATCTTTTTCGATGTCTTCACATTTTTCCTGCAGCCATTTCGTCTTAGCTTCCCTGCACTTCCTATTTATTTCATTCCTCAGCGACTTGTATTTCTGTATTCCTGATTTTCTCGGATCATGTTTGTACTTCCTCCTTTCATCAATCAACTGAAGTACTTCTTCTGTTACCCATGGTTTCTTCGCAGCTACCTTCTTTGTACCTATGTTTTCCTTCCCAACTTCTGTGATGGCCCTTTTTAGAGATGTCCATTCCTCTTCAACTGTACTGCCTACTGCGCTATTCCTTATTGCTGTATCTATAGCGTTAGAGAACTTCAAACGTATCTCGTCATTCCTTAGTACTTCCGTATCTCACTTCTTAGCGTATTGATTCTTCCTGACTAATGTCTTGAACTTCAGCCTACTCTTCATCACAACTATATTGTAATCTGAGTCTCTATCTGCTCCTGGGCACGCCTTACAATCCAGTATCTGCTTTCGGAATCTCTGTCTGACCATGATGTAATCTAATTGAAATCTTCCCGTATCTCCCGGCCTTTTCCAAGTATACCTCTTCCTCTTGTGATTCTTGAACAGGGTATTCGCTATTACTAGCTGAAACTTGTTACAGAACTCAATTAGTCTTTCTCCTCTTTCATTCCTTGTCCCAAGCCTATATTCTCCTGTATCCTTTTCGTCTACTCCTTCCCCTACAACTGCATTCCAGTCGCCCATGACTATTAGACTTTCGTCCCCCTTTACATACTGCATACACATTCTCTATCTGTTCATCTTCAGCTTGCGACGTCGGCACTTATACCTGAACTATCGTTGTCGGTGTTGGTCTGCTGTCGATTCTGATTAGAACAACCCGGTCACTGAACTGTTCACAGTAACACACCCTCTGCCCTACCTTCCTATTCATAACGAATCCTACACCCGTTACACCATTTTCTGCTGCTGTTGATATTACCCGATACTCATCTGACCAGAAATCCTTGTCTTCCTTCCACTTCACTTCACTGACCCCTACTATATCTATATTGAGCCTTTGCATTTCCCTTTTCAGATTTTCTAGTTTCCCTACCACGTTCAAGCTTCTGATATTCCACGCCCCTACTCGTAGAACGTTATCCTTTCGCTGATTATTCAATCTTTTTCTCATGGTAACCTCCCCCTTGGCAGTCCCCTCCCGGAGATCTGAATAGGGGACTATTCAGGAATCTTTTGCCAATGGAGAGGTCATTTTGACACTTCTTCAAAAACAGGCCACATGTTCTGTGGATACACGTTACGTGTCTTTAATGCAGTGGTTTCCATTGCCTTCTGCAACCTCATGTCGTTGATCATTGCTGATTCTTCCGCCTTTACGGGCAATTTCCCACCCCTAGGACAAGAGAGTGCCCTGAACCTCTATCCGCTCCTCCGCCCTTGGCAGAATGAGGCTGACTTCTTATGCCGGAAGTTTTCGGCCGCCAATGCTGATTATTTATCAAAATTTAGGCAGTGGCGGGGATCGAACCCGGGACCGAAGACGTTTTGATTATGAATCAAAGACGCTACCCCTTAACCAAAATCAAATGTCAGACACCGAATTCTGTCACCAATAAAGAGATGTCTGAAACAGCATAGACGAAACAAACGAATAATTTCTGAGTCACCAGTGTTCCAACTCGGCACCTATCGCCGATGTTTTCTAGCGAGACGTGCAGATATTTCAAATAGGAACGACGTTGCGAAGACCACAGTGATTACTGGGAATCGAATCATGCACATATTGTCGTTGACTACACACGATGATAGTATAGCTATCCAATTATTTTTCACCAGTAGCTACGACACGCATGTCAGAAGTTGCAATGATACGCCGAGTCTTGGAGTCGAAACAGTCACATGTTGTTATTGACGTCAAAATAATTTTCCACCATCAGTTAGGGGTGCTCATAGTAAAACTTGAAAGGGTATCTTGAAAAAATTTGTGTCTAATCAGGTTTCGTACCACGACACGTGCCTTGCGTGCAGACCATAATGAGTTTGGATCTTGAGCAAACAACCAATTTATAGAACTAATCGAACGTCCTCACGAAGGGATCAGATCCTGCGAAAGAGAAGATCCACGACCCAATCCTAATCCATAATCAGTATATTCAGCATCTCAAGCTGAAAGAGAATAAGTGCCCGTTACCTTAGGTGGCCTTCGTTTGCTTAACTAAAATTAAAGTACTAGAGTAAGAAAGGTTTCTGGTGACCGAGTTTACACAAACTTCCAATTTCGCATTTGTCATATACCAACCGAACTTATAGTCGGTAACGAAGAGACATCACCTTTAATGCGAATCTGCAACCGCGGTGGAATCGTATAGACAGTGACCGAATATATATAGAATAAAGTTCCTTTACTTTACGTCTATGGTCATAAATTTGTTGTCATCACACTACCAGTTTCGGTCTACAATGACTATCTTCAGATTTGTTTTATAAGACATGTCCTAATGTACTGCAAATGTTTAACGCAATGCTGGTGCTGATTTTGTGCTTAACATTTGATGATGCCACTAGGGCTGCAGTACATCAGGACATGTTTTACAAAAAAAAATCTGAAGATGGTCATTACAGACCGAAACCGGTACTCTGATGACAAAAAATTTGTGACCATAGGAGTAAGGCAAAGAAAATTTAATTTACTTTATTTTATAATCCGCCAGTAACTGCAAACCTCGGGGAATCCGTTTCCAAGAAGAGCTGGTGACCATCTACAGGGATCAGAACAGTATCTCCTCCCCAGGCCTACGGCCGTGTGCCACTAGCCGGCCTCAGCCAAGGTGATCGTGACGGATTCCGCCTATAAGCTTTTATCTAGAGCGGTCGATTTTACACTCATCTTGGGAAGCGTAAGGCTATTTGGTGTTTTATTTCAGAGCGAAATATTTTCTGGAAACTGTGTGCACACCATACAGTAACAACAACTTCGTAATCAGTATACTCGCAGTGTATGACGTGAAGAGTACTAGGTATGTAATCTATTAATCCATGAAAAAATTACCTGTATAAATGACGATAGAGCGTAGGTTTGTGGAGATTTGGATTTAATAGGGCGAAGGCAGAAAGCTCTAACACCTCGGCCCTGTGTAGTGTTAGTGTTGTCTAAGAAATCAAATCAAATACTAGCTTTCTCGTCTCGTGAATTATTTGTCGTATTCAGGAAGACGAAAGTTTGTAGCCCGTCACAAGAGAGGTAAAACATCAGTCTGTGATGAGATTGGAACCTAAGAAAGAATGGACCGGTGGGGGCTCAGGGGGCAGTGTGGGCAGGGATCGAATCCGTAGGTCTGGCCACAGCGTCCCCCTCACCGCCACTGAGCCTGTGCGGCATAGGAAAATGGGACACGTAGAATCCGCAGAAGCGGAAGCCTTTTTTATTTACATTTTATTTGTTTTCTGTAATTTTTAACATTATTATGAAATTAGGTGGAACATATGAAATCCAAATAGGAAAAAATAAATGAAATACACGCATTTTCGCTGCGGCCTCCCGTCCACGGAGGTCGGAGGTAAAATACTAGAATCGATCATAAGAACTGTCAGAAAGGGGGTAGATACCCTCAGCCTCCGGCACTCCCCAACTAAATGGAGGCCTAAGAAAGACCCTTAGAAGATTAATGGCAAATAAAAGTCGGTAACATTGTATGTGCTCGGGAGCTGCATTAGCTGTTTGTAAATAGGTCCAGATGTCGAGGCGGGATTTTGGCCCATTACGAAATAGGTAACTGACCACCCATTCATTGAAACACTTAATGGCGTGATATTTGGCGGTGGGAAAATATTAGTCCTCCAGGTATAGAAACATTTGCTATTCGGTCGCATCTGGTGACAGTCGGATGCGGCAGGCAGTCATTTTCAGCAAAAATCGCCACACGTCATGCAAAGAGGTGCAAGTCAGGCAGTAATCATCATTGTCACGTTTCCGGCCAAGGAGACAAAGAGAAGATTCTGATAAACCTACTCTTTGTGGCAAATTTCCCGTTGACTGTGTGATACCACATTGCCCGGATGTCTGTAGGCAAGAAGACATGGTGGTTTTCCAGAATATGAGCCGCTGGACGGAGAAATATTTGATCTTCAGCACGTTATGTGGAACACGGAATAACAGTAGACTGGAAAAGTCCTTGGTCTTGGGCGGATGCGTATCTGGGGGGCTGGTATGTGCATAACTGTAATCGATGAAAAAGGCCGAAAAGTGAGACAAACGGGACTCGATGTGGTCAACAGACACCGGTGGTGAGACAGACGCAGGCAGGAGGACCTCAAGCAAGCTGTGTGTTAGAGATGCGCCCTGTCCAGTCCATTGTCATCCCATAGGACTCAAATACAAGGCCACAGTTCGCATTCGGGCGTTGATGAGTCTGAGGCCACCAACCTGTGGGAGCAGAGTAAGTGTCTGATAACAGACCTTAAAAAAGGAAACAACCAAAACATAGTAGTATAGAGTCGCCTGAAGACTGCACCCAATCGCCGTCGGCAACGGGGGAACTTGCACGACGTGCACCAATTTTGATGTCACATAATTAAGTAACTGAACCCATGGAAGTGTGTTCTGGAGGCGCAGGAGGTCCTGAGGGAAGATGAGGGTAGAGATAATACCAATGTGCCAGAATGTCCGCACTAGCGATAGGGGTTGCCACCACCTTCCTGGAGGCCTCATCCGTTGTATATCAGAGGAGATTTGGCGATGCTTATGGCACTGCCTACGGTAGACCCATGACATCTAATGTTCCAGGACTGCTCGAATCTCGGAGCGGACGAGGAGGAGGAAGTCATCAGCGTATGTCCCGCAGCTAAAAGTGTGAGTTCGAAGGGTGAATCCAGAGATCTCGGCCATCAATTCCCCAATGACGGGCTCGAGGCAATGGCATAATGGAGGGGAGACGGGGAATTTTTGCCGATTTGAGAAGTGGATAGGTATCGGCCCAGGGAAACGTCCATTAACTTGGGCTCTTGAAAATGCGATAGAGAACGTCGATTAAGGGAGGTGGACCCATGCAGGTTGCCACTGAAACCAGGAAACGGTGGTGTACTTTATCGAAGGTGCTGTCGAAAACTATGGGAACGACCGTTGCAAGGAGTCTGCAGATCGCCGCCATCGCAATTGAGTCGTGACATTCGCCTGTGGCAGTCTGTATGTTAACCTGACTGACATGCGTCGTTTACTCCAGGGAGAGGACATGAAAGACTATCACCCGGAGACGCATCGCTAATAAGCGGGCAAAGATATAATCCGCGTTCACTAAGGAGAGCTGTCTATAATTGATAACCATCGAACCGCAGGCTGGCCGTGGACCAGAATAATAATATCTCCAACAAAGGCTGGTAGCACTGCTTGGTCAGACGGTGTCAGTTCTCATCATGAGCCCCCGGAGGCTTCGTAAAATTCAGTCGGTAAGCCGTCGATGCCGGCCGATCTGTTGACTGCACACTTATTGACTGCGTCTTCGACTTCACCTGCTATGATCGACACTGTAAAATCATCTGTAATGTTACATCATAAACTGCCTTGATTACTTTCAGGCGATTATATACAACCGCTCGCTCACAGGAAGTTCCACACCTAAAGACTGGAAAGTTGCTCAAGTCACACCAACACCCAAAAAGGGAAGTGGGAGTAATCCGCTGAATTATAGGCCCATGTCAATATCGTCGATTTGAAGTAGGGTTCTGGAACACATACAGCATTCGAACGTTACGAAGTACTTCGAAGAAAACGATTTATTGACACATTGTCAGCACGGATTCAGAAAATTTCGTTCTTGTGAACCACAACTAGCTGTTTATACTCATGAAGTAATGAGTGCTATCGACAGGGGATGTCAAATTGATTCCATATTTTTAGTTTTCCAGAAGACTTTCGACACCGTTCCTCACAAGCGTCTACTAACTAAAGTGCGTGCCTATGGAATATCGCTTCAGCTGTGCAATTGGATTCGTGATTTCCTGTGAGAAAGGTCACAGTTCGTATTAATAGACGGAAAGTCATCGAGTAAAACAGAAGTACTATCCGGCGTTCCCCAAGGAAGTATTATAGGCCCTCTATTGTTCCTGATCTATATTAAGAACATAGGAGAAAATCTGAGTAGCTGTCTTAGATTGCTTGCAGATGATGCTGTCATTTACCGTCTCAAAAAGTCATCAGATGACCGAAACGAATTGAAAAATGATTTAGATATCTGTATGGTGCGAAAAGTGGCAATTGACGGTGAATAAGGATAAGTGTGAAGTTATTCACATGAGTACTGAAAGAAAACCGCTAAATTTTGATTACGCGATAAATCAGAAATTTCTTAATGATTGTAAATTCAACTAAATACTTAGGGATTACTATTACAAATAACCTAAATTGGAATGATCACATAGATAACGTTGTGGGTAGAGCAAACCAAAGACTGCGATTCATAGGCAGAGCACTTAGAAGGTGCAACAGGTCAATTAAACAGCTATTGAAATCACGCTTGTCCGCCCTATTCTGGAGTATTGCTGTGCGGTATGGGATCAGCATTTGGTAGGACTGAAAGATGGGCAGCTCGCTTTGTTTTCTCGCGAATTAGGGGAGATAGTGCCACCGACATAATACATGAATTAGAATGGCGATCATTAAAACAAAAGCGTTTTTCTTTGCGACGGGATCTTCTAATAAAATGTCAATCATCAATTTTCTCCTCCGATTCCGGAAACATTCTATTGGCAACCTTCTACATAGGGAGAAATGATCATCACGATAAAATAAATCAGAGCTCGCGCAGAAAAATTTAAGTGCTCCTCTTTTGCGCGCGCCGTTCGAGAGTTGAACGGTAGCGAGACAGGTTGAAGGTGGTTCATTGAATCCTCTGCGAGGCACTTTATTGTGAATAGCAGAGTAACCATGTACACTACTGGCCATTAAAATTGCTACACCAAGAAGAAATGCAGATGATAAACGGGTATTCATTGGACAAATATATTATACTAGAACTGACATGTGATTACATTCTCACGCAATTTGGGTGTATAGATCCTGAGAAATCAGTACCCAGAAAACCACCTCTGGCCGTAATAACGGCCTTGATACGCCTGGGCATTGAGTCAAACAGAGCTTGGATGGCGTATACAGGTACAGCTGCCCATGCAGCTTCAACACGATACCATAGTTCATCAAGAGTAGTGACTGGCGTATTGTGACGAGGCAGTTGCTCGTCCACCATTGACCAGACTTTTTCAGTTAGTGAGAGATCTGGATAATGTACTGGCCAGGGCAGCAGTCGAACATTTTCTGTATCCAGAAAGGCCCGTACAGGACCTGCAACATGCAGTCGTGCATTATCCTGCTGAAATGTAGGCTGTCACCGGGATCGAATGAAGGGTAGAGCCACGGGTCGTAACACATCTGAAATGTAACGCCCACTGTTCAAAATGCCGTCAGTGTGAACAAGAGGTGACCGAGACCTGTAACCAATGGCACCCCATACCATCACGTCGGGTCATACGCCAGTATGTCGATGACGAATACACGCTTCCAATGTGCGTTCACCGCGATGTCGCCAAACACGGATGCGACCATCCTGATGCTGTACACAGAACCTGGATTCACCCGAAAAAATGACATTTTGCCATTCGTGCACCCAGGTTCGTCGTTGAGTAGCCTACACCAACGCAGGCGCTCCTGTCCGTGATGCAGCATCATGGGTAACCGCAGCCATGGACTACGAGCTGATAGTCCATACTGTTGCAAACGTCGTCGAACTGATCGTGCAGATGGTTGTTGTCTTGCAATCGTCCCCAACGGTATTCTGCTAACAGTCATTGGATCTCGACCAACGCGAGCAGCAATGTCGCGATACGGTAAACCGTAATCGCGATGGGCTACAATCCGATCTTTATCAAAGTTGGAAACGTGATGGTTGCATTTCTCCTCCTTACATGAGGCATCACAACAACGTTTCACCAGGCAACGCCGGTCAACTGCTGTTTGTGTATGAGAAATCGGTTGGAAACTTTCCTCATGTCAGCAAATTGTGTGTGTCGCCACCGTCGGCAACCTTGTGTGAATGCTCTGAAAAGCTAATCATTTGCATTTCCCAGCATCTTCTTCCTGTCTGTTAAATTTTGCATCTGTAGCGCGTCATCTTCGTGGTGTAGCAATTTTAATGGCCAGTAGTATAGATGTAGATGTACCCACTGCTTCTCCATCGCGCTCATAGTCTCCGCTCTCTTATTGTCTTCCTCATCACACAAGATGGCCGTCAGTCGACAGCTGAAAGTGAGATGACTCAAGCATTACAGCAAGGCTATGCACATTTGTATTCAGCGGATGACACGTGGGCGTCCATCCCGATGCTAGTTTAGTGACCCTCGGTGCAATGATTGTGCGTGTCCGGAATTTTGAGATTGTAGCGGATTTTCAGGAGGACGAAGTGTTCGATTTTACAGCTAATTCCACTTCTCATAAATCCCCTGGTTTTATTATTTACATATTTGGCATCTCTTTGGTTTCACCTTCACTTCCATTTTAAATGAGATTTTGCGGAGAAGGTAAGCTTGCGGTCTTTAAGGTGGGAAAAATTTTTCTTATTCCGAAACATCACAGCCGTTTAACACGTGATGATATTCGTCCCTTTACGTTACGCAATCTTGTCTACAAATCTGTTGCACAGTCTGTGAATAGCAAATTTATCTCATCGCTTGGCCATGGTATTGGTAAATATCATATTGCCTCCCGCGTACAATTTTGACTCCGGTGACAGAATATAGGGATATAGTTTTGGTGGCGACTGTATAATCTATTATTCAATGTGCTTTTGTCTTCTTAGATTCTTTCAACATTTTCGATCTCGTTAGTGACAGGTATCTCGATCGTCTGTTGGAGGTTATTTGGTTTGCCGCTCCTGCACACTGCAGCGTCTGTGATGGTCAATTGACGGCTGACCCCACCATTTGTTCTCTGTCGGGGACTGCTTCAGGTCAGCCCGATCTCTATTTCCTTGTATGTCTTGTCTCTTGAACCGCTGTTGCGGCAAGTTGATGATCATCTTTCACTGAGGGTGGAAAAACCTCACAGTTAAAGCATATGCCGTTGACGTGGTGGTCATCCTTCGTTGAAGTGAGGAAGCCTCTTGATAGAAGTGGTAATTGACGGTTTTTGTCGTACATCAGGTCTGAGCTTAAATGATGACAAACGCAAATTCCTCAACCTACGCGGCTTCAAGTACGCCGTACTTTCTTGCGTACGTTTTGTGGATCGGCATACTTCCCTCGGAATTGCCGTTAATCGTTGCCCGCTAAAGATGATGACTTTGAATTGGAAATTTATTACTGGTATCATTGAGGATACCATACTGGAACATGAACGACACTCGCTTACCATTTTTGCAGTAATTACGAATACTGGATACCCGTATTTAGCGTAAGGCATATTGTACCAAAATGGCAGCGAAGAAGTTGCGACAACTGTCTTGCCTCTTTTTATAAAAGGACATATATTTAAACTACGTTACGAGATTCTGATGAAGTCGCACTCGGAAGGAGGCTAGTCCCCCTCAGGTATCACATGCATAGGGTCTGCGTTTGTCCGTCGCAAGATAATGATTGCATCATATCGCGTCACGACTCTTTCTCTCGTACTTGGTACAGGTAGTGAGTCTTGCTTCGCCTATTGACGTAGGTCACATTCATTTCAAATGTCGTCAAGTTCGAGAATTCTGTATTACGGTGAATTATCTGGAGACGACATCTTGAGATGACAAGTCGTCTCAATGTAATTCCTCTTTCCTCGCGTGGATTGAGTGATCTGCCCCAATCCCGTTGAACTGATATTACCGCGATTACGTTAGATTCACACGATGGGAGTGGCTTCCTCTGTGGACAGATTTATTAAAAACTTAATACCTACTAATGAGCATCCACACCAGAATGGACTTAGTGACACGATGTAGTTCCTCTGACATACTTCCCCATAATTTACCTTCAGTGGTCACATGGCGAACTGCCTCTGGTTGCGGAATCAACTTGTTTTCATTATTAGGACTTTTTTCAAGGCTTATACCACCGACATTACCCTGCGGCGGGATTCCTCCTTCTTTCGGAAGTCGAGGACTAATTTGGTGATGTGGTTAATTGCTCATTTTGTACATTTGTTGTTGCTGATGTTTGTATGTGTGTGTGTGTGTTTGTGTTTGTTTGTGTGTTGGCTTTTTGGCGTTACGGCAGTCAATGTCTACTGCATGCTGAACGCTTCGCAGATGCCCCCTTATCGGAACGATTTAGCTAAGATCCCAAATCTCACGTTTATCAGACAGTGTGTTGGTTAGAGTGGTCTGCGGGTGTGGAAGCATATGTGGCCCTTATCTGATAGAAAGTTCGAGACACCTATCGACGTATTTGAACCTCATCATTTCTCGTTTCTATTATTCGCACGCTGTTTCGCCTATTGTGTTGTTTGTTATTTATAGAACAAAGAAAAACGTGTTTAAACACGTGTTTTGTTCTTTAGCTGTTTGTTGCTTTCGTTTCAGTTTTTCAGAAACAAAAAAGTGTTAAAGCGAAAAACAAAGGAACAATTGTGAGCTTTGGAGCCGACAGGTCGTAAAAATAATATAAAAAAAATGTGGTCAGTGCGGCTGGCTGCCACGCGGAAGTACCCTGTTTGCATCCAGGTAAAATTATGTGGGGAAAGAAGGTGGTCTTGCACATTGATGTTAGACTGGTATACATAGGGTCTGGGTTAGATTCCCACTTCAGGCAACGGTTTTTAATAGGCATCAGTAAATCAGAGTTACCCTTATTTGCTCAAAAACTGACATTAAATTTCATATTACTTCGCAACCCGCTACAGGTTAGGTGCGTCCATGACAAGGTAGAAATGGAAGTTTGTACAAATTCTGTCACCAATAACCTTTCTTACGCTAGTACTTTTATTTTAGTTAATGAACTAAGCGGCATGTACGGCCACAGGGCTCTTAGTCTAGCTCTTATTTCAGCTTGAGTTGTTCAATATATTTGATCTGCACTGGGATTTGAGCTTGGATCTTCCCTTTCGCGGGATTGGATCCTTTCGTCCCGACATACGATAAGTCCCATCTATTCGTTGTCTGCTCAAGATTCCAAATTCCCCAGTGCCCCTACGCAAGACGCGTGTTACGGTTCGAATTTTGATTCGACACGGACGTCTTCACGATGTCCTTTCAAACTTTAATATGAGCACACTTAATTGTTGGTGGAAAATTATTTTTATTTATTATGTGTCTTCATTCATAGTCAGTAACAATACGTGACGGTTTCGATTCCCAGAGAGACGCAGATCGTTTCGTCATACCATTTCATTTTCAAACATATCAGTCCTAGATACCGGTGAAGAAGAATTTGATAGTTGACGAGTCTTCGTGTGTAGTCAACGACGTTATGTGCCATTCTGAGTCACTACTATACCCCTCGAAACGTCATTTGTAGTTCAAGCATGCGATATAAAGCTGGAGAACAACAGCGATAGCTGTTGTATTCGAATGTCGGGAAAGCAGAAATTATTCATTTGTCTCGTCAATGCAGTTTCAGACATCTCGCTACTGCTCAGAAAATTCTATATTTAGCATTTGATTGTGCTTACATAACAAGAGGATTCGGTGGGAGGTTTGAATCTCCACCCAACACATAGATTATGTCATTTCAAGTTTGTTACTAGGGAATGAAACCATGTTTAACATCTTTCATGATTAGTTATCAGGGACAATAGTTGCTGGATAGAAGTCACGGTCTAGTACAAAAAGTTTTGCCATGTAATTTCATGTACAGCTAAGCTAACTGATACTGATAAAAATGTGGTATATCACGTCTCTTTATGTGTAGTCAGTATGGACGTCAGTGCTGTGGTCGAGTCCTGGTGAGGCACGAACATTTTGCTTAGTATTTTGGGTTTCAGTTCGTATCAAGAACAAAACCGTCTTTTTGTTTAAAATTCAAACATATCCCCAACTAGCTGCTTATTAACAACCTCCATTTTCAATGTGCCAGATAAGCAGTACGATAGTTCGTTTTACAGCTCCACATAGATCAACGTGCCGTCACGAACAGAGCGAAGTAACTAGTTATTAGTTGTTGATGGTGAAGTTTCGATAGAGCACGTGTTGTGTTAATCACGGTTTTATTGTTCAGTAATCTGTTCGTGCAAAAGCACTCGCTGAGAGGGATGGTTAATAGATTGTTGGAAAACTGTTATAGAGCAATATTACGAGAAAAATTGATGTGGTGGAGTTAGGAACTTTACTTGTGTCAGATACTATTAAGAATGGTAACACTATAGAAGTGTCACTTACTGTAATAAATTTGAGTTTAGAAGTGTCAAGGACTGCCTCTTCTATAATGAGGTGTACCCACATATTTGTTGTACCGTGATATCAATTTAGATCGGGAGTTGTTGCACACAGAAAAATTTCTATACTCAAGGGGCTGTATTGAAACAAGATTAGAGGACCTGCAAGACAGTGACGTTGTGTGGGCTGCATGCAAATCAGGTGAAACGTTGCTCAGGTCGTTCGAATAAGTTTGAGCGTTGTAGTGCATAAGCAATACTTGTGAATTCATCTTAGTTCCCGAAGTAAGACTTCTCATACATAAAGAAAAACGTGGCGGTGGACTTCGGTTTTATTATGTATAGAGGATGTGTACTGATTTTGATTAAGTTTCGATTATAAAATTAATGTGGCTATTTATTTTGCTGCTTGTCCTGCCCTATACCACCCCCACTGTAACCGATCAGCTCGTAGCTCCCAATATTAGCAGGAGATGTCAATCCAAAAGCCAATTATAGATGGTGGCGCATATAAAAGTAGCCAGCATAAATATAAAGGAAATGCAGTGAAGTTGCAAAAGCAAATGGCTAAACATGTACTTATCACTTATAATGAAAAATAGACTCAAAAATACATATATTGAATATGAAATTGAGAGTAGTATCAAAACATATCGGTCCTGTGATGCACGTTCCTGTTACACTGCATCAAACACTGAGGCTTTCAGCATGGAGTGGATTCTGACACATAACGTTCTGTGGATTCAGATAACTAGAAAGATGACACCATGTCTTACCACTCATGATGTAATGGAAAGGATCTAACAAACCATCGATCGTTGATGTTATTCAAACGTCACGAGCAAGACTTCTTTTGGCTCTTAATAATTCTTCGGCGAATGTCTGCATAACTTCTGGCACGCGAACTGAAGGAATTCTTTGTCGTTTTACAGTTTGCACAGATCAGTAGGTGCTCCAGTTTTTATAAAGACTCTGTATTGCTCTCTTCACAGGTAGTCCTCTGTCCAGATACTTAACAACGAAAATTTTGTAAGTTTCCTTAATGGAACCTGTTTTCACATACACTTCCACAATTTCAATTCTTTCTTCTGTCGAGAAAGTCATTTCGCACACTGCAAAGAGAAACGTCTAACACTACTGTAACCTTACTGATGAAATAAATTCAAATGATGCCAGATGGCTAACAATTGGTCATTACATAATACTGTCCTTTGTTGTAGCTGTTTTCTCTATTTTAGAAGTAGAATAATTGCATTCGCATTCAAAGGGGGGGGAGGGGGGGGAGCTTCTTCTAACTGCGCCAGATTGTATATGGAACAGTTATCAACATATTACGGTGTATCAGTCTATCTATGAGCTAAATCAATACCACAATGCTTACTGTAGTTCTTGGCATTAGACCTCACACACAGAGAAATATGGCGTGAGAATTTCATTTGTAATGTTTGTAGGTATTGATTCAATTCTCTTTATATGAGGAGCTCTCATTCAGGTGCAACGTACGAAAATCATTTTCCGTATTTAAGCCTGTGTGTTCAGTGTTTCAGTAAGGTATAAATGATATTTTAAATTATCAATGATTCTACTGTACAGCAATATAAATCATTTGGATTCGTTAGGTCTACTTTTGGTTAAAATTATAGGTTGTGTTTCTGCACATGTGCTAGGTATGATTTTAATCCTGTAAGTATATTTGAATCCCTTCGTTTATAGAGGCAGGTGAACATCATACTGAAGAAGAAAAGGGAGGGTAAAGGGGAAGAGTTCATAATTTGATTTAAATCACTAACTCGCTTCACAATTTTGGAATATTCCAAAAGCGGTAACAGCGATGTGGAAAATGTTATTTTCGTGAAATATCGTGCGTCGCAGAAAATGTCGCTCCCTAAACTAATGGGCGTTAATTCAAATTTTGACGCGCGTACGTTGCCTATCATAAAAACAATATTTTAGTGCAGATTAAAGTATTGATTGTGGTTCCGGAGCGCGAGCTACGCGGAACGATTAGCATGCATATTACTCGCAGCAGCCCATACCGGCGCGGCGCGACGCAGCGCATGCCTCTGGCCTGGTATTTAACATTCATAGCGGGCTGTGGAGCGATGGGAAGCGACGGGAAGCCAGGCGAGGCAGCCAGTCTGCCCCGGGCGGAGCCTGCGTCGCGGGCCTGCCTACCCTACACGCGGCAGGCGCCGCCACAGCATGCTCCAACTGCCCGTTTGTACATCCTACGAGAGTCACTGTGACACGTTGGAATGCTGACACATGTCTTAGAAAGAACAGCTGTCGAAGACGTCTAGTAGTGCAGTAAGGCGTTTTACAACTAAAGATTTGGAACAATTTACTGTTAAACAAGTTTTTACGGGTCTACTTATCCAAGGTTGCTATAGAAGCTTTATAGCGATCTTGGATAAGTTCTTCTGCTAATGAAAATTTCTGTGCTTGCTGCATATGTAGATAACGGGTTTTGGTAGAACTAAATTATCATATTCAGATCTTCATAAATGATATTAAAAACATCTTGTGGCATTTACGCACAAAATCTTTTCACTGAATTTCCAGTTTCATAAAGCATGAAATGAGCGATGCGTTGTCACGTCAGAAAAATGACTATGTACATAACAATTCGCGAAAACAGCATTCCCAAAACATAACACTCATAGTTTGCTTCATGCATTGGCTGTTGTAGTTAGTTTTGTGGCGCTCTGGTAGGCATGACTTGTTATGTTATGGGAACGATATTTAGTGAATCGTGATGTATATAGTAATTTTAATTTTTATGTGGCAACGCATAGCTAGATTCCTGCTTTATGTACTTGGAAATTCAATGGAAGCATTTTATGTGTAGATGTCAAAAGATGTGTGTAATAAACTTTTTGGAGATCTAAATATTCTATAACGATGTCGGTGGCGAAGTTCTTCACCTAAGTAATCACTATATTTCGACCCCTACGAACACAATATGATTGAACTAATAGTAACATTCATTTTGCAGACAAAACCGCACACACCTACAAAAAATACATATACAGTCTCTCTATAACACTCAGATACACACACCCCCCCCCCCCCGCCAAACACACAGAAAAACACACATAAACACAAACACGAATACACATCACAGTGATATAAAAAGAAAGGAAATGAAGAGAAGTTAGTTTTCAGCATATACCTATTAGGTTGACAACATGTACGTGAAGAATCCAAACAGCAAGCCAGAAAGTGAACACACAGTAGTTACGACTTTAAATCACAGTTTTCGGTAAAATATCTAAAACTTCTAACAGAAGACTAACAGTGCTCCACAGCAATTAGCACAAATAACATGAACATTGCGATGAAAAACATTTGTCTATGTCTCATAAGTGAAGTAATACTGCGATTCCCAGCTTGTGAGTAGATGACAGAAAGCACAGATGGCAGGAAAAAACTCTTATAGTGGTAAGTAACATTTCATTTACGTAAACAACAAGACGTGAACAGTCTCATACTCCAAAAATATCGGACATCAAAAGAAAATATTATAATTATATATGCCATTGGAGATGAGTTAAAGTAAAAAGCGAAAACTAAGTGGAACAAATAGAACGTATTGCAGCAGGAAGAGATGGATTTTATTTTTATTTGTTTACGTATTTTTATATTTTTGAGTCATCGGTCTTCCGACTGCGTTAATGTGACACGGCACGACTTCCGTTCCTGTGCCTACCTCTTCACGTCACAGAACCTCAAGCAACATTTGTCGTCAATTATTAGCTGGAAATACTCCAGTCTCTGACTTCCACTACTACTTTTACCCTCTACACCTACCTCTAGTACCATGGAAGATATTCCCTGATGTCTAAGCAAACGTTTTATCATCCTATATCTTCTTCTTGTCAGTGTTTTCCACACGTTCCCTTCCTCTCCGATTCTGTGCAGAACCTCCTCATTCATTATCTTCTCAGTCCGACTAAGCCGGCCGCGGTAGCCGAACGCTTCTAGGCGCTTCAGTTCGGAACCGCGTGACTGCTACTGTCGCAGGTTCGAATCCTGCCTCGGGCATGGATGTGTGTGATGTCCTCAGATTAGTTAGTTTTAAGTGGTTCTAAGTTCTAGGGGACTGATGACCTCAGATGTTAAGTCCCATAGTGCTCAGAGCCATTTGAACCATTTTTCAGTCCACCTAATTTTCAGCATTCTTTTGTTGCACCACATTTCAAATGCTTCGATTCTCTTCTGGTTTTCCCACAGTCCTTGTTGCACTGCCATAAAATGCTTCGCTCCAGACGTACATTCTCAGAAAGTTCTTCCTTCTATTAAGACCCACGTTTCATACTATTAGATTTCACTTGGACTAGAAAGCCAGCATCGCTAGCACTAGTGTGCGTTTGATGTCTTCCCTGTTCCATTCGTTGTTGGTTAATTTGTCGTTTAGGTAGCAGGATCCTTTAAATTCATCTACTTCGTGACCATCCGTTTTGATCTTAATTTTCGCGCTATACTAAATTCTGCTACTTCTCATTACTTTCGTTTCTCCGCTTTACTACCAAGCTATATATGGTACCGATTAAGCTGTTCATTCCATTAAGTACGAAGGTTGAAGCTTTAATAGTGACAACTATTTATTTACAGCTCGTACAAAATAGATACGTGTTTCAAAGCTTTACTGACCTTCAAAGCAGTCACCAGCATTGTGTATAACCCGTTGCCAGCAATGTGGAAGTCGTAGGATAATCTTAGCAGCGCCAGTTGTGTTGACAGTTGGAGCGGCGCGGTCTAATGCCCGACGAATCTTTAGCAGTTCTGAAGTAAATGCCGTGAAGTGTTTCCTTCAGTTTAGAAATCGAGTTGAACTCGTGAGGGCATAAGTCAGGGGAGTGCAGTAGATAGTATAGCACTTAGCAGCCCCATCAGTCAAACAAATCAGTAACAAAATTGGAAATTTGTGGTAAGGACTATGGGACCAAACTGCTGAGGTCATCGGTCCCTAGGCTTACACACTACTTATCTAATTTAAACTAACATACGATAAGGACAACGCATACACCCATGCCCGAGGGAGGATTCGAACCTCCGACGGGGAGAGCCGCGTGAACCCTGACAAGTCGCCTCAGACCGCACAGCTACCCTGAGCGGCCAAATCAGTAACAGCTTTCACTGTACGTGGTTGAGCATTATCGTGCAAAATGATGGTCAGGTCCTCTAGAAAGAGTCATCACTTCTAAGCTGGTCGTAGGTTGTGTTTCAAAAATGAATAGCATAGAGGAAGAAGTGATGATACTTCCTGCAGAACCTGACCATCATTTTGCAGGAAAATGCTCAAGCACGTACAGTGCAAGCTGTTACTTAAGCCCTCGTGAGTTCATCTCGATTTCTAACCTGAAGAAAACACTTCACACAGAACTGCTACAAATTCGTCGGGCAATAGACCGCACCGCTATAATTGTCAACACAACTGGCACTGCTAAGAGTATCCTACGATTTCCACATCGTTGGCAATGGGTTATACACAATGCTGGTGACTACTCGGAAGCTCAGTAAAACTTTCACACACGTATCTAGTTTGTACGAGCTGTAAATAAATAGTTGCCACAGTTAAAGTTCTAACCCTTTTACATCGTGTGATTCTTCTTCACTTTCATTCAGGATATCAAAGTCATCGGCGAATCTTATCGACAGCTTAGGCCAGCACAATTTCCTAGTATACCTCTTCTTGGGATTGTTGAACATAGTAGTCGCTGTTACTAGCATAATGTATCACAGACCTCAAACAGACTTCCTCCGCTCTCATTGCTAATACTTTCGTAAATCCTAGTCGCCAGTTTTCTAAATGGCTCGTCGTTACTGCTGTCGGAGTTGAGTTGGTGAGACCGTGAATTGGCTTCAGGTGCAGTACACTGATAAGACAATTTTTCCATGCTAGTATTACGCAGCTGGGCCCCAGGGTCAAGTAACAACACAGGAGAAACAAGGTTCTACAACACTCCAACAGATTAGTAGCAAATTCACATAAATGAGTTAAACAGGTTTACTCATCTTTATGACTTGTTGAATGATTGAGTCTGCAACATTGCATGTAACATAACACGAAGTGTGACTAATAGTAGGTGAACTTCACAATAAATAGCAATGCAATTTACAACTGTCTCTTCACTTCAAAGAGTTCACTAAACGACGTTCCCTATCTAAGTCAACTCTGGACTATGATCTATAACCAAGTAGGTGAGAGGTGCTCTTCTATCTACCGAGCAGGCTTCTGTCTGTTGGCGTCGGTCATTGGCTGATTGTTCTCGGCCGGCAATTGGCCGAGGCGAAATCAATATCTTCATCCTCAGCACCACCCAAGGCGCTTGTTGAACTTCTCGCAAGGAGTGAGTCTCTATGGCACTGGCACCAGCTCGCATCTTTGGGCATGTGGTGCTTTCTACATCTACATCTACATCCATACTCCGCAAGCCACCTGACGGTGTGTGCTGGAGGGTACCTTGAGTACCTCTATCGGTTCTCCCTTCTATTCCAGTCTCGTATTGTTAGCGGAATGAGAGATTAGTCGGTATGCCTCTGTGTGGGCTCTAATCTCTCTGATTTCATACTCATGGACTCTTCGTCAGATGTACGTAGGAGGGAGCAATATACTGCTTGACTCCTCGGTGAAGCTATGTTCTCGAAACTTCAACAAAAGCCCGTACCGAGCTACTGAGCATCTCTCTTGCAGAGTCTTCCACTGGAGTTTATATATCATCGTGGTAACTCTTTCGCGATGATTCTGTAACGAAGCGCGCTGCTCTCCGTTGGATCCTCTCTATCTCTTCTATCAACCCTACGGATCCCACACCGGTGAGCAGTATTCAAGCAGTGGGCGAATAAGTGTACTGTAACCCCTACTTCCTTTGTTTTTGGACTGCATTTCCTTAGGATCCTTCCAATGAATCTCAGTCTGGCATCCGCTTTACCGACGATCAACTTTATGTGATAATTCAATTTTAAATCACTCCTAATACCTACTCCCAGATAATTCACGGAATTAACTGATTCCAGTTGCTGACCTGCTACACTGTAGCTAAATGATAAAGGAGCTTTCTTTCTATGTATTCGCAGCACATTACACTTGTCTACTCTGAGATTAAATTGCCATTCCCTGCGCCATGCGTCAATTCGTTGCAGATCCCTCTGCATTGCAGTACAATTTTCCATTGTTACAACCTCACGATATACCACAGCATCATCCGCAGAAAGCCTCAGTGAACTTCCGATGTTATCCACAAGCTCATTTATATATATTGTGAATAGCAACGGTCCTACGGGACTCCCCTTCGGCACACCTGAAATCACTCTTACTTCGGAGGACTTCTCTCCATTGAGAATGACATGCTGCATTCTGTTATTTGGGAACTCTTCAATCCAATCACACATTTGGTCTGATAGTCCATATGCTCTTACTTTGTTCATTAAACGACTGTGGGGAACTGCATCGAAAGCCTTGCTTTTGCCCTGGCTGTGTCTTGTTCGGACGACACTGTAAGTACCATAACCCATTCTTCTACTCCTTGCCCTACAACCAAATTCCAGATCCCACGATTACTGAATTACTTGTCCAACATCGTCGTATGTTTTATCACTTCATCTGCATCTTGCGACGTCGGCATGTATACCTGAACTATCGTTGTCGGTGGGGGTTTGCTCTCGATTCTGAAGAGAACAATCCTATCAGTGAACCGTTCACCGTAAGGCACTCTCTTCCCTACTTTCAAATTCATAACGAATCCTACTCCCTTTATACGATTTCTGCTAACCAGAAATACTTGCCTTCTTTACGCTTCACTTCACTGACCCCGCTGTATCAGACTGAGCACTTTAAATTCCATTTTCGGCTTTTCTACCTCCCCTACCACGTTCAAGACTCTGAAATTCCACACCCTGACTCGAATAACGTTATCCTTCCACTGGTTATTGTATCTTTTTCTCATAACAAACTCCCCCTTGGCTGTCCCTCCACGGGAGACTATTTCCGGAAAATAGTCTTTTTCCAATGTAAAGATCATCATGACACTTTTACAGTTGCAGACGACATGTTACGAGGATACGCATTACGTGTATTTAAAGCAGTGATGTCCGTTACCTTCTCCATCCTCATCCCGTTGATCATTGCTATTCTTCCACTTTTAGGAGTGGTCTCCTACTCCATGGGAGTCTGCTGCTCCGTCCTCTTCGACAATGAGGCTAACTTCTTATGCTGGAAGTTTTCAACCGTCAATGCTGATACACTACTTGCTATTAAAATTGCTACACCACGAAGATGACGTGCTACAGACGCGAAATTTAATAGACAGGAAGAATATGCTGTAATATGCAAATGATTAGCTTTTCAGATCATTCACACAAGGTTGGAGCCGGTGGCGACACCTACAACGTGCATGAAATGAGGAAAGCTTCCAACCGATTTCTCAAACACAAACAGCAGTTGACCGGCGTTGCCTGGTGAGACGTTGTTGTGATGCCTCGAGTAAGGAGGAGAAATGCGTACCATCACGTTTCAGACTTTGATAAAGGTCGCATTGTAGCCTATCGCGAATGCAGAATATGAAATCGGTGGATTCAGAAGGGTAATACGGAAAGCCGTGTTGGATCGCAATGGCCTCATATAACTAACAGGCATAATATCTGCATGGCTGTAACGGATCGTGCAGCCACGTCTCGATCCCTGAGTCAACAGATGGGGACGTTTGGAAGACAACAACCATCTGCACGTACAGTTCGACGACGTTTACAGCAGCATGGACTATCAGCTCGGAGACACGGCTGCGGTTACCCTTGACTCTGCATCACAGACAGGAGCGCCTGCGATGGTGTACTCAACGACGAACCTGGGTGCACGAATGGCAAAACGTCGTTTTTTCGGATGAATCCAGGTTCTGTTTACAGAATCACGATGGTCGCATCCGTGTTTGGCGACATCGCGGTGAACGCACATTGGAAGCGTGTATTCGTCATCGCCATACTGGCGTATTACCCGGCGTGATGGTGTGGGGTGCCATTGGTTACACGTCTCGGTCACCTCTTGTTCACATTGACGGCACTTTCAACAGTGGACGTTACATTTTAGATTTGTTACGACCCGTGGCTCTAACCTTCATTTGATCCCTGCAAAACCCTACATTTCAGCAGGATAATGCACGACCGCACGTTTCAGGTCCTGTACGGGCCTTTCTGGATACAGAAAATGTTCGACTGCTGCCCTGGCCAGCACATTACCCAGATCTCTCAGCAACTGAAAACGTCTGGTCAATGGTGGCCGAGCAACTGGCTCGTCACAATAGGCCAGTCACAGGTCTTGATGAACTGTGGTATCGTGTTGAAGCTGCATGGGCTGTACCTGTACACGCCATCCAAGCTCTGTTTGACTCAATGCCCAGGAGTATCAAGGCCGTTATTACGGCCAGAGGTGGTTCTTCTGGGTACTGATTTCTCAGGATGTAAGCCCCCAAACAGCGTTAAAATATAATCACATATCAGTTCTAGTATAATATATTTGTCTAACCAATACCCGTTTATCAACTGCAGTTCTTCTTGGTGTAGCAATTTTAATGGCCAGTAGTTATTCAAAATTTAAGCGATGGCGTGGTTCGAATCTGGAACCGGGATGTTTTGATTACTAATAAAAAACGCTCCCCATATTTATTCATTTTGTATCTAAGTAACCACTTCGGGAGAGAATGACGGGCAGTGCGGGGTTCGACACTCGTGGTCTGTCGGTCCCGTCGTCACGCACATGGAACGTGCTCTAGGCCGAGGGGGAGGATTAAAGAAGTATATGTATTTATTTATTTACCTTATTAACAAAAATTTCTATAAATGCCGTAGGGAGCGTCCGAGTTGTCTTCTCGTCTGTTGGTAGCGGTTCCCCGTTATTCCGCCTGTAGGGGAACGCCTAGACTAGGGGTGCATTTACAAAACCAATAAACTGTTATATTTACACTATCTTTTCCAAGCCATTAACACACTTTGTGCGCACAGTGGGCCTTTTTCAAATGGTGTATGGCAGCTGTGTCGTAAGCGTACCTAATGAGCGGGTGTGTCTAATTGAGAGTGTGCTTAGAGTGCTGCCATGTTGTCTGATGAAGACGGAGTGGATAGTTTGAAAGCCTTCGACACCATATAGCATGTCGCCTCGAAATGCAATCACCGAGCTTAACCATCTGAGGACACACCACTATCCAGAGTGTCACATGCCCTTATTTCATGAGTCCCACTGGAGAAGTTTGGAACTTAATCCATGAGATTTTCGCAAGGTTTGATGATTAGGAAATTTATGCTACCATCCTCTATTCCCACTTCCTGTCAGATACTGCCGCTGAAAATTCATCTCGAATCCAGCAAAAGAGTCGAGACCACAAATGCGGAGGGAGGTGCGATGTCTGTGGGGCCCGGTCAGATGTCCTGCACCTGCAGTTTAAGGAATAGGTAACGAACTTTTGAGTTTGGCCTGGAGGCGTGCGCAGACAGGCTGATGATGAAGGCGATTGCTCCAGTTATTCAGGAAATCTGCGTCTGAGTCCCTCCTTTCATGTGAATAGTACTTAATTTTTATTGTATGTCTCTCATCTATTCTACAACTGCAGTGCCTGACGCAACACTTACCACAATTGCTGATACAACTATATTGCTAGAAATTTGCAAACTATTGACAGAACACTGCATTATTGATAACCATACTGAGCAGCTGACACACTTTCGCTCAGGCCACCTACTTCCTCTACTACTGAGTTCTGACTAATGACTCTCTCTCGGTATCAGACACCATCTAACTCGTTTTCAGTCTGCAGAGGAGTGTCTGCCCATTAGCTCTGACGAATCAGAGACGAGGAAAGGCATTATAAGAACGGAAATAGCCGCCCATCTCACTTTTGTGTCGGTATACGATTTATGTGCGTTTCAGGGGAGGATCTAGCATCTGATAAAGAACTCACTTCAATTACGCTATCCTTCACCGTCAAACCCATTAGATGAAAAGCAAAAGGGTTACGGAGCTGGCGTTGAGTGGAAAGGTACTGAGCCACAATGAACTTATTAGCGTTTCTGAAAACACTAATTAATTTATTTTCGAAGCATCGACCTATAACAACTGAAAATACTAAATTTCAATAATCAACTGGTGGAAAACACCGCAAAAGGTCAATAGTATAAAATCACTCCCTTTTGGTAAAGAATATTAAATGAACTAATAAAAAATACATTTACATTACGAACAGCAAAACATATGATCAAATAATTATGTCACAAATATCAACCATCGGCTATCGCCTTCGAAGTGGCCAAAATGACTGTCCAACGTGGTTCAAATTCATGACAATAGAGGCGATGGCAGAGGCGACGCCAATAGCAATAATTCCTCCTTCTCTTCTAAAATAGGACGGCGGTTGCCGCTGCCACAGTACTAGAAACCTTCATTAAAAATTTCAGTCACGGTACTCAGGAATCTTTAACAAGATCACAGTTAACAAGAGATACTATCACCTGTCCTGTAACACAGAGACAACTCGTTAATTATTTAGTAAAAATTAACATACTACAAATGCAGAAATTCTTTAGTTTTCTTTTTTTTCCTTGTAAATGCAAACAATTTGATAAACAGCTCGAGCTTGTGAGACTGGAGAGAATATAAATATGGTTAGATTCAACAGTTTTTACTGACTGTAGGGTACAATTCGTAAATCAGAAGTATTACATCTGCATCCTATACCCTTAGATTCTAGAATCAGTTTGGAATAGTGACAGCCACAAGTCCACACACATTGACAGAACTGAACTCAAGTAGTACCAGGCAGAACCTTCATAAATAACAACGGGAAACCAGCATACGAAGTCAGAACAGCCACCACACGACACCAAGCGACGTGCATATTAATCGGATGCTCACCGTGATTTCTTGTAAAATCCAGCGCCCATTGGCAGGCACCTGCGAACACGCAGAAGTGCCGCTACACGACGTGACATGGACTCGACTAACGCCTCAGGTAGTGCTGGAGGGATCTGACACCATTAATTCATAAATCCGTAAGAGTGAAGGAGTGGATTTCTCGTCTGAACAGCACGTTGCATCCCAGATATGTTCAATAATGTTCTTGTCTGGGTAGTGTGGTAGCCAGCGGAAGTATTTAAGCTAGGAGAGTGTTCCTGGAGCCACTCTGTATCAATTCTGGATGTGTGGGGTGTCGCACTGTCCTGCTGAAATTGTCCAAGTCCTTCGAAATGCACAGTCGACATGAATAGATACAGGCGACCAGACAGGATACTTAGGTAGGTGTCACCTGTCAGAGACGTATCCAGTCCTATCAGAGGTCCCATATCACTCTAACTGCACACGCTCTCTCGACTATTACAGAGCCTTCACCAGCTTGAACAGTCTCCTGTTGGCATGCAGGTCCATGGATTTATGAGGTTGTCTCCATATCCGTACACGTCCAACCGGTCGATAGAATTTGAAACGAGACTCGTCACGCCAGGCAATTTTTTATTTGATCAATACTGCGTAAGACACATCGCTTAGAAGACTCCCTAACAACGCAAGCAATAACAGCTAGCCACTTTTAAAAATAATCCTTATCGGCTACTGTTACGTAAATAGGATAACAAAGAAATTTTATACTTCTAACTGATCCATTTCTCATGTTTACCTCCTAAATATTCTACAGAAAATCACAGAGATCTCTATAGTAGGTTAGCATTTTGCCTGCATCTTCACTCATGTACGCACGTATCACATGTATTTCACATACACTTAACTTTTTGCACACATGACCCGTCAGTTGGAAATTTGTTAGCTCCTTACTTCATTCCTTGCAAGCAACGTTCACATTGATGTTCAGATCCATGAGCCAACATTGTCGTGACACGTCCCCACATAGTATGAAGTCGATGAGGACGTTGATAATCTGTTCTCTGTCTTCCCAATTGTTTTCCTTTCTTCCTTTTCATTCAAGCCCACTGATAAACTTCATTTTGTGTCAAGACTACTTATAACAGTAAGTGATTGCACTATTGTGAAAGGGGAATTACGCTGGCAATTAAATCTCTGTGGTTGTAACTGGTAGGTACACCAAGTTTGGTTGAAATCTATCCAGAGGATTAGGAGGAGATGTTGAATGTACATAGGTGAACACCATGACTTTTATAAATACGTATAGTATATAAAGAATGAATCGACAGACGAAATTCTTCACGGAAAAGATAAACTGCTAACTAATAAAAGAAGATTGTTTACTAATTATCTATCCAAACTATTTGTTCACGAATCAGTAAAGCTCTTAGTGGCCAAATGCCAATAAATGCAATAAAGATGTGTAGATACATATAACCATTGATAATAATTTCTATGCATCACAGCCAAATGACCTACGAGATCAAAAGTTGACAGAACGTCACTGTGTCCTTTTTCTTGTTGTACGTGTTTCTAGATTACTCTTCGTTTCCTCCCAGTGTCGATCCGCATTATAATATCCTGCATGTCAAGTTTTTTACTTTCTCTTTCCATTTACGTTTCCCTAATTCCTCCTTAATTTCAATTTCTCGTCGACATACTGAGACTCTCATGGTTCTCATTGATTCATGACCTTCTACTGTTGTTGCATTTTACTTTTACCTCTGCCAAGAAGTGAAATGCCGCACATTTAAAACCGAGCAAGTTTGGAGTATGTTCAGCATTGGGCGGTCATAACTTAGAAAACAAAACAGTCGCGCTATAATCATTGCGTCCCTACCAACACATCATCGTTAGACAGGAAAATGCTTTCTCTTTCTTCTCCCGTCATATTAGATGTGACTCCTTATTCTTTCCAGTGTTTATGGGACTTAACTATGGCTGCTTTTCAGACAGGTATTTCTGAACAATCCACCAGCTGCCACCACTTTCCTTTTTACTGAGGACAGCTTCGTTAGTGTTATTTTATAGACTTTTCTCGGCGGCCACTTCCGCATCTTTACAAATTATATCATTATTACGAATGATTTAACTTTATATTAGAGTTACTTCGTCAAGAACATGCACTGTAAATGATATTTAAATATGCGTCGCTAAATGTGAAACAGTAGTGAGCATGTTCAGGGATGTGGAACGTGCTGGAGATGGCACACTGAAGCAGTAAATAAAAAGGTATATTAAAATCAACCCAATCTACAATTTTACACCTCGCTCCAGAAACAACTTTAAAATAAAAAGGACAGTAAAAGTAAACCCGCCTGACTAACAAAGCACATAAACGGTAATCCGGTTAATGTGGTTAAAAAAAATCTAGACGGGTTTACTGCCCACAGAAGATGGGATCAATTAACAAAGTTTACACCTCAATAACACTATCCAATTATACTCTTAACGTTCTTGATTATGTACAAAGTGTATCACCTAAATTTGCACCAAAAATTTTGCTAAAATGGAAGGTGCTATTGATGTACTGTTTTCACACAGTGGATTGGTAGTCAGGGGCTCTTATTTTTAGCCAATGTAATTGTATTAACACTTATAAGGTGCATTTTTATGCAAACATACACTTTTTAAGTGGAACAATGCCTGCTGACATTAACAAAATAAAAGTAGGGGAAATTAGAATGTCCGTGATATATGTTGCAGGAGTCTAATGCAAGTCGTTTACTAGATATCGTATGTTGAACAGTTTCCTCACCGACATTTGTTTGTACCATTACCCATCTCGACCATAATACTTTTAATACAACTTAACCCATTACTGAGCACGGTACATTATATCATACTCTGCACACGTGTTTTTGTGTTGTTACCACTAGATGAAATAGTGTAGCCTGCTTAAAATTGTTTGTGTGTCTAGTCAGTGTGTGTCTCTCCACAACAACGGTACTTTTCAGTGAAATAAAAAACGATTATTGCGCAGTTAGACATTTCCTCTTAGTGCTACTCTGAACCGGCAGGTAAGAATTTTATCCTAACTGAAACTGCCTGCATTGATACAGATGTTTGGCTTATGGTTTTTGTACCAGATCATCAAAATTTGAATTATTTCGATCACTTGGTGGAAGAAGGACTAAATTTTATCCTAAATTAAATGCTCATATTGGTATAAATATTTGGCTTATTAGATAAGAATGACGATTAGGCATGATGCAGCTTCCGTTTGTAAAATCTTTATCTAGGCTTCTGTAACAGAGTAATACTTCATCTTAGGAATGTATCATACAGTGGGAAAGCGTCACTAAACGTAATTCAGGAAACATTGCGTTTTTTTACTTTTATAGTAAAATAACAGATGCAATTGTTTCCTGAGGTCATTTTTCTAGATTCTTATGTAGTGTACTTTATTGGCAGGTCAAATAAATACTGTTATCAGCCTGTGACCTAAAAGCACTTGTAAATCTCGGCGATGAAGATAGTATCTGCAGTGGAACTGACTGAGCTACATTTAGTCCTTCTTCCATGACGTGGTCGAGACGCTTCCAATTGTGATAATGCTCCTAGCGACGATGAAAGGTTCGTTAGATTCAGTGAAATAGGTGAAGGGGTTCTTCCGCAGGCAATGGAAGTACAAGCCACTTCTGAAGGAAACAGAAACAATATTATTGTGCAGCCTGTGAGAGAAAGCACCAAAGGATATAAGAACACACGATAACTGTCAAGGAAATATAAAACAATAGCACGGAAGCGGATAATAAAGGTACTGAATGTCCGCAGTGAAGTATGTTTCACACGCAATATATCAGAACCTTTTCTTGTGACTAAAAGGAAGAAGTCTTATAAGGTGCCTGTAGATATGTTCAAGGAAGTTTTCAATGAAAAATTTATGCCGCACATTTGCAAAGAGACAGCGAAATTTGCTGCTCCGAAAGGATATTTAGAATTTCAACTTTCAGTTGGTGAGTAATGCGAACATTGGAGTACTTGCTCTTTCTGGTTACAACTCAGTCCCTTTACAACAATGTATTGGGGGACGAGGGCAGATACTTATAATTATGTTGTAAGGATTTCCCTCAGTGGAAACAGATCTGAACAAATTCATCGCTTTCTAGATTTCAATGGTAACACAAACTATCCATCTAAGTAACAAAACTTACAAAACTGATCCGCATTTGGAACAACTGAATATAGTGTTTCTGCAACTTGTTCAGCCATTAGGACGTTCGTTCTCTTTAGATGAAGCCGTGAACCCTACTATCGACATAACAGGATGAAATAGTTAATAAGGGGAAAGCCTACTCGCTGTGGTTACAAGTTAAGGTGCCATGCAATATCTGAGGGCTATGTTGTGAATTTCAGTCCTAACTCTGGTGCTGGTGACGAAGAAGATTGAAAAACACTGTGAACTTTAATTACAGAAATATTTTGTGTAGGTTTTGTTCCTCCCAATTCTGTTGTCTTTGTTGGCAATTATTTCAACTCACTCGCACTCTTGGAATCACTAATTAAGCATTGCATTGGCACTATCTGGAGAGACCGGATTGAGAAAACACCTCTGAAAGACTTAAGAAATAAAACTTAAAAAAGAAATCACGTGGATATTATCATGTTCTTCAAGATTAGCACTTTATGCCTCTAAGATGGCATGACAGCAGCCATGTGACATTAGCAACAAATCAGCAAATCAGTGATTGTCAAGCCAAGTTGTGATACCTCAGGCCGTGGCCACTTCCGCCCAATCGCAGCGTCAGCAGCCAGGGAGGAGTAGGGAGCCAGAGGCCTGCGACTAGCGCCTGAGGACACTGCAGCCATTCTGCAAGCACACAGCGGGAACTGGGCGGATGCTCTCGCCTCGCTCAAGAAGGAGCACATTACGAAGGGCCTGGCGTACCTAGAAGTGTGGTGAGAACTGATGGACATCAGTAACCATTACGACGGAACGTCCAAAATATACGCGTGAAATGATGTGAGTACTTCTGACCTGGCAGCATTTTCCCTGCCTCAGAAAGCAGGATTGTGCCGACAATCCCAGCACCCAGACATTAGTGCCCATCTACAGCAAAGGTATGGGAAGTATCGATCTTTTCGACAAACTGAGAGGTCCTATAAAACCACAATGGTACTGGCCTCTTGTTATATTCTACGTTGACAGTAGCCTCGTCAGTATGTGGATGCTGTATAGAAAGGTGAATAACATAAGTGTTAAATGGAGCAACAAGTTTACTGGTACCAGTCACTGTTTATTTATCTCCACGACGCGTTTCAAAGGTTCAAACCTCCATCATCACGCGGATTTACATTTGTTAGTATGACATTTGTGTGTGTGCTGTGACGCCAATATGCCGCCATATTTTTTTACGAAGTATGACAGATGTGAAGTGTTAAGGCAGCGAAAGGAACCTGTGACCACTGGAGACAGTGCCACAAGTTCCTCCAAAATTCGCAACACAAAACACACACAAATGTCATACCAACAAATGCAAATCCAACTGATGATGGAGGTTTAAACCTTTGAAACGCGTCGTAGAGATAAATAAACAGTGGCTGGTAACAGTAAACTTCTTGTTTCATTTGCTGTCAATAGTAGTCATCGTAAAGCCTAACCTAAAATGTTCGCATTTGAAGTTAACATGAGTGTGTTGGTGTTCCAACGAAGAGGTGTACTATCTCATCTGACATCGCCATTAATAGATAAAGCTCGAGGGGGTATGCCAAAATCCAGGAAAGGTGCGCCATATGACATATGCAAGAACAATATTGGACGCTAACTCAGAGGGGATGTAAAAAGTTTGGAAAATGCACAAAATTTCGTTGCATAAAATGTAATGTTCATCTTCACCCAGATTCTTGTTTTTGGAAATATTACGGCTAAAGATCGTACAAAATACAGAACATATCGCTGATATAATGTGATGTTGGACTTCATCCTTTTTGTTTTTGTTTTCTCAATACTATTAACAACTGAACCGTAAATTGGAAAAGTAGTAATGTGTAAGGTTTTATGAATCAAATTACATTTAACATTGTTTTATTACCGAGCGGGGTGGCGCAGTGGTTAGACACTGGACTCGCATTCGGGAGGACGACGGTTCAATCCCGCGTCCGGCCATCCTAATTTAGGTTTTCCGTGATTTCCCTAAATCACTCGAGGCAAATGCCGGGATGGTTCCTCTGAAAGGGCACGGCCGACTTCCTTCCCAATCCTTCCCTAATCCGATGAGACCGATGACCACGCTGTCTGGTCTCCTTCCCCAAACCAACCAACCAACCATTGTTTTATTGCTGTGTAAAAGATTACGCTGTGCTATTGAACTGCCACATGTGCCATTTTATCATATGCGAAATAAAACTGTGTAAAAATTTTAAAAACATAACATTTTAGTCATTGATACATGCTGCTACCCTTAAAAGAACTACATCGACTTAATATCATCAAAATCAAAAACAAAAATAGTTTTGGGCATTAATGTAAATGCAATTACAAAGTTTATATCCAGTATCGTACTGTATGACATAATAACCTACGAACGATGTTTATCGTGAATTTGTCAGCTACGTAGTAAAAAGTAAATTTCACCGTGTCTTCATATTACATACATATTTCTTTCACTATATTACCAACGTTTCTTAGAGATTACAGACTGGAATACCTGAATGTCGGAATTGTGAACTGTCTGCTTCATACACTGATCGAAAAAAAATCTCAGCACCAAAAAATAACTAATGTTCTGAGATTTCGGGAGTTCATTTTTCTAGGTAAATACGAGGGTTGAAACTTAAATAGTGGCAACTATTTATTCACAAGCGATTCAAAGGATTTACATTTTTGCACCTGTTACTGTCCTTCAAAGTAGTCACCAACGTTGTGTAGAACCTGTTGCTAGCGATGTGGAAGGCATAATACACCGTTAGGAGAGCCTGTTCTTTTGATGATGCGAATGGAGCGGTCTAAAGTTATGGTGGTTCTCGTGTACGACTGTGATGGTGTTATCCTAACGCATTACGTTTCTCCGCGGCAGACTGTCAGTGCACAGTATTACTGTTCGTTTTTGGAGCATCACCTGAGACCATCTTTGCGAAAGAAGCGGCGACACTTTCTGCGCAACCCACCCATTATTTTGCACGACAATGCGCGGGCACATACAGCGCAAGCTGTGCCTGCTCTGTTCGGTCGATGGGACTGGGAAGTACTGTACCATCCATCATACTCCCCGGACTTAAGTGGTTCAAATGGCTCTGAGCACTATGGGACTCAACATCTTAGGTCATAAGTCCCCTAGAACTTAGAACTACTTAAACCTAACTAACCTAAGGACACCACACACACCCATGCCCGAGGCAGGATTCGAACCTGCGACCGCAGCAGTCCCGCGGTTCCGGACTGCAGTGCCAGTCTGCTAGACCACCGCGGCCGGCCGGACTTAAGTCATTGTGACTTTGATTTCATTCCGAAGGTGAAGGAACCACTTCGTCGCATTCGATTGAGAACTGTTTCAGAGATTCGACAGTCAGTAGACCGCTCCATTCGCACCATCAACAGAACAGGCTCTGCTAACGGTGTACTACGCTTTCCACATCGCTGGCAACGGGCTCTACACAACGCCGGTTACCACTATGATTGTGGCCGAGATGTTCTAGGCGCTTCAGTCTGGAACCGCGCGACCGCTACGGTCGCAGGTTCGAATCCTGCCTCGGGCATGGATGTGTGTCATGTCCTTAGGTTAGGTTTAAGTAGTTCTAAGTTCTAGGGGACTGATGACCTCAGCAGTTAAGTCCCATAGTGCTCAGAGCCATTTGAATCATTTGAACCACTTTTAAGGACTATAACAGGTGAAAACATCTAACTCTTTTGTATCGGTTGTGAATAAATAATTGCCACTATTTAATTTCCAGCCCTCGTATTAAAGTGATTATGATTACAAGGACACAGGCTCATGTCAGCGGGAGATTGCAAACGCAAAATGCTAGTGTAATCGCCAGAAAAGTGAATGCAAGCGTGCAAACGTGCATGCATTGTGTTGTAAAGCTGCCGGATTTTGTAGGATGGAGATCCATGCCTGTTGCACTTAGTCGGCCAATACAGGGACAGTTAATGCTGTTTGTGACTGACGCTGGGGTCGTCGTCCGATCATGTCCCATGTATCCTCGACTGGAGACCGGGTGATCGATCAGTCCAAGGCTAAATGTCGATACTCTGTGCAGCATGTTGAGTTACAACAGCGGTATGGGTGTGAGCGTTATCCTGTAGAAAAACAACCCGAGGAATACTGTTCATGCCGGCCGGAGTGGCCGAGCGGTTCTAGGCGCTACAGTCTGGAGCGGCGCTGCTCTACTGTCGCAGGTTCGAATCCTGCCTCGGGCATGGATGTGTGTGATGTCCTTAGGTTAGTTAGGTTTAAGTAGTTCTATGTTCTAAGGGACTGATGACCTCAGAAGTTAGGTCCCATAGTGCTCAGAGCCATTTGAACCAATGCTGTTCATGACTGACAGCACAACAGGTCCAATCCCCAGAAAGATGTACAGATTTGCAGGCAGGATGCGTGGGATAACCACGACAGTGAAGGGTGGGATAACCACGAGAGTGCTCCTGCTGTCGTACAAAATCGAACCGGTGATCATAACTGGAGGTGTAGATCCAATGTGTCTAGCACGCAGACAGGTTGGTTGCAGGCCCTCAGTCTGCCTTCTTCTAACCGACACAAAGCCATCACTGGCGCCGAGGCAGAAACAGCTTTCATCAGAAGAAACAATAGATCTCCAACCTGCGCTCCAATGAGGTCTCGCTTGATACCACTGAAATCACAAATGGCTGTGGTCTGGCGTCAGTGAAATGCATGCTGCAGGATGTCTAATCCTGACCTATCCTTGAAATAACCGATTTTTAACATCTCGTTGTGTCACTGTGATGCCAACTGCTGCTCAAATTGCTGCTGCAGATGTAGTGCGATACGCCAACCATACGCCGAACACGGTGGTCTTCCCTCTTGGTTTGGCCACGTCGCCGTCCGCAGGCAGGTCTTCTTGTCACTGTATATTCTCACGACGGTCGCTGGCAGAAGTCATTTACTGTGGCTACATTCCTACTAAGTCTTTATGCAATACTGCAGAAGGACTATCTAGTTTTTCGTAGCATTACTACACGTCCTCGTTTAAACTCATTGCGTTGCTGATAATGGTGTCTTTCTCGCCTTAAAAGCATTCTTGAGTAATAGAAACTCACCACGGGCATTCTCAAAGCTACTAGCACCACTCTTGCGTGACTGCCGCGAAATATGAATAGATATCATCCTTCAGATGTAGAAACATGCCTCCCATTATCTCTCATAACTCGCTCTTGGGGCTGCGACTTTTCTTCCGTCAGTGTATGTCTAGTAACTTAGTTCAAAAAAATGGTTCAAATGGCTCTGAGCACTATGGGACTCAACTGCTGTGGTCATAAGTCCCCTAGAACTTAGAACTACTTAAACCTAACTAACCTAAGGACAGCACACAACACCCAGCCAACACGAGGCAGAGAAAATCCCTGACCCCGGCGGGAATCGAACCCGGGAACCCGGGCGTGGGAAGCGAGAACGCTACCGCACGACCACGAGATGCGGGCTAGTAACTTAGTTCGTTAAGAAACTTATCACAGCTGACCAGTTCACATTTAAAACTGCTGAGCTGTGGAACAGCAGATGAAAGGTCACTGATCAACGAACGATGGCGGTTCGTGCATGTCCAGGCACAGACGAAGATTTCATTGTTGATGATTCTGCACAACAGCCGCGGCACGTGTATGCGCGTCCTTTCCGCTTGAAGAAAACGTATGTCCTGCAAATAATGTCTCTTGCTTGCTTCTCCAGAATGTATCACTTACTACCCACCATCAGCGATGACAACTCGGAACGGATGGAATAGAAATTTACTAAAAAATTCAATACGATCACGTTTAATGCTCTCATTATCGTTAACAGCAGAGCGCTCACACTGCTACTGAACGTTTAGTGGCTATCGGATAATGCGTGACCTAGGTGCTCAGAACAAGTCTAAGCTCGAGCGCCATAGCTCGCCACAGTCTACCCGTCGCTGATCCTTGATGACACAGCGACTTTCCAATGGTTTCGCAACGGAAAGGCGCTGCAGCTGCTGCTTCCTGTCTATTGATGTTGTAGACAGATCTCAAACGGTGAGCATTCTAATGACACTCTTACAGTTTCTTTTAATTCGTTATAAACGGCAACGTGATACCGACGACAGTGTACCACAAGTATAATAGGACGATACATGGTCATCTGATTCATAAACAGAAGGACGCAAGGGAGAGTAGGGTCAGCATCGCGACGGTAAGAGGTCATTAAGGGGGTATCGGGTATTACAAGCGTATACTGGGTAAGAAATCGGTCGTGGTCGTTGAAAGAAATCGAGCCGACATTTTAATTAAGAGATTTACGGAATTACGGAGAACCTAATTACGGACCTGATCGGCCATCCTTAACTGGATGAGTGCATTTTTTTCACTATGCGAATTACTGAGGTTTATTCATGAGCAAAATACTTGTCTTGGTACCACATTAAGCAGTACATCCAACACCGGAAGGCTAATACTCATACAAGTTTTCATTTTCTCTTAGGTTGTGAAAATTTACCTTCGTGTTTTTGTGTGTTCTATGTATGTCTCAAGTTGTGAGATAAGCACACAATTAACTCTTGGTCTGCTGCATGTACTCTGAACAGCACAATAGTTGGCCAACAGGCAATGTTATTGGTGCAGTGGATCATCCACACACGCAAACCCAAAACTATCCTGTGAGGCAATACTCTCGAGAGACTAGGTTTAGCAAAACCAATGCTTCATGAATTTTGCTGTCTCTGAGGTTGAAGCTTTACCTACCATCGCTTCCCCATGCTCTGAACGAGGGTGATCCCTGTGGAAAATTGGATTTTGTGAGTTGTGCAACAGGATCCCCTCGTTTTCCTGGATCGAGTTCTTCCGCTTTATTGACATCATATTGTTCCTTCTACGGGAGAATTATTATTAGCATGATTGTATTTCTTACGGCTTGTTATTGTTGTTGTTGTCTTCAATCCAGAGACTGGTTTGACGCAGCTCCCCACGTTACTGTATCCTGCGCTAGCAGCTTCATCTCCCAGTACCTAGTGCAACCTACATCCTTCTGAATCTGCTTAGAGTATTCATCTCTTAGTTTCCCTCCACGATTTTTACCCTCCACGCTACCCTCACTTGATGCCTCAGAAAATGTCCTACCAACCGATCCCTTCTTCTAGTCAATTTGTGCCACAAATTCCTCTTCTTCCCAATTCTATTGAGTACTTCCTCATTAGTTACGTGATTTACCCATCTAACCTTCAGCATTAGTCTGTATCACCATATTTCAAAAGCTTCTATTCTTTTCTTGTCTAAACTGTTTATCGGCCATGTTTCACTTCCATACATGGCTAAACTCCATAAAACTACTTTCAGAAAAGACTTCCTGACACTTAAATCTATACTTGATGTTAAAAAATTATCGTTATTCTTTAGATCGTTTGTTAACTGCCAAATTTTCATGAAACTGTTCGTTTAAGTAAATGAAGTGTTGCATACTGATTTCTTACCTTCTAAGCCACTGTTGCAAGGTGAGACAAATAAACTTTGAAGTTCCTATAAATTAAATTACTGTTTTCTCTATCTGTAACCTTTATATTGTTGAATTGTTCTAAAGTCATAAACTTTGTTTGAGTTTAAAGAATATTTATATTTTCAAATAAAGTTTATACTTGTTTTAGTTCTGAAATCTTTTATGAAATTATCATTTTGTGTGCTTCCTCTAAAATCCTTACTGGTGATTTTGGGGCGCCGTGGTTCCCATTACACCCTGCACCATTTAGCTATGTGTTCATGTCATTGAAACATCGTTCGTATGAGTGAAGAAACAGTAGTGGCCTTGCAGATGCACTCGTGGTTTTCCTTGCACACTTAATTTTCCACGAATTTACTACGCAGCCAACGTATGATACGCATTTCGGGTGGAGAGGAGCGGATGACCGAAATAGAGATCTACAAAGCGCTTTTAAACTTGCGTCACCATCGCCCCCCTCCCAGGAGCTCACGGACCCAAAAAATGACTGGACGTGTACCAACCCTTTTGTAACTCTCATTCACCAGTTCAATGCCACACCCCCCTCATTTTGCCCATTTCTAACCAAACAACCAACACGTCTAATTAGCGGGCACTTACTTTGATTTTAATTTACAATCAGAACATGCTGAAGAAAATCCATACCACTGACAAAAACATCATTTACTGGTCAAGATAAGTTTATTATGTTTATTGACTATTATATTTGACTGATGTTGTTAGCCACTTTCAGAACACAGAACAAGTAAAAACTTTTGTTGTGCACAATCACCAACCGATACGATTCCACACAGATCATCTTTTCTGTTATCCTGTGATCAGTAGATAGGCAACAACTTTAACCAGAGCCAGTAATCAATAAAAACAATAAACATACGATCTTGACCCGTAAAGCATTTTTTTCTGAATTCTGTAATTGTAAACAATTAGAGATCTTGTATCTCCAACTTGACGATGTCAAGAAACAGCGTAAACCAATATCTCACTAATGCTTGGTCACTGTAGTAAGATTTTTGTTTTCTTGGAGGGGGGGAGGGGAAGGAGGGATTGGGGGTCTACATTCTTGTGACTGGTCTGATAGGGCCATCAGTGTATTAAATCTTTGTGCTGAGGTCTTCATATGGAGTAGCGGTGGAAAACAACGTCCTCAGTTATGTTTTACGTATTTGCCGATCTCTGTCTTCTCTTAGATGTTGTACCCCCCACAGTCACTCAAGTATGATGTACGTTATTACATGATGTCTTAACAGATGACGTATCTCTTTCTCAATGTTTGCAACATGGTCCTTCAAAGGCCGATTCTGCGCAGAACCTCCTCATGGCTCAGACCTACATACTCATCTTTGCATACATTATGATGTGTTGACAATGCATGAACCTTTGATCAAGGAATGCCTTCCGTAGTATCTGAAGATGACTGTTGCAGTCTGAAACCTATTATGCTTGAGTCATAAGAAAGTGATGGTTTCAAAAGTATACAAATCTTTGTAATTATTTTTTCCATTTGACCACTTGTTTATGTTTCACAACCGAGCGAACTCTGTTAGCCCCATAGCCAATCGCGTCTAGAGAAACGAATTGCGATAACGCCCCCGCCACCATCAGTGCCCCCTGGGGCTGGTTTGTAGCACCGTTCCCGTATCGCGGCTCTAAATCCAGTGTGGGTTCGCGTGTGCCCAGAGATTAGCGCGAGCTTCCGCGTATTTCTTCCCGCATTAGCGGCAGCACCACGTCACAATAATTACGCTAATTCGAGCGGCATTAAATTAACAGTGTCCGCGTTACGGTAACGTTTGTGTCGTTGCATACTGCAATCACAGTCCGAAGAAGAGTGCCGTCGATACTGTGGACACAATAGCCCAGAGTCGCTCGGCCCATTACGGCGACACAGGTATCGCCGCTTAACGGGCCGCTAATGGTTCAAAACCGGCTGACTTATGAACCTATAAACAGAACCTAACGCGGCGTAATGTCGCGTCTTTAATCCCGGCCACCTGCGGCTGCGGCGAGGCGCGAGCAAATAATCGCCGCGTTTCGCGCGCCTAATGCTCGTTGATTTAGGGGTCGGCGGACGCGTCGCGGATGTGAATGCGATGCCGCCGGCTTTGCGGCGTTGCCGCCTTCAATGCCCTACAGCGGTCGGCTCGGGCGGAAATAAACATGGGCCGGGAATCGCCGGCAAACTGCCGCGTATCGCAAATGAAACGGCAGTGGTGGGCGCGCAGTGCAGGCTGCGTCCGCACAAAGAGCAGGCGCTGTAACTGCGCGGCCAGGCGGGGCACAGGCCCACTTTGTGCCAGACCCCCAATTACAGCCGACCATCCGCATCCGAGCTATTGCCTTTCGATCGCGCACCCCCGCCACGCACGCCGACAGTAGAGGCTGCAGCGACAGAGCGGCTACGTCCGCACATCCCGCGTCGTCGCTTTCCACACGCAGTGACCCACCTACGTGGCGCCGGAAACCGAAGAGTGCACAATACAAGTGTTAAAAATCCCGACTAGTTCTTTAAGGGAATAATTTAGGAATAGGTAGGCCTACATTTACCTATTAATTTAGAGATCATATTGCCGGACGGAGTGGCCGAGGAGTTCTACGCGCTACAGTCTGGAACCGCCCTACCGCAACGGTCGCAGATTCGAATCCTGCCTCGGGCATGGTTGTGTGTGATGTCCTTAGGTTAGTTAGGTTTAAATAGTTCTAAGTTCTAGCGGACTCATGACCTCAGAAGTTAAGTCCCATAGTGCTCAAAGCCATTTGAACCATTTTTTAGAGATCATATGAAACTACAGTGACGGGAAAAAAATTAAGTATAAACATAAATTATAAGGCGTTTTTCTATATGTGAAAGATAACGTATATTCAAATTTTGCGCCTGTCGTATAAGAGTAGTGCTAGTAGCGCCGCTATGAGGCTTGCGGGCTTTCAAATAAATGATATGAGGTGATGTGTGGCCCTTAACTACATACCCTCCGACTCAGAGTTGAAATATTAGAAATATTGGCTGGTTTCGTTGTCTAGGGGCTGGGATACATAGTTGCCTCATTACAAGCCAAATACTGCTGAGTCTGCAGTATACAATATGAATTTACACTGCCGGCCGCGGTGGTCTAGCGGTTCTAGGCGCTCAGTCCGGAGCCGCGCGACTGCTACGGTCGCAGGTTCGAAACCTGCCTCGGGCTTGGATGAGTGTGATGTCCTTAGCGTAGTCAGGTTTAAGTAGTTCTAAGTTCTAGGGGACTGATGACCATAGATGTTAAGTCCCATAGTGCTCAGAGCCATTTGAATTTACACATGAATCGAATGGTCGAAGTTTCCTATCACTCGGCAATTGCGATTGTAGAAATTTATAAATGAAAGATTGCAATTAAATAAAATTTGCAGGTACTGTCTTAACGACTTTAAATGATTAGTACGATAGTAGAAGTACTTTTGAGAATGTGGTATATTCCTGAAAAACACTTATTGTGTCAGTGATCCAGCAATTAAATAAAATATAAGTTGGATATCAGGGAAACAATAGATTCCTACTACACGTAATTAGTAATGAACAACAAGATAGCTGGCGGGATATTCACTTCCAAACGCACACTACGTCTTCACTGTAGAAGCCACGGAAATCTCACAAGTGCACAAGTCGGCGCTCCGAAGTATTTCTACCTACCACGACCACGCGCAAACCTCTCCACACTCTCCAAGTCTCTGCCGCGACCGTGCATCCGTAGCGCCATCACGTCCAGCACTCTCCGTGTCCTGTGCCGCCCTGCCCAGAACTCTTCTCCCGCTTCCATCCAGTCTCCCCATTCACGAGCGCTGCGACCGGCTAGTCAACGCACCCACACAAACATAATGAAACATTTGTGAAATACTGGATTTGCATTTAAATAACTTGAAATTAAATAAGTATTCCTACGGCTGGACCATAAACACGCTCAAACACATGTTATTAGATACATAAACAAATTAAACAAACATATATCAAAGGAACAGAACAAAAGGTAGGCCAGTAGCCTAATGTCTCTGTGCTTTCGAAAACACAGTAAATATTTAACCAATTTCTTCATGAATAGTATATATCGGATAAAAATAAAGACATAGACGAATAAATATATTTATAAGCATGCTGCTACCGTTTCTTGGGTCTCTGTGGAGTACTTATGGCCTGACGCGATTAGAAGTATTCGGCCACGTTGACTCCAATAATTCATGTACTATTCAAGTTACATGCCTGTAATTCATACCACTTTAGGTTCACACTAATAACCCGGATAACGTTCGTCAGGCACCAACTGTTTGCTGCCGGGCTCTGGCTCGCCGAGCACCCCGTGCGGCCACGCCAACTCTGATATTTTTAGGGCGCCACGACTCGCCCGTTACCTCACGTAATGCAGATTAGGTTTGCTTTAAATACGAGCTGTAATGGTCATGTGCGGTATTTACCTTTGATATTGCACGTGGTGAGTTGGTGTTAGTAAAGAATACCTTTTAAGGCGCCAAAGACGTCATTATCAACAGCTCACTGAGTTTGATCGTAGATGTGTAATAGAGCTATTACAAGCTGGATTTCCTTCTGCGATACTGCAGGCAGACTTGGCAGTAATGTAGCCACTGTACTTGATTTCTGATAGTGGTGTTCACAAGAAGGTACAGCTACAGGAAGACTGGGCTCCAGAAGGACACATAGAACTACAGATAGGGTGGACCATCGCGTACGGCGTGTGAGTCTGGGGCGTCACACTGCATTTGCAGCAGCAATATGAGCAGCAGTTGGCACCACAGTGACACAGCGGTTACAAACTGGTTACTTCAAGGACAGATCATAGCCAGACACCCTGTAGTGTGCATTCCATTGACTCCAAATCACTGCCATTTGCGACTTCAACGGTGTGAAGCGAGAGCTCTTTGGAGAGTAGGGTGGAGATCTGTTGCGCTTTCTGGTGAAAACCGGTTCTGCCTTGGTGTCAGTGATGCCCTTGTGTTGCTTAGAACGCGGCTATTCAGGGCCTACAACCAACATATCTGCGTGCTAGCACGCTGGACCTACACCGGCAGTTATTTTCTGCAGTGTGATTTCGTTTGTGAACATGAACACGATCGTGGTTATCCCACGCACCCTAACTGTTAATTTTTGTCAATTTACTGATTTCAGCTGTTCTGCCTCCAATCATGATCAACCCCTCATACTGATGTTGTAAACCAATTCTCTCTACAGAGTTATGACAGGTTACCGTGCTCTTTTTGATCACCAGATCCCTTTCGAATCGAGCACGTATGGGATATATTCAAACGACAGCTCAAGTGCCATCCACAGACAGCATCAACCGTCCCTGAAGTGTAACGCCCATAGATCTCTATCAAACAAACTAACATCGGCCACCTGTTTGACAAAATGCAAGCACGTTCGCAAGCTTGCATTCAACATTTTGGTGATTACACCGGTTATTAAAGTATCAACATGGCTTATCTCGCACGTATATTAACTTGTGATACTGCAATGTTAATCACTTCAATATGTTACCTAGACGAATGTAGTCGCAAAATTTAATTCCTCTGCATTAATTAGTGTTGCGATATTCTTTTCTGTCAGCGTATGTGCTTCCAATGACTTTCCAAATGTCAAACATTTATGATGTAAATATGCAAACTGAAGGGATGAATAAAAATTTGTAACAAGGCGAGGATTCGAACACAGGTCTCCTGCTCAATAGTGAGATACCTTAAACACTAGAAAATCCGGATACAATGGCCTTACACCACTCTACCGGTTTAGCGTGAATACCGAGTTGACTGAGACCTGAATGATGGTTTGGATTGAAGACGGAGGCGTGCTACGGCAGTACCTGTATTTGTGCAAAGATTCTGTGCCAGGGTCGTGTAGCAGTTAGCGCATCTGCGTAATGAGCGGGAGACCCATGGTCATATCATGGGCTTGGTTACTAATTTTCATTCATCGCTTCCGTCTGCATATATATTTCAGGAGGTCGTACTTCAAAATTACATCCTGTTTAAAAATTAATACTGTTTACAAAAGACGGTCTTCAATCAGTATCCCAACATGTGGAACATTTGCAAACAGATTCATCAACTACGTAGATAGTGCAACACATTACTCACAAAGAAAGGCTACAAAATTATACATGCATAAGGAATAATAACATCACAAACTGTAACCAGAAACAGATTACAATTTAACATCACGAAACGTGTGGTAGAAAAATTGTTTCTCACCTAACATGAAAATATTGACAGACGACCGTAATATAGTAACATATCTATTTAATATATAACTCAAATATTTAATACAGAAACAAACTCTGCAACAAACTAGTGAAGACCCTTCACATATAAAAAAAAACACGAATGGGACAATAAATTAGCCAGAACCAAGGAAAGTGTTTTGCCACTTGCATGTTATAATATATCCGGAAATAACAGGCTGAAAAAAGTACAGTCAAGGCATTAGAGATCTGTTCTGACTTAGTGGAAATGGTATTTCGGAAATTTTACAGCGCAGGAAACGTATGACGCCAATGATTAGTATGAGCGTCCAGCCTTTGGGACAAGAGTGCAACCAAACGAGCTTTTGGTGATTTATTAAATGGGTAAGAGACGGGACTACGATAAAGGCTGGAGTAGTATTCGTTATGAATGGGAAGGAAGGTCAGCGTTGGTGGGAACAGGTCAGTGTAAGTATTATTCTCATCAGAATCGACAGCAAAACCAACGGCAATTACAGTAATTGAAGTATACGTACCGAGGTCAGGAGCAGAAGATGAAGAGATAGAGAAAGTACACGAGGTTACTGAAAGGGTAATACGGCATCTACAAGGAGATGATAATCCAATAACCCTTGGTGATAGGAACGCTGTACTAACGGGAGAAAGAGAAATTGGAGATTATGGGTTTGTAGTAGATATGAGAGAGGAGAAAAAATCCGTTAGTATTAGCGAATACGCTGTTTAAAACACGCATGTGAAGGAAATATTCTTTAAAGGACCTGGAGATACCGGTAGATTCCAGTTGGATTATATTAGTGTCGGATAGGAATACCTAAATCAAACAGTGGAATGCAAGGTGTAGCCAGGAGCAGATTTAGGCTCAGGCCAGAATTGCGTAGTTATGAGATGACTGAAGCTAAAATGAATCAATGTGGAAAGCTGTGGGACAGTAAAGTATTGAGAAATGACGAGCTGCGGTTCCACTTCTGTAAGTCTGTATAGACTACGATAATGAACACCACTAAAGGCAGATAAACAGAAATGATGTCTCTAAAAGCGGCTATCATTGTAGCTGGACACATAAATCAAGTAACAACGAATATATTTGCAAAGAATGTTTGGCCAACGGAAGAAATACTTCCCTTATCGCTGAAAGGAGAACATACAAAACTGTTCATGAGAAGACAGGAGTCGAGAAATGTATTTCACTTAGGAATAGAATAAGTAGGTCAGCAGAGAAAATAAGGCGAAATGATTGCAAAAGACGAGTAAGAAGTGTTCATTGGAAGGACTTCTTCAGCCTACAGAAAAGTAGAAAACATCTTCAGTGATATTAAACGAAAAGGCATCAACAATAAGTATACAAGAGTAGTTCTACTGTTAAACACAGAGGAGGGAGGTGGTAGGTGAAATGACTGTACTGAAGGGCTCTACATCTATGAGGAGTAGTCTGATGAAGTGAGAAGAGAAGTAGTGGGAGTCAATGTGGAACAACAGGAGATCCAGTATCAGAGTGAGAGCTTAACACAGCTTCGTAGGATTTGCGATCAAATAAAACGGAATGCCCAGGTAGCAATTCTTCTTGATTGATAAAACCACTTTTGGAAGTGGCAGCGAAACAACTATTAAGGATTGTTTGTAGAAACTACGAGATTAGTACTTCATCCACCTCCAGAAAGTTTATAAAATTTCTTTTGTTTAAGTGGTTCCTTATTATATATAACTAAGAGACTTGCAACGTATCACCAGGCTCTCGGAAAAGTATAATCAACACTATCACGAAGACAGTAAATTTGTGGACGAAAGAAGTCTATTAGCATCAAACATTGGCATTAATGCGAAGGTGGAGATTGTAGGCCGGAATCAGTTATGACTGTGTCATAAAAGAGTGACTGTGTCGCTAAAAGAGAAAAATTTTTAACAAATAAATCACCGTGCCCTTAAGCGTAATGCCCTTTTTTGCGAAATTAATTATAAGAAACACTAGAAACTTCCTTTAACTCGCAGAGGGAAAGGGAGAGGGACAGGGAGGGGAAAGAGGAGAAAAGAAGGAAAGGAAGAGGACAGCCCTAACATACTAGAGGTTAAGTAATGTTCTTCGACAAGAAAACCCCGATTTATAGCTGGAGTGCACAAAATTAAATTGAAGAATGGTTACAGAACCAAAGATGAGTATACAAGGTACCCGCCCTGCACTTCAGTGTTTGTATTTCCCTTTGTTTTCAAGAGTATGAGAAGTTGCAGGCTAACAGGGCGATGTAAACAGAAAATGACATCAGTGAGACAGAATACTTGAATCTAAAATCAATGTAATGAACAATGCTCATTACTAAGAAAGTTTCTATGCCTTCTGAACAGCTCAATTTTGCACACACCTAGCTCTGTGCAGTCAGCGCCAAAGTTTGTATGTTTAAACTGTAAACCAGCACACACTTTATAACATGTAACTTTTTTCTCTTAGCATTTTCTTAGTACAACTCTGCAGCTGAAACAAACGAACATAGTAAATAAGTACGCAGTTTAGGATAGTATCAAAAAGTTTAGAATAAAGGGGAAATGCTGTTATCTGTGCCGAGCAGAAGCGTGTCCGCCGTCTTGGTAGGCCTTAGAAGTCTGTTTCTCAGTTAAAGCCCTGTGTTGAATCTACCCTATTAGAGTTAATGCGTTGAATTCACAACTCTGAGCATATACTTTGAAACAATGTACTTTCGTGGGTGAATATTCATGTTCACATTGTTCAAAACAGTTTTCATATGGCGAGCATGGCGTACGTCGCCGCAAAGCGGCCAAATAGTTGATTCCTGTTTTAAGCGAAATCGAGGAGCAGAAACTGCAGCGCGATCACATTATTAAGACTCACCCAAATGGAGCAGGCACACTTCAATCTTTCGGCATATGGGCGTCTCGCATTTATACCTGTATTTTTATCTACTAGACCTTCATTATTTTAGTATTGCTTAAAGAAGTATGCACCACATGGATATTTTTCCCACAATATATACAGTGCACCGATAGAGAAACATTTTCAGTTTGATGTTGAAAACACCCAAAGTTGCAAAATTCTGTTTCTCTATTGATTTAGTTGATGACTATCTGAATACATTTCAAAATCATCACACAAACAAGATGGTGTATTCCGTAAACCATGCAAACTATTTTAAGATTATACATTTACACATACTCCTACATCAAAGTCAAATTTTTAATGAACGTTTGCAGCAGAAACGTACAACAAACGTTTTAAGAAAACTGTGAAAATAGATACGTCCAGAATGTACCTCAGTGCTATGATTTGATCGTAAACACTTGTATTTCGATGTCAGTTCTTTCCTCGCAGGCATTAGTATATCTTCTATTCATACTTGTCAAATAATAGTTCATAACCACACTGTCTCCTACCTGAAGTCTGAAAGGTAACTGTAATAGACAAAAAACTCTGAAACCTTATCAGCAGGGTTTAAAATGCAATAACATAGCTAACCTTATTTCTGTGTAGCGAATGCGCACAACGTTACAGGTAATATTTATAACTTACCTTACAGATCTACAGATCCAACATCTATGATTTGGTAATTTAGAATAATATTAACCCAGAAAAATAAGAAACAAACGTAGAAAGAAATCATTCGTGTTTGATTAATTTCTACCAATTTTGGAGGCAATGTAGTATCTCAATCTAATTTTATGCCTCCAAGCTATTGCGGTTCTTATCGATTCGTGATATTAAACAGATGCTATTACCTTACTACGTTGTAGGCCAAATATTTATATTACTCTCTGCGTGTTCTTTTGTTCTTCTCGTTTCGTAGACAGACAACACCAGAGAAATTCTGGTTTGGTGTTTCACATTTTTCGCTAATCGGAAGAGTTCAAGGTAGCCAGAATCTCATTCACAGAAGATCGTAGTATAAATAATATATTTTATAATGTTCTCTGTCCCATGTAGTAGGCTAATAATCATTGCGAACTATGCTGTGGAATTGAGACAAAATATAAATAATCCGCTAGTAGGTAAATTGCAACTGAAGAGAGATGTTGAGGCTTCCACCACTAGTGAATTGCATAGAGTAATGACAGGCACTTGAGTTTGAAGAGCCAAATACAGTAGTTCCCAGAATAAAAAATAAAATAAAATAAAAATATAATAAAATAAATAAATGAATGACTATCAGACAGTGTCATAGAATGGCACTTGTCACTTTCAGTTTCAATTTTAATGGTCTGTCTGAGTAACAGATAATGGTTCTGTGGGCGGTGTTTGTCATCTTATGTGACGCTAGCTGACACACTAATTACTTTTTAGTTCCATTACTGATAAATTTTGATGTCCTATAAACGTGCAGGCCACCGTTGGTTGTTTGTCTAGCTAACACCACTGTTATAATTTATGGATTGCAGTTCGTCATGTGTCTGTAATTCTGTTTTTATTTCCAATATGTATTCCGAATCGAATGCTCCATCGTCCGAGTGCCCCAGATTTACGTTACGCTTTTCATGACCTGGTGAAGCAGTCGTCTCTGAGGAATGTTACGTGGTTATAGAAACATTAATAACACATGGGCACTAGCAAAGGCAAGATACAGCCAGCAATTACTTGCGTACTGAGAGAAACCGTTTCACTGGGAAGCCATGGCAAAATTTTCCGTAGCACATACATCGCCAAAAACGTATGAAAAAAATTGAGGATCATCATATGTCACAAAATATCTTATATTTGAGTGGTTCAGTGAAGAAACACAATTTCTGGCGGCTAGTATAATTTTCTTTCCACAACGAAAAATAGTGTAAATCATTGTTAAAATAGATACTAAAATTTTTCTATTCCTTATTTTTGTTGTGAAAAGCTGATTTTTGAAGGGATACATGAATAGTCTTAAAGATGAAATAAGAGCTTACAAAGGATGGAATAATTAAAGCTTAAGTGTTCCTTAAGTTCTGAGACCTCCAGTATACTCACTGTTTCTCCGTACATTAATTACATGACGTTGTTGCGCAATTTCGTGCCTGAAAGTTTCTGTGTGTTCTAGGATGTTTTGTTTTCTGCATGTGAGATCTCTAGCTCATTGCAGATATCACCGACAGTGTGTCCAGTATATCAAACAAATGGACAATTATTGCTGATTGTTTTGATTATCCAAGACGAAACCCATCAAGATTTTTATTTAACTTCACACTAAGATTCTGGCCACGTAGACCTCCGCTTTAACAGAGAATGTACCATTTTGCCTGCGTTATTTAATTTTCAATAAATTCCATGATGTGGTATTCGTGCTGGTACGCTCAGTGACGTATGATTTAACAGTTTATTTATTATTTTTTACAATATTCTCATGAAAAGAATGTAATTTGTATGAGCAGTATGCACTACTTTGGGCCCTCTGTTTCTTTATGTAAATTTTGTTGGAGATAACTGCAGTGTGCTCACTGCTGTGTCATGGAGCGGAGAGCAGCGAGTATGTGAGAATGAGGTTGCATTTTGCGTTACTTGTAGTAGTCTGTGTGGTCATATGTTTTCTGTTTATATCAAAGCAATGCCTGTTATCTCTAATACCAACCTTGAAGTCGAGGCAGTTTGTACTTTGTGGGTTATTTGAAATAAAAGCTAAATACAGACATTTAATGGACTTATGAAATAGAGATCTTTCACTGTTTCTAGGGACCACGTGAAACTATTAAGGACTCCAGAATGACATTTTCACTCTGCAACGGAGTGTGCGCTGATATGAAACTTCCTGGCAGATTAAAACTGTGTGCCGGACCGAGACTCGAACTCGGGACCTTTGCCTTTCGCGGGCAAGTGCTCTACCAACTGAGCTACCCAAGCACGACTCACGCCCCGTCCCCACAGCCTTACTTCTGCCAGTACCTCGTCTCCTACCTTCCAAACTTTACAAAAGCTCTCCTGCAAACATTTGCAGAACTAGCACTCCTGAAAGAAAGGATATTGCGGTGACATGGCTTAGCCACAGCCTGGGGGATGTTTCCAGAATGAGATTTTCACTCTGCAGCGGAGTGTGCGCTGATCTGAAACTTCCTGGCAGATTAAAATTGTGGGCCGGACCGAGACTCGAACTCGGGACCTTTGCCTTTCGCGGGCAAGTGCTCTACCAACTGAGCTACCCAAGGACGACGAGGTACTGGCAGAAGTAAAGCTGTGGGGACGGGGCGTGAGTCGTGCTTGGGTAGCTCAGTTGGTAGAGCACTTGCCCGCGAAAGGCAAAAGTCCCGAGTTCCAGTCTCGGTCCGGCACACAGTTTTAATCTGCCAGGTTGTTTCATATTAAGGACTCGTTACAAACTGAGGTGAGAAAAGTCTTGAGGATAGTGCCGGCCGGTGTGGCCGTGCGAATAAAGGCGCTTCAGTCTGGAACCGCGTGACCGCTACGGTCGCAGGTTCGTATCCTGCCTCGGGCATGGAAGTGTGTGATGTCCTTAGGTTAGTTAGGTTTAATTAGTTCTAAGTTCTAGGCGACTGATGACCTCAGATGTTAAGTCCCATAGTGCTCAGAGCCATTTGAACCATTTCTCTTGAGGATAGTGACTTGCAGATTTACAAATGACAACAATGTCGCGTACAAAAACTATAAAAGGGCAGTGCATTGGCGGTTATTTATACCTAGATGATTCATGTGAAAATGTTTCCTGCGTAATTATGGCAGCACGATGGGATTTAACAGGCTTTGAACGCGGATGGGTAGTTAGACTAAGACGTGTGAGACATTCCATTTCGGAAAACGTTGGGGAATTCAATATTCAGAGATCTACATTGTCAAGAGTGGGCCACGGATACCAAATTTCATGCCTTAGGCCCTAACTCTTAACACGGACAAAACAGTGGCCGACAGCCTCCACTTAACGTCCGAGAGCAGCAGCGATTGCTCATAGTTGTTAGTGCTATGAGACAAACAACTGTGCATGAAATAATCGCAGAAATCAATGTGGGACGAACGACGAACGTATGCGTTAGGACACTGCGGCGAAATTTGGCTTTAGTGGGCTGTGGCAGCAGACGACCGACGAGAGTACTCTCTCTAACAGTACGACATCCCCTGCAGCACTTCTCCTGGGCTCGTGACGATATCAGTTGGGAGGCAGACGACTGGAATCCTGTGTCCTGGTCAGATGCGTCCCAAATTCAGTTGGTAAAAGCTGATGGCAGATTTCGAGTGTTGCGCTGACTACACGAAGCCATGTACCGAAAATTGTGAACGAGGCACTGTGCAGGCGGGTGGCGTGTTTACATGGAACGGACTGAGTCCTCCAGTTAATCTGAACCGATGATTGACTGGAAATGGTTATGTTCGGCTACTGGGAGACCATTTGCACCTAAACGACGATATAATTTTTTGGATAACAGTTGCCCTTGTTAAAGTGTCATAACTGTTCGCGTTTCGTTTGAAGAATATTCTGGACATGACTAGAGAGTCTTTCGCGACGACTACCTCCGCTTTCGATGACTACCTCCGTCATCTGCGTCAGGGACGAAGATGACGGAGGTAGTCATCGAAACTCGGGATTTTATCCAAATTTGACGCGGTAAGTAAACCGAGAACTTTTATGCAATACACTGGACAGTTCGAGAGATTGATCTGGCCATCCAGAGGTCCGTTCGTGTTCAAAATCCTGCACCAGAAACAATTTCGCAGTTATGGATAGCTATAGCGGAAGCATGACTTAATGCTTCTGCTGGGGATTTCCAACGACTTTTGAGTTCATGCCATATCGTGTTTCTGCACTAGCTAGGCAAAACGAGGTTCTACATGATATTAGGAGATATCTCACGTTTCTTGTAAGTTCAGTGCATGTGGCAGTACGACTGACATCAATACTAGAACTACCGTAATGTACGTCCTTAAGGACAGTTACGTTCAGTATTTGGCATAACGAAGCGATGGTTCTAAATATTCCGATCTTAACAATGTATCGAAACGAACGTGTGAAAAAAAAGTATCAGTGAAGAAATTAAGATTCTATACTCTTTCTGTGCTCAATACCACGACTACAACATTCCTTTCTTCTTGATTTTTATAATACAGATTTCAGTAACGAAACAGGGCTTAATCGCTACCGTTATTTAGCTATAGCCACTAGAAAAACGTGCCATAAACTAGTGGATTTCCTGCAAGAGCTTTGGTTTCCGCAGTCTGTAAACATTTGATAGCTATGAAGAGTGTAATAGACTTAGTTAAGCCATTGGTGTATTTGAGAGGTCTGTGAAACGCCACTAGGTACGTACAAGATCTAACAGCAGTGTTTGACGAAACTACAGTGAACGTTTCCAGTTCTCCGCTCTCGGCCATCTCGGTGAGATTGCTATTCAGGCTGCATGAGACCGCTTCCAAATTATTCCTAGCAACCGAAGGAACTGGATTAGTCCAACTAACTTCCGCTCAGAGTTATTCCCGGTAATGCTGGTTAAGTCTGCGTCTTACAAGGACTTCCCTGGTGATTTTCTTCCTTACGGGAGCGTGTCCCTTTAATTATACGCGCAGCGCCAGCAGCTGAACTCTTTAATTAGATGCAGCAGTACCGCGCAGTATGACTTCTCTCTTAAGATTTCCTGCAGCGTGACGGGATGCCACGATCTCGTATCTCCACTGAAGATGGAATCTTACAAACAATGTTAGCAAACCACCCAAATTTACTCCTAACCTTAGGACAGCAGCGAACTTGGTCAAGCGTTCATAACATAATGAGACAAGTGATAAGTTCATAGAAGAGAGCGAGCCTGCGCAATATCGATTCGACAAAGGTTACGTTACTATTTGTCCTACTACAACACTTAAATTTATTCTGTGACCTTAAGTTACACTAACGAAAAAAATAGTGCTACGTTATATCATAATCACAGTGCCCTCTTTTTAAGCGTGTCAAACTAGAGTTTGGTAATTTTCGTATGCTTCAGAAATGACTTACTTAATGATAGGATTATCGGTAATACCGGTAGCACTGGTGGTTTATTTGTTTTGCACATAATTGAAGCCACACATCATTCAGTGTTAGATTATTGAGTATACTTCATCCTTACTGTACATAAACACAATTTTATAATAAAAATTAGTCTGCAGCTTAACTTCTGCTCTTTTATCTAGCCAAATCAATTACTTTTGGCACAAGTACAATTTGCAAACAAAAAAATATACATAATTATTGTTGTTATTTTGTATTCAATAAAATGTACTTCATCATGATCAAATGCAAGTGTTTGCTGTTTTACATATGCTCGACAAAGTATTGGAGCGATGCCTGAGTCATTTTTGTTTTGCTTTTTTTATCTTGTTGTTGAGGACACAGTGGTTTCTGGCTACATGTGATACACTTGTATTGTTTTTGAGCTCTGCTGGCCCCGGCTTATGCCTAGGTTTAAACCTTGACTGTTACTCCGCGTTTGGTTTCCCGCGGCTACTGCGGTTATGCCGTGGTTCTTCCTCTTTCTATGTGTGGCAGAAGCGGTGTGTATCGATATTCGCACATAGTATTGTCTTTGGTCTAGTGCTTATAGGTTCAGGCTAGCCGGTGTGCGGCAGTCGGTCGGTTGGTGTGGATCAGCCAGGAAATCTCCGCGCGGCGCAGTGGGCCGGGCCCGTTGGTGGTCGGGGTGTGTGGGAGCTGTTCCGATTGCTACGGGGTTCGTGGCTCGCCGACCCAGGACATCAAGGTCGAGTGGTTATTTAATTACCGAAGCCAATATGTTCACATTGTGCCACTGATTTACATTTTTGGCTGTTGGGGGTATTCCTATGAGCAACAGCAGTCCGGAACCGCGCTGCTGCTACGATCGCAGGCTCGAATCGTGCCTCGGGCATGGATGTGTGTGATGTCCTTATGTTAGATAGGTTTAAGTAGTTCTAAGTCTATGGGACTGATGACCTCAGATGTTAAGTCCCAGAGTGCTTAGAGCCATTTGAATTTTTTTCTTTGTGCGTGTAAAGTAACTTCAAATTGATGCTTGTATTATCAAGTGTCTGTAAAATCTCAGTGTCATAAAGTATCTGCATTAAGCCAGCCGCCTTCATCGACTCAGAAAAGCGCAAATGGATTTTCGTTGGGTAAGTATTTAGACCGCAATGGTATTATACATTTCAGAGACACGTTTTGACGGGACAGTTCAAATTCGGTATGCTGCATTATTTCAAAACAGATGTAGCAACTTTTTTTAGCGTTTTTGCTGAACCCCATAAATAGTTCCAGTAGATGTAAGCACTGATTACTTGAAATAATTAAGTTTTTATTTTATACTCTTGAAGTTATTCATTCCAACAAAAAGGGATGTTATCCTCATTCCAATGTAATTGTTGAGGTTCCCTGTCCGTTTTAACAATTTTTTGTCCGATTTTTGTTTAACTTGAAAGTAATTTTTTTTTTTTTTTTTTTACGAAAACTGTACGTGAACCCGGTCATTTCTGGTAGCTGCAATATTGAAGGGGACATTATTTCATTACAGCATCCAGTTACAGTTTTGTCCTGTTCTTTTGCTTCAAAAATTATAGACTGGTTTCTAATCATGAGGGCACTCGATCATAGTCACCATGTCAACCTTTTTTTTCTGGAGATGGCATTTATTTTTCCTAGGGACCCCCGCCTCCCACCCCACATTTTGCACATCACTCCATCACTTCCCACTATTCAGCTATACAGTACACCCGTGGAATTAACTTTAAATAACATCTAAGACATTGTTGCTACCTTACTTGCGTTCACATGTGTCCAGTTCTGAGAAAGAGGCACCAAAAGATACCTGAGGAGTGCGATTAAACAGACTGTTTTTGAGTATTTGTAACTATTGTCACGGGGAGTTATTCGCATGAGGAAGATGTTCTAACGACCCCTATACTGATCGCTATGAGTTCATGGAGGTGAGTACGACAAAACTATATTCATACTCTGACTGTAAAGAACTGGTTATCTGGTTATTTGTGCATAGATGCAAATACCGTATTCCTGCCTGCTCAGTTCTATGGGTGGTAAGCAGATAACAGTTCTAGATTATTGACGGTAATCCGGCTCCGCAGGGAATTAACATGCAACTCATGGTAAATGTACCATGTAATTCAGTTAACAAGTTGTAGTTTTATGGTAAGAACTGAAATTCGGCGATAAGCATTATTATGCAATTGACGTATCAAGCAAGCATCTATGTGGACATCAGTACTCATAAGAAATGACACAAAAGGATAATATTCCTTTAACGATTTAAGTACTGGTATGAAAATTAATTTAATAATCCTTACATTTAAACCGTTATTTCCAACTTCTAGAGTCACTGTTGACACTGAGGTTAAAAAGTTAAATTACATGCTACTAACATGACAAACTGAACTTCGGATAACCGAAACTATGTGATTTACTATGGTCCTGGAAAGTTCTGGGTGAACTGCAAATAATGTGAAAGGTAAAGGCAACCATTCACCATACTGCTGAGAGCTCGACGGGCACCAAAACATGTTTAATGACGTTGCTTTGTTTGAGGATAACATACAATAACGACTAAGAACTCATATACACACACAGAAGTATTAATACATGGATGCATTTTCCTGCCTGTAGCATTGTGTTTCTGTGCATTTCTTTAACTATATAGAAATCTAACAAAAATTTCTAATTCTTACAATCTTTTTCCTCACTTGCTACTTACTGTGCCACCTGTCGTTTTGCTCGAAAAGTGCAACATACAGAAAACGTTACATGCTGGGTTATTTTAATGATGCTATTAACGTTTCATATTATTTATCGTATCATATTTTCATGATATACTCTCATTTGCTCTCGCAGTTTCGCCAGAATCGTTCACACTTATGATTTACTCTAAATTAATTTTATCTTTAACAGCTGCTTGGATCATTTCAGAATTTTTCTTCTGACCTCTTTACGAGCGCATCATCTTTTGTGATTCGCTAAGTAACTCAGTTAAAGAAATTGTTCCTTATATCTACGTTGGTTTAATCTAGGTTTCCAAAAATACTGACCATGTTACTTTTGGCAGGAGAGACGGAAGATGGTGGGAAGTCTCCTGATTATAGTGTTAACTCGGCTATACGGGGCCAGAATGGTAATGACTTTTACGAACAACATCTTATTTCAAAAACACCTCTTGAATGCGTTAAATGATACATTGTACCACCGATTTCAGTCTTAGCCCTTCATCGCTTAAACTGGCAAAGAATAACATAAAAAAATCAATTAAACTGTTGCAAAATTACGTCTATCGTATTTCTCAAGGTGGAAACAGACAGTGGTACGAAAAGTACTCTCCGCCACACACCGTAAGGTGGCTTGCAGAGTACAGATATAGATGTATGTCAACAAAACCGTTAGAAACAAACAGGCAGTGCTACTGCATCTACATAAAATATTTTCCAACGTTCTTATGTTTTCATTGCATACGCAGACGTTCTGAAACGGGATGCGTCCAAATTTTTTACAAGCAAACGCTTACAGATATTTAAATAAAACAAAATTTACTATCATGCTAAATCTTTATTCTTCATGTCTACGTATTTGCAGAGCTCTGCCACCAGAGGGTTCCGAACTGTAAGTTGTAACATCGCGGTGCACAACGTAACTATGTCGCTGTATAAGAAACAGAGTTTTGTAATCATGTTTCGAATACGAAGAGAATTCTTCCACCCATGGAGCACTCTTTCCTTCAGCATGACTATGCCGGAGCACACAGGAGTGCTGCGAGATTAGCAGCAGTTCGATGGCTTGGATTCACTGTCATCGATCATTCTCCATACAATCCCAACTTGGCCGCATCCAGTTTTCTTCCGTTTCCAAAACTTAAAGTACACCTTTGAGGATTGCACTTTGATAGTGATGAAGCGGTGCAGGCGGAAGTGAGGTTGTGCCTCCGTCAAAAAAGTCGAACATTCTACAATGATGGGATCAACAAACTGGTCTCTCGTTGGATAAAACGTATTCGTCGCCGGGGTAACTACAGGGTGTTTCAAAAATGACCGGTATATTTGAAACGGCAATAAAAACTAAACGAGCAGCGATAGAAATGCACCGTTTGTTGCAATATGCTTGGGACAACAGTACATTTTCAGGCGGACAAACTTTCGAAATTACAGTAGTTACAATTTTCAACAACAGATGGCGCTGCAAGTGATGTGAAAGATATAGAAGACAACGCAGTCTGTGGGTGCGCCATTCTGTACGTCGTCTTTCTGCTGTAAGCGTGTGCTGTTCACAACGTGCAAGTGTGCTGTAGACAACATGGTTTATTCCTTAGAACAGAGGATTTTTCTGGTGTTGGAATTCCACCGCCTAGAACACAGTGTTGTTGCAACAAGACGAAGTTTTCAACGGAGGTTTAATGTAACCAAGGGACCGAAAAGCGATACAATAAAGGATCTGTTTGAAAAATTTCAACGGACTGGGAACGTGACGGATGAACGTGCTGGAAAGGTAGGGCGACTGCGTACGGCAACCACAGAGGGCAACGCGCAGTTAGTGCAGCAGGTGATCCAACAGCGGCCTCCGGTTTCCGTTCGCCGTGTTGCAGCTGCGGTCCAAATGACGCCAACGTCCACGTATCGTCTCATGTGCCAGAGTTTACATCTCTATCCATACAAAATTCAAACGTGGCAACCCCTCAGCGCCACTACCATTGCTGCACGAGAGACATTCGCTAACGATATAGTGCACAGGATTGATGACGGCGATATGCATGTGGGCAGCATTTGGTTTACTGACGAAGCTTATTTTTACCTGGACGGCTTCGTCAATAAACAGAACTGGCGCATATGGGGAACCGAAAAGCCCCATGTTGCAGTCCCATCGTCCCTGCATCCTCAAAAAGTACTGGTCTGGGCCGCCATTTCTTCGAAAGGAATCATTGGCCCATTTTTCAGATCCGAAACGATTACTGCATCACGCTATCTGGACATTCTTCGTGAATTTGAAGCGGTACAAACTGCCTTAGACGACACTGCGAACACCTCGTGGTTTATGCAAGATGGTGCCCGGCCACAACGCACGGCCGACGTCTTTAATTTCCTGAATGAATATTTCGATGATCGTGTGGTTGCTTTGGGCTATCCGAAACATACAGGAGGCGGCGTGGATTGGCCTCCCTATTCGCCAGACATGAACCCCTGTGACTTCTTTCTGTGGGGACACTTGAAAGACCAGGTGTACCGCCAGAATCCAGAAACAATTGAACAGCTGAAGCAGTACATCTCATCTGCATGTGAAGCCATTCCGCCAGACACGTCAAAGGTTTCGGGTAATTTCATTCAGAGACAACGCCATATTATTGCTACTCATGGTGGATATGTGGAAAATATCGTACTATAGAGTTTCCCAGACCGCAGCGCCATCTGTTGTTGAAAATTGTAACTACTGTAATTTCGAAAGTTTGTCTGCCTAAAAATGTACTGTTGTCCCAAGCATATTGCAACAAACGGTGTATTTCTATCGCTGCTCGTTTAGTTTTTATAGCCGTTTCAAATATACCGGTCATTTTTGAAACACCCTGTATATTGAGGAATAAATATGCAAACTTGAAAGATAAAGATGTAGAATGTTAAACGATCTGTTTCATTTTGTAGGCTTTAAGATTTTCCACATAAAAAATTCATAGGGATTACTTTTCAGCTCGCCCTATTTGATGAGTTAAGATTGTTACAGATTATGAATGGAAAACATCGTACAATATGACCTATGCTTTTGCATTTGTCCTATAATGCTTTGCAGTACGTGACAGAAGACTTCGTAACACGACGAAATATGAAACGTTATCTTGTGAATAACCAGGATAATGCTTACCTACATAACACAATAGTAGCAGATACACCAAATAAGTTACAGTCCAACCATTCTCCTGCCAAAATGTACCATTCCTTAGACAGTGCACGATTGTACGTGGTGCTTGCTACGAAATCACTTGCCTAAGTCTCGTTTCAGATCAATAACAACCAACTGAGATGCGGTCACTGCCAAGAATAACTATCCTGGGGTGAAGTGTTATACACAGTTCATATAACGTACCCTTAGGAAGAAAGTACACGTGATACTTCCTACGTAATTTGTCATCTCCTTAAGCTCCAATTAAAACGTGTTAATTGGGATATAATAACCAAAAAACGCATCAAATATTTTTAAATCTATGGAAACATATTTTCTGGTACTAATTCGTGTAGGTCAAAACGTAACTATGTAGAGGACAAATCAATATTTAACGATGAATATTAATTTTGCTTCTACACTCTCGCTATGTGGTGGAAGAGAGTTGTTAACCGTATTCGAATCAAAACGCAAGCGAATTTTCATAAAACATTGTTTTACGATGGTCCAGTATGCGAGGACTGAGTAACACAACACTTAGAAAGTTAGGAAGAGAAATTCTCGTTCGCACTTGCAAATGGACTTGAAATCAGTGATATTGTGTTATTAGCAGCTTTTCCTGTTTTTGATTTACGACTTTTTCAATCTTTCTGTTGTATGACTTGCTGAAATACAGTGACTAGAATGTAAAGTCGATTTACCGTCAACGGAAATTGGGAATGTGTTGTTATGGTTTTCTTGGTGGTTCGTCCGTTTATTTTCGACAGTTAAAAACGCACAGCTAAATTCAGAGGTGGAAGTATTTGCAGTTCTAGTAGTCTATCATCAATGTAGATAATGCTTCAGAACTACAACCACTGTGAAAACAGGAATATGCGTACATACCGTAGTAAAAAGAGCAGACAAAAGGAATATTACCATAATTATGAATGAAAAAGAGTACAAAGAAAAACACGAGGTTTTCTCAAAGACAACAACATCACAAAACTGACCAGTGACCCAAGAGCAAGGTACCAGAAAAACATTCAACAGTCACTGATAAACATCAAAAATACAGTCTCAAAAGACCAGGTAAAAAGGATGACACAGAGAAATCCAAAACCCCTCACCCTAAATACCTTACCACAAGTTCACAAGGATAATATCCCATTAAGGCCCGTCATCAACTTCCAAAATGCTCCATCCTACCACCTAGCCCAACAGACACACACTGCACTAAAAAGATGGTACACTTTTGATAACAGGAACCTGCAAACTCAAAGGAATTAATCGGCAGAATCAAGAACAAGAAGTTGATCTACTGCAAAAGAATGGTCAACATATCCGAATTGTATTGATTATGGTGAAAAGAAGAAAAAAAATTAGCTTTCATTGTGGGGTTAGACAAGTGCCCTGTACTTCATAAAGGCAGTAGGTATTGTCATCAGATTTGGTTCTCTTCGATTACCACCTACCACAGAAAGCAAAAAATTTGTGTCAAGAAGATGTATTCAATGAAGACGATACGGCTTCCGTAGTTAGTGTCTCTGACAACACCCAGAGTTGCGTTTCATAAAAATAATTAGCTCGCTCTAAAAACACTGGAGCAAGAGAAAGTCCTAAAGGGAGACAAAGGTGATTAACAGTAGCATATTTGACCTAGATATGAGGGCAAATCTAAAAGTAAAGGCATTTTTTTGAAGAAAAACGTTATTTGGGAAAGCTTCATAGCAAACAGCATCACTTCTCTACAGAATTTCCCTCAATCTCCACGCAATTGGTCTGCCTCTTGAAAAACTTACAAATTCCGCTCTGGAAGAAGCTTCGTGGCAAAGTGCACCTCGAACCCTTCTTCATCCCCCGAGCCCCGTTATGTGACGAAAATTTAGATTCTTGCAGGTACTCTTTCGATGGACGCAAAGACAGAAAGTCCCATGAAGTCAGGACTGGGTATTCCAGCAATTGTATGAGGGCAGCCATTATCCTAATGTAAAATAGCATGTTTTGGGACCCTTCCTGAACTCTTAGTTTAGATTTTGGGTTTTAGACTTGACACTACCTCACCGTAGCTATCACTGCACGACCTGTTGGAGTTAAAGAAATCAGCATCGGATTTTTCATATGCTATTACTGTGTGATTAGAAATTTTCCTGACTTTAGGCGGTAATAGATTATCTCACCTGCAGAAAATCAGTTATCCCTAGGGAGATCACTACAGGCATCATTTAATACCGTATAATTCTACCTCTGGACTTGATAACCGACTGGATTTGTTTAGTAAGTGAGTCCATAGTGTTGTTCATGTACGTCACATCCACGTTAAGCTAGTCTCTACAGATTCTATCGCTAAATATCACCAAATTGCGGGAATGCTGATGCCGCCGTTTTACCCTCTGTGACAACAAGTCCCACAGATTTTCTGTGGGGTTCAGGTCAGGTGATTTTGCAAGCCAATCGAGATATAAAACGGTGGCGTAGTGTTCATGAAAACTGTCACATATTGTGGTTGTCTTTATGTGCCTGTGTGAGCAGTGGCTTCTTGCGAGGTGACTGACTCGAAATGTTCATTGCATTCAGTTCCTGTCCCTACGCTGTGTCGGTAACATGTTGAGACACCTCCTTACACTGCTTGCAGAGTTCGTTTCGGTTTTGGAAGCTATTTTTGTTCACAAGCCGTGAAACGCGTCTCCAGTCAGTTACAATCATCTTCCGATCACATTTCTGAGATCGTGTTCCATGGTTACGTGTGTTACACCACTACTTGTAGAAACGTTGAACAATCCGCAGCGAAAAACCTACGAACCCAGCTACATCACATACCGTATTGCGATTAGCACGGCCAAACACGATTGCCCCATTTTGCATTGTATCACTTCCTTACATGTAGCTATGTTTACGAAATATGTCCGCTCTGAAACATAAATGTGTCATTGGTCGGTACTGCCTTATGCTCAGATAGTGCGCAGTGCGCATTCGATACACCCACATCTCGTCAACGGCTCGCTATTCGAGTGAAGTGATGTTCCCGTTCCGCCATCACTTACCACTTCTTAACCCCTAAAATAATGACACATTCGCAACATTCCTAATACTGAAACTTTGCTAGCGTTCAACTCATGTACAAAATCATAAATTCTGGATCGACGGTCGTCACAGACGATTCCCTCAGAAGTCTCGGTACGCCTGGCCGACTTTGGTCTGGATCGCAGACATATTAACATCCATATTTAAAGCGATTTATTCAATCATAATTTTTGGTTCTTTGAAACAAATACGGTAGGTGGCTACGCTCTGTGTATGGTAAATATCCGCACCAAGTTTTTATGAGTGCCATCAATTCAGGAGTCAACTACCAGGTGGCAGCTTTGTCTTATTCTAACATATTGTTCCCTGAAAGCTCGTCCTTGCAGGACGTTCCAGATGTTAGAAAGTAAGTCTATTTTCTACTGCTTAAATGTAACTTTTCTGATGTTTTACTTTAACATTGTGTAATGTAGGATATGAAAAGAAAAAGAAAATAAATTACTTGTTGACAGTACTTTATTTAGGCTTAACTTGGGCGCGGAAAATCTGTTTCAGTTTCTCCCCAAAATAAAAAATGGCGCATTCGCCACAAAACGGGGCAAATCGTCACATGTGTTTTGGGATAAATCCCCACAGTACGGGCAGTATAACGACAGCGAGGTACCTGGGAAACGATGAGATTCAACACACACTGCGTAAGATTACCTCACCTGAAGATATAATTACGCTGTCTAAAATAAAGATTTAGAGGAAACTTTCTGACAAAGCATTGAAATCTCTGCCTCTAAAGTCGATACCCAATAAAAAACGAATGGAAGAAGAAAAGCTTGCTACTGAGAAGGAAAGGCGTGCCTCACGAAGAAAAGAGCGTCCTATAGAAACAAAACAATGTAAGCCAGATTGCATTACATTAACGTCAAGAAAATGAATAAAGGAGATTAAACAACCAGTTGATTATTCTTCACATTGAGATTCAGACTTCTCACACCACGACAGTACGTCAAATATTGATATGCAGTTACTGTTTGGCGAAGAAGAAGAAGAAGAAGAAGAAGAAGAAGAAGAAGAGGAGGAGCAAGAGCCGAGTATTTCAAGGAACAGTCAGAGGACCTAACAAAGTACGCTATGTATAAGGTACCTAGCTAGCCTAGTCTCTGTAATTAAACTCTTACAGTTCAGCCTACTAATCCTTCTTTCGTGGAGGAGATATCATAATTTTGTATAATGATTTTAAGCGATATGTTTAGAGTAAGCAGTAAAGAAAACAAAAGAAAAATTTGAAATAGGAATTAAAATCCATAGAGATGAAATAAAAACTCTGAGGTTCGCCGATGACATTGTAATTCTGTCAGAGACAGCAAAGGACCTGGAAGAGCAGTTGAAAGGAATGGAAAGCGTGTTGAAAGGAAGATATAAGATGAACATCGACAAAAGCAAAACGGGGATAATGGAATGTAGACGAGTTAACTCGGGTGATGCTGAGGGAATTAGATTAGGAAATGAGACACTAAAATAGTAAATGAGTTTTGCTCTTTGGGGAGCAAAATTACAAATGATGGTCGATGTACAGAGTACATAAAATGCAGACTGGCAAAGGCAAGGAAAACTTAACATCGAGTATAGATTTAAGTGTCAGGAAGTCATTTCTGAAAGTATTTGTGTGGAGTGTAGCCATGTATGGAAGCGAAACATGGACGATATATAGTTTGGACAAGAAGACAACAGAAGCTTCCGAAATGTGGTGCTACAGACGAATGCTGAAGATTAGATGGGCCAATCACATAACTAATGAGGAGGCATTGAATAGAATTGGGAAGAAGAGAAATTTGTGGCACAACTTGTCTAGAAGAAGGGATCGGTTAGTAAGACATGATCTGAGGCATCAAGGGATCACCAATTTAGTATTGGAGGGCAGCGTAGAGGGTAAAAATTGTAGAGGGAGACCAAGAGCTGAATAAACTAAGCAGATTCAGAAGGCTGTAGGTTGCAGTAGATACTGGAAGAAACTTGCACAGGTTAGAGTAGTATGGAGAGCTGCATCAAACCAGTCTCTGGACTGAAGACCATAACAACAACAATGTTTAGAGTTACGAGACATTTCGGTTCTGTAATACTTTGGGTAACTTGGTTCAATACTACAACGTTACAAAATAATTTGAAGTGGTTTTACTATGCAGTAACCCATTTTTATCCACGTTTCTGACGAAGGTGGCAAAGACCAGCACTGCAGTGCTTTACCCCATTTTGTAGGGTAAGAGCCCAACAATTGTTATTTTAGCTAAGCTGCAAATTTCTCTGTAATCAATAATCAGACAGAGGTGGAATCTGGATGGCTTGAAGGTAACAACCCAGCTTGTTACTTCAATCTGAAATCACGGGAACATCTAACACTCACTGATCATAATATTGAAAAAATGAATAATCTCCGCCGCTTTAGTTCTTCAAAAAATACGGAAAACGAAAACTTTCCTCATTTCATCCTTGGACAGTGGGCATATACAATAAATTGCTGTGGAATCACTGCGAATGTAATAGATTTAAGGCATGTTATTACTGAGTTGTGTCAACCTATAGGGCACAATAAAACTGCTTTAACTTATTGGATGGTCCCTTAAAACATTTCCTTTCAATGCGGAAATCGTTGGTCAGGAAGGTGACAAGCCTGGGGAACGTGAAGAAGCGGACGGCGCTTTAAGATATACACTCCTGGAAATGGAAAAAAGAACACATTGACACCGGTGTGTCAGACCCACCATACTTGCTCCGGACACTGCGAGAGGGCTGTACAAGCAATGATCACACGCACGGCACAGTGGACACACCAGGAACCGCGGTGTTGGCCGTCGAATGGCGCTAGCTGCGCAGCATTTGTGCACCGCCGCCGTCAGTGTCAGCCAGTTTGCCGTGGCATACGAAGCTCCATCGCAGTCTTTAACACTGGTAGCATGCCGTGACAGCGTGGACGTGAACCGTATGTGCAGTTGACGGACTTTGAGCGAGGGCGTATAGTGGGCATGCGGGAGGCCGGGTGGACGTACCGCCGAATTGCTCAACACGTGGGGCGTGAGGTCTCCACAGTACATCGATGTTGTCGCCAGTGGTCGGCGGAAGGTGCACGTGCCCGTCGACCTGGGACCGCACCGCAGCGACGCACGGATGCACGCCAAGACCGTAGGATCCTACGCAGTGCCGTAGGGGACCGCACCGCCACTTCCCAGCAAATTAGGGACACTGTTGCTCCTGGGGTATCGGCGAGGACCATTCGCAACCGTCTCCATGAAGCTGGGCTACGGTCCCGCACACCGTTAGCCCGTCTTCCGCTCACGCCCCAACATCGTGCAGCCCGCCTCCAGTGGTGTCGCGACAGGCGTGAATGGAGGGACGAATGGAGACGTGTCGTCTTCAGCGATGAGAGTCGCTTCTGCCTTGGTGCCAATGATGGTCGTATGCGTGTTTGGCGCCGTGCAGGTGAGCGCCACAATCAGGACTGCATACGACCGAGGCACACAGGGCCAACACCCGGCATCATGGTGTGGGGAGCGATCTCCTACACTGGCCGTACACCACTGGTGATCGTCGAGGGGACACTGAATAGTGCACGGTACATCCAAACCGTCATAGAACCCATCGTTCTACCATTCCTAGACCGGCAAGGGAACTTGCTGTTCCAACAGGACAATGCACGTCCGCATGTATCCCGTACCACCCAACGTGCTCTAGAAGGTGTAAGTCAACTACCCTGGCCAGCAAGATCTCCGGATCTGTCCCCCATTGAGCATGTTTGGGACTGGATGAAGCGTCGTCTCACGCGGTCTGCACGTCCAGCACGAACGCTGGTCCAACTGAGGCGCCAGGTGGAAATGGCATGGCAAGCCGTTCCACAGGACTACATCCAGCATCTCTACGATCGTCTCCATGGGAGAATAGCAGTCTGCATTGCTGCGAAAGGTGGATATACACTGTACTAGTGCCGACATTGTGCATGCTCTGTTGCCTGTGTCTATGTGCCTGTGGTTCTGTCAGTGTGATCATGTGATGTATCTGACCCCAGGAATGTGTCAATAAAGTTTCCCCTTCCTGGGACAATGAATTCACGGTGTTCTTATTTCAATTTCCAGGAGTGTAGTTTTTGAAGAATCCAGTGCCACGCGACACCGGGTGCTTCAAATCAGTTACTATGACAACGTGAGCGTCAGCTGAAGCTACCTCCCATGCAGGGAGGCGGAGAGCGGCAGGATGCGGGTGGCAGAGCAGAGTAGAGCGGGCTGGCTGCAGTAATTGGCACAGTAGGTACCTGCGCGGCACGGCGCGGCGCGGCGCAGTGCAGCGAAGCGGCCACGGCCCCCGCAAGGCCAGTGACCGGCAGACCGTTACGCGCCGTGTCCTGGCACCGGGCAGACATCTGTCTGCGTCCAGTGGTCGCAGACAAGGGCGAGGGCCTAGCCAGGAGTCATCAGTTCTTCACTGACTTTTTCCCCCAAGCATTCAGCTTTCAGCACCAAATAAATACTCTACAATGCTAAGGCACAATTTTGGTCGCACAATTCTTTATTGTGGGTTTCACATTTCAGGATTTCATCATCAGACAGAAGTTGTGGGGTAAGTGTAGGAAGGCATTGACAATAACATATATATATATATATATATATATATATATATATATATATATACGTACTAACTTAACTATGCGTGTGGGTGATCCATATACAGAATTTGTTGTTAATATCATACTTACATTTAAGTCGAACTTTATTGAAATACTCATGAAAATCAGCTCGTAGGTTGAATATACTACAGACCTATAAAATATAGGCATATTCGAGAGTTACGTTGTCTGTTTGAAGATAATCAGTGTAAAGCTCACTGTGACGATTAAGCTATGTAAGAAGTAAACGAAGGCCGGTAAGTGACTATGTAAAAGAAACCAAAGAGTTACTTCACAGAGAAACCAGACGTAGTGACGTGCTACATGTCACAACATCGTGAACAACTTGGCAAACCTACATTTATGCTACTTGTTTGGAGGAGAAACTCATGTTGACATTAGACAAAATTTGCACATCATGAAATGTGTGTTGTAAGGTAACGAAATGAACGACGTAACAGATAGGCTCGTTAGTCAATAATCGAAACAGAGGACGTATTTATAACCATTAACTGGTGTAGTACAATGTCTGTAAACATGAAACCAGTGTAAAACACAAAATATAATGAAATATAACTTGTGGTGGAACGAGTTTATAGCCATGACAAGGTAAAATGTTACATATGACCAATAGAATAACTAACATACGACAGAACCCTCTATGTAGAGCTAGATGAGTGGCAACAAAGTGAAGTAAAACAGAAACTAATGTTATAATTTAAAGGGTTCTCTTTAATTTTTAAAATTTGGTATGATATTGGACCTTAACAAAAGCCTAGCTGTTATAAGTTTATAAAACTAAAATGTTGCATAAGTGTGACCATCCGTAGATATATTACATTGATTTATATTACAATGATCGAACGTATAATAGCCGACACAGAACAGAACACTTTAGGTGAACCCAAATGACTGGCAACAACGTGAAATGAAATAGAAACTAATATCACAGTTAAAAGGATTTGTTTTTAATTTTTAAAAATTGGTGAGTTATTGGACCGTAGCAAAAGCTTAGCTGTTGTAAATCTATAGCCGTTAAGAACTGTAACCTTACATAAGTATGACCTTTATGCTATAGTAATCGAACGTATAATAGCTGACATAGAACAGAACCCTTTATGTAAATGCAGATGAGTGGCCACAGCTTGAAGTAAAGTAGAAGCTAATATTACAGTTAAAAGTGTCTCATTTTAATTTCTAAAAATTGGTATAATATTACATCGTAACAACAGTCGAGCTGCTATAAATGTATAGCAATCACAAGCTAAAATGTTACATGAGTAATCGTATTACAATAATCGAACATATAACAGCCGATATTAAATACAACCATTTAGGTAACCTTTGATGAGTGGCAACAATTTCAATAAAAATAGAACCTAATATTACAATTAAAAATATTTTAAGCCTTTTTATTAAAAAGTGTAATGGTATATTATTGGACTGTATAACAGTCTAGCTTGAAATAGACGCGTAAGGACATCAAAAAACATCCACCAATATCGTAGTTGACGATGCAGAATCAGGATCATTACTTGTCAAAAACTGATGCCGTGACATGCGCAGAAATTAAATAGTGGTCATACTATTTCGGAAACAATGGACTCGATTCATACAAGTTGTTATACGTAATATAATGCGAACAGATATAACAGTATGGAAATGCAGAATTATACGTAACTGAAATAATATGTTGGTAATGGTAGCTAATCAGAGTCCGTCTGATGAAATTTTGAAACGGGTTACGCTTATATCAAAGTTGTGCCGAATATGAATGGTCGCCTCCATCTGCCATGAATGTATTTCTCCATCAAGTAATGGTACGATTGCTAAGGTCAGTGAGAGTGCCCTGAAAATCTCAAAACATCTAAATCTATACACTGGAAACCATGGCTGAGGGTACTTCCACATCTGTCATTCAATAGTGCTACTTCCCGTTCCATTCGCGTATCGACCGTAGGAGGAATGATTGCTTAAACGGCTTTGTGCACGCTGTAATTAACGTACTCTTCTCCTAATAATAATCATGGGAATAATACGTATGGCGTTCTCGTTTGTTCCTATATTCGTCACCTGACGCTGGTTCACGAATCTTTGGAAATAACGTCTTGTGGGATAGTTTGTGTTAGATCTTCATATCTTTCGCCATAAACATGACACTCCCCCAACCACCACATAAACTTGTAATCACCTTTGATGCCCTTCTTTGCGTGTTACTACTAACTCTTAGGCCTATTTCATATGTGCCCCACACACTCGAGCAGTATTGTGTTAGGTAAGCAACCTCATTCGGAGACCGACTGCATTTTCCCAGGATCCCAGCAATAAGCCGAAGTCTGCCATATGGTTTATCTCCGACTGAGCCAACGTGATCAATCCATTTCATACCCCGAAAAAAGAGATTTTTTTCTGTGATTGGATCATCTCTTTTCCGACTGGTTTCATGCGGCTCCGACATGAATTCCGATATTGCGCCAATCTTTTCTTCCAAGAGTAGCACTTGCTCCTGTGTTCTCAAATATTTGTTGGTTGTCAGGTTTGATGCCATAGGGAAACATTTGTGCCAAGAACCTGTATTCATTTCAAGTAGTAAACAGTACAGAAGTCAGTCGCAAATTATGTTCCTCGCATGTTTCGGTCGATCTGTGGCCATCTTCAGAGCTAAAAATCATGTACAGAGCCAGTTACAATAAGGTAACATGCATGCCATAGTAACTGCAGAGTTTCAATGTAATCATGCAGAAAATATATATCAGTAAATGTAAGTTAAAACATTTTAAAGTCTTGTATGTGCACATACGAACTGGACTATTGATCTCAGAGGCTGAGTCCACAAAAGCGCTGCTGATACCATTAGAACGCAGTGGTTTTAGTGTAAGTCATACGAATCCACAGTACCATGCATTAATAACATGTATTAATTTCATTGCACATTTGGTATGATTTATCATTCTATTTATTATTTTATATTACTAAACTTTTAAAAGTTCAAAATTTTCTACACATTTAAAAGTATGAAATAAATACAATGACAAAACATACGAACAGTACAGTAAAATTAATAAATGTTGTCAATGCGTATATCGAGGATGCTATGGATTGGTATGCAGTACATCAACGGCGGCCTCATTATGAACTCAAACTCTGACGTGAATAAATCAGTTGGAACTGCGTGTATATACAAGCGCTTTTAATATTTTAATTTACATTTACTGATACCTATTTTATGAATGACTTTCCTTTAAAGCTTATGCAATTTTACACTTATTAAGGCAAGTATATTACCTTATTGTGACTGATTCTTCATATGGTTTATAGCACTGAAGATGGCCACACAGTGATGGAAATCTAGATAACCAACAAACATTTGCGGCTGATTGCTGTAGCTTTTGCTACCTAATTGTTGGATGTATTCAAAACTCTGTCTCCACCTACCGTTTTTACTCGCTGCGGTTCTCTCTAGCACTAAAGAACCTATTCCCTGATCTCTTAACACATGTTCTATCACCCAGCCCCCTCTTCTTGTCAGTGTTTTCTATGTGTTCCTTGCTTCATCGATTCTGCGGAGAACCCCTTCTTTCCCTATCTTTTCAGTCCACCTGATTTTCACTTCAACAGTCTTCTGTGGCCCGACAGTGCAAGTACTTTGCTTTCTGTTCTGGTTTTCGCACTGTTCACGATACACAAACATAGAATACTGTGCTTCAAACTGCCACGCCCAGGTATTTGTATGAGTTAACTAATCCAAATTATGACTCAATGTTATAGTAGTTATGTAAGATGCCTATCAAGGTCGAACTGAATATTTTAGGAAGTCTGTTACAATGTGGCCACAACCAATAATACTTCACACATGTGGCGTATGCTTATACCAAACAGTATCTTCTACAGCCGAAAAACAGTTCTTGTGCGGCATGAACGATTGAGCTTCAGCAAAGGATTGCTAATGCCGTAAGATACATATTGTGATGACAGTAGTTTGATAAAGTGTATGCAACTGCGACATAAATATGCCTCGGTGCTGATGATAAAGTTTGACTGTACTCAGCACTAGTCGTTAGGGACCACGCATTGTAAAAGGGTTCTATTGAATGAGCGCCATTTTATTCAACTGGCTGTAACATAGCGCAAAGATTCATTTACGGAACTGACTCGATTATGGAACAATGTGCATAATCTGGGTAGCCTTAATAAAGAGTCCGACCGCGCATTTAGCGGTTTAGAGTAGAAAACATGTCATTAAGCTGTTGTCACTTACCAGATATAACAAATTGTATGGTTAACTATATAAGACTTTCGTGCGAGCCCTTCATCATCCTTTCTTCCAGAGACGGCGAGCTGACCGCAGTCTGGCAGCTTGTAGTAAGAGCATTTACAACGATTAGGGATATTACTGCCTTTTCGATTCTTACGTTTAGAGGATAATAAAAGCAGCAGCGCTAGATCAAGGAGTGCTATTCCTTCAGCGAATTACACACCATATTTAAGCAGGAATATCATACTTCCTTCTCTGCCCATTTACGTAACGAGCCGCACACCGAATTGATGTGAAACTGGCAAATGGGTAAATGTAGTAATATAATAAGATACAGGTGATAAAACAAATTCGTAGGTCAGTAAAGATATTAGATGCTAAATACAAGTTACATAGCAGATTAAGTACAACAGCAGAGCACTTACTAACCAAGAAACTCATTTAGTTTTGTCTGACCTTGAGAAAGCGTTTCACGGTATTACTGAAAATCTGAAACTAAATCGGAAGTAGAAACCTATTATGGATTATTTTAGTGTTTAATATTTCTGAAAACACAAACTATTTCAGATCTGGTACAATTGGGTATAGATGTGAGTACTGAACACAATTTCCCCCTACATTATACAATGTTTTTACTTCTTATTCTACAAGCAGATCGTATATTAGAATAACTGAATATGGTGTCACTGGTCCATGCACTTTTTATGCTGATGGCACTACAACGAGCATCACTTCAACTGAATACAACATAAAATTAATAACGTAGGTTTGAACATTAAATTCCTACACAAGAATACTACCCAACCTAAAATGTTATTAATAATAGTAAATAAGATCAGTTCCATTGTTTCACATAACTTTATTATGGCTTGTCTTCTGATTATGATATCAATACAGAAAATGAAATAAACGAAGTTACCACGAAAACTGAACACCAACCAAACCTTATAAGATGGTTACTGTGTCTACATTCTTTTGCAGACGCGAGTAACGGGTTTGAATAAAAAGAAAGGCAATTCAGAGAGCAGAAATGAAAGTTTCAAGCGGTATCAAAGGGAGAGTGTTCAGAAATGTAACGTAAAGAAAGGAAGATTACTACAGTGTACAAATATGGCTCCGAGAGAAAGGGAAAAATATATTTTGACGCACCAAGGAAAATACAATGACCGTAACTGGCTGTACAGGACCAAAAGCAGCACGCGAGGGAGATCGGTCATCGAGCAACAGCTTTTGACAATCTGTGAAATAACATTCACGCAAGTGAATGGAGATATCTTAGGAATATATCTGGATCTCCTTTGGTTCATTATCAGTACGTTTAGATAATGTTGATACAATATGTGAATCATCCCGCAATAACGAAACTTAAAGTTCTATCATTTCAGTCAGATGCGTCCGTCTTGGTGTTCTGTTTTCATGAACGCCAGTGGATGATATTTGTTTGCTCTGACTTCGACGGTAATTTTCAAAAATGAAACATTCTGATCTCAGATAGGCAAACAATGAATTTAAACACATTTCTGGAAAGTGTAAATACCGCTACTGTTTTCTACCACTGAAAGGCTTTAGAGCTAAAACTCGGATACTGTCTCTGAGCCGTAAGTGAGCCTGTGTTTGCGTATTAGTTCTCTAACATTTTCAGTAAACACTGTTTCATAATTGAGAAGAAGAACACGGTCTCGGCTGCGAGGTTGAAATTACTGTTTATTTAATCACCAATGACGCGCGTTTCGCCTGATTCAATCCTTCAGATTGGTCGGTAAATGTTGATAAGAAAGCTATGGATATCGATGATAAAACATCCGCAAAAATAATCTTCTCTCGTCATTTACAATATGAGTAAACAAGGCAAATGCAAATGACGAGAGCAATTTATTTTTGTGGATTATTTTATCACTTATATCCATAACTTTCTCACCAATATTTATCCGCCAATTTGAAGATGCCTTGAACTAGACGAAACGCTCGTCAAAGATAAATAAATAAACAGAAATTTCAATATTGCAACCGAGACTTCTTCTCCTCAAGCTGAATACAACTGGTTGTTGTATCACCACCGCATGGAATGGAAAATCTTTTGCTGCTGCGCAATTCCAGTGGATTAAAGAGCGGCTTTATGAAACCACCAAAAGCTCTTGTAGTGCGTGTTTATTTATCATCAATGAGTTTCGGTCATGAATACCATTACATCAGCTTAAAGGAAAATTTATTGGATTCAAGCATACAATTATTATAAGCTGTAACATCTGACTCGAGTACGTTTAACTAGGGGGCATGCATGAGAAAACTGGCAAAAATTTTAAGTTATAAATAGAAACTAAAATTCATGTAGTTGTCCTTATGTACTTCCCTGGCGAACCCGATAGTTTCATTCGCTCGCTCCCTCGTTATTAATCAATCTACACGGAACAGAGGTTGTCATATCACAGAAAGAAAAGAGGATTGGCGTTACCTGTGTCAGCAATTAAAGCTCAATCTCAACTATATGGCAGAGCACCTGATGCAGCACAGAGGTACAAGCCCTTCACGGTAGTGATAAGCAACCAAAGTTGCGTTTGTGGATTCATTCCTAGTGTTGATATGACGTTAACAATTTCCTTCCACGTATAGTGCTCAGTAACGTGGATGCAATGTGAGCTTCAACCAACGATCAGTGGTACGGGTGTACCAATCTTTCACTGCTTCATTAGCCTTCTGTATCGTCTATCTCACGGCATCTGGTGTGAAGCTTCATGTAAGTTTCGCTGATGTGCTTCCCCATGCAACACTGTGGCTAAAATACAACACCGCATAGCAGCAGCACTGAATTCGGTGTCTTTAGGCATGATCGTGATGTTATCGAACGACCTTGACTGGAAGTTCGATGGAGGACATATTTAACATACGTGAAAGATAAACTGAAATGTTGGTAAGTTTCAAAAAATGATTGCCTATCGAAGTCAGCGTGTCCAAGATACATATCGAAAGTGTGATCGCAAATCGATCATGCGACACTGGTGGTGTGATCAGTTTTTTGATCGTCATTTTTATCTGTTTTCCGTCGCTCCCTTAGTTGCCCTAAATTACGTACCTCCGCAAATTATTTGTGAGTTGCTAGGGAATCCCAGACGATTTTTGTCGTTAGTGAGTGGGGTATCTGGTGTTCTTGACGTTTCTTCTGTGGATTCTCTCACATAGTAAAATCTAATTCCATGTTTATCCAGCGTAGAAAATTATTCGAATTTTTGTCGCAAATGTGGAGTACTACTGGACGAGGAAAGAAAGGACTGTGTAGACTGTGGTGGTGCGAAGTATGTAAAACTTTGTAAGAACAGTTTCGATGCTGAAATACCGTTCACAATTTCTGTGCGGAAAACGAACAAGTACCAGGAAGAATACACGGTTCGACTCTTCCAAATTACCCATCCAGACCACCGTGATGAACTTTCACATGATAACACTGACGACGAGTAAGGTAAGTCGTCTCCTTTACAACGCTCTTCTTTTGACGTTGCTGTAGTGACTGCCATAAGCATACTCATAACGCCCGCCACCAGAGTCACATGATCGAATTAGGATCACACGTTCGATATATATCATTTGGACAGCGTGACTTCGATAGGCAATCATTATTGGTATTTACCGATCCTAGACCTAATTGTAAAGAGAATCCTTAGGAGGCATAGGCATACCTGTAAAAGATAAAACTTTCTGTATTCCGAGGATTCTATAGAAAACAAACAGTACGTTTTCATGCATAAGCAAAAATGTGCCACTATTTTCTACTTCATTCTTAAAGATAAATTCAGGTGAACCGGATGAGACACACTGTTTCATAGTGCTCAAAAAAAGATGCAGCACCTTCAAGGACTGTGTTCAGTGGCACCAGGGTATAATGTTAGGTACTGAGAAGTTCTCATGCTAGTGATTGATTGGTCACGGTCGCCGGCCACCAGATGCTGCTCATAAGGCTGGTCTGTGCGCCCGCTGTTTTTTCTCTGCAGATACTAACTGTGCTCAATTTATGGGTGAACCGTGATTAAAATATTCATTCTACGATTCAGTAATTCCCCAAAGAAAAGTACATGCTCGATTTGTACAACTGCAGCCATTTCACCGGGTCTCATCGTAGACCTGTTGAAGGATGGATAGACGCATCGATGGACTGATGCACATGTTGGGCACAATTTATCGATGGTGTTGTTGCTGCTTTCAGTAGTGGTCTGTAAAAAAATTCCCACACCTGACAGCCCAGGTTCTGGACGCTTGCAAAGTACAGGTGCACGTCAAGATCGAAGATTTGTTAGAGCAGTGGTGGCAGATCGAAAATCACCCAGAGAAGAAACTCGGACACATTTGCGCCTGCTATGTCACCGAGGAACATTCCGAACCATCCGCTACAACAAAAAGAAGATGACGTGTGCAGCTGGGTAGGCTACCATTGATACATCGACGCCGGTAATCATAGTTCCTCTGGTGTTGTGAAAGAGTCGACTGGAGTTTAGAATAGCGCTATGTCGTTTCCAGTGAGAGAGTAGCCTCTACCTGTATGCAAGTGATGGACGTACACGGGTAACGCGTAAACTTGGTGTGCGGCCTATTCCGGACTGCGTTCGTCCACGACACACAAGTGCCACCCCCGACTTCATGGCGTGTGGAACTATCAGTACAACTTGCGTCACAACTGGTGTTTCTGTAGGGTTAATTAACCACTGCTCACTACACTGTAGATGTTGTCATTGTGCTACTGCCGTTTCTTTGGCAGGAAGGCGATGTGCTTTTTCATCAGGATAATGTGTGTCCGTATACGGCTGCTGTTATGTAAAGTGCTTTTGGTGTACGACAACGCTCCGGCAAGCAAGAGCACCAGATATCTCACTACATGAACACGAATGGGACTTGTTGAAGTGGGAGAATACTCGTCCTCAGGAGCTTGATTTGAACCACTACCAAATTGCAACCAAAGACAAAAAGTGCTTGGGAAAATCTGTCACAGGACGCCTCTCGGCACCATTACGATCGTTTGCATGCGGAAATACACGCCTTCGTTCCCGCCATATGAGGGTACACACTGCAGTGATGCTACTGTTTGGGCACCCTTTACTGGGACTTGTGTTTCATTTGGTCGGAATTTGTCATATACTCCTACAATGATGAACTGCCTGTACCATCACTCGTTAATAAAATGACTTTGTCCTTGTGGGTGTCGCAGTTTTGGCCGGCAGTATATGCAGGAAATTGACTGAAAGCAAATTTTACCCTAGAATTTAGTTATAATGAAAAGAACGAAATTTTATACAGTGACAGTACCAATAGTAGATAACACAACGTAGTTACAATCTTTATCAACAGACTGCTTTGAAAAACATTCTCGACAGAGACATCATTATTTCCTATACAAAATATCATTTCCATCAGTATACTGTGTAGCGCTCGACATTTGCTTTTTCCCAAAAATATAGAAGTATACAACAGTTAAAAATAGAGTTGTTACAGAAATCATCTCGTTCCGCTGCAAGGCTTTTTTTTTCTTTCTCGGTGTAAAACAGCTGTTGTGGATTCGTACTTCTCCTGACGAAATAACGTCTCACTACAGCAAGGAGTGCGGTATTACAGCTGGTGATTTCCAGGTGAGCTCCGCACAGGCACGAAATAAGTGCTCCATTACCGCGGGAGGTGCCTGCTATTGCTTTGGTACTGTATTAAACAATCGTACACGCAAACCGTCCATTGTGCCTGCTACCTGGATGGTCCTCGTGTATGCACACCAGATGTGGGTTAAAGAGAAGCAGGAGCCGCAACAGCAATAGCAGAAGTCTGCGAACTGCCATTTGCCTCCTGGGCGGCTATCGCGTAGTGAGCGCAGCGCCGCCACTCAGTGCGATGAGCCTCCACTTGCTGCACTCGGCGGTGTTTGTTTCCCGGGCAGCCGCGGCAGCGTCTGTTCGCTACCACACTAAATAACCGAGAGCTCCGTACAGGCTTCCGACTGCCACCCCGCAATGGAGGGTTTTCTGTTATAAAAATTAGTATGTAGACTTATAGTTTCTTTACCTAAATGACAGCCTTGACAGCCTTGACAGCCTTGCAACAGCCTGTAAACTCTCCCTAGCTTCTGTCTCTCTCTCTCTTTGTCTTATTTTTATTTTTATTTTTTTTAGTTGTAGCAACAGTTTTCTGGTTGAAGTAAAAAAACAGATACTTTCCTTATGTGGAACGTTTTTCAGCTGTTAGAAAACACCCTTCTGATGACAACAATTTAGATACAAAACATTACGAACATCTTCTTCAATAGTTGATGGCCCACCTCTGGAACGCACTAGTGCAGCGATTCTGCGTAGCATGGATTTCACCGGTGTTTGGTATGTCTCTGCGAGCATGTGGCACTAGGTGTCTACGCACGGGTCACGCAATTCCCAGAAATCATTGTACATTTGCTTGTGAGCGCGGAGTCCCTTCCGATTGCGTCCCAGATGTCCTTCTTCGAGTTCAAGCAAATTTGGCGGCCAAGACATCTACATAAGTGCGCCGTCATGGACCTCAAACCACTGCAGGAGAAGTGTGGCCTTGTGTTACTTACAGTCATACTGCTGGGTAATACCACCGCCGTCGCGGAAAACACAAGGGGTGTTCAATAAGTAATGCAACGCATTTTCTTCCTAAAAGCAGGTTGGTTTTATTCTATGAGGTTTCGAACTGCAGCCGGATCTTGTCTACTACTTGCCAAAATGTTCTCATATGACTGGGTGTTGTGTGATGTCCTTAGGTTAGTTAGGTTTAAGTAGTTCTAAGATCTAGGGGACTGATGACCATAGATGTTAAGTTCCATAGTGCTCAGAGCCAGCTTTGCCAAAATGTTTCGTCTGGCAACTGTCCAGCCATTTTCTGGTGAGTGTCCGCCTGTGGAGACTGAAAGTCGGCTTTATAGAGAAAATTGTCGCAGAAACACGTGCAGTTGCCAGTCGAAATAGTCAAGAAGTCAATATGATCCGGGTTCAATCCCGAAACCTCTTATAATATTCAGTACGCCCGGAAGACTTCAAGAATCACAGGTTGGTTTTATTCATGATTTCAATACCCCTTAATATCCCTCATTCTTTTGGCTACCAAACCTTGTTTTTCAACATTATCTCTGTTCAATGCGACGACATTACGCCGCCACGTTGCTGTGGGCACCTATATACCAGCTCTACTGGTCGGCGTTGGAGTCAACCTCTTGCTCCTTCGGTAAACTCCTCACCATCCACTTACTGCCTCCCGCTGAGTGCATTCTTAATTGGGCGAAACAGATGAAAGTTGAGAAGTGCGAGCCTCTCGTGTGCGAAGACTTCTGAGAGACCTTGCGTTGTCATGGAGAAATAGTGCATTTTTGCGGCAATGAACTCGCTGGAGACGTTTCTTCAAGTCCCTGGGGGTAGCAGAATACACTTCAGGATTGCGGGGTGGGGGGTGGGGGGGGGTGGGAGAGGATATGCCATGAGGGAAGAAATCAAATAGAACAGCCCCTTCAGAGTCCCATGGCTTCACCGGCTGACGGTGGGGCTTTAGTTTTTATTCGAAGGAGGGGAGGTGTGGCGTCGCTCCATGGATCTGCTTCGAATTGATGAACCCATTTTGATCGCCTGTCACGACGTTCGACAAGAAACTGTCACGAGCCTCGTAACGCGCAAACATTTCCGCAAAGATGGTCCTTCGTTGCGCTTTTTGGCCTTGTATCAGGCGGCGAGGAAACCAGCGGACACACATCTTTGACTACTCCAGCTGGTGTACCACTGGGTCAGTACTACCAACAGATACGTCCAGTTGTGCAGCTCTGGGCGTTTGCTTGTGATCAGTCGATCACCGTGAATGAGGCTGCCCTCACGTTCCATCACTGCATTGAGTCACAGCTGCGTGCGGCCGGCTGGCATGCGGGAAATCGGGCAGGATTGCGCGACCTTGATGCGATGGTGGCGGACGCCTCGTCCAACAACTCACCGTGCTTTGTTTCACTTTCTGCTGGATCCAACGAAATTCTGCGCTGCTCTGGATTTCTGACAAAGGAAACTGGATGACAGCTCTCTGCTTGGAACACGTCTTCGTTACAGATGCCATTTTGAAGGCTACGTATATTACCGGAGAAAATCAGAAACATACCAACTTGAAGGTCAAAATTGTAATGAAGTACGAACAGGGTGAGTATTGCCACCAAGAATAACTCCGAAAGTACGATAGGAGCTGAAAAGTTTGTGGAACAAAAGTTTCATGGGACAATGGGGGCCATAATATGACGTTGGTTTTTTGTTTCTAGGTGAGGTCGAGTCAGAGATATGAAGGTCAACTTTGTTTTTTTTTAATGGGATGCTATAGTTTGGTACTTATTTTCTGATAGCGGTTATCGAGACGAATCGAATAATATCCAACAGTAAGGTCTTTGAAGGTCAACGAAGGTCACAAAGGAGACATGAACGTCCATTTACAGATAGTGTTCGAAGTGATGAAAATTGGTATCAATGCAGTGCTGTAGTCTTCTTATAATCGAATGAGTGGTATTACTTATCACATCGGTATTTAGCGAAGCACAAGCTCCGACAATTCTCTCTCGCATATCTTCAGGTGTATTTGGAACGTCTTTATAAACAAGGTCTTTTACGTATCCCCACTAGAGGCGTCAAGTCTGGCGAACGAGCCGGCGCGACACATCTCCTCCGCCTCCAATCCAAAAATTTGGGAATTGTCTGTGCAACTCATTTATACCCATTAGCGAAAATTGTGCCGGACACCCATCGTGTTGATACCACATTCTGTTCCTTGCTCCTAAAGGTATTTTTTCCAACAAAAGACCTAATGTTTCTTGCAGGGATGTGGTGTACCTCCTACCATTAAGTTTTCCTTCGATGAAATAGGGGCCCTCTAATTCTGTCCTCCAGAATCCCACACAATACATTAATCGAATACGATTTTTGGCGTGCTACTTGCCGCAGCCAACATGGATTCTGAGTTGCCCAATGATGCATGTTATGCAAATTAACATTCCCATGGTTCGTGAATGTAGCGTCGTCAGTAAATAAAATCAGGTTAATAAATGTGTAATCCCTCTGAATTTGAAGTTGAGTCCATCGGCAGAATTCAGTGCGACGCATATGATTCGTAACAGTTAATTCTTGGTGGAGACTGATATGGTAAGGATGATATTCATGGCGATGCAGAAGACGAACTACACTACTCTGGCTCGTGCCAGATTCCCTTTGGATTTGACGCGAACTAACACAAGCATCTCGAACCACAATACCAAGCGTACCAATTTCCATTTCCTCGTTAGTAACTTTCCTTTGCCGGATATGTTTCCGATGAGTTGAAGATACAGTTGTTCTCAATTTATTATACACATATTTAAATGTACGACGTGTAGGGTGAGTACGTTGGGGATATCTTTCAGCATATAAGTCTCTAGCTCTCATTAAATTTCGCTGGCATTCTCCGTAAATGAGAAGCATATCGACTTGTTCTTCGAAGTAATACGTCATTCGTATTCGCCTGATTCGATACTAGTCTTACCGTTCCTATTACTGTTGCAATGCGAAAGCATCGAATGGTGTTTACATGTCAATAGCACCTTAGATTGATACGCCGTATTCGGCGAATATTTACTATTTGCACGATATGTGAGAGAAATTATCAGAGCATGTGCTTCGATAAGTGCCGAAGTGATAAGGAATACCACTCAATCTATAATAATAAGATTGTAGCGCTGAATTGATACCAATTGTCATCACTTCGAACACCTTCTGTAAATGGACGTTCATGCCACCTTTTTGACCTTGTGTGTGTGTGTGTGTGTGTGTGTGTGTGTGTGTGTGTTTATTTCTTATGTTATCTATGACCTGTTTTTGTGTATGACACACAAAAATTGATCGTAGATATCACAAAAACGAAAACACGTTCAATGATGAGAGTTGAAAACAGTAGCAAAAGAAGAACATGAAACGAGTATTCAGTTCCTACTAGCTTCAGATCTTAATTGACGCCGTGGGGGTGAACTCCAATCGTATACACGACCCTCCGAGTAGCCTACATACATTACATACATGAAGTGGCTTCCGTGTAATGCTGTAAAAGCCATGTTGTGTATACAACCATCGGACACAACACCGCTTTTACAGTATTCTACCGAAGCCAATTCACAGGTGTAGGTCACTGAGGAGATCGTGTATGCGATTGGAGTTCAGCCCCTCAACGTCGTTAAGGGATGAAGATGGCATATTGCTTCACCCAATCTGATAGCAATATAATAAAACAACATCAGAAGGGCGGTTGCAGGTGTTTCATCTTGTCAGACATTTGAAATGTGGTGCTACATAGGATTGTTGAATATTATGTGGACTGATAAGGTATAGAATGAGGAGGTTCTGCGGAGAATCGGCGAAGAAACGAATCTATGGAAATCACTGACAAGAAGACGTGACAGGATGGTAGGGCATCTGTCAAAACATCAGGGAATAACTTACGTAGTATTGCATGGAGCTGGAGAGGGCAAGATATTTAGAGAGAGGAGAATGTGATACATCCAGCAAATAATTGAGGACGCAGGCTGCAAGTACTTCTCTGAGATGAAAAGTTAGGCAAAGGAGAGGAATTCACGATGGGCCGCATCAAACCTGTCGAGGACTGATGACTCGATAAAGAAGAAGAGGAACAGCGGTAACACAGGAAGAAAACCACAACATGTAGATAAACATCTATGAAATCAGTAAGTAGAACTTTATATTATTATACATCACAGAAAAGCAAGACGTGTTGGAACTGTTAATAGCGTTTATATATACCATCCTAAACTTAAACTAAGTAGTATAAACAAAAATACGTGCGTATTTCAGGCAAATGAAGATGCTTTGAAAACAATGAAAGCCAAACGCATATGGCAGAAAAATTGTGCTTCATTCTGTTGTGTTTAGACGATCCCAAAGTAAAAATTATCAGTATACCGCAATATTATTTTTTGTTTTGCTTCGAAGAATAGCAACTGCCATAAGCCATATCTTCGTGGATCAAGTGACATGATGGAAGTTAAATGCTTACTGAAGGCTAAGGGTCTAGTTGCCAATGTTGCACCTCACGCTGTGGTGATCTCACACACTTATGCTGCCGATCCGCCCACCATGAACTTTAGTGTGCGGTGAATATACTGTGGCTCGCACGAATGGCCACAGACATAACTTCATAAGCTGAAAAGGCATCAAATGAATGTCGTAGAACAATCCATTTTCTCTACACAGTGTGATGACAGCTGAACAATGCAGGTAAATGAAACAACTGAATAGGAAGTTGTCCAGTTCTGCAACCAATAATCCGGAGTCAGGTTTTCATCCGTGTGCATAGGACGCCCCCGGTTCTCCGGTGTACGCGAGTACGCACACTGTGCAAGGCGAACAAACCCAATCAGGCCAGCCAACACAGCGGGGAGTAATATCGGGTGTCCGCGCCGGAATCCTGCGACACCTGAGCTCCGCCTGCCCTCCTCGTCGAGGATCTGCCTTTCGTTTTGCAGGTCGGCCATCCAATTTCCCCCACGCAGCCAGCATCAGCCGGACAGTCAACCACTACAAGCCAATTACCGCACTCCAAAAAGATTTAATATCTTCGGTCGTCGATACTGGCATTGTCTCTCTCTCTCTCTCTCTCTCTCTCTCTCTCTCTCTCTCTCTCTATCTCTCTCCTTTTCTCGAGCTATAATCATTTTACGTACATGCACGCTTAATGTGTTAATTGCAGACAGAATGCGGGCCATCACAGGAAGAAAAGTCGTCCAGCATGTATTGTAACATTCGAATTCTATACTTCCTGCGGTTGTTGCATTGCTTAGATATAAGTGTCGCAATGCCACAGCCCCAACCAATAAGTTTCATTCCTTCAACCAAGACAAACGGACACTAATATACGTAGTTTTATACAGTTATCCTTAAAGCACTGATATGGATACTATCAAGGCATACACTCTACGATAAGGAATTACCCGAACAGGTAGATCTAGTGTACATATACAAACAAATGATTACAGTTTTATAAAAATTGGACGGTTTATTTAAGAGAAAAAGCCTCACAAACTGAGCAAATCAATAATGCGCTGATTTACCTCTGGCCCATATGCAAGCAGTTACACGGCTTGGCACTGATTGATGTTGGATGTCTTGTTAAGGGACATCGTGAGATGTTATGTCCACTTGGCGTTTTAGATCGTCAAAATCCCGAGCTGATTGGAGGGACCTGGCCGTAATGCTCTAAACGTTCTCAACTCGGGGGATGTTCGGCGACCTTCCTGGCAAAAGTAGGTTTTCGCAAGCACGAAGACAAGCAACAGAAGTTCCCGCGGTTTGCTGGCAGGCATTATTATTGTTAAAATTTAAGCCCAGGATTCTTAACATGAAGGACAACAAAGCCCTCGGACGTACCGCTGTGCAGTAGGGCTGACAACCGGAGGATTCCTTCTATGAAAAGAAATGGCACTTCAGAAGACAATTACTCCTAATTGTCGGGGCCGTAAGGCAGTGACTCCTAATTGTTGGCGGCGTTTGGCGGGTGACAAGTCAGGTTGGTATCCTGCTGCTGGCTGTCCGGGGGAGGGGAGGGGGGGTTCTCCAGACACGTCTTCGCTGGTCATCGGGACTCAGTTCGAAGTGAAAATCATCACTGAAGACGTTCTACTCTAGTCAATGAGATTCCAGGCCGAAGACAAATCTGGGCACGCCCTCGACAGTATTGCGGTACCAACCTGACTGTTAGCCGCCATATGGCCTTACAACCGGGAGTGATGGTCTGGGGTATCACTCCTTTTTTGTCCCAGGACTGTTTTGGTTATCATCCATGGCACAGTGGTACGTCAACGATATTCTACGTCCAGTTTTTTCTCCCTGAGCTTCCATTTCAGCAATATAATACACGCTCGCAAGCGCCGAGTGTTTCTTGTCTTCGTGTTTTCTAAACACTTACTTTGCCAGCAAGTTCGCCGTTTCGAGCATTATAGGCAAGGCCCTCAACCAGCACTAGATTTAGTAATTAGACACAATTTGGCACGATAATCCTTAGTAGATCACCCAACATCTCTCTCAAAGAATGTATAGGCGAATAATAAGGACCAGAGGTCGACTAACGCGTTGTTGACTTGCCCATTGTCTGCTGTCCTTTCTCTTGAATAAATTATCCAGTTAATCTGAAATTGTAATCATTTGATTTTTTGTAAATGGTTCAAATGGCTCTGAGCACAATGGGACTTAACTTCTGAGGTCATCAGTCCCCTAGAACTTAGAACAACTTAAACCTAACTAACCTAAGGACGTCACTCACATCCATGGCCGAGGCAGGATTCGAACCCGCGACCGTAGCGGTCGCGTGGTTCCAGACTGTAGCGCCTACAACCGGTCAGCCACCCCGGCCGGCGATTTTTTGTACATCACATCAACCGATCTTCGTCCTTTTCGGATAATTCCTTTGTCGTGCGTCGCCCTTTTTTCCCTTCTCGAAATTACCTCTGTAAAAATATCCTCATGGGACAATAACCACCAATTTCTTCTGTAGGAAAGCAACACCAAAGGCACAAAAATGTATTACAATTTGCGGTTGTCGAGCATAGCCTTACGAATAAGCTCAATATCTCAAAATCCCACCCTTGCTTCAAGTTACTAGGATACAATCATCAGCGAGGTTACTGAAATATATCCCAACAGTAGGCAGGGAGTAATTCGTGGAAGTGGTCATTCCATATCGATATCTTTGTCACATAAGCAGCTTTGTTGTAATGCTTCAGAGGAACGCAACAAAAATATCATCATTATTTACATTTTCGGGTTGGACATCTGCATCTGATCGAGACCAAGCAATTTCAAGCTGATAGCACCATCTTTTTCCTGATTGTCCTATCCTTCTTCTCTCCTAGGATATGTGGTCATAAGTTTTACTTGCTATCCGACTTCAGTAGACTCAAGTGTGGCGGTCTACCTTGCACGAGGTGAATGGTAAAATTTTCTGCCCAACTTCGCACCTTCCCGAGCCTGGACACTCAAGAAATATCTAGTTCTATCTAGCTGCAATCACCAGGAAAATGAGCCTACAATACATTCCCAGCAAAAGTGGACTGTTCTGTTTACGTTCTGAAACTCATTAATGCCAAACCTTGTTTATCATTGATTAACGTGGCTCACATGGCACGATTTAAAACGATTCAGTTCTCTCAGAGTATTCCCAAGGAATGAACCTTGACGCCTAAATAACGAAATTACTTTGGATTCAATTGAAATGTTTTACTGTAGATTATCTTCAGCAATCATACTGAAAGACCTTCACTTCAACATAGCACCAGCTACAAATCAGAAGTCAAAAGGTATCTTCTGTACTGCAGTTTCGATATATTCTTTCAAACATATATTGCACTCTTGCACCTTATGATCTCTAGCTAACGTTAAGTCTCCAATTTTATGTAAACTCACGGTGGAGGATGGGGGAAGGAAAGGAAAGGAACGGGAAGGAACAATTTCAACAAAATACTAGAGACTGATCTTAAGTATCAGATAATAAAACGTCTATACCGAACACAAAATAATTAACATTTGAATGTACGATATTAGGTTTTATTCATATTTTTCCATTCAGCCATCTTGGCGCTCCGATGTTGCTTGAAGGTCGATGTTATAGCCCTGTTGTCGTGGCTCACACAGCTACTTGCCGGGTTGGTCTTTCCCAAGGCACCATAGGACACTATTTGGCTCTTTACGATAGATAACATTTTTCACTGACATGACTTGTCCACTCACTTGCAGCTCGTCTGGTCGCTCAGCGGTAATGACTGACAGAATCTTCTATCTGAAGGTACACTTCAGGATCAAGTGAAGAAAAGATTGTCGTTCTACGCAACCCGTCACAGTAGTAAATGCTCATGTTACTCTTTTCTGTAATGTTGGGCATTTTCTACTATTCATACATCATGGAACTGCTCTCTTATCTCTCCCTTACGATCGAATTCGTATCCAGTTAAAGGCCTTAGAAGGCTCATTTCCGCCGCTTCAATTTTCTGTAATTGTTTGGTCCCATACATAGGACCCAAAGAGCAGTAAAGGCTCATATTACAATAAAATTTAAGCAATGTTTCTTGTTCAGGAGCTCTTTTAATCGTGTCTAATATGTGTGACATACGTAAGTAACGTTATAGCTTCTTTCAGAACCACACAACCAAAACTGCTGCTGTATTTAAATCTTTCATTCCCCGCTCGCGACACCAGGGAGGCCTGTTGTAGAAATTTGTTCAAAAGTGGTTCAAATGGCTCTGGGCACTATGGGTCTTAACATCTGAGGTCATCAGTCCCCTAGACTTAGAACTACTTAAACCTAACTAACCTAAGGACATAACACACATCCATGCCCGAGGCAAATTTCGAACCAGCGACCGTAGCAGCACCGTGGTTCCAGACTGGAGCGCCTAAAATGCTCGGCCACAACGGCCGGTCCTAGAAATTTGTTCTTCTCAAGAAAATATCACAGCAGGGGACGGAACATTTGCCTGGTAACTAAAGAAGATATCTCGAAAATCCTGCTTGGTATTGGGGGAATCGAACTATTACCATTTATTTATAGTACAGGGTTGAGCATTTCCTAGACAAAAAATAGCTTAATGTACATATGCACGGGTATGACAGTAAGTATGTGTGTTTTGTATATTTAAAGTGTGAGAATCACATATGTCGCATGTTACACAGGGGTTGGACACATAAACGGAAGCACCGGCAGAAATGCATGACTGAACATAAATGCACATTCCAGCCAAACTTGCAGGTCACGTTGTTGTATTTGTTCAGGAACGGCACGAGTGCAATATAGTAAGTACGTTGAAAGTGTTAGTCCTGGCCATTTAGTATACTGTGTAGTTGCGAGAGATGTATTTCGGAGCTAAGTGCTGTATGGTGGTTACTTCCCTAAGGAAGTGGTGTTTCAGGAGGCATCTTATAGAAGACATACAGCGCATCATCTGCTAAGTCACAACGCTGACTAAAGAGTGTTGTCATGGTGATAGGCCGTTACTGATGAATGTGACGAAAATAAGAGGATGACGGTTACAAAATTGCTGCAGAAGTGAATGTCGCACTCGAGAAACGAACAGAGTTTCATAAGGGAATTGCAGAGCGAATTGGAACTCAAAAACTGTGATGCAAATGCCTGAAACAGGAAAACGTGGCGCCGAAGAGATAGAACCTGGACCATAGGCAATGTAAAAAAGGCATTTAGTTTCATAAGTCTTGTTGTAGACTGTTTACGACCCTTGGCCGAATTTTCGTCCCAACATTGAAATATGGCGAAGGTTCGGTGATGATGTGGACATCCATATTATAGACTTCCGTGAGCCCCAACTTTATTCTCCAATGTCGCACTACTGCCAAGAATTATGTGACCATTTTGAATGATCAGGTCCATCTTATGTTACAAAATTAGTTCATACTTAGAAATTATACAGCCAGCCGGTTGCAAATAACTGTTTGATATCAAATTTGTTCCCCAGTGGTAACACTGTGTTCCAGGACGAAAGGATCCCTGTTTGCAAGGCTTGCATCGTCCGGGACTGGTTTCCTGAGAACGAGGATGAATTACCGCATCTGCCCTGGGCACAGGTAACATATCCCAGTATTAACGTGCCTTTGTGGTTACTGTGGAGAGATGTGTGCGTGATCGCTGTCCAACACCATCCTCGTTACCTGAACTTGCCACTATTTTACAGGAACAGTGTTTTAAGAATACTCTGAAGACCAGACAGAACCTGCATTTACCCATTGCGAGATGACTAGAAGCACTTTTGATTGGTAACAGGTTTCCTAATCCATAGTACGCCCAGCTGTTGTATTTTTAGCGTTTTAATATTCTTGTTTCAGTCTCTAAAACTGACAACACTGGTCGGGAGAGCGGTGTGCTCACCACACGCCCTTCCAATCCGCATCCAGTGACACTGTAAGTAGGCTGTTTATGTTTTCTTATCGGCAACGTTACGTAGCGCTCGGTATGAAAATCACTGGCTGTGCTGTGTGCAGTCTGTGGCTAGTTTGCATTGTTGTCTGCCATTGTAGTGTTGGGCAGCTGGATGTGAACAGCGCGTAGCGTGGCGCAGTTGGAGGTGAGCCGCCAGCAGTGGTGGATGTGGGGAGAGAGGTGGCGGAGTTTTGAAATTTGAAACACTGGATGTCATGAGCTACTATATATATTATGACTGTTAAGGTAAATACATTGTTTGTTCTCTATTAAAATCTTTCATTTGCTAACTATACCTATCAGTAGTTAGTGCCTTCTGTAGTTTGAATCTTTTATTTAGCTGGCAGTAGTGGCGCTCGCAGTATTGCAGTAGCTTGAGTAAGGAAGATTTTTGTGAGGTAAGTGATTTGTGAAAGGTACAGGTTAATGTTAGTGAGGGCCATTCCTTTGTAGGGATTTCTGAAAGTCAGATTGCGTTGCGCTAAAAAAATATTGTGTGTCAGTTAAGCACAGTCATGTACAATTTTTCAAAGGGGACGTTTCAACACCTGTAGGCTGAGGATGACACGACGGTCGGTCATTACCCTTAGGGTCTTCCGAGACTTATTCGAACAGAGTTTATTTAGTTCTGGTGTGGTTAGTATTTTTGTTCACACCCTGTACACCACGACTGAAACTAAGACACTGCGAGGAAAGGATCAAAAATAAAGTGCGGAATAACCTGAAAATGGCTCCAATGCCATAAGTGCACAGGTTATCCGCAGGCAAATAAAATATAGGTAAAATAGTAGAATCATTGTCACTTAGAAATAAATCCTCCCACTCTATGGCCATGGTGCAGCAGCGGTAATATTCACTACTGGCCATTAAAATTGCTACACCAAGAAGAAATGCAGATGATAAACGGATATTCATTGGAAAAATATATTATACTAGAACTGACATGTGATTACATTTTCACGCAATTTGGGTGCATAGATCCTGAGAAATCAGTACCCAGAACAACCACCTCTGGCCGTAACAACGGCCTTGATACGCCTGGGCATTGACTCAGAGCTTGGATGACGTGTACAGGTAAAGCTGCCCATGCAGCTTCAACACGATAACACAGTTCACCAAGAGTAGTGATTGGCGTATTGTGATGAGCCAGTTGCTCGGCCACCACTGAACCAGACGTTTGCAATTGGTGAGAGATCTGGAGAATGTGCTGGTCAGGGCAGCAGTCGAACACTTTCTGTATCCAGAAAGGCCCGTACAGGACCTGTAACATGCGGTCGTGCATTATCCTGCTGAAATGTAAGGTTTCGCTGGGATCGAAGGAGGATAGAGCCATGGTTCGTAACACATCTGAAATGTAACGTCCACTGTTCAAAGTGATGTCAATGCGAACAAGAGGTGACCTAGAGGTGTAACCAATGGCACCCCATACCATCACGCCGAGTGATTCGCCAGTATGGCTATGACGAATACACGATTCCAATGTGCGTTCACCGCGATGTCGCCAAACACGGATGCGACCATCATGATGCTGTAAACAAAACCTTGGTTCAACCGAAAAAATGACGTTTTCCCATTCGTGCACCCAGGTTCGTCGTTGAGTACACCATCGCGTGCGCTCCTGTCTGTGATGCAGCGTCAAGGGTAACCGCAGCCATGATCTCCGAGCAGATAGAACATGCTGCTTCAAACGTCGTCGAACTGTTCGTGCAGGTGGTTGTTGTCTTGCAAACGTCCCCATCTGTTGACTCAGGGATCGAGACGTGGCTGCACGATCCGTTACAGCCATGCGGATAAGATGCCTGTCATCTCGACTGCTAGTGAAACGAGGCCGTTGGGATCCACCACGGCGTTCCGTATTACCCTCCTGAACCCACCGATTCCATATTCTGCTAACAGTCATTGGATCTCGACCATTGCGAGCAGCAATGTCGCAATACGATAAACCGCAATCGCGATAGGCTATTAATCCGACCTACATCAAAGTCGGAAACGTGATGGTACTCATTTCTCCTTGTTACACGAGGCATCACAACAACGTTTAACCAGGCAACGCCGGTGAACTACTGTTTGTATATGGGAAATAGGCTGGATGCTTTCCTCATGTCAGCACTTTGTAGGTGTCGCCACCGGCGCCAAACTTGTGTGAATGCTCTGAAAAGCTAATCATTTGCAAATCACATCATCTTCTTCCTGTCGGTTAAATTTGACGTCTGTAACACGTCATCATTGTGGAGCAGCAATTTTAATGGCCAGTTGTGTATTTTCAGCGGGAGAACAGTCTAGGTTGCAATGACAGCAGAAACTTATTGAGACGTTTCGCCTTTTTGAGGCATTTTCAGAATTTGTTTAATTACTTCGGGCAACGCATTAGTCATAATAAGCCAGTCTTTAGGTGTATACCTTTGGTGAAATCATGCAGTTGTGCTAACATAGGGCCACAATTCTAAATAGAATTATGGCTATAGCGTTACCCGGAGTTCACAAACAAATTCTGATGTTTAAACTAGGGTTCAGCGGCTGTTGTCACAGTCAATGAAATTTTTCTGAGTTTGTGACGGCATTGTCAATACATAAAACTACCGACACTTGCAACAGTGACCGAAACGTTGGTAGTTTTACGTATGGACAATGCGGTCATAATGCCAGAAAAATTTTATTGACTGAAAATTCTGAAGACACCTCAAACAGGCGAAAAGCTTCTGCTGTCGTTGCAGCCTAGAGATGAAGCGACATAAATTCATCAACCATCAAGAAAACGGCTAAGATCTGGTCTTGCGTAATGGGGCAATTCCTTTCAGATGAATGAAACCAACTAAACGATTCGAAGCTATTTTATCGTCAGATATTTTTATTTATCCCGACGGAAAAGACATTTAATTGCCGACACTAGCTGCGAAGGCGGGAGAGAAAGACGCCCGTCGTTCATTCCCGAGAGAATCGAGAGAAGTGCTTCGCGTTTCTCCCGCCCTTTCACCGCTCGCTCCCGTTCGCCGGCTGCCGCGGCCGCTGTCGCACGGCCCTCCAGTGCGCAATATTACCGCCGGAAGTCGATAATAGAGGGAGACACGTGGAGAGGCCCTTCTGGCCCTGGGCGCCCTGCCACGACGCACCGCGCCGAGCCGGGAAGTCGCTTTTCTTGCGGGCGTCCGTCTCAGGACGCACTGCGCGAGGAAAGCGGCGCTGCGCGGAGAGCGAGCCCACCTCCCCCGCCGCAACAATGACGGAGCGCCGAGTGAAGGTGAGGCGAACTGCCGAGGCGCGGTGAAAGTCGCGCCGCCCGCTGCTCGGTGGCTGGCTATAAGAGCCGGCGCCGCCGAGCAGAGGCATCCAGAGGTGCACCAGCTCCATCCGCAGCAACAGTAGCAGCAGATCCAACACCAGCAGCATGCACCAGAAGGTCAGTGCCGCAACACGATGCACGCTCAGCTTCACACTACGTCAGTAATCATACATGGAAAAACAGATAACTTCATTTGAGAGGATCTGAACTACCTGCTAAGTTTTTTTTACGTACAACATATAAGATTAGTTGGTTAGATCACATAAGTAATGAGGAGGTATTGAATAGAATTGGGAAGAAGAGGAGCTTGTTGCACAACTTGACTAGAAGAAGGGATCGGTTGATAGGACATGTTCTGAGACAGCGAAGGATCACCAATTTAGTATTGGAGAACAGAGTGGAGGGTACAAATCGTAGAGGGAGACAGAGATGAATATACTAAGCAGATTCAGAAGGATGTAGGCTGCAGTAGGTACTGGGAGATGAAGAAGCTTGCACAGGATAGAGTAGCATGGAGAGCAGCATCAAACCAGTCTCAGGACTGAAGACAACAACAACAACAACATATTTAAATATTCAACATACGTCACTGTATTTTTTAAAAAGTTCTAATAAGAAAGATATTACGATTGTAGCCTTTCTCGGGAAACACATCTGATCTTCCTTTTTTGTGTAAGACACAACTTGATGCACGATTTATTGATCGGGTTGATTACATTCGTTTGACACAATTTGGGGGTCAGAAACATTCTTTCACTCTGATGAGGACTGAACATTGTTTTGAAAGTTCTGCATCCACATCTACATCTGTACTTTGCAAGCCACTATACGTATACGGTGGGTGGTATTTTGTGTACCAAGCTACCATAGGTGTGTGGCGGGGGGTACTTTCAGTATCAGTGTCACCACCCCATTTTCCTGTTCCAGTCGCGCATCGTTCGCGGAATGAACTATTTCTGGCAAGCCTTCGCGTGGCCTCTAATCCCTCTGATTTTATCTTGACGGTCCTTTCGTGACAAATACGCAGGAAAAAGCAATGTATTCGTTGATTCTTCTAGGAACGTAGCCTCTCGGAACTTTACACCATAGAGTGATGCGGAACCCCCAATCTTCCGGCGTCTGCCATTTAAATTGAGAATCGCCGTGTTTGTTCCACGCTTACTAAATGAACCTGTAGCGAAACACTCCACTCTTCTTAGGATCTTCTCTATTTGCTCTATCAGTCTTACCTGTATTTGCTCTATCAGTGTTACCTGATATGGATTCTATAGTGACGAGCAGTATTCCAGTTTTGGTCGAACGAGTGTTTTCGTAAGCTACCTTCGTTGTTGATGAACTACACCTCCTGTTGATACTTCCAATGGATTGGGTCGTGGCCTTCTGTAGTAAACAATACCCAAATCGACATAGGTAACCCAATGCATATCCACAACTAGTCTTACAGCTTGGGTAAGGGCATTGCTATCTCAATGCAGGGATACACTGTCGAGTGTCTTAAAATCTGTCAGAAGATGTCGCTTACATTTAACTGGTTTCATTCGTAATATCTTCGTACGACCGTTCATACTAACACATCTACTTACGTATGAGGCAATGTTTATAAAGCAACATTTAATATGATGTAAGAGGTAAATTTTTAACTAATTAATCGATGTCTGGTGAGTTAAAAATTACAGTGACTAGTTGTGTCTGCCACTTCAAATGCGCTACCACATAGAACACTCTAGAATAAAACGCGCTGTTTCAACACATCATACATGGTGTTGGGACGACGATCGAAACGTGAGTTCTACACCGTATTCACATTTCTGAGTTTTAAATAGCATGCGAGACGGTCCTTCAATTGACTGTGAATTCGAAATTCTGCAATCACAAACCTAAAATTTTTATTCAATATACGTTACTCTTATGACTTTAATTTATGTCCATATTCGCGTCCAGTGACGCCTATGGGCTGAGGATGACACGGCGGTCCGTCGGTACCGTTGGACCTTCATGGCCAGTTCGGACGGCGGAGTTTTTTTTTTGTGTAGTATTATTCATGTTTCTCAATAACTGGCAGCGTAAGTGTCAGATCATTTGGTGTTCAACTATCGATCGATCATGGGATTTGTATGTGCTAATCGTCGCTGCTTTCACTCCTGGCAACATCAAGTACAGAGACCATGTTTAACAGTGAACTCCCCTGAAATGGCTCAGTAACTCAGTTCGAAGGTCGTAAGAAGATAAGGGCGTTACCACCTCCAGATGACTACGTCTAGTGAAGCGGTATGATATTCAAGCGAGCTTTGGGTAGTGGACAATTCTTTGCGGCATTAAGCTGACTGTTTGACATGTTGAGTAGCTTAGCAAAAAGTATTTCTATTTTTAATTGGACGGGCTATTGACTGAAAGCGTGAGTCGATTACTGGGGAGTTTGTCGTCAGGATGTAGTGGAACTATCCGAAATCATTGATCGGGCCTGTAAAAACACAAAGTTCTCTGAGCTGTATGTTATCGTATTGACACTGTTCGCCTTTTTAAACACATGTGAAATGAATATAAGTTTGATATAATCTGGAAAAAAGCTGCATGATAAGCTGCTGGCCAATGAAATTCCGAAATAAGGAAGCACAACGAAAAACGAAATTTTTCTTATTGAGCATACACAAGACCGTAGGACGAATGCATGACTGAATTTGGAAGCCATATGGGAATTTACAGAGTGAGATACTCTGTACACAGAGATACCACCTATGGTAGCAAAAACGGCTCTGGCACAGTTGGGCTCCAAGCGGAGCTGAGCTTAGATCAGAGATACGAGGAGTACGTCATGCTGTGCTCTTCAGGTTTCTGGTGGAGTTCGTTAATCGCAATGACTGCCGCGTAGAGGCGTTACAGTACCATTGGCAGCCTAATCAGGGAGAGAGACATCTTTAGAGCAAGCTAGCCAGGCCATCGAACATGCTCTCTTTGTATAGGTATGTCAGGACGAGGCAACAACTTATTTTGTTGAGACATAACTGCACGGAGACCTCGGAGCTAGGGCACAGCCATGGGGATTAATACGTCAGAAATGTATCCTATACCACCAAGAGAAGTACTGGATCGGTATGAGAATAACGAATACAGTCTAGGAAGGTTCGTTTCCTTCAGAGCGTCCACCTACGAATATTCCCATTGTGGCGCTGTACGCAGAACAGGAATATCTGGAAAGACGAAGTCAACTATCTCGTTCGGTGAACTACTGTTGGCGATACCTTCTCCACTTTCGTATTAAGGGAGATGCTAAAAAGGTAGCCGTGCTGACAGACCTTGAGAGTTAAAGTTCATGGTGTTCCAGACATCAACGCTCTATCCGCGTGGATACTTGTCTTTCAAATAAGCCCGTATCACGACAAGTTACTTGGTTGTGCTGTCCTACGCGGCAGAGTCAACTGCGTGCTGTCCTTTCAGCCGTTTTTCACTTGGCTCCATTGGTATCCCGCATGGCGTTGAGTATGTCCAACCTGGACCGTCGGGGTTTGCATGACACACTCACGATCTTGACTAAAGCGAGCACCAAGTTCCGGGAGTCATAGACCACATCCTCCGTAGGCTTCAGTCCTGCCCCTGCCTAATTCTGACACACACTAATACTTTTAGCTTCTTACACAAGCCATATCACTACCTTTATACAAGCAATCAACATTCAAATGCGATTTCTGAATAAGAAATACGCTAATCTTTACTTCATCATCACCATATCCTCCCAAGGATTATTTGCTACAAGAACATGTTCCGGTCTCCATCCTCTTACGAGATCTATCTAGTTCTCTCCTTCGGATGGTAATACACTTTTTTTGGCAATCAACCTTGTATCATTCTATGAACATGATTGCTTCTTTCCGTTCTGTCCTCTTGTATCGTGTCAGCAACTGAAAAGTTTTTGAAATCTGACCTTCTTGTCTCATTTCTTGTGTTATAACAGCCTCTTACGTATCTCATGAACTTCATCTCTGTTGCCTGGATACTTGATTTTTCTGTTTTTATTTTCCATGGTTCAGAACAATACTCTGGGTGATTTAATTGTATATTCCATATTCAAAACGTTATAAAACAGAAACTAGTTACCGTACGAGTACCAAACTTGGCAGTACTAATGTCAAGAAAATGTGGAAGAGAAATTATACAGAATCAGTTCGATTGAAACATTTTTAATGTGCTGTTACAGTACATTATTCCATTGCATGCCCGTACCGTTACTGCTACAGAAGGGGCTCTGTAGGACTCTCATCAGCGTCCAGAAGAGTCTGAAAGTACAGGATTTCATTCTGCACAGCAGAACGTAGCATAGCCGTAGGTATGCTGGCTGCGCTTCAGATCACCACATAGGTGAATGTTGCACTGGTAAACTCTCTCCTGCAGGTAGCCCCGCAACCAGAAATGACAGAGACTGAGAGCAGGTGATCGTGCTGGCCAAGCATTTGGAAACGGTAGGCTGAAAATTCGATCGTTTCCGAATGTGTTTCGGAGAAGCAGGTGAACTTCACGAGTGATGTGCGATGGGACCTGATCTTGCATGCAAACTATTTAGTGCACTGCATCTCTCTGTTGTAGGGCGGGTATAAGGTGATGGCGAAGCAAGTCGCAGTAACGCTGGCCAGTTAAACTGAACGTCTTTGATCCTTGAGCGCCAACGTGCTGAAAATAAATTGGGCCGATCATGAAAGTAGCCGTTAAACCACACCATATGGTGACACGTTCATCATACAGAGGATATGCAAGCACAGTGACTCGAGATGAAGATCCACACACTCGTAAATTGTGTGTGTTCACCTCTCCCGTCAGAGAAAAATAGGCTTCGTCTGCCCATAAGGTGGTCCATGGGCAGCCCTCGTCAACTGCAATCCTTGCGAGACAGTGAAGATCGATGTCAACACTTTATTGTGCGTCCTGTGGTGCAAGCTGCTGTACGATATGGATCTTGTACGCATACCATTTGAGAATGGTTCGAAGCACCTTTCGTACACTGGACCACGGGCAGTCGTGACATAGCACACGCACTGCCTGACGATCGGGAATTGCGCGCAGCGTTTTCTGCCATAGCAACAGAGGTTTGATCAACGAGCTGTGGTGCAACCGATCGTCGGCCTGTTCCTGGAGCGACGCCCAGTTCTCCAGCTGATTCGAACTTCTTCATCATGCACCGCACAGCAGGCGGAGTAAGAGACCCTGCAGTAACCCTTTCAGCTGAAGAGCAGCCGCAGCATTACTGTTGTTTTGATAGTAGAGCTTCACGAGTAATGCCTTGCTCCTTTTATCGAAGCTAATGTTGACACGTCAACAAGTGCTCTGTGATTGGTCAGGTGTGTGAGACTTTGCCTCACGATGACTGATCATGGCACCAGGTGGCCATAGTTGGACCTGGGCGGTGGTGCTGTGACGCATGGAAATCATGCACCCCGTACTCAGGACGTTAATGCTACCAAGAATGAAATTTTCACTCTACAGCGGAGCGTGCGCTGATATGAAACTTCCTTGCAGATTAAAGCTGTGTGCTGTACCGAGACTCGAACTCGGGACCTTTGCCTTTCGCGGACAAGTGCTCTACGAACTGAGCTACCCAAGCACGACTCACGCCCCGTCGTCATAGCTTTACTTCTACCAGTACCTCGTCTCCTACATTCCAAACTTTGCGGAAGCTCCCCTGCGAACGTTGCAGAACTGCAGAACTAGCACTCCTGAAAGAAAGGATATTGCGGAAACATGGCTTGGCCACAGCCTGGGAGAAGTTTCTAGAATGAAATTTTCACTCTACAGCGGAGTGTGCCCTGATACGAGTCGTGGTAGGGTTGCTCAGTTCGTAGAGCACTTGTCCACGAAAGGCAAAGGTCCCGAGTTCGAGTCTCCGTTGGGCACACAGCTTTAATCTGCCAGGAAGTTTCAGTACTACCAAGTTTGATACCAGTACGGTAATTATTTTCCGTGTTATAACGTGTTAAATAGGGAAAGTTTAATTATAACCACACGGTACAAGAGAAGATACTGCCACAGTTTTATAGAATTTCATTCGTGATTGTTTTCCTACCCCAAAGTTCTTCCAGTTGTTCCTCGTATGTAGACTGCGGTGGCGTTGCTCCCGTACCGTCGTAGTGAGAGGGCGCGGTGACTCGTGTTGCAGGCGTGGTCTAGAGCAGCAGTGCTGGCCTGGGTGGCGGTGGCGGCGTGCGTCGCGGCGCCCGGCATCGAGGAGGACCACGATGACGGCGGCGGCTACGGCGGCTACGACCACGGCGGCTACGACCACGGCGGCGGCCACGTCAAGATCGTGAAGGTGACGGTGCCGCACCCGGTGCCGGTCGAGGTGCCGCACCCGGTGCCCGTCGCGGTGCCGCAGTCGTACCCGCTGCACATCAAGGTGCCGCAGTTCATCGAGGTGCCCGACGTGCACAACGAGCAGGTGACGGTGGAGAAGCCGGTGGCGGTGCCCGTCGAGAAGATCGTGCCCTTCCCCGTGGAGCGGCCGGTGCCCGTGCACATCGAGAAGCAGGTGCCCGTGCCCGTGCCCAAGCCCTACCCCGTCAAGGTGCCCATCGTCAAGACCATACACCACTACGTCAAGCACAAGTGGTAGGCCTCGCCCGTCCACCCTCCCTGCACTCATCCTCCTGCTTTGTCCAGTTCCTCGTTGTTTTCTCTCATTTTTGTTAACTAGTTCTAGTTTTTTATACTGCATCACCACAATTTTGTAATAAAATGATTTTCATAGAAACTTGTGTTCATCATTTATAGTATACCATATGAGTATGTAGAACGAATTCCAGCCTGGTAATTACCACAACAAACCATTAAACATATACAACACGAAAAGATACGTCTTAGAAGGACCAAGAGATGGTATGAATAAGGCTAACTCACGAAGGTGGAACAGGTGGCTCGACTAACCCTTAGTACTGATTTTAAAAAATTGTTCAAATAGCCCTCAGCACTATGGGACTTAACTTCTGAGGCCAGAAGTCCCCTAGAGATTAGAACTACTTAAACCTAACTAACCTAAGGACATCACACACATCCATGCCCGAGGCAGGATTCGAACCTGCGACCGTAGCGGCAGCGCGGTTCCAGACTGGAGTGCCTAGAAGCGCTCGGCCATCCCGGTCGGCGATACTGATTAAAATTATAGTGATGTATACCAACTCAATAACCTGCATTTTCAGTTCAAGTTGGGTGGCGGTGGACTCTTCTTTTACTACTATGATCTGCCCATTTTATTTTCTGATTAGCGAATGGAGCACGCAGTAATCGATGCTCACTGCTTCCCCGTACGAGCTCAAGTTACTCTGCATTAACAGACACAGATAGAAGAGAGATGTATGTGAAATGAAAGGAGCTTTTGAAGCAAGGTTCTACAGAAGAATTCTGAAGATTAGCACACATTGATTTAGTGTAGGAAATGGTGGTTAGGAAAAAAAATGAGGCATCACTGACAAGCTAATATGGTAATAGTCAATTGTTGGGTGATAAAAACTATAGATAAAGACCTAAGCTTGATTGCAGTATGGCGACGTCATTAAGTGTATGTAGATAGTAGTTGTTATGAAGAAGTGAAGGTAATGGAGAGGGTAAACCAGAACAACAACCAAAAAATCAGAAGAGAAGGAGATTAGTATTTAACTACCCGCCTGCAACGAGCTCATTAGAGACTGAGTAAGAGCTCGTGTTAAGGAGGGAAATCGGCAGTGTCCTTTCAAAGGAACCATCCTGGCATTCGTCTGACGCGATTTGGGGAAATCAGGAAAAACCTAAAACAGAATGGCCGAACCGTCATCCTTCTGAATGCGAGCGCCACCTCGCTCGGTGACAACCAAAAACAACATCAACAACGGGAACAAGGGTGTAAAAGGAACTATAGTATTGAGTCACTATCCTCAGACATTACGCCGTCAGAAGTTAACAATAATCTAGATGAGGAGAGGAAGTGTTGGAGAATAATTTTTACACCCTATTATGTTGTATCTTTTGCTAAGAAAACTAGGAATCTGTAGGAAATTACTGAGTACACCATCTTGACCGAATGTTGTACTCAGCAATGAAACAAAGCAGTAGGAGCCAGAAATATCGACTATTAGACACCGTGTCTAATAGCGTATTCTAATACGACAATTTGCCATGTTAGTCAATTTATAACACTTGATAACGGCACTTTGAAGCCGAAATCATGATTGTGTATGTGTAAATGTAACACTGTGCATAAACAACATTCTAATGGCGGTAGTGACTTTAAAGAAATATATTATGACTGTGGCCCCGCATTATGAAAAAAAAAGACATTGAATATCTTATGCGCCATTTCACTAGTCGAGAAGTAGGCTTCCATTGCTAATAAGTGGTGCCGGAGAGAAAATGTGCCGTGCGAGATTAGCCGAGCGGTCTAAGGCACTGCAGTCATGGACTTGGCGGCTGGTCCCGGCGGAGGTCCAATCCTCCCTCGGGCATGGTTCTGTGTGTTTGTACGTAGGATAATTTAGGTTAAGTAGTGTTTAAGCTTAGAGACTGATGACCTTAGCAGTTAAGTCCCATAAGATTTCACATACATTTCAACATTTTTTAGAGAACTTGTGAATGTACTATACCATTTGTACGTTCGAACTGCGCAACTACAGTAAACACATAAGTGCATCCACCTTTGGAAGAATGTAAAACACCATGATACGAAACCAGTTTGACAGTCCTGTACAAATAAGGCACACCAACAATACGAATGCTAGCGTAGCCTACAACACCTACTGGTAGGTATAGTACTGTGAGTAAGACATCAAAATACCGTGCCGACACATTTGACGGAGGGCCAGTGCAACGAACATGCCACTATCAGAAACAAAGCGTCACGCAGTCTGTCCTATACAAGTGTTTATCTCGGAAAGTATGTCTTTCTGGACCCATGTTTATAGGATTTATTTTTCTTGTTGCGATTATTACTACCACATAACAAAGTATTCGACACTTTTTTTAACACCCTGCATACCAGCTACCAATGGCCTACCATTAGCTTAATGATGAAATCGGAGGTTCTTAAGAACCTTACTAAACTGCTTTTAGCACAGTTTACACACAATTTAACAGACGCAAGCATTATTTGATCACTAAAAAAAATCCGCTTACTTTTCTTACAGGTCGTTGTGATGTCTAAGAGCAAAGAATAAACTTAGTGACTGCAAGAAAGAAGTCAGTGCCACTAAATAAACCGGATTTTTTCTTCTAAAGGCCTGTATGTAGACAAGATATTACTTAGGACTCGGAACAGGCGTCTAGCCCTTTAAATCACTAAAACAACAGTCTGCACTTTATTTAAAATTGAGCTCAAAAAGTTTTTAAACAAACTCAAGTCAATTTTCTCGCGGGAGAGAGTTGAGAATGTGCTGCGTACCCTTTCAAAACCTCATTATAAGAAAATCGGGGAGCTCAGCCCAACAACAATTAAGAAACCAAGCGGATGGCCAGAGCCAAGCTCATTTAAACACAACCAACAGCGGGAAATGGAGACAAGTCTCTGGAGAACATAGAAAATGACCCTCATCGTACACAGTGTCTTTCCTCGACCTGGGAACCCAAAGGAGGCGTTGAATAGGTGCCCTGTAAAGTCATGTGTTGAAGTCGTTCCTGTCACCCCGTGCTCAAGGGGACACGGCTGGTGGGTGTCGCCGAATCGCCCGAGATAATGCGGCAGAAACCTAGGTACTGCGCGAACAAGTACAGACAAGGCAGGACCAGAGTGGCCCAGCTGGGCACTTCAACAGCCGCACCGCCCTGTACCGAGCCCGCCGACCGTCAACCCTCAGATCATAAAATTGGTGAGCCGATGATGCTGACCAGTTGCTCTTCAGGAAGCCCCTACGCTCCACCGGACACACCATCCACGACAACCGACGGTTCCGAACGTCCATTCTCCTGACGCTCAACCTACTTCTTCTCTTCCACCAGAGAGACAAAACCAGAGACCCTCTAACCAGCAAAGACGGTGTTCAACTCACCGGACGCAACCTATTGAACTCGTTGCACGGCTAAATGCGTACATTTCTCTTCTTGCGAAGACACTATATAGCCTGTACAGTGAATCGTGACACTTTATTTATGTTCGTGTACTTGTGAATGCTATAAACGTTTTCCATTCATTTGGTTGTTGATTAAGTTGGTTAATACCATCTTAAGGTTAATGCGAATTGGTAACCCTATTAGCTCATATCGATTGCAGATTTTCATCAAATTGCTGAGAGAATGGGAAAGGAGGATTGTTTAACACTCTATATAAATTAAAAGGAAATGAGAGTATAAACATTCAATAAGTCCGTCAGACTTTCTCGGATGTCTTAATTGGTAGTGTAGTGGCCGCGAAAGACAGGGACCTGTTTTTCGAATCCAGTTTCCTCACACTTATTAATAAGCGAAGCACTCAAGTATAGTCCTGTACAGTGCTTTATATCGAAATTACAATAAACGAAAACAATGAGGATGTAGAGAGGCCACGTCAGGCAAAAGAGGAAACGTGCATTCTTCTACCAAATCAACGAAATATAGTTGAATGTAACAGGTGTATCTAAAATTTGGAGACAACTATTCTCACTCCCACAGACCTTATTTCAGTACCATGCAATACTGTGCAACAGCAACTGGTACCGCACTGACAACTGTAATATTGCCGTACGTGTGTGCACATGCTAGGAGCAATAACTACACTATTATAAAACATGATCGACATCGCATGTACTTATGGTAGGTGAAGCAAAGTAGAAATGAATGTACTACTATTTTCTTCATCGAATAGTCGCCATGCATTATATTCCTGTCAAATGTTATGAAAGAAAGTATCATATTATCTCGGTAAATCACAAATAAGCTAACTAAAATGAAGAGCCGTTTCTTTTTATCTTCAGTTTTCCGACTGGTAAGATGCGCGCTCGGCCCTGAATTCCTGCATTCTACTAATTCATCATATCACAGTAGCACTACTACCCTGTGTCCTCGAACCGAACATCTTTTGCACATCTCTGGCTTCTACAATTCCCCTAGTACCATAGTCTAACATCTCAGCACATGTCTTGTCATACTGTCAGCGTCTTCCACACAATATTTTCATCGATGTTCCTGTGGAGAACGTCCTCCATCAAGTCCACTTCATTTCCTATAGAACCACAAGCTTTGATTGGCGCCTTATTTGGCAATCCTAGAGTCCTTATTTCAATCCATGCAATGCTATGCAAGAAACGTTGTTAGCTTCCTATAAAAAGTTATCTATAAATGAAAACACTAAACATTCATTTTTCAAAAACTTTCTCTTCGTGTAACGTGCAGTTTAGATGTTGTGTTGGAGTACTGAACGATACTGACTGTTGACTTGCCCTGCGTGTGCATGTTAAATGTGTATTGAAACAAAACTTTAATGAAATATTGAATTTGTAGTGTTGAAAATGAAACTAACTGAACGCCATAACAAACTAATTGTGTACTCAGTGAAAACTATTGAGCTAACACTCATTACTGAAGTACATTACGAAAGTTGCGTAGCATAAAGTGTAGTGTCTGATCTGGAATATCTACGAAAATAAAACACTACTTTACTCAGAATAAAATAAGTGTTTGAGATTGCCTGCACTGTTCACAGTAAATTAGTCTACTTATTCAGCACAACACCTGAAAATTGTGGCTATGTATTGCTTCCCCATAAGAATGCAAACCAAGATCTGCCCTGAAATAAAAGCAACTTACTTCATGCTCAGCTTGCTGATTTGTGTCTGGTTTGCTGATGTTCTCGAAAGCAAGTAGAAATCAGAAGGTGCAACAGCTAAAGAAAAAATAAACAACTCAAAACAAATTTCTTTTTTTTTTCCTTGTCAGAAACTGTCTGTTGCTTCGCGTGGCATCAGGTGCAATGCACACAAAAAAAAAAAAAAATCGAAACTTTATTAAGAATTATGGAAGAGGGTTTTACTTCAAAGAAAGTCATTCTTGAAAAATTAAACTCTGATTATTGTGGATAAAGAATGTACAACATATGAAGACCTTAACAAACGAGAATCTCTCTCAATACCAAAATTACGGACATTACAACCAGTTACCTTACCTGTGACGTAATGAAAACAGCGAGACAAAGTTAACTGTGGTCATGAATGTCATTAGTTATCTGAAGGACAAATAATTCCTTCAGTTGATAGTTCTGGCAAACCTTGAAAAATACCGTCTACATTTCTTGTACATCAGAAGAATCAATAACATATGTCTACAAACAAGCGTTTGTCTCCTTAATAAAATATACCAAATAATTTCCCTCACATTCACAAATATCAAACCTCCTTCTCTGAAATATCACCTGCTCGCTACTACGCCTCAAATAAGAATGCTCCAGCACTGCACAATATATTGGCTATCAAGCGAACAGCAGATAAACTTAGTACAATAAAGGTTAACTATTTGCAGTGGCAGAAAACATATGAAAACGTTACACGTACCTTCTCAGGAATTTCTCATCAAGGCCTACTTTTCATAGACGTAGACTTTCACTTCTTCTTTCACTTCTTTTGTCACTTTGCAAAAAAAATCTTCCAGGAGATCTGCGATCATCTTTGGCTTTAAATTGTAGTATCTAAGGTTCAGTCAAATGAAAAGGTCCAGTTGCAGATGTCTGGACAATGTGTTTACAGTTATTAGTATTTGAACATTTTATGTGGATTTTAATTATGGATCTCAGGTCAGATCTAATGTCAGTTCATGTTTCATTGTCAGACGGTCGTTTTGTCACGTGAAGTAATTTTAATTGACTACGCATACCGTACTTTAACCATTATATTTCCAGTACTGGTTAATCATGTACCCTAGCTATAGTGCCCTCTGCTGGCCTTAGTTTCTTTGTGTATATACCAGACGCATTCTGGTCATCTCCAGAACTTACTATGTATCTACATCTTAAGTTTGACGTTTATATTACATCAGAATATTTTATGGTATGTATATCTGGTACACATGGCTGATGTTAACACCTTTTGTCCTTCTTATGTAGCACCAGGCCTTTTATAGATTTAGCATCAGCAAACTGAACTTAGTTGGTTACACTCTGGTTTTGTTTGTAACAGATCTGAAGATGGCAGTAGCCGAAACCGGTAATAATGACGCGTAAAAGTTTGTGTGATCAAGCCGCATCTGTCAAATAAACTGTCAAAAATATGATCACGGACTCATTTGCAGACTTTATGTCTTCAATTGATAAAATTCATTGTATATATTCATTAGTTTCAGAAATATAGACGTGCCAAATCGGATGATTCTTTTGGTACACCCGGTATATACCGCTATACAGTAATAAAGTCTGTATATGGAAATGGACTTTCCCATTTGACTGCAACTTATATACTACTGGCCATTAAAATTGCTACACCAAGAAGAAATACAGATGATAAACGGGTATTTATTGGACAAATATATTTTACTAGAACAGACATGTGATTACATTTTCACGCAATTTGGGTGCATAGATCCTGAGAAATCAGTACCCAGAACAACCACCTCTAGCCGTAATAACGGCCTTGATACGCCTGGGTATTGAGTCAATCAGAGCTTGGATGGCGTGTACAGGTACAGCTGCCCATGCAGCTTCAACACGATACCACAGTTGATCAAAAGTAGTGACTGGCGTATTGTGACGAGCCAGTTGTTCGGCCACCATTGACCAGACGTGCACCCAAGTTCGTCGTTGAGTACACCATGGCGGGCGCTCCTGTCTGTGATGCAGCGTCAAGGGTAACCGCAACCATGGTCTCCGAGCTGACACTGGAAATGTTGTCGAACTGTTCGTGCAGATGGTTGTTGTCTTGCAAACGTCGGCAACTGTTGACTCAGGGATCGAGACGTGGCTGCAGTCCGCAGTTCGTGGTCGTGCGGTAGCGTTCTCGCTTCCCACGGCCGGGTTCCCGGGTTCGATTCCCGGCGGGGTCAGGGATTTTCTCTGCCTCGTGATGACTGGGTGTTGTGTGGTGTCCTTAGGGTAGTTAGGTTTAAGTGGTTCTAAGTTCTAGGGGACTGATGACCATAGATGTTAAGTCCCATAGTGCTCAGAGCCATTTGAACCATTTGAACGTGGCTGCACAATTTGTTACAGCCATGCGGATAAGATGCCTGTCATCTCGACTGCTAGTGATACGAGGCCGTTGGGATCCAGCACGGTGTTCCGTATTACCCTCCTGAACCGACCGATACCATATTCTGCTAACAGTCATTCGATCTCTACCAACGTGAGCAGCAATGTCGCGATACGATAAAGCGCAATCGCGATAGGCTACAATCCGCCCTTTATCAAAGTCGGAAACGTGATGGTACGCATTTCTCCTCCTTACACGAGGCATCACAACAACATTTCACCAGGCAACGATGGTCAACTGCTGTTTGTGTATGCGAAATCGGTTGGAAACTTTCCTCATGTGAGCACGTAGCAGGTGTCACCACCGGCGCCAACCTTGTGTGAATGCTCTGAAAAGGTAATCATTTGCATATCACAGCATCTTCTTCCTGTCGGTTAAATTTCGCGTCTGTAGCACTTCATCTTCGTGGTGTAGCAATTTTATTGTGCAGTAGTGTACATCTCTTGGTCGCCCACATAATTTTTTCTCCTTGAATTTATCTATCATCTCATAACGCGTTTCATGATTACACCGTCATCAGACGTTAAAATCAATAATAGGCACACGTCTGCCCCACTTGCTTTGATGTGGGGAGGTAGCAAAAGCTCACACCATTGTTTTGGAATAAGGCTCTCAGCATGGAGCGTTCTGCTGGGGGCGGTAGGTTGTGCCGCCAGAAGTACGCGTGGGCGTGGAACTGACTGGCCCGTCGGCGCGCTAATCTGGGGGCGGCGTATGTTAATTGTGCCGCCGGAAGCCGCCGCCGCCTGATTAGCGGCCAGACCGCCTCCGGCCGCGCGCAATTTCCGCCGGCAGAGGCGCTGTCAGCGGCGAAGCATGCGGCGGCAGTGGCGGCCTTTAGCTTTGTCCAATACAAATATCCTGTTGGCGGCGTCTGAATGAGGACGCAGGATGTTACAGGCGTTGTCCCACGTTCCACATGCGCTCCGTTTGATGAACACTCGGAACTGGAATACAGAGCATCTGATCAGTGAAAGTGAGGGCTGATTATCCGGAAACGTGGTGGCTACTACATATAGAGCTTTTTCATGAAGCTATAATTTTGCGAACAAGTACATTATGTTATCAAGTAGGACATTTTTTTCTTTGTAACTGTATTGATAATCTTTCGTACAATCGTGGCATTTTAAGTGTTTTGAATTCCGTGAAACATCATTAGTACCAGTCTTTTGTAACGAAAGTAATGTCAAGTCGTCATCTAGAGCAAGTCATGATCCCTTAAATATAATCGCCTGACTTAGGAGAAAATTTTGTATTGTCAGCATTCACAGATCTAGAATTGTACCAGAGGCATTCAATAACTAATACAACACTTTCTTTTTCACGAAGCAGGTTGCCTATTCAGGATTCAATTACATCATATTATTAACCACTCTTTTGGCTAGAAAATCCTGGATCTCAACATAATGTCCGTTCACCATGTGGTGGATGGGTGCCAGGAGGTGCCGTATTAAAACTCGGCAAAGCTTTTCAAATGATTTATTCGTTTCCACTACAGAGCTTGGTTCACCTCAGTCCGTGTCACAGGCCCCGCATTGCTGAGGAAGTACCCCCAGCGGCCTGTGCAATGCAACGCTGTGTCGTGCCAGCCTTGTTCGCCAGCTGTAGAGTTCCGATTACGTCAGGATGGCTGCACTAGCAGCCGACTCAGCGGCCACCCTCCCCATTGACTCAACAGTGCTCCGCTGGGAGCCAAAGGCCAGCCACGCTGCTGCTTCTTAATCGGCTGGCGTAGCTGGGAATGCGGCGCAATGACCACTCCCGTTCCAGTGTTCGAACCTGCGGCCCTCGTCTTGTAAGTCTCTGGTGTGTGTCAGGAGCCAAGACGACTGTCCGCAGTAGCGAGCCGAAGAGTGGCCCGCCCTGGCTGACTGCGGACCCTGCGTCGGCCTCAGGGGGTCGAACCAAATACCCATCATGGACTGGGACAGTGTCGCCCTATCTGTTGCCGTGTGTCGCCAGTAGTGCGACACGCCCCGCCATCCAGGAGAGCTGCAACACTTGAATGAATCTTGTTAGAAAACCACACCTATTTACACTTGGCTTCGCGCTCTGTTTCGCTAAAGCATCACTCTGAGTCACGTACGCCCCACACCACAGTTGCGCCAGTGGGCCCCTTCTTCCTATAGCTTGCAGCTTGTGAACCACTGCGTTTACGCTTTTCAGTGGTTCGATGGCCCCTGTGGCCTCCATTCCACTTCGCAACCACTGGTCAGCGTAACGTACTGCAATCCAGCCTGCACCCAGCTGTAACTTCGAAATACTGCACCAAATCTAACTTAGTTATCTCAAACTGTGGTGCCGCTACAAACGTGACGACCCGGCGTCTCCTCAATGGGAGGGCCTGAAAGCCTGTATGGTACTACTCTACTGGTCGATGTCAGAGACAACGTCTTGCTGCACCAATAAACTTCCTCTCATCCTCGTACTGCATCCCGTGAAGTGCATCCTTCATTCGGACAAATAGGTGGAAACCGGAAGGTATGAGATCCGGAATGTAGGGTGGACCAGGAGGAACAGCCCAGTGAGATTTTATGAGGTTCTCCGGTGTGCATGGATTTGTGATGCCTTGTGTTGACATCCAGAAGGAGAAGTCGAACGCCTTGAATGAGAGTGTCCACACATTTCAACATGGTTGCAGTCCCAGCTGTGTGCATCTGGCCACAGACAGGAGGTCAAACAGGTTTGCACGACTTTACTCCGATGATCTGGACGCCAATGGCTCACAATGCTTTTGTTCACTGCCTGGTGTCAGTAGACGTTCTACTAGCACCTATGAATATCTGCGGTGCTCTGGTTTTCCGCAAAAAGATGACAGTATCAAATGTATTCACAATTGCGAATATGGATCAACTGTGTAATTGAATGACGACAATGAAAACTTATGACGGACCTTGATTAGAACCCAGTTTTCCCGCTTATCACGAGCGGTCACCTTACGATTAGATCCGCGAACGACTATCACCCAGATCCAAATTTTCATATGTCGTCAACAATCTCTCTACAACCTTTACACATACATTCATTATGTATATTCTCTTACAAGCATGACTTTTACTTGGAAGTCACTTGCCCAGTGTTGGCGGATAAACACGATATTGCAGCACTGTAATATCGTATTTATCCGCCAACACCGTGCAAGTGACTTTGAAGTAAAATATCTAGCCCGTACATGATGGATGTACGTGTACAGGTTGTAGGCAGGTGGATGACGACATATGGAAGTTTGGGTCACGCCATGAATCGTGCTTGGCTAGCCTAATGTTGGCGGCATGGTAGCTCAGCGTGATAGGTCAGAGAGCTGGCTGCTGTTTGTAATGGAAAAACTGTGTGACAGTGTTAACCATGAACTTTAATGGATGCCATGTGACGTCCGCATCGACTCATTACAACGAGCACTAACGAACAAAATGAAAAGAAAAAAAAGGTAAGACCAACGCTCGTGACAAGTGGGAAATCTTGGTTCGAGTCCCCGTCCTCCAAACATTTTGATTGTTGTCATTCCACTATACAACTGACGGTTTTTCATAATAGAAACTCCGAATACATTTCATGTATTTCATTACAGCTGTAGCTGCCACGGTGCCCGTTACTTTGGAATTGCATGCATGTCCAAAGGAACATTGCATCGTAATTCGGAATAACACAGGCACTCCACTATCGTACTCAGTGAAACCTCTCTGCCTGGACACACCTTTATTACAGATGACATTTTTAAGGCTATGTATAGCAAGCACCACCACCTGTCGATACGGTATTATGCATCGATACCACCCTGCCGACGTGTCACAGTTGGCAGTGGAGTAGCAAGTTTCTGTCTGACAGCGGCAATACTTGCGCATGAACTTTCGGAACCAATGGAGCACGCCTGCTGAACCACACCCTAGTGGCTCTTGAGTTCTGGCGCCCTCTGCGGCGCGACATAGGACGGCCGGTGGCAGCCGTCCAGCCCGTTTCTGCTTGAAGCCACGTGGTGCAACGAAAACGCCCTCCAACACCGTAGTTCATGCTCAGCGCAGCGAGACTGTTTCTTGTTGACACTAATGAGCTGCATTATTTGTACTGAGTCTTCGTTCCCTTGGAGTAATACAAGTTAAGTAAATCTTCTGTTGGCTGCGTTAACGAGTTCGCTACACTTTTCTGCTCTTATCCAGCTTTCCTACGACGTCAGTTGCCACACTACTCTGAGCCCAGCTCACCTCGCTATTGCGTATGAACCTCTACACAACAATTCGAACGTGATGAAATTATAAAATCTGAAGCGGGAATACTCTACAATTCCCCACAACAAATTCCGCATTTTTCGACCGAAACTGGCACAGAAAAACATGTGTTGCCTTACGTATTGTATAATGGTAAAGAAGATCGCTTCAGTTGTAGGATATATGTTTATTTATCAAACAACTAGTTGCATGCGTTAGAGCCACACCCGTAGGGGTACATATTGATTTATAACTTAGTTCAAGCGATAACCAATAGACGACCAACATGATGCCAGTTGAACATTTTTAGTACTATTGTACGGAGAATGTTTGGTCGTCTACTTCTTAGGGCTTGAAATAGGTTATGAAATAAATACTTGTCGCTGAGGATATGGCTCTAAAGCCATGAAACTAGTTGCTTCGTAATAAATAGACTAGTTGCTTCGTAATAAATAGTTATAATACAGCTGAAAAGGTCTTTTTCATCGTGACTGTGAGTGATTATCAAAAGCAGTAGACTACTTTTCATGTGTACCTTTCGTAACAACCATTTCTCAGCATTCATCAGAGTCCAAACCGGTAACCTGTCTATCAAATAAGATAAGTGAATAGTGAGTAAAAAAAAAGCATTTTTCACATTAGATCGAGGGCTCAAATTTGATAACGTCAAAATTTGTTAAAGAAGGAATTCTTAAATGCAATGTCGATGTTAGATGTGAAACATGTTTCTGAACAGTCATTTTATCGTCTACCATTCCTCTTCGTCTTCATAATGCTTTCAGGGGTTACGCCCTTCGGTCTGTTCCTGCCTCAGTCAATCTTTGCCTGGTTCTCTTTAGTCAATAGATTTGTTTGACAATGCAGCTTTCGGAATCCTTGTATTTTCTATACTTTCTTAAATCTGTTGGCACTTGCATCCACCTTTGCTCACTGCTTTCCATTTAGCAAATATTTTCAACTGATTTCTTATGTCCTGCTTCCTTATTTAATCAAGACGAGTATTTCCAGTAGTGCCCTAAGCAATTTCATTTCTATGGCTTATATTAGCTGCGATGTTTCTGTCTTAATGTTCACATTTCGCTGCCTTATCGAATAACCGGCGCTGTAATTATCTTCTACAGCTTCAGCTGTGTTCCCATCGGCGCTGTTTTCAATGTTCTTCGAAACGCATTGCCTAGTATCATCATAATTTAATATTTATGTCTGTGTTGTAATCATAGACTAAGTCACAGCCTAAATAACCATAATCTGCTACCTATTCTAAACTTTTGTCATCCTAAATAATACTTATTAGATGTTTGCCCTGGAATCCGATGGTTATTGATTCTGATGTAAAAATTTTAAATTTTTATTCATTACGAATCTCATCAGCTGATCTCAGACTAATCTGGCACGATGACTTAATAGATGTATTAGCTACTTTGGCGTTTTCGGTGTTTATGTTATTCATTTCATTTTTCATTAGATACCAATGTGTGCAAAGGTTAGCTTCAACAACAGTTGTTATCATTGGCAAGAGAAACTTGATTTGGTGAATTAAATTTTTAAGTGATAATCCGTAAATTATGTTTGGAAACAGCTAAACACACCAGATAAAAAGTAAGTGACGCCAGAAAACAGTATGCTAATACTGTGTGGCGTCACCTTTCGGTATTCTGATGGCCTCAGTGTGTAGTGGAACGGAGTCCATTGGTATGTTCAGGTGAACCATATCCAACTAAACCCACTCATGATGGGGTCCTATAAAGTTACATGTGACATGTGACAGGGCCATAGAAGACAGAATACAAGCCTGGAAAAATTTAACAGCCATAAAACACATGAAAAATCGGAGGACTTCAACAGGATACAGAAAAACACTTCAAAAATAATCCGAAGAGAAAAAAAGAGGTTACAAAACAGCAGGTTGAAGGAGATTTAAAAAGACTTCACGAGAAACAATACACGAAATTTTTACAGAGTACTCCGAGAAAATATGACAGGATATCAGCTACCAAGCTTATGCTTCAAAAGACAAGATGGAACACTGGAGACAAATCCGAAGAAAAACTGTGAAATATTAGCCAGATACTTCGACATGTTGCTTAACTGTGATAAACCAAAACAGAGATTACAGTTTACAAAACCAGAACCTAACCGGGACTCCGAACCCCCAACATAAGAAGACATCGTGAAAGTAATAAAATCATTGAAAAATAACAGAGCACCAGGTGAAGATGGACTGCTTGCAGAAATCTGGATATTAGACCATGAAAACATTACATCCAAAATTCATAGTATAATCAAAAACATCTGGGAAACAGAAAAGATACCAGAAGAATGGAAGTCAGCCCTAATACAACCCCTCCACAAGAAAAGAGACAAAACAGACCCTAATAAATATAGAGGAATTTCGTTACTACCGGTGGCATACAAAATTCTATCAAAAGCTCTGTTAAATCGCCTAGAACCTCAGATAGATCCTCAGATTGGAGAATACCATGGAGGGTTCAGGAAGGGAAGATCATGCAGTGAGCAGATCTGGTGTCTGTGAACATTATTAACAACGAGAAAGTCCAGAAACACCACTGTAAAATTTGTTGATTTCAAGAAGGCTTACACTTTTTAATACACTAGAAGAAATGAAGGTAGACAATAAGACCTGAAAACTAATTCAGGAAACATTAACAAATACAAAGTCAAAAGTGAAGTTCATGGGCGAGATCTCAGAATCTTTCGAAATCTAGACAAGAGTGAGACAGGGAGATGGCCTGTCACCCATTTTATTTAAAGCTGTTTTAGAGAAAATAATCAGGACGTGGGAAAAAGGAGTCAATGGGGTAAAGATGGGGGGAGAGAAAAATAGAACCGTCAACATAAAATATCTGGCTTTTGCCGACGATATGGCCATCATTACAAATGACAGAAAAGAAGCCAGAGAAGCCCTAGAGAGATTGCATGAAATCGCAGCCAGAACAGGACTACAAATATCATATGAAAAAATCCAGTACGTGGACGCAAAATCTACAGACAGAAGCCCATTGACAACAATGAAAGATAACACAAGTAGGAAGTTTCAAATACCTGGGAAAGATTATACAGAAAACAGGACCGAATTCAACAGCCAATGAAGAAAGGGTTACAAAACTACAAAAAGCATACAGACTTACATGGAACCATTACAATAAAAGAAATATTTCCGTCAATGCCAAATTAGACATTACAAAACAGTAGTCTTATCTGAGGCCTTGTATGTCTCAGAAACAACAGTAATCAGAGGAAGAACTAAAATCAAGGAAATGGAAAAGCAAGAGAGGAAAATTCTGAGAAAGATCTATGGGCCAGTTCAGAGACAGTGGAACTGGATAAAGAGACCAACAAAGGAATTGTACAAACAGGCAGAGACAATTACAGACAATATCAGAAAAAGAAGGGCAAAATTCTATGGGCACATTCATAGGATGAATGGAAATAGGCTGACCAAGAAGATTTTTAACATAGTGGTGACGAATAAGGTGAAAACTAACTGGGTAAAGGAAACCATGGAAGAGCTCAAAAATCTAATTATCTCCACAGAAGAAATATCAAACAGAGGAAAATACAGAGAAAAAATCAACAAACAGAAATTTGAAGAAACACCAAAAGAGAAGAAATCAGGAAAGAAGTGCACAGAAGAGAGGAAGAAGAAACACAGTGAATTTATGAGAGGTTTTTTGGGAAGACAAAAGAAAGAGACAGAAAAAAGTGCCAAGAATTTGAAATGTACCAATTTATGTACCATATTGTCATTGTGAATATTGATTGTGTTTTAACGCTCTCCTTAATGGGGTATTAATGATAATAATAATAAATTGTGCAAGTTTAATTCTAAGTACTTTCACAAAAATCTAATAAATTCTAAATGGAGGATGAAAATAAAATGTCTGCTCCCAATAAAAACAAAAATTCTTTAAGAGAACTTTTCTGAAATAAGGTAAAACCCACCAAGAAAAGATTTGTAATATTATCACCAGCAGAAAATTTAAATAACAATAAACTTGTTACAAATATTGAAGATATTATTTACACAAATGGAGAACAAAAATTACCAGAATTTAAACCAAGTAGACGATGTTTTTGCGATAGTGTTATGATCGTAAATTTAACAGATTTTATAGACTGTAAAGGAGAAATGAAAAATGGAAAATGTTGTACGAAAAAAGAAGCTTGTGGAACAATTTTTTAAGATCTACATTTTCTAGACATAATTCGGCAAGACATGGAGTTAAAGCAAAAATTTCTTACTTTTTAGATTCCAATACACAAACATGTAAAGGTACTAAAGAAATTACTAATAAAGATATAAAATTTATGAAACGAAAATGAGGAAATACTATTGCTTTTCCTTATAAGACAGAAATAACAGCTGTTAAATTACACACTTCCAAGAGAATTACCAGAAATTTTGGAAGCATTTGAAAAGTAGCACTACAATTTATTGGATTTACACATAATGCCAGATTTTGTTGGTGCTTTTAAAAAAGAAGAAATGTTTGAATACTTAACAAATATTTTAATTTTTGAAAAAAAGATGAATATAAAGAAAAAAGTTATGTAATAATTAGGAACAACATTTCTCTTCGAAAAGTCTGTTTAACTTGGATTAATTCTAATTCTAGTTTATAAATACGTAATAAATTTATTTGCCAATTACCAAACCCAAGAGATAATAAGCAGCTTGGTAACCATATTGCAATCTTTTTAAATTGTCCTAAAAATGATTGAAGGGAACTTTTGTTTCTACATTAGCTAAAGAAAATGGGATTACAAGACTGGAAGAAACAATTTATAATTATATTAATACATATTTTCAAAATGTATAGAACTTGATTCTTAAACAGACTGTTTAGAACTAATAGCAAATAACAGTAAATATTTTGAGAAAGCTCCTTTTTATTTTGTTCCTCTCAGCGACAAGTAGGAAAAACTAAGAGAATCATTACAATACGTTTGTTTTATTATTTAGAAGAATCTCTTGCAGTATGTTTATTGGGGTAAAAAACCACAAAAGAATTAACTGGAATACAAATAAAAATTAAAAGAGATAATAAAGAATAATGAGAAAAGTTCATTAAATTTGTTTTATCTGCTTTTAGTTTCAACTTGTTACCTGTTAACTGTACTAAAATTTTTGAAGAGAAAGAGAATGTATTTTCTCAATCCAATAGCTAATATGCTTGAACCAAAGAAATAAATTTCAAACAGTTAGGACTAATAACAATAACTAATATACTTCTATTCATATCCACAAAAGGATAAATGTTACCCGCAAATTCCACTTGTATACAGTTAAAGAAATTAAAATAATTAAAAAGACGTATTTAGAGTCCACTAAAAAACAAGAACAAAAATTAAACACGTTAACCATACAACAAAGAAAACTAGAATATTTGGATAAAACACAATTTTTAAAGGGAGAACACACAAATATTTTGGAGAAGTAACAAAAAATATGAGAAACAGAAGAATTTAATAAGAAATTACTTTAAAGAACAATGGATAGATTTTCCTACAAGTGGAGCCAATAAAATTTCTGCATTTGAGGTACAAGATAAAAATAAGTTTCTATGTTGGTGTTTTGGTGAATATAATGGAAAACAAATCTGTTTATTATGTTTAAGGTCATAATAAAAATAATTTTGTAGCTATAAGGAGCAACAAAGAAGATTTAAAAAAAGGAAATGTTTGTTTGTGTTTAATGTAGTAGATTTCGACAAGAATTTGAAACTTTTTGTTATCTCAAAGAAAAGCCGTTTTGGAAATATTAACAGAGGGACCTGAAGATAAATAGTTGATCAAAAGTGTAAAATAGGGAGAATTGTGAGGAATATAAACATAAGAAACTGCAAATAGCTAGAAAATCTACAAGAACGCCTGGATCTAAGTATTTCTAATACTACCATTAAAAATTAACAAGGAAAAGATAGACAGCTTTTAATTCAAAATACACCACATTTTTTATTGTTCAATTATTGGTTGGAAGTAGAAATGGGATATAATATATGGATTTAAATTACAAGGTTAAAGTTAAAACCAATAAGATTAAAATAATAAGTATATGGAAAGGTTTGTGTTTATTGCCCAAATATCCATATTCATTTTAATTGTGCTGTAATTTCTATGGATAACTGTATTATTGTTTTCAAAAAAGTCTCACATTAATGGTGGGGAATCATAATTAAGTCCAACTAAACTTGAAATACATTTACAAAGATAATAATCTCCAAAATTATAATCTTGATGAAACAGTCTTCTTCTGCTGAATGAATATGGTAAATATGACAACCTAGATAATTAAATAATAGCAGAAACCATTCCATTACTATAATTTCCTTAGTTATGTAAATAAATACGTCTGTTTCCAAAGTTGCAATATGTTTAGCGATATTAAGTTTTTCGATTTATCATAATTAAACTTATGTATATTAAAAATTTGTAGTAATAAATAAAGAAAGATAGAAATACCGATATCTTTGGAGTATTCTACAAAAACTAGATCTGTTACAGAAATATTATAGCTTACTAGACAAAGAATACTAAGTTGAAGGTTTGGATTTAATTTGACTTCAAAACAGTTGTCTACAATTAACAGTAAATGATAAAAACAATGCTTTTGTAGAATTAAAAAATTAAGTATATTTAATTAAAATAAATATGTAGAAATGTTAATTAAAGCAATTAATACCACTAATTTGGAAGAAAATAGTTCAATTTTTGACAAATAAACAGAAAGTGATAGCAATATATAATATGAATAAGATTTTTCAGGCTTGTTTATTGCTAATTTCTATTTCTATAGAATATTTTATGCCTTGCTCAGAAAAATTGACCTCAAAAAGTAAACTCAAATTGACGATAAATTGAATGATGGTAAATTTCTCTTATTGGTATACAGGTGAAATTAATCGAATTAAAAATGGAGGTAAATTAATTGAAATCGAAAAAACAAAATTCAAAATTAAGATAAAATTGACAAATAAGTTTCAGTTGAATGATGATATAAAATTAACAAATAAGTTTCAGTTGAATGATGATCGATTAAATTGATACAATGATAAAACAATAAAGCAACCATTCAAATGATAAGTGAACATTAAAAATTAAACTAATCACAAACATTAGCAGAAACACAATTAACATAAGTTTTAATATCTTCATCTGTTTAATATCTTCATTTGTTTAATGTCTAATACAAATAAATCCATCTTTTTCTTAAATCTTCTCTGCCATTACTTATATCTATTTAAATACTTTTATTATGACCTTTAACATAATATAAAGATAATTTTACAAATATTTTCGCCAAAAACGCGAACATATGGATGCTTATTTTTATTGTTTACCACAATAGCAGAAATTTTATAGACTCCACTTGTAGGAAAATCTATATTATAAAATATACATATGTTACAAAATAAACATTTACTTACTGGAAAGTTTCAGAAAGATTATATAATGGTAAGAAAGTGATTTAGGAACCAGGTTTTAAATTGTAAGATTTTTCCAGGAGCAGAGGTGGACTCTGACCACAATCTATTGGTTATGAACTGTACATTAAAAGTGAAGAAACTGCAAAAAAGATGGGATTTTAAGGAGGTGGGACCTGGATAAACTGACTAAACCAGAAGTTGCAGAGAGTTTAAGAAAGAGCATTAGAGGACGATTGACAATAATTGGGGAAATAAATATAGTAGAAGAGGAATGGGTAGCTTTGAGAGATGCAATAGTGAAAGCAGCAGAGAATCAAGTAGGTAATAAGACGAGGGTTATTGGAAATCCTTGGGTAACAGAAGAATATTGAATGTAATTGATGAAAGGTGAAAAAACAAAAATGCAGTAAACGAAGCAAGCAAAAAGGAATACAAACGTATAAAAAATGAGATCGAAAGGTCTTCCTGTCAAAATGGCGAAGCAGGGATGGCTAGAGGATAAATGTAAGGATGTAGAGGTGTATATCACTAGGGATAAAATAGACACTGCCTACAGGAAATTAGAGAGACCTTTGGAGAAAAGATAACCACTTGCATGGATATCAAGAGCTCAGATGGAAACCCAGTTCTAAGCAAAGAAGGGAAAGCAGAAAGGTGGAAGGAGTATATAGAGGGTCTATACAAGGGCAATGTTCTTGAGGACAATATTATGAAAATAGAAGTGGATGTAGATGAAGATGAAATAGGAGATATGATACTGGATGAAGAGTTTGACAAAGCACTGTAATACGTAAGTCGAAACAAGGCCCCAGGAGTAGACAACATTCAATAAGACCTGCTGATAGCATTGAGAGAGCCAGCCCTGACGAAACCCTACCATCTGGTGAGCAAGATGTATGAGACAGGCGAAATACCATCAGACTCCAAGAGGAATATAATAATTACAATCCCAAACAAATCAGGGGTTGACAGATGTGAAAATTACCGAATTATCAGTTTAATAAGCCACGATTGCAAAAATACTAACCTGAATTCTTTACAGACGAATAGAAAAACTGGTAGAAGCTGACCTCATGGAAGATCAGTTTGGATTCTGTAGAAATGCTGGAACATGTGAGGCAATACTGACCCTACAACTTATCTTATAAAATATATTAAGGAAAGGCAAACCTACGTTTCTAGCAGTTTTAGGTTTAGAGAAAGCTTTTGACAATGTTGACTGGAATACTCTCTTTCAAATTATGAAGGTGGCAGGGGTAAAATACAGGGAGCGAAAGGCTATTTACAATTTGTACAGAAACCAGATGGCAGTTATAAGAGTCAAGGGGCATGAAAGGGAAGCAGTGGTTGGGAAGGCAGTGAGACAAGGTTGTAGCCTATCCCCAATGTTATTCTATCTGTATATTGATCAAGCAGTAAAGGAAACAAAAGAAAAATTCGGAATAGGTATTAAAATCCTTGGAGAAGAAATTAAAACTTTGAGTTTCGCCAGTGACAGTATAATTCTGTCAGAGACAGCAAAGGACCTGGAAGAGCAGTTGAACAGAATGGACAGTGTGTTGAAAGGAGTATGTAAGATGAACATCAACAAAAGCAAAACGAGGATAATGGAAATTAGATTAGGAAATGAGACGCTTAAAGTAGTAAATGAGTCTTGCTGTTTGGGGAGGAAAGTAACAGTTGATGGTTGAAGTAGAGAAGATATAAAATGTAGACTCGCAATGACAGGGAAAGCGTTTCTGAAGAACAGACATTTGTTAACATCGAGTATAGATTTAAGTGTCAGACAGTCGTTTCTGAAAGTATTTGTATGGAGTGTAGCCATGTATGGATGTGAAACGTGGATGATAAATAGTTTAGATAAGAAGAGAATAGAAGCTTTGGAAACGTGGTTCTACAGAAGAAAACTAAAGGTTAGAGGGGTAGATCACATAACTAATGAGGAGGTATTCAACAGAATTGGGGAGAAGAGACATTTGTGGCACAACTTGACTAGAAGTAGGGATCACTTGGTAGGACATTTCTGAGGCATCAAGGGATCACCAATTTAGTATTGGAGGGCAGTGTGGACGAAAAAATCGTGGAGGGAGACCAAGAGATGAATACACTAAATCGATTCAGAAGGATGTAGGTTGCATTAGGTACTGGGAGATGAAGATGCTTGAACAGAATGGAGTAGCTTAGAGAGTTGCATCAAACCAGTCTCTGAACTGAAGACCACAACAAAAACATTTATTTAATGAAATTAAGTGAATTCGACTTAAAAAAGTGGACTATATTACATCAATTCAGAAGGTTCTAGATAACTCGGCTCTGTCCTGGTGTTGGTTTGAAGTTAAAGATTTCAGCTGAAACTAAATCTAGAACTGAGATAACCTAGTATGTTTTAATGCAAATGGACTTCAGTGAGTCTTTCAGTATTCAATATGAATGTACATAAAAAAATTAATGAGATAAGTTTTAAGAATCCGAAAACATTATCACAATTGATTTAAAAAATCCGCACAATTTTCTGATATATGGCACGAAAATATATGTATTTGTTACACTCAGCTTAATTGAGTGGCCCAGAGATGAGGCTGGTCTCAACGTTTGCCTACGTTTTTCGTCATATGGTGCCAGCTCACACCTGAAAGAAATATAATAAAAGAAATATAATAAAACAATGCAGACAGGTGTTGCAGCGAAATTTAAGATTAAGATTAAGATTAAGAGATGAGGCTGGTCTCAACGTTTGCCTACGTTTTTCGTCATATGGTGCCAGCTCACACCTGAAAGAAATATAATAAAAGAAATATAATAAAACAATGCAGACAGGTGTTGCAGCGAAATTTAATATACTTAGTCACTCACACTGATTTATCATTTGGACAAGTGCGTTAGTTTATTTTTCTTCAGTATATTTTCTAAAAACTTAAAATGCAGTCTGAAGGGCTCTTACATAAGGACGGCCATTTATGACTGATGCTTTTTCGCTAAATTTGATCATTTTCGAACGTCGCTACATACATACCTGTCCCCGAACGTGGCTACGACCCACTGCTACCCCCAGACGGGCGGCACGTCTGGCTCTTAGCTTTGCTCTAACTCAACTCCCCTGTCATCAAAGATGCACCTTCGAAACGACTACCTAACTCAAAAGATTGTTTGACAAAAAGTATTACGAATATTCTAAAACTAAATACAAAAACACATATGATACATTGAAAAATGTGGAAAATTTCCAGGCAATAATAAATTAAAGTCCAATTTTCTGTATCTGCCACTGTTTTCTCATAAATAATATTGCTTTTACCGGATCTTTGATACCAAACATAAATAAACAAATAAAAGTAAATACTTTATTACTCATCTACGTTTTAAACCTTAGAATGTTGCCGCTAGTTTTGTCTCTTTAAATTTATTTATTACGAAAATCAGTTTCTCTCAGTCGAACCCCATATTCCGACTTCCCATTCAGAAACGTTACATATTCAGCTAAATCGGCTATGATTTCTCGATGCAGCTCTACTAGCAGCATCCGAAAACATTTTGTTCATTTTAATCAGCCAAAGCGTCGCTGATAAATTAACTTTCGAACTTTCATAAATTTACAGTTTTTAAGCCAACAATTACTTTAAATAAATACATATTTCTCCGGCGCGTCTGGATAATTTTAGCTTTACGTATTTCCACAGTCAACTCGCACCTCCGAGTCACTCTTAATTTTGTTTTTATCAATTCTGCTCTGGCATATAAATTCCTCCACGTGCGAAAACCCGGCCATACACACCCTTTCTCGGGTTTCTCCAAGACCGCATCAACACTAGCCGCTCGCCACTGCCCCTTAGTAACCACCAGCCACGTGCTCTACGGCGGGAAACTGCCGCTCTGAACTCGCGCCATAGCTTGTACGCTCACATCAGTACAAGCGACGTGAAAAGGTAGGGAAGCAGAACACAAATTCGGTAACTGGCTGATGGAGGTGCTGCCATAAAAAATCAAATAAAGGTAACAACTAATTTCTTTCCAGCCTAGGAAACAATCATGTAGGAAATAAATATTGGAGCACGGAAAGGATGATTACAAGAACACGCGGGTCTGAACAATGGCACAAGCCCGTCCCAGAGAGAAATGCTCACTAGTTTCAATCATTGAGACACAAATCCAACATGTAAGAGACCACAACACCGTCTTAGCAATGACCATGGGTAAACAGTCATGTAATGTACAGTGCACTCAGGAGTGACTTGAGCCCAGAACGTAATTGTCCTAGCAATAACTCGTCCCAAATTAGGAAAGTGGCGCAGGTGACCCGCGCCTTGCTGTCCAGGTGTATTTCCGTCCTCCAACTGTCTCTTCGGTGTCCTAAACGGAAAGTGACAGACTCTCCAGCCACCGCTAAGTACGTACTTACCGTCACGCCCCCGGTGTCTACAAGCAGACCGGGCAAATGTGCAAAACACGTTGTGACTGTGGACCCCTATAGAAGGAAAATTTTAAATGTGTGTACTACATCAGATCGGCGCCAGAATCAAATAGAGCCGCAACACGGCTCACCTGTCAACTTAATTGTTGTCACCTTGGAAAACTGCAGTGCCCGTAGCACAGTCATCTTATAACAGTACAATAATTTAGTGTGGCTCACTGGCTTGATGGAAGTCTTTCAATTGGACGCACCTTCGGTGACTTGCTTGTCGCTAGCCTACGCCAGTTAACGAACAGGGTATGGAGTCCTACATTTTAGCGTGAATTCCGAGCCACTTGTGGTTTCTGGCTCCTCACATCGTAGAGAGGTAACGGTTAGGTTAAAAAGTAGACTGACAAATCCAAAGACGAAGTTGGCCTCTGCCTGAACACGCTGAGCTACTACGCTGGCACTGATAGACCACCAATACTGACATATTCATCATGAAAATGTAGAATAAAGAGCAGCACTTACCTTCTGATGGTTGCTACAGTCCTTGCGAAACGTTGGCTTCCTTTTTCACCTGCCTACAATCTTCTGCATCTACATCTACATCTACATGGATACTCTGCAAATTACACTTAAGTGCAGAGGTTTCATCGAACCACCTTCACGATAATTTTCTGTTATTCCATCTACGAACAGCGTGCTTGAAATAACGAACACCTACTTCCTTCCGTGCAAGCACTGTTTTCCCGTAGTTTATGATGATGATCGTTTCTCCCTCTACTTCAACAAAATATTTTCGCATTCGGAGGATAAAGTTTTGATTTGACTGTTCATAGCTTTCTTTCCCCAAATCCTGCTGCCATTGATTTGAGATCCTCCTCTACATCGTGAGGCTATCTTTTCCTCCGTATTAATTTCTTGCAGTTTACCAAATCTCTTAAGTGTCACACACTTCTATCACGATATCCATTTTCCTTATCGTTAATCTTTTACTTCACCGTGTCATCGCCCTTTAACCCATACTCTTCTGAGACTTATGTGTTTTATCCTCAGCAGTTCCATTTTATGAGGTGTGGTTGTTAGCCCAACGGCCACGCCCAGACCCTTATAGTTCACTTTTCTAGGGACGTTGGCTCCTTTCCCCTTAGAACCCTCCGCGTCCCCCCACACCCTGTCCTACGTGAGGCTCGATTCGATTGGCTCATCTGTCGAGGCCTGTCACGCTTGGATGACTCTAGGAGCAGCTATGTTACCGCCAGAATAGCCCTCGATATCGACAGAGCACGCAAACCCTCCCACCTGGTACTGGAGGTGCCTTCGGTAAGTCTGTGTCTCAGGGGAAAGAAACAACAACTCTTGATTACCGATTATGTTGTTCATGGTAACCTTAACCGCTGGGATCAAGTAATTTCTCGGAAGGCATCACAGAATCGTCTTCGAGACGAACTAATCCCTTCAGACATTGCGGGTGAAGTACATCATTGGACCATCGGTGTACTCGACGCGTTGCATTGTTTTAAAAAAGGCGAAACCGGGCATCGTCGGACCATACTACACGTCTCCAGTCAGAGCGTGTTGTCTGACCCTTTGAAGACGCAAAACTTTCTGATTTATTTGATGCTAATAGCAATGGTCCTTTAGGAGGTGTCCCACTCCAATCGTCCATCACTTGCTGTTCCCTTCTCAATATTCGCTCATAAACTGGTTGAGACGGGCCCGCGTTCGCTGACAGCAACAATTTCTGTCGGGTGAGAAATCGATTGTCATGGACAAGGCGTGACACTCCTGCCTGCCGGTTGGGGTATTTTTACGACCATTGCCTTACATCGCGTTACATGGATGCAAGTAATACAGCATCCGATTCAGACCCGTTTGTCAGTCAGTGGTGCTATCCCAAAACTTCGTATTTTTCTGCCAAGGTGTAGTCATGGGTACGTCCAATCAGGATAGTCCTTCAGTCATGTTTCCACGTCAATCTATCTAACAGCGTAGACTCCATACAACCGACTGGCACTTGAGACCAACACACTACATTTATTTACGTTATGCGATCGCTAATGCTACACCATCCACAGCGTTCCAAAGGCGCCTTTGTGCTCTCCTGAGCCGGCCGTGGTGGCCGAGCGCTTCTAGGCGCTTCAGTCCGGAACCGCCCCACTGCTACGGTCGCAGGTTCGAATCCTGCCTAGGGAATGGATGTGTGTGATGTCCTTAGGCTAGTTAGGTTTAAGTAGTTCTAAGTTCCAGGGGACTGATGATCTGAGTCCCATAGAGCTCAAATCCATTTGAACCATTTTTTTGCTCTCCTGAGGGTCTCACTCTCTTCTTTTTGCGATCTTTATTTGGAATATGTTTTAAGCAAATTCTTTCTTATAAGTGAATTACTGAAAATTCCTAAAATTAATAACACAAGTCATACACGCAGAGATCCGACAAGCTGACCCGAAGCATACAGTGCACGAGAGCATCAACACGTCGGACGGCTGCTGGGATGAGTTCCGTTTTGACGAGCCGGAAGAGCGGGTAAGTAGCGTTCCGTGTGTGATAATTACAGAGCGAACGGTTCACAACACATTTTGCTTCTGCCTGGGATCATATCCTCGGTTCGTCCATTAGGCTACGTGCAGCCGCATGTTAAAACGATGACACGGCAAAATGTTTTCAGAACTAAGTCTATCTTAATACCAGTAACAGGTACTGTTGCTACTTTATTATAAATATTATTAGCGAATTATCCCAGTAAATGGGGGACATTAAGCAATAACTCAGTCACTTTTCCTTAGGTTCTTCTTCTTGTTCCCGAAGGCTTTCATTCTTTCCGAAAAGGCTTGTTTATGTCCTTCCGATCACTTCGATCTCTATTGTTTTTGTTTTGTTGCATTGATGTAACTCCCCTTTTGTCTACTTTATATGTGAAGGTAGTCTTATATTTGCAGATTATTTTGTATTCCGGAAAACCGCAGCTGTGGTGAAAGGCATGAAGTTAGGAAGAATTGTGCTCACAGCTGGTAAAATTGTTCTTTATTAAAACACGACCGGTTTCGTGGCTTTAAGTCCATCATCAGGTGACCAGTGTTAAAAGATCATAGGCATATCCATCGCTCTTAGTCAAAAGTTCCTATTCAGAGAAAGGTAAAGAAAAAGTGCCCCATTCTTTAAAATTTGCCTGTATCAGAACGACAACAGGGCAGCTCAGTGCAGGGCAAGGCAAAAGCGACCCACGCGAACGACAAAGACAGAATCTCTCTGTCATTTGTGCGGGCCGCTTTTGCCTTGCCCTTCTCTGGATTAACGTTCATAGCTAATAATTCACCTTTCTTGGTTCACGCATATGTATGTCTTCTTAAAGGAACACGCTTATAGACGTAAGTGTAGGCACATTGGAACAGCAATATCTTATTTTATTTTAATTTTTTTTATTTCATATTAACATTCACCCGATACTTACACGAAGTAGATTTCAATAAAATATCTTCATTTACAATTGGTACTAAAAGTATGATTATATGAACATTACAACTCTTTCTTTTCTAAATGTTGGTGTTACTCAGATCTTACAAACTGTTTAAAAGCTTAGACTCTCCAGTACCTTTTTCCTTTAGGCGGTATTGCTTCTTTAATCGGTTCCCACAGGCTATCATTACCCTTTGTTATCCATCCCGCTAAACATGTATTTTACATTTTTGTACCATGGAATGATATAATAAACGATTTATAATAAATATCTACAAAGATAGTAGTGTTTGTAAACGAAAGGACGTATAACATTAGCCTCTACAAAGTTAAAAAGAGAAGGTCAGTATATTACCAATTTCTGTCAGTTACCATCCTCTTGAACGTAAAAGAGGGAAACACGTACTGTGATAGACTCAGCGTGAAACGTGTAGGATGTAAGAATGCAATGCGATGTAAACCAAAGGATACTCCCTTACAACAGTCTATGAGTATACTGAGAAAGAACCTGTGGAATATTCAAGTTTATGAACGCAGAAGAATTTGGCAAGACTGTGACAACATGCGGGAATCAGTACTGAAAGGACCAATGCAGCAATAGGTGTTCGTACCCAGACTGTACAGTAGCAGCATCATAAACGTATTATGACGTAGTTGTGACGCAAGCAATAAGACTACTTCATAGAAATTCTAATTTTGTTAGCAGTGCTTCTTGTGTTGGTCAACGCGATCCATGAAGCGTAAATATTACATTCTGTGTACAGAGCTAGCGTTGTGCAGCATATAAATCATGGATTACAAAACTCGACCCTCCCTACAAACTGCAGTGGTAGCAAACACGCCGCCAGCAAACTCCAGAAAAATATAGAAGCCTCACGTTGCGAGAGGAATTAGGGTACATTTCCTAGCAATCCTATGGACGAATGAAACCCTCTAATAGTCAAGAGAAGGCTACATTGTCGTACATTATTTCTGTACAGGTGGACTGAAAACAAAAATGCTAAATTTGTTAGATTATGTGGAATTTTATGTTACGTTATCTGACAGTTGGTGAATTCGACTCTCGTAAAGTTTTTTTTCCAGTAAGGATACACTACTCGAAAGCATCCCCATCAGGTTAATCATCATTATCTGAGTTGCAATCGCCATAATCCGTAAAGATATTTGAAACACTTACGCTACTTGTGTTTGCGACGTTGAGTTTTCCTTTTTCCTGGATATCTAAGCAAAATGTTAGAAATCTGGTTTGCATTAAAGCGCTAGATACCAGGTTTGTAAGATCTGCCAGCCGGGGTGACCGAGCGGTTCTAGGCGCTTCAGTCCGGAACCGCGCGACTGCTGCGGTCGCAGGTTCGAATCCTGCCTCGGGCATGGATGTGTGTGATGTCCTTAGGTTAGTTAGGTTTAAGTAGGGGACTGATGACCTCAGATGTTAAGTCGCATAGCACTCAGAACCATTTGAATTTTTTGTAAGATCTATAAGCTCCATAAGAAAGTAGTATAAGCTTTATAATCAGAAGTAAAATTTTTCATTAACACAATATTTTTGTTCTGCTCTCTCGACGTTATTGTGGAACTCTCTATCTAAGAATCTTTAAATCTGTCCTTTATTTATTTGGTCCATTACATACGTTGGCAGCCGCAAATAAATATGAAGTCTAGCATGAAGCAAAGGTATTTCTATTCCTCGTCGATTTTAAAAGTTATGTACGGGAAAAGCAGTAGGTAATGCATGAGAATTTCGAGGGCAAAGTCTATCAGCTACTATTAAACGTATTAATTCCTGCTGACTTCACTGTTAGTGAATTATAATGATTGTAAGATTTATAATTTTTGCACACGCGACTTAGGTTTGGGTTTATTAGCCCATTGTCTAGCGTTACTGTCAAAGATGCTGACATGCATACTACTACAAGTACAAACAAAGCTGACAGTTTTCCATGTTCAAAGAAACTGACTTCTGTTACTACGTATTCAAACTACACGTTCATGATGATACGGTAGAAAAATACGTTATTGGTTATTTTATTTATAATAGGCCACAACGTACATATGGACTGGACAGTCAGACAGTTTTTCCCATATGCTGGCAATATCAACCAAAATTTGATTGTTCTTTGAGTAATTCTACAGGATAGTTATTTTTGTGCCTTTTTAGTTCCAATGTATCGAGCAAATACAGTTTCACTCTGTTGTACCCAGAGTGCAATGTTTCTATACCTATTACTTTACTATATACGGCTTACTTACTATGTTACGTAGGTTCAGTTTGTTTTCCGCAGCTTCCAACATTTCTTGTGTTCTTTAAGCCCTGTGTGCGCTAACCTACTTGGTTTCCTATGTAGTATGAGCAACATTGCAACCGTTCATGTAGAATTCGCTATTGTTCATTGGGGACTGATTATTTTCGTGATGAAAATAATTTTTCTCTGGCGTCGCCGTGGTATAATAGACTACGGAAAATTTCTTTTTCATTGCCGCTTTTGGTAAATAGTCTACCAACAAGTGTAAATCATTTGCCGCGGCAGTGTTGGTGGATGCGCTAGTATCTAGCTTACTGCTTGAAGTTCATCACGTTAACGAATGTGTGACTAGGTTCCATATTTTGTATATCAGCAGCGACACACACAGTGTTTGCAGAAACAGTGCGCTGTAGAGTATTGAACGATCCTGAAGCCCATCATTCTTTCTGAAACAGAGGTTTAACGAAACTACTCGCCTAATCACTCACAATAACCTGGAACGCTCTTAATTTGATCGCTATTCGAAGTAAGAGAGAACATCGGTTGATAACAACGAAAGTAACAATATTGCATAGTTTTTGAAGTAAATGTTCTGTTTGACAGGAACAATCTACAATTACTGACTGATCCTTAAGCAGATCACGTATATGTAATTTAGTACTTGCATTTTAAATTATACATCTGACGTTATTCCCAAACAAGAGTAAGTTTTCTTGAGACTTCAGCCTGACGTATTCGTGTCTCCATATACACTATTTGATCAATATTATCCGGATACACGTGAATAATGCGAAACTGATCGCTAGATTCAAGGAAGTCGGAACGGTCCATATGAAAGTAGAAGAAGCAATTACAGCCGAATGGATCGGTCACGAGAGCTCAGTGACTTCGAAAGTGAGTAAATCAATGGAGATCACCTGAGTAAAAAAAATCCATCACAGAACTTTTAGTCCTTCTAAACTTGCACCACTCTTGGTGATGTGATTGTGAAATGGAAACGCGAAGGAACAACCGCAGCTAAACCGAGACCACATAGATCTCCAATGTACTCACTGATTGAGACTTGTGGAAGGTGGTTATAAAATATCGCATGAAATCAGCTCAAAGGAAGAACCTGTGGGTTCCAAAGTGCTACCAGGTGTCCAGCTAGCTTAATTCGCTTAAAACGAGCAGCTCCTAATAAGCCAAACGTTTCAACACTCACTTCTAAGTAATGCTTTAAGAAGCGTAAAGAGCGACGCCAGTGACCAGAGGATGACAGATGGAAGGGTTTTGCATTGGCGAACGCATGGAGAACGTTATTTTCCGTCATGCGTACTGCGAATTGTGATGTCCAGAGAATGAGGAGTTAGAGTATGCTGGAACTTTTGGTGCTTAGGGTGCGGTCCCCTCACTGCTAAATGCGAAAGGGTAGGTACACGTTTTAAAGCATTGTGTACTGCGTACAACAGAGGAGTAATTCAGTGGTGTATCAGGTCTATCAGTGCACCCTGTCTTGCAGCAACTTTAACGCAATGATTCGTGGACAGTAACAATCCTGAAGTAGATTGTCCTCCCCTGAAGTCCAACTTGAACCCAATCAGACACCTCTGGGATTAGTTAGAATATCCACTTCGCTTCAGAACACCAGTATCTTATCTCGATTCGGTTCTTGGGGAAGAATTGGCTGCCATCTGTCCGCATGTCTGTCACCTCACTGGAAACATCCCCAGCAGAGTTCAAGCTGTCGTAAAGACAAAGGGTCGACACAAACCAAATTACTGTCCATTAGTTGGTGTCCGGCTACTTTGGTTCAGATAGGATGCGTGTCTCGTCATTCAGAAATGTGTAAAACAATAGAAAGCGAATACAGAATCACAAATGCCTCTACCATATTCGCCTACGATTATTGTATCACTAAGGTCTTCCTTTCTATGACTGCATTTCCTGTAAATGGACAACAGCAGCAGTGGCGTTCACAATGCAGAGAAATATCATCAGGCAGAGTCCTATGAAACAATATTAACAGTGAACTACAAAGTAGACCCAGGCACAGTCACGTAACAGTAATAGCTCCTTTCTCGCAAAACAGCCTGCTTCGGTGTACCACACAGGCTGTGACGTAACGTGTCAGGAAACACGAAATAGTCCCTCCAATTTAGTGTATAGCATCACCTTTGTTCCGAATTTCAAACAGCTGAGACTGGTGATTCTTCATTAACATCTGTTTTTAAGTAGTCTGTGTAACAAATTTCTTAGAAATGGCTACAGTAAAGTGTCGATCACTACGAGAACATATTTATTAAAAACAAAATCTTGGAATCTTTCCGGAATATGAACTAAGTAGAAAAACGGCAGGCACACTCTTCACCAGGTCTGAAGACGATTGATTAGTTTAAGTGAATTTCAACAATGCCGTACGAGCACTGTAGAACTAATACGTTCCTGGCACCTCCATGTTGGGCCTGCCGGTGTGGCCGTGCGGTTATAGGCGCTTCAGTCTGGAACCGCGTGACCTACAGTCGCAGGTTCGAATCCTGCCTCGGGCATGGATGTGTGTGATGTCCTTAGGTTAGTTATGTTTAAGTAGTTATAAATTCTAGGGGACTGATGACCTCAGATGTTAAGTCCCATAGTGCTCCGAGCCATTTGAACCATTTTTTTGAACCTCCATGTTGTTTCTTTAAGCAAATGTTCGGTGTAGCTCTTGATATCATGACAGAAGTCTTTCGCATATAAACAGGTAGATACTATTTTGAGTGAAGATGAGCGGTATATAATTTCACTCCATACTGGAAACTCTTCAGAAGGACCGTTCCTGGCAAAGCTCGAGCTCGATACACACTTCTGTCATCCTTATGTAAGTGCAGACATAAAAGTGGTCAATCATACTGCAGTGCAGACTTTAAGATGCGAAGATGAAAGGATATATACATTACAGAAATCCGATACAGTGAACGTTCAGTTATGTCCAATTTGGGCGAACCATTCATGTATTGATGATTTTATCCGTATATACCATCCAAACTAACGTGTAATTTACACTCGTTATTTACAAACACAGCTCTTAATAATTAATTATTGTTATAGAAAATTGTAGTCAGTCACACTAATTAAAAATTGTCTAGAGTTTCGCAGTCTGTTAAAGTTGTAACTGTCCTGTGATATTGCGAGATTCTCCTCTAAGTTAACTGTTGTCTTTTAACTACTGAACTTAAATCAATTTCATTACGTGCAACTATAATCATTACAGCCGTTTATCTCGCAAGTCCTTGGGAAAACAAATCAATCATTTATGTCACGACATCAGTTAATCGTGCTGTGGAAATGCTTACCCAAAAATACTGAAAAATCATGTAATTATCGTACCATAATGAAATGTGCGAAACATTTGTTGGTGATTATTCAGTCAAACAGGGAATAGATTAATTCTGTGGCCTGTTGCTGACCGTAAGATTCCATAAACTAGTGCCTACGAAATATCACAACAAAAAATTGTTAATAAGTTACTATACTGTGTTAAAGGACACTCCATTGACAATATATGCAGATGTATTCTGAACCTCCTTTTTCAGTACTGACATTCCAACTGAGTACAACAGAAATAAAGTACATCACAAGAGACACAAAATAATATTAAAAGTATGTTATTTTTTTAATTTTAATCCCATTTTCAGCTGTCACAATAACAGAATACAATATTTTGTGACTATAAAGAAAGTCTTATTTAGATGACACGCGATTAGCATTGTTTTAAATGATCTTCGGTGGTCACAGTAACAAAGTGATTTTCTGTACAGAGAACGTGTGATATATTTACGACAACGTATTTATGGACTGCGTTACTCCATTATCAAGTGCTAAAAACAAGGAGACACAAAATCAATACATCGCAGTACTACACGCATTTACAACGATGTAAATATCTACAGTGTCCTGTTACATGACAAAGTATCTGTGCCCTTAGGCACCGTCAGACTGATATATTAATTTGCTTTTCTTTCCTTTATTGCAATTGATAGTGGGATGTAATTCCGTAAAATTTATGTAAATATATAATACATTCGACAACTGGTACGTAACATTCGTAGTACTGATACATTACGATGACTTCACAACAACAGATAATGTGCTTTTGTCTTTCAAATATGTTTGCCAAGATCTTAAACATTTCTCATGTTCTAATTGTAACAATTAAACAGTATTCAGTTACTATTTTTACTCACGATTTTCTACTTCCCACCTCATACCTAACGTTCTTCGGCACATAGGTGATCAATGTTAGTACTTTGGGTGTCACTTGCAAGAAAAACATCTTTCACGTTCCATAGATCCACTTACATCTCGTTTATTTTTCGTGTGTGTAGGAGGAAGTTTCGTCGTAACGTTTGCTCCGTTAGATAGTTTTCTATGGTGCGGTGGGTGATAATGACTGGATGTGTTGCCTGTTGTATGTAATGCCGCTTTTGTGGTCGTTAGGGAGGTTTTTGTTTATTGTTTACATAACTTTAGGTTGACAAAATTTGTTTAGTGTGTGTTTCTTTCCAGTGATTGCCTTTTGAATTTAGATGCTTTATTGTAATTTGTTAATTTTTTTATTTACAAGTATGCAACATGCAACATTATAATATTTGTGATACTAAATGTTTAGGTTTGCTTTTATACACCATACATAAGAAATAAGTTTAGTTATAACGAATTAAAATAGTATGGATGAAAAATATACACTTACATTACGACTAGCAAACGTCTTTATGATACACAGAAGATTTTCAGGGAGAACAACATTCTTTGAACTTCAAGTAATATTGTTATTGACATACTGAGAAAGATCTGCGGCTCATTTACTTTGAATGAAGGGAGAACCTAACTTCATTCGCGAAAAAGACATACCTAGCTTTTTTTATGCCAAGTTAACACACTAATATAAAATATTCGCGCCACACAGCGCGTGTCATACCTATGTTACTAGATTAAGAAAACCGATTGCGTCTGATTGCAAATGCCTTTACGCATTGTGAGCCACAGTGAGAAAAAAGTGTTAAACTAAAAGACACGGTATAATCCCTAGTTTTGTGGCTGAAGATCACTTTCAAAAATTTGGTATCTTATTGCCTCAGAAAAGACAGTAGTTTTTTATGAATATATATGCAAACACTAATAGAATAAACCATTTCATGTACAACATGGTTTTGACAAATCAAATTATTAACCATGTTACGTAAGTGGAAACACTTAATCATAGGTTTCACAAATTGTGTGGTGAAGGCATAAAATGTAAGATAATATACAAACGTGGTGTTGCTACGTGACATCATCACTGTGGACTTCATTCGCTCGCCGTGTTGAGAACTCTCTGTGAGTCAAACTGAACATGTACTTTTGTCTCAAAACGCTACTGTCTGCTATTTAATTTGTGCAAAGGAGATGACAACATGGTTTGAGTTGTCGAGAACTTTTTTTTTCAGTATCACTCATATTGCCTTCAACAGCTTATCATCCCTTTCCTAACGCTTCTTGAGTCTCTATTCTTCAACAACAGTTATTTTTAGTGTAAAGTTACGACTCACACGACCCATCACTTCCTGCGTTGGATACATCTCTCGAACATAATTTGGGTTAGTATCTCCAAACATAGTTTTTCTTATATTGGTAAAATCACTTCACGTAGTGTACTTCAACTTTCCAGCCATCTGCGTCTTTTTTAACATTAGATGTAAAGCAAGCAGCTGGAGTGTCTTTCAAACGAGAGTTAACAGTACATAATATTGTCATGTGTAACTTATATAAATATCACTGTAGTCACATAAATACAAACCCGTTAGTACGAAAAAACATGTATACGTAGTGTAACACTTTTAGGATGCAGGTAAGTCATAAGCCCTCATTCGATTGATTCATGAGAATTACTTTTCTAAGTGGGAAGAAGTGTTTGCTCTATCTTGTGATAACTGCGAAGTATGCTCGACGCAACGCTTATCCATTTTGTGGAACTTAAAGGAATCTGATACTAATATGAAAATGATGCCCCATGGTCAATCAACAATAAACCCAGTTTATTCTACTTCCTTGAGAGTCGATTCGTCTATGAGAGGTGGTGAGACATATTCCCTGTATCTTTGTTGGGTAATGATGGTGGAGCACTTTGAACGATACGAAGCTGAATAAGAGAAGTCAGGGTATCCATGGTGCGCCGCGTCTGAGTGTTCCGAGGCCTTTTTGTTAGTGAAATGGGAAACAGGCAGTACCATACGATGAACTCTTGGCGCCACTTGAGCCAATAAGTGTACATCTTGTCTTTGTGTGAGGTATTACGTAACTTCGTCTCTGAAAGATTACAAAAAGAGCCAGTAATTACATGTTCTACCAGTCGCTAAAATTTGATCACTGGTTATTGTTGGCAAACGTTTCTGATTTTGCTCTGCCGAGACAGCGACTGACTACGATAGAACATTTCTACATTGAAGAGGTAGAACAACATGAGGCATAACGAATAAGTGCTTCTTCAAATTTAGCATATGACGTCGATGATGCCGTGTAGGTGGGACACCTTGAGATCGTAAACCTTAGTGGCTGACTAGGGAACCTGTAAACGGTCCCGCCCTCTGAGAAATCTGACGGGTTTCCAGTGATGAAGTAATCAAGCACACTTCAAAAACAGCACTCTGGTTTCCAGGTTATATATTAATGATATCAGCGTATACAGAGATAAAGAGGATTACATAAATAATCCAGATAAGCTACCAGGTCTTAGTATCCGCTGACGAGGAAGCCTGAGAATGGGTAGTATTATGTCTGAGGACGCTGGAATTCCACCGTGGTAGTCAGTACAGATACTTTCCTCTACAAATCAGAAGAAATTAAACCACAAGTTTCAAAAACTAGAGAAGTACTGACGAAGGAAGACAGAGCTTAACGTTCAGTCGATGATGAGCTCACGGGAGACAGAACAGGAGGCTGGTATGCGCAACGATGCGAAAAAAAGTCTTGATATTTTGAAAGATACACTCATTTTCTGATTCGTGGCTCACACGGAAAAACCAAAACTAAATCCCATAAATGTCTTTCTAAGTGTGCTGTCACTTCACGTCGTAAAGCTCTGAACATGATAAACGCCGGTGTCCTTTCGTATTTTAACACTTTAATTGTTTTATGGGATGTCACGGCAGCAAACCCGGAATAATTTAAATGAGACTGATACAGACCTTGGAAACCTATGTATTAGTACCTAAGTGGATATCCCGAAGGAAACCACTACACCGTTTCTCTTGGTGAGGTCGTCAGAGCCAAAAGCAGAAGCCCCTACCGGACAGGGTTCCTTTACAAACGGACCATCCCAGCTGGCATTCACTTTAAACAGTGCCAGGAAATCACAGAAATCGCAAATCTCGATGTTGATTCCAGTTCCTTATAAAACTGTGCCACCTTCCACTGTTTCGCTTGCACTTGATTAGTGTCACTTGCTAACGAACGTTTGACTGAGTACTCGTAAACGTGGCAAAATGCCTTCAGTTATAAAATTTACATAAAAGCGATACCACAGCATATACATTTAGGAGTAAGCCCTAATTTTATGATCACCAGATAACTTGGCCGAAAGCAGTAAATAAGTTAATAAATAAATTGGCGGAACGGAAAGTAGTGTCTGTGTTGAATCTATTTTACAAAAAATTATGCAATCTAGCCGCATAATAACACGTTCATTTCGTATGTCGTTAAAGGTATTGATAAGAACGAAAACAGACATCGTTCCTAGAATATTATATAACTTCTTCAAAAATATTTGAACATGTGTGGGTCACGTATGTTTACTGTATGAGGATGTATAGAAATGAATTAACTGTTTTATTCAGTAAATATCAATTGTAAAATGGTGCAAAAGTAAGAAATCACAAATTCTGTCCTTGTTCGTCTGCATTAAATTTTAGAATGAACTGATTTTCTTTTTAATTGCAGATGTCTGGCAATTTATTTTTTTGGGATAATGTGTGACAAAAGTCTAAAAAGTAAGAGATGTAAACAAGTTGTGATAAGTTTATAATAGGTTTGAATAATAACAATCGTTAACATAGTTACTTAATATTAAAGAAAATACATTTTTATTGATTTCTACTTTTATATTTTCTGAGTCACATAAAGACGTCGTTTACGAGCGACAGGAAGTATGTATGATGCTGCAAAAAGTACCACAAGATGAAAGTCGTTCAGAGATATTGTCATTTGTAGTAGCATAATTGTCCAAAAGCGACGAGTGCAGCTTTGAGGCAACTTCAGACAGAGGAAATCCATTTTCAAAAATTTTCTCGAGAGAGGAAACGAGGCAAGCAGACTCACAGTACCTGGTGAGATATTTTTTGGCGAAATGAATATTTCATATCGCCTAATCCACCGCTTTGAATAATTCCACGTGTGCTAATCATAGCTTCCAGTATTAGACTTCCGTTCAAATAATAAACAGACTATATGAGGAAAAACACAAGAAATGAGAAAGCAACATACTACACCGCAGGAATCGACATTTGGATGAAAACCGCTGAATGTTTTGGATTTTGAAAGAAATTTAATTTCTCAAGCAAACTAAAGACGCCATTTTGCTGTATCCATTTTACTCTTCACAAAATACTTGTAATTTTTTTATTTCTAAACATAATACAAATTTCTGAATGAATTTTACGTCTTCTGTATTTCGGTCAGGTTATCTAGCATTCCCTCTTTCGGATCTTCGAGCGGAGGATATTCAGGAGTATGACGTCATCAGGAAAGAAATAGGGCATTCTAGATGTTGGAGCGTATACTAAGAAAGAAAGAAAGGTGTCTGCCTAGCAGAATTTTGCACAAAGCGTAATTTAACCACCGCTAACACTTGGTTTCAGAATCATGAAAGAAGGCTGTACACGTTGAAGAGACCTGGAGGCAAAAAAGGTTTTACATCGATTATATAAACATGTGGGCTTCGTGCACAATTTATTGGTTATGATTTGCAGATTACAACTGAAGAATTTGCGAAAAGGTAGGAAATTGAGCTAATGGGACCAAGATAAATTGAAAGAGCCAGACGTTCTTGAGAGTTTCTGAGGGAGCATTAGGCAATGATTGACTTCAACCGGGGAAAGGTATACAGTACAAGACGAACGGGTATTTTCGAGAGATGTAGTGAAAGCAACAGAGGATCAAATACCTAGAAGGTAAGGCGTAATTTAAATCCTTGGATATCACAGTTCATAATTTAAGTCATGAAGGGAGAAAATATAACTAAGGTAGAAACTGAAGCAGGCGAAAAGAAATATAAATGTATAAAAATGTACCATAGCATATTTAGGAGTCTGTTACGTGTACCTTCTGGGTGCAACGCTTAGCGTTAGTCCTTTTCCATGTAGAGAAAAAAGTATCTTCGTGTGATAGAGATAAAAAATCTTAATTCTCTCATTAAACGCAGTACTGGAACTGTCGGGAAGAAATATTGTAGTGTTAATGGCTCTCGTCAAAGGTAAGTCTGATGTTCCGTAGTTAAACTGAGGGGTCGGAAGTGAGGGGTCGGAAATGCCAACGATCAACCGAGGGCCAGATGAGTTGTAATGGATGCGTGGCTGTTTCCAGGGAAATGATGGATGTAGTATAGCCTCCTTAGTATCGACCTTAGACGTACGGAATGAAAAGTGTTTGCTCTCGATCAATGTATTGTTCTCTTACAAAATAAGGGTAAAATACTAAATTTAAAGAATTGGAGTGATATGCCAAAACCTTAGAGCATATTCAAAGTGAATTGTAGTTGCCTTAGAAAATCACTGAAATATATGCAACACTTAGAAATATCAATACCGAACAACTATGTAAACAGTGTCACTGGAATGTTAAGATATAGGTTGTTATCAAATGCAGTCCCAGTGCTAAATGGATAAAAATGTATTACTGTACTGATTTGATGAAATGAACAGTAACTTATTCGATAATGTACGGTCTGTTAGCGTATTATAGTATGTTATAAACACATCATAGTTCAAAATAACTAAAACAAACAGATATCACCTTTATTTCTCAAGACATGCTTACTCTGCGATAAGCTGCTTTGTTTAACGAGATGCTGAAGATTACTGAAACATCAGAGACGAAAACAAGTGATGCCAAGTCCAAGGCATAAAGTATTTGCTAGTCAGGGAAAGCGAATTTGGTTTAGTTCCTGAACTGATAATAGTTTATGTAATAATGCTACTATGAGATACGAGGACTCAGATGGATGCCTTCGATGAGTTCGTGATTTCTTATGAGTTCAGCATTTGTGCTGTACTGAGGACCACACTTGCTACATGAGCCGAAGACCAGACCTATTCATTGGCACGACAGCGAATATGTTGTATCTGTTTACACGTTCCTTCCTTTTCTGATTACATGGGCGAAATTTTTGTGTTATTGCAAACATTTAAGCTCATCTTCGTTTCTTAATCTATCGTCCAGTTTACGTTCTTCATCTGCTCTGAAGAATTTCATTTTTGACTTCTGTGTTCGATTTACGTCTTCCAAACATCGGATCCGCAAAGTGGCAATGGAACAGCTAGCGTTTTGTAGAACTTCAGCTTGTTTTCTTTAGTTGTCTTTTACTTTAATGTCCCTTTTATAGTTCCACAGACACCCTGAAAGGTTTTCCCGTATTATTTACATCTATATTGCAACCAGAAAGATTGTCTCAGCTCAGGTAACTGCTTGATTATTTAGTTTACTTTCACTATTTTTGGTCGCTTATGTTATTTCCCTCGAAATGGCATTATTTCGTCTTTTCTATAGATAATATGAGATTATAATTTTTGACCAGTTTCGTTTAACCTAAAACTATTTTTTATAATTCTTCTTCTGAAGTGGCTAGTAAAGCCTGGTCATCAGCATACAACAATGTTCTTACATAATGAAACTAGTTCTATTCCATTGCTGGTTTTTGTGCCTGATTGCATTTGTCAGTCAGGTCAGTTATACATAAAATGAATGAAACTGGAGGAAGACTGTAACATTGTTTAGCACTGTAGATAGTTATGTCCCCGTACTTTTATTGCCAATTTAGTTTCTTTGTATTATCCTTTTATTTCCCACATCAAATGTGGTGGAAATCCGTTTTCTTGCAACACTGACGAGAATTTTTCCTGTTTAATCTGTCAGACGCATTGACGTAGTTAACAAAAGCTACGTGTATCTCGTTATTGAATAACCTTCTTTTATTTATTAGTATCTTCAAAGAGATTATACAGTCCTTTCTTTCTTAGTCGATATGTGAATACACTCTGGTCTTCAGCTGAAAAGGTTTCGGCTATTGATCTTAACCTTAAAGTTAAAATGTTTTATATATAATTTACAGCCCACTGTTGAAAGTGTTATTCCACTGTAATTATTACAGTTTCTTCGATCTCCTTTCTTAAAAATTGGGTACACAGCAGGCGTTGAACATATTTCCGGCACTGTCATTTTATCCCAGTATAAATTTAGGAAATGTAAATATCTTAGTTTATGGGAGAATTAAACCGTATTTTAATAATTCACTGTAAATGGCATCTCTGCTAGCTGCCTTTCTGTTTTTCATCGTTATCAAGACATGTTACAGTTTTGATGTTAGTACATTCAGCACTTTACCACCTTCATACATTACTGGATGTTGCATTAAGTTCTAGTCATACCAAAACTTATTGCAACTTTATTTTCCGATTTTTTTCATTGACTGTCTCAATGTTTAATATATCTTTTTCACGTCTGTTTAGATGTTTGATTGTTTTATGGGCATGACTCTCATTTACTAGATTACCTACTGCATACCTCCGTCTCATCTTGCGTAAAGTACATTTTTAGTTTCTATTTTACCAAACGCTCCTTTCGGTTACATTTTGCGTTTAATTCTAGTGTTTTTTGGTGCGTTAGATCTTCTTTTCCCCTCTCTTATTACTTTTCCTTAATAACTTCTCAATATATCTTTCAACTCTTGTCCCTAGTGCATCATGGCGTCTGGTCATCTGCGAGAGTCCCCCTAAATCTTTGAGGGAATAGCTGATATTGTAAACCTCGGCGATCGCGTTGATTGGATGGGATTGCGCACGCAGGCGGGCAGAGGGCGGCAGAGCGGTCCGCCGTGGCCGTAATGCGGCGCGGCGCGGCCGACGCGCAGCGGCGCTGCTGTCACGCGCGGCCGTAACTGGCTGAGTTGACGGCCGCGCGCCCGCTTTATGTGGCCATAAGTCCCGGGATCGCTTCCCGCGCTGGGCTTGGCGTGCCGTGCAGCACATCCCTCCTCTGGCGGCCCCCCGCGGCTCCTCATCGCCCGGCCCCGGGGATCCTAGCGGCCGTGGAACCACATCTGATAGCGCAGCTGCAGCAGCACGCAAACCACCTAGCTGGATACCGCTGCAGTGCGCGATATGCTGTTCTGATGACAGACCCGTCTCGTAACTATCCACAAGGTCAGTATTTCCATGAAATGAACATAATACGTGGGGCGTTCAACAAGTAATTTAACCCTTTTTCTGTCTCGGCCAGTTCCGTTTGAAAAAAATGCGGAGTTGGTTGTTGGACATAGTATAATATCCGCCCTTATAGTTTCAATACGATATTAAAGATGCGAAAGATGGCTTGTGCTACACGTAGACTTCAAAGTGGCGCGTGTAATGGAGGTGCGTTCCAAGCAAATACCTGTCACTGAGTTTCTTTTGGCGGAAAACCAGAGCATCAGGGATATCGATAGGCGCTTTCAGAATGCGACAAAGAACTGGCAGTGAACAAAAGCACGTTGAGTCGTTCGGCGAGGCACCTGAGATCATTGTAACAAGTCCGCGTAAACCTGTCCCATCCCCCACGTGCTGGCCAGCTGTACACAGTTGTGACTCCTGCTGTGCTGGAACCTCCGGACACTGTCATTCGCGGTAATCGACGGTTCGCAATCAAACACTTTGCTGCATAGCTGGACGCTTCTGTTGGTAGTGTTGATAAACTAGACTACCAGTTGGGTACTCAAAGGGGTACGCCTAACAGGAGACCATAATGAGCAACGAAGTACCATCTGTGTGGATCTGCTTACGCGTGAGGAGGCTGATCGTGACGATTTTTGTCAAACATCGTCACAGGTAATGAAATATGAGTTGTTCACTTCGAACCGTAAGCAAAATGGCTCTGCTTGGAGTGACGCAACACCACCTCTCCTCGCAAGAAAGCCTCAACTTCACCCAGTAAACTCATTGCGATGGACCTCTGCAACTGCGACGGGGTTATTCTGACTGATGTCCTCTCTCTCGGTGCAACACGCACCTCTGAAGTGTATTGTGCTTCCTTCAGGAGACTGAAGAAACGACCTCACCGTGTGCGTAGCCACGAAAGTGCAAACGAAAGTTTCCTTCTCCGTGACAACCCAAGGTCTCACAAAAATCTGCACACCCGAGAGGAGTTTACAAAACTGCACTGGACTGTTATTACTGTTCGATCCTACAGCCCGATCTCGCACCTTCCGACTTCCATTTTCCTATGAAAGGTGTATACTGACGGTACTCACGGCTCCAGGGAGTACCACACCACAATGGATAGGCCACGCTCGAAGCATTCGTAGCACAGCAGCTGTGTGGACTGGTAGCACGAACGATACAGAGGTCTGCCACGGGCCGCAACTGTCAGCCCATGGGCATAACGTGTGTGGATAGCTATTGGTTGATGCCACGTTAAATACCAGAGCACTAAGCAATGGCGGACAGATCTTTCCGGTGCGCCCAGTCATGTAGTCTCCGAGGTCTGGCCTCCATAGGAATTGTAGACTGGACTCTTACGTACGCATCCCCTAGAGGCTCAGTGGGAGGGCTTTAATATTCTAGACCTGTAACAATTTCAAACGTCCAATTGTGCTGGACATTTCCCAAGAAGAAGCATAATTTGAGTATTTCTTCATATTTAATAAATACCACTTTATTACAAATTGGTGGGAATCTTTCGGACTACAGGTAGCCTACGCGTTCGCAACAGGATGCATTTGCGGGAAGCAGTACGTGGATGGTTGGGAGGCTACTGATGGAGCAAGACATTGGCTCCGACTTCGACCAGTACAGTGGCATCATGCAGGGATACAAGCCTTCTACGTAAGGGGATAAAGGCGGCTGTGGAACAATATCGGTGCAGCTGCAACAGCGCTCACTCCAGGTGGGGTGATACACCTGCATTGTGCACTGTATTGCACCGATGATGGGCCCATCCTGCAGTCGTACGGTCTGTCACATAATGATCAAAATACGAGCGCGCGGAATATCAGGTCAGCTTTGTGATTGTATTGAAGGCTTTGTTGGATATACAACAGTATGTAGTCCTTAAAAGACATAACTCTTCAGACAAACAGCAACAGAAGCTTTGCGCTTGCCCGGACAGAGTGAACATGGCTATTACTCTCGCAATGTATTACAATAAATTGCCTAAAGGGTAACGTAGGAATCCCCATGAAACAGTTTATGCATTAACGATTATCAAAATTGATAGTGAAAACAATGCAGGTAGATTCAACTTGACCTACTGATTAGTTTTACGCAATACGCCTATATTAGGAATGGTATCCAGTCAGGCGTCAACCACGTAATCGATGTAAGTTCCCTCTCAGAGCTTTTGGCGACTTTTAGCAAATGGAGTCAAAATGTAAACAGTACAAGTGACGACTGACTATGGTCTGCTCTAAGCTGGCCCACAATCGTATTTTAATTCAGCAGTAAACAACTGTTAAGCGGTTTCAGTGTTAAAGAAACAGTGAATAAACTGAGGTTTTTGTTCACTACTTTGAGTTGTAAACATTATTTTTCACCGCATATTCATACCAGGATATTCCCTTTTTTTTAAATTTTGCGACAATGTTTTGGCGTTATTTGCTGCTAATGAGTTTGTATCGCCCATATACGTTAGAAAAACCAAATCTTAGAACTTAACCACCCATTCAGAAACATTAACAATATCAATTGATGAATTCGTACAATAAGACGTGCAGGCTTGAGCCGAGTTTTTAGTGGTCTGAAACAAAGGGCTGGATTTTTGAGAACGAACGAGATAGAGCTGAATAGCATTTATTGGAGAGTTCATTTGCGTCAGTAATGCCGGAGGCTACATTGGTGATTCTCTATGGTTGCGGGTCCACACCAGTTTGGGAGGCGACATCAGGCACCACTGATCCCCCAGTAATGAGCTACATACGCATTACTGTAACTTAGACTAGTATAAGACCTAGGGCCCGCTTTCAACGTTACCGCCTTCCCATTACAACAGACAACACAACAAAAGTAGAGATGTTGTATCAACGATATTTTGAAAATATTTAAGTTTTGAAATTCCATAAAGGCAAAATTAACGAATTTATACCGTCTTCCTAAAAATAAAAAAAGCTCTTGTTAAAAGTTCTATGAATACTTGGGAATCTTACTTTAATCAAGTAACAATAAAAACTCAATTTAAATGATACTTACCACCAACACTTTCATTTAACATTTTTCCACAGTCAATCTCTCAACAACAATAAATTCAGTTCTGATTCAATATATCCTCGACGACGAGAACTGCCACACCATAAAAATTACACCACATTTTTTAATAGACCACAACAATTTACACCACGTTTAACAACTAACGAATCCCCGGTTACCAAGCATCATAAGAGAACACAAGACACTACTAGGAGCACCACCTTACAGGTGCCACATTATGCACTGTGCTTTCTACATGCAAAAGCACCAGCCCTACCACTTATTCATCGCGTGGTAGAATTCGAATAGCTTAGCGCACCTTAAGACTGATACATTTTGGATACGTCAGCTTATCAGCGCTAATTAGCACAGATACCACGTGTGTTAAACAGCTAACCAGTGAACTCGCCCAAGGGAGCGGGCTGCACCATGTGTAACTTACAATTTAGGGGCAGCCCTACTGGGTGCAAGAAAATTGCTTAAACTCGGACTTTTAATTAAACACCCACACTGGCAACCTCTATAAAAAGGCCATGCCGATTGTGCCTTATGACGAATAGCCAAATAATGAGTTCTTTGCTCATAATGCAGTGGTAAACTGCTAATACACTTCCCAGCATATTTCACCAGGATACATAAGGCGTGTAATACTTCCACAGGCACTGCCGCTGACGGTGCATTCTTCCTCTTTTACTCCACAAACAACCACCGTATGTACAAGCCTTGAAGACCCCCCACGGTTATCGATCGGCCGCCGTGTCATCATGAGCCCTTAGGCGTCATGGATGTGGATATACACGATGAACACACAAGCATAAATTCATAGTCATGTCCCGCCACAAAAGTATAAAATTTCAACTGTGGAGCACATACAGCAATGCGCATAGAGAGGGAGAGAATTAAAGACCAACGATTTGCTATCAGCCTCAGGTCAGACAAAGAGAGTAACAGCAATACCATGCGACAACGTACCTGCTGAGGTATGTCGCCTGATTTCTCGCTGCCCCATGTAAAGTAACAGTAATGCGTTTCCTCCTTCATGGCAGTTCTCGGCAGCACACTGGAGAAGAAATGAGGAAGCTCCTGGATCATTCCCGATGGGAAGTGTCTGATCACGTACCCCACAGCCCGGACTTAGCTCCCTGTGATGTTCATCACTGGTGAAATGAACCACTGTGGGTGAACACATTTTGGCTCAGACAATGACGTGCAGTCCATCTTAGAAAATTGTCGGAAAGCACAGACGGCTGCCTTCCACGACGAGGATATTGCAAAGTTGGTAAAACGCTAAAGACAAACGTCTCAGCAATTATGTAGAGAAGAAGATAGAAGGTGTTATCTAACTATTGCAGAAAAACAGCTTTGAATTTCACTGTGATTTCTATTTCGGACCGATCGTATCTTACTTTCCGACTAGTCCTCGAATATATGAATGAGATAAATGGAGTAATGACTCGAGATAATTCTCATTTATTGTTCAACATTAGTTGCACATTTAAAAAGAAATACGTCACTGAAACTGAGCAATAAATGAGACTTATCATAAATATCAACGTAGTTCCTGTCTCTCACGAGAGATATGTGTCTGCTATAGTGAAAATAACCACTCTTTCGTTTTAATTCGAATCTAATGCCTTAAACATCAGGGCACTTTATCAGGTGGCTTAGGTCTGATAAACGTAGGTAACGACACTTTTTTCTCTCTTTCGTTGGAAGTAAGTGTCCTTAGTCTCTAACAATTTGCAGGAAGAATGCGAAGCTGTAACGCACACTCAGTGACATGCTCCAGATTTCGTACGTTGTAGACGATCGGAGTTTAGAACGGCGCGAAGGAATGCCTTTCCGGTAGAGACCTGTCTCACCTCTTTTAATACCGCCTCAAGGGGGATGTTTTATTCTGGAAGAGGGTCAGGGCAGGGTGCCAGCAGCAGGGGATGCAGGGCTAGCGGTGCGCCATTGACGTCGCCGTCGACGCCGCCGCTGACGTAGACGGGGCGGCCTTTTGTGGTGCCGGCGCGGCTGTCGTGCCTCGATATCTCTTTGTTATCGCTGCAGGATTTCCTGCTCTGTCTGCGATAGCAGCGCTTCAAAAGAAACCGGGCCAGCGCAGCTCGGGCGCCCTTCTGCAGCGGCCCTCCGCGCCTGCCCCGGTAACGCTGCAATGCTTGCCGGGCAGCGCGGTGCTTCACCGTGCCACGTAGCGTGCTTCCTGCTCTACCTGTTATGCGTGGGCACATCAAAGGCTTCATTGCTGACCTGCTGAGCGCCAAGAAAACGACAGAAAACTTAATCGGCAGAGAATGCGGTGACTTTAGTGGATGTCGCTTTGAATAAATATATTTTGGTTTACTTGCTGCGTCAGATCTGGATTACTTCGGAAATTTGTAGTAAGTTCTATGGGATCAAACTGCTGAGGTCATACGTCCCTAAGCTTACACACTACTTAATCTAACTTAAACTAACTTGCGCTAAGGACAACACACACACCCACCCCCGAGGGAGCACTCGAACCTCCGACGGGGGAAGCTGCGCGAACCGTGGCAAGGCGCCTGAGACCGCTCGGTTAACCCGCGCAGCCTATCTTTGTAATAGCTCGATAAGTAGTCTATTGTTAAGGGCAGGGAAAACAACTGGCTGTGTCGAAAGCAGGTGTGACCACAGAAACCCCGTAAGTTCATTTGCTTACAGTATTAGGCCCTCAGAGGAGATTCTACAGAGATGAATAATTGAATGATTACGTTTACAGCAAAAAGAGTCTCTCGTGGAACTGAAAAATACGACACTATACAACAGTAATTAAACCAGATGCTCTCTACGCATCTGAGAAACTAAACCTTCAACACAGACACTAAAAGAGGAATTAGAAGTGAGAGAATGTAAAATAATGAGGAAAATCCTAGGCCCAAGAACTATAGATAGTGTGCATTATCCAAATCCCAATGCATAAATATACAAAAATATCTCCAAAATAACAGACATAATGCGCAGGAGAAGAATCCAATTCATGGGGCATTTAGAAAGAATGGACTCAAACAGGTTAACGCACAAAATTCATACATTTTTAAAGAACAAAATTACAAGACCAAACTGGTACAAAACAGACGGAAAAAGACCTGAGAGAATTAGGGTCTCCAAATCCACATGACAGAAATGAAATCAGAAAAATCACAAACACACGGAGTGTTGAGGAAGAAGAGAGAAAAACTAACCGACATATGTGGTCTACACAACGAAAGCTAGCCCACTCGTTGCTTATGAAGGAATACTGGGCGGAAAGGAAGGCCAACAAATGTTGATTACGCGTAGTCCCAAGTGATCCATCCGCGAAGAAGAATAAGAAGAAGAAGAGGAAGAAGAAGAATGATTGACTGGTTGAGGGGGGTTATGCAACTAAACGGCGAGGTCATCAGTCCTGAGAGATGGGAAGCTGACCTCTCGTATTTGTTCTTAGTTGAACTATCGAATTTTTCCTTTACTTCTACAGCGAAATCTTGCTTCTTGTCAAACTTCATGATTCTAGGGCGACGGGAAGTACCCTTTAGGTTTTGAGGAATGAGTTTGTGAGTATCGAAGTATGTGGCATAAATAGCCGCAGCTTTTGACTGGATTGACTTACAAGCTGAAATTCTTACACGGACGACCTTGAAATGTGAGATATATTTCAACTTGATACTTCTACCCTTTCCTGGAAAAAAGCTATCTCAACTGTCAGACAAACAGAGAGCCACACTGGCAGCATAGTGGTCTTGCAACGGTTACGTTTTTACCGACTAAGGCACAGAAACCAAAAAGAACGCTGAAATGGAAGGTGTTATGGGCAACGCTGAAATGAAACCAACGTGGAAATGTGATGTAGTTAGCATTGTTTACCGATACACCAGATTACCTTGTTTTCAATTCTCTCACGTACAGTGCAGGGAAAAACAATGAACAACGTGCCTGCATTTATGACTGAAATTAGATAATAGTAGGTTTGTGATCATTACACCAGATTTAAGTGGGACACTGTAAGATATTTATCCTCCTCTCGTAAACCGCAATGTCAGGATCTTACCAATAGATCATCATATTACGAATTAGTTCTTTCCTGTAGCACCTCGCATCAGAAATTAATTCAGAATTCATTGTTAATTGGAGCCAATGAGAAACTGTATGCCTCTGAACGATCTGACAACTTCGTTAACCCAGTCTGACAAAAGTTGTCCAATGAGCAGCAACATTCAGGAATAACTTGGAATCGAGTAATGTAAGTGGTCTCCTCTGCCGAATATTTGTACTGCCTTACACTTCTTAAAGTTAATTCCAATGTACATCTGCCTTCTCCACAATAGGATGTTTTGGTGCTTCCACCTACAGACAGTCCACATGGGAACTTACAGATATATGGTGGTTGTCATTTAGTTCAGTGCCTACTCTACGACGGTTAATAGGAAATGCAAAACATGAGAACCTCTGGAGGACGAACATGAATCAATGCTTCCTGGACAAATATCAAAGGGGAAACTTCTTCATAATTGTGATTAGGATTCGATATGTAAATTGTAGCATTGAAGTACCTTTCCATTGCATATGCATATTGGTGCCTATGTTTCTATTGATGACTGGGACTGAGGGCAGTATATTGAACAACATTAAATCAGCATTAACGTTATTTACATACAAATGATTATATCTATTATGGGAAGACTGCTTTTAGGTTTCTTAGTACCTCCAAGTATATGTGGAAAGAGAAAGCTGTTAATGTTTTTTTACGTTCGGCATTGCAGTGTGAAAACTTTAACGCAACACATTTAGTGTATACTGCCATGCTTAGTTTACTTCACGGCCGAGGTACAGCCATGCAGAAAACATCGCATCCTAAAGACTCTGACGTGTTTTATGGGAAAACTTCCCGACGCAGAGAAAAGAAACCAACACACTGATGTGCGTACGTATTAAGGTACCACATATAAAAATAGTCGGACCCATACCTGTTACACCCTGTAAATAAACTGTATGTATTCCCTGCCTTCTACTTTTCATCACAGATTAACTCATCTCTGTGCTCATTCGTTGTCCGCAAAGAGTGTCTTCATTGGAGCGTACCGACAAGTCTCTCCGGTCACCAGATGTTGGCTGTAACAGTTGCCTCGAACCATCCCACCTTACCAGCCAATTATTTCTTGCCAAAAATGTGAGAGTTCGCACAGTGCCATGTCTAATGTGGAAAACTTCAAAATTTTGGTTCGTTCCTTTTCTGTATTTTCCCTAATGTTTTGTCTAAACTCCTGAAGGGTTTCGAAGTATATTTTGTTGTTCCCACTGTAGGTCCAGAATCGATTGTAAATAAATAATGAGTCTCTCGCTAGCTGTTAAGCACCTTGGGAGCTAGAAGAAAGGCGACACCGCTCCGGGGACTGCAGTGTTTGTGGATCTTCAACGTTTGACAACATTTTCTTTTATCATGAGACTGTAACAGAAATACGCATACGCTTCAAGCAGATGAGACGAAACTTGCACCCTTGATTTCCTCTTTTATTACGGATTGAGGCACCCAGTTTGCTATACCTCAAGGATCCAACTTTATGCAGAGCGGTCCGGAGCTAAACTCAGAGATTGCAACAAGTAGCGGTCGTGGTGGCCGTGCGGTTCTAGGAACTACAGTCTGGTACCGCGTGACCGCTACGGTAGCAGGTTCGAATCCTGCCTTGGGCATGGACGTGTGTGATGTCCTTAGATTAGTTATGTTTAAGTAGTTCTAAGTTCTAGGGGACTGATGACCACAGATGTTAAGTCCCATAGTGCTCAGAGCCATTTGAACCATTTTGCAACAAGTAGGTCTGTGCATGGCAGTGTTTCTGGTCACTGACGATTAGATTCCATGATCGCAGTTGATGGTCTCCCGTTCCCCTTCAAGTTTCTAATTCTAGTTTACTCTTCCTTTTTAATCTACTCAGCCGACTGCACGCACTGCTATTGACATTGGCGCCGGCCGAAGTGACCGAGCGGTTCTAGGCTCTACAGTCTGGAACCGCGCGACCGCTACGGTGGCAGGTTCGAATCCTGCCTCGGGCATGGCTGTGTGTGATGTCCTTACGTTAGTTAGGTTTAAGTAGTTCTAAGCTCTAGGGGACTGATGACCTCAGCAGTTGAGTCCCATAGTGCTCAGAGGCATTTTTATTGACATTGGCGTCAAACTCCGCAGCACTACGTGGATGTCGGACACCTTGCAAATGACAATCTCATGTTTACGAACATATTGAGGAATCTATTTTAGTATTTGAGTGAAGATATTTTGAAGAGAAACTACTAGACATTAATGTAGGTGGCAAGAAAGAATTCGGAATCCTATTTTAGCCCAGCACATCTACCGTACAGATAGTTCGGAAATAAATGTTCCAAACATTTAGGACTAGAGGGGAGTGAGTACATAATATTTTGAAGAGGAACGACAGTTCCAATTCAGATGTTTAAGTCATCCACTTCTGCTTCTGGAATTAAATTAGGCGTGATGCAGTTCAATTACCAGATGACAGTTCGGAAGGAAATATAACGATACATCCCTTTATCAGTTAAGTATATTTGTTTGTATTAACACTTAAACATTACTGCTTAAATTATTACAAAACAAAAAGGAACACTACTTACTCTACGTACAGAATAGTACTGATGCTTTACAACCGCGGCTCGATGTGAAGACCACCAGCGTTGTTGCAGACACTGTGCCTACGAAGCATGTTCTGGTACACAGTCTGAATCAGATGTGCTGTCTTCTCAGTTTCTAGACGTGGGCGCGAAATACATCTGAACTGCAACCGTCGTAGAAAGCAAAGGGTACGTTTTCGAAGGTGGATTTCTATTCAAAACATGTACTCACTCCCTTTTACAAGTTGTAGACGATTGTAACGGGAATTTCCAAACACCCTGTATAAGATATGGCCAGCGACCACCTGGCCCTAGCGCTGCTGTCGTGTCACGTGTCGTGGCACAGCCCTGTGGGAGCTGTGTGAGGTTTGGCGCTTGACCGCCAGCGCTCTGCACGGCATTGGCTCGTTAGCTTCCGATAAGGCTGGACGTGCCATATGCGTCCTAAGGGCAGGGCGCAAGCAGTTGCGTAGTGCCGGAAACCTGTTTCTCAGTGTTATATAGCGCTCAGAGCCGCCTATTTTACGGTGCAAGGGTAAATTGTCAGACATTAGCCGGAAAGTCTAGCTATATTGCTTACAAAATTTGTTTACGTATATCCACGGTCCAGTCACATTAACGTGTCAACCGCCTATGTTCGTCGTCAAGGTGCAATAACCAATCACAGACAGCTAGTGGCAGCACTGGCAGTGGAGGGCATATAAAGCATGTCGGGGAGACACAGCAATCACTGCAGTTGTTATCGTAATGCGGAAACGGAGTGTTTTATCTGACTTCCAAACGGGTATAATCAAAAAAATGTTCAAATGTATGTGAAATCTTATTGGACTTAACTGCTAAGGTCATCTGTCCCTAAGCTTACACACTACTTAACCTAAATTATCCTAAGAACAAACACACACGCACACCCATGCCCGAGGGAGGACTCGAACCTCCGCCGGGACCAGCCGCACAGTCCATGACTGCAGCGCCCTAGACGGCTCGGCTAATCCCGCGCGGCCGGGTATGATCACTGGCTATCGGGACAAGGGTGGAAGCATTTACGAAACTTCTAAGTATGTAAATTGTTTGCATACGGCCATGTTTAAGTATACCGTGAAGGGCAGAATGGTGCAATCCAAAACCGGCACCAAGGCACGAGCGGTGCAGCGGCGACGGAGGCCGGAATTCGCACGCCAGTGCCGCAGCTGGACGTCCTTTGAGCAGTGACAGGTGATCTTCCCAGGTGAATCACGTTCTGTGGTCCGTCGGACAGTTGGCCGCTGGTTTGTACGATGTGAAACGTCGGTAAGCAAACACCCTGCGTCACCTGTCAGAAGGGTTCACGACGGAGAAGGGGTTGTTGTGGTCAGGTGAATGTTTTCGTGGCATTCCCCGAGTGATCTCGTTAATCTGAAAGGCACAATGCAGTTATCTTTAGAGACCCCGTTCATCCCTATACGCAGTTTGTTTCTCGTCGGCACGATGGTATCTACCAACAGAGCAGTCCATCGAAAACTTCCAGCTTATTATTTGTTTCGTAGACATAGCATATTACTCAATTTCCAGTCTTTCCTGTTTATTTAATTTTTGACACTCGCTCTGAGTTCTTCTCAGGCATGTTAAAACCCTTTATAGCCAGTTTTTCGTCAACTAAAGTACACTTCGAGAGTATTTGTGTAGGCGTGTCCACTATACTCGTACAGAGACAGCTCCTCATAAAGCTTTACTGGTGAAAAGATGCTGACAAAAAAACATAGTTTGGTGACATCAGAGCCCTACCGATGACCTTAGTGCCCTTCTGATGTGTTCGCTACCTCAGTTAAAACTATATTTATGCACAAGACCGGATATTAAGTGTATATCTTACGTGCAAAAGTACGGTAAATTTGAACCTCTGTATCGACGTAATGGGTACTGATACGCAAAAATGTTTCTCGCTACCCGTAGAACCTTGCCGAAGGAACTTAAGGTAAAAATTTTGACTATGTGCCACGAATATAAATTACAGAAGTCGTGATTCCCACACTTGGTGCTATTCGTATTCAAAACTCTTTTTTTTTTTTGTAGCCTGATAACGGCTACAGATTTTCGAAAATAGGAAAATTATGTTTCTGGACGATTTTTCTAAGGAATTTACTGTTAAAATTGGAGCCATTTTGTGTGGTTATTTATTTAGATCATTGCTGTTCATGATACAAAAACGGCTGAAAACCGGTTTTTGCGGAATTCTACATAAATAGGGTAACTTTGAATCTCTGGATCTTCATAATGGATAATGATATAGAAGAACATTTGAAGCTCTCCAAGAACATCACTGTAAGAACACACGGTAAAATTTCGAGGATCAGCCATGAATAGAAATTATAGACATGACCATCCCCACAGCTGGTACATTTTGTACCAAAACGTCAGGGTTTTTCGGGGGGTTCCTCAGGAACCAAATATGGACAAATGTTGCATTTATAAGCTAATCCAGGTCCATCCTAGGCAACAGCTAATGCAAAAGGTCCAACCCATTTCCTCAATTTACCTGGATGGAGGAACTGTGCAGTGTTTGATTTAACCCTGTACTGAGACACCCGTGGTCTAGGGGTACCGTCTTTGACTAGTAATCAAAACATAATGAGCAATGGGAGCCGAAGACTTCCGATATAAGAAACTCCCCTCATTTAATAAAATTGAAACAAATGATCCCTCGGTCAAAATTTTTAGTCTTATTAACCTGGTTTCAACAGTTCTAAGAGTGCGTTCATCAGTTGCAACCTGTGGCTGTACACGTATGAGAAGCCCTTAGAGGCTCGCCTTCACACATTGCTTTTAAATATTTTGTTACTAAAGCCCTTCTGATCTGTTATTTATTTTGTACATGAAATTTAAGTACTGTCTCTGTCTTGTATTGTAAGTCAGTACTTGCACTTTTTATATAATTTTTTTTCTTCCCATAAATTTGTAATTATGTTATAGACCACTTTAAATGTCTACATTCTGATGAAGGCACTCTTAGAAGCGTTGAAACCTGCTTAATAAGAATAAAAAATTGTGACCGAGGGCTCATTTGTTTAAATTTTAATTTATAAACAAAAACTTGGCCCCCTCATTGAGCCAACGACCTTGTCAAAGAGGGTGGAGGATCGGACAGAGGTTCAGAACATTCTCCTGCTCTTGGGGTGGGAAACTGTCCCTAAAATCTCAAGAATCAGCAGTGAGGATGCCGAAGACAATGAAAACCACTGCACATAATTTGTAAGTATATGACATGTAGCTTGTAATTGAAAACGTGTTATGATGATCTCTCCGTTGGCAAAACATTCTGGACTAGTCCCCCATTCGGATGTCCGAGAGGGGCTACCAATGAGGAGCGAACCACAACGAAAGACTGAGTAATCAACGGAAAGATAACGTTCTGCGAGTCGGGACGTGGAACGCCAGAAGTTCTACGTTGGTAGGGAAGCTAGAAAATCTGGAAAGGGAAATACTAAGCCTTAGTCTAGGTGTAGTTGTGGTCAGGGAAGTGAAGTGGAAAGAATATAAAGTTTTCTCGTCATATGAGTATATCAACAGCAGCAGAATATGGTAGAAGGGGAGTAGGATTCGTTATGATTACGACGGTAGGGCACAGAGTGAATTACTGGGAGGAGTTCAGTGATAGGGTTGTTCTCGTCAGAATCGATAGTAGTAGTAGTAGTAGTAGTAGTAGTAGTAGCTTTATTCATCTGTAGATCTCTTTTTACAAGGATGAAGGACATGTCAAAGTATTTACAAGTTTAGACCATTTTAAAATAAGCTAATTCGTATACACATATATTTAGAGGCTTCTAGTTAGAAACACTCATTAGACTTACTCCTGGTATAAAATACTTTTTTTTACAAATGACTTATTAAGTACTGTAATGCCAAACTGTTCACTTATGTCTCACTATCAGTCACTTCACATACTACACACACAATGTTTCATAACATTTCACTCATCACACACACACACACACACACACACACACACACGCACACTGGTGATCTCTGGGCGATTTTCTGTACCGCAACTTCCCATTTTCTATCCTGAAAAACTGAGTCAGCATCCCTCCATAATGAGTGAGATATCGAGCTAAGAAAGAGGTATTACAAGTGTGCTATGCATAGCTTGGGGGATAAGTATTTCTAGAAAGGAAAGAAAGAAGGGAAAAACCTGAAGGTGTTATGTGGAATGTTGGTTTTTTATAATCATTATTACTAGTATTATTATTTATTTGTATAACATTTTTTTATGAAATCCCTACTCTACTTTATCTAAGAGATCCTTCACTGCATAAAATGTATTACATAACAAGTACTTTTTAGCATCCTTTTTAAATAAGTGTATTTTTGCAATTTCTTTAATCTTTTTTGGTAATTCATTGTACAGTTTTATTCCTTGGTAGAGAACGTTGTTTTGAGTTTTATGTTTATTTTTTCGTGGTAAATGTATGTTAAGTCCACCTCTTGTTACATATTCATGGACAGATCTGTTTGTGCAGTAGTTGCCAATATTATTTTTGATGTGTCCAACTGACTGGTAAATGTATTCACTCGGAGCGGTTAAAATACCCAGTGTTTTGAACAGATCTTTACAGCGAGCTCAACTAGTATTTTTTGTTATTATTCTTATGGCTCTTTTCTGTAGTTTAAAAATTGTGTGCGTATTTTTTGTGCATTTCTTCCTAAAAGAGAATGCCATACCTAATAACTAAGTGTTCATATGAAGATTATGTAGCTAAAAGACACTGCATGTTACACACTGATGATAGGATTCTAAGGGCATAACATGTTGATGATATTCTGTTCGCAAGTATCTTTGTGTGTTCACACCATTTCAACTGAGAATCAATATTCATTCCAAGAAATTTTGCATTTGTTACACAGTCTCTAGACGTGCCATCTACATTTAATTTAACTTTGCCATTTTTCCGCGTCAGATTGAAATTCATGGAATTAGTTTTCTTTATGTTCAAAGTCACTGTATTGCTTATTGGCCAATCATAAACTTTCTAAAGAGTTTCATTTGCTTTCTAGGCAAGGAGTTCTCTTGTTTTCTCAGTGACTGTAATATTGCTGTCATCAGCGAAGAGAATTTTTTCACCATGAGTAACACTACTGGGAAAGTCATTGATCTACATCATGAGTATTATTGGTCCTAATATGCTATCTTGCAGGACTCCTACATCAATGTATTTTGTTTCTGATAAGTGTTTTACTAAATGTTTGGATCTATTTGAAGTATGTGTTACCTCTACTCTTTGTACCTTAACTGCTAGGTATGATCGAAGCCAGTCAGTAGCTACTCCTCTTGTTCCTAATGTTTCAAATTTATTTAATAGAATCTTGTGGTCGACTGTAGCAAACGTCAAGAGCATCAAGTACAAGGTTCGTGAATTCCACTATGACTGACCATATTTTTGCCACTTCAGAAACTAAACTGTGAGTCGCTTAAAAAATTCTATTTATTCATGTAATTCATTAATCTGTCTTTCAGAATTGCTTCTATTATATTTGAGAATGCTGACAGCAGGGAAATGAGCCGGTAATTTTCTATGTCCTCTGTATTACCTTTCTTAAGCAAAGGTACAACTCCTGCCTGTTTTAACTGCTCTGGAAATGTTCCTGATAAGAAGGATTTATTTATTATATTTGTTAAGGGGCCTTGTATAATCCCTATGCATTGTTTCAGTACACTCATTGGTACTTCATCTAAGCCTACTGACTTTTTATTTTTTAGTTTTTGAACAGTTTCATTGACTTAATTCTCTGTGGTTGGAAGTAACATCATTGTATTTAGTGCAACGTTATTTACAGGTGCTATATTTGTTTTGGGGAATTTTTGCTGCAACTTCTCTGCAATACTTGAAAAATGCTCGTTTACATAGTTTGCTAAGTGTTGTGAATCATTTATTGCCTTATCCCACTCCGTTAGCAGCATGTAACTCTGCGATTGTTTGCCTCTTCCCGTTTCCTTTTTTATAACTTCCCACACTGCTTTGGTTTTATTCTCTGCATTACATATTATTTTGTCATTAAATGACTTTTTTGCAGCAGTCAGTACCTTCCTATAGATATTTTTGTATCTGTGATAGAAATTTAAGAATTCTGGATCATTGAGAATCTTTTTCATGGAACTGAGGTACTTAAGTGTTTAGGAGGACTTCTTAATATCTGCTGTTATCCATACGTTTTTGTGAGATTTGGATACAGACATGCATGCTTTTGGAAATGCCTTTTCAAAGTTCAATTTAAACAATGTGGAGAATTTAGAGAAATAGCAAACCAACACCGACAACGTTAATTCAGATGTACAAGAAGATATCGCAAGCCGACATGAAGAAAAAAATGGCTCTGAGCACTATGGGACTTAACTGCTGTAGTCGTCAGTCCCTTAGAACTTACAACGACTTAAACCTAACTAACCTAAGAACATCAGACACATCCATGCCCGAGGCAGGATTTGAACCTGCGACCGTAGCCGTCACGCGGCTCCAGACTGTAGCGCCTAGAACCGCATGGCCACTCCGGCCGGCTGACATGAAGAGATGGAGAAAGAATACGAGCATCTTGAAAGGATAATCGGTACGTAAAGGGGGATTAAAATATAATGTTCATGGTGAACAGGAAAGTGGTTGTTGAGAAAGGAGTAGAAAAATGGGATACAGGAGAATATGGGCTTGGTACTAGGACTGAGACAAGGGAAAGATTAATTGAATATGCAACAAATTTCGGCTACCTGGAAAGAAAGTGTTCGACATAGCCAAATGGTGCAACATGTCCTAAACTCTGAAAAAATAGATGTAATCTATAAGGAAAGATGGGCAATACAGAAAATGTTCAAGAACGAAGAGGGTACAGCGAGAGTGTAAGACCATGAGAGGGGTGCTCGGATTAAAAAGGCTATAAGACAGTTATATAGTCTTTCACCCATGCTGTTCAATAGGTCCATCGAAAAGCAGTCATGACATAAAACTACGGTTCAACAATGGAATTAACGTTAAATATGAAAGACTATGGATGATACGATTTGCTGATGATATTCCTATCCTCTGTGTAAGTGGAGAAGTATCAAAAGATTCGACGAATGAGATGAACTGTCTATCGAATACAGAACATGGACTGAGAGTAAATCGAAGAAAGACGAAAGTAGTGAGAAGTAACAGAAATGAGAACAAAGAGAAATTTAACGTCAGGATTGGTGATTAAGAGGTAGATGAAGTTAAGAATTCTGATATCTAGGAATCAAAACACCCCATGATAGACGAAGCAAGGAGGATATAAAAAGCAGACTATCACAGGCACAAAGGGCATTCCTGGAAAGAGAAGTCGGCTAGTACTAAACGCATGTCTTAATTTAAGGAAGAAATTTCTAAGATGTGCGTTTGAATCACAGCAGTGTGTTGTGGTGAAACGTGGACTGTGGAAAACCGAAACAGAAGATAATCGAAGCGTTTTAGATGTCGCGCTGAAGACGAATGTTGAAAATTAGTTCGTCTGATAAGGAATGAGAAGGCTCTTCGCAGAATCTGTGATAAAATGAATATATGGAAAACACTGGAAAAAAGAAGGGTCAGGATGATAGGACATTTGTTAAGAAATGAGGGAATGACTTCAATGACACCAGAGTGAACTGTAGAGCGCAAAAACTGTAGAGAGACAGAGATTGGAACACATCCAGCAAGTAATTGAGAACGTGGGTTGTAATTGCTACTCTGAGACGAAGAGGTTAGCATAGGGAAGGAATTCGTAGCGGGGCACATCAAAGCAATCAGAAGAGTGGTAACTCAAGAGTTGGATAGCTATAGTATGCTCGTTCTCCCGATGGGTATACAAATAGTCACTACGCGAAGGGTTGACCAAAACCCCTCCTACCCGAGCTTCGAGTGCTCCCTCTGGCATGGGTGTGTGTTGTTCTTAGCGTAAGTTATTTTAATTTGTGTGTAAGACTAAGGACCGATGGCGTCAGCAGTTTGGTCCCTTGTGAATTCACACTCATTAGAACATTTGCTGTCCAAAACGCTTGACCCTTTATCTCTGTGGTCAACAGAACTAGAGATATGGCCCACAGAAAAATCGCATTTTCCTGCTTCGGCTTTTTGGAGCATGTTGGTATCGTGCATGTTGTCCTCGAATCGATGTAGTGTAAACACCGAAGGCATCCTTCATTACTATTGATAGATACCTGTTTGACTTGCACCTACGGACCTACATCAACCAAACTGCAGCAACTTACTTCACTGTTTACTTGCCTAATTGTAATACGGCTATATTACCTGTGATAGTAGGAGGTTGGTTGCAGGCGTTTGATTGATTCACGTAATTTATATAGAGTCTGAAGACGGCATTACAATTACATTAACGCGTGAGAATATAACTGCTGAAACGTAATGTTTGAATAGAAATTGGCAAACAACACATTGCGAAAAATACTTTACAACCAGGAACGGAACTTAAATTCTTATGAAGTATTTATTACGCCTGCGGAAATAAATGTTACGCATTTGTTTTAAAATCTGAAGCAGTCATATTAATATTATGCTATAGGTCTGAGACTGTATTACTAGCGGTTGTACGGTTTCAGAAAATATGATATTGTAGTGTCTCTGTTATTCGGCATTACGATGCATAGCTCCTGCGGACATGCATGAAGGCATTTGAAATAAAACTAAAGTTATTAACGTTCTACATACTTATTAATCATGGCTATATACACATTTCTCAACATAGTCACCCTGCGAACGTACATGTTTCTCCCAACGAGAGGCCAGTTTGTTGACACCGTCACTGTAGAATGTTTAACTTCTTTGTCGGAGCCAGAACCTCGCCTCTGCTTGCACCGCTTCCTCACTGTCAAAATGAAGCTGTGGAAGGCGTTGTTTAAATTTTGGAAACATATGAAAATCGGATAGGGCCAAGTCGGGAGTGTGTGGAGGATGGTCGATGACACGGAACCCGGGGCTTCGGAATTTTGCAGATGTCGTAGTGTTTGCGTGAGGTCTGCCACTCTCCTGCTGAAGGGGAGACTGCTCCGTATGTGGACCAACTCTTAGTATACGAAACATAACAACAGCTCGCTGTTTCCTATGCACCAACACAGTTGCGTTATACGCCGCCACGTAACACGTTAAAATTCGGAACCTTCTAGCGGCAGAGGGCTAAATATGTAGACACATGAAGAATAAAGATGTATAATGTAAATGATGTTGGTTTTATTTTAAAATTTTTAAGAGTTTTCAGATAAACAATTCAGAGTCATTACTGTGCAGCACGCCCTCGTATGTGACGGTCTGCTGACGCTAAACCTGAGTTACCCAGAGGTTTCTACAGTTATGATATGTGTCGACAAATTTTATTCATGATTTTGAAACGCTTTGATTTCCGATAGCGACACCTAGTGAAACAGCCGCATCGTCATTAAAGATTATAGAAGGTTCTCCATCACACGATTTTGAGCAAACAATATTTAGCCCTTACTAGAAAAACTCTGGATAACAAATTCACTTAGTTCTAATTTTGTCAGCTGACCACTCTATCTGCATGAATTCTATATACGAGGGTTGAAACTTTAATAGTGGCAACTATTTATTCACAGCTAGTACGAAATAGATACGTGTTTCAAAGTCTTACTGCCCTTCAAAGTAGTCACCAGCATAGTGTGTAACCCTTGCCAGCGATGTGGCAGTCGTAGGGTAGTCTCAGCAGTGCCTGTTGTGTTAATACCTCGAGCGGCGCGGTCTACTGCCCGACGAATTTCTAGCAGTTCTGAAGCGAATGCCGTGAAATGTTTTCTTCAGTTTAGAAATAAAGTTTAACTTACGAGGGCTTAAGTCAGGGGGGGGGGGGGTGCAGTAGGTGGTATAGCACTTAGCAGCCCCATCAGTCTAACAAACCAGTAACAGCTTGCCCTGTACGTACTTGAGCACTGTCCTGCAAAATGATGGTCTGCTCCTGCAGAAAGTGTCATCACTTCTGTCTATATGCTGTTCATTTTTGGGACACAACACCTATAGTGAAGTCTTGAATCATTACATTACATTTATACTGTTATTTGATAACTTTGGGCTGCACTTCCACCTCCAATATTTTTCTTAATTTGGTTGTGTCCATACTCTTACTTTCACATAGTGAGCACTTCTGCGTAAGACTAAAGGAAATTAAGCTTTCGGTTCTACGGTCCTGTAGAAATTGGAGTGCCTATTGATTGCCACTTCACCTCCGCATAAGCTGGTACCAGAGGGCAGTATCTAAAAGACATGTCGAAAGCACACACAAGCATCAAGGACGAGCTGCACGGTCCTGCAGCGAACCATTAGTGTTTGTTGTAAAGATTAAGATACTGAACCCGCATTCGGATGAAGCCACATTCAAATGCTGCTTTGAATGCGTTTTCTATGGTCTTCAGCGATTTCCTTACTTTATTGAAAGTAATTTCTGCGATTTTTTCCTTCGGGTCATCTATTCCAACTGAGTAAAAGATCTGTTTTTATGGTCTCCAATGTTGAAGGAAATGTTAAGTTTCCAATGCTTCCTAAACACTCGTCAGACAGCAGTTCTAGGTTTGTTGACAGCTCATTACAAGAGAAAGCACCGTACCGTTGAGCCCTCACCGTAGCTCACGACTTTCACGCTTTCACGTTTCGTGCAAGATACAGTCTAGAGAGCTGCAGCAAAAACCGCAGCCTTTAACGCATTATTTACTGTGATATACGTATGATGTAAAACTTCATAAGATGTTTCACGCAGCTTGGAGACAGTCTCCTTTCCAGAGTATTAGCTTAGCTTTCTTCGTCTTCAGCAAGTGTGGAACGTTACGTTTAGTGGAACCACATGTGGACCCGTTTACTTTTGTTGGAACCGAAGCAAATACAGGAGAATGCATTTTCTCTTTTATCTCGTTTGAATCTACAAGCAGCATACTTGTTACCGATAGTATAGCAAACAGTCGTGGGCTAAATTCGCTATGTACGTAGGTCGAGGAGGTTTTCTTCCTATTTATTTACTCAGGAACTTCAGCTTTTAATCCAGTAACTACAAACTTCAACTGTATTTGTCGCCAGCTGCAGACAGAATACGAAAATAGTATTAAGCGGGAAACACGTTCCTGATGTTCTGTGTAATGTTATACCTTTTATCTCGAACCAGCTTTCGACTATTACGTGACACCTGACTATGGCTTGAGAGGTCTAAGGTTGGCTCGTGATAGTATAAATAATATGAAGTAAAACACCACGAAAAGTTTACTGTTTAAGATTATGCATAATTATTATCTTCCGTAATGTTTTAGTTATTCAGTGAAGAGGATCGAACATCCATGAAGATAAATAAATAAACAATACGTGATGAAATCACATCTTAAAGTTATCTCTAAACTACTGCAGAGAAATCACTTCTTTAAATTCTGAACTAAGCTTTTGGAGCACCACGTATTTTCTTACTTGCGAAAATACGAGCAGATTTTGAATGTTACTGACTCGTCAGCATCGGCTTGCTCATTGGAGAAATAGTTCCGAAAGAAGACAGACCTCTTTTTGGCAATCTTCCTGACATTCACCCTGCAATAATTTAGATCAGCCACGGAAATACACGTAGACGGTCAGAGGACGATTTTCGTCTTGCTCTTCCTAGAAATCACCCAATTTTAATCACTGCGACTCTTTCCCTGGTCTCTATTTTGCAGATCAGTGCAGCTAAGTTGATAAGTCCGGATTATCTTCTGGTAGCCATGTTCTGCAAACTGAATCGAAGTCTTCTTTTTTTCTGGAGGTAACGATGAAGCGTAGCTCAGACTGTCTATAGAAGACAAGAGATACTGGTAGCATCCACTGACCAAGCTATTTTCAGAGATAAACGTTAGTCGCACTGATCGCTAATACCTTTTAAGGACAGACGTATACTCTGTATTGTGAATTCTAACAGGAAGTGATACACACTCGGCATACACACGTACAGGTAAGACTTTTGATGAGTCCACCTCAATATACATTCTCTGCACACATTTTAATCAAGTATTATCTACAAAAATAACCAAATCACCCTTTCCATTCATCGCTCATTCCGGGATAGATATTGGAAGCAATTTATCATCCCATACAAGACTGGTGGGAACAGTATTTTCTGATGAATATCCGAAATATCACTAACGGCGTCAGTTTCCAAAAGTGGACCATGGAGTTGTACATACCAGTCGAGAAGGTTAGCGCACTAACATAGCCAATGTGGCCGCCCGAATCTCAGAGATAGTCAGAGGAGAGTTAGAGATGGGAACGCTAGAAGGTATGGCAAAGTGTCTGACAGGACAACCTTTATGAAATGTCACGAGAAACTCTAAGCTGCACGTATTGTACCTGAGCGAGATAACGATTTTATTCTCTCTATGTGCTAACCGGCGTGTCTGGTGGTTGAAAGGGCGAAGAAATTTTGCACAGAGTATCATTTAATCATCGCCAACACTTCGCTCAAGAATGATGAAAGAAAGACGCATGTTGGAAACAAAGTTTTTGAAACCACATTTTATATTGTAAGACATTTCCAGGTGGACATGCAGACTGACGATAATATATAGGTTACGAACTGTTGTTTACAACTAAACAGACAGCAAAAGCTAACAAATTAAGGAAGTAGAACATGAATAAATTAAGACCCAGAGTTTCTCGATAATCTTAAAAGGGACCATTAGGCACCGATTCACTGTAGCAGGGGAAGGAATCTGCTACAAGACTAATGGGTATCTTTGAGAGACGAAGTACTGAAGGCAGCAGAGGATATAAATTGGAAAAGAAACAGTAGAAGTCCGTGGATAACAAATGATATATTGCATTTAACTGATAACAGAGGAAAATGCAAAAATCTAGCAAACCGAGTAGGTCAAGGGAATACATATGTCTTAAAATTGGCATTACTGGAACGTGGAATGAATATGTAGATGAGGGTGGAGGGGGCTATACAAAGTAACATGAGAACATGAGCACCATGTTAGATTTCTCTGAAATGTAAAGGAATGCTGATCCAATTCTTACCATAGCTGATAGATAATATAGGACGGAAAACCTGTGTTTATAACATTTCTAGAATTATAGAAAGCTTTTGACAGTCTTGACTGAAATACAAGAAACTTCGGAGGTATCAGAGGTAAAATAGAACTTGTACAGAAACCAAACTGCAGTTGTAAGACTTCAAGAACTTAAAAAGGAAGCAGTAGCTGAGAAGGCAGAAGTACATAGGATGTAAAATGCTGACTGGCAATAGCTAGAAAAGCGTTTCTAAAAAAGGAAATTTACTGAAGTCGAATATAAATTTAAATGATGAGAAGTGCGTTATGAAGGTATTTCTCAAGAAGGCAATGGATTCTTTCGGAATGCTGTTTACCGGGTATGAAAATCATTTAACTAATGAAGAGGTGCTCAATCAAAGTGAGGAAAACAGGTAAATTGTGACACAACGTATCTAAAATAAGGAATACGTTGAGCGAACATATTCTGAGGCATCAAGAAATCGTCAGTTTGGTAATGAAGGCAAAATTGTAGAGGACGAACATGACTTACTGCTGTACTAGAACAGTCTTCAAGCTAAACACCACAACAGACAAATAGTGAAACAAATTATATTTCTTGCTAATAGAGCCCAGTAGCAACTAACAACAACTTTAATTAGCTAAGTCACTTGCGTATTTATTGCCAGTATATTTGATTAATATTGCTTCCAGAACATACCACTAGTGATGTATTTGTGTGATGACGAAAGCCCATATTCCGTAACAGAGCGTAAGGGACGATGCGGGAGACCCCCACCGCCGTACTAGGCAAGGTCCTAGTGGAGGTGGTTTGCCATTGCCTTCCTCCGACCGTAATGGGAATGAATGATGATGATGAAGACGACACAGCAACACACAGTCATCTCGAGGCAGGTGAAAATCCCTGACCCCGCCGGGAATCGAAACCGGGACCCCGTGCTCGGGAAGCGAGAACGCTACCGCGAGACCAAGAGTTGCGGCCTGTATTTGTGTATGCCTCCATATTATTCACTGCAAACGGCCGTTTATTATGGAAAAGTTACAACCTGAATGCAGTCTTCCTAAGGCGACTGTCAGGAAATAATAAGCCCGAATTGCAGTTCTGTCCACTGTACCAGTTGCGGTATTTTCCGTAGGACATGTATTCCTTGATGAAACAACAACAAATGCCGGATTACGTATTATCGACGACTATCGAATGCACTGGCAGTTCTTAAACTGAGTAGAAGTAATTTTTGCAAAAGCACTGAAGAGCTAAAGAAACTGGTACACCTGCCTAATACCGTGTAGAGCCCCGCGAGCACGCAGAAAAGCCGCATCACGACGTGGTATGGACTCGACTAATGTCTAAAGTACCACTGGAGGGAACTGACACCATGAATCCTCCATTGCTGTCTATAAATCCGTAAGGGTACGAGAGAGTGGAGGTCTTTCCTGAACAGCACGTTCTAAGGCATCCCAGATATTATGCTCAATAATGTTCATGACAAAGGAGTTTGGAATTGTGGACGTGTGAGGTGTCGCATTGTCCTGCTAGAATTTCCGAAGACCATCGGAAGGCACAATGGACATGGATGGATGCAGGTGATCAGACAGGACGCTTACCGACGTGTTACCTCTCAGAGTCGTATCTAGACGTGTCACTGCAACTGCACACGCCCCACGCCATTAAAGGGCCATCACCAGCTTGAACAGTCCCCTGCTGACATGCAGGATCCATGGATTCATGAGATTGTATCCATACCCGTACACGTCCATCCACTCGATAAAATATGAAACGAGACTTGTCAGACCAGGCACGATGTTTCCAGTCTTCAACAGACCATTGTCGACGTTGATGGGTCCAGGTGAGGAGTAAGGCTTTGTGTCGTGCAGTTATCAAGGGTACACGAGTGGGCCTTCGGCTCCGAAAGCCCATATCGATGATGTTTCGTTGAATGATTCGCACGCTCACACTTGTTGATTTCCCAGCATTGAAATCAGCAGCAATTAGCGGAAGAGTTGCACTTCTGTCACGCTGAATGATTCTGTTTAGTCGTCGTTGGTCCCATTCTTGGAGGATCTTTTTCCGTCCACACCGATGTCGGAGATTTGATGTTTTACCGGATTCCTGATATTCACGGTGCACTCGTGAAATGGTCGTACGGAAAAATCAGCTCTTCATCGCTACCTCGGATATGCTGTGTCCCATCGCTCGTGCACCGATTATAACACCAGACCCGAAGAGTCTTTCAAGACTTATTACCCCGAGAAAGCCTACGAACTCACCTAAATCTTGATAACCTGCCTTTGTAGCAGTTGTAACCGATCTAACAACTGCGCCAGACACTTGTCGTCTTATACAGGCGTCGCCGACCGCAGCGCCGTATTCTGCCTGTTTACATATCTCTCTATTTGAATACTCATGTCTGTATCAGTTTCTTTGGCGCTTCAGTGTATATCGTAATGCAGTTCTGCATATGCAGCCATACTGTCTTTGTGCAGGGGACGCTTTACCTCTGATTTCAAATACTTTATAGCCATCCTCAGGCCTATGAAAGAATCCACTATCACCGTATGAAACAATTTTTGATTAACATTTGTGTCGGGGAGGCAGGTTAATCAGAAAATAAATAAGGCATTTTGGCAACCAATTATCGAATAGACCATTCGATCATAACACCTGAAGTGGTAACTGTGAAGTTAATGATTATGACTTGTCTTTGTTTTGATATGTGGTGTATGTAGATCATAGAACAGTTCACGTGTTAGTTTTTATGTGAATAATTATTACTTAAAGTTAATCGAGTTTTTGGCTGGCATCTGCGTTTCCTCTCATCTGGCCACGTGCTGGTGCTCGCACTATAACTTCACTTACGAGACATGAGGACATTTCCACGTCACAAACTTTTTTGTTAAAATATGTAAATTGTGAAGAAACAGGTTCGAACGTGAAAACGTGCTGATATCTCGTAAGTTAAGTTTGAGTGCGACTTCTGGCATGTGGCCAGATGAGAAGAAACGCAGAGGCCAGCTAAAAACTCCATTAACTGTAAGTAATCATTTGTTTACGTAAAAAAAGGACATGTAATGTTTTCAACAACCGCATATCAAAAGCAAAACTTAATCATTCTAAATTTCACGGAAGATGCCTTAAAGTAAAACGTTGCAACGCGTCTGGAACAAATAAAATCAATATTTGTAGGTATCAGCAGTTACATCCTATGACATGTCAGCAGATTAGTTTCGGTTTTAGGTCTGTATGTCTATACAGAATAATATAAATATTAATGTGTTCTATGTCACTGTACTTTTCATTTCATTTGGTATCAATGGCGCTTAAAAAAGTATATCGATCCATTGTAAAAAAAAAAAAAGAAACTATACATTTTCATATTTGGGTAGATAAATAGGTTTAGCGTATTTATCTTGCGACAAAATATGTGACTCTTTAGGGGCTATCATTTGCAAAAAACAACTTTTTGGTATCCTGAACAGTGTATGAAATTTAGGCCTGTTAAGAACCAAGTGATTTATGATGAGCATGGTGGAGTGGAGGTCGCATCGCACACGACCCATGCGTGAGCTCCGCGCGGAACGGCCACTGATATTCTTTTATCATCAAATATCTTGAGAACGGTGATAGCTATGGTTCTGTTCTCAACTTTAAATACAATTCTGATACGTCGGCTAAATTTTATGCACAATAGTGTATTACCTAATATGAACTATACGCAGAGTCTATGAAAAGCGTATTTACATTTGCACACTCAATAAAATTTCGTGTAAGGTTTACTTATAAGTGATACAGGTAATCACGATGAATAACGAAAAGGAAGTAAGTCCTGTATCGAGCGAAAATATGAGTTTCTTCGAAATCGGATGATAAGTATTTCGTAGCTCGCGCCGCGTCCGCGCCAGCGCTTCGGCGCAAGTTCGTGTGGCTGGGAGGTTCCGCACCTGAGGTCACGATGGGCAAGTTCTGCGACTGGCGGCGCGGACCTGCAGTGTGGCACGCTGCAGTGGCCGCTGTTCGAGACGGGCAAACTGCGGCGCAGAGCTGGCTGTGGCGCGCCGCTGAGGGCATTTCCACGGCAACCACGCCGCTTTGGCGAACAGCAGCCCCAATGAGAAATCGCCCTTCCTCTCACAGTCAGCTCTGCCTAGGTGGGCTCTCGTACCGCCACTCGTCACGAGACTACATGTGGCAGCTCCGGTCGCTCGCTTGCGGACACCAGTAGCGTTAGCTGTCACCACGATTCCAACACGCCCTCACCCGCTCCGAGAACACTGCCAGCAGCTTTGCCGCCACCTGCTGACACGGGTTAGATCTCATCTGCGAAGTGACAATCACGTTATACACATGGTGATTATAATTTAAGTTAAACTTTCAAAACGCTGTAGAAATAACACCACTGGTCAGAATAACTTCAAATTACAGCAGAATATTATCGCAGAAGGGGAAAAACGTATGGCAGAAGAAAAAAATTAGTGTGAAAGTTGATCAATAGATGGCGCTGTATGTGTCAGAATAAGTAAACACCTGTCATGTGCACGACTCACTGAAGTTGGTATAAACACGCCGGATACAAGACTTTTCCTCCTTTCGCGTCTGCGACGTTCGCCATGACTTTCCCAATCCAAGGATTGCCCTCTGCTTGTAAAACTGTATTACAAGAATGATGACTGTGCACATGTCGCTCTGCAGAAGTTCCAGACACTAAAGAGCTTGAAAAAAGGCGTTGGTCCGTTGGCCGCCGTGGGTCTGGAGGGAATGATTCGGAAATTCGAAATGACGGGTTCGTTTGGTGGGCAACCTGGTAGAGGAAGGAAACAAATCGATTCGACGTCAGTAGAAACAGTGGCCACAGCAATGCAAGAGGAGACGAGTGGTGGTGAGCAAACGTGTAGTGCACGGAGAATTGCCCGAACATTGGTCATACCCGTGAGCACGGTGCGTAAAATCCTACGAAACATCCTTCTTTGCTATCCATTCAAAGTTACCCGCGGGCGGGAGTTGCTTCCTGTTGACCTACCAGCAAGAGAAACCTTTGCTTTAGAATTTCTTGCTTGCCTGGAAGGAGATAATGATTGGCCGAGGAAGATTTTGTGGGCAGACGAAGCCCACTTCCATCTGACAGGATATGTCAACACACAGAATTGTCGAATTTGGGGAAAGGAAAATCCACACGCAAATCAACCATTACCACTTCAACCTGAATAGGTCACTGTGCATTACGGGTTTACGACATCATTTGCATAGGGCCATAGTTTTTCGAAGAGACAGCTGCTTCTGATCCTGTTACCTGTACCGTCACTGGTAAGCGCTGTGAGTGTCTTTTGCGCAACCACGTCATTCCAGTTCTCCAACAGCGTGGATGTGTCGATCGGATCATTTTTACGCAACATGACACACCTCTGCACATTACAAATCAAGTTAAGCAGCTGCTGAAGTGCCATTTCGGAAATGCTAGAATTATCAGCCGTCAGTTCCCTACAGCCTGGATGTTCCGATCACCTGATCTTACTCCGTCTGATGTTTGGCTGTGGGGCTCTCTGAAAGAATTGTGTTCAGTGTTCCGACTGCGAACTTAGCTGTATTGAAGGCACACACTGCGCAACACATTGTGGATGTGACCCCCGAAACACTTCGATCAGTTGGAGAAAATGCTGTTTCTCGATTTCAACGTGTTGCAGAAAACAGTGGCCAGCATACTGAACATGTTTTGCGCCAGTCACACGAAAATTAATAACCCTATTTGATTTTAGTTCATGCTTTTTATGCGGTTTTTGGCGTCAGGACAATTAAAAACCGATTTTTCCCATCCGATGTGGTATGACCTTGTTGTGTTGGATGGGCTTACGTAAGTAGTAGTATCACACCTGTACACCCATACTACAGTTTTTTAACGTCAAACGTGCACCTTAGGCACTGTTGTATGATTCATTTGTCATTTGTAGTCGACCACTATTAAATTATGATGCTCACAGCGCCAGCTATTGCTACATTTTGTAATTACTTATTTTTCTTCAGCCGTAGGTTTTGCCCCTTCTCCAATAATATTTTGTTGCAATTTGACGTCGTATTGACAGCAGTTTGAAAGTTTAATTACAATCACATTGTATATACAGAGTGGTCCACTTAAGCTTCTCCAGAACAACTACAGATACTGAAAAACGACTTTGAAGGGCAGGAGCTAATGAAAGACAATACTGTGAGACGTTCTAAAACGTAAGCAAATGTTTTCAACATTAACTTACGATTTTTTTAATGGACACCTCGTATTATTTCTTACGCAATCAATAACATGAAATATTACAAAAAAATGGCGTTGGTTGCATCGCAAAACGTCAGTTACATCCCGACGAACTGCAAAACGAAGCAGAAACCCCACGTTGTTCGAAATCGTGATGTTATTGACGTACTACGTTGCAATAAATGCTGTACTTAGTGCTGTTTACACTGTTATTAAGTAGACTGGAGACAATACAGATGACCAGTCACACACAATGAAAACTAAGGAAAGGGTTTACTTTTTCGTGCTTTATTGAACTTTTCTACAGCACTAGTACGGATATAACGGTGTTGGAAAACCATGTGTCAGCGGGCAGGGTAAACGTAATTAATGGTTGACCAAGGATCTAACAGAGACGTAAGTGTCACTTGTACGTAGCTGCGTAACTGGGCATCTGTATTGTTTCCAATCCAGTTAATAACATTATAAATACCAACAAGTACGCCGGCCGGAGTGGCCGAGCGGTTCTAGGCGCTACAGTCTGGAACCGCGCTACCGCTGCGGTGGCAGGTTCGAATCTTGCTTCGGGCATGGATGTGTGTGATGTCCTTAGGTTAGTTAGGTTTAAGTAGTTCTAAGTTCTAGGGGACTGATGACCACTGATGTTTAGTCCTATAGTGCTCAGAGCCATTTTAACCATTTGAACCAACAAGTACAACATCTGTTGAATCGTAGTATGTCAACCACATTGTGATTATGAGCAGTATGGTGTTCACACTTGCATGTCGGGATGTGCAATAGCGGCGCGTTTCGTTTATTTCAGGTGTAAACTTCTCTTTGCAGTTTATCAGGATGCAATTGACATTTTGCGGAGCAAGAAAAGGGGTTCTTTTTTATTGTTCGTGTTATTGATTGCATAAGAAATAATACAGGGTACCCATTTTTAAAAAAACCATCGGGTTTATGTTCAAAATTTCATATTTGACGGCACTCGGTGGGTACTGTCGGTGCTTCCGAGCAGTGCTCGGACGAAATTTAGTTTAGTTTCTTAGTAACAGTAAACTGCATTAATATAAACGCAAGGTAAAATAGTTCTAATGTTGTTGAATTTTATATATTACATATTTTATGTATGACACGGACTCAACAAGTCATTGGAGATCCCCTGCAGAAATACTGAGCCATGCAGCCTTTATAGCCGTCCATAACTGCCGTAATGTTCCTGTTGGAAAATTTTGTGCACGAGCTGACCACTTCATTACGTCCCATAAATTTTCGATGGGATTCCTGTCAGGCAATCTGGTTGGCCAAATCAGTCGCTAGAATTATCCAGAATGTTCTTCAAACCAATAGCGAACAGCTGTGGAGCCAGAGACATGTTTGGGAACATGGAATCCATTATTGGCAGCAAATGGTCTCCAAGTAGCCGAACATAACCATTTCCAGTCAATGATCGGTTAATATGGACCAGAGGACCCAGTCGATTCAATATAAACACAATTCACACCATTATGTATTCACCACCAGCTTAGACAGTGCCTTGTTAATTTGGGTCCATGGATTTGCGGTGTCTGCGCCACACTGTGACCCTACCATCGGCGCTTACCGCCTGAAATCGGGACTCAGATGACCGGGCCACGGTTTTCCAGTCATCTAGGTTCTAATTGATATGTTCAGGAGCCCAGGAGACGCGCTGCAGGCGATTGAGTGCTGTTAGGAAAGACACTCGCGTCGGTCGTCTGCTGCCATCGCCCATTAACACCAATTTTTGCCGCACTGTCCTAACGGATACACTCGTCGTATGTGCCACAACTATTTCAGCCGTTATTTAACACAGTACTGCAAGTCTGTTAGCACTACCAACTCTACGTAAACTGCGCTTCTCTCGGTCGTTAAGTGAAATACCTCGACCGCTGTGTAGTCCGTGTGAAAAGTAATGCTTGAAATTTAGTATTCTCGACACACTGTTGACACTGTGGATCTCGGAATATTAAATTTCCCTGCGGTTTTTGAAATGGAATATCGCTCGCGTCTAGCTCCAACTACCATTCCGTGTTCAAACTCTGGAACTCTAGCCGTGCGGCCATAACCGCGTCGAAAATGATTTCAAGTGAATCGCCTGAGTACAAATGACGGCTCCGTCGATGACTGCCCTTTCATACCTTGTCTACCTGTCACTACCGCCATCTGTATGTATGCATATCGCTATCCCATGACATTTGTCGCCTCAGTGTACTTTCTCCTGGGCAGCAGATAACGCGTTGACGTGTGGTCACATGGACTCGCAGAGGTCTTGTGTGGGTTGTAACTATCGTATGGCGGTGAAACTTGGTGGGCATGTTAATGCTGAACCCATTTACGCCGGAAATAAATAAGTTCCAATTTTGGCCCCCAGGTGGAAATCTGGCAATCTACACTATTTATACGATGTATGACATCCACGCTGACATTTTAAAGCCGTAACGAGAATGTTTGTATGACTATCGCTGTTAATGAAACTTTTTTATGCCAACAGCAGCAACTACAGTGCTGCGTTGACTAGGTGTGACTGACGGAAAGGTCTGAGGAGAGACCTGATGTCAATAAATGGTTTAAAGAACATGATAATGAAATTCTAAAACATGTATAAGGCTGGTGCGACACCTGGAAGAGGAAGGTGTCCTCCTTCGGTGGAAGTTTTGGTGAGGTTTGTGTTGCTGTAACTGACCACGCAGAACGTGTCCCGGGTAATGCTACTGCTCGTGTAGTGTCACGAGAATTGTCTATCCCATAGTGAACAGTACGGAAAATCGTGCTATGTTATAATGGTACCCGCACAAAAACCAAACAGTGCAACAACTAAAACCTCGTGGTCTGCAGCAATGTTTTGAATTTGCTCTTCAGTTTCAGGCACGGACTGAAGTTAATGGGTTGTGGCCAGGCAATATTCTATGGAGTGACGAGGCACATTTTACATTACACGGTGCAGTGAATACACAGAATTGCCAGACTTGGCGTACTGTTCAGCTGCGCATTGTACTCGAAGAGCCATTGCTCTCACCGTATGTGAATGTATGGTGTCGATTCACAGGCACCTTTATTCTCGGCCGGTTCTTCTTTGAAGAGAATGTACACTCGACAGCAAAAAAAGTGAGTCACTGCTGAATACAACAAACATAACGTAGCTGTGTTGCAGGTCCTCTAAACACCAAAACCCCGTGGGGCACAGTCGTTTGACTACACACAATAGGTACCGCAAGAGACTACTAGAGACCAAAGGCCTTTATGGCAGTCAGTCTAAGCGTCAACTAATATCGTCACACAAAACATATTAGAAAACACATTCATAGCGATGAGACAACCCATAACACTCATAAACTAACCTTAATTACAACGACATTCGAAAAGTTCTGAGAATATGGATAATTTTACATGTATTGTACAGTAATTATTCGACAAAATTAAATACTTGAGACAATATATGGAGTTACAAAGCTGTACGGCGACTGGAAAAAAGTTTTTCGCTCTCGAAAAGGTTTTCCATTTACGTGCTGAATGTCGCTCAATGGTGAGTGGCACTGGAAACTGGATATTGGACGAACCAGTAAAAAAATGCGATTAACAGCAACAAACACTCTACGGAAATCTCAACATTAGCAGCGAATCACCAGTAATATCATAGTTCTCGTAACACATCAAGAGCTACGTGTACACAAATATGAACTTTAAATGACACGACCAACGTCGTCGTTCTGGACCTGGATTCAAACCCAGCACCTATAGTCATTTCTAACTAAGCTTAGCTTTGTTTTTGCCTTATTGAGACCCGATCACTAGGCGTAAAGAGACGTGGAGTATAGACGTTTACACCAGTATCAGTTATCAATTCAGATCCTGAAAATAAATGACGAAAATGTTTGTACTGAACTGGGAATCCTGTCAAAACAGTTACGTTCCTGGGAACTGCGCCCGACGTTTAATATGGTGTCATTCACAAGGAACAAGGTATGCTCATGTTTAAAATTGAAATGCCATTATGTAACGCTTGTGACAGGGATGCGAACCCAGCACCTAATCGGATTGTTAACGAATAGCTATTGTTGGTTCACCAGTAACGATATGTGCGCATGTTTAGCTAGACATCAGGCGACGAAAAGTTCTGTGCTGAATAGTATTCAAACCCCGCGCACGTGGTCATGAAGACACTTTAACTATAAAATTATTTTCCAATAATAGCTAGGAGTGGCATGTTTGTACTTTCAATGATGTATGGAAAATACTCTGCTGGCTAGAAGTTGGATTCACAACATATCATCGTTGGGGATCACTACGAACACAACGTTAAACCCAAATCCGTTGTCACCAGTAGGATGGAGAGGAATGTTTGAAGTTGAAAAGATGTAAGAAAACGTTTGATCTTGCAATGTTGTGATAAAAAGCTCATCATGTGGCTGTGAGTTGAAACGAACACGTTACAGCTGACAGCACACGAAGAGACGTTGAAAATGCAACTGTTTTTCACTAGTCGTTCGGAGTGCACATGCTAGGACTTGAAATGAAATAATGAATATTTTGTGCTGATGAGGATTCGAAATCAGATAGGTGCCTTTTGAGGAGGCCTACAAGAGTTTGCAATCTTGGGGAACACAGTGAATTCGAATTCGAATCCCAGTCCAGCACCACAATTTTCAACGTATCAGTTTCAAATAAAGTAAGAGCCTTGTGAACTTGCATGGCCATTGGTTTATTAAATGAAATACTTTTTCTAGTTTACGACGGCTTGCTGGTGACAGAGCCTCTGCCTTCCAGGATTTCTCCATCTGCCACAGCTCAAACGAATGCCGCTGTGCCCCAGTCGGCAGCGAAGGGATGTTATCTTTACTGCAGATATGGAACTACGGAGCTTAATGGCGTTCTGCACTTGGCGTTACTAGAGGAGAAGGGGAGTTACTTGTGTGTGTTAAAAATTTACGCTTGACGTGAGATGTGAACCTACACGTTTTACACATCAATAAAAGATTAATCCACCAGATCACAGAACCCCTGCCAAGCACATAATTATGAATTGCAGAGTATTCATTTGAGTGTAGATGCAGATGTCAAGGGACGGGTAACAGGAAGGAGGGCGGGATCTGGGAATGGATAGAAGTGCAGAAGTGCAAAATATAAGCGTAAAATGCTTGCAAAGTATTGCTTACTTAGATGTGTGCCACAGTTCGTTTTATCGTAGGACCGAGAGATAAGGAAGGACTGTTTTCAGAACGTAGAATGGGTTATAGGAAAGGGGATATCAAAGAATGCGGTTTCATACGTGTTGAGAGGAATAATAGAGAGTAAAGACAGCAGCAATTAAAAGAGAAAATGTAGCGTCCATGGGAACCGCTAGATTTGTTTATAAAATTTTGGGGGAATGGAATAGAAGAACACTTGCGGTGATAGTGTCAGAGAGAGAGAGAGAGTGAGAGAGAACAGAGGAAATTTAACAAGGGGTAAACATAATATGAAATCGTTTGCGTACTGTGTGGAGGACGGGGGGTATTTTCATGGATGGAGGGGAAGAGAGAGATGTATTTGAAATAACAAAAACTACTGTGACAGAGTCCATCTACGCTGATTAGTTTGTAAGTACCTAGACAGGGTATAAATGAAATCTAAACAGAATATTTAACAAGCTTTATATTCACAAGAAACCCGCTTGAATTAAAAAGACAGCTCAAAGGAAAACTAACCCATATTGTATCTTTTCTGTTGCCACACGATCTTCCACTAGCTCCCAATGAGGAAAAATGACGAAAAAGGAGACATAACAAAACATTTTAAGGCCTCTAATATTTTATCCAGAATCCTTCATTATTTTGTACGTCTATCATGCGTCTTGGCATAGAATGCATAAGCCGTCAGACGTAACAGCCTGAAGAAGCAACTTCCTCCCAGGCTTCCAGGACGCAGTCCCAAAGAGCGTCCGCAGTAGTTGGTTGGTTTCGTGTCCAGCTTCTGTTAATGTTCTGGCGACCTCAGCCCACATGTTTTCCATGGGGTTCATATCAGCCGCCCGTGGCGGACAGTCCATGACGTAGACGCCAAATGTGGAGAGAGACTGCTGAAGAAATGCAGACTTGTGAAGGGGAGAATGGTCCTCTTGCAGCGTTACGTCCCCTTCTGAGTACAGCATTCGCACTGTTGGAAGCACCACATTCTCCAATATGTGGGCATACTGCACGCTGTCCGCCGCGCGGGATTAGCCGTGCGGTCTGAGGCGCTGCAGTCGTGGACTGTGAGGCTGGTCCCGGCGGAGGTTCGAGTCCTCCATCCTGTGTGTGTGTGTCTGTCCTTAAGGGGATTTAGGTTAAGTAGTGTGTCAACTTAGGGACTGATGACCTTAGCAGTTAAGTCCCATAAGATTTCACACACATTTGATTTCTTTGCACGCTGTCCAGAGTTCCTTTTATCCTGTGAAGAATTCCCGCCCCTCTCGCAGAATTCCAACCCCAGCAGGTAACAGATAGCCGGCCACTTCTTCTCGTCGTGGTTACATATTCGCGTCGATGGAGAGTCCCTTGCGGCCTCTAAACGATTCGTGGACCGTCCTTATTGGTGGAAAACACCTTCTCATCAGTGAAAATGACATTGTCCCACGACGCCCTCAGATGGAGCTCCGCAAATGCTAGCCGGTATAAAACGTTGTCTTCGCAGAGCTCTTGTTTATCGGCGGATCGTCGTGCATGCTGTCTAGCGTCCCTCAGCCTTCGGTGAACCGTGTCACTGGAGCCGGGGAAGTTGGTCTCCCGCCGCAACTGCTTCGCGTTCAGAAAGGGATTTTCTCTGCTCCAAGACACTAGGTCCCTGTCGTCCTGCTGTGAGCTCACTCTCTTCCTGTCTGAGCCAGGAGCCCTGTTGGTGGTGCCTCTTTCAAGGCAGATCCTCCACCATCTCGTTGCAGTGGTATGTGGTACGCCATACCGTCTGCCAGCTCCTCTGATGGAACATCCTTCTTGTTCAATGAGAGCGACGACTCTATCTCGAATAGGCCTCTCCCAGTGAGCCATTACGGCAGACAGCCTGATGTGTATTTCTGCTTGCCGCTCTTTTACTGATGCCAGGAGAGGAGGTAAACATCTTTACGTCAAATGGAGCGGCACAGCCAGAGGCATGCGGCGCAGCCGTGCTGGCTCGTCCCGGGCTGTTGCCACACCAACGCCACCACCAGCTTGCTCACTTCCGTGTCGCCTCGGCCAGCCTGGCTGGCCCGTAGCTCGCGAGCCGCGGCTAGTACAAACTAGGGCCGCAAGGCCACGATCACCCCTTGAAGGATCAAAAGTTACACCTAACCTACCCCAGTCTGTAGTATAAACTAATGCAGCTACAGCTATTATGTTATAACATGTGCAGGCACACCTACAGTTGACGATTCATTCAAATATCTGACGAACAATACGTTCAAAAATACATTCATTTTAAACATAGCCACCACAAAATATTTCACCTAGTTAGCAATAGCATGACGCAGGAAACTATTCTTTCTTGTAAGCGCTCTGCATTATACGTATGTAGCCTTAAGGAAAAGTGTATTCAACCACGACAACTAAGCGGAAGGTAAAAGTAAACAGGTTTGGCGGCAGCTTCTCCAATTAATAGTATATACGTAGTATATAATACACGTTTTGTGCACTTATAACATGTACTCAGTGTCTCTGAAAGAATACGTGCTGCACGACGGAAATTACTTTCTGCTGAGGCACTTCATTTACATCGCAATGATACACGACTACTAGAGAACATTGCTCTTTACGGCAGTCAATCCACTTGTAAGTTAACACGATGATAGCTCGCCGCGGTGGCCGAGCGGTTCTAGGCGCTTCAGTCCGGAACCGCGCGAATGCTACGGTCGCAGGTTCGAATTCTGCCGCAGGCATGGATGTGTGTGATGTCCTTAGGTTAGTTAGATTTACGTAGTTCTAAGTTCTAGGGGACTGATGACCTCAGATGTTATGTCTCATTGTGCTCAGAGCCATTTGAACCATTTTAACACCATGATATCGCCGATATTAGGCAACATGTTACTAGGGATGAGAAAGGCCTTAAGATTTGCAACTAAATATGCTACTCCTAGATACTACTGACTAAGAATTTGATTATTAACGTGTCTTCATAACCATGCGTGCGGCGTACGGCTCTCAGTCAGCATAGATGTTTTCGTCCCCTTATTTATAGTTAAACACGTGCACATCTCGCTGATGGTGGACCAACATTGGACATTTCTCGTCTGTTCCTGGTTAGACAACGACGGCGGTAGGCACCGGGTTCGAATCCCGGTCCGGCAATACAACTTCAGTCGTCTTTTAATGTTCCAACCTCACTACTGGTGACATTCTGGTGCACATTCTGATTTTAAGTACTTATTCAACAATCCGATTAGGTGCTGGGTTCGCATCCTTGTCACCAGCATTACATGATGGCATTTCAATTTTAAACATGTGCATCTTTCTGTCCTTGACAATGCAACAATATACAACGTCATTCGGGGCTAATTACCAAGAAGGTAATTGTCATGTTAGGGTTCCTGGTTTCCTACAAACATTATCGTCATTTACGTTCAAGTTGAGAATTGATAACTGATACTGGCGCAAACGTCAATATTTGACATCTATTTCTACCTAGTGATCGAGTCTCGATAAGATACAAAGCTTTGCTTGGTTAACAATGGCTTTACGTTCTGGATTTGCATCCGGTTCCAGAACGAAGACGTTAGACGTGTCATTTAAAGTACAACTTTGTGTACAAGTAACTGTTGATGAGTAATGTTAACAATGATATTACTTGTGATTCGCTGTTAATGTTGGGATTTCTGTAGAGTGCTTGCCGCCGTTAATCACGTTTTCTTTTAACTGCTTAGTATTACATAAAGTTGATGCGAAACCACTCCCCGTGAACGGTGAACAACATTCAGCATGTGTTGGGTAAACCTTTTAGACAGCAAAGAACTTGTTTCCAGTTGCCATATAACTTTATAAATCCATGTACTCTCTCAGATATTTAAATTAGTTGTCCCATAACGTTTGAAATGTCACTTATTGAAATTAAGTTTAGTTTACAAACGTTAAGGACCGTCCTATGTCTTCTGTACTATCGTGGTGTTACTTTACATCTGGACGGACTGTCATAAAGACCGGTGTTCTCTAGTAGTCCCTAGCGGTACCCATTGTGTATTTTACAACGACTGTACTGTGGAGGTTTGAGACAATGTGCAACACAGATATGTTATCTTGTTGCATACATTCAGGTGCAGCCTACACTTTGGAATTCAGGCGTGACCCACTTTTTTTGCTGTCGAGTGTACCTAGAGTACCAGTCAGATACAGCATGACGTCTGAATGCTACCGAGACCTGTGCAGCATGTGATTACTGCTTTCGAAGAGCGCAACTGTGTGTAAACCACAGCCTTCAAGCAAGATGGGGCAACATCTCATGTTGCTAACCCAGTGAAAAATTTGCTCAGTGTCTTCTTCCATGAACTTATTATCTCCAGATGTACAACATGAAAGATCAGCTCACTTGAGTGCATGTGACTTTTAGCTTTGGGGATAGCTACGACAACACGTTTGCAAGGGAACCGATCAGTCTCTACCTGATCTGAAAGAAGTGTACAGGAACACGACGTTCAGATTTCACAGGAACTTTTGAGGAAATGTTGACCACGCATCTCGTCGAACTTCTCTGGTACTTATACTGAACAAATTGTGTAAATGGCAGTTACCAACAAAGTCAACATAATGCCTTTTCTGTCTTGTTTGACCCTTTCTACCAACGGCCCGTCCCTAATGTATTACATTTGGAAAGATTTCTAAACATCTTTCTAGCATTCAAAGCGCCATTTTTGCCCTGGTGACCATAATTGGAACTATTTTTCGCAGCGTAAATCGGTTACGCATTAACGCATTAGCATATTCGCCATATTTAGCTGCCATTCGATAATTAATTGCAACCATCCAATATCATTCATTCTTTCTGGCATCTAGGTTGGTACTTTTCTTACTCTTACAGCACTGCACTGGCAGTGTCCCCGTTTCGCTTGCTCGGTATCATGATGAGACAGTTGCGCAGAGAGATGCAGCCGGCGCACAGTAGGACAGCGAGCCGTGCTGCGGCGTGAGCGCTGATCGCCGTGTTGGGGCCGGGACGGCGACGCCAGGTGCGACCAACGGCCACGTCGCGGCCATTCTGTCCAGCCGCAGCAGACCGCACAGTGGCGGCGCGCTGCCCCGTCCAAATTAAATCCCGCCTCGGCAGCGGCTGCAGGCCACGGCGCTCGTTGGGCTGCGTGACAGCCGGACACAGCAGCCCTGCATGGCGCTCGGGCCCCTCTACGACTCATCGCCAACTGCTGTGCTGGCGGCGTCCGCACCTACTTTTAGGAACAGCATCGTCCGTTTCGTGGAGTGCTATTTCTCGAATGAGCTCATTACTAGAACAGTATTACTTTTCAGCACCACTTAAGATCTTATATTAAGCGAAGTAAATTATGTAGAAGGCATTTCGCGATTACTTCTTCGCTGATTGTGAAAAACACCTGATATTTACATCTACATCTACTTGACTACTATTCACTGCGCACTTAAGTGCTTCACAGAGGTAGACTTTCAGACTACACTCATGTGAAAAAGCCATTGGATAGCTATATGCACATATACGAGTAGCTATAGTATCGCGTTCACAAGTCAGAAGTCGGCAGTGCACTGACGGAGCTATCATTTGTACTCTGGTGATTCATAAGAAGAGATTCTCGACATGACTATGGTCGCACAATGGAATTATCAGAGTTTAAACGCGGACTGGTACCTGGAGCTCGACGCATGTGACATTCCATTTTTGGAAATATTTAAGGAATTCCACATCATGAGATCGACAGTGTCAAGAACGTGCCCAGAATACCGAATTTCAAGCACTACCTCTTACGACGAACAACGCAGTGGCCGATGACCTCTTAAGGACAGACGGCCGGTGTGGCCGAGCGGTTCTAGGCGCTACAGCCTGGAACCGCGCGACTGCTATGGTCGCAGGTTCGAATCCTGCCCCGGGCATGGATGTGTGTGATGTCCTTAGGTTAGTTAGGTTTAAGTAGTTCTAAGTTCTAGGGGAATGATGACCTCAGAAGTTAAGTCCCACAGTGCTCAGAGACATTTGAACCATCTTAAGGACACAGAGCAGCGGAGTTTGCGTAGAGTTGTCAATGCTAACAGTCGAGCAACACTGCGTGAACTAACCGTAGAAGTAAATTTGGGACGTACGACGAACGAATCCGTTAGGATCGTACAGTGAAGTTTGGCCTTAATGGACTATAGCAGTTGACGACCGACGCAAGTGCCTTTACTAACAGCAGAACATTGTTTGCAGCGCCTCTCCTGGTCTCGTGATCATATCAGTTGGACTCTAGAGGACTGGAAGACCGTCAACTGGTCAGATGAATCGCGGTTCCAGTTGGTAAGAGCTGATGTTACAGTTACAGTGTGGTGCAGACCCCAAGAAGCCACGGACCCATTTTGTCAACAATGCACTGTGCAAGCTGGTGGTGGCTCCATAGGGGCGTTGGCTGTGTTTACAAAAAGTGGACTTGGTCCTCTTGAACGGAAGACTTGGAGACCATTTGGTTCAATGGTTCAAATGGCTCTGAGCACTATGGGACTTAACATCGGAGATCGTCAGTCCCCTAGAACTCAGAGATACTTAAATCTAACTAACCTAAGGGCATCACACACATCGATGCCCGAGGCAGGATTCGAACCTGCGACCGTAGCGGTTGCGCGGTTCCAAACTGTAGCGCCTAGAACTGCTCGGCAATAACGGCCGGCGGAGACCATTTGCAGCCAATGTGCCACAATTGTTCGCAGTTGATTTGATGTACATCCTGGACTATTCGACTGATTGATTTGGACACTAAGATCACCGTACGTGTGTCCCATCGAACATTCATGATACATAATGGAGAGGCTATAGAGGTAGTATGGCTCATTATTTGTGGAAGTGACTTCCGACGACTCGTTGAGACCATATTACGCCGGACAGAAGGAGGTCCGACGCAGTGTTAGGAAGTATGTAGTGACTCTTCACACCTTAGTGTGTACCACTGTCGATACACATTCGAATAGCACATGGGAAAAATTTCGTGAAAATGTCACATCGCAATGTGAAATGCTTTGTGTTAATCATTAGAAATGTAGGTTTGCCTTTTCTTAATCTTTCCATTAGAACTACTGATGGCCTCAGGAGAGCCAGTCATGACAAAACTCTACCATCTGGTGAGCACGATGTATGAGACAGGAGAAATACCCTCAGACTTTAAGAAGAATATAATAATTCCAATCCCAAAGAAAGCAGGTGTTGACAGATGTGAAAGTTACCGAACTATCAGTTTAATAAGTCACAGCTGCAAAATACTAACGCGAATTCTTTACAGACGAATGGAAAAACTGGTAGAAGCCGACCTCGGGGAAGATCAGTTTGGATTCCGTAGGAATGTTGGAACACGTGAGGCAATACTGACCTTACGACTTATCTTGGAAGAAAGATTAAGAAAAGGCAAACCTACATTTCTCGCATTTGTTGACTTAGAGAAAGCTTTTGACAATGTTGACTGGAATACTCTCTTTCAAATTCTGAAGGTGGCAGGGGTAAAATACAGGGAGCGAAAGGCTATTTACAATTTGTACAGAAACCAGATGGCAGTTATAAGAGTCGAGGGGTATGAAAGGGAAGCAGTGATTGGGAAAGGAGTGAGACAGGGTTGTAGCCTCTCCCCAATGTTATTCAATCTGTATATTGAGCAAGCAGTAAAGGAAACAAAAGAAAAATTCGGAATAGGTATTAAAATTCATGGAGAAGAAGTAAAAACTTTGAGGTTCGCCGATGACATTGTAATTCTGTCAGAGACAGCAAAGGACTTGGAAGAGCAGTTGAACGGAATGGACAGTGTCTTGAAAGGAGGATATAAGATGAACATCAACAAAAGCAAAACGAGGATAATGGAATGTAGTCAAATTAAGTCGGGTGATGCTGAGGGAATTAGATTAGGAAATGAGACACTTAAAGTAGTAAAGGAGTTTTGCTATTTAGGGAGTAAAATAACCAATGATGGTCGAAGTAGAGAGGATATCAAATGTAGACTGGCAATGGCAAGGAAAGCGTTTCTCAAGAAGAGAAATTTGTTAACATCGAATATAGATTTAGGTGTCAGGAAGTCGTTTCTGAAAGTATTTGTATGGAGTGTAGCCCTGTATGGAAGTGAGACATAGACGATAACTAGTTTGGACGAGAAGAGAATAGAAGCTTTCGAAATGTGGTGCTACAGAAGAATGCTGAAGATAAGGTGGGTAGATCACGTAACTAATGAGGAGGTATTGAATAGGATTGGGGAGAAGAGAAGTTTGTGGCACAACTTGACTAGAAGAAGGGATCGGTTGGTAGGACATGTTCTGAGGCATCGAGGGATCACAAATTTAGCATTGGAGGGCAGCGTGGAGGGTAAAAATCGTAGAGGGAGACCAAGAGATCAATACACTAAGCAAATTCAGAAGGATGTAGGTTGCAGTAGGTACTGGGAGATGAAGAAGCTTGCACAGAATAGAGTAGCATGGAGAGCTGCATCAAACCAGTCTCAGGACTGAAGACCACAACAACAACAATCATTGCCACTCCAGCTCGCTTACCATATCTGACCTCTGTCCCCTATTTCGCTATAATACAAAACGAACTGCCCTTCTTTCAACTTTTCCGAAACCCTCTGTCAATCGTATCTCGAAAGAATCACATACTCCTCAGCAATACTACAGAACAGTGGCCGGCAAGTGTGGCGAGCGGTTCTAGGCGCTTCAGTCTGGAACCGCGCGGCCGCTACGGTCGCATGTTCGAATCCTGCCTCGGGCAGGGATGTGTGTGATGTCCTTAGGTTAGTTAGGTTTAAGTAGTTCTAAGTTCTAGGGGACTGATGACCTCAGAAGTTAAGTCCCATAGTGCTCAGAGCCATTTGAACCATTTGAGCCAGAACAGTGTAAGTAGGCTGTTTAAGTTTTTATGTTGGTAACGCCACGTAGCGCTCTGTATGAAAATCACTGACTGTGCTGTGTGCAGTCTGTGGCTGGTTTGCATTGTTGGTGTAATCTATGACGGATTCATTCCGTTTCGATATGAATGCGCGTGCATTTGAGGATATATTCAGAAATCTAGTCGAAGATTAAATTAATGGATGAAATATATGCCCCACACCCTCCTGTACAAGAACTAAGGAAATCGGATCGTAATGCAGGCTTGATGCAAGGTAGCTTGACATACAAGATAGGCCATGCATTGTTGGAATATTTGCTATTGTAGGGTTGGGCAGTTGGATGTGAACAGCGCGTAGCGTTGCGCAGTTGGAGGTGAGCCGCCAGCAGTGGTCGATGTGGGAAGAGAGATGGCAGAATTTTGAGAACAAACGATCTGGACGTGTGTCCATCAGAAAGAGTAAATCTGTGATATTAGATATCATGAACTGATATATATATGATCACTTTTGAACATTATTAAGGTAAATACATTGTTTGTTGTCTATCAAAATCTTGCATTTGCTAACTATGCCTATCAGTAGTTAGTGCATTCAGTAGTAGGAATCCTTTATTTAGCTGGCAGTATTGGCACTCGCTGTATTGCCATAGTTCGCGTAACAAAGATTTTTGTGAGGTAAGTGATTCATGAAATGTATAGATAGATTATTGCTAGTCAGGGCCATTCTTTTGTAGGGATTATTGAAAGTCAGATTGCGTTGCTCTAAAAATATTGTGTGTCAGTTTAGTGTTGATCAGAATCAGTAAAGAGAGAAGTGTCTGAGTACGTTCAGTTCTGCTCAGCTGTTTGAAAATCAAATAACGTAAGAGGTTTTCCAGCACTGTCATTTTTAAGTTTTTCTAAGGGGACGTTTCAACAATATGGACAATGGTATTGTAGGCAATCTTTTCGAGTTGATCTGTTGCATCTCCTGAATGTTCTGTCTTTGATTCGCCTTCTGCATTACATTTTATATGTGATAGTCTCTAAGTATTTAGTTCATCTACAACCTTTAAATATGCGTGATTTATCGTGCAACCTAAACTTAAAAGCCGGCCGTGGTGGCCAAGCGGTTAAAGGCGCTACAGTCTGGAACCGCGCGACCGCTACGGTCGCAGGTTCGAATCCTGCCTCGGGCATGGATGTGTGTGATGTCCTTAGGTTAGTTAGGTTTAAGTAGTTCTAAGTTCTAGGGGACTGATGACCTTAGAAGTTCAGTCCCATAGTGCTCAGAGCCATTTGAACCATTTGAACCTAAACTTAAAACATCAGTTTTAGTATTCATGTGAACGACTCACACTTTCTATTGCTTAGAGTTAGTTGCCACTTTTCGCGCCATAAAAATATCTTTCCGTGCGCACTAGGTGCATGCTGCCGTCGCAGGAACAAGGAAGGTGGCGTATGCAACTGTGCAACGTCACACATGCACGTGACTCGTGCACAAGGGGCACCGTGGCCAGGCGATGGGTCCCCTATCTCAGGCGGCAAGACAATTTCAACAGTGTTGCGCGCCTGTCGGTCCTGTTCGTAAGGTGCTTTGGTCTACTACGTCTCGCGGTTGAAAGTTTTATACTTCGTTTTACTGTTGAAAGTTTCCGTTTTTCGCACACTTTCAAATCTCCATTTGCGCTATCGCGCTGGCATAATCAAGCGAATTATCGTCCATTTCTTTGTTTGCGGCTGTTAATTTCTCCTTTACATAGACAGAGCGCAGCGAAAAGACGACATTAAGCTGATCGCAAATACGAACAACCTGAAAACAACAAAGGCAGACCTGAACAGAATGAAAAGCCTTCGTGCTTATTTCCTACAAATAAGTGATTGTGGGACTCTCGATGCGCCGATGGCAAGTCGAACTCGTTTCTTAAGAGCTGCTGTGATTCATTAATACAGTAGTTCACATCGACGAGAGCAAATAAAAGAACAACGAAATCGTACTTATGATTTGAATAACTACTTACAATGTTCCATGGTTAGTGAAGAACCATACGCTTCCCGTCCAAGTTCCCGCTACTTCATTTCGGAATCTCACACGACATCCAACCAGTCGTATATAGATCTGAAGGCTGAAGGTAGACAAAAGAGAAACAACAAAAAAGTCCAGTTAAGCGCATTTGACAAAATAAGACACCATCACCACCTCCACCCAGACTTCACCCTCAAAACACACATACACACGCACTAAAAATTGATGTATATGCATTCAAAATGTGTGGTATTTTCGTTTTTCCTTTCCATACACTTTCACAGTGTCATATTCTCATAAATACGCATACGTTAGCATATTCTCGAACTATTGACTCTAAACGTTAAGCATGATTTACGTTTCGTTTTCGAAAGAAAGATAAATTAAGTGATCGACGATGGATTCTAATACGTAGTTCTCCAGATGTTTCACGAGAGCTTTAAAAACATCCGGGATGATATTAGACTTCATTTAAACAGATACCTTGGAGCTTCAAACTGGGGCAACTGTTCCAGATAGCAGGATGTCGAAGAAACAGAGCTGGCGCACTGCAGTAATGTGTCGGTACTTGGTCTGTTGCCTCACTGTCAGTGCCCCAATAGAATGATGCATAATTTCAAAATCACGACGCAAGTTACTAAACACAATATACTTTGTCAACTTTCTCTCTTCCACCATGTTCAAACACACATGGCCTTAAAGTATTAATTAGCCTGGGGCTTGGCCTTCTTTCTACGATTCCGTCTTTGTCTGAGAGTTTGCCAACTGCGATTTAGACTTACTACTAGCAAAGGGAAACCTGGATCACGGAAACAGCGTGTGTGGTTTTATCTCAATGTGAATGTAATTACGCATCGGTACATGTCGACAAAGATGAGTGCTTTCACACCCATGCTTCTTCCTCCGTGTGCAGAAAACACAACTGACTGGCTAGTAAGCGCAAGGTATACAAGCATAAAAGGCGACTCAGGCGCAGATGATGTTACGGAATGGAGTTCGAAGCGTCGAGACATTTTAATTTTTCTATGAAAAATCATTTCTTATAAGACAAAATTGATGCAAATTTTCAAAACAAATTTTCAACATTTTCATAAGTTTTTCAACACTTTTTTCAGATTCATGTTTCGTGAAAGTCGTTTGAAGTTATCTTTTCTTGGCTTTTTTTATTTAAAGGCCCTGCGATTTGTGTCCTTCCATTTTGTATTGATATTTTATCCTACCTTAGCACAAGCCCATCACTATAATCGTCACTTATATTTCCCTGGGTTTTGATTATGGCACCTTTGCATTGTAGCGTCCATAACATTCCTCCATTCTTCATATCTCTGTCCTTCCAAGGTTTACATGCAACGCTGTCCCACAAATCATACTTCCATCTAAGACTACTTTCTTTACATATCTCCTAATACGCAATCATTTATTATTGTAAGAAATTAGTAACAAATTTTATATTTCTTTTAACTTGATTTAAAATGAAAGTGAATTAACAGATATCGCTTTTCTTTACTTTAATCAGCAAGTTCATATCTACTAGGAAATTTTTTCAAGAATTTATTTTCTTTACAAGATTTAATGAGACTTTAAAAAAAAACTAATTGGTGTTGAAACAGAACTTAAACTTTTTCTTTAGTTGAGTTAAACTCAGTGAGCTCCCAGCCGCCGTTGGATAAGCAGCAGCCAGCAGCAAGTCGCACTCTTACCTCACTTATTTGTTTTATAGTTTCATTCTTAATTTCGCCGGCCGCGGTGGCCGTGCGGTTCTGGCGCTGCAGTCCGGAACCGCGGGACTGCTACGGTCGCAGGTTCGAATCCTGCCTCGGGCATGGGTGTGTGTGATGTCCTTAGGTTAGTTATGGTTAAGTAGTTCTAAGTTCTAGGGGACTTATGACCTAAGATGTTGAGCCCCATAGTGCTCAGAGCCATTCTTAATTTCTTTCTTTGTCTTTGAGTTCTTGCATAGTTTAATTCACAAATTTCGAGCGTATTGTAGTATTTGAGAGTTGTAGCATCGCCTTTTAGTACCCATATAGTGTAAATTCACGTAGTCGTCAGTCATCTGTTTGTTTTGAACGACTTGTGAGATAAAAGAGAGGAAAAGAAATTGTTAGGGATGGGTAGGGACTGCACCTGGTGTGTATGGGTACAGGGGAAATTGGCCACCGTCCGTAAACAGCTGGAAGCTGTGGTGGCCGTGGTCGACAGGCTCCAGGCTGTTGCCCTGGGCCGCGCTTACATTTGGACACCCGAGGCAAGCGCTTTGGCGTCTCTGGAACCTGTAGCATCGCCTGGGATCTCTGATGGCACTGCGCCCTCGGATTCGGGTACAGGGTGCAGCCAACTGCAGGTGGTGGCTCATGTAGCCACTTATGACATGTGTCGCTATGGATCGGAAGAGATTCTCTCTGGTGTCCGGCGGCTATATGAGTTGGTGAAGACTGGCAGTGTTACAAGCGAGATGAAGGCAGAGCTCACCATCTGCAGCATCGTCGATTGGATCGATTGCGGACCTTTGGTACAGAGCCGAATGGAGATTCTGAATCAGAGGCTCAGAAGGTTCTGCGACCGTGTAGGCTGCAGATTCCTCGACTTGCGCCATAGGGTGGCGGGGTTTCGGGTTCCGCTAAATAGGTCTGGGCTACAGGGGTAGCAGGTGCTGTCTGGTGTGGACTGGGCGGTTTTTTGGGTTAGACAGTCTCGGGAAAGATCAAAATGGGCTCCAGTCTCAAAAGGTACAGGGCAACATGGTTCAAATGGGTGTGAAATCTTATGGGACTTAACTGCTAAGGTCATCAGTCCCTAAGCTTACACACTACTTAACCTAAATTATCCTAAGGACAAACACACACACACACACTCATGGCCAAGGGAGGACTCGAACCTCCGCCGGGACCAGCCGCGCAGTCCAGGACTGCAGCGCCTTAGATACAGGGTAAAGATACGACGAGAATCGACCAAGCAACAGTCGGTATTGGAGTAACTATGTTGGAAAAGTACCAGAGCTTCAAGCGTTGATAGCACTGAAGATGAAATCGTTAGAGGAACAGAAAGCTGGCTAAAGCCGGAGATAAATTCTGCCGAAATTTTTACAGAGGTGCAAACCGATTTGAGAAAGGATAAATAAAGTAGGTGGTGGTGTGTTTGTGTCCGTTAGTAGTAGTTTATCTTGTAGTGAAGTTGAAATAGATAGTTTCTGCAAATTACTATTGGTAGAGATTATACTCAAGAGCTGTACCAAAATAATAATTGGCTCATTCTACCGACCCCCAGACTCAGATGATATAATAGCTGGACAGTTCAAAGAAGACTAGAATCTCATTAGAAATAAGTACCCCATTCATACTGTTATAATTGGTAGAGACTTCAGTCTACCCTAGATTTGTTGGCGAAAATACATGTCCAAAGTGGGTGGTAGACAGAAAACATCTTCCGACATTGTACTAAATGTTTTCTCTGAGAATTACTTTGAAGAATTAGTTCATGAGCCCACACGAATTGTAAATGGTTGAGAAAACACACTTCACCTCTTAGACACAAATAATCCTCGTTTAATAGAGGGTGTCATGACGGATACAGGGATTAGTGAACACAAGGTCTTTGCAGCGAGGCTGAAAACCACATCAACCAAAAGCACTAAAAATAAAGTAGATAAAAATGCGCTTGATGCCTTCCTAAGAGAGAGTCTCTATTCCTTCCAAGCTAATTATGAAAGTGTAGACCAGAAATGGCTTATATTCAAAGCTACAGTATCGACAGCAGTAGATAGGAACGTAGGCTTCCGCGGCCGGTGTCACAGTGATTAAAATTCTTATGGGTATTATGCCGCGTCATTGCTAAAAACTATAATAAACTAGAACCGACGTTTGGGCCGAATTGCAACGGCCTTCATTAGAGCACGGTTGAGCCGTTGTTGTTAGTTTTTAGCAATGACGAGGCCTAATACCCAAAAGAATTTTAATCAGCAGCATACTGCATAAGTTAATATGAGACGGGACTGATCCACAATGGTACACAAAACATGTCAGAACACTGTTGCAGAAGCAACGAAAAATACACGCCAAATTCAGAAGAACGCAAAATCCCCAAGACTGGCTAAGTTTCACGGAAGCTTGAAATTTAGTGCGGACGTCAATTCGAGATGCTTTTAATAGTTTCCACAGTAAAACATTGTCTCAAAATACGGTAGAAAACCCTAAGTGATTCTGGTCGTGTGTAAAGTACATCAGTGGCAAAAAACAGTCAATACCGTCACTGCGAGATAGCGATGGAAATGTTACCGATGATGGTGCCACTAAAGAGGAGTCGTTAAATACAGTTTTCTGTAATTCATTCACTAAAGAAGACTAAGTAAATATTCCAAAATTCGAAACCAGAACAGCTGTTAGTTAAAGGACAATTTTGCGATTGCGTCTTAACTGGCCTGCCGACGTAAATAGGCTTCTCAGGCCCAGATGAAAGCCAGTGCTTAAAGTCTGGTGTCTGCATCACCCTCTACCACAAGCATCCTTTATCTCTACGCACTAGTATATCAGTAAGCACATTCAGTCAATTCAGATTAGGGGTATTAATTATGCAAGATGCACTACTATTTACCACGTCATACCAGTTTAAAGCTGGTAAAACGATTTGTGTTCTCAGTAGTCTGTCTTCAAGATGTCAGTACAAGCTTGTTGCAACAAAAGGGAAACCTCGATGTAACAGGAAAGTGGTCTTCTCGGATATCGAACAGTGTCAGTTACGCGCCACTTCGTTACATAGCGCTTCAGTGTTTCAGTAGGAAAGAGAACCTCCACTGATGATACTGGACAATCATAAAATATACTGTATTAAATTACCAGTGAGTAAAATATCAACAGATCAAATATTAATCAATGTGGACAGTACACAGTACACACATTACCAGAAAGGCACATTTAGCCGTCTTATGTTCACCGGTGATGCTATTCAACGTGGTTTAAATGAACGAAACTTAAGCGTTACTTAGCTGATTGAGGAGTGGTAGGGTACAGGGATCACACAATAAAGCATACTTGCACAGTATTTTATTTACAGGAACATCTAAACTCTTTGCAACGATAAAACGTACATTTTAACAGTGGGAGCCCATGACCAATGAATAAGGCAGGTAAGGCCAAGGCTCGGCGCAACAATAAATTCAATCCTCCAGATGCTTGGATGCAACTTAATAATTTATAAAGTTAACAAAGATCGCCCCACGTTGCCGGGCCAAACTGAGATAATCCAAATATGGCGGTTGCAGTAAACTCATTAACTGCCATACGTCGTTGCTCGTTGTCAGCATATTACACGTGATGAACATCAAATAAACATTTGAGAAACAAACAGGATAAGTGAATGACCGACCACCGCCCATGCGTACAAGCTCTGTAGTTGTTGAAAGTGAAGGATTTAGTAGAAATCAGTTGCAGTGAATCACAAGAAAAGTTAAGTATAAATTTAAACGTTCCTTTATCGGCACTATAAAACACCATATCAAGGCAAACGCTTAACCTCATTGGCTATAAGTAAGCTAAAGACGGCAATAGCTGATCAGATACGAGTATCTAGAAGAAATCAATTATATCCGGCAGACAGAAACGGAAAAAACGAATCTTAAGATAATTACTAAACAAGCTGGTATTCCAGGTTGGTTGGTTAATTGGGGGGAGAGGACCAAGCAGCGAGGTCATCGGTCCTATCGGATTAGGGAAGAATGGGGCAGGAAGTCGGCCGTGCCCTTTCAAAGGAACCATCCCGGCATTTGCCTAAAGAGATCTAGGGAGATCACGGAATACCTAAATCAGGATCACCGGCCGCGGGTTTGAATCATCGTCCTGCCGAATACGAGTCTAGTGTCCTAACCACAGAGCCACCTCGCTCGGTGGTAGTTTAGAAGTAAGCTAATAACAAGTAAATCGGATATACTAGAATCATCTGAACAGCTATTTACCTTTTCCACAAATTTATGGGAATTTACACTCCTAAATGATTTGGTGAATGCCACAAAACAACCATAGTCTACAGCGAGTACCCTTTCCCGGTTTTCTACTGGATTCAATAAATGAGGCATTAGATAATGGCTAATGTGTCCCGTAACAAGCATACATGAGGATAATTAAATATTATTCTAATTAAATACAAAACACCAATGAATAAAACAAGGCTGGTAATCACAGAATAGGTAAAGTGCCAGACAGGTTGTTTACCGCTAACTGTACAGAAAAGTCTGACAGAAACTAAAGGCTTATGTGCACAAAAAACTAAGCCACACTCCCTAGCAAAATGGCGAGTTGGCAAAACAAAAACTAACTTTAATACACTTTCGCCACAAATCACGAACAGATATCCAGAAAATAGGGTTAATGCAGTCTGGTAGAAAAATACAAACGAGCACCTTTACTCACAAAAGAAAATCTGAGCAACGATCACAAGTATCAACTAGACCTGAAATGAGCCAGGATGTAGTGACTCACTCATCAGTTCACAAATCAATAACTGCCCGTTACAATAGGCCACACCATGCAGTCCACAATATGTGGACGCAACAGTTACCCGAGCATGTTAGCTTGTAACTGGCAGCTATACTCCAACCGGCGTGATGGTGGCAGTAACACGGCACTGGCCGAGCCGCCGCTATACAGCTCAATTCTGCCCAACAGAGTGCTCACACGTCTTCGGTAAACCTGGACCTCCAACTGTGCACACCAGCAAGTCACTGTCCCTTTGTAACCTCCCCCTCGCTTATCGACCTCAATGACAGTGAAAAATTAAACTGCGTGTACCTAATGGATATTTGGGAAAAGCAATCATCACCGAAGTTAATCTGTCGGTAAAGAGGGAGGAGAGGGTTATATCTAAATGAAAGGAAAAATGCAAATGAAACTGGTGGAAATTAATTTTGATAAAGGATAAAGTTAATAAAGAAAGTAAATGTGCGGTCATCACGTTAACAATTAATTGGCGCTAATTAGATATTTCAGATTTGGGGGAAATTACGGTCGCCAGTCCTAAGGACAATTACTATAGTAACTGAAAAAGAAAGGTTATTACACATATAATTAGCATTCGAAGCGTGGCAACTGAAGGTTGACACGTGTAGTGTGAAAACTGAAAGTTTGTCAGAAGTAATAAATTTCGCTACACTCTGACTTAATTTAGCAAAAGAATTAATAAAACCGGAAAATCGAAAGTTAATTTAGTGACTGAAGTTCATAGTAAGCTTTCTTTATGAAGCACATCGAAATTCAGTAAGATACGGTTAGTCTTGGACTATCTCAACAATCATTTCAAAAGCTGCTTGAATCTACGCAATTTAGAAATAAGAGATTTAACTTTGAACTTGAATTAAATGATTCTGAACAATTAACAATAGTAAAATTTTGTATGTACCAAGCTGAGCTGCAGTCACAGGTAAGCTAAAATACGTTAACAAAACTCACACTCTTAATTTGTGCTTGTGTAATCTCAATATTGTAGCCAGCTATGAATACCTTAACTGAACTTTGAAATTAAAGCAGTGAAATCGAATGATGCGGGCGTTTGAATTTCAACGACACTTGGGTTCATTTCGGAAAAGGAAGGGACCCTGCTTGGTAATGCAATTGGGACAATGAGCAACAAAGGTTCATGCTACGTTGCTGTAATTTAGTTAGGAAAATGGATCAGTTTGAAAAGCTGAGGTCTGCCATACAGTTCTAAAACTTTATATGCTTCCAGTCTTCCTTGTTGGTTGATCGAAGGTTTGAAGCCGTCGATCGAGGAGGTGGCGACAGTCACTCATTGTCGGCCGTCGCAGTTGCAGAAGCTGGATGTTGGCGTGCCTTCTTCTCGACACGGTCACCAGGCGAAACCGGCTCTTGATGTGCGCCAGCTAATGCTTCCCGTCCGCGACACCATGTCAGAAACTATCATAGCAAGTCGAGCGCAATTACATGCTGCCCAACCCCGAAAGTGCGGCAACTCGCGGGAGTGTCACACAACACACCTGCTCCACTGCACCACCCCAGCCAAACTCTCGCTGCTCTGCCCACGCTCCACGCGGCACAGTTAACACTCCCAAAGATCCTACACACTTTGGTTCTCCACACGACCTATCGATGTAATCGTTCAATAGCATAGTTTTCCCGGGGTCAGACCCAGCATAAAAATATAAGTAATATTTACAAAACATATCAATTATACATCGACATAAATGCATAAATAAATATATACAAGTAGTAAAACAATATAGAAAGACACAGAAATGTCATATCTTCGGGTAACAAAATAAGGAAAAATCTATAGTACAATAGATGGAAATAGAAGGATATGCATTTCTGGCGTTACACATGCCCCACATTATATGAGGATGTTCGTGTAACGTAAACAGACTCAGAAAATGTCCCAAAACAGAAACAGCGGAAATGCATATGCTCAAAACATCAACAAAATTTAGCATTCGTCTAATTAACCATAAATCAATTTTTAGACCATAATAATTGAGTGGAGACACTCCTAATCTTATTCCACTCTGTCATCTTGCACAAAATAAAACAGGTTGACAACATATTAAAATTCGTAGAAATCATAGAAAATGGTTCAGATATTCCAAAATCATTAAAATTCGTGTCACTATTAAGAAATGGAGTACTATTTACAAAATCAATCAGAGTACATGGTCATAAAAACAGGTACATCAAAATACGCAAATTAATAATTAATTATATAGAATACACATTTTTATGGAACCTTTTCATAATTAATATTCTCGCCATGAGAGTCCACTTAACGCTAAACAACAAAATAATATACAGCAGATCGACAAAAACATAAATATTGACCGCAGAATTCTTCCACATCAGCTGTACGGGAAGAGAAACAACTCCGCCTTCCGTACCCGCAAGTACAAAGAATACCGACAGCGGCACAAGAGCCGACAGCGGCTCCGCCTCGCCAGTATTGTTGCGCCCACCTGTGCGGCACGCTTGATCTCACTCGCCCTTGTAACAGCGTTTCCAGAACGTCCGTTTCACTGAATTCTTTCGGAAAAACCCACTCCCGAGTAATCTCAAGGAGTCCATTAACACTATCACAGTGGATAACTCAACACTGTCCATCATCACACGCATGTACTAGCCTGAAACTTAAAACAGCGTCTAAGTACATCGGCAATGACTAGTAAAACACATATTCATGAAATCTTACAGCTAGTTACAAAATCATATTTACATTACTTAATCTACTGTGACTCAGCTGAAAACTTAAACTAGCAGCTTGGATTTTTCAATTGATAAGTAATCACTCTCTCTTAAATCATTTAGTAAAAATTAATTACTTATTAATTACAACTTCTTTAATGTCCTCTTGGTCAGGCAAAAGCATGGCAATCTAGCAAATCATTTAAATCTTACACTCTATATTTACATACGGTACAAATTACCCATTCTGTGGTATTAATCAATCCTAGGTTGGTACAATTTCAAGTCTACAATGTTCCGTATACCTAATAGTTTTCCAGAACTTGGATACTCTAAGCAATAAGCATTTGTGTGAGGTATACCAATGACTTTATATGTTCCATTATAAACAAACTTAAATTTAGAGATTTCATTGTCTATCTCGCTCGATTTCTTATGAGCTTTTAGAAGTACTAAGTCTCCAATTGCAAACGTAGCAAAACGCACTTTAGCGTCATGACAACGTATGCGAGCATCGGCTTTTAGCTTCATTACTTCTCGCGAACGATCTTTTTTCACACCAATACTAATGTCAATCGGTGGAGGGAATTTGCTTATCTCTTCCAATTCACTTTCTACACTTTTGTCAGTGCCGAGATTCCTCACGTTACGGCAGTTCAAATTCATTCCTACGTCAATGTCATCCAGCCAGTTAACAATGTGTATAGGCTGGTATTGCCTATGCACACCGTCTCCTACCTCGTCAAAACTAACTACTATTGTTATATCTTGTGACGTACATGTAAAAGTTTTGCTTTCACAATTAATCACTGCACGGTACTTTAATAGCCAATCTAACCCGATAATTACTTCCGTAGTTAAGTCTGGCACGATGAAAAACTCTTGTTCAAATCGTGCCCCACATATCTCGAAGTTGACAAAAATCTGTTTTGTGACCGGTTTACTGGCCTTCCGAGTAGCACCGATAATTTTCACTCCCGTTACTGGCATAACTACGATACCAGGTCTGTCTTTCAGTAACTCAAATATTTTCCCAGATACAGCACTCAATTCTGCACCGGTGTCAATGAACACGTTTAGTTGTAGGCCGTGCATATTAACAGACACTACTATCTGTCTACACTTGTCCTCGACTGTTTCTTTATTTCCCCACAGTAAATCCTCGTCTATATCCAGGTCATTCCAGAAAAAAAAACATCCGGTTTTGATCCTAAATACGGATTATCTGGCGGCCTATTCTGTCTCTGTTCACATACAGTTTTAATTTCAACACGTTTGTCCTGAGGCTTAGTCTGTAGCTTCGCCTCCAATACCGAAACCTTTTCCTGTAACTCGTCAACTAGTGAGTGTTACTTTGCTATCAATTCACTAATTGTAACCTTCGTTGATTCCATTTTGGTCAGATTAATCTCATCTGCCAATCTACCTGAAGGAATGTGCCCAGTAGTATCTGCAATTACTTCCTCTGGATCTGTACAACCCACACTGCTACCGTCTGACCGTATAACGTCAGCTCTAACCTCATACACGCTGTAATCTACGTGCTGTTCTACCAATCGTGTCCGGCTATCTGTAAAATTTTCGTAATCTTTCTCCTTAATACTCTCGCAATGTTTAAACTGGAGGCTTGCGTCGGATGGGTCGGCTACTTCTACCACTACAACTTTCGGTAAGGTCTGCCGGTTAGTGCCAGAACTTTCCGTTACTACTTCAACATCTAACTCCTGCGGGACGAAACACGACGAATCTTGCTCGTGCTCCCCATTAACATCAACTGTTTCTGGTAAAGTCTGCCGGTTAGGGCCAGAACTTTCTATAATTTCACAAACACTATCTTCCTGCGGGTCGAGACGCGGAAAATCCTGCACGCGCTCTCCATAAACACTTCTCCCATACAGGCCCCTATAATCTCTTAGTTCGTCGTATAAGCGACCGAACTGCCTTAACCAGACCTCATCCCTCTCTGCATCCCCTCACTCGATGACGGACGTTTTATCCGACATCTGATCTTCTCTCAACACTTGCGAATAATTCTTAAACTCAATCTCCAGTTCCGCTGTGGGTATTACAGCTGCCACTTTATATTCGATTTCCGGAACACTACTTAAATTGTTCTCACTGACAGTGAATGTATTATCTACTGCCGTGTATACAGCTGATCTACTACTTGTGGGCGCACTCCTTTCTCTGAACACTGGCACACTCTCCTGCCGTTGATTATTCCATACGGAATTTTCATAACGACGACACCTGGGTTTTCTCTTGTTATTGGGCCTCCAAAATTTCTCCACGCCCGGTGGGCCCCTCACCGGCGCGGCTAATGGTTTCCCTGTCTCGTCCCAGCAGATCTGCTCCCCGGATGCTGCTGAGGCGGCTGATCACACCCTCTGGCGTTATTACTATTCTGCGAAGCCCGTATCATGCTAGTATAATACTGGTCTCCGTCATTCCTGTTATTATTTGCATTGTACCGATTGTTATTACGGTCCGAACCATTACTGTTATTGCTGCCATGGTTGCGGTATGCATTATTCCCATGGTTGTCGTTGTGGTTGCTGTGGTACCCGTTGTTGTTACCACGGCCTCTACACTATCGCGATTATTGCGCCAATTGTCCTCGTCCTCAACTCTTTCCAGGAAATCATTGATTGTCCTGTAATTGCTTCCTATGTAGCGTTTTGTATCATCTGGAAGCTTCTTGCAGAGTTCCCAAACTATTTCGGATTCCGTGCGGCGATCACGCAAATATTCCAACTTGCGGATCCAGCCCTCACAAAACTCCTTCATCGAGCCGCGCGAATTCGCATTGAAAGGCCTAGATACGACAAATTCGCGCCAGACACTTTGCTGTTTTTGCTCTGACCAGTATTCAGCCAGAAACAAATTTTTAAATTCGTCAAAAGTCAGGTTGGTAATGTTGAGGTTTAACCCCCAACGCTTGGCATCACCAGCCAACACATCAATAACCGCATTAATATTTCTCTCATTAGTCCATGATCTGGGTAAAACTCTTTCTAAATTTTTAATGAAATCCGTCGGGTGTATACCGCCCTTTTTCAAGGGGTCGAACCGCTCCTCTTTCGTCAACAATTCCGAACTATGTGCACAGATTGGCACATAGCTCTGTTTTTCGTCAAGTTTCTTTTCTAATTCCGACACTCTCGTGTGGCAAGTAGTTGTCGCAAGCGTTTCTACTTCCCTTTTTTTTCTTCGCAGGTATTAGCTTGCTTCGTCACTTTGGTATATACTTCGGATACTAAAGCCTTTAAAGTTTCCACCTTCTTTTGATCCTCTTTTTTCACTAATTGAATTTGTTTCGTCACCTTATTCTCGAAGATCGGAGCAACTGCTTCTCCTACACTTTTCTCGATTCTGCTAATTTTGGAATAAAAACGAGTATTTATGCTCGCAATTTCCGCCTGAATGCCTATCATTTCCTGTTTAAGGTTACCGATTTCGGTATTAATCACAACAATATCTTCTTTGATTTTATCAACTTTTGTGTTAACAACTCCAACATTGTTGTTAACAACATTAATAGCTTTGTTCTGATTGTCTAGCTTCCGTTCAATTTTTTCAGACTGACTCGTGATTTCGTTAATCAAAACATTCAATAAATCAGTTAAATTCCCGGAAACTACCGGTTTCCGTAGCGGCTTCCTCTTTAATTGTCCCCCCGTTTTCGTCATCAAGGGATTCACATTTGATTTCACTTCCGATTCCGAAACAATTTCTAAAGTTTGGAATTGCATTTCTGCTCTTTGTTGCGTTTCGGTGGTCCGTCTTTCATGCTAACCGCCTGTCCCTGAACAATGGGTTCCGCGGTGCGCGTTTCCCACTGTTCGACCGATTGTTCCGTATCCAAGTCTACCAAATTTTGGTAATTGTTGCCGTCACTCATTTTAATAATTTTCAATATAAATGCCAAATGTCAAATCTAATTAGGATTCCTCACACTAATATTCTCGCTGCCGTATCGACCATTTCGTAACCAGTACTTTGTTACGAGATTTGCACAATGCAAAATTCGTGTCCAGAAAACCTCAAATCCGAAGATTGTCCTGTCACCAGGTTGCCACGTGTAACCTCCCCATCACTTATCGACCTCAATGACAGTGAAAAATTAAACTGCATGTACCTAATGGAAATTTGGGAAAAGCAATCGTCACTGAAGTTAATCTATCGTAAAGAGGGAGGAAAGGCTTACTTCTAAATGAAAGGAAAAATGCAAATGAAACTGGTGGAAATTAATTTTGAAAAGGTGTAAAGTTAATAAAGAAAGTAAATGTGTGGTCGTCACATTAACAATTAATAGGCGCTAATTAGATATTTCAGATTTGGGGGAAATTACGGTCGCCAGTCCTAATGACAATTACTATAGTAACTGAAAATGAAAGGTTATTACACATATAATTAGCACTCGAAGCGTGGCAACTGAAGGTTGACACATGTAGTGTGAAAACTGAAAGTTTGTCAGAAGTAATAAATTTCGCTACACTCTGACTTAATTTAGCAAAAGAATTAATAAAACCGGAAAATCGATAGTTAATTTAGTGACTGAAGTTAACAGTGAGCTTTCTTTATGAAGCACATCGAAATTCAGTAAGATATGGTTAGTCTTGGACTACCTCAACAATCATTTCAAAAGCTACTTGAATCTACGCAATTTAGAAATAAGAGATTTAACTTTGAACTTGAATTAAATGATTCTGAACAATTAATAATAGTAAAAATTAGTACGTACCAAGCTGAGCTGCAGTCACAGGTAAGCTAAATTATGGTAACAAAACTCACACTCTTCATTTGTGCTTGTGTAATCTCAATATTGTAGCCAGCTATGAATACCTGAACTGAATTTTGAAATTAAAGCAGTGAAATCGAATGATGCGGGCGTTTGAATTTCAACGACACTCGGGTTCATTCCGGAAAAGGAAGGGACCCTGTTTGGTAATGCAATTGGGACAATGAGCAACAAAGGTTCATGCTACGTTGCTGTAATTTAGTTAGGAAAATGGATCAGTTTGAAAAGCTGAGGTCTGCCATACAGTTCTAAAACTTTATATGCTTCCAGTCTTCCTTGTTGGTTGATCGAAGGTTTGAAGCCGTCGATCGAGGAGGTGGCGACAGTCACTCATCGTCGGCTGTCGCTGTTTGCAGAAGCTGGATGTTGGCGCGCCTTCTTCTCGACACGGTCACCAGGCGAAACCGGCTCTTGATGTGCGCCAGCTAATGCTTCCCGTCCGCGACACCATGTCAGAAACTATCATAGCAAGTCGAGCGCAATTACATGCTGCCCAACCCCGAAAGTGCGGCAACTCGCGGGAGCATCACACAACACACCTGCTCCACTGCACCACCCCAGCCAAACTCTCGCTGCTCTGCCCGCGCTCCACGTGGCACAGTTAACACTCCCAAAAATCCTACACACTTTGGTTCTCCACACGACCTATCGATGTAATCGTTCGATAGCATAGTTTTCCCTAGGCCAGACCCAGCGTAAAAATATAAATAATATTTACAATACAAGCCAATTATACAGCGACATAAATGCATGAATAAATATATACAAATAGTAAAACAATTACAATATATAAAGACACAGAAATGTCATATCTTCGGGTAACAAAATAAGGAAAAATCTATAGTACAATAGATGGAAATAGAAGGACATGCATTTCCGGCGTTACACCTTTCCTTCCCAAATACTCTCCTATAACGCCGTTCACCTCTGCTTGTACGCGCTCTAGCGGACTGACATCTTCCATTATCCCAGCAAAGGGGAAGAGGCTTATACAGGGCCGAAACAATCGGTTACTGAGCTACGAGGGTGTCATTTGTGCATGGCACAGAAACGTGTTGAAATATTATGAAAGTAGGTATTACGAAATTCGTTACATATTGTGTCAAAATTTCAGCACAGAAGAGATTTCTTCACATGTGATATTGGTCAACCATTGAATGTTGTGTAATGGAATGAAACATCTCCAGCCGTCGTTCTGATGTTATTTTACTATATTACAAACTGTTTCAGTGTTTGAGTTGGTGAATTCCAGTCTCATGCACGATCCCATCAGTGGCCTAGGTATATGAAATAGTTTCCGCAGAATACTGTAAAAGCAATGTTGTGTCTGTAACCATTAGCTATTAGTTGGTAGATGTGAGCGTCCTCCCAGAAGCTGCCACAGCTCCACAAGGCCAGGGCCGGAGCTCTGACTTGGCAGTTCCTCGCCACTATCCTGATGATGGGGGATACTGGCACTAAAGTCTACTTATGACAGGGCCTGTCTGTATCTCCGAGACAACAGCACCCTTCACATTCACCAGGGATGCTGGCTGTGGCTTCATTATTGCCATAATCTTGTGAAAAAACTTAAGCAACTCATAAGCTTTTGATTTAATGGAAGTTATTCACTCGGTCCCTGCGCATCGCCTTGTTGCAACAACACTCAGAGGTGGAAAGCTGAATGCTATCCTGTTCATAGAAGTACGGCTCCCATCGTGGAGGTTGAAACGTCCCCTTTGAACAATTATACATGACTGTGCTTAAACTGACACACAATACTTTTTAGCGCAACGCAATCTGACTTTCAGAAATCCCTACAAAAGAATGGCCCTGACTAACATTAACCTGTACCTTTCAGAAATCACTTACCTCACAAAAATCTTAATTACTCGAACTACTGCAATACAGCGAGCGCCACTACTGACAGCTAAATAAAAGATTCAAACTATGGAAGGCACTAACTACTGATAGGCATAGTTAGCAAATGAAAGATTTTAATAGAGAACAAACAATGTATTTACCTTAATAATCATAATATATATAGCAGTTCATGCCATCCAGTGTTACAAATTTCAAAACTCCACCATCTCTCTCCCCACATCCACCACTGCTGGCGGCTCACCTCCAACTGTGCAACGCTATGCGCTGTTAACATCCAGCTGCCCAACACTACAATGGTAGACAACAATGCAAACTAACCACAGACTGCACACAGCACAGCCAGTGATTTTCATACAGAGCGCTACGTGGCATTACAAATAAGAAAACATAAACAGCCTACTTACATAGCCTCTATGCTCCCCACAAAAAATTTTACAAATTGTTTTGGGCAGTGGCCAATAATGATTTGATAAATTTTTCATAATTACAATAACGAAGACATCAAATGCACACACTTATTGATACAATGTTGGTCAAAAGCTAAAATTCTCTCACAGTCCATAAAGACAGTCCAGATTGTTCATTACAGTAAAATTGCAGTGTTTTTCTCAAAGTCTGAGCAGTAAAAGACAATGCACACAGAAGTAGTTTTCCATGCAGTCTTGAAGAAGTAGTGTTGTCCTTCCAACGGAAAGACAGTGCTGACTCTTAACATGCTGACAGGTAATGGGCCACAACAGAGGAAACCCACAGCAGAGTCATTCGACGTTTTGAAGAAGATTGGTAGGTAGGTCATCACAGAGCAGACCCACTGTAGTCCTGGTAGAGATTCTGGTATTGGTTGGCCACCAGAGGTGCAGACCCACTGTAGTCCTTGTAGAAATAATGGTATTGTTGGGTCATCAAAGATGCAGACCCACTGTAGTCCTTATAGAGATGGCCAGCAGCCATCTGTTGTGACTGTGCAGGTGCACAATCGCCATTGAAGAGTCTTGCAGATAATAGAGCAAGTCCATAACCACCAATTGTGCACTCACAAAGTTTTTGGAATTGTCCTTAGAACCAGCAATGCTGTTATCCAGTCACTTGCTGAATTATTAACACATGTGCAAACACTAACAGTCCCTGCTTAATTTGATGAACTGGTGTCAATTACAATTTTATAACATAAGAATACAATAACAAAGGTACAAAATACATCATTAAAAACATAACAATACAGATAACATTTGTAGTACAGGCTTTACAAAAGAATCGAAATAACATATACATCAGTGTTACAGGAATTATGACATGAGTACATACATAAGAGATCAGAATAACTTTTGAAACATCAACTTCACACATAAGCATTAAAACAAAACAGAATAAATAATGTCTAAACATCTTTACAAAGTAAATAACATAGTATTAGAAAAATTCTACAACATAGCTCTCATCAGCTAAACACATAAAGACAGGAAAAACACAAATACACAAGGGTACACAAACATATAGAGGGATGACACAAAAGGAAAGGACAGGGTTTGTTTTCAGTGTAACATTTGGTATTGCAGTCCAACCCAAAACTTCATTCCATAGATGTTTCGCCTTATTTCAACATTTGTTTCCACCAAAAAAGTCCAATCCAAGCATGCTTTCTGTATTTATATGTTCACATGTTTCTTACCACAATATTTATATTCCATTATCTTACCTCATCATTTATTTCCAAGAAAACCCTACCTAAACCTGTTACCTTAAACCGTATATTTTTGTTCATATCCTCTTTCAAAATACTTTTTCTCCACTGTGCACTACTTTTTTGGCCAAACTATTTTCTTATAGCTTCTTAATGCATTTCTTCCAATTCATCATAGTGAGTTTCTTATATAGTCAACCCCCTCTTAAGCTAACTTAAATTTACTGAGCTCAGATGCTAATCTAAGGGATGAAGCAATGCAGCAGCACAAAACAATTAACACAAACATCAATGACAAAAAATTCAAATTGCCAAAGCAATTGCAATATTACAACTAATATAAGGCACTGTGCAGCAAACAAGAAAAATAAATCAGTAGTAAACTGGCTTAACAGCGTCATACAAAGTCAAATTCAGTAACATTATGCCTGGCAAACAGCAGCAGTAAATGAAATAACTTATATCTAAACATGACATAGCTCAAGCAGAAAAAAACATTACACTAAAGACAACAATGCAGACAAGGTAAATGTATATTCACATCTTAATGTCTATGTAATTAAAGTGGTGCACCACAAGAAGTTACTCTATAAAAAAAATTACCAAGTAGTTGAAAAGAAAATTATGTATGCAATTCCTGTGAAATGTTTTTGTGCTCCTTTGTTTTCTTTTTTTAAGTACATCATACAGTATTTTTTTACTGGATCTGTAGGCATAAAATATTTATATTAGTACATCTATAAAATTTTATTTTAACCATTGCTGCAGCGCAGCTTGAAACTAGATATTAAAGAAATGAGCAAATATATACATAGAGCAAGCCATAAGGCATTTCTCTCAACTAGAAAGACAGTAGTCATAATCAGGTGTATAGACATAAAAATATTTCTCGTCATTTCATTAGGCATTTCAGTAAATCATAAATTAAGAGCTCCACAGTGTAATCATATGTTTTCAAGATTGAGCGTGTCGTATTTGGGATGCTTTCTACAAAGGAATGTCAATAGCGAGGATAAGGACCTCCCCTTTTTTTTTCTACCTGTGCCTCTGAAATCGCACACACTAATGGCTTTTTCTCCAGGCATCTGACACAGCTGGGTGCCCATGACGCATTACGTGCAGGTGGTCACTTAACTTTCTTACGGAAATATTTACGACAGCAGTTTCCGCTACAGTGACAGTCTCATATACAAAATTTCACGGGTCGAGAATTTGCGTTGCAAATGTGTAGAAACAAAATCTTATGAATATAAAAGTGTCCAAAAAATTTTCGCCGGCATTGTGATACATACACGCATTTACACACATTTCATAACTCTTAAAGTACGATTCTTGGTTTCCAACATCCTTTTTCACAAATCAGCGTCCCTAACCACTACTCATTATTCCTTACCTTATTCGTCGACACTTCTTCAATATTTCATCATAACAGATACGTAGCATAATCAAATAACTCATAATACATCAGCTTATTGATCATAAACATACCGCAACAGCATAATACACATAGTCATCGTAATAATAACATCGTAACACCTCAGTCAAATCTCAAAATCGTCGTAGCTTCCTCCAATAATTAAAAAAAATTCTCTGCTCATGTCAAAAGTGTCATCTGCCTCAAACGTTCTTTAAAAATCATGATCTCATACCAAATACATCAGTCAAAGCTCTCATAGTATCACAATGGTTCCGAAAAAATATGAAGAGTTCACAAAGTACAGACAATATACAATTTCGTAAGTGTGAAGTTATCCAACGGTGTAATTATGTAAACATCTGTCACTGCTGTAGTAAAAAAGTTTGTCTCTCTCAGTTAAATGATCAGATAGCTATGTAATGTATGTGTTAGAGGAATATGGTACCGATGTGTAAAGTTGTATAAGCAAATACCATATTATCTAGGGCTCCTTGTGCTTGCCAAACACATGATACACAAAGTAAGCGTGTACCCACCTGAGGATTAATGTAATTATACCCTCAGGTGTTACAGATTACAAGAATGGAATGAAATGTATTATGGAAAACCTTTGTATCATTGTACTTCGAATATCTTTAAAAATAAATGATTTAAGTACAAAATTAATCACTCAAATACGTGGCCTGTAGCCCTAAATGTGCGTCTTCCTGTAAGATAATCTCTGTGGAAGTGTCGTAGTTATTGTCCTCCGAAAGCTAAGTTCTGCAGAAGTCAATGTACTTACCTCATGATAAACAAAAGTGAAATGCTTTGCGTATAGATATCTTAGTTATTACGCTTATTGTTGTGATGAAGAAATTACTGTGCTGTAACGTATTGTTGTGCTACGGAAAAGGCTGTCTCATTGTAGTATACCACAAAAGTTACTACTAAAACATGTTTTACTTTCCAGAATAATTCAGAAAAACTGTGCAGATATAAAACAGATACACCGCAAAAGCAACATTGTAAATTGTCACTCATTAGTAGCGTCGTGATAAAATCGTGTAGCTGTCACATAAACTAACCACTGGTATCTCACAGAAAGTACTTTAAATCCAGAATGTATTTTCAAGTAAACCAAAATGTTGCATTAAAATCTCATTAGCAGTTCCAGTATATGTTCTAAGTATGTGAGCCTTACAGTCGTTACGTAATCGTGCAACTAACAAGCGAGAATGTACACACACAATAACACTGTGTCGTTTGTTCGCAATAACAATGCATTCGTAATTTCTGTTCAAATAAGTTCTCTTGGTTCGTGACTGGATATTTAACATCAAACATTGTTGCGTGGTAACTGTTTCTAAAGCATACTAGTAACGTGAAGTGAAACGTTTTATGGCAAAGACAAAGTTAAAAAGCAGATTATCTTTCAATAAACGGTTTTACATATGAAATGTGGTGTAAACCTTTACTCTTCCTAGTACGCAGAGTTTCAACATCAACGCAATTATCATACGGTATACGTCGGATTCTGTAAGGTCCATTGTAAACTAGAAAGAATATGTGACTCAAGTGTTTCTTCTTATGTGACAATGAATGAGCTTTAATGAGAACTTTCTGACCAATATATAATTTCTTTGCATTTGCTTTACCGTGTAGTTTTCTCTTTTTGTCTGCTGCAGATTTTATATTTTTAAGAGCCAAATCAATTATGTCTTTGTGTCGAAGTTTACGTGTATTCCGGAAAGGTACAAGCTCTCTGATTCTGTTCGGTGGTTCTTCATTCTTCAGTACAAGAGTAGGTGGTAAAGCAGTGGAGTCATGAGGCATTCCATTCAGCACGTTTTGAAATAAGTGTAAATATCTGTCCCAATGCTGATGCTTTCTGTGACAATAAAGTCTGCAAAGCTTATTGATTTCTTTCATAACCCATTCGGAGGGGTTACAATGTGGTGAATTCAATGAAATAAAAACAGGTTTGATTTTATGAATCCGAAGCATGCGTGACCAAACAGCAGATCTGAATTGCGGTCCGTTATCTGAAATGACTTTAGCAACGTGGCCAACTTCACGTAATAAATTTTTAACAAAGGCGTTGGATACAGACCATCCAATGGCTTTACGTAACGCAGTGAAAGAAACAAATTTTGAAGTAAGTTCAACAGCGACTAGATCGTACGAAAATCCATTCGATGTTCTGACAAGGGGTCCCAAGAGATCATCAGCAGCAAATTCTTTTAATTTAGAAGGAATAATAGGAAACAACGGAGCACGATGTGAGATAGTTGATGGTTTCGCCTTTTGACAAAATTTACAAATAGACAAGACTCTTCGAATTCGCTTTTCCATATTGTTAAAATAACAAGTCGTTCGAAGAATATGATAACATTTTCGTGGGCCAAAATGTGCGTAGCTGAAATGAATGCACCAAATGAGCTTATTAACAAAATCGTCTGGAATGCAAAGTACCTATAGCTTGTCATCAACTGTGCAGCGTTTGAAGAGTATGTTGTTTCTAACCAGGTAATAATGCCGAATCTGAGTGTGTGTCTTTTCATGCCATTTACTTTTGATGTCTTTACAAATCGGATCTTTATCTTGTTCATGAGCAATGTCCTTTAAAGATGTGGTGATGAAGTTTTCAAAGGCGACTTTCTGTATGTAAAGAATACCGAAATTTTTCTTAATGTTGCCCTCTGTGTTACTTTTCTTAAGCCCAGCCGGTGCGCGTGACAGCGAGTCCGCAACAATGTTCTCCTTGCCGGGAATGTAGACTATTGTGAAGCGGAATTCTTGCAGAAACAATGCCCAACGTTTTAATCTGTCATGATTTAATTTTGAAGACATAAGAAATTGTAATGCACGATGATCACTGTATACTTTCTTACCAGAAAGAAAGAAACGGAATTTGTTAAATGCCCAAACGATAGCTAAAGCTTCTAATTCAGTAACGGAATAATTTTTTTCAGATTTTGTTAGCACTCGGCTAGCAAAAGCAATGGTTTTCTGAATGGTAGTGTCATTTTCTATGGCTTCTTGAAATAAATGGGCACCAAGACCAACTTTAGAAGAATCCGTGCTAAGGCAGAAATCTTGTGACAGATCTGGATGAGCTAGTATTGGCGCGTTAAGTAGCGATTCTTTCAAAGAATTGAATTCCAACTGTGCTTGTTCGTCCCAGTTCCAAATAGCATTTTTTCCAGTGAGAGTACAAAGTTTTGGTGTAACAAGAATTTGCATATTCAGAAAACGACGGTAAAAATTTATGAGACCTAGAAAACTGCGGACTTATTTTATTGTGGATGGAGCTGGAATGGCTCTGATTGCTTCTAACTTTACAGGATCTGGCTCAATGCCTTCAGAAAAAATAATATGTCCCAAAAACCTCACCTTTGACCTACCGAATTCAGACTTTTCCAGGTTAACTGTAATTCCAGATTCTGCAAAAATACGTAACAAACTGTTGAGGTAGCGATTATGCTGTTCCCATGAAGCTTCTGCTATTAGAATATCGTCCACATATAAGGTGATGTGACGTTTTCGGAACTCAGGTAATATGGAATTTAGCCCGCGAATGAATGCTGCTGAAGAAATGTTGAAACCAAAAGGAAGTTTCCGAAACTGATAACAAACGCCGAAACAAAGGAAAGCTGTGTATTTTCTACATTCTGGATGAAGTTCAATCTGATAAAAGCTGGATCTGAGATCAATAGAAGACAACACTTTTACGCCATTAAAATTTTGAAGAAGTTCTTCCATCGTTTGCGGCCTGTCTGTTTCAGGAATGATGATAGTATTGATTTGTCTCGAATCTAAAACAAGTCTGATCGACCCATTTTTCTTCTCAACAACATGTAATGGATTGTTGTATGAGCTTACTGCAGGCTCAATAATGCCCTTGTCAAGCATAGATTGTATTTCTGTTCTAACACGGTCCCTATAATGTGCTGGAATTACGTATGGTCTAACACAAAATTTAGTATGCTCACAAACACGAAATTGGTATTGAAATCCCTTGATTGTCCCTGTTTTGTGAGAAAAAACTGTGGAATGTGCTTGTAAAATCTCAAAAAGGTCCTGCCTAACAGTGTTATTACAATTCTCAATTGTTTGAATTTTATTCTGAATTAACTCATTAGTTTCAAATATGCTGTCGATATCATCCCTGTCCGTACTTGCAGAGTGATTGTTAGTGTCTAATTCCGTAGAAAATTCCGAACTGTTGCCTAACAGAAGGTAAAGCCGATTAATTTCCTCGTCATGGTTTGAGAGCCAGTCTTCAAATTTCAAAGCTATTGACTTACCTTCTTTCTCTAAACTTATTTCAGCATCGTGAAAGCTTAAGATTGCTTTGTATTCATTCTAAAAGTCTACTCCCAGTATAATTTCCGTCGACAATAATGGAACAATAAGAAAGTTCATAGAGAAGCTGTGGCTTTGACAAAAGAATTCTAAGTTGGTTTGTTGGCGTACATCTACACTTTTTACAAAGATTGCACCTTGTAATTTAATCTTACGCAACGGAAGTGTGGGGCAATCGTTCGATTTGTTGCACTTGCTAAAAGCTGTTTCACTAATTACTGAAGTGGGACTGCCAGAGTCAAGTACTGACGTAAATTTTACGTAATTTACAGTAACGTGAATCACAGGATATGCAATGTTGTTAAGTGTTACGTCGTGTTCCTGGATTAAGATGTCTCTAATGTCTTCCATTTTTACGTAATTACTAGCTACGGCAGCTGCGTCGTCAGTTTCATAAGTACGGTTTGTGGCTGCCACCGGTGTGAGTCATTGCCTATTGTCTCTTTGTTGGCGCGCATCATTATTGTGATTTGGAGACCTAACTTCTACAAATTCACCGTGACGAGAGGGCCCTGCCCTGTTTAAATCCCGCCAGTTCTGATGCAGTTCAGGTCTGTCGTTACGATCATATCGTCTGTTGTCATGTCGGTAGATTCCATAGTTTCTTTCTTGTCGGTCACGTGGTGGAGAGTTTCTCCCTGAGTCGTAACTACGCGCTGGACCGTTGCGTCTAAAGTTATTCTGTCTCCCTTGATAATAATTATATTGGTTCCCATATTGTCTGTTTCCTGATTGACTCTGTGATAGTCATTACCGTGGAGAGGTGATCTTTGCCTTTAATTATTGCTACTCTGCCAACGGTTGTCATACGGATGGTGTCTGTTTTGGTCACGATTTACGTTGTAAGAATAGCCTTGTCGTGTCCATTTATTATTTCTGTCATCGCGGAATTGTGACAGATATGACCTGTAATTGTTGCACTCCTCTTTTCGCGTTCTGCGATTGTCAGTGTCAATTTCCAGTTCTTGTAACAGTCCCTGAAAAGCTTCAATGTCATCTTTGCAACGTCCTGCTAAAATAATATGTCGTAAATGTTCCGGCAGTTTGATTAAGCAAATGCGGATGAGTTCTGAGGGGCTGTATGGGTTTGAAAGATACTGATTCTAATGCAACATGTCTTCAAAATATTTCATAAGACTGGAAAATTCAGATTTCATCATTATGATGCTATGTTTTACTCGGTCTTGTGTAGCTTGAGACCAATACGCTGAGAGGAAGGCATGATAAAATTCTCCTGCACTGTGACAATCGTGAATGACCGATCGCATCCTTACAGCTGGTTCATTCTCCAAGTAGCCACACATAAATTCTAACCTGTGCTCCAACGACCAACTGGGAGGAAAACCATGAGAAAATTGATGAAGCCATGCTTGTGGATGAATGTCGTTGTCAGAATTCTTAAAAGTTTTGAATTTACGTGTAGTAATGAACAGCTTATAGTCGAAATCATCGTGTCGGCGAGTCGCACATCTCTCATTGTTACTTCGTTTCGGCGGTTCTATCTCTAAATCCAATGCGCCTTGCCAATTTCTTTCATAATTTCCGATGTGTCCTGTGTTATAATTTTGTGGTTCTTCCGTATTTCTATGTCCCTATTCCTGTACTGGAGCGCGAGTGTCCTCTGAAATACGTAATTCTTGTATTACCTGCATCAACTGATCTTGTACTTCCCGGATTTCTCTTTTGTACTGTGTATTGATTTAATTTTGATTTTGTTTTAATTTTCTAATTTCTTCATACTCTTCTGTGTCAGTGAAAGCTACGGGTCTTGTGTCATTCAGATCATCATCTACCTTTGTAGATAAGTTTGTGACCTGATCTGAAAGTTCGGCTACTTTCTCCGATAGTGAACACATTTCCTCAGTGTGTTTTTCTGAACCAAGTTTCAGAGTGTCCATTTGTGTTGAAATCGAATCTACTGTGTTCTTTAAGTTTTCCTGAGTTTTTGCAAGTTGCGTAACTGAATCGGTAGATGCAACTGAGTCAATTTTAGCCCACAAGGTCTCATGATTTTCATGAACAATGGTTTGTAGTTCTTTTATGGCTGCTTTGTGATTCTGTAATGCATTTTCATGTCGCGAAAAAATAGGTTGAAAATGCTCACAAAATTGTGTTTTTACGTCATTACAGACTTTTTGACATTTCGATTCAGTGTTATGTAACTCAGTAATTAAATCTTCACGTGTTTGTTCAAGTGTGGTGTCTAACTTCTGAAGATTTTGTTCCATTGTGTCTAACTGTTGCTGTGTTTGTCTCTGGTGTTGTTCCATTGTGTCTAACTTTTGAAGCTTTTGCTGTGTTTGTCTCTGATTTTGTTCCATTGTGTCTAACTTTTGAAGATTTTGTCCCATTTGTTGCATTAATGCAATAATAATGTATTAGTGTCTGGAATCTGTTTCTCTATGCTTTTTGGCAGTGCATTTTCACCGGCAACATTCACATTTTGACAAGCAGAAAATGTGTCGTGACTCATTTGAGAAAACGGTGAGAACCCAAAACGTAAGTCTACAGTATTTTCAATATTGTGTTCTGTCATTTCGGATTCCTGAGGTGAGCTGTTGCCGACCGATCGATCGATAATGCTTCCTTGTTCACTACCTGTTTCACTGTCTACACCATTATTTGCCGCCCGCTCTACTTCCCTATGCACAATTACCAAATTACTACTTCGAATGTCTGTTAATTCACTACCCAGTGGTGCTGATAAGCTATGCTCGTCGTCACTATTTTTTCTCAGTTTACTTTGAAGTCTAGTGTTACGTTTTTCACACGCCATTATTGTCACAATATTTCACACGATAACACCGAAAAGCACAATTTGAAGAGCAAAAACAAGAGAACACATTAACATAGCACTGAAAATAATATGTAGTTAATTGCAAGCGCAGATGCGAAATACTTGGTGCAAATCTACATGCATGCCACAACTGTTTTACTGTACAACAATGAAAGACTGCAACTACAAAGGAGAAATTCTCTACAATTACGCACTAGCAATAAACAATAGCTACACTAATTACACAAACTACAAGAAAAAATCAGAAGATTCCAGTGAGGTATCCTCGGCTAAGGGTCCACATATGTAACGTCCCCTTAGAACAATTATACATGACTGTGCTTAAACTGGCACACAATACCTTTTAGCCCAACGCAATCTGACTTTCAGAAATCCCTACAAAAGAATGGCCCTGACTAACATTAACCTATACCTTTCACAAATCACTTACCTCACAAAAATCTTCATTACTCGAACTACTGCAATACAGCGAGCGCCACTACTGACAGCTAAATAAAAGATTCAAACTACGGAAGGCACTAACTACTGATAGGCATAGTTAGCAAATGAAAGATTTTAATAGAGAACAAACAATGTATTTACCTTAATAATCATAATATATATGGCAGTTCATGCCATTCAGTATTACAAATTTCAAAACTCCGCCATCTCTCTCCCCACATCCACCACTGCTGGCGGCTCACCTCCAACTGCACAACGCTATGCGCTGTTAACATCCAGCTGCCCAACACTACAATGGCAGACAACAATGCAAACTAACCACAAACTGCACACAGCACAGCCAGTGATTTTCATACAGAGCGCTACGTGGCGTTACCAATAATAAAACATAAACAGCCTACTTACAAGGTCACTCACCCTCTCTCCTTGAAGCTAAAAAAAAGCTACACTCCTGACAAATATCTTTTGAAACGGCTTGCTAACACTTCAATGGAGATGGGTGTCAACAAATACTTCTTTTTCAGATTTTTTTTTCCCCTATTGGCAGTGAATATTTTATATACTCTCCACTTCGACACTTATTAGCGATTTTACCGCTCAAGCAGCCAAACTTAACTGCTTCTTTAAATTTCTCATTTCCTAATCTAATTCCCTATGCACCACCTTGTTGAATTTAATTATCCTCTAACATCTTTGGTTTATTTTTGTTGACGTCCGCTTTAGATCTCTTTTCAAAATATTATCCATTTCATTCAACTCTTCTTCCTAATTGTTTGCTGTCTCTGACAGATTTAAATGTCATTGGCAAACCTTAAAAATTTTATTTCTTATTCATGAACTACAACTCCCTTTCAAGACGTCTCCTTGGTTAACATTACTGCTTACTCAATCTCAGGGGTAGGCTACAAACTTCTCTCTATTCTTTCTCAACTATAGCAAACTTTTTTGTTCTTTGACTCTTACAGCTGGAATATGGTTTATCTACAGGTTGTAAATAACTTTTCGTTCCCTGTTTTCTAACCCTGCTACTTCCGTAATTTCAAAGACTGTAGTCCAGTCAACACTGTCTAGAGCTTTTTCCATATCTACAAAAGCTGTAAACGTAACTTCACGCTATCTTCTAAGATAAGTCGTAGAGTCAGTATTGCCTCGCATGTTCCTACATTTCTCCAGAATCGAAACTAATTTTCCGTGAGGTCGGCTTCTACCAGTTTCTCCCCTTCTTCTGTAAATAATTCGTGCCAACAATTTGCAACCGTGAGTTAATAAACCGATAGTTTGGTAGTATTCAAACCTGTCATCAAATTCCTTCACGATTACATTCGTCTTGAGTTCTCAAAGTATTTTACCTGTCTTATATATCGTGCACACCTGATGGTATAGTTTTGTCATGGCTGACTTTCCCTAAGATCTTAATAACTGTGATAGAGTGGTGTCTATTCCAGTATTATATCCCCCATTTTACCTTCACCTTCCTCTTTTCTAACATTGTCCTCAAGTTTGTTTCCGTTATATAGAGCCTCAACATATTCCTGCCACGTTTCAACTTTCTCTTCTTAGTACTTGCTCGCCACCTGAGTTCTTCAGATTCACACAGCTGCCTCTCTTAGCTTCAAACATCTCTAATTTCCCCCCTAGCTATGCATACTTCTACGGCAGTGTATTTTTCCTCTAGCCTTTCCTTTATAACCATTTTGTACTTCGGCAGTCTCATTTTTTAGACATGAATTCCCTTTCACCTGCTTCATTTTCTGCATTCATGACCAATACATTATGGTTGGAGCCCACACATGCTCCTGTAAATGTCTTACAGTCTAAAAATTTTGTTCCGAAATCTCTCTCTTTCCATTGCACAGGTTCTCCTTTCATTCCTTTCCACGACACCAAGTTCTCCTACTATATTCCATTGTCTTGCTCGTGTTACTACCAAATTGTAGTCCTCATAAAATTAAATTTTTATATCACTTAAATGGCTGGATACATCCCTTTACCTTATCATAAATTATTTCAGTCTCATCACCCATCATCATCTGCAGTGATACTTGATGTATAAACTCGTACTGCGGTGACGGATTTTGTCTTCGCGTCTCTTTTGGCTGCTATAATTTGTTCATTATGCTGCTAATAGTAGCTTATCTGAATTGTTATTTCTTATCCATTACTAGGTCTTCTCCTGTATTACCACTATTTTATTTTGGGTTGGTAACTCTCCACCAGCCTCGCATCCGTTTCATACTGCCACTACACTTCTCTAATTCCCACTGTATCTAACATAGAACTACAAGTTTCCCTTTCCTAAATTCTCTAACCTACCTAAGCCATCAAGAACTTGAGTATCCCACAATGCTATCGACAGAAAGCCAGTTTTCATTTTCCTGATGAGTAAAACTTCCTGAGCGGTTCCCGACTAGAGATCAGAATGGGGGACTATTTTACCTCTGGAGTATTTTACAACCCTCCGTCGTGCTGGTTGTGCCTTCAGTGCGGTAGTCTGTATTGGTGAGACACGCAAGTCTACTCACCTTGGCGAGGTATAAGGCTCATGGGGATGGAGGGGGAAGGTGGAATGAGAGCGAAAGACACTAGACTACCGACAGTGCAAATACTAGCAATTTGGATAGTAAACAGTACATCCATTTCCAGGAAGAGACATTTATGAGTCTGATGTTCACAAGCCTTCCGCTTTAACGTGCTTTAAGTGACCAAAATGAGTGAAAGTATTATATGACGAATATCTTGTTCTTAAGCTTATTGTGAAAATTTGTCAGACACGTAAATCACCTTCTGTTGTGAACTACGTAAACAATTTCTGTGTATCTGGAACAGATATTTAAGCTCCAAGCGGGATGCTAGACATTGCCTGAGAACTGCGGTCATATGGAAAGTTATTAGTATTTCCTGCTGTATAGCGTGAAATTTAACTGAAAATTATTATCCTTCTGTATTCTTCTTCTTCCGAATAAAAAAATTGTATGAAACTGATCATGTTTTGTAGTTATAAGAACAAACACAGTTCTTTTTTTATATTTAATATCTAGCAGTTTTACATGCTCTGGGGATACCCACAGCGAAATTGCGAAGTATTGGTCGTGTCCTAAAGATGCTGTGAAGAAGAAACGTAGTTGAGAATTACTCACTACGTCTGTTAAACCGTCAATTGTTGGTCAATCAGAATTGGCACTGATTAATAATTCAGAAGATGTACGCTATGAGGAAAGAAATGCATATACGAGTACATTCTCAAAAACAGTCTTCCAATGAAACACGGATTGTCTCACTTATTCATGTTTCTGGAAACGTCGTAACATCCATGCATTGTAACTATTTCATACGTAAACATGCATTCCACAACAATTAATTCGAGTTAATGTGAACCTTCAAAAAAAACTTGGGTAAAATGAAATCAGTGTATGACTATCAAGTCATTAGTGATACCTAATTCACAATTAAATTACTTCTGTTACGACTGTTGGTGAGAAAACAAAGATGATTTTTTTTTTTTACTGTAACAGAAAACACCTGCGTACAATAAATGATACCGACAAGAGTTTCATGAAAGTCGACAGCTACATAGCAGCATAAAAAAAAGTCCATAAGAGAATTATTCTAAACGCATGATTCGTTCCTCGTACTGGATTGGAGCAGTTACTTCAAGAGATTCCATTTTGTTTTATGATTTTTATAATTTAAGAAAATCTGAGGTATTGAACCATGTACCAAACACAGTTCGACGATACTGAAGTTTTGTAACACATTGCTAGAATGAAATAATGTTCCTGTGATCTTCAGAAATCTCAATGACTTTTGTGAAAAAGAGGTGTAAGACTACAAAACATCCTGAATTCATTCTCGATGTATAACTCTGTATTCTTCGTGAACTTTCAAATTTTACATAACAACGCCTTGCAGCTGTTGCAATACCAAGACTACGATAGTTTCCTAGCAGAGCGCAGGTAATCAAACGGAAGAAATGTGTTCAATATCAAGTGGTATGCTTGCTGCAAAAACAACTGCTATGTAATTTAGAGTATCAGAAATCTGTAGATTGCACTAATAAATCAGCATTAATTTACAGTATCAAATTTTTTGCATACATTTCCTTGTTCTTAATAATACTTAAAACCGTTAGATTTTTTTGTATTACAGCTTTTTAATTGGTTGATTATGGTCTCTGTCAATTAATTTGTTGACTGTTTGATTATATCAACCTGATTCCTTAGATATCGAAAACCAATTGAATAATATTATGTTAATTTAAGCGTACAGAAACGTTACTATTGTTCCAGCAAATACCTTATTTTCAGTTTAATGAATGCCTATTCGGTAATGTATGAATTACCTATGTAATTTACAGATTACCTAGGTAATTTAATAAATGAAACAGTTATCTAAAAGAAGAAGAAAGGAAGACTGGGTGTAACGGCTCGTCGACATCGAGGTCTTTAAAGACGAAGCACAAGTCCGGATTGTGTCAAGGAGGAGGAAGGAAATCGGCTGTACCCTATCAAAGGAAACATCCTGGCATTTACGTGGAGCGATTTTGGAAAAACACGGAAAACCTAAATCTGGATGGCCGGATTCGTGTCTAAACCATCGTCCTGCAGAATGTGTGTTCACTGTGCTAACACTGTGCCACCTCGTTCGGTACGGCTTTCGGCACTTCAACGGATCACGCTAGTTAATCAGAACATTACTTAGATCATCTTCAGAATAAATGATTTCTGCTATTTAGCGATAACATACACACTAGCTATCAAATAAGTTCATGAAATAATATGAGAGAAATAGGCAGAATTTTTGGGGATGTCGAAACGACACCCCCTTTTTTTAACCATCTTCACTTTCACAAATATATAACGATTTTCCCCAGAAGTAGATGTTTTGGATATTGTGGAGGAGAAGGTAACAGTATACGTCAGCAATCCACTCAGCTTGGTAATGGTAAGCTATTAGAACTCCCCTTCTCCTACACCAGTACTACGTGTTAAAACTCTGTAGCAAATTCAGTGTCTAGTAGTTAGAAAGTGCTGTTGTATAAACTGGTAATAAGATGTAGCTGTCATACAAATTAAATGAGTCGTCGAGTATTTGCTTTGGTGTGACTCCCAATACCCTGCTCACAGAAAACAGCAACATAACATCATCTGAAAGCTATATGTAGATGTCTCCCGTGAAACCTCATACTCACAGCTACACGTGAAATTTTACGTCATAGGGACCTGAGAGACTGTGAATAGTGGGAACACTCATCTAACATGCACTATGTACTAATGTCCTCCAGAGCTTGTGGATATTGGAGGTAATGTAAAAGATATTAAATTTCATTCTTGGAGCCGAGGTGCAGTCAGGAATGTCCAATCTTTCAGTAAAACATTAAACTGAAAAGAGGCTATTGTCCCACCTCGTATTTCAGTATTGATGCTGGTAAGATTAGTTCCAAGCTGGTGTTATTATATGCAAACCAAAGGTCTCATTGCAGCTGGAAGAATTAAAAGTTGTCGGTACTTCGCATGCACATCTTGTCTCATACCAGAAACTGATTTTAGTTTAAATACATGGAAAATTAGGAATAGGACTCGCACACTGCGAGTATTGTGCAAGCTTAATTATGTATATAGACAGTTCATCCATCCCGAGAAACGAAAATCTTGATGATTTTTGCCTGTTATCGATATCGATACTGGCAAAATACAGGGTGGAGAAAAATTGTGTGATGAAATTTTAACCCTGGATAGCTGATGCCAATAGGAACGAAAGTTACTAATGGTGGTCGACAACGCACCATTTTTAAACTACGGAAACTTGGCACCACGCGCTCCGATTGGCCGTGGGACTGCCCTTTTAGCGTTCGTGGATTGACGGGCAGCGCTATGGTTGTCGGTTCACACATACGAACGTCCTTCTCTCTGTCGCCGGCCGCTGTGGCCGTGCGGTTCTAAGCGCTTCAGTTTGGAACCGCGTGACCGCTACGGTCGCAGGTTCGAATCCTGCCTCGGGCATGGATGTGTGTGATGTCCTTAGGTTATTTAGGTTTAAGTAGTTCTAAGTTCTAGGTGACTGATGACCTCAGAAGTTAAGTCCCATAGTGCTCAGAGCCATTTGAACCATTTCGCTCTGTCACTGCCCCAACGTGACACGCACTTGTCGAATAGGTCTTGCTGTTTGTCTCCACTTCACGTCAGAGGCATTCACAAGTAAGCTTTGCTTCGGAGCACGTACACGTCACCTGCAATTTAGTCATACAGTAAGCATGGCAGCACAGTATTCGTTTGAAGAACAAGAAGATATGGCTTTTGTTTATGGACTAGCCGACGGTAAAAAATGGAAATGAGCGTTTGGCGTCATTGGCCGGGAGGCCCCTTACGGGTTAGGTACGTCCGCCTTGGTGCAGGTCTTATTACATTCGACGCCACATTGGGCGACCTGCGCGCCGGATGGGGATGAAACGATGATGAAGATAACACCCAGTCTCTGAGCGGAGAAAATTCCAGAGCCAGCCGGGAATCGAACCCGAGCCCCTTAGGACGGCAGTCCGTCACGCTGACCATTCAGCTATCGGGGCGGGCAGCCGACCGTAATGGGCATGAAGCTTGACGGTTGTATGAGGAAAGATACCGAGCAGGACGCCACCCACACCCGCAAACCTTTTTCCTCTGCAAGTAGTGTGAAACCTTCTTTCTTGCCGAATCTCCTCATTATAGATCAACGGGAAGTAGCCAATAGGTTTTCATTAATGAATTCGAGGGCATAATAGTAAGTGATGTAAGTGACGGTATCTTTTCACTGCACTTACTTCGAAATGTAAATTTTTTTCAATACCAAGGGACCATATACCTTAGTACGTAATACAAATTTCAACCTGACACGGCTATCCGATCCTTAGAAAATGAAGGAACAGGCAGAGAGACAGCAGGGTTAAAATTGACAAAACAATTTTTTTTGTCGAGTGATATAATTAAATATTAAAGTTCAGAATGAGATTTTCGCTCTGCAGCGGAGTGTGCGCTGATATGAAACTTCCTGGCAGATTAAAACTGTGTACCGGACCGAGACTCGGATTAGGGACCTTTGCCTTTCGCGGGAAAGTGCTCTACCAACTGAGTTACCCAAGCACGACTCACAGCCCGTCCTCACAGCATAAATATAAATAAATATAAATAAATATAAATAAATATAAATAAATTTAAGGGAATATATATTCTTATTTTCACACTGTAAATCTTCATCAACATTTTTCAGGCAGTTGTGACATCAAGCAAAAGGTGTTCACTTTGTATAGAAGGTAAGCTAACTGCAGAACGTTAGTTTTTGCACGAAATGTCCTGTTCGTACTCATTCTAAATATTTTGGAGAAAATTAGTCCGGAATATCCAACAATGCTGCGAGCAGAAACAGTTGAACGTCTAAAAGATTCGATAAACTGTTATATTAACGTTTTAGATATTATACAGGGTGTTTCAATTTGAATATACGGGTTTTAAGGCTTTGTAGCACATATCACATTCACCTTACAGTTATAAATAATACACCGTATGAAAGAGAAACACGAACAGTTTTCCTTACAATTATTCAGAGTGAATACCGATCACACATCGAGTCGACAAGCTAGTTGTTCTGAAACCTTCATCAATGTGTCAGGAGTAACTGTTGCAATAACAATGTTTCTAAAGTCGGATAGATCAGCTGGTATCGGAGGCACGTTCACACGATCGCGTGAGATCGTGTGTGAACGTGGAGGTCATGCATAAAATGCTGTGTCAACCGGACCCTTGCGCCCAATCCACCGGTCGGATACAATGTACTGAGTTATGCCAGTGAGGTGGCGCACCATCTTGCTCCCAAATATGGATGTTCAGTTTCTTCCCAGGGATGCACGGGCCATAGCTGTAGCACATCAAGGTAAGAAACATTAGTTACAGTTGTTTCACCGAAAAAGATAGGCCTATAAATATTCCGCGGGGATATTTCTTGGGGCTAAGCGTGAAAGACTCACACTCGTTCAACACGTTTTTCAGTCACTCTTTGTCATTCCGTATTCTTCCCACTGCGCACTGGCATACAAACAAAACCGTTTCAGCTGCTCTTTCATTTGGTGTACTATTTACAATTGTAAGCTGACCGTAATAAATGGTACAACGCCTTAAAACCGGTATGTTCATTTTGAAACACCCTGTATATTGCAGGTAAACTGTCTGCTGGTTGGTTGGTTGATTTGCTGGAAGGAACCACACATCTAACTCATCGGTCCCATCGAATTAGCGAATGATGGGGAAGGAATTCGGCGGTACTCTTACAAAGGAATCATCGCTGCATTTGCCTGAAGCGATTTAGGGAAATCACGGAAAACCTAAATCAGCATGGTCGGACGCGGGTTTAAAATGTCCTCCCTAATGCGAGCCTAGTGTGCTAACCACTGCGCCAACTCGCTCAGTGTGTAGACTGTCTGCGAACTTTACGGTTGGCCTGTTGTATATACAGTTTTATCAACCAGCAATACGGTCAGCCGTGTCCCAGCCAGTTTTCTGCACTTCCGCTATAGCATGGGACACTTTTAAATCTACGAATATTGCAAAGATTTGCTTATTCACTTCATCAAACTTCCCACCGGGCAGAGGTGTGACATGATGCTGGATGGAGGATTTGCCAGAAGGGCGGTGGAGTAACTCGTGGTAGGATGTTGTTAGATGAGGATGCTGTAAGTACAGAAAGTAGCTGCCACTTGCGGTTGCGCTGTTTTACAGACAGGCATGCAGGAAAACTTAAGCAAAACTTGGAAGCTGTAGGGAGGTACAGGTACTGGTGTAAGACAAGGTTCCGGGTCGAGTCCAACACACAGTTTTCATCTGGCAGAAACTTTTGTGAAAAAACGATGTTTGTAGTGGCTAGTTTAGAAGAACGACGTGTCTAAATTTTGATGTTGAATAACAAGTAAATTCGATTTGTTCTACTTTTATTTATCACCCTGAAAATGGCCCAATAAGTCGAAAAGAGACAGAAATAATCAAAAATTATTTGAACAAAAACTGTTTACTTGATATTCAACCTTAAATATGGAATTTTTCTGCCGAGAAGGGACAGAAGAATCTACAAATAAGTATCGAAATTTGTTTCCGACATTACACATTCTTGAAGAATGCGTCAGAGTCAGACGGTTCTGATTCTGCATGTGGCCAGAAGTGCCTCCGCTCATATCAAGCTAATGGAAAAGAAACGACACCCCACGAAACAGCTTTGCAAATTGAGCAAGTCAATAACGCTTTGATCCATCTATGGCACTTACGTAAGCAGTTATTCGGCTTGGCACTGATTGACAGAGTTGCTGGATGTTCTACTGAGGGATACCTTGCCAAATTCTGTCCGATTGACACATCAGATCGTTAAAATCCCGAGAAGTTTGGAAGGCTCTGCCCATAATACTCCTAACATTCTGAATTGGGGAGAGATCCGCCGCGCCGAACTTGCTGGCCGAGATAGGGTTTGGCTTTAGAAACTCTTGCCCTGTAAACGTTTACACTATCCTGCTGAATTATAAGCCCAGGATGATCTGCGATGAGGGTCAGCTAAACTGGGCTTACATTATCGTTGACATACTGCTGTGCTTTATGGGTGCCACGGATGAGAACCAAAGGGGTCTGTCTCTGAAAATAAATCTCTCTCCATTCTCTCACTCGTGGTCTGTATGGCGGACGACATTCAGGTTGATATTCCACCACCGACCGGGCGTCTCCAGACATGCCTGATCTGGTAATCAGGTCATCAGGTCAGCGGGACTCATCACTGAAAACAATTCTACTCAATGAGATAGAAGTGCCAGTGGTGGAGTCTTTGATTTGATCCACTTATGAAGCTTTTTCCCCTCAACGTTTTCTGAATTTGTGATCATTTGTTCGTCTGTACATGCAAGTCGCTTCTGAGGGTATCTGTCCCATTCGGATAACTCCTTTGTGGAGCGGCCTTGGTGCACCATCACGGCCAGATCCGCTCGTATACCGAAGAGTGCAATGCAGCTGCCCTACCCTGACTCGCCTGTGCTTCGTGTGTGTGCAAAAGAACCATAGGGCCAGCCCTTTAGACTCAGCTGAAAAGAGCTTCGCCTGGAAATGAGCTTCATATGATTCTACATATGAGCGATTGTAGAGGCTGGGACGTATCAGATCCCGGATTCATATCCAGCAACCATCAACAATTTCACCTGGAAATCGACGATAATGCGCAGTATATGGGTCAGAGAGGGAACCGGAAAACATTGCCTGTGACCAAGACCAAACTTAACTTGTAGTATCATTGCCACAGATACTACTACAACGCCGCGCTAACACAAGGTTGGCAGTCCGTCGTCTGCCTAGCACAGCGCACTCTAGCGGGCTGTGCAGCTCGACGGAACTGGAGTGTGCCTCGTTCACTTCTTAGCTAGATTTCAACCTAAGCAGACGCACTTTAAAAATCGGTCCTCAGCCAGTTCTGTTTGCATTAATTCTCTGAGGAGGGCCCATCAGGCTTGTTGTTGTGGTCTTCAGTCCTGAGACTGGTTTGATGCAGCTCTCCATGCTACTCTATCCTGTGCAAGCTTCTTCATCTCCCAGTACCTACTGCAACCTACATCCTTCTGAATCTGCTTAGTGTATTGATCTCTTGGTCTCCCTCTACGATTTTTACCCTCCACGCTGCCCTCCAATGCTAAATTTGTGATTCCTTGATGCCTCAGAACATGTCCTACCAACCGATCCCTTCTTCTAGTCAAGTTGTGCCACAAACTTCTCTTCTCCCCAATCCTATTCAATGCCTCCTCATTAGTTACGTGACCTACCCACCTTATCTTCAGCATTCTTCTGTAGCACCACATTTCGAAAGCTTCTATTCTCTTCTCGTCCAAACTAGTTATCGTCCATGTCTCACTTCCATACATGGCTACACTCCATACAAATACTTTCAGAAACGACTTCCTGACACCTAAATCTATATTCGATGTTAACAAATTTCTCTTCTTGAGAAACGCTTTCCTTGCCATTGCCAGTCTACATTTTATATCCTCTCTACTTCGACCATCATCGGTTACTTTACTCCCTAAATAGCAAAACTCCTTTACTACTTTAAGTGTCTCATTTCCTAATCTAATTCCCTCAGCATCACCCGACTTAATTTGACTACATTCCATTATCCTCGTTTTGCTTTTGTTGATGTTCATCTTATATCCTCTTTTCAAGACACTGTCCATTCCGTTCAACTGCTCTTCCAAGTCCTTTGCTGTCTCTGACAGAATTACAATGTCATCGGCGAACCTCAAAGTTTTTACTTCTTCTCCATGAATTTTAATACCTACTCCGAATTTTTCTTTTGTTTCCTTTACTGCTTGCTCAATATACAGATTGAATAACATCGGGGAGAGGCTACAACCCTGTCTCACTCCTTTCCCAACCACTGCTTCCCTTTCATGCCCCTCGACTCTTATAACTGCCATCTGGTTTCTGTACAAATTGTAAGTAGCCTTTCGCTCCCTGTATTTTACCCCTGCTACCTTCAGAATTTGAAAGAGAGTATTCCAGTCAACATTGTCAAAAGCTTTCTCTGAGTCTACAAATGCTAGAAACGTAGGTTTGCCTTTTCTTAATCTTTCTTCCAAGATAAGTCGTAAGGTCAGTATTGCCTCACGTGTTCCAACATTTCTACGGAATCCAAACTGATCTTCCCCGAGGTCGGCTTCTACCAGTTTTTCCATTCGTCTGTAAAGAATTCGCGTTAGTATTTTGCAGCTGTGACTTATTAAACTGATAGTTCGGTAACTTTCACATCTGTCAACACCTGCTTTCTTTGGGATTGGAATTATTATATTCTTCTTAAAGTCTGAGGGTATTTCGCCTGTCTCATACATCGTGCTCACCAGATGGTAGAGTTTTGTCATGACTGGCTCTCCTGAGGCCATCAGTAGTTCTAATGGAATGTTGTCTACTCCCGGGGCCTTGCTTTGACTCAGGTCTTTCAGTGCTCTGTCAAACTCTTCACGCAGTATCTTATCTCCCATTTCATCTTCATCTACATCCTCTTCCATTTCCATAATATTGTCCTCAAGTACATCGCCCTTGTATAAACCCTCTATATACTCCTTCCACCTTTCTGCTTTCCCTTCTTTGCTTAGAACTGGGTTGCCATCTGAGCTCTTGATATTCATACAAGTGGTTCTCTTCTCTCCAAAGGTCTCTTTAATTTTCCTGTAGGCAGTATCTATCTTACCCCTAGTGAGACAAGCCTCGACAACCTTACATTTGTGCTCTAGCCATCCCTGCTTAGCCATTTTGCACTTCCTGTCGATTTCATTTTTGAGACGTTTGTATTCCTTTTTGCCTGCTTCATTTACTGCATTTTTATATTTTCTCCTTTCATCAATTAAATTCAATATTTCTTCTGTTACCCAAGGACTTCTATTAGCCCGCGTCTTTTTACCTACTTGATCCTCTGCTGCCTTCACCACTTTATCCCTCAGAGCTACCCATTCTTCTTCTACTGTATTTCTTTCCCCCATTCCTGTCAATTGTTCCCTAATGCTCTCCCTGAAACTCTCTACAACCTCTGGTTCTTTCAGTTTATCCAGGTCCCATCTCCTTAAATTCCCACCTTTTTGCAGTTTCTTCAGTTTCAATCTGCAGTTCATGACCAATAGATTGTGGTCAGAATCTACATCTGCCCCTGGAAATGTCTTACAATTTAAAACCTGGTTCCTAAATCTCTGTCTTACCATTATATAATCTATCTGAAACCTGTCAGTATCTCCAGGCTTCTTCCATGTATACAGCCTCCTTTCATGATTCTTGAACCAAGTGTTAGCTATGATTAAGTTATGCTCTGTGCAAAATTCTACAAGGCGGCTTCCTCTTTCATTCCTTCCCCCCAATCCATATTCACCTACTATGTTTCCTTCTCTCCCTTTTCCTACTGACGAATTCCAGTCACCCATGACTATTAAATTTTCGTCTCCCTTCACTACCTGAATAATTTCTTTTATCTCGTCATACATTTCATCTATTTCTTCATCATCTGCAGAGGTAGTTGGCATATAAACTTGTACTACTGTAGTAGGCATGGGCTTTATGTCTATCTTGGCCACAATAATGCGTTCACTATGCTGTTTGTAGTAGCTAACCCGCACTCCTATTTTTTTATTCATTATTAAACCTAGTCCTGCATTACCCCTATTTGATTTTGTATTTATAACCCTGTATTCACCTGACCAAAAGTCTTGTTCCTCCTGCCACCGAACTTCACTAATTCCCACTATATCTAACTTTAACCTATCCATCTCCCTTTTTAAATTTTCTAACCTACCTGCCCGATTAAGTGATCTGACATTCCACGCTCCGATCCGTAGAACGCCAGTTTTCTTTCTCCTGATAACGACGTCCTCTTGAGTAGTCCCCGCCCGGAGATCCGAATGGGGGACTATTTTACCTCCGGAATATTTTACCCAAGAGTTCGCCATCATCATTTAATCATACAGTAGAGCTGCATGTCCTCGGGAAAAATTACGGCTGTAGTTTCCCCTTGCTTTCAGCCGTTCGCGGTACCAGCACAGCAAGGCCGTTTTGGTTAATGTTACAAGGCCAGATCAGTCAATCATCCAGACTGTTGCCCCTGCAACTACTGAAAAGGCTGCTGCCCCTATTCAGGAACCACATGTTTGTCTGGCCTCTCAACAGATACCCCTCCGTTGTGGTTGCACCTACGGTACGGCCATCTGTATCGCTGAGGCACGCAAGCCTCCCCACCAACGGCAAGGTCCATGGTTCATGGGGGGCCCATCAGGCTTAGTCCCTGAGAATATGTTGTATTAGTTCATGGTATTCCATGTTACGAGATTGTCAGTTCATAGCCGCAGCTGTAGTCCTACAAACTACTGAAGATAAGTAATTTTATTGTACTATGTGTTCTTGAATAATAATCCTTCTCTCTAACAGTTTGCCGTACCGCATATCATTGCAACCTGGACTCCTTCAGCTCCTATCAACTCGGCCTACTACTTATTTGCATTTAGTAACGAGCTGAAAACATCCACGCGTTTTGTGCCTCTAAACAGTGAGACACAATAGAACTAGCCGAGGATACTGGACGTACACAAGGAAGGGCACCCTGAATTGTTATAGGTCTGTTTGACTAATGTAAGATAGTTTATTAAAAGACCTGAACTGGCAGCCTCCTAAAGAGAGGTGTACATTAATCTGCGATTGCCTACTTACAAAATCTGACGACCGAGCATTAAGTGAAGAATCTGGGAATCATCCCCTTATGTATCTCTCCCGTTAGGACCATGAAGACAAGATGACACTAACTGCGGCATGCCCTGGCACTTGAGCAGTCAGTCGCTCCTCTCACACTCCACAAACAACTGGAACGGAACGAGACGCCAACGTCTGCTACCAAGCTAAGTAATCCCTACCATGCCCTTTGTAGGTGTCTGCAGAGTATGTACGTAGATGTAAATATACTTTAATTACATTACTGCTACTGGTCCAAAAAGTTACATTCTCGTAGTGCCTGGATTTCATACTAACGTTTCACTCAACAAAATTACTGATATTATAATACTGAATCACAAAAATCTTTCTAAGTAGGGTTCATTCGCATATTGAAATATTACATCATGATAATAGACATTTACTGCTTTTTTTATCTCTAGTGTACAAGTAATTAACCTTTGCAGCTTTTAATGAAATTAGGCAGTTTTATTCTGAGAACGTATATACTTAAATATCCAGTAAAAAGAGGTGTAATTGCAGACAGAGAAATAGCATTTACCTTATGTTAAATGCTGCTGAGATTATAAATGTAAATAAAATATAGCTGTGCCATATTTCGTCTTTTTTCCCGATTCGAGTGTCTCGAGCCAGTCTCCAAATTTATTCTTTTGTTCTACTTCAGCAATGACTTTATGAACCTTTCTCCGTTATCCTCTGAGACATCAGACATAATATAATAAATTACTCAAAATAATAAACTGGCGTATCCAGCTACAGCTATATCTACGCGGATACTCTGCAAATCATATTTAAGTGCCACGCAGAGCGTTCATCGAACTACCTTCACAATACACTATTATTCCAATCTCGTATAGCGAGCGGAAAGAACGAATAGCGGTATCTTTCCGTATGAGCTCTGATTTCCCTTATTTTATCATGGAAGTTGTTTCTCCCTACGTAGGTCGGTGTCAAAAAAATATTTTCGCAATCGGAGGAGAAAGTTTGTGATTGGAATTTCATTAGAAGATTCTGCTGCAATAAAAAACGCCTTTGTTTTAGTGATATCCACCCCACAGCCTGTATCATTTCAGTGACACTCTTTTCCCTATTTAGCGTTAATAAAAACGTGCTGCCCTTCTTTGAACTTTCTCGATGTACTACGTCAATCCTATATGGTCGGGATGTCAAACCGTGCAGCACTATTCTAAAGGAGGATGGACAAGAGTAGCGCAGGCAGACTTCTTAGTACATCTGTTGCATTTTCTAAGTGTTCTGCCCATAAAACACAGTTTTTGGTTAGCCTTCCCCACAACATTTTCTATGTGTTCTTTCCAGTTGTAATTCTTAGGTATTCAGTTGAATTTACGGCCTTTAGATTTGACATTTATCGTGTAACCGAAGTTTAGCGGATTCCTTTCAGCACTCATGTGGAGGACCTCACACTTTTCGTTATTTAAGGCCAATTCTCAATTTTAGCACCACACAGGTATCTTTTCTAAATTGTATTGCAATTAGTTTTCAACTTCTGATGACTTAATTAGTCGATGAATGACAGCGTTATCTGCAAACGACCTAAGACGACTGCTCAGATTGTCTCCCATATCGTTTATATAGATATGGAACAGCAAAAGGCCTACAACACTATCTTGGGGAACTCAAGAAATCACTTCTGTTTTACTCGATGACTTTTCGTTAATGACTTCGAACTTTGACATCTCTGACCGCAAATCAAGAATCCAATCTCACAAATGAGACGATATTCCACGAGTACGCAATTTCACGTCAAACAGCTTGTGTCTTACAGTCTCAAAAGGCTTCCGGAAATCCAGGAATAGGAATCAGTCCCTTGTTAATAGCACTCAACATTTCATGCGAGTAAAGAACTAGTCATGTTTCACAAGAACGATGATTTCTAAATCCATGTTGACTGTGTGTCAATAAACTGTTTTCTTCGAGGTAATTCATAATGTTCGAACACAATATGCACTCCTGGAGAATGAGAAACGAACACATTGGCGCAAGTCATTAAGACCAGCCATACTTGCACTGTACACTACGAGAGGGCGGTGCATGTGATAATCAAATGCTGCAGCGCTGCAGATGTACCAGGAACCGCGTTATAGCCAGTGGATCATTGCTGGCTGCGCAGCGGTTGGTCACGGCCAGAACCAATGACATCCAGTTTGCCGTGGCATACGGAGCACCATCTATGTCTGCAACATTATAGCATACGGCGACAGCATTTACGGAAACCGTTTGTGCCACCGACGGAGTTTGAGCGAGGGCGTGTAGTGAGCCTGGGGAGGCCGGTTAGACGTACCGCAGAAATGGGCAACACATGGGGCGTGAAGTCTCCGCAGTGCATCAATGTCGTCGCCAGTGGTCAGCAGAAGGTACATACGCCTGTCGGCCTGGGTCCGAACAGCGGCGACACACAGATGCCGCCAAGACCGTAGCTTCCTTCTAAGTGACGTACTGGACCGCACCGTCACTGCACAACAACTTAAGGACGCGGTTGCTCCAGAGGTACCAGCGAGAACCGCCTCTATGAAGCGGGGCTTCAGTCCCACATACCGTAGGGCGTCTTTGGCTCACTCCCCAACATGATTCAGCCCGACTCCAGTGGTGTCGCGATAGGCGTTTGTGGAAGTACGAATGGAGATGTGTCGTCTTCACTGATGAGAGTCGCTTCTGCCTTGGTGCCAATGACGGTCGAACACAAGTGTGGCGTCGTGCAGGTGAGCACCAAAATCAGAAATGTATACGTTGAAGCCACAAAGAGCCAACACCAGGCATCATGGCGGCGGGACCAATATCCTACACTGGCCATACTCCTCTCGTGATAGTCGAGGAAACATTGTACAGTGCACGGTACATTCAAATCATATCAAACCCATCATGCTGCCGTTCATGGACTGGCAACGGGGTTTTGCTTTTCCAACAGGACAACGCACATTCACATGTATCCTGTGCCACCTAACGTGTTCTTGAAGGTGTACATCAACTACCCCGTCCAACACTATCCCCGGAACCGTCCCCATTGAGCATGTTTTGAACAGATGAAACGTCGTCATGCGCAGTCTGCAAGTCCGGCTCGAACTCTTGCCCAACTGAGGCACCAGGTCAAAATTGCATGGCAGGCTATTCCACAAGACTGCATTCAGAACCTCTGCGATTGTCTCCGTGGGAGAACTCCAACCTGCATTGCTTCGAAAGGAGGGTATACACGGTATTAGCTCTGAAATTATGCACGCTGTGTTGACTGTTCAAAAGTGGCTCTAAGCACTATGGGACTTAACTTCTCAGGTCATCAGTACCCTAGAACTTAGAACTACTTAAACCTAAATAACCTAAGGACAACATACACATCCATGCCCGAGGCAGGATTCGAACCTGCGATCGTAGCGGTCGCGCTGTTCCAGACTGTAGCGCTTAGAACCGCTCGGCCACTTCAGCCGGCTCTGTTGAATGTATTCATGTGCGTATGACTATGTCTGTGTGATCGTGTGTTGTATACGTCTTCAGAAAGTGTCAATAAAATTTCCCCCTGCTGGGGCAACGAATTCATGGTGTTCACTTTTCATTTTCCTCGAGTGTACGTTCCAAAATCCCGCTGCAATGTAAGGCTACCTGGTACTTGGCCGGCCGCGGTGGTCTAGCGGTTCTAGGCGCTCAGTCCGGAACCGCGGGACTGCTACAGTCGCAGGTTCGAATCCTGCCTCGGGCATGGATGTGTGTGATGTCCTTAGGTTAGTTAGGTTTAATTAGTTCTAAGTTCTAGGCGACTGATGACCTCAGCAGTTAAGTCGCATAGTGCTCAGAGCCATTTGAACCATTTGAGCCTGGTACTTGGGAACCTTCCTGTTATCATGCACCGTCGTGGAAGCAGTTGATATGTGCGTGATGCACACTGATAAATTTGTGAGGTTGTGGAAGGACACAAAGCTCAATAGTCAGTTTAAACAATATATAGTTACTTAGCATAAATTAGTAGCTGTCCACTGAAACGTACTACAGGCTTGCACTTGAGGATGAAGATACATTTCAAAAACTGTCATCGCAATTTTTTTTTCTCCCTGCGACGATTGTACCATTATTTTCCATTTGGGGCTGACAGGAGAGAGAGGACATTTTTTGAACTTCTGGAGCGAAACTTCTGTACCATACCGAAAGAAAAAACAAAATACTTCAGTTAATGTTTAAGTCGAGACCGCTCAATTTTTTTTTATTTCGTACGCGTCTCGGCACTGCCGTCTTCAGATATTGCAAAGACAGAACAATATGTGCAAAAGTCTACGTTATGAACAACCGCTTACGTCTAATAAGGTAACGAGAATACATCATAAACCGGCTCCTTGATCACACAGCCAAATCTATGACTTTTCTTGCCATTATTGAGCGAACGGAGTCGATCAGTTATAAAGATAAACGCAAAAACTATTGTATTCACCGCTAATACTCGTGACGGAGAGGTTAGGTGAAACTAGGAGGATGACGTAGAGAGAGCAAGAAATTAATGAAACCGAACGGTTGAGATCTTTTTTATGAAGACTAAATATTTATTGAAGCAGTTGGCTGGTATCTATGATGCACTTTCTTTAACTTTGGCTACCGGCAGTTTGGTTTCATCCCGTGTGAAAATTATCTGAGTGAATTTTCAATTCACTAGGATAAGGGGAACAGTTGCTCTAGGACATTCAAAACCGGAAATATTAGCCACCTTCGCAATATACTGCTTCTGTAAGATGAATTCATTCATTAGCTCATGTAGAGAGGTTGTCTCTCTCAGTCTCCTGAACTCGATGCATTCTCACGCAGTTCTGCCAGTAATTGCTAGGGTGGGTACAGTAAGGCTCAGCGACCTAAAGCCTTGTAGGAGGAGGCCAGAACAAACCGAACTGTGCCGTTTCAAACCCAGTGTGGACCACCTAAATCATGTTTCCGTTGAAAGAAATTTAATTTTTTAACAAGCACTTTGAACTCATCTTCAGTTGGATTACGACTGAAAATTCACTTTTTCGTATATTACTCGTATGTACACGAGGTGCTAATCATATTTTAAAAAGCTGTATACTGCTTTCGAGTGTGCGAATTAACGGTGCGTCGAAGGGATATGCTACTTTTGTAGGGAATGATGATTTATAGGGAAAAAGCCATTTCGACGCCAAAGTTGAGATGGTCCATGACAAAAACACAAGATTTCCAAAAAATGTTGGAACCTAGAAAAACACTCTGGACGATCGTTGGAGGTACTGAAAAATAATTTGTTGTAGATGTTCCCAGAACCCGTTGCCTTGTCGTTCTTTAATCCCAATTTGTCTTCGTAATCGAAAGTAAAAACAATAAACACGAGGCGCATTCAAATGAAACCCGGTCACTAATGTAAAGTAACGGCAACGATTTTATTAACTCAAAAATGTAGTTATACACAGTACACATACTCAAAAATAGTCGCCAAAACTGTTGACACATTTATCCCACTGCGACACTGGCCATCTTTGAAGAAGCTGGAAGGCTGATGGTATATCCACGACGGGACCCAGTCACACACTTCGTCGTCCGTTGCGAGTAGATGACCGCGAATAGCTTGTTTTAGAAGTCTCGTCCACGGTGATTCTGCAGTTTTCCAAGACTAAAGCGTTCACTTCCACAACCATTTCCTGTGTGATGACACGATGAGCCTGCCCAGTGACTCGTACCCCTCAAGGAAGCGTTTGTGCCATTCCACAACATTTAAACGACTCAGACTGTACTCACCGTACACAGCCATCATCCGTCGATACGTTTCACGGCCTCCTACTTCCTCCGCCGCCAAAAATCGAATGACACCTCGTTGTTCCTGGTTACTCGCCTGCATGTTCATTAGTGGACGATAACTCGTGTGACCACCTTCTCTTCGGCGTGAAACATCAAACAGTGCGCACGCTTCCGTCTCTCTACCAATAGATGGCGCTACAATACCCGCAGTTACGTGGTGCCACCTTACGTGTAAGGCAAAGGTAGACGCACTGTCTAGGTTTCATTTGTATAAACCTTATACATTGAACCTTGAGGTAGAATCATCTGCCGGAAATCGATGAAATCCCAGAAATTATGAGCAGTGGGAACTAACACTATCTTTCGAAGAGATCTAGAACAGTTTTACTCTATTTAACGTCAGTAAGACATACTTCATAAAGGTGCGAAACAGATTTCGTCAATTATTTTTGTTGTTTTTCCTTATTCGTCACTGAACGTAGCACTACCAGCGTTGATTGTGTGACTGACGTGGTATATGGTCACTGCTTTATGACATTCGCTGGATATGGCAATTTTGAGGTACGACGTGTATACATATGAGTTCCTTTCCACCCTTCGGCAATGGTTATTTGGTTTCGTCTATTTTCTTCGCATACATAATAAGTACAATGTTGTGAATAATCCGATTGGGAGAGAGGAAGTACGTTCATGTTGGACTACGATAAACTATAGGCGGAAGTAACACGTTCATCTGGTTGTACCTAGCCTTGCATGGCTTAAAAATTTTTTATCAAGAAATTTACCGCTTAAAAATTGTACATAATAGTATTGTAGTTTCTGTTGTTAAGAAAGTCATCACTAGATTGAAAAAGACAGGTTACTGGGTAGGAAATGAATGTGAGAAACTGAGACTAAAATTTGTGTTTCACTTTTAAGGTTGTAGAACCTTTCCGCAGACCTACAACTAATACTTCAGTAGTTTCGTGAGACTGGAAAATCTGAAGGAAAAATACGTGGTACGAGTTTTTAACAAACTAGGTGCCGGACTTGAAACCAGCAGGAAATATGGATTATCGGTTTAACACAATCTGTAATTGAATCTCTACTTCCTTTAAACGCCACAAGGAAACTTTAAGTTATACACGGAGCAGCTTATCTACTTCCAATACTTGCCCAACACTTCCTCGAACTCCGTGTTTCTTACTCCCCCTTGGAAATCCAATTGTGCCTGAAGTTTAATTGGTTAAAGTTTGCTCTGTATTTATAAGACATTCCATTCGAATAAATACCTAACTTATAATTTATTGTGATCGAATAAAATATCAGCTACGCAAAAATATTAATGAACTTAGCTGTAGTAACAGACTGTAGCATGTTTGATAGCCGCGTGATAAGCGTTTAGGGTTCTTTCTATGACTAATTTTGTATTTTCGCGTTGTGTGTATTCCTATGTGTAATTGAGAAACCGAGCGATGTAGAGCAGTGATTAGCACTCTGAACTCTAATTCACGAGGACGACGGTTCAAATCCGCGCCCGGACCACCTGATATACGTATGTTTTCAGTGATCTTCTTAAAATCGCTTAAGGCAAATGCCTGGATGCTTCCTACGGAAGGGCACGGCCGCTATCCTTCCCCATCCTTCCCTAATCTGAGCTAATGTCGACGGGACGTTGAACACTAATCTCCTCCTGTAACTGAGAAAAACCATCAGCATGTGCTCTAATACATCATCGGCAGGCCAGTTTTATCCAGCATGGCCCTCTATTTGGATCAATAAATTTATGCAAATTTGTTACGGTTAGGGATTTATTGTTGCGTTACATATTTTAAACTTGGCGATAATGATACCTGGCTTGAAAAATTTAGCCCCAAACCTGTAAGCTTAACTATCACCGTAAATTTCACTGTTGTTTTTCTGAACGAAAGAGTTTACTTAATGTTAGCATGGAATTCCGTAAAACTAATGAACGCTAACAGGTCCTATATACGTAGTCCCGTACTATGCAAATACCTTTGCCTCTTGTACGACCTGAAGCTAAGCAACCAAGAAATGAAATTATGAACCCTAGTAATTATCAATGCAATTACGCATATGAATGAAACCTTTGCTCAATTACATTCAGCGACAAACCGCAACATTCACTTACTGAGGGGCCGAAAATCTTACGTAAGAGGAAAAATAGTGTGTGGCAGTACGAAGTGTGTTAATTTCTTTGTGCAAAGAGCCGTTAAATGAAACAAGTAATGGTCGTGAACCAGTCAAGACACGTGGATTATACCCATACAAAATGAAATTTTAATTTAGAGAGTAGACAAATGCAGATAGTTTTGTGAATCTGGTCCAATATTCAAAGCCTTTGTTTACAGGATAGGGTACCATATGGGGTACTAGAAACGCTCTCAAAAACTCCACAGAAGCCATCAAATTCTTAATTTTACCAGAGAAAAAAATTAATATTACACATAGCAAAAAATATTTTCCATCACCCTGGTTCCAAGAACTCCTGAAGGCTGACATTGACTGTGGATATTGCATCGCAGACACAGTCTCTTTGACTGTTCAAAGATGTCACTAAAAACGCACAAAGATGTAAACAACCATGCATGAGCAGCGCCTATTAGACAGCCGATCAGTTCCAGTCATTCCACCAGGAAAGAGGTACACGACATTGTTGTCTGTAGTTCAGTCATGCGTAGATGGTCAATACCACTGTTCGATCGCGTCCGCATTGGTACTTTGCGCCAGGCAGGGCTCTCAACAAAGGAAGTGTCAAGGCGTCTCCGAGTGAACCAAAGTAATGTTGTGCGGGCATGTAATAGATACAGAGAGATAGTAAAGGTCGTTGACATGAATCGCTGAGGCAGCCCAAATGCAACTACTGCAGTGGATGACCGCTACCTACGGATTATGGCTCGAAGGAAACCTGAAAGCAATGCCACTATGTTGAATAATGCTTTTCGTTCACCCACAGGACGTCGTGTAACGACTCAAACGGTGCGCAATATGCTGCAAGATGGGAAACTTCACTCCCTACATCCATGGCGAAGTCCATCTTTGCTACCACAACACCATGTAGCACGGTACAGGTAGGCCCAACAACATGCCGAATTGACCACTCAAGATTGGCATCACGTTCTCTTCATTGATGAATGTCGTATATGCCTTCAATCAGACAATTGTCAAAGACGTGTTTCGAGGCAACCCAGCCATGCTAAACGCCTTAGACACTCTGTCCAGCTAATGCAGCGAGGTGGAGGTTCGCTTTTGTTTTTGGGTGACATTATGTTGGGCCGACGTACGCCGCTGCTGGTCATGGGGAGCCCTGTACGGTACGCCAGTGCCAACCTCCGACCGATAGTGCAACCAAATCGCCAGCATATTGGCGAGGCATTCGGCTTCATGGACGACAATTCTCGCTCACATCGTGCACATCTTGTGAATGAATTCCTTCAGGATAGCGACATCGCTCGACTAGAGTGGCCAGCTTGTTCTCCAGACATGAAGCCTATCGAACATGCCTGGCATAGATTGAAAAGTGCTGTTATGGACGACATGAGCCACCAACAACTTTGAGGGATCTACGCCGAATCGCCGTTGAGGAGAGGGAAAATATGGACCAACAGTGCCTTGATGAACTTGTGGATAGTACGCCACGACGAATACAGGAATGCATTAATACAAGAGGACGTGCTACTGTGTATTAAAGGTATCGGTGTGTACAACAATCTGGACAACCACCTCTGAAGATCTCGCTGTGTGGTGCTACAATATGCAATGTTTGGTTTTCATGAGCAATAAAAAGGTTGGGATGATGTTCGTGTTGACCTATATTCCAGTTTTCTGTACAGATTCCGGAACTCTCGGAACCGAAGTGATGCAAATTTTTTTTTATGTGTGTAGTAACATGACCAGGGCAGTCAGCTTGTTGATCGTAGTGAGAAGAGCGACAGGCGGGGGTGGGTTGGGGGGGGGGGTGGCGAGTTGGATGTGGGATAGGGGGAGAACAGGAGAGAGGGGGAGATGAATAGATAGAAAGAGAGAGAGAGAGAGAGAGAGATTGACTATCACGCATGCTCACTGACACGAGATAACGTGGGCCCATGTTTCCACCTAATGCAAAGGAATGGCGTATTTCATCCCAATTCAAAAAAAAAAAAAAAATACGCAAAAATTTACTATGTGTGGACAACGACTGGAAAAACCATAGCTCCGGCTAGAAACGTTTGTGACACATGTGAGATCAAAGTAGTTAAGCCAATAGCATCTAATGACCTCAAACATGTTGAGCAGCATGACGAAAATTGTAGGCCAGCGTCCTAACTAAACACATTCCAGCGACCCAGTGTGTCCTCTGCCTTGGCCATACTCTTCCTTAAGTGAAAAGTTCTAGTTCCAGTGTGCGTGCATCGTGTCATCAACCTGTTCATATGTAACTTCCCATACGAATTCCTTCAGATCTTCTAGGTATCTCTATATTTAACACCTTGCTGAGCCATGAAAACCCTCTTTCAGTTACTAACGGACTCACATTCGGGTGAGAGTGAGGTTAAAATGCCCCTCAACTTATCTTCATATACAGTGTGATCCACGAAGATATGCAAACATTTTAAGATGTTATTCTACAAGTAAAACTAAAGAAAAAAATCATTTAAACATAGGTCCGCAAATGTTTCGTTAAGGAGATGTGGCTTATAAAAGATTTTGCGAGAAATTTAGCATCTTCGCTAATATGATGTCGTCGAAAACCGGACGAGGTTAAAGTATAGCACGATTTCCATTTATTTTGTAGTTATTGGTCTGGTGAATCTAATAAAACATGTCCTGGACTTGTATCTGCGGTGGCTTTCCAGAACATCTAGAGATGCAAAGATTATTATACAAGTAAATTTGTTTCCTTCCATTAAGAATGTAGAAAGGTTTATGTCATTGTTGGCCACCGTTAGTTGTTTCAGTCGTTTCCTTGCCCTGAAACGAGTTAGTTTTCTGTATTGTTCAGGGAAATAACATTATAACAACAGCGTGTTTAAGTGAAACCAAGATAGAAACGAAATCGAGAGCGAGTACCAGACTGACTGGACTAGGGATTTTTTTTTTTTTTACTTTATTGTTACATTAAAACCTGTGCAACAGGCAGGCTGTCAGCAGCACTCTACGCTGCTCTTCAGCCCTAGAATACACAATGAGGAAAAACAGTAAGAATACACATAAGTTACAGAACGGTGGGCAATAAAACAGTAGACACATAAAGACAAACACGGAGCCGTTCACACTCGACGAAAATCCATACTGCAAACCGTTGATACGACGCACAAACACTGAAGATGGCGGTGGCACAGGTGAACAATGGAGTGCGACGGTGAACACTGAACACGACGACACACACGAGACACTGATGGCGATGATCTCCGGCGCGCGAAAGTCCACATAGAGTGTGCGAGTCCGGGGACCTGCCAGCTGGACTAGGGCAGAGCGGGTCCCTATATACGAAACCGGAGGGAGCGGCTATTGGCCGCTGTCTGCACGTGGCGTAGCGGTGGCGCCCTCGCTGCGCGAGAGCCGCTGCGCGGAATAGCCGCCGCGGAGGCGGAGCCCTCTATGGGCTGACTACGTCCATTTGTTCTGCCGCGTGTTCGACTTCCGCGGCGGAAGGTACTAGAGTAACTGTTGTAGACTGTAGATTATTTATGAAATAGGGATAACTTCCAAATTTACGACAGAGAAATACGCCGATGCGGTGTTCCGTTTAAGGCGAATGTGATGGTAATGCTACGGCTGCAGTTAAAGAATATCGCGTACGTTATCCAACTAGAAAGTTTCCAAATGCATGATCCATTAGTGGAGTATTTCGAAAGTTACGGGGAAGAGATTCTCTACCTAGCGCTCATAATCAGTACGAGTTTTATTAGTACCTGTTTTATTAATTTCATCAGGTCAGTAACAACAAAATAAATGGAAATCATACTTTACTTTAACCTCGTACAGTCTTGCGATGGATTCATATTAGCGAAGTTGCTCCATTTCAGGCAATCTTTTATGAGCTGTAACTCCGTAACTAATCATTTGCGAACCTGTGTTTATATGAACTTTTTACTTGAGTTTTACTTGTAAAATAACATATTAAAATATTTGCATATCTTCGTGAATCACCCTATATGTTGACCTTAATTTCTCAGAAAAAAGTAAGGCGAATGCGTTATGGTTGTTTTAAAATGGACATAGTGAAAGGTGGCTACACTGAGCCACAGCGCCAAAGATCGCGCCAGAGAGTATTGTTCCGCCGCCTCCACAGGCAGTGATTATTGAGACGTAGCAGCAAGCAGTTCTTGCCGAGAAGTTGTGGGGGACACTGCTTGTCGTGAAGTCAGAGTGAGATGTGGTAGTGGAGAGTGTTGTTCCATGTTTTATGCTGTGGTTTGATGGGAGAGATAGCAGATGTTGTTCTAATGGAGATATTGTAATGGTCAGAGTGCATTTCGTCAATATATATGGAGGTATTTTCTTTTATTCTTTTATTCTTTCAGTGACCTGAATAATGTGTCATTACAGGTTCAGTCAACAAAGCATCTGGCGTGTGTTCTTGTATTAGAGTGTAATTTTGGTTTTCTTGCACAATTATAGTATTTGTAATTTTCTTTTATCACGTCAGTATAATTGGTATTTAAAAATTCTTGTCTTGTTGAAGAAGAACCATGCCAGATGTGCGTTGAGTCATACTACCACATACAGAACAGCTACACTTGTGCTTTGTTGGTTTCGTAGGTTTTATAGTTGCTGGGGACTTAATTAATTAACTGTGTTAACGAAAATTTTCTTACATTCTTTGTTGTCATTCTAAGCAGTCAGATTGCGTACTAATACTAGTCAGGGCCAGCCGTTTACGAGACTTGCGTAATCGGACAGAACAGCTACAAAAAAATATATTTGCATTCCTTATATATATAAATATAAGCCCCCATGCACGTGGCGACCGCTGCTTCGGATCGTCCCTTGGAATTCTTCTGATTGCAAAAATAGTAGACAGTAGTATTGTTGTAGTAATTTGTAGTTTAGTAATTGTAGTTTGTATTGCATGTGTAGATTTGGTGATTGTTATTCTTCAATTGTTCGTTAATCGTGTTTGAAGGAAGCATTTCGTGTGATTGATATTGTTGGAGATAAAGTGTCATTGTGTGCAATTTTCATATAGTGACGAGCTTTGTATATTTTGTAAATGATTACGCGGTAGATGAAAAGGCGAAAATGATGAATAGTCAGAATAACGAAATTGTTGACATGGCGAACTCGCCAACACAGGACAACAGTATGATGAATAATGGTGTTGAAAACAATTTAATAAGTCGGCAAAATAGTCCGGAAACAGTTCAAAATTTTTCACAATCGAAAAATTCTCAGATTGCGTGGTTAACGACAGAAGAAATGGAGCAGTTAATGAGTGCAATATTAGATTTGGGGTCACGGATAGACTCAATGGGATCTGAATTAAGTGCAATAATAAGAGGGTCAGGCTCACAAATAGGAACAAGTAAAACCGAGGTGGAAACAATGGAGACACGAACAGGGACATGTTTCAAAAACATGAAAGATGAATCAAAGAAAGAAATCAGAGAAGAAGTACAACCGATTTTGAATTCTCACAGTAATAGATTAAGTGCAGTAGAGATTAGACAAAGGGAACAGGATAGAGAACAGGAAGAAAGAGATCGCGTGATAGTACAGAAATTTTCAGAGTTAAATTTACAACGTGCAAAAGATAAGGAAGAAATATTTGAGAGAATCGAGGAATCCGTACCAAATGACAGATTAAATAACCTAACACAACAGTATGAACAGTTAACTACTAAATGTGTTAATACTGAAACGCGAGTCGCGACACTTACGGAAGACGTAAATAAACAGAAAGAACAAATTGGCGACTTATCGGAAAGAGTGGAGGAGATTTCAGATAAATTGACAAATCTTAGTTTAAATGGGGACAGAGATTCAGATGATACAGCACCATTGCCATTTGTAGAAACCGAAGAGTACCAGAGCATAAATAAACATGTTGAAAATCAGGGAAAATTTAATGAACGCGTGAAAAGGGAATTTGAGGCATTAAAAAAGCAAGTCAAACAAATTGAAGGCGAAATCGTAGGAAAAGATAGCAGAAGAAATTTAGAATCACAGATACCAGAGGGGTTTGAAGAAAACAATTTGTTTCATTTACGGGATGCAACAAGAGAGCGCCAGGCGCGCGAACTTGACAATAATCGACATTCGGACTGGGACAGACGCGGTAGGTCTTTGTCGCCACGAGGCGAAAACTTTGACTATAAACACTTTTTGACTGTTCGGAAATTTAAGATCTTCCGCAATTCTAAGAATGACATACATCCATGTTCATGGTTAGCTCAATTTCTGTACGCACTTCCGCCAAATTTGCCACTAAGTCACAAACTGAAATTTATGTGCAGCTATTAAAGTCCTCAGGGGATTCACTACTCTAAGTGAATATGTGCCGTAGCGAGCATAGGGCCCCGAGCTGCAGTGGTGCTATTTCTCTTGTAGTTTTCTGCACTGCTACCTACTCTTTTACTATTCTTTGCATCTATCGAAACAACTCTTCAACTATCAATCTATTTAGACAGTAGTAAACAATAACCTGATATGACTATTTTACCTAAAAGTGATTTCGTAAATTACCGTTTGGACTTACTGTATCTTCAGCAGCATTCATTCGTAGCTTAAATGAAATTTTACCTGTTTATCTTCGTGACAATATTACTTCTTATGTCGACGACATTCTTATTGCTAAAAATTCTTGGAGTGAGCACAACAAAATTTTGGATTCATTGTTACGTATCTTTGCAAGAGTTGGCATTACAGTGAACTTAGAAAAATCTGAATTTGGTCGTTCTCAGGTGAGATTTCTCGGTCACATTATTTCTACAGAAGGTATTCTTCCTGATCCAGAAAAATTAGACGCTATTCGTAATTATGCTGTTCCTACCACAAAACGTGATGTTCGTAGTTTCCTTGGTGTCTGTAATTTTCTTAGACGTTTTGTTAGATTGGACAATTTGGCCACACCTCGTTTTTGCGATCTATCTGGAAAGTTTTTTTTAAACGAAAATCGGTCGACAACTCTGTCTGGTTAGTTTGTATTCCTAATGAGTGGGTTAATAAGCAGATTTGGTATACGCATTTCAGTTATGCACACTTTGGTCCCAGAAAATGCTTTCATAAATTGCGAGAAAATTGTTACTTCAGTAATATGGAAAAACGTATTCGATCTGTTCTGGCCAAATGCAAATTATGTCAAAAGGCTAAGCCGCCAACAGTTTCTCACAGAGCACCGTTGTTTCCTATCATTCCAGCGAAATTAAAGGACATGGCTGCAGTGGATTTGTTCGGTCCAGTGGTTCGATCTACTAATGGTTTTGCGTACATTTTCGTAGCAGTGGAATTGACATCAAAATATGTGTGTTTTACACTGTTACGCAAAGCAACAGCTCGTTCAGTATCTAATGCTTTCATTAACCATTTTCTTAAAGAAGTGGGTCATGTTGATAAGGTTATATCAGATAATGGATCACAGTTTCGTACTCTACGGCGTCGTAAAATTAAACCAATTTTCATTTCACTTTTTCACCCCCAATCTAACGCTTCAGAGAGATGGATGAAGGAAATCAATAAATTGTGTCGTCTTTATTGTCATCAGAATCACAGAACTTGGGATCAGTATCTTCATATTTTTCAAAATATTCTGAATGAACTTCCTAATGACTCAACTTCTTTACCGCCTATACTGATTTTAAAAAACAAAGCACCGACAAATCGCGTTTCTGAAATCGTTCCTTTTTCGCCTACACGGAAACTGCGGCATTCTGAAGTTGTCAACCTGGCTCTACTAAATATTGCATCTGCGGCTGCTAGAAGAGAGAAATCAGCTAAGTGTCCTGGTCGTTTAAAAATCTTGTCAGTTGGTCAAGAAGTGTTAATTAAGTCTCATCGATTGTCTCACAAAGGAAAAGGCTTGTGTCGCAAATTTTTTCTGCTTTATAACGGCCCATATAGAATTCGCAAAATTATTCATGATAACACTGTAGAAGTAGAAACTCTTAAATCACGACGCTCTAAGGGAATACATCATATATCTAACGTTAAAATTTTTGTGGAATGATATACTTTTAAAAAAAAATTTTGTAGAATGACATACTTGTGAGAAACTAAAAGCTACATGTAAACATGCGGAGAATACAAGGATACCGCGCTGTGTTTTGGCAGCGGCATATACTCAAAGCAACAGTCAAGTCTGCGCGCCGCACAGGGCAGTCATTGACCGCAAACAATTGCTTTCTACGTCACGCGCCTACAGCTGGTCGAGCGCTCGGTGCGAATGCACTGACAGCCGTAAACAAATACACAGTCTTTCTCCGAATAAAATCAGTATAAAGCTATAGTGACTTGATGAATTATGTTATTAACATTCAGTATTTTTCAGGATACGGTTCTATAAAATATTTAAGAACTTCAGGTAAATTCTGTGCGTGTCCGACGTTAAGACGACTTGCTATCGAGAAAATTTCAGGAAAAATGTCATTTCGAAGAAGAAAGTAATAAATTAAAAAAGGTAACTATTAATTGAGTTTGTTTTTCAGGTAACATATCTCCACTTAGGTACGTACTTTAGACGTAATTTACTGCTCGCGATTACGTAATTCATACTTTGTGCTAATTACATGTTCTATGAAATTACTTGTGAAGCGACGTGCTTGTGTACGTTAACTGATTTTGACAATGATTATTAATGAACTGAGTTGTAACTTGTGTATATTATGCATCGCTTGGCTGCTATGCTTTTTCAATGATGTCATATTTTTTTTATTATGTGCCTGCTGTGCTTATTTATTTAAATTATAATTGTCACCTGATTAATTGTGCTGATGTGGTTAGGTATGTAAGTTATACTTTGTGATTTATCTGCTTGCGCCTTCATGTTTACTTATTAAGATTACATATGAACATTTATTTGCTTACGCTGATACGATGCTAATGACCTGTTTAGTACGTAAGATATATGTTTACTGCTATGCGTATGGATTGCACATTTACACATTTCTGCTTGTTGTCATAACTATACTTTAATTTGGTATATAGAAATGCTGATATACTGTGTATGAACATAGAGTTTAGGTCACACTATTGTATTAATTACAGATTGTTCGCTTGGCAGAGCCTCGTTGTAAGAATTGTGCTGCATCCACTTGTTGACATTCTGTTCTCTACTGGTATATTTACTCGCAATTGCTTGTTTTGCTTACGCTCAGTGCTTTATATTTTTAAGATAAGAAAATGAACTGCTATAATTCGACGAATGACATTAGTAACAAGAAACTTCATAGAAGTCACATGAGCTGGAGGTTTTATGAAAGCTGTATAAATGTATGCCAATAGGAAGGAAGCTAACGACATGACATACCAACACAGTTATTACACTGCATTTTTCGTGAGCAATTGAAATAGGAAGTGACACTTGACACAAGAAATACTCCACATGTTTGCTTCTGTTTGCCATAATTCTTGAAGTGGTGTACACACTGTGAAATATTTGGATCATTCACACTCCGTAATCGTACTTAATTACTGAGAGTTATTCGAACTAAGTCTGTTAAAGGTCATGTATGCATTCTTTGTCTATAATTCATAATGAGTAGAAGATTTTGGTCAGATGGATTACACAGAGGTTGTGTGTTGACAGTGTGTCTTCGGATAGTATGGGATGATGAGGTTTACATTAGGATTTTATCTGTACTTGTTCGAGGAGACTGACTAGAGGAAAGAATTGTTATGGAAGTGAAATGATACTGGCAGTAAGGTTTATATGTATCGACGTATTGAAGAGGTATTATTGAGGTATTGAGATTATATGAAGTTGATTGGAGTTTTGGTGTATAAGAGGTAAAATAAGTGAGGTGCATATTTTTTTTTTTTTTTTTTTTTTTGTTGGTCTATATGGAACAAGGAGGATGAAGATAGCAGACTAGAACACTAAAATGGAAGGAAGATTGTCTACACACACTTTGTTAAATCACTAAGCAGTATGTACTTTTTTTTTGGAGAGAGGAAGCATTGCATATCTTGGCACACTGACAGTTGTTCAGCAACTGTACATTTTGATCTGGCTTGGCAAACATTGGTCTTGACATGATGACTATGACGTTGACTTAACTATTATCGACTGTTATACATTGCTGCCACTACCACTTGATACACATGATGAGCATCAAATTTTGACAGAATTGCAATTACACAGTAACACTATTCAATTACACAGTAGTACTTAATGTGGATGAAAGATGAGTGAGTGTGTTTTGTGTGTTTTCCTTTCCTAATCCTACCCACCTATCTCCTAAATATTATTTTATTTGTTTGTAGTGGCTTGCACTGACACCCATAAATATTATAGGTTTACTGATGTTTGTGTACTTGTAATAGTTAATATCACAATTATCTGACATCATTTGTGTGTTTGTTATGATTTGTATGTTTAGTGTAAAAGCATTTGTATGTGTATTCAAACTATTGTTCATGCTTGAACTGTCTGAGTAGTGATGGTGAATATTATGAACTGTTACCTGCACTTTTCAACATGATGTGTGACACTTAGAAATGTTTAATTTCTGCTGATGAACAGTGTGATCAGTGATAGAGAACATTATGGACTGTTACTTGTACTTTTTCTACATGATTGGTTCCACTAGGACATGTTTAATTTCTGCTGATGAACTGTGTGATCAGTGATAGTAAATATTATGGACTGTTACTTGTACTTTTTCTACATGATTGGTGCCACTAGGACATGTTTAATTTCTGCTGATGAACTGTGTGATCAGTGATAGTAAATATTATGGACTGTTACTTGTACTTTTTCTACATGATTGGTGCCACTAGGACATGTTTAATTTCTGCTGATGAACAGTGTGATCAGTGATAGTGAATATTATGGACTGTTACTTGTACTTTTTCTACATGATTGGTGCCAATAGGACATGTTTACTTTCTGCTAATAAACGCTGATGAACAGTGTGATCAGTGATAGTGAATATTATGGACTGCTGTCTGCACCTACTCAACATTGCTGGGTGCCACTGATGGACTGCTTCTACTGAAATGATGTCACCTGATGGAGTCTGCACCTGTTCCACAATGCTGGGTGCCACTGATGGACTGCTTCTACTGAAATGATGTCACCTGATGGTGTCTGCACCTACTCAACATTGCTGGGTGCCACTGATGGACTGCTTCTACTGAAATGATGTCACCTGATGGTGTCTGCACCTACTCAACATTGCTGGGTGCTACTGCTGGAACTGTCAACCACTTGTTGTGAAAACATTTTATGTGAATATTTGTATAAACTGATTTTTTGTGTATTACTGTTTGTGAAAAGTTATGAGACTCTTACCTGTACATATTCGTCATTGCTGACGCTATTGATTGAACTGTTTAACCACATAATACTTGTGTAAACTATTATGTAAAGTCACATGTATGAAAGAATTTGTATTGCTTAGTGTATTTTATATATTAGGCTATTGAAAGGTCAGTGCAAAGCTAAAATTTTATCTAGTTATATGATATTTACGTATTAATATTATCTATATTATCTTTTATTTTTGTCTGTATTTTTTTGACGAATTTGGTGGTATTTTCACCACCAATGCTGGCAAAAATACCATCAAATTCTAGCCCATGGAGGAAGGGCATATGAAAGGTGGCTACACTGAGCCACAGCGCCAAAGATCGCGCCAGAGAGTATTGTTCCGCCGCCTCCACAGGCAGTGATTATTGAGACGTAGCAGCAAGCAGTTCTTGCCGAGAAGTTGTGGGGGACACTGCTTGTCGTGAAGTCAGAGTGAGATGTGGTAGTGGAGAGTGTTGTTCCATGTTTTATGCTGTGGTTTGATGGGAGAGATAGCAGATGTTGTTCTAATGGAGATATTGTAATGGTCAGAGTGCATTTCGTCAATATATATGGAGGTATTTTCTTTTATTCTTTTATTCTTTCAGTGACCTGAATAATGTGTCATTACAGGTTCAGTCAACAAAGCATCTGGCGTGTGTTCTTGTATTAGAGTGTAATTTTGGTTTTCTTGCACAATTATAGTATTTGTAATTTTCTTTTATCACGTCAGTATAATTGGTATTTAAAAATTCTTGTCTTGTTGAAGAAGAACCATGCCAGATGTGCGTTGAGTCATACTACCACATACAGAACAGCTACACTTGTGCTTTGTTGGTTTCGTAGGTTTTATAGTTGCTGGGGACTTAATTAATTAACTGTGTTAACGAAAATTTTCTTACATTCTTTGTTGTCATTCTAAGCAGTCAGATTGCGTACTAATACTAGTCAGGGCCAGCCGTTTACGAGACTTGCGTAATCGGACAGACAGCTACAAAAAAATATATTTGCATTCCTTATATATATAAATATAAGCCCCCATGCAATAGACAGTTTACCTCTGTCTTCTTGTACTAAATGGGCTTTTTTCCATTCGTCATCGACGAAACAATAGACATTAAAATTCCTTATGCTGCAGAAGATAACATTAGTTCCACGCTGAAAATATAAACATCTACATCTACATCTACATCCATACTCCGCAAGCCACCTGACGGTGTGTGGCGGAGGGTACCTTCAGTACCTCTATCGGTTCTCCCTTCTATTCCAGTCTCGTATTGTTCGTGGAAAGAAGGATTGTCGGTATGCCTCTGTGTGGGCTCTAATCTCTCTGATTTTATCCTCATGGTCTCTTCGCGAGATATACGTAGGAGGGAGCAATATACTGCTTGACTCTTCGGTGAAGGTATGTTCTCGAAACTTTGACAAAAGCCCGTACCGAGCTACTGAGCGTCTCTCCTGCAGAGTCTTCCACTGGAGTTTATCTATCATCTCCGTAACGCTTTCGCGATTACTAAATGATCCTGTAACGAAGCGCGCTGCTCTCCGTTGGATCTTCTCTATGTCTTGTATCAACCCTATCTGGTACGGATCCCACACTGCTGAGCAGTATTCAAGCAGTGGGCGAACAAGCGTACTGTAACCTACTTCCTTTGTTTTCGGATTGCATTTCCTTAGGATTCTTCCAATGAATCTCAGTCTGGCATCTGCTTTACCGACAATCAACATTATATGATCATTCCATTTTAAATCACTCCTAATGCGTACTCCCAGATAATTTATGGAATTAACTGCTTCCAGTTGCTGACTTGCTGTATTGTAACTAAATGATAAGGGATCTATCTTTCTATGTATTCGCAGCACATTACACTTGTCTCCATTGAGATTCAGTTGCCATTCCCTGCACCATGCGTCAATTCGCTGCAGATCCTCCTGCATTTCAGTACAATTTTCCATTGTTACAACCTCTCGATACACCACAGCATCATCTGCAAAAAGCCTCAGTGAACTTCCGATGTCATCCACCAGGTCATTTATGTATATTGTGAATAGCAACGGTCCTATGACACTCCCCTGCGGCACACCTGAAATTACTCTTACTTCGGAAGACTTCTCTCCATTGAGAATAACATGCTGCGTCCTGTTATCTAGGAACTCCTCAATCCAATCACACAATTGGTCTGATAGTCCATATGCTCTTACTTTGTTCAATAAACGACTGTGGGGAACTGTATCGAACGCCTTGCGGAAGTCAAGAAACACGGCATCTACCTGTGAACCCGTGTCTATGGCCCTCTGAGTCTCGTGGACGAATAGCGCGAGCTGGGTTTCACATGACCGTCTTTTTCGAAACCCATGCTGATTCCTACAGAGTAGATTTCTAGTCTCCAGAAAAGTCATTATACTCGAACACAATACGTGTTCCAAAATTCTACAACTGATCGACGTTAGAGATATAGGTCTATAGTTCTGCACATCTGTTCGACGTCCCTTCTTGAAAACGGGGATGACCTGTGCCCTTTTCCAATCCTTTGGAACGCTACGCTCTTCTAGAGACCTACGGTACACCGCTGCAAGAAGGGGGGCAAGTTCCTTCGCGTACTCTGTGTAAAATTGAACTGGTATCCCATCAGGTCCAGAGGCCTTTCCTCTTTTGAGCGATTTTAATTGTTTCTCTATCCCTCTGTCGTCTATTTCGATATCTACCATTTTGTCATCTGTGCGACAATCTAGAGAAGGAACTACAGTGCAATCTTCCTCTGTGAAACAACTTTGGAAAAAGACATTTAGTATCTCGGCCTTTAGTCTGTCATCCTCTGTTTCAGTACCATTTTGGTCACTGAGTGTCTGGACATTTTGTTTTGATCCACCTACCGCTTTGACATAAGACCAAAATTTCTTAGGATTTTCTGCCAAGTATTTACTAAGTCTAATCTCCACAGTAATCTACATACATCAAAAAAAGTTCTACATCGCCTCGGGTCCGAGAGTTTCGGAAAATTTACAGAAAATTGGAATAGAGATCAACATAAACATCATTTTCGCCCTTTTTATTCCTTATGAAAACCACAAATTGCTTGTTGTACCACCATACAGCGAGACCTTCAGAGGTGGTTGTCCAGATTGCTGTACACCGATACCTCTAATACACCGTACCACGTCCTCTTGCATTGATGCATACCTGTATTCGTCGTGGCATACTATCCACAAGTTCATCAAGGCACTATTGATCCCGATTGTCCCACTCCTTAACGCCGATTCGTCGTAGATCCCTCAGAGTTGTTGGTGGGTCACGTCGTCCATAAACAGCACTTTTCAATCTATCCCAGGCATGTTCGATACGCTTCATGTCTGGAGAACACGCTGAAAACTCTAGTCGAGCGATGACGTTATCTTGAAGGAATTCATTCACAAGATGTGCCTAATGTAGGCGCGAATTGTCGTCCATGAAGCCGAATGCCTCGCCAATATGCTGCCGATATGGTTGCACCGGCCTTGTGACACTAACCAAAACGGCCCTTCTGTGCTGGTACTGCGGACGGCTGAAAGCAAGGGGAAAGTACAGCCGTAATTTTTCCCGAGGCGATGCATCTTTACTGTATGGTTACATGATGATGGCGTCCTCTTGGGTAAAATATTCCGGAGGTAAAATAGTCCCCCATTCGGATCTCTTGGCGGGGACAAGTAAGGAGAAAAAAAGAACTGGCGTTCTATGGATCGGAGAATGGAATGTGAGACCCCTTAGTTGGGCAGGTAGGTTAGAAAATTTAAATAGAGAAGTGGATAAGTTAGATATAGTGGCAATTAGTGATGTTCGGTGGCAGAAGGAACAAGACTTCTGGTGAGGTGAATACAGGGTTGTAAATACAAAATCAAACAGGGGTAATGCAGGAAGAGGTTTAATAATGAATAAAAAAATAGGAATGCGGGTAAGCTACTACAAACAGCATAGTGAACGCCTTATTGTGGCCAAGATAGATACGAAGCCCACGCCTACCACAGTAGTACAAGTTTATATGACAATTAGCTCCGCAGATGACGAAGAGATTGGTGAAATATATGACGAGGTAAAAGAAATTATTCAGATAGTGAAGGGAGACGAAAATTTATTAGTCATGGGTGACTGGAACTAGATAGTAAGAAAAGGAAGAGAAGGAAACGTAGTAGGTGAATATGGAATTGGAGTAAGGAATAAAAGAGGAAGACGCCAGGTAGAATTTTGCACGGAGCATAACTTAATCATAGCTAACACTTGTTTCAAGAACCATGAAAGAAGGTTGTAAACATGGAAGAAGCTTGGAGATACTGGAAGCTCTCAGATAGATTATATAATGGTAAGACAGAGATTCAGGAACTAGGTTTTAAATTGTAAGACATTTCCAGGAACAGATGTGGACTCTGAGCACAATCTATTGTTTATGAACTGCAGATAAAAACTGAAGAAACTGTAAAAAGGTGGGAATTTGTGGAGATGGGATCTGGATAATCTGAAAGTACCAGAGGTTGTTCAGATCTTCAGGGAGAGCATTAGGGAACGATCGATGAAGAATGGGGGAAATAAATACAGTAGAATAAGAATGGGTAGCTCTGAGAGATAAAATAGTGAAAGGAGCAGAGGATCAGGTAGGTAAAAAGACGAGGGCTGATATAATCCTTGGGTAAAAGAAGAGATATTGAATTTAATTGATGAAAGGAGAAAATAAAAAATGCAATAAATGAAGCAGGCAAAAAGGAATACAAACGCCCCCAAAATGAAATCGTCAGGAAGTGTAAAGTGCCTAAGGATGTAGAGGTGCACTAGGGGTAAGATGGACGCTACCTACAGGAAAATTAAAGAGACCTTTGGAGAAAAAAAGAACCACTTGAATGAATATCAAGAGTTCAGATTGAAACCCAGTTTTAAGTAAAGAAGGGAAAGCAGAAAGGTGGAAGGAGTATAAAGAGGATCTATACAAGGGCGATGTACTTGAGGACAATATTATAGAAATGGAAGAGAATGTAGATGAAGGTTAAATAGGAGATATGATACTGCGTGAAGAGTGAGACAGAGCACTAAAAGATCTATGTCGGAACAAGGCCCCAGGAGTAGACAACATTTCATTAGAACTACTGATAGCCTTGGGAGAGCCAGCCCTGACAAAGCTCTAACATCTGGTGATGTATGAGACACGGGAAATACCCCCAGACTTCAAGAAGAATGTAATAATTCCCATCCCAAAGAAAGCAGGTGTTGACAGATGTGGAAATTATCGAACTATCAGTTTACTAAGCCACGGCTGCAAAATACTAACACGAATTCTTTACAGACGAATGGAAAAAATGGTAGAAGCCGACCTCGGGGAAGATCAGTTTGCATTCCGTAGAAATGATGGAACATGTGAGGCAATACTGACCCCTGCGACATATCTTAGAAACTAGATTATGGAAAGGCCAACCTACGTTTCTAGCATTTGTAGACTTAGAGAAATCTTTTGACAGTGTTGACTGGAATACTCTCTTTCAAATTCTGAAGGTGGCAGGGGTAAAATACAGGGAGCGAAAGGAAATTTACAATTTGTAGAGAAACCAGATGGCAGTTATAAGAGTCGAGGTGCATGAAAGGGAAACAGTGGTTTGGAAGGGAGTGAGACGGGTTTGTAGCCTATGAGCGACGTTATTAAATCTGTATATTGAGCAAACAGTAAAGGAAACAAAATTCGGAATAGGAATTAAAATCTATGGAGAAGAAGTAAAAACTTTGAAATTCGCCGATGACATTGTAATTCTCTCAGAGACGGCAAAGTACCTGGAAGAGCAGCTGAACGGAATGGACATTGTCTTGAAAGAGGATATAAGATGAACATCAACAAAAGCAAAAAGAAGATAATGGAATGTAGCCGAATAAAATCGTTCGATGCTGATGGTACTAGATTAGGAAATGAGACGCTTACATTAGTAAATGAGTTTTGCTATTTGGGGAGCAAAATAACTGATGATGGTCGAAGTAGAGAGGATATAAAATGTAGACTGGCAATGGCAAGGAAGACGTTTCTGAAGAAGAGAAATTTGTCAACATCGAGTATAGATTTAAGTGTCAGGAAGTATTTATATGGAGTGGAGTGGAGTGGAGTGAAGTGGAGTGGAGTGAAGTGGAGTGGAAGTGAAACGTGGACGATAAATAGTTTAGACAAGAAGAGAATAGAACCTTTCGAAATGTGGTGCTACAGAAGAATGCTGAAGATTAGATGGGTAGATCACATAACTTATGCGGAGGTATTGAGTAGACTTGGAGAGAAGAGAAATTTGTGGCACAACTTGACTAGAAGAAGTGAGCGGTTGGTAGGGCATATTCTGAGGCATCAAGGGATAACCAATTTAGTATTGGAGGCCAGCGTGTAGGGTAAAAATCGTAGAGGGAGACCAAGAGATGAATACACTAAACGGATTCAGAAGCATGTAGGTTTAAGTAGGTACTGGGAGATGAAGAAACTTGCACGGGATAGAGTAGCATGGAGAGTTGCATCAAATCAGTATCTGGACTGAAGACCAAAACAACAACATGGTTGCACTATCGGTCGGAGGATTGCATTCACGTATCGTACAGCCGTTACGGCGCCTTCCATGACCACCATTGGCGTACGTCGGATCAACACAATGTCACCCAAAAACAAAAGGGAACTGCCACCTACCTGCACTGGCTGGACAGTGTGTCTGCGGCGTTCATCCTGAGAAGGTTGCCTCCAAACACGTCTCGGACAATTGTCTGGTTGAAAGCATATGGCCGGCCGGGGTGGCCGAACGGTTCTAGGCGTTACAGTCTGGAACCGTGCAACCGCTACGGTCGCAGGTTCGAATCCTGCCTCTGGCTTGAATGTGTGTGATTTCCTTAGGATAGTTAGGTTTAAGTAGTTCTAAGTTCTAGGGGACTGATGGCCTCACACCTCAAGTCCCATAGTACTCAGAGCCATCTGAACCATTTTGAAAGCATATGCGACACTCTTCGGTGAAGAGAACGTGATGCCAATCCTGAGCGGTCCATTCGGCTCGTTGCTGGGCCCATCTATACCGCGCTGCATGGTGTGGTGGTTGCAAAGAAGGACGTCGCAATGGATGTCGGGAGTGAAGACGCGCATCTTGCAGGCTATTGCGCACAGTTTGACTCGTAATCCGACGTCCTGTCTCAGCACGAAAAGCATTATTCAACATGGTGGCGTCGCTGTCCGGGTTCCGCCGAGTCCTAATACGTAGGTAGCGTTCATCCACTGCAGTAGTAGCCATTGGGCGGCCTGAGCGATGCTTGTCAGCGACAGTTCCTGTCTCTCTGTATCACCTCCTTGTCCGATCAACATCGATTTGGTTCACTTAGAGCGTCCTTCCTGGTACAAAGTAACAATGTGGACGCGATCGAGCCGCGTTAATGAACGTCTTGGCTTGGTTGAACTACAGACAACACAAGCCGTGTACCTCCTTCCTGAAATGACTGGAAGTGATCGGCTGCCGGACCCCCTTCGCCTAATAGGCGCTGTTCATGCATGGTTGTTTACAGTATTGGGCGGGTTTAGTGACATCTCTGAACAGTCAAAGGGGCTGTGTTTTCGATACAATATCTACAGTCAACGTCTGTCTTCAAGATTTCTGGGAACCGTGGTGATGCAAAACTTTTTTGATGTGTGTATCTTTTTTGTGACACCTATTTCGATATTTTCTGGCAGATTACAGACGTTACTTGACATTAACTCTTACTTTAGACTGTGATACTGCAGTTAAAAAATCTGTAATTCTTCATTTTTGGAAAAAAAAGATAGCTTGAGTAATGTAAGCACATTTTCTGTGATGTTAAACCGGTATCTCAAGAAAGAACTGTCGTTTAGATGTCTGCACCAGGGTCACAAGCGTACAAGTCTGGAACTGTCAACTTTCTCGTTAGCCCTGTCACACGTCACAAATAGCGTGTAAGTCTACACCAGCGATCCGAGGTTACGTGTTCGTAAATGCAGTTTGGTTACGCCATTCAGTGTGAAAGTTGATATTTCTCGAAAGCTGCTATCTACTCCTATTCAAACTTTTTGGATGTCTAATTGCGTGTTTATTAAGCAGTTTTTGTTATATTATGCAGCTAGAACGAAATTACGTTATGATTATACAGAATTATGGATTCAAAGACGTTCGTTTTACGACACGCTGGTACAAGCAAATCGTAATCTTTATTAACGTTTCATAACTTGATAGACACGGAGGACGAAATAACCTATGCGGCATTTGCTGTGAGTGCCCGCCTTAGTCGTTAGTAGAAAGGGAGATAGAAATTGTGTTCGGCCATGTCTGGGAAGAAGGAGTGAAGGCAGATATATATACTCCCGGTACTCACTGTTAATGAAGGATTTGAGACCGGAAAATCCACAGGAATTTGGAGACTTCGTCAGAATACATGTACTTGGTTTTGAGAAGTGGCTCTCTATCGTACTTAGTAATAGTAGTAGTAGCTTTATTCATCTGTAGATCTCTTTTTACGAGGACATAAGTCATTTCAAAGTATTCACAAGTTTAGACTAATTTAAAATAGGCTAATTCGTATATACATACATTTACAGCGCTATAGTTAGAGACAATCATTAGATTTACTCCTGGTAAGCAATAATTATTTTACAAATAACTTAATAAATAATGTAATGTCACTTTGTTCACTCATATCTCACTGTCAGTCACTGCACACACTATACACATATTGTTTCATAACACTTCACTCACTACACACGCAAAAACACACACACTGGTAATCTCTGGCCCATTTTCTATACCATAGCTTCCAATTTTCTATCCTCAAAAACTGAGTCAGCATCCCTCTATAATGAGTGAGATGTTGAGCTCAGAAAGAGGAAGGGGTGTGAGAATTGTGCGATGTTTAGCTTGGGTTTACGTTTTTCTAGAACAGGAGAAAAAAAGGAAGAAAACATCGTGTGAAGGTGTTATGTTGAATGTTGGATGTTTTATAATCATTATTATTATTATTTAATTGCATATCATTCTTTTTACCAAGCCGCGGCACATTAATGGGGGAAACTGTTTCACAACAGTGTGACCGCAATGCAGCAAAACGCCTTTTACGGTCCTCACTGGTCACATCCAGCTCAGTTGCTATGATTCTTGAGGCTATTCTGTCAACACTAACCTTAATGTCATACTGAAATACAAAAGATGCAATCAGATCAAACTCGTGCGGTACTTTCACCAATTAAGGTGCTGCTTACATCGGTCGAAAGTAAATTTATTTGCCCTTTTACATAAAACGTACAAACTCAGAATTAAAGGTAGATAGACGTTTCTTATTATGGTATAGTGTAGGCTGAAGCACTCAATGAGTCCTTTAGACTGCTGTCTTTAGTGATATCTATCTCCTGTGGAGGGTGAGAAGTATCTAGGTTGTTGCGTGTGGCTGTTTGCTCGTGTTATGACAGATCGCCTATGGGGGATGAAACGTTATTGACTTCGGTACTCGATACTTGTGCCATCTTGCAGGGTTTACCGTTCCTACCAATTCTAATTGTCGAACTTCGTCCCTACGGGCATCGATTTTGTCAAAAACTCGTAGATCTTTGTCGTGGATCTTCTCTTGTATAGTGGTCTCGTCGAGTGCGATGCGGATGTCGACGTTCCGTGTCCACCATGGATCTCCCGTGATCCATCGGTAGCAAATGTTTTGCAGCCTTGGAATTTGTTGTAGTTGGAGACGCACGTAGTTCCCCACGAGGTGGAGCCATATAACAGTGTGGGTTCCACCGTTGCCTTATACAATTGGAGTTTAGTCTTAGGGCTGAGATCCTTACTTTTCAGGAACGGAATTAATGACATGGCCATCTTCTGGGCTGCCGTCTTCTTGTCGTCAATATGCTGCGTAAAGAGCAATTTTTTGTTAAGGTAGACACCGAGGTTCTTCACTCCCGGCGACCATGGAATAAATTGATCACCTATTTGGAGTCTGTCGTACAAAACTGCTTTCCTCCGTGTGAACATAACAGCTGCCGTCTTCGTCGGGTTGATTGTTATTTTTCTTATTATGCAGCGCCCAGCGATCTATTATATCAAGTTGCCATTGCATCCTAGCGATCAGCTGGTCCAAGTGTCGTCCAGTCGTCAGAAAGTCCGTATCGTCCGCATAAAAACTCGCAGTACCAATAGGGAAGGTTGGGATGTCATTTATATATAAATTGAAAAGCAGAGGCGAAATGACAGAGCCCTGCGGAATCCCTGCGGAGGTCAGTTTCCTTTAGGAGTTTTTATCGTCGACCCTGACATATAGATTCCTGTCCTGCAGAAAGTTGTCTATGAGTCCAAAATAACGATCCGCAATAGGGGTAGTGCGATGTAGTCTGACGATAAGGTTGTGCCGCCACACCTTATTTTACGCTATTTCGATATCAAGGAATACACCTATTGTGAAGTGCCACTTGTTGTATCCTTCTTGTATCCGTTCGGTGATCCGTAGAAGTTGAAGTTCGGCAGATAACTCTTCAACAACACCCTCTCGAGCACCATGCCAAGGGTCGGCAAGAGGCTAATTGGACGGTAACTGCTGGGTTCTGTTAGGTCTTTACCTGGCTTTGCGATTGGAACTATTCGAGCCGTCTTCCACGCCGTAAGAAATTATCCCTGCAGGAGACAGCTGTTGAAAATTCGGGTAAGGAGCACAGTTGGCTTCTTGCGCAACTGTTTCAAATCGGTGTTGCTTATGGATTCGTTGCCTGGCGTGTTATTGCGTGTCTTCCGGATAATTTTACGGACCTCAGCTGATGTGGTGAGTTGTGAGCGGCTCAGCACCGGCGTAGTACGAAAAGAAGTCCATTCTGCTGCAACGACGGCTTCCTATTCCTGCAGGCGGATGTCGTTCACGGGGGTCACTGATGTAGACATCTGTTCTTGGTAAGTCGTAGCATACAGCTCCGTCTGGGCGAGTTCGTCATAAAGGAGGCAATCTGGTCCTCTGATGACTCGTTTAGGTGGTCGCTGGTGTCTTATGTCCTTGACTACCTGCCATACGTTCTTGGTTCGAAGTAAGAAATCATCCAACTTACCCTCCCAGACCTGCCGTAGCCACTCGGACACTTTACTGTGCAGTTCTCGAGTTAAGACGTGTGTTTCTCATCGATCGATCGGATATCTATAGCGAAGCCAAGGTCGTCTGCTATTGTTTCTCTGTGTCTTCAGTTATTGGAGTAGAGGCGTGAACTCGTCGAAAGCTCCTACAGGGTATACCGTGTAAGTAGCTTCCCTCCGTTTGGGTGCCACTATCTCCTCCGTCAAAGTTTGTATGGCAATGTCGATGGCTTCCTGTGTTGAAACGTCCTGCGTTGGACGGATATTGTTGTCAAGATATGTCCGAAATTTGCCCCAGTTCAGAGTTTGTGAACCGGAGGGCGGAAGGTTGGCCGTTGCGTTTTCCACTATGCTGATAACTGGTCGGTGGTCCGACGAAAGATCGTTGACGGTGGGGAGCTGGAGGTTCGTCTCAGTGTTTCTGATGAGAGCAATATCTAGGACATCTGCTTCTTGCCGATCGAAGTAAGGAATCCTTGTTGGCTCTCGTGGACCATAGACTGTGATGCCCAGTTCTTCTTCCATGGCATTCAAAGTTCGTCCACGAGGGTTCTTACGCGGGGAATTCCACGTGACATGCTTGCTATTAAGGTCGCCTCCTAGCAAGAGTCTGTCAAAATTGGTGAAAATACTCCGTAGGTCGTCTGGCACAAGTTGATGACCGGAGCTGTTGTACGCCGCGCTGAAAGTAATGTTGTCTGCCGCCGATCGAACCATTACTGCTGTTGCCTCCAGATGTTGGAGATGTGGTAGTCTTCCGTAATGGTGCTGCAGTTCCCTTTTAAGCAGAACTGCTGTCCCTCCAACTCGTTGGCCTTGTATGTCCGTTCTATAGACGTACATGTTACGAAATGTGAGCCCAGTTGTTGGACAAAGGTGCGTCTCCGATACAAGTGCGATGTCGATTTTGTGACGTTGTAAAAATTCAGTCAATTCTGTTTTCTTGTATTTCAGTCCGTTGGCGTTCCATACACAGATTTTCAGGCCTTTCGGGTCCTAGGGAGTTCCATCTTAAGGTGTTCCAAAGGCCTTCAGATTAAAGAAAATATGCCAACTAGTTGTTGCTGCACGGCGGTGACAAGTTTGGCGACATCAGGGAGCGCTGGAGCTATGGAATCCATCAAATGTGCTGGTGAGACGAAGGTTTGCGGTTACAGTCCTCGTGGTGATGCTGCGTGGGCGTGTGAATAATTCTGGCGGTGCTGTCGTGGTGGGCGTGCTTCAGGAGAAGGCTGTGGTACTGGCTGCCGTGTCGTCGCCAACTGTTCTTGTGATGTTTGCTGACGGTATGGCGGCGGGTTTGTCGTCAGGTTGGAGTTCCGTATTACAAGAGACCTCCGTTGAGAGGGCTGCTGCGAAGACCGTTGTCAGTATTTCCTGACAAGTTCCTGGTATTTCTGGCAGCCACGCCATGTGGCAGGACGGTTCTTTTCACAGTTCGCACATTTCGGTGGAGCCCCTCTGGTATGAGTACATGCTGAAGATCTGTGTTCCTCTCCACATCGAACGCAACGAGCAGGCAAGCTGCAATAATTATCTGTATGTTCGAATCGCTGGCAGTGGTGATATTGAACAGGTACTTCTTGTCTGTGGTAGGTTTCAATAACGACTTTAGTATATAGAAGGTATTTGATGACGTAAATCTTGTAGTTTTCCTTTCGGGGTGACAACGTGACACAGTAAGCAGCTTGAGGTCGTAATTCCTTGGTGTTGCCGTCTCGACTTTTAAACTGGTGGACGTTGATGACCGGGAAACCCTTCTCTATCAGTGCCTTTTTCAGTTCTTCCTCCGTAACTTCGGTAGGTAGACTTTGAGGTCCTTGTCCTCTGCAGCCTGATATGTAAAAAAGTGGATGTCATTCGACACAAAGAATTGATGGCCCGTCGTTGATCTGCATAGGAGTCAAAGTGATATTTGATCCTGTCGCGTCGGTAGATGGCCTTAAGACTGCTGTCAGTACTCGCCTTCAATGCCGTGTTGAGTTCTATGTAGTTCTTGGTGTGGTAAATAGTAACGGGCGGGGCTTTGCGTAGTGAGTTCCGGCCAGAGCCATCTGTCCCCTCTTTACCTACTTTTAGATTGACGTCAGTCGTCTGGTCCATACTTTCAGGATCAACCGTAGTATCTTCTGTCGCAATAGCCAGATAACGGTTGGAAGTTTTCAGTTCTTCTGGTCGTTGTCGCTTCCGAGAATTGTTCTGCTTAGGAGAAGCGTTGAGTCGTTTTCTTCGGCGAACTAGTGTAAAATCGCCCTCTTCGTCGGTGGGCTGAATGGTCCAAACTTCTTCAGAGGAGACTCCGTCCATTTCGTCGTCGTCTTCTGGTGGAGAAAATTGTTCCTGGTCGTCTTCTTGTTCTTCAGGTCGTGAAGTAGGAGCTGTACTAGTGCGGTTGTCTTATGCTTCCTGACTTTGCAGAATCATGTATTATATTTCACGTCTTAGTTCCTGTTGTTGCCGATCTTCCTGTGTTACCTGACGTCTCTCTTCGTAGGGGTTTGACTTATGTTGTCCTCCGCTATGCATTCGCATAGAGCTCGTCGTGGTCCTGTCCTCATTATCTTGCCTGTCAGAATCCGTTGTCGTCGCAGGGGTCGTCGGCACTGTATCCGTCCTGTGGGGAGCGGCCGCCGGGACGGCCGGCGGGGTAGGCCACACCGACTGGCCGGCGGCCGGCCCCGGCGCGACCGAATCGGCTGGCTCGTTGTCCGCAGTCATCGGCATCGCGCGCTCAACTGACCGACGTATGGACCGTCTGCTGGAATTACTGCTTCACCCGTTCTGCTGCTAGCTGGCACGCCATCTCCTACTGACTCTTTCACTTTAGGTGTGTTGCGTAGTACCAGCTCTGTGGAATAACGACTATGTTTGGTGAATATCGATTTTGTAAATTTCTTAGGCTTAACTCTTTGGCACAAAATAATAATTCTCTGCGGAACACTCTTAAATATATATACCTGATGTACAGTGAGAAACATTTATGAAGTTTTACGTGTCTGAATTTAGCGCAAATATTGCTCCTCTTGCAGTCTTCTGTTATATCTTTAAACTATTTGACACTTCAGATCTATAATTTATGCTTCTCATTCAGTTAATATCAATACTGCAAGTCATCTTCTCTTGGCAATCACATATGCGGCATCAGGATATCCCGATGTTCGTTACTAAAGGCAAATATGTACAGACGATTCCCAACTGATACTGATGATGTTCAGTTGAGGCACTTGGGTGATGAGGTAAAGGCTTTTTAACTTTGTAGCTGAGGCAAATGTACATTTCTTTCATTTTAATTAATAGCTGCAGTTTTTACAAAATAATATATTATATGTGGTGTCACCGCCAGACACCACACTTGCTAGGTGGTAGCCTTTAAATCGGCCGGGGTCCGTTAGTATACGTCGGACCCGCGTGTCGCCACTATCAGTGATTGCAGACCGAGCGTCGCCACACAGCAGGTCTAGAGAGACTTCCTAGCACTCGCCCCAGTGGTACCACCGACTTTGCTAGTGATGGTTCACTGACAAAATACGCTCTCATTTGCCGAGACGATAGTTAGCATACCCTTCAGCTACGTCATTTGCTACGACCTAGCAAGGCGCCATTACCAGTTACTATTGATAGTGTAAAACATGTACCGTCAAGAGCGACGTTCAGCAATTATGGATTAAAGTTAAGTATTCCAGCAGCTACGTACGTTTTTTGCTTAAGTCTAGTTTCCTGGACCTGTTCCAGACCTCACGCCAGCCTGCGTGAGCTAAAATTCGTGCCTTTCGGCTTCCTCTCAAAACCGGTGTTGGCTCTCCTGCCAACCCACAACATTATACATATGAAGACGTTACGTTTCTCAACAAGCTTAACAGTAGACTAAACTCACATAAAAAGTACAATGTTTTACTTTTGTTTCTGTTCAAAGATTTCATAACTGCCCTTCAAGAAACAAAGGAAAATTTCACCATAGATACAAATACGCACGAAACATTCTCACTGAAAATTTTAATACAGAATCTTCAATTATCATTTCGTTCCTAGAGCAAACAAAACGTGAAACAGGATGTAATCAGTAATAGCACCTGAAGTTTATCTTTTTCTTTATTTAATGTTTACGTTAGAAGTTCAGGTTACATATAATTTCGTGTAGGAAAAAGTGAAATAAAGAACCAAATCAGATGTAGTAGTACAAGATTTATTGAACAGCTCGTGACAAGGGTTTCGACGTCTTTAGAAACGTCTTATACAGTAAGATCAGTGATTAACGCTGGTTATATCATGTAACTGATGTTTATAAAGATGTCGAAACATAGGTCAAGGGGTTTTCAATAAACTATGTACTACGGCGTCTGAATTGGTTGCTTTCTGACTTTTTCCTACACGAAGGGTACATCACAGTTGCTGCCTCCATTAATGGTCGAGATTTTAAAGCCTACATACAATATTTAATTAGACTGCAATAAAGATTAGTCTGCAGACATTACATTGCTTCATTACATGTGGTTTTAAAAATATTTACCCAGCGAACCATTTACGTTTTCGAATCCTGTTAGCACGGTACTCTGTGTTGAGCCACCATTTACTAAAATGGCAAACAGAAATCTCAGGTTTTTCCCCCTTCGGAGGAAAAGCTGTTGCTGCCAGTGCTACACTACACGAAAATTGATTTCACATCATAAAAAAACTTACGGTGGAAAACATATAAAATCGTAACTCGTTAGGCAAATTTATGCAAACTGGAGGCAGACGTTCTCTGTATTTTGTGTACTATATACAGGGTTATTCTAAATGATGGGCTCATTTTCAAATATTCGTATGTATTCAAGTATAAATCCAAAATGAACAAGCTTTGTACCAATGAAAAGAGTAAGTTTCAAAATCTGTGGCTATGGCGGAGGCCGGGCGGTCATGGTTTCAGAAGCGGCCGGTACAGTCCGCGCGGCAGTAGAGCAGTCATTCCGTTTCACTGTCAATTCTTGGAGCACAAGGTTTTCTGCGTTCTTGGGTTCGCGAAAAGTGGGTCGCAAATTGCAGTGCAGCGAGCATTTCGTACCAAATTTGGTATTCAACCACCAACTCGCAAAAGCATTAGTCGTTGCTTGAAGCAATATAAACAGACTGGTAGACTGTGTAAAAGAACAAGCACAGGGCCGCCGCGTGTGTCAGAGGATGATGCCCTACGGATTCAAGAAAGTTTTGTGCGCGGTCCCAGTAAGTCAAGCAGTAGAGACAGTCGAGAACTTGGAATACCCCAACCAACTGTATGGAAAGTTCTGAGACAGCGTTTGCTGTAGAAGCCCTACCAATAACAAGTTGTGCACGCTCTCAACCCCACTGACAAAGAGAAACGTCTCGCATTTTGTCGTTATGTGCTAGCAAAGTTGGCGGATTACGGATTTCTACAGCGTGTAATTTTTAGAGATGAATCGACGGTCCATCTTAGTGGAAAAGTCAACAGACACAATGTTCGCAGATGGGGTTTGGAAAATCCACATTCACGACAATACACTAAAGAGACTCACTAAAGGTCAACGTGTTCCGTGCCGTATCCCGTACAATGGTTTATGGACCATTCATTTTTCTTTGCGGAAAGAACTGTAACAGGAATCACGTACCTGGAGTTGGAACAATGGCTGTCCCCTCAGGTTATGGAAGATTCCCAGGACTTCATTTTCCAACAGAATGGAGCTCCGCCCCATTGGCACCTTGATGTACGAGGATTTTTGAATGACTCCCTTTCGCAGCGCTGGCAAACAACAGTTCACTCTTAGGCATCTTTTCTTCCAAATGCTTTTCATTGTGAAACGCAGCTTCTTAAAATCCTGGAGAGATACCCTCGATAACCATTTTCTCACCCTAGCACTGATCAAAACAAATTATTTGTTAAATTCAATAATCATAAATGGATGCAGCACCGGAGCCATGAGACTAAAATGTGAAGGCCAAACAGAAACTTATCAGACGACCATTAGTTGAAATGATGCACTGAGCCATCAAATCACCATGTTTCCAGGACTGTATTCATTGAAACGATAACAGAAATTGTATTCATGATAAGACTGATATTAACGTCATGAACTTCAATAATGATATAAATGAGGAGGAAGCAAAACAGCATGCAACCTCGAGTTAGAGGCTTGATGGTACGTAAAATGTCCAAAACATGCGTATACACCTCGGAGGGAAAGAAGATGATTTTTGGGTTGTGGGGCGCTCAACTGCGCGGTTATCAGCGTCCCTACAAATTCCCAACCTTTGCTCAGCCCAATCTCGCCACTTTCATGAGTGAGGATCAAATGATGAGGACAACACAAAAACCCAGTCATCTCGAGGCAGGTGAAAAATCCTGATACCCGCCGGGAATCGAACCCGAGACCCCGTGCTCGAGAGGCGAGAACGTGACCGCGAGACCACAAGTTGCGTATCGCATAGGGAAAGAGTAGACGCAAAATTGGTGAATGGAAGATCCCTAATGAAGAGGAGCATAAATGTGTTAGGAGACATCCACTTCTCCGGAGTTTACTACTGCACATGAAAAAAGCAAGTCTGTGACAACTAGACAGGGAAGAAGGCGCTTAGGGGCTCCGGAACGCCCTATACTTGCAACGTTAAAATAACGCTTATAAATTACGTCTTTCCTCACAAAGTATTTGAGGTAGGACGTTGAACTTTTTACAGATTATTTATTGGAATATGGGCTACAACTTAACACAGGGATTTTACAAAATTTTAGTTCAGTTATTAAAGATGATTTTTTTTCAATTGTAATGAAAATTCACAACATTTTTTGCAATTTTTTATTTATATATTCAAAAATATACAGTTTTTTGGAAAAAGGCTGTGTTAAATTATGCAGAAGGTACTGTGTAACATTTACTGAATGTTTGAAACAAATATGTTTGGAAGATCCTTAGAAAACATGTAATTAGTATGAGAAAATAAAAGTTTTGGGAATCGAGCGACAAAGATTGGATTAACTTTTTAGTGCATTCCAGGTCCATAGGATGGATTATCTTCATCCTCTGCAAACTCCTCCTCCAGCTTCCTCTTGTTCCTCCTCCTGTTTACTCTTGCTTGTATTTCTAGACTCTTTACAGCCCTGTCTGCAGCCCGAAGGCGTTCCTTGTCTAAAGCAAGCATCGCTCGTACCATGTTAGAACCTATCTTCACTCCCATATTTCTAAATACCTTGCACCTTACAATGTTGCCATCATTGAAAGTCGCAACAGCATCATACACACCAAAGTGAAGTGTTTGTATTCCAACAAATACAGTCTTGGGGATTCTCGACCATACAACACTATTTACACTTTCATTGGGGTTTTGAGTTTTTCCGTGAATACACTTTTTCAACAGTTCAGGTGCTGCTAAGTCTCTGAAAATAGGTTTTATCACCTCCATTATTGCATGAGGCAGACTATGCTTATGAGTGTACACTTCACCAGTTAGCAATCCTTTGTTATATTTACACCAACTGTCTTCTTCTTTGGGACACAAGCTATGTTGGGGATTTTCATCGGTTGAAGAAGTATGAAAAAAAAGAGCCCAAACAGCCTTCTTCATTTCGTCGACACTTTGTGTATTTTGCCTAATAGCCATTCCATAATAGTTCTGTATTTTGTCAATTACACTGTCAGTTAACCTTCCCTTCCCATCACTGAGTTTTTGTTTTTTGTACGAAGCTTTCAGTCGCCGAAGTCTAGTTCCCATTCGCTTCTGTACGTGTCCAATACACTCAAATTTCTGCACTACAACATCATCACCATAGGGCTTCAGTCCTTGAACATGTTTGAAACTTTTAGAATCACCGTCACCAAGGTAATTAACATATCGCACAGCGCCACAGTGGGTCACGCCCATGAAGAACACATTTAAAAAAAAAATTAAAAATAGTTGTAGTCTTCGGAACTGAATACATTATATATCTATTAAAAGGTAATAGTCTGCAGATTCAGAAAACGAAAAAAAGTAAAAATTGAACTTTTCATTATTTTGAGCCTTTCCGGAGCCCCTTAAAGGACTCCAAATGCACGTTCAGAAAATGAAATTGCCAATGAGATTTCACAAAAGGCGACGAGTGACGAAATGTAGACAGCAGCAAACAGTTGCGAAACTCTGACAATGAAAGACAGATATGAACACCGTTGGTACTTCGAAGAATGGTATTCAGGATCTTGAAAACAAATTTTGCGATTACAATAAGTCTAGCTCTTAAGTCTGAAAACTTAACACATACAGTATAAATCTTACTATGTCGTTAATATCGACATAGAGCACAGTTATATTAAAACACAGTATACTAGTTGCTCAACAATATATGCTTCTACCAAAAGGATTTCTTAACTGTGGCAAAATCAGACAAAATATATTCAAGTGGCTTCTATTACAATTCAGAACTGAATGGGCGCATCATCAACCAATCCTGACTAAATTATCACAATATATTTTCAGGTAATGTAATTTAGACTTATGACCCACAGTAAAGGAAATGATAAGTTTGGGCTGAAATTAGAGAAGAAAAGAAGATTAATTATATACTGACATTTGCTTGTGAGATTCACAATCTGACAGTAGGAACAAGACGTTCAATTCAGCGTTTGATAAAAAGAATGACTGAGTGAAATACCTACATTATTTTTCAGTTGTTGTCAACACGCTACAGAAACTAATGATGTTATTTATTAGTCTATTGAATTTTGGTCATGCAGACGTGCGAATAAAATTTCTTCCACTAATATTTCGGCCACGTATCGTCCGGCCTCCCTCAGAGTGAGTCGCAAGACTGACGGAAGACAAGGTGCCAAGCGCGGCATTATATACTCCACCGTGGCGATACTGCGCATGCGGGTCACAGACGCTGATCGGTGTCAAAAAGATACGTTTACACACGAGCCGCCTGTGGGAAGACGTACAGACATTCGATTCGCTTATCGATGTATGTTCGGCAACGGTGACACCATTTCTCTGTAGTTTAATTACCCCAGGAGCCGGATTCCTTGCTTTTTCCAAATTAAAACTATTATCTCTGTTTATTAAATTACTAGCTAATATAGTCTCTATAGCTGTATTGTATCAATACAATCCTCAGCCACAGCTGACTTGTGTGGTTATGATAAGCGCGCGTATCTTCGATGTTTCACACATCTCTCATAAACAGTGCGTGTTGTTTGACCTATATATAACTTCTCACATTTTCCACAAGGAATCTGATATGGACCCGCCTTATTAAGCAATAATTCGTCCTTTACAGAGCTGAGTAAAACGAAAATCTTTGAGGGAGGCCGGAAGATCGCCTTAACACACTGTTTCTCGAGAATGCGGCCTATCTTCGAGGAAAGAGTACCCACGTAGGGCAAAAACGCACTTGATCTGAAGGAATTACTTTCTTTTTCCCCATCATATGCCAGCACTCTAGGATTTAAATTGAATGCTAGGCGAATTTGTTACGGAGAAAATCCATTCGCTTTAAAAATGCTCTTTTGGTATGTGCGCACTATGCACTAAGGTCTTAAGGACACCTATGGTCTGTAAAGGGTGATGGCAGCTACTGGCATGTAGATATAGATTTGTATGAGTTGATTTATGATCTACTACTTTTCCTAATGTGCCATCAACTTTACGGCAAACGACAACAGTCAAAAACGGGAGGCAGCCGTCTTTTTCTGTTTCCATAGTAAATTTCATACTAGCGTGGATAGAATTCAAATGCTCAAGAAATCGATGTAATTCATCCATCCCGTGCGGCCATACCACAAATGTGTCCTCCATACACTCCTAGAAGACGGTTGGTTTAAAACTTGCAGAGTCCAGTGCTTTGTCCTCGAAGTCTTTTTTGAATAAATTAGCTACCAAGAGGGAGACGGAGCTTCCCATAGCAACTTTATCAATCTGCTTATAAAATTCACCATTAAACTGAAAATAAGATGAGAAAAGCACATGTTCAAACAAGGTTGAATGCCCAAAATTTAATGGACTGTTCACTACGCCTCTAGAAATTGAAAGTGCGCATGTTATTGATTTATTTAACCTCACCAGATTATATTTTCATGCAATCTCTTAGATCAGAGTAGGGTTTCATACAAAGGTACTCAAAATGTAACAATAATTTTAAAACGGCAAATGCTAATAAAACAGTATTAATATAATTACAAATGATCTGAATTATGTAAAGACAATATGACCAAATAGTACTGAGAAAGAACTAACGCAATTAATATTAGTAGCACTGCCGTTGCTGCTGTTGCCACTAATAATAATACTACTTATAATAATAATAGTAAACACGAAAACGAGAAACTTAGTGAAAGTGGCAAAAAAAATGTATTTACATGTGTACAAACCACCGAGTGAGGTGGCGCAGTGGTTAGACACTGGACTCGCATTCGGGAGGACGACGGTTCAATCCCGCGTCCGGCCATCCTGATTTAGGTTTTCCGTGATTTCCCTAAATCACTCCAGGCCAATGCCGGGATGGTTCCTCTGAAAGGGCACGGCCGACTTCCTTCCCCATCCATCACTAATCCGATGAGACCGATGACCACGCTGTCTGGTCTCCTTCCCCAAACCAACCAACCAACTACATGTGTACAAAAGTGATATTTTCGGATATAGAGAAATAGACTGTTTGATGAAGATAAAGTTTCATTTACTTAAGAGTTACCTCGATTTTCTACCGGAACATATGAGTGGTGCTGGTGAATAAACTGAACTGCTGGAATAAGAATACAATGGAAGGCACCGAGGCGTACAACGGGATTTATCGGGAACGAACGGTAGAATAGATGCTTTAAGGAGAAGAGAAAAATTAATTGTAAGCCATAGGCACATAATTACCGCGTTATATAATGTTCACACTTCAATAAAACCTTTTTTTGCGTTAAAATATTAATTTACTTTTCTTTAGAATTGCTTGTGTTTCCCAATTTTCTACCTCCTAACGAATTTATATTTTAAGAAAAATGTGCGGAACAGAGAAATAATGTCACATGAGGATACAGTGCCCAAAAACCGTGGGATCAAGGTATTAGACAGTAATAAGTAATCAAAATATAGTTTTTCTGTGGCTCTTGTGGTTTAAGCAGAGGAACTGCCAAGTAGCGTGTAACTCCTTCTATTATTGGGAAGACGGCAACTATGCGTTCTGTCATTTACGCCGTATGACACTGGAAGCTTCAGCAACTCGTCCTAATAAACAATCCCCAATCCATATCGCATAGCTCACAGTCATTGGAAGTATACGTCGCCAAGATGAATCACAGATTTTAACTCCTGCTTATTAAAAGAAGGTGTGTCTAAGGCATTCAAACCTAACGAGATGACATCTCAGATTTTCTCAACAGGATTGATGTCAGATAAGCGGCAAAGTCAGACTAGCGCTTTTTCGTGTTTCTCTAAGCATTGTAAATAAAGTTCTAGAGTAATGTAGGTGGTATACTGTCCTGCGGAAAATGAAGGGTGTTCTAGCAGAACGAAAGGATGATCATTCGACTGCCTTGTGTATTTTGGAGTTCTTTATTCTATGTTTCCGTTTAATACAGAGATACATCTAATCATTATTTACTATCGGTACTGACTTATAGCAGTGACATATGGACCTTTATTGCGATAACTATTCATTAACTGTGGGCTATTCTGTCACTGATGCTGAGGAAGATGTTGAGAATTACTAGTAGAGACAGGGAAACATGTTTAAGGGTGGCACATGCAGCTACATGTATGGATGACAGATGGACTAAGTTCTGTGCTGGATTATAATTTAGATTAGGCGAACGAGAAAAAAAATCTCGTGATAGGTGGATAGGTGAAAATAAAAACATGGACAAGCCTAGAGGAGGCCATTATCCCGTATGAAGACGAATTGCATGACACTGTGTTGTATGATACATACTGCCCCTAAGTTTTGGAAAAGGAAGTGAGTAGGACTGCCGAAGATTTATCCGATAAATAAATCACGCTCAAATCTACCGTGCAACTTCTCGTCTGAGGAATATTTAACTGCTTGCAGTGAACTATTGTTTGGCTACATCGCTACTGAATTAAATATGTGCAGAAAGTTCATCTGGAGAGAACCATAATATTGTGATGTAGTATCACAACTGTACTTACGATTTCGCAAGATTTTCTGAGGCACTTTATTCTAACCAGTTTGGAGCACATAAATTATCTTTAACAGTCTTGATAAGAAAATTTCTAGATGGACTTCTGTTACTTTCATTAACTGACTTTAAGTCTATTCTAAGACTTCCGTTACCTCTCTGTTTACTAAATTCATAGTGCTGCAGCTATAGGTTCCGAAGTCCTATGTTATATGGTTTTCTAAAGATATTGTCAACGTAGAAATTGTCGAACGAATTCTTTTTCCATTCAATAAGTATTTTGGGGCGTTAAATTACTTTTCTCGAAGTAATTTATTTGCTGAACAAACCATTGCAGCTAGAAACGTTTATTTTGTCTGAAACAATACATGAGACGTAGATTTCTTTTAAGTTAAGTCTCATTTCATCTGCAAACAGAAATATTAGTACTGTCAGTGGACAAATTAGCGGTGAAATTTAGGTGCATTAATTTTATTATTTTAGAAATAGTATCATAAGGATTGTATTCAGGTGGCTGAAACGCAGACGATTTCGTGTCTTCGCTCCTTTACGTAAGGTATAGTTGACATGTCTGGTTCCGATATTGAGAAAGCATTTTTATTTCTTTTTTAGTCTGACTTCTGAATGCAACGAAACGAGTATTTGCATTGCTGAATGGACTCATTTCTTTTGTTAGCGTCTGAGCATAAATTTTAGTTTTCGCCAGCAGTGCTTGCATTACGTGGCGTCAAAAATAATCCTTGCAGTAATTACTTCCAACGTTATATATGACACTCGCTTGATCCTCAGTCGGTGCTGTGGATCTTTTATGAAATTAACTGTGTCATGATGTATTTATGTACCACAGCTTCTTACTGAATATTCTAGACAGTCATTTCGAAAGTAATGAAACAGGCTATTCTTAGTGTTGTCTAGTGTTTATTGATATCAAAACAGCTTCATAGAATCAAAAAACAACTACGGCCTATTTAAAAATTAATGTCTCGTTATCGAATGAGATTCAGATTGCAATGTATCTGTTAATTAATGAGAAATCCTTGAAATCGTATCTTTGGTAATTAAGAGTAGTTCAGTTTTGTGCACTAACGTCCAAAATACTAATCAAAAGAAAGATGAATCCGGTAGGCTTCAGGTTTAGGTAATTTCACAACCCCTGAACTTGAACAAATTTTATTCTTCCACTTACTCAGAGCATATTGAATTATATCATTTGCACGCATAGAAAGCGTACGACATTGTTTCTTGACTACCTTGTTCACACTCATCACTATCTCATGTGTATCCAGTTTAGACTAAATATCGTATTCACTGTTGTGTTCAGCATCACTTTCGCTGACCTTTTCATCATCACTGTCTTTTGCATTTTGCACCTCATAAAGTCACTGGGTGACATTAGCCTCCAAATCTGGACCTGAAACACCTACTCTGTCCTTGAAAGACATGGCGAGTGATATTTCTGTAAGTAATGCAAAATATAAAGAGTTTCAAATTACTGGGATGGTCACGTAAATTGTGAGGTGGGACCGCGTCTTATCCGGCAACTTATTCTACTTAACATGTCAAATTAATACAATCTCGCAACAATGACTATTCGCTACAAACGTTCGTAACGGACTGTACGAAAGTTTCTGAGAAGCAGTTCGGAAAATCATGGCGTTGTGCGCACTGGAATGTGGAGAGGGGCATCCTCATACCCCTCGACACTGACTCAGGCTTAAGGAAGATTGCTAAGATTTTGAATATATAATATATTTACCTACTATTGATTGTCACACTATTTCTATATAGTCATCCGATCTATTGTAAGGCGCTCAGTTATCAATTACTTTTCAGTATAAACGGAAGAACACAGAAAAAAATCATGATTTTAACGGCTAAAACAAGGTGTTATCCAAGCAAATTTATTATTTGTCGATATAGTGTCAATGTTTTAGCAGTCCAAACTGATATCTTAAATCGGCAGAAGCATTTTCTAGCATCGACTTCCACCCCCATCCCGTCCCTCCAACAACTTAGCAGCAAAACATGTTACATTTAAAATCAAATTAATGATAATTTTCCGTCATAAGTTAGCAGGTACGATCATTATATGAGGTACTCGTACATGTTCCCTATTCTGTTATGGCGTGTTAAAAACTATCTCCGTGTCTATAGGAATGACAATCCGCGTTAGAGTTGTCTGAGATCAGAAGTACTATGACATATTGTTATTAATCTCTGTCCGTGGTCGTCTAATCCGATGGATGAAATAATTTTCAGACGAAGAAATCCGAAAAGCCTTTTCTTGCCAACTTTAATGGTTTCCGGGGAAAGACTTTGTTACTCAGCTGTTGAAAAGAGCCATTAACGCTTTATTCTCTCGCGTGATTTGCTCCGTTGTGCCGCACTTCAGAACTTCCCTGAGTTACAATTCCGCGAACGGGACTTTATGTTTAGAAATACGGCCCTAGGAAGCCTCAGACAGGCGAAAGTTTAAATTACATCTATTCTTGTGGAGCTGGAAATTATGTCAGACGGAATGCGCGGCGTGGCGTGGAACTATGTGACTCACCTACCGCACGCCAGGAGTTCCCGTAATTCCCCGTCGCCTTATTTCTTAGTGGCGAAATTATTTTCTCAGTAAGAGACTTGTATTCGAAACTGAGATATCGTGTTGCTGCCATATTGTTTGTCATTGCCTTCCTGGACTCGCATAGCTCAAAAAAAGAAGAACCGTACCTGCAGTTTCGGGTGGTTCCAAAGAGATCAACAGCACCCACTGGCATTACATTGCTTTAGCTCATGTTCCGTGGATGACGTCGAGAGGGATTTTGGGATGTTTAAATAAGTCAAAGGTGTACATTTTACTGAACTGCAACACCATAAAATGAATTAACAACTGTAAAGAGTACCGTAATATAGTGCTAATGTTATAGAATACAGTAAAATGCAACATTAATTTTACAGCAAAGAAACGTTAGGGACTGTATACCATCTGATGTTGAGGCGCTAGGTGAATTCAAACTGGTAATGGTACAACGAGAAAGAATACCGTTACAAAAGGTAACTGGCTGCATTCATTTGTAATAATATCAGCAGGATGTTCTACTTGACTCTGAACGTCACAATAAGCTTCTACAGTCTGGAAATAATATTGCGACAAGTAGAGATGATTATTTAGCTCCATAACGAATTGAAATATGATGAGGAAACTAGTTTCTTCGTGTTTGGGTCACCTATAGCAGCAATTTTGAGTACTGCATATGTAACTGAATTAAGGCACTTCTTTAATTCTAGATACATGCAGTCAGAAATCCAATCAAGATTGTCTCACAAAAGTACCACTTGCAGTTTCTTGTATTTCTCTGTCTCGGATGACTATTTTTTGAAGCTTGCAGACTTCGTTGAGAAGTAATGAATTTTATGTGCTGAATCTTGATAATGTAAATCCACCGGCCATGAACTATCTGTTGCTGCTTACAGACATTTCTTTCTACTGCCATCTTTGTAAGGGAACTGATGTTAATTTGTAGGCCTATACTTGTAACATTTGTTAAAAAGCCAAATCTACGTCTCCAACAATGAGAGTGGAAGAATTCTCAGGACAGCATATTCGATTCCTTCTAATTTTGACTGCCTGTTCTTGTGCAATCGACAAGAAACTGATACTCTCTGGTTTCTGTAATACAGATGAAACGAAAATCATTATTGATCTCTGTGTACTGTTCCATAATTTAGTAATTCTCATGTAAGAATGTTAAGGTTCACACCTTCTAAACTCTTAGCCAAATCACAGTGAATTCTTTAGGGTCGTAGTTTGTGATTTACTGGTTTTAGTACATCATGTGACACAGCAAATGTAGCCTTTTCAGTTGAGACTCATTTTGATATCCTGTTTTCGTTTGATTATGTTTTATATCCAGCTTGTGTTTTTATATTGCTTATAACGTCTGTTGTCAACGTTCTCACAATTTTTCTCTATAATGAGGTGGAACAATAACTCGTCACAAATATTTAATCCCCTTTCTTTTACTTGGCTTAACAAGAGCATATTTCAATCTGTCTGGGGAAATATCCTGTGAATGAATACGATAAAGAACTAAATTAACCGGTCCAAAATTTGTCTTATAGAAAACTTAAAATTTCTTTTGCAAATATAAGATGATGTTGAATTTCATCAGATGACTTTCAGAACGCTTTTCTTAAGAACTGTAAACTATTTCTTAAGAAATTCTGTCGGATTAAAACTTTATTAAAATTATCAGCAATTGACGTTCTACCTATGATCGGTTTCTTAAATATCTTTAAAAAAATTTTGTAAGATTCGTTGTTCGTTTTAACTTTCTCATATCTACCTAACATGATACAAATAATTATCTTGTTCCTGGAGGAAACTATTTCCATGAAAATAAATACATTTTAGTGGTCTGGTGACAATATAGGATTTCAAAGTACCGTTTTCTGTGTGACCTAATCGTGTCATCACTATTGTCCCTTAATGCAGTAGACTTTTCCCGTAGTTTTGCGTGTTATTCTCATTACAGTCTTATCCCTGGGCTCAGAAACATTTAATCTACTTACGCGAATAATTTATTAAGATTACAATTTTCTACATAGCCACTGTTGTAAAAACCATTACATTCAACACATGCTATCTACATCCTGCAAACGTATGTTTCGTAAGTATCTTTTGGATCCTTCTCTTCTTGAATACAACGTTCTTGGCTTCCAACCCCGTCAAGTGGATAAAATGCCACGAGCCGGCGACCAGGCACTCCTTGGCAGTTGTCAACTGGTGAGACTATCACCAGGCTGCAGGTGTGGCCCTGTATACACTACCTCACGGCTATGACGTCACTGGTGCTCAGCCCATCGCCATATACGGGCATGCGTTGACTCTGCATTCGATTTGATCGCATCAGCCTCACGATCGCTGGATCCCACGCTGCGCTGAGCTACAGACAGGAGCCTCCATACAGGATGCTATTGATGAGTTTTATTTCTATGGCTTCTTTAATTAGATAGTCCTAAAAGCTGGTAGTAAGAGCCAAGACATGTTTCATTATAGCAGGCAGCGTGTGTACTTCAGGGCGTACCAACAGCCCACTGACAGTCATACCACTCGATGATGACCAAGGAGTGCCTGGTCGTAATTCGTGGCTTTTTAACCAATTGACGTAGCCGGGAGTCCCAGAACGTTTCACTCAGCGTTACCGCCGGAAGAATCTGCATTACCCTCAATTCTTGTTTTCATTTATTACCCTTGTAGTTTCACGCTTATATTTATTTATGTCATGCACCTTAATATTAAACGTTAGCAGTTGACCCTCATGATCTGAGAAACAATTAACTGTAGGAAATACCCTATAGCTTTGCAATTCTATACATTTGTAAAAATGTTCTCAATTGCAGTGCTACTCGATCCCATAATTCTTTAGTTCACTGTATCTGGGGTGACATACAGTTATAGAAACTGCTAAAACTTAAACACCAACTTAGTATTATCCCCCACACTGATTGAAAGCTATATGATGAATTACTTCACATTTCTGTGTGGTGCCCAACGTCTGCCATTCTTACACTATATCCTACCTATTCACCACAAGTTTAAAAATATAGAACACTCCAAACTTTAAAAGTATTAATATTTTACTGTATACATTCTTAACTTGGTGACTCCTGTTTCAATATTTAGCCTGTAGTGATTAGATGCTAAGTTACCCATATTCAGCAATTATGTTCAGAAAACACGATACATCTACATGATTTACAGGCGGCAGTGCTGCTAAAAACATCAGAAATGAACTGGATTAAGTTTTTATTCGCTAAATACATTAGTTTACTTTAACCTACAATTTTCCACATGTGTTAGGATCAAACTTTTCAGTTACATTTAATCGTTTTACTACTGACAGCCAGGAAGTGCTACTACCCTAAGATCAGTAACCAAAGGGATAGTCTTATGAGAAGCAGTGAAGCTTCAGGTATGTCCTACTGTTAACCCAGGCAATTTCTCGTGCCTGTTGGAATGTAGACCACGGTTCTTTAAGTACGAATTGCGGTAAGAACTTTACCAGGGAAGCTTCCGTGTCGACTCAGATCTCTTCATTTTAGTCTTCATGATCTATTCACAAGGTAAACCTCGGAGGAAGTAATATATTGATTGATTCTTCTAGAATCGTAATCTCTCGGTATCTTAATAGCAGATCATACCGTTGAGACAGTTTGGCAGCGTCTACAGTGGAACAGATCAATTTTCATCAACTCTGGACGTTGTCGCCGGCCGACATTTGTTGCAGCAACCACCTAGGTGGCGTGGCGGTGGCGCTACGAAGATATGATAATTCCGTGTCAACGGTGACCTACCTGTCTCTTGCAGTCTCGGTCGGTAGTTACTTAGAAGCCTAAGCCCCAGTGACTTAAGACTGATATTCCAAGCGATGGCGTGTGTTTAGTGGAAAGAACACATGTCTTGAAGTTGTGTAGCAACAATTCTTATTCGAGTAGCTTGCAGCGAAAAAAACATCTCTCTAAGCACTATGGGACTTAACGTCTGAGGTCATCAGTCCCCTAGACTTAGAACTACTTAAGGGGCTCCGGAAAGGCTCACAATCATGAAAAGTTCAATTTTTACTTTTTTGCGTTTTCTGAATCTGCAGACTATTACCTTTTAATAGATACATAATTTATTCAATTCCGAAGACTACAACTATTTTTAAATTTTTTTTGAAATGTGTTCTACATGGGCGTGATCCACTGTGGCACTGTGCGATATGTTAATTACCTTGGTGACGGTGATTCTAAAAGTTTCAAACATGTTCAAGGACTGAAGCCCTATGGTGATGATGTTGTAGTGCAGAAATTTGAGTGTATTGGACACGTACAGAAGCGAATGGGAACAAGACTTCGGCGACTGAAAGCTTCGTACAAAACACAAAAACTCAGTGATGGTAAAGGGTTGGATGGGAAGGGAAGGTTAACAGACAGTGTAATTGACAAAATACAGAACTATTATGGAATGGCTATTAGGCAAAATACACAAAGTGTCGACGAAATGAAGAAGGCTGTTTGGGCTCTTTTTTTTTTTTTCATACTTCTTCAACCGATGAAAATCTCCAACATAGCTTGTGTCCCAAAGAAGAAGACAGGTGGTGTAAATATAACAAAGAATTGCTAACTGGTGAAGTGTACAATCATAAGCATAGTCTGCCTCATGCAATAATGGAGGTGATAAAACCTATTTTCAGAGACTTAGCAGCACCTGAACTGTTGAAAAAGTGTATTCACGGAAAAACTCAAAACCCCAATGAAAGTGTAAATAGTGTTATATGGCCGAGAATCCCCAAGACTGTATTTGTTGGAATAGAAACACTTCACTTTGGTGTGTATGATGCTGTTGCGACTTTCAATGATGGCAACATTGTAAGGTGCAAGGTATTTAGAAATATGGGAATGAAGATAGGTTCTAACATGGTACGAGCGATGCTTGCTTTAGACAAGGAACGCCTTCGGGCTGCAGACAGGGCTGTAAAGAGTCTAGAAATACAAGCAAGAGTAAACAGGAGGAGGAACAAGAGGAAGCTGGAGGAGGAGTTTGCAGAGGATGAAGATAATCCATCCTATGGACCTGGAATGCACTAAAAAGTTAATCCAATCTTTGTCGCTCGATTCCCAAAACTTTTATTTTCTCATACTAATTACATGTTTTTTAAGGATCTTCCAAACATATTTGTTTCAGACTTTCAGTAAATGTTATACAGTACCTTCTGCATAATTTAACACAGCCTTTTTCCAAAAAACTGTATATTTTTGAATATATAAATAAAAAATTGCAAAAAATGTGAATTTTCATTATAATTGAAAAAAAATCATCTTTAATAACTGAACTAAAATTTTGTAAAATCCCTGTGTTAAGTTGTAGCCCATATTCCAATAAATAATCTGTAAAAAGTTCAACTTCCTACCTCAAATACTTTGTGAGGAAAGATGTAATTTATAAGCGTTATTTTAACATTGCAAGTATAGGGCGTTCCGGAGCCCCTTAAACCTAACCTAAGGACATCACAAACATCCATGCACGTGGCAGGATTCGAACCTGCGACCATAGCAGCAGCACGGTTCCGGACTGAAGCGCCTAGAACCGCTCGGTCGCAGCGGCCGGCAGCTTGCGGAGCATTAATCTACAGTATAGATACGCGTATCTGGCCTAGTTGGATGATTTATGTGGTGCGACTGAAAGCTACCCGAGCGAAGCGAGTTCCACTTGCTGGCTTTGTGTGCAGCGACCTGACGCCATCTAAGATCTGCAGCATGTTCTCCGTTGATGATTGGCACTGGGTGTGGAACTAAGCACGTTCGGGTAGTTATCTGGCTACATTCTTAAGCTGGGGATCGAAATTGTAGGATTCATCGGCGAGTTAATAGTATAAGTAAAGATTAATGCTTTCGCCGAGCCAGATTCTACAAGATACGATTGTTTTAATGTTTTTTGATGGTTATGTTGCTTTTTAAAGAAAAAACATCGATCGTATTATGATGATTTCTCTTGTAAGCGATTATGAGGCATTATAATGTACTCCACATTCAATAGCTTACACGCTACAAGTCACTCACCCTGTTGTGCTAGTAGAAGAAAGAAAAGATCTGTCAAACAGTTCTGTACGCCGAGCTGTCGGTTAGCTTTACTATTTCTACAATAAATTTTTGTAACATCTCTGTCACAGATCAAGAATAGAATTTAATACTTTAATATTCTGAATTATTGGTTTAAAGACTTATGGTTAGTAGCATGCTGTTTCGAGGAATACATTAAAATGAAATCACTTTTCTGCTTAGGTAATTACTCTGTTCCCATTTGATTGACGTAATGTGAGAATTGTTTTGCTCCATGTCTACTTGCATCAGTAAGTTACATCTTGACTGTTTCACAGTGTAATCTTTTCTGTGTTTCCGTTGTGTTATCGAATTGTATTTTTGTGCCTTAAACAGGAGGTGAAGACGGAACTGGCTTCCGAACCGTTACGGTGAATGTCTTTTACATTGATAGTGTGAATATTATACAAGAACCAAATTAAGGTCTTTCCTGTCATCCTTATTGGTTTCTAGTTCTCAAAACAGCTCGGTCAAGTTGGCTCAACTTGTGTTTCTTCGCTATTACTTGTGAAGTTTACTGAATTTATAGTGAAGTAGCTTCCACTCACCTAAATCATCGGTAGCAATTTTCTGCCGTGAGAAGATGACTGAGCATCTCTGTGACGCTTTCGTGCTTGTTAAATGAACCTGCCACGGAACGTACTTTTCTCCTTCGGGACCTTCTTTAGTTCCTCTGCTTGTCATATGTGGTGTGGATCCGAAACTGACAAACAGTATTAAAGTATTGGTCGCAAGTGTTCAGCGAGCTGCTATCTCTGTCTATGGACTACAGTTCCTGAGGATTCTTCCAATGAATCTGCCGGGAACCTGCCTTACACACGATAAATTTTAGGAATATGTGGTCATCCCACTTCAAATGACCCTGTATGCATATTGTCAAAGCGAAGATGTTGCAGTAGAGCGTTTGTCGTAGACAAGGAAACTCTATTACAGCAGTCACTCCACTGTATTGTGAAAAATTGAACCTGGGAAGAGTCTGTGGCTAAGACATTTCTCCGCGATATCCTTCTAAGGTTGTCAGCCCAACAAGGCATGCATATGATGGCTTAAATTTCTTTCTTTTTTTTCGTTTTCTGTCCTGGGTCATCCATTCACAGCGTAAACTACTTGTAACATCTCACAGTAAAATCACATTGGGGTAACAAGTTCATGGGATACTTCTTAATATCGTGTCGGTCTTCCTTTTTCCCGGTGTAGTGCAGGAACTCGACGTGGCTTGAACTCAGCAAGTTTCTGGAAGTCCCCTGCAGAAATTTTGAGCCATGCTGTGCCAATTTTTTTTTTTTTTTTTGAGACATCAGCCTTCTGGCAGCTTTGATGCGACCCGCCGCGATTTCCCCTCTTCATCTCAGAGTAGCACTTGAAACTTACGTTCTCAATTATTTGCTGCATATGTACCAATCTCTGTCTTCCTCTACAGTTTTTGTCCTCTATGTGCTATCATCCAGTCCCTTCTTCTTTCAGTGTTTTCCACATATTCCTTTCCCCTCATATTCTACACAGAACCTCCTCATTCCTGTGTCTATAGCCGTCCGTAACTGCGAAAGTGTTGCCAGTACACGATTTTGTGCATGTCCCATAAATGTCCGATAGAATTCCTGTCGGGCGATCTGGATGGGCAAGCTATTCGCTTGTACTGTGCAGGATGTTCTTCAAACCAATTGTAGAACAGCTGTGACGCGGTGACATGGTGCATTATCACCCATAAAAATATCATCGTTGTTTGGGAACTTGACGTCCATGAATGGCTACGAATGTTCTCGAAATAGCCGAACATCCATATGACCCCATCCATTCCATATAAAGAAAGCCCACACTGATGTGGAGCTAGCACCAGCTTGCGAAGTGCCTCCTTGACAATCTCACCATCAGCTCTTACGAACTGAAATCGGGGCTCATCTAGCAGGTCACGGTTTTCCGGTCGTCTATGATCCAGTCGATATGATTACGAGCCCAAGAGGCGTAGTAGGCAATGTGGTTCTGCTAACAAAGACAATCGCGACGATCATCTGCCATCATAACCTATTAACAGCAAATTTCACGGCACCGTCCTAACGGATTACGTTCGTTCTACGCCCCACATTGATTTCTGCGGTTTTCACGCTGTGTTGCTTGTGTGTTAGAACCAAAACACCTACGCAGTCGCCGCTGCTTTCGATCGTTCACTGAAGACCGTCGGCCATTACGCTATTATCGGCACATTCTTGACACTCTGAATTTCGGAATGTTGAATTCACTAACTATTTCCGAAATGGAATGTCCCACGTGTCTAACTCCAACTACCATTCCGCGTTCAGTGTCTGTTAGTTCGTGTCGTGCGGCAATAATCACACAGGAAAATAGTTACGCATGAAACAGCTGACTACAAATGACGGTTTCGTCAATTCTCTGCCCACATATATAACTTACGTACACGATACTACCGCCATCTGTGTGTGTGTATATCGCTTTCCCATGACTTTTGTCAGCTCAGTGTAGAAAGGATGCTCATCCTAGAAGAAAGTAAAACAAGTAATGTAAATGCAGGGCTAAGAAGTGTAGCGGCATCGTCTCGAGCCAGCTGCAAGTGTGCCGCCAGTTATGAAAATACAGTGGCAGGCACTGCTCAGCGTCCTACATTCTTCAAGCTGGCATAGGGCACACTAGGCTGATCCATGTGCAACGCCCGGCACAGAACTTTTCAAAAGGCGGTTTTCTGTCAGCATAACACCTGTGGATGTAGGCCTCCAAACCAACCGAAGATCGCTTGCACTGGTACGTGGAGTGGGGACGTGTCTCTCACTAACCGAAGCGAGACCTGACGTGTCCTGTCGCCAGTCCCGACTTCTGGCATTTCACCGACGCTGCTGTGCCGCGCCTCCACTTTTATGCTGACTTCCAACCCGGCCATCCCTCTGATGCAGTATCAGCGCCACCTCTGACCGCACTGAGTAATAGACTCATAGTGGGTCTGCCAGCTCCAGATGGCCTGATGCTCTCTGGCATTGAGCGGGATATAATCTGTGACCAACAGCCCCCAGCACTTCTTTGTCTCCGGAGGTCATGCACTTATGCCGGTTCACACAAGGTGTGTCTTGCCACCTGTCGACCGACTGACAGCGAAAGTGGCTGTCTGCCTTTTCACGGACACCTGAGCTTCTACTCTCCTCGCAATTACAGGGTTCTCTTATCGCCTTTAATTACGACTGGATGTCCTCGCCTGTTAAACTGTAGGAATTCTCTCAACTTTGAGTGTCTTTCGGAGCGTTCACCTTTGGATTAGCAGAAAAAAAAAGAATTAGCACTTTGAGCACTGGTCTAAAGTGCACGGAACTTTCCGACTGGAGTTAATCTTGTTGTTTTTACTTGTCTGAATATTACTTAAACTGTCGTACTTCTTCCGGAGCATTCAGTGGACAGACTATTTCTTCTACAAGTGCTTTCCTGCAATTATGGTTCTGATAATTAATGTTTCGCACTAAGCCGCAACGACAGCAAGTTATTCACCTTGAAACTTTTTTTCCTGAAAGACAATAATCCTACTTGCTAAGAGCGGTCGCCACGTCATAGAGGGACGAATTTTGAAAGTAGTGTTCATTCAACGTAGAACTTTTTACGACTTCTTCCTCAAACATTACTTCACGAACTTCGCAAAGTCAAAAAGAAGTTAGCAATAGTCATCAGACCGAAGTTAATTTAATCTTTGGAATTTAAGTAACTGCATTTAAACAAATGAAATTTTAGGAAGTAGTGTAACAAAATGACTCATCAAAGTTATATATTGGGCTTAGTTACTTTAACAAACCTCACACGTTTTACAATGGCTGTTGTTCATTCCCCATATAGTAAATAATAGTTTCATGAAAGTACTTAAGCACAACAGTAATAAGTACTTGAAACAAGATGTTGAACTGGATATCAGTAACTGTCAATACATAGAACATCTATGTTAACACAACCTGTCTTTCCTGTGCATAACTAACGAAATTAATTGACTGTAGATTGCCTTGTCAGAAGCAGTGAGGTTGAGAATGTGGTGCAAAAATACATCTACAAATTCTTCACATCTCTGTCTAAACGGACAGATCATAAGCGTCATAGTATCTACCTTTAATACGCTTTCTTCAAGTTGGATAGTGTAATCCTTGCAATCCCATATTTTAACCTGAAAAAGTCTTTCATCCAGGCTACAATTCGCTAAAGACGACGTAGTAACGCAACAATGTTAAATATCGCTTTCTTCCATAATTTGTGCCAACGTTAGCACAAATAATTAACATCTTTCACAACGCAAGACATTAATTATTTGTGGCTGGCTACCTCCACTGTTGTGTAAGTCTGCGGTAAACTTCGTTCCACATAAAATCTGTTCAAGAAACGGGAAAGTCCCCACCTGCCAACACTATCTCGACGTTGTCCACTAGGTATGCCAACTACAAATTTCCCTTCGTAGAAAAGGCGTTCACAAAACGGAACGATAAGGAGAAACGCTTGGCAGTCCTCAGATATAACGAATTCGTCTCTGTGGAAGAATTTCATGCTTTATAATATCTTAAGGAAGAGCTCAGTCTTTAAAAATTGATTTGTTCTATATTCGTAATTACAGAACAGTAAATTAAACATACAATTCCTAATCCAACTACACTCCTGGAAATGGAAAAAAGAACACATTGACACCGGTGTGTCAGACCCACCATACTTGCTCCGGGCACTGCGAGAGGGCTGTACAAGCAATGATCACACGCACGGCACAGCGGACACACCAGGAACCGCGGTGTTGGCCGTCGAATGGCGCTAGCTGCGCAGCATTTGTGCACCGCCGCCATCAGTGTCAGCCAGTTTGCCGTGGCATACGGAGCTCCATCGCAGTCTTTAACACTGGTAGCATGCCGCGACAGCGTGGACGTGAACCGTATGTGCAGTTGACGGACTTTGAGCGAGGGCGTATAGTGGGCATGCGGGAGGCCGGGTGGACGTACCGCCGAATTGCTCAACACGTGGGGCGTGAGGTCTCCACAGTACATCGATGTTGTCGCCAGTGGTCGGCGGAAGGTGCACGTGCCCGTCGACCTGGGACCGGACCGCAGCGACGCACGGATGCACGCCAAGACCGTAGGATCCTACGCAGTGCCGTAGGGGACCACACCGCCACTTCCCAGCAAATTAGGGACACTGTTGCTCCTAGGGTATCGGCGAGGACCATTCGCAACCGTCTCCTTGAAGCTGGGCTACGGTCCCGCACACCGTTAGGCCGTCTTCCGCTCACGCCACAACATCGTGCAGCCCGCCTCCAGTGGTGTCGCGACAGGCGTGAATGGAGGGACGAATGGAGACGTGTCGTCTTCAGCGATGAGAGTCGCTTCTGCCTTGGTGCCAATGATGGTCGTATGCGTGTTTGGCGCCGTGTAGGTGAGCGCCACAATCAGAACTGCATACGACCGAGGCACACAGGGCCAACACCCGGCATCATGATGTGGGGAGCGATCTCCTACACTGGCCGTACACCACTGGTGATCGTCGAGGGGACACTGAATAGTGCACGGTACATCCAAACCGTCATCGAACCCATCGTTCTACCATTCCTAGACTGGCAAGGGAACTTGCTGTTCCAACAGGACAATGCACGTCCGCATGTATCCCGTGCCACCCAACGTGCTCTAGAAGGTGTAAGTCAACTACCCTGGCCAGCAAGATCTCCGGATCTGTCCCCCATTGAGCATGTTTTGGACTGGATGAAGCGTCGTCTCACGCGGTCTGCACGTCCAGCACGAACGCTGGTCCAACTGAGGCGCCAGGTGGAAATGGCATGGCAAGCCGTTCCACAGGACTACATCCAGCATCTCTACGATCGTCTCCATGGGAGAATAGCAGCCTGCATTGCTGCGAAAGGTGGATATACACTGTACTAGTGCTGACATTGTGCATGCTCTGTTGCCTGTGTCTATGTGCCTGTGGTTCTGTCAGTGTGATCATGTGATGTATCTGACCTCAGGAATGTGTCAATAAAGTTTCCCCTTCCTGGGACAATGAATTCACGGTGTTCTTATTTCAATTTCCAGGAGTGTATATTTTTATAATGGTTTGTTCATACTCTTCTCTACGCAGTCAGGATTAGATAAACACAAATCAGTCAGTCAGATCTCTACAACATCCCACGTAAATGTAAAATGACGCTGTTCGATTGTAAGCTGACACTAGAGACTCTGCAAGGCCGCTCTAGCCAACTGCCACCAGCACTACCGTCATTATATACCGCCGCCACAATAAATAGACGACTATGACCACTGGCCGGCTTTGCTTCATAGAATAAGCTGTCAATAAAACTGTCTATCGTCTGAGAGAATCCTCTGGCGTCGCCAACACCAAGGACCCGGTTTTACAAACTCCCTGAAGTCACCCATACTGGACATCCTGACTGCAAGATGGCCATCACACTAGCCTTGGGTCTACGTAACTGGCAGTAACAGGGAGGCTTGCAAATGTGCTAACAAAATGGTAATACCACAAGTTAAATAAAATACAGCAATCCATAAGGCGGACATTCACGCGGCAACTGCGTTCGCTGGGGTTAAGGTGCCGCAGGGCGCTACGGGAGGTACATCAGACTCGAATGAAGGTAGTTGTTCTGCTGCATCTTTTGAGAGTTTGCTAATGCCTCGTGCTGAGTAGTTGGTCGGCAGTAGTAAGCGGCCAGGAATATGTCTCTAGTTGTGTCTATAATTAATTTCTGAGAAATGCCCAGATTTTTTAGTGGAAGTCTTTTTTTTTTTGGGGGGGGGGGGGGGGGGAAGGGATTGAGGCCCCAGGTTTCGTATTCACAAAAAATATCGAGGGTCGCACTAGGAGACGATACATGCATTTTAACTTTACTCGGAACATAATGTGTCACGCTCTATTCTTTCCTGGTAATGATTTCCACTGGAGACATGCACTGATGAGCAGGCCTGCCTCCCGCGAAATTTAATGCTGCCCGGCGGAGTTGCTGGTATGTGACTTGCTAAGTATATTATGTGAGAAGAGCACAGGCGCAACCTTGCTAATTTTCTAGCCCACGGTATGTTTAGCTTTCGCCCTATGTCAGCTGTCGGAATTGCAGCCCTTTGTGCTTTTTATAGTAATACAGTCAATCTATGTGCTTTATAATCCACTGACCCCTCAGCTGCACGTAGGGGGAAGGCCTCAATCATCTGTCTTACTTCCACCGAGTCGGCCTTATGAAATAACAATCGCCGATGCCTGTCCTTTGTAGGTGTGTATATCTGTGTGTCTGTGTTTATGATGGTAACGTTGTGGTCGCTGTGAGTAGCGCCATCCCTGACCTCCCACACCGTTACAGATGGCAGTGCATTTGCATTTGCAATTGTTATGTCAGTCCTGCTGCTGGCTCCCGATGGCGCTGTGTAGCGGGGTAGCTGATCCGGACTGTTGAGGATATTCATTTAGCACCTCGTGGACTTGGTGCCCCCGGTCGTCCAATGCTTCAGAGTGCCGTATAGTCAAACTGTCATTTATTTCGGCAGCTGTTAGGTAGTTTGATATTGGCATACTCTACAATGTCTCTGATCTAACTGAGGTACGGTTCCATGCCGTGCGAGTACTACGCGTATAACGACGCAATAATCCACTTCCTGCCATCGTGCACTGTTTGCACTGTTGCGATGTACATAGATCGGATTTCTGAGAACGATCACATTGTATCTAACTGTTCGGCGATTTGTTTGTGGTCAAAACCAAACAATTTGCCGTTACTGGTGCATAGTTGCTGCAAGCAGACCACGTCCGCTTGCACTTCATCCACTAGTTTAGGTACCTCCATACTAACTAGTATCTGGTTGTTTGCATTCACTTATAAGAGTTTCGTGAAGGTCTTGTTTACACAAAACATTTGTATCACTGTTCATTATAATCGAAGTATACTCGCCCGTGGGCCCTCGCAAGGTTTTTATATTCAGTTCCTAGAATGAGCTTTTCGCCACTTCTAGTGCAGGCTTTGTCTAGTAGCGCTGTCAGTTCTTTAATTCTTGATTTCAGCAGAAGTCCATGTGAAACTTCCTGGCAGATTAAGACTGTGTGCCGAACCCAGACTCAAACTCGGGACCTTTGCCTTTGGCGGTAGGAGACGAGGTACTGGCGGAAGTAAAGCTGCGAGGGCGGGGCGTGAGTCGTGCTTGGGTAGCTCAGATGGTAGAGCACTTGACCGCGAAAGGCAAAGGTCCCGAGTTCGAGTCTCGGTCCGGCACACAGTTTTAATCTGCCAAGAAGTTTCATATCAGCGCACACTCGTTGCAGAGTGAAATCTCATACTGGAAACATCCCCCAGGTTTTGGCTAAGCTATTTCTCTGCTGTATCCTTTCTTCGAGGAGTGCTAATTCTGCAAGGTTCGCAGGAGAGCTTCTGTGAAGTTTGGAAAGTGGGAGATGAGGTACTGGCGGAAGTAAAGCTGTGATGACGGGGCGTGAGTCATGCTTGGGTAGCTCAGAGGGTAGAGCACTGGCCCGCGAGAGGCAAAGTTCCTGAGTTTGAGTCTCGGTCCGGCACACAGTTTAAATCTGCCAGGAAGTTTTATATCAGCGTACACTTCGCTGCAGAGTCAAATCTCATTCTAGAAGTCCATGTGTCTGTTCGGTCGTGGGACAGCAGGTTGTGGCACCCTTTTAAGTTGGCAATTCTTGTCACATGTCGTTACGTTGTTTGAAAGGTGACAGGAGGACTTCCAGCTTTAAAACGTCGTCTGTTCTCCAAGTTCTGTGTTCTTTGTCTGGGTCTGATCGTTCTTTGGGTCTAATCGTTCTCTCGCTGTCTGCTCGGGCTGCGAGTGTGTTGTGGGTGACTGTATTTCCTGTTTTGTGTCTTATTCTTGTTTACACTCAAGCTTATGTGGTTGAAGTTGCCTTGGGTTGTCTGGTTGTTTGTGTTCTTTTGGAGTCCTCAAGTTGGTTCAAATGGCTCAAGGCACTACGGGACTTAACATCTGAGGTCATCAGTCCGCTAGACCTAGAACTACTTAAACGTAACTAACCTAAGGACAACACACACACATCCATGCCCGAGGCAGGATTCGAACCTGCTATCGTAGCAGCAGCGCGGTTCCGGACTGAAGCGTCTAGTACCGCTCGGCTACAACGGCCGGCGGAGTCCTCAAGTTTTCACTTTTTTTCCTTCGATACTGTACATCATCGTGTGTTGTGATATTGTGTGCTTTGTCATCTGTGTTTGTGAACCACCATGAGATGAACGTCACTGATTTGATGTAGGTTTTGCACTTTTTGGTGCTGTGTATTCTTTTGTGTTTTCGTGTTTCATGTTTGTGTTCCGTCACGGTGCTTTTTCCTATGTCTGTATTTTAGATGTTTCCTTGCGTGTCAGTGCAAGTTTCGTGAGCTGTGTAGCTGTTGCTGCACATGTCATCATCAATTTTGTGTTTTTTCTTGTTTGTGTTGTCTATGCGTTCCACAACCATTACTAACTAATTCTATTTCTAATTCTTCTATTCTTAACAATAAGCTTGTCTGCATGGTAGCCCGTTGGTACATTTCACTTTTTAGATGCCTGGCTACCTCATAGTCCATGGGACCTTGCATGCACTGTTGGCTGGTTGTGTTCCGTTGGCTGTAAGTAATAACACTGAACAGCGTCGCTGGCAACCAATGGCGGGAGGAGTTCAGTATCATCGAACGTCTCAGGTAGGAAAAGCCTATTTGTTGCCGCCATGCAACTGCGCGGCGCGATGACCTCGCACTGGTAGCTGGAGACCCGTGTTTCCGACGTTAAATATCTTCGAATGCATTGTCGAGATGTGTGAAATGAACGTTCCTTAGACATTTCGTGGTCTTGGTAGACACAGTTTTGATAACCCTAGTCTGTGTTAGGGATCAGTTTTTCAAGTAACTGTTTGTACGTGTGTGGGGCTTTGCTATTCTTTTTCTTTTTATAAAATCTTATGGGAGATAACTGCTAAGGTCATCAGTCCCTAAGCTTACACACTACTTAACCTAAATTATCCTAAGACAAACACACACACCCATGCCCGAGGGAGGACTCGAACCTCCGCTGGGACCAGCCGCACAGTCCATAACAGCAGCGCCACAGACCGCTCGGCTAATCCCGTGCGGCGCTTGCTCTGCTGCAAGTACGGTTTCTGTTTATACATGGACTGCAACTGACCACCTTGTCAGTACAATCTGTTTGGATGTGTCCCGGTTTGGCGCATTTGTAGCAGACTGCTATGTCTCTCCAACAGCACTTAACTAAGTGTCCTAAGTCATCGCAAGTGTAGCAGTCCTGCACTATTATGAGGTTTTTTCTTCTAAGTGCTTCGAAATCGATGTATACCCTTTCTCTTCACATGAGGACATACCATATTCGAGGGCTATTCTCAACAATGTTGTTCACCGTAGCTTGCTTTTCGCTCCTATTTTAAACTTAAGCTTCACTTCTTCGTCAAAAATTTCTCTGGTGATGTCCTCACCGAGGTTAATCTCCTACTGTTCCTTCTTGAAATTCTTGTCCGAAATGTACGTGGGGACGTTGTATAGGGCCATTAGTGACCTGTTTTCTCGGGCCTCTTCGCATTTGATGCCCTTTAACTGCGATGTTTTCTCTACGATTTTCATGGCATCCGTCATCGTCTCAGTTTCGATAATCACTGTGTTTGTTGTTGATCTGACGTTCTTAATTTCGATTCTGCCTTGATGTGGATTAATCATTTTGGTCAATGTATCTCGTACCGCCTTTGCGTCGTAATTTCTGGCTACCTTACAAAACGGAACACTTATTTTGTTTGCCTTTACTTTCTTAGTTTTACTAACCATTTAGTTTTTCGGTGTCTTGACACTAGGAGCAGAAGTTGGGACATTCCCGTTCGGAGTTTGTAATTCTTTTCCTTGGGTGCATTGATTTCCGCTCTTAGTTCGGCAATTCTGAATGATGCATCAGGCGCATCGGCGACCGTAAGTTCCATTCTTAGTATACCGTTTTCCACTCCTACTTTCTTGTTGTTATCTGCGAGTTTAGTCTGACCAAGAGAAAGTGACAGGTGCTAACAGGTGCTGTGATTGTTGAGGATATCCGTTTTTGTTTTAATTCAGCTTGGAAGACTGCGAGAATATAATCAACAGTTTCTGTTAGTTTTCTCTCCATGTTTAATTGTTGCGGCATAGCCTCCCCCCTCCCCCCTCGATACTGTTTGCTCCGGTCGGTGTGTTGCTACCGCCGTCTGACGTGTGTGTGATGTTCATACCGGGGGATCGGCCCGCGCCGCAACTATTTGCAGCTGTTGCCGCCAGCTTAGACCAAGTTACTTGATCCACTGTCTCCGCATTAATGCGAGCGTGGAGCTAAGCTTAGTGGAGAGTCTAAGTTTGTGTCCCTCATACCTCATTGTGTGACGTAAAGACAGCTCACACCAGACAGAAATCGTCGAGCAACAGCCACACAATGACGCTTGCTGCCGTAGTCCATAAAGACTGTCTTTAAACAGTCACTCGCTGGATGAGAGTACCTGCATGCAGCTTTTCGTAGCCTACGCCTCAACGTAGCGCTGTAAACGGCGTCTGCTGAATCGCCCGCGGCTGTTGTTGTACAGACATTTACTGTACAGCCTCAGCTGCACATTTTTAATTGGATTACATAGGGTCATTACCCTCAGGGGTGGGGAATACCACGCATTCGCACTTTTTCTTATTTTAATGTTCAAAATTAAGATACTGTTTATAACTATTTACAGACGATTGGAATATGTGGAGAAATGTCCATTGTATGGTATGTACTTATTTTCGTAGGTTTTAAAGACGTAACGAATGGTTCACATCGATTTTTCTTTAGGTGCGTGTATTTCCCCCACTCTCCCCTACATGTTTCGAATACTTAGGATCATCCTGAGTTCTACGTAGTTGGGTCAACTACCCGCAGTTGTAATCAGTACGACATATCAGAGTGATATGCGGTTCTGATTACAACAACTAGCGCAACTTATATGATCTCTAGATGATCCTGAGTGATCGAAACATGTAAACGAATTAAAAATTTGCAATAATAAATGAGAATTATCTTAAATATCAATACAGTTGTTGACTCACGAGATGCACATGTACGATGCAGCGACAAAGGCAACGTTTCACCTTTTCAGGTAAAAAACATTTCTTGTTACACCACGTCGACGTGTCTGTATATGCCGCCCTCCAGTCTAAAGGCTGCTCGAACCTTCACAGCCCACTAAGACTACCTGGTGTGGATAGTATTATATTGCCGGTGTCATTCACCTGGGCTTTCATTCGACCTATGGTAGTAATAGAAGGTACAATGAAAGTTGTGGAGAAGATGTAGCCCTTCATGAGTGAAGTCCTCCTGTCACCAATTTCATATCCTAGCAAAGTAACTGTCCGTGTCACAAAACCAGAATATCTGTTGAGCAATCAGAAAAATGCGACAGTGGCAGGCCAAATATATGCAAAAGAAAAATCGCAAAACAGCCGTATATTTTTAAAAGTTATTTAATCCGTTTCGGCATCTCAGTAATACCATCTTTAGGCCCTATGCAGTCCTTGTATAGACACTCAGATATAGGTACTTGCATAACTGAAGCCACCGATATCTGGATTGCATGAATTCGGTCTTTGGAGTGTTGACTTCAATGACTTGAAACCAACTCAGTTATCAAGTCTTCGAAGGAAACACTCAGAAAACGAATTCATGGAATGTACTGTATGTATTGATGGTTCCAGTTATACAAGTACCGATGTATCTGATACCCTATACATGGAGTACATTGGGGCCTGAGGATGGCATTAATGCGACGCAAAAACTGGACATATGAATAAAATAACTTCTGCGAACAAACGACTATATGGCGATTTTTCTTTGCTAAAAAAACCGGAATATCGTAACAGTGTTTCGATGACCACGACAGTGAACTCACGTAAATATCTTGTAAACCTTTCACGTGATATGAACCCGATGGAATACGTCTGAGACGTTATAGGGAGCCAGTTCCAACTCACAAACCACTCTTCCGTATGAAACTTTTTTCCAGGAGTGCTAGTTCTGCAAGGTATGCAGAAGAGCTTCTGTGAAGTTTGGAAGGTGAGAGACGAGGTGCTGGCGGGATTAAAGCTGTGAGAACGGGTCGTGCTTGGGTAGCTCAATCGGTAGAGCACTTGCCTGCGAAAAGCAAAGGTCCCGAGTTCGAGTCTCGGTCCGGCACACAGTTTTAATCTGCCAGGAAGTTTCATATCAGTGCACACTTCGCTGCAGGGTGAAAATTTCATTCTGGAAACACTGTTCCGTAATTTACCGGAATTGCGTATCTTGTGCGTAGACATCTGGGGTCACGTACCTCCGGAAACCTACCAAGGACTTGTGAAATCCATGCCTCTCAAAATCGGTGTTATGTTATAGCCAAAATTGGAACAACACTTTGTTGGGCATGTGGTCATAATACTACGTCTCAACAATGTAACTTCTTTCCGATGACCAAGCTGCGTATATACGTAGTTGTGGTATTACTTAGCAGGTCGTAAAAGTTTCGTAAAAGGAAAATTTACAAAATGATGTACGTATTTATTATAGAAACTTAACTGCAATAGTATAATCATTGAAGCTGCCAGAAAATCGTTGATGTAAAAGAAAACGGTGAAGTTTTACGATCCTGCTTTCTTATTCTCTTCTTGGAGATGGTCTCTCGCTTTGTTCTCCAAAATATGAGCTGTACAATCCTCTTGATTTATAAGAGAAAATGAGGTACCACTTTGTGTAATTCGCATGTAGTGTCAATATACTCGTACAAGCGTTTGTGGACTTATTTATCACCTAATACCACGTAAAGTCAGTTATAATCCAAGAAGACTTGAAGATATAACAGTGTTGATGTCCGATTCGTCTTCTTTATGGCTAACACGATACAAGTTGTGAAAGGAGCAGCAGCATAATAAACCACAGAAGAAAACATGACAAACCTAAAAGTTCGAACTTTTAATAGTACAAATAGTACAGACTGCAGGAGTGCCTTAGCGAACCGATATACAGAGCGCATTAAGATACGCGACTCACCGTCGTCCCGAAATTTTACGTAAGAAATATGATGTCCATTATTAGCAATAACATAATTTATTTATGTGCGTATGAATGTCAGTTTTGTTAATATACACACATCAAAAAAGTTTTATATCACCTCGGTTCCGAGAGTTCCGGAACCTGTACAGAAAATTTGAATGCAGATCAACATAAACATCATTTCCGCCCTTTTTATTGCTCATGAAAACCACACATTTTATGTTGTACCACCATACAGCAAGACCTTCAGAGGTGATCGTCCAGACTGCTGTACACACCGGTACATCTAATACCCAGTGGCACATCCTCTTGCGTTGATGCATGCCTGTATTTGTCGTGATATACTATCGACAAGTTCATCAATGCACTGTTGGTCCAGATTGTCCCACTCCTCAACGGCGATTAGTCGTAGATCCCTCAGAGGGGTTGGTGGGTCACGTCGTCCATAAACAGCCCTTTTCAATCTATCCCAGGCATGTTCGATAGGGTTCATGTCTGGAGAACATGCTGGCCACTCTAGTCCAGTGATGTCGTTATCCTGAAGGAAGTCATTCAAAAATGTGCACGATTGTGGCGCGAATCGTCGTCCAAGAAGACGAGTGCCTCACTAATATGCAGCCGATATGGTTGCACTTTCGGTCGGAGGACGGCATTCACGTATCGTACAACCGTTTCGGTGCCTTCCATCACCATCAGCGCCATACGTCGGCCCCACATAATGCCACCCCAAAACAGCAGGGAACCTCCACCTTGGTGCACTCGCTGGACAGTGTGTCTAAGGCGTTCAGCCTGATCGGGTTGCCTCCAAACGCGTCTCCGACGATTGTCTGGTTGAAGGCATACGCGAAACACATCAATGAAGATAACGTGATGCCAACCCTGAGTGGTCCATTCGGCATGTTGTTGAGCTCGTCTGTACCGCGCTGCTTGGTATCGTGGTTGCAATGATGAACCTCGCCATGAACGTCGGGAGTGAAGTTGTGCATCATGCAGCCTATTGCGCACAGTTTGAGTCGTAACACGACGTCCCGTGGCTGCACGAAAAGCATTATTCAACATGGTGGGTTTGCTGTCCCCGTTCCTCCGAGTCATAATCCGTGGGCAGCGGTCATCCACTACAGTAGTAAAACTAAGGCGGCCTGAGCGAGGCATGTCATCGACAGTTACTGTCTCTCTGTATCTCCTCCATTGTCCGAACAGCATCGCTTTGGTTCACTGCGAGACGGCTGGACACTTCCTTTGTTGAGAGTCCTTCCTGTCACAAAGTAACAACGCGATCAAACCGTAGTATTGCCCGTCTAGGCATGGTTGAACTACAGACAACACGAGCCGTGTACCTCCTTCCTGATGGAACGACTGGACCTCATCGGCTGGCGGACCCCTTCCGTCTAATAGGCGCTGCTCATGCACGGTTGTTTACATCTTTCGGCGGGTTTAGTGAGACCTCTGAACAGTCAAAGGGACTGTGTCTGTGATACAATATCTACAGTCAACGTCTTTCTTCAGGAGTTCTGGGAACCGAGGTGATGGAAAACTTTTTTATGTGCGTATTATGCACTCCTTTCCACTCAGAAGAAATTAATTGCTCAGTGGATCGATACAGGTTCCTTAGGAGGTTATATCATGCTTTTGTTCATTTTAACGGAGTAATTATCTGAGAAAGAATGAAACGTACTCGTGAACCAATTGTACCAGCAGAATAACAACGCTTTGTTCCTGAAATTGCCCACGTTTCCTCATAACTCTTCAGTGTACCGAAATATATGATAGATGTCTTCGCTTGATTTCTTCACTGTTGACTGCTTAGGACGGTTGAATCAGTCAGTTTGCCTGAAACTTCTTAGTGGTGGTGCTTGCAAGCGATACTGGGTACTGATGAACCTAAATTAATTGCCTTCAGAATGTCTCGGTACTAGTTGAAGCGTTTCAGTAATAATACTGCTTCTCCAATCAGTTACAGTCCTACACACATAGGAATTATATCTTTGCTTTTAAGGAATACTAGGGTCTTTCACGGACATCTGCTCCCGTTCTTCACCGCTATCACTTCAGATTTGTGGTAGTAAAAGATATCCACAGCCGTACTTAATATTTTATGCGTATAATTTTTTCTCACAAATCTAATTTTTTAATAAAATTAGACTCTCTGATATTTCTCCCACAAACGGCACTGTTAATATAGGAGTTCCAGAAGAATTTGAACATAGGAGTTATCCACGCATGTAATATGGAGCCGTCCGTAAACTAGTATTTACTCAGATAGGAATGGCTCTGAGCACTATGGGACTCAACATATTAGGTCATAAAGCCCCTAGAACTTAGAACTACTTAAACCTAACTAACCTAAGGACATCACACACACCCATGCCCGAGGCAAGATTCGAACCTGCGACCGTAGCAGTCCCGCGGTTCCGGACTGCAGCGCCAGAACCGCTAGACCACCGCGGCCGGCACTCAGATAGGAGAAAAAATTATTCAATGTTCTCTGATTTCTGGAACATATGCACACAATGCCACTGGATGCATAGAAGCTGCTAAAGCAGAAAGGAATGTCTCAAATGCCACTGGCGATCCACAAATTGTAAACTGGGTTTGAAAAAGACAGTTCGGTGTAACAGATACGTAACTTAAGGTAGAAGTAACCGTTGCCTCCTTTTCAAAGTGCGATAGTCTAGTTTGCAGAAATCAATTAAACTGAAACGAACCTTGTAGGTATCAACAGGACACACAATATTAACTCACTCTCCATCATATTGTTCCCGAAATAAAATCTATAACTTCGACAATATGTTTCGATAGTTTCGTTCTTTAGGTAGCTGGCTCCAGAGAGTGAAATATTATCGCTGTAGTTATGATGATCACAACCTAACAAACATGTTATCGCAATAGTATCTCAGTTATTAAGAGCTTCCGTTCTCCCTACATGCGTCTGGGATCACAAGCCTGCATTACCTGTCGGAATAAGAAAAAGTTGCTATGGCTAATTTACTGTGACGTGAAGATTACGTAAGACGGATCATGAGGATGGACGGTGAAATTTATCATCACTGATATTCACGTTTTATTTTATGACTATCAGCATATAATGGCGAACATATTCATCTCCGGTGAATAGGCTGTCTGCTGATGACGTGACTGTAAAACCAACTTCCGCGACAGCAAACTGAGTAACTTTTCAAAAACTGACAATCGTATTTCTAATATTAATTTCGACCTGAGAGTAACGTCCATGGACGTTAGTTTCTGTACCTCACACCAGCTGCCGTCGTGGATGGCTGATGAATGACCCATGATGACTGATGCCTGACGTGTATAGCCCCACGTCAACCGGAACCTTTGTTTAATCTGACAAGATAGAAACCTCCTCATTTCTCTGAAGCTTAGACAATGAACGGCAGATTTCGAAATGACAGTTCCATGAGCCCGTGTCCGTCCCTTCCAGCGACTCCTATCATTTATGATGAATGAACATGAGGTTTCCTTGGATTACGCATTGAAACGATGCGAGTACGTCTCAACACAGATCAAGAGCACTTCTTTGTGAGTGCTAACGTCTTCTTTCACAAGTCACAAGCTACTTGGGTAAACACGTGATACACATTGGAAAGTCTAACTGTTGTGTCCTCGTTCATATGCTTTGCGCTATTTCTACTTTCCTAAAGTGCTTGTCTCACCTTTCACCGTCTGGCAACATATGGATGACTCTATACCATGAAGGAAAGTTTTTCAGCAGGATCGTTGGTGCCATATACCTGGGATATATCTTTGCAGGACGATGCGGTAGGCTTTAGGACAGCATAAGAACGCGGAAATCGAGGTACGGCAGCTCCTCGGCGGGACGTCAGACGAACTTTAAGGATCCAAGTGTGAGGCAGTGCCAGCGATGTTTTCAAGAGTTTCTTTCGATCTTACACGTGTTTTGGTTAATATAATACGCATTTGACAACTGGTGCCTAATATTCTCAGTATTGACAAATGTCTGTGCGTACTGTATACTTACATTTCCTCTCATCAACTTCTTGGTGCTCACTATATGGCTTAGGAAACCTTGTACATTTAGTAAAGAAGAGCTAAAGGAATTCTTACGACATTTTAAATGCAAACACGACCATTGAGTTGGTAGAAAATGAATGCCTACCATACCAGGAAATTTTGATATAGGAGAGCCCTGCTGACATGCTCGTACTTTCCGTCCACAGGGCAGATACGCAACTGTACCTAAAGACCAATAGCTCCCACCATCAAAGACAACGCAAATCTGTCAAACAGAGTAAGAGGCACAAGCGACAAGTTAACTCTGCCTACCGAGCTACAGCATCAGCATGAAACCTTAGTGAGAGAAAGCTACTCGGAGACAAAAATAAGACATGCTCTCCAAGCTAGGAAGAAAGAAAGCAGTGAAGTATAGCGCCGGACGTTCCTTCCTGTAGCATCCAGGTTCGTGAGGGTAATGGAGAAACCACAAAAATTGTTTTCCACTGAAGTTAGCTAAAGACTAAAGATACGATCTCCTGGTGTATGCAGGATGAGCTGCAAGTGTGGCATGCGATACATCCGTCCACTGGAGCGAAGCATCTGGTAGCGCTGTTCAGATCATGTGAGTAGGGTTCACCTGACCCAAACAGACAAGCCTGTAGTGGCAGAGCACAGTACCAAAGGAGGGCACATATTTGTTTTTGAACAAATGAAGGTGCTGTGCTACGCCAACAGGTTCTGGAATCCGGTCATAAATGACGCAACGGAGGCCTCCCATCACCACCGGCCGCGACGTTCCTTCAGGATCTCGGCTGTTGGACCACACGTTGGGCCCTCAGAAGAGGAGGCTGCGGCCCAGGGGACGTCAGGGACTGGACATGAACCCGACAATTCGGCTAAAGATGAGGAGTAGTAAACTAATCGAAACGGTGCACAAACACAAGCCACGACTCGATTGATAACCCAGAAGATTTTAATATTGCCATTCTGGTGTCGACGAAACAGCTACCGCTACAGTCAATGCTTTTGTTATTTTTATAAAACCAGGCTTTTTCTTTAATTTTGCGGTTAGGCCATCATGTATCAACGAATTCAAACGGAAGGTTGCTGTTTGCACGAAATAGAGTATTTATAGAATTTTTCTGCTATAGAAACCAGGCGAACTCATATCTGTTGAGACTAAATAATTATGTTCACAATTGGATCTCGATATTTCCTATCTGAGGCTGTTCTTCCTCGCTGATTTTATCCCACATACCGTTTATCTGCTTCGTGTAAGACAATCCAATTGTTTACCGTATTTTTGCAAAGCAAAAAAAGGCGCTCTAATGCTCAGACATCCATTTCCTGTTTTGCGTCTTCATTGGGAAGTCATAGTAATGGGACAATGATTGTCAGTAACAATACATTGTTGTGCACAGTGTTGGACGTTCCTAAAGTATTCGGTATTTAGCTACATCTTGAAAGCTGATGTTTCATCTGTTACTCTGTTATTAATTGCGATTCTTACGCAACCAGCGTAATTTTAAAGCTTCCTTCCAGAACTGTCTGAACTGCGGTGTAAATAGGCTCCAGGAAAAGCGCGTACCAGTTTTACTTCTTTATTTTCCTCAGTGTAGCAGTAGCTATGGACGATAAAGTTACATATGCTGCATAATCAGTAAATAATTAGTAAACTGTTTCGTGTACCACTTTTACGGAACATTACTGACTGTAGTAAAAATTTTCATTTCATGATGAACTTCGACTCCTAAATGTGAATGGAAATAATCGCCGCAGTTAAAACTACTAAAGGGGCAATAGTCTTCTTAATGGTCCGGGAGTTTCCTGCAAGTTGACGGTATCTTTCTCTGAAGTTCGTGGATTCGTTAGACTGATCTGGAGATCCCTGCCAAGTTCTAGAGACATTTAGCCTCGTCCTGAGCGAAGTGGTGTTCGAGACTGGCATCGCATTCTGAGCAATGGGATGTAAATTTTCATCAGCCAACCTGTTTTGAGTTTCTCGTGATAAATCAAAACTATATGTGGAAACAGCGATTATCTCTGTGATAAGGTCACAGTCAGTTCAATCCCGTGTCTAACGGGGCTAGCGCAGCACTTTTAATGATCTCAACCACGAAGAACGTGAAACCGTGAGCTATCTTTATTCTTTTACTCTCATAAGGCCATAACGCGCTACAATGGTTTGCCAGAACGCATGTCAAGATGGAGAACATTATATCTTGAATGATACCATTCGTTCTGAAATGTTTCTCCGCTATCCGGCCCAAAAAACCACGCGCCGCTGTGGCAGCTGCCACACGGCGTCATTAGGATGAGATGTGAGCAAGCCACTATGGCCTGCGTTTCAGACTTTGGAGCCGCTATTTATTATTCAAATAGTTACTCAACTGCCCTCATCTGGCTGTGTGAACCCGAATCGATTTCTCTCGATCAGGAAAACATATTGGCGTTACAGGGAGTTGGGCCCGGTTGTCTAGAGGTAAAGCACATGCCGGCAAACCGAGAGGCAGCGAGTCTGAACGATGGTCGCACCATGAGAATTTTCAGTGAGGGTTTAATCCAGCCTTCATCTCTCAACGATGTGAGGAGTCACCAGGAACGACGCGTGGTTCAGATTCTCCTCTAAGCTGTAGGTCCACTTTCCCCCACTGAATAGCTGTGGTAGAGTGCGGACACGCAAGTTGCAGCCGTGGCGCCCACTTGAAAGATATGCACCGGTTATTGAGCCACATCAAATTAAATACCGGAGTATGGCTTTCTGTAATCGAACTCTCGCAACCACACGTACTCTATTGCCAGTTTGTCACTTTCTTTTGCAAGAAATCGCATGTAACCGAACAGTTACGGAACTACTGCTACGCTACAATCGGTAACCCTGTCTAATCTTTGTTTGCAGTACATGTGTCATAGGTAAATACCACGAGTATTCAAAACTTTTATTAAGAGTTAGGTGTGACACAGTGCTCTATTTTTAACTGAAGCGTCCGTGCGAGCGACCTACATCTACATCTACATGGATACTCTGCAAATCACACTTTATGTGCCTGGCAGAGGACCCGTGACCTCACCTGCGAGACAATCTTAAATCCTACTCCTGCCATAAACCGTTAGTTGAAACTTATTCTACCTCACATTTGATTACAGTTGCTGATATTACACTGTGCAAGAACGTTACTAATAGCAGTTTTGATTGATTTTGTCTGTGTCTAGCATAAACTAAAACTACTTTTTGAAAGCTATCGAGAATTATACCTCAAAGTGTTGGTCGGATATGGGGTTCGATCGCATACGTAACACACGTACACTGTAGTTTAGCACTTCCTAATGCCGTTATCATTTTGATAACTTGGTTATACCCATCGAAATAAGTCACACTATGACAATCCCTTTCAAATAAATACCAGCAAGCTAATTTTGTTCAGTGCTTCTGAAATTTACCGAAACACTTAGAAGCAGTATTTCTTTTACCATTACAATTATGCAAAACTGGATGGTTAAAAACATTATTGTTTCTTAGATAACACTTCGGCTGTCATATTGTAATCTGAGACAAACTAATTTCTAAAAATTATTTATCTCAACTTGAGAATTATTTTAAAAGAAATTTACGCCAGCAAAAAAAAAAAAAAAAAAAAAAAAAAAATGTAATTTTTAAGAAAAAAATTAATTAAAAATCTTGACAAAGGAAATAGGATCATGATATTTCATTAGGCAAAGTGAAATGTAGAAATACTGTGAACATGAAATTTATACTGTTACAAGAAGCAATGCTGAACACCTGCACTGAGGTAACTGACACTATAAACCATGTTTAACCCAAAAAGTGTAATGAACTTCTTGTCTTGTTGATGTGCTGTCGTAATTAGTAGTGGCATTATTATGGTTCACCATGACGTCTTCCAAGAGCGCTTATTCCAGCAGCAGTGGCGCAAAACTTTCATGCTTTATAAGCCCGAATATTCTTGCATCCGTAACAAGTTAATTTCGACGGCTATGAGTGTGTAAGCGTCCATCCCCTCAGCTGAGTAATTGGCGCGTCTGACAGCCATGCAGCGGGTCCGAGTTCGATTCCTTGCCAGGTCGAAGATCTTCTTCGGTCGGGGACTGGATGTTCTGTTGTCTTCATCATAATTTAATCAGCATCGACTCGCCAGACACCCTCTGTGGCTTCAACTGAAAAGTCTTGTAAGTCGCCGGCCGAACTTCCTCAGGTGGGGACTCTTGGCCCTCAGTGACATACCATCATTTCATTTCCTTTCATTTCAGTGTGTAAGCAACAGCCATGTCACTTTATAAATGATTCGACGCACAATTACGCCCAGTTTTAAATTTACATCTCGGAATATCGACAACACTTCTACACACAATCCTGTCTCCCTCTGCCCCGTGACTGCTTTTCGCAATTGCAAACGCCGCTTGGCGCATCTAGCCCTTCCAAACAAGACGCCCAAGGCCAAACACGTGGTAGCCCTTCTTAAGTAGATGAATGTTTTATAAATGACTCTTAGGTGTTTACCACCGTATTTAGAATGACTGTTTCTATGATACTCTAACTCGTATTCAATATCTATTAACAAACCTTTTTTTCACGTAGTTCCAAAGACAGTAATATCTTCCATCAGGTCAATATCGATGCCACACACACACACACACACAAACACACAGAAAGAGAAAGGGAGTCTGGAAAATATAAAAACGACTAAGTAAGACAGGGAATAAGAGAGAAGGGAGAGGGGCAGAAGGAAAGGAAGATAGAAGAGCGTCAAGGAGAGAGAAGGGGAGAGGGTGAAAAAGAGAGAGGGGAGGAGGGAGAGTGAAGTAGATAGGAAGAGAGAGAGAGAGAGAGAGAGAGAGAGAGAGAGAGAGAGGGAGGGAGAGGGAGGGAGGGCGAGAGAGAGAGCTAGAGTCTATGCGTGTGTGAGTGCGTGCGTGCATGTGTGTGAACGGCTAGCAGCGGTGCTGTACGGAAGGAGACCGGTAACACTGACCTCTGACGCCGTCAGCCCCTGAGCGGTTATTAGGTTTCCGGCCACGTTTCCCAGCGAGCACGCTTGGCCAGAATGGCAAAAAGGCCCTCACGTCGAGCAGCCGCTCTGATTGCTCACAAGCAGTAGCGCGGTAATTCCGTAAACAGACGCCGGAAAATGGTTTAGGACGCGCCCTCATTTCCCGTCTCCTTCCTGCAGACACCCCGGCTTCACGGAATCTGCAAGCGCCGCCTTCACAGAAGCGCGTCTCGTTCTATGAAAGCTCATCTCTGTGGCTGAAAGGCAACCGCTTTATGCCTTGGCATAAGGTAGCTAGCAAAGGCGGAACAGCAGATCGACACGAAGCAAGCTGTACGGTAGTTAAATTTTGGAAAGTGATTCCACGCAAAAATTTTCTACTCGAAGAAGAAATAAGACTATCTTGACAGTAGAGCGATATTTTCAAGAAAATGGAAACAATATTAACATCTAACTCGAATACATTTTCTACAGAGGTGTACAGTCGAGTTTTTCCGAGAAAATGCGCTTGAAGCAAACTATTGAGGAAGAATTAGATGCTCGACCGAGTGCAGTGGATCGGCTCAAATCTCAGGGAGATAAAAGCCACCTCAAAGCTGCATATAAAAAATTGGTACGATTTCGAACTGTCGAAAGGAGTTCTCATACCGGCATACTTTCTCAAATAAATTTCGCTTCTGTTTAGGGCTTCATGTTATTTGAGTAAAATACTATATGCATCACTACTGGCCAACAGCAACCTAAACGCTGGTGAATCGTGGTATGTATACCATCTCAGTCAACTGACATGCCACCTCAGTAGAGTCATGCCTTCTTTTAATTAATATTTTTTGTCTATGATAGGGAATAAAAGTGAAAACCTTAGATGGAAAAGATCTCTTTTCGTTTGTTGGGCAGATTATATCAATCTCATTAGCTCTAAAAGGTTGTGTTAAGGAAAATAAACGGATATTTTGTAGCATAATGTACATACAGTAAATTCGTGCTCACTTCTGTTGTGAAGAAAACATTTCTCTTTGCACTTACTCTCGCATCCGCTACTCAAACGATGTAGAGATAGTCTCCCAGAATGGCTGCCATTTTGTTTGTAGAAGACGGAGTCTCGCTTTCTGCGGCCACAACTATAGTAGCCAGGACCGAAAACACCAAGGCTGGAAACGACGCTATGTTTAGCCTGTCATTTTGCTCTAAAACCCAGACTACTTGCTCCTGTGAACTGGAACGCGTTATGCAGATCTTGGTACCTCTCGCGTCCATCCAGAAAAGATAACCTGAAGCTGCCTAAATAAGGCTAAACGCGTCGTTGAAAAATAAAAAAATAAAATTGCAACCAAGACTGTTTTTAACCAATACTGTTAAGCACTGGTTTGCTGCGTGCCACATATGGATTGGAAGAATTTCAGACTACTTATGTTAAATAGAAATAGAGTCAGTTTGGTGTTTTCAATCGTTTGTTATTATTAATCAATAATGGGCAAAATGAGATTTTCACTCTGCAGCGGAGTGTGCGCTGATATGAAACTTCCTGGCAGATTGAAACTGTGTGCCCGCCTTTCGCGGGACAGTGCTCTACCATCTTTTTGTTTTTTTTTTAAATTGGCAAAGATAATGTTTTGATACATTTTTTTCGTTCGTTGCATCTGCTCTGTGCGGTTGTCGATCGATTAACTCAGTTTTTTTATTACAGAGGGCAACTAACCCTCTGACCGAACACGCTGAGCTACCGTGCCGGACTCCATCTGAGCTACCGAAGCACGACTCACGCCCGGTCCTCACAGCTTTACTTCTGCCAGTATCTCGTCTCCTACCTTCCAAACTAACGGGAAAGTTTTTGTGAGATCGACCTGAAACGTGCTCAAACAGCCTTATAGTTGGCAATCATGACAGGAACTAAGTCTTCAGTCTTCTAAATTGCTCGATCTTCTTTCTAAGACAATATCAAGTCAAAAGAAACTAGACGCTCTCCATCGGCCAAATATAAAGCGAAGTATTCATCAGGGACGGAAAACGAAAAGATATTCAAGAACTTTGGTCATTTCAATGAGACGTAAAAAAAAAGAATATGGAAGTAGCGGTGGAGCAGCGCATACTAGCTCTCGACACAGGTAGGAATGACGCGTGAACATGGCGTGGTGGTGGTGAGGGGAGAGGTTGGGGGAAGCGGGGGTTGTCATTACTGATCGGCACTTTCTGTTTTGCCTCGTTCGCTTTTACACATAATGTGGTTTCGTCATTGTACGTTACGCTCGTTTGGCCTACGAAGAAAGTCTTAGGTCACAGATATGGGAATAGCAATGGTTGGTATGTCTAAAGACGGTGTTTCAGGTATAAGTGCATGTATTTCTAACACTGATTGGGGTCAGGCCGGCCGCGGTGGTCTAGCGGTTCTAGGCGCGCAGTCCGGAACCGCGCGACTGCTACGGTCGCAGGTTCGAATCCTGCCTCGGGCACGGATGTGTGTGATGTCCTTAGGTTAGTTAGGTTTAAGTAGTTCTAAGTTCTAGGGGACTGGTGACCACAGATGTTAAGTCCCATAGTGCTCAGAGCCATTTGAACCTTGGGGTCAGTGCTCTGAACAACATTCAGTATTTACATCGTTTGCAGACTAATAGCTATAGCTGTAAGGAGTCGCAAGTTTTTAGGTTCGTATGGCATGAGCAAGCCACTAATGATTATTTTCCCCTGGGCAGCAGGTCAGATTTTGAAGTGCGGACTTGTTGACGCAAAAAGGTTAATCTATACTGACAGGCGTAGTCTACTTACCGGTTCATTTACGACCACACAGGTCGTAAAGTTCGTGACGTGTTTATGGCATTACTGTTCAACACAGAGAGAAAACAACCAATATATAGATGTGTGGATGTAGTAAGGTAACCATATAAAAATGTCTGCACATATACAAGGTACATCTTTTATATCATTACGATATATCTTCTTAATCCTCTTTATAACTGTACTTATTCGTCACGTTTGCGTCATTTGCTTGGGCAAGGCCTTAGTTGTGTATTCTTTACTTCATCGCTAAGAAGTCTAACAAAAACCATTCACTTCGGACGTATGCATTTGGCTGGACACGACCGTAGAAAGTCGGACATGCCTAGCTAAAATGAACACCTGGCAACCCTAGTCGCAACTTCAGAGGTCATCGCAAACAAGCCAACTGTTATATGAAATAAAAATCCTGCCCGACTGACGCATCAGCAGTTCATATCTGGTCAGTCATGCCTTCTTTATGAGCGTAGTCCTCATAGAAAATTTCCAAACATTGATTTTTAGGCTTAAAATGCACTCTGGGGCGTCTATTTCACGTCAGTGTCCATCCCAATTTCGCTAGAAACTCTGTTACCGAGTTACAAGGCGATTTGTGATTAAGTGTCTCGGGAAAACTATTCAGAGTTGGAAAGAAATAATAGACATCGAGGGCAATGTGGCAACACGTAATTTCAGCGATGGCCTGGCAGGCATTATGTGCAGTCCTGGACTGTGCGGCTGGTCCCGGCGGAGGTTCGAGTCCTCCCTCGGGCATGGGTGTGTGTGATTGTCCTTAGCATAATTTAGGTTAAGTAGTGTGTAAGCTTAGGGACTGATGGCATTAGCAGTTAAGTCCCATAAGACTTCACACACATTTGAACATTTGAACAGGCATTATGTAAATTATGACCGTGTTCGAACGTGAGATTGGATAAGAACAAAGACGGACGAAACGCATATCGAGACAGCAAAACAGGGGATGACAGAATTTGTCAAACAGTCCCGCAGAACCACAGAGGCCACAAAGAAGATGGAGGAGTTGGTGGAGGACGTCCTTTTGGTTATGGAAGGATTTCTAAACGGCCCAGGGATCGCTGACTGGAGGTATGTTTAACTCACCTACAAAAAATATAGTCAAGAACTTCAAACGCCTTTTTTTAGAAACCCTTTTTTTTCAAATTGGTAGTAAACATAACTTGACGGTACATACAGTTCTGATCGGAATTTAATGCCGGTATTCTAAATTGATTTCGTAAGAGCGTACGTAGCCGTTCTGCGTTAACCTCAAAAGTCTGTTTTCCGTGCACACTTTTGTCTCGATTTTGTGGAGAAGAAAATGGCATTTGTTTAAATATATAACCATTCTGTTATTTCTTGATATTTTTCAGTTTTTCCATGTACGATGATACAAAATCTATTGAATATGTTGTTAGAGGTGCAATAGGAGGGTTTCGGGAGTTCCCGGCGACGACCAATAATCCAGCAGCAAGTGGTCTTTCCACCAACGCAGTAGCTGTGATTTCTTAAAGGCAGTAGTGTAAAGAATAGAGCTGTGTAGTCAGATTTAGAATTACCTTTCATGTTAGTTGAAAAAATCACGTAAATTACCCGAATTACCTGTTTATCATGCTTTCAAGAGGCTAACCCATCAAGCTAATGTTATTTCGCTTTTTCCGATTTGGCCTTCAATTCGTAACTCTGATCCGTCTACTGCTATGTAAGACCATTGTGGTTTTGTACGTCTCTACTGATTTTGGCTCACGTCACTCGCGGCCGTAACTTTCTATGCAATATATGACAATTTTGACATCTTCATAACGTAAACACAAGTTTTACCACAATTCCGTGTTGCTATTTTTGGATTCGGAAGTAAAAGTTCGTTTAGGGTTACTGCAGTTTCTGGAAAACATGATAACATCATGGAGATCATATAAAGACATTTCCAACCAAATGATATTAACGCAATGTTATTAACAAGTAACGGAGTGACTTTATTCTTCCAGTACGATTAGTCGACGTATTGTGAATAGACGCATTACAACTTCATTAGAATGTAGTCTCGATTTATCGTCATGTCGGACCTTACAGGCATCATACCCAGAGCAAATTATGGGTCTAAGCTTAGTTGGAGCATTCAACAGTCAATCTACGAAGAATATTTATTGTTTTGTAGAACTCAAAAACACCGAGTGAGGTGGCGCAGTGGTTAGCGAACTGGACTTGCATTCCGGAGGACGACGGCTCAAATCTGCGTCCGGCTACTCTCATTCAAGTTCTCCGTGATTTCTCTAAATCGCTCCGGGCAAGTGCCGGGATGGTTCCACTTAAAGAGCACCGCTGATTTCCCTCCCCTCCCTATTCGTGAAACATGTCGAGCGTGTGGTCCGTCTCTAATGACCTCTCTGACGACAGGACATTAATCCCTAATCTTCCTTCCTATTTAAACACAATAATTGCAGTATAACTGAACTAATGTCAGAGAAAGGGGGAGCTTAAATGTCATGAAAGTTCTTATGAACCATGAAAACAATTTAGAAGGTAGTATTCCTTACCTCTTTTGCGTGTCGATGATGAAATGATAAAAATGTCGTGTGACTAGTGCCTACCGTCGGGTAGACCGTTAGCTATCTGCAAGTCTTTCGATTTGACGCCACTTCGGTGACTTGCGCGTCAATGGGGATGAAATGATGATGATTAGGACAAATCTCCGGAGCGGAGAAAATCTCCGACCCAGCCGGGAATCGAACCTAGGCCCTTAGGTTGACATTCTGTCGCGCCGACCACTCACCTACCGGGGACGGACTATGAAATGATAATGAGGACAAACATTCAGTTCCCGAGTGGAGATAATTTCCAAACCAGCCGGAATCAAACCCGAGCCCCTCACGTGCCATTCAGCCACGCTTACGACTGAGCTATTGAGGTGAACACTGTCCAAAAGTTGCTGGATAAACAAAACATTCATGGTAGATGTACTATAGCCAAGCAACTGTGAACTACGTGAATATCTACAACGAAGTGTTTCAGTTGCTAAGCTGCGAAATTGACGGTCGTGTTATGAGAACATACTGTGATGTTTTGCAAAAATTTATAATGAAATTTTTCCATAGATGACATAAAATTACAGTAATAGTCTGTAATAGTATTCCGATTCTGATCGCTTCTTGTTTTTATGCATAACTAGCGAAACAGCCAATGCTTCGCAACTGCTAAATGTGGGTGGGAATTTGATATACGGACCTAATCTCGTCCTCTTCCTCTGTCCATCACCTCCTCCCTCCTGTCTCTATTTCCTCCTTTCCCCTGTGTCCATTTCCTTCATTCCCCCTCGCCCCCCGCCCCAACCCTCTTTGTCAGTCTGCTCTTCCTCGGGCTCTCTGACATTGAGCCTTGTTTATTATTACTGCCAAAAAAACCTTGATTGGGTATACGGGTAGGTATCAATGGTACACAGGATGTGAGAGACCTCTCCTGCTACTGTAACTGTGAGGATAGTAGCTTCAGTGACAGCATTTCGCATTTATTTAATCTGAAAACGGAAAACTTTACAAAATTTCAGACGATGCAGATTCCTTAGTAGTATTCCAGTCATAGGGCGATTAACCATAAATACAATTTGTTTTTTTGTTTTCTGTCAAAACCAACTGCGAAGAAGAAACAAAAACAGTACATAGCTGCGTATGCTAGTTTTGTTTAAAATTATGTGTAAGGAGACAGAATATGAGTGGGAGAAATAATATTTGTAACGTTCAAATTGCAGTTAAAACTGACTGAAAGAAAGAGAATGAAAAAGCGTATTTTCCCAACACAGCATAGCACAGCCTTTTATGTCTCGCACACAGTTAAATAGAAAATCTATACGTTGTTGTTTAAGAAAATATTAGCCTGTGTCCTCCCGGATGTTTAATGCAGTATTGCGTAAAAATCTAAAGTAAGTTGTTCAAGAATTGTTCAAGAATTTTTCGTGATTTCCGATAACTTTTTAGGGTTATACAATATTGTATATTAAAATATATAGAATATGCATGTCCAAATGTTTGGTAGAGCATCGTATAAAAAATTTGAAGTATATAGGTCAGCAATTTTTGGAGATTTCTGCTAACAAGTATATATATATATATATATATATATATATATATATATATATATATATATATATATATATATATATATATATATATATATAAAAGTATATACGTGTACATAGAATATAAAAAGAGGAAACTCTTTTTATAATCTATGTACACGTATATACTTATATACCACGCCTTACTAGTGTATCCTTATCTACCATGCCTGTCCAAGTAATATAAGTAAATTTACCAAGAAGTGTACTCGGACACGCAAAATAATGTGAATAGTGGTAGTAATGGGATGGCTGTGTTTGACGGTCAACAACGCAGGCAAGGTATTTGTCGCGCTTCACTGAGCCTGTTCAGTAAGGACTATGCGTCAGTGCAGGTTGTTTACGAGTAGTCCACACCTCTTATTTATATTCGGAGGCCGTGGTCGATGTGCAGTGAAATACCTAACAGAGTTCCAAAGAGGGCAGGTTCAGGGTGCCGGATTAGCTGGAGCATCAGTAACCAAGACAGCCAACTTATTGAATGTTTCAAGAGCAACTGTTTCAACAGTCGTGACAACCTACAAAAAACATGGAAAGACATCATCGTGTAAACGTGATGGTGGGCGCAAATCAAAACTAAATGACAAAGACCGTCACACGCTAACACGAATTGTGTCAATACAACACAAAACTACGGCGGCTAAAGTGAATGCAGAGCTCCATAGCCATCTTCGAGACTCCGCATCTGTCGACACTGTCCACGGACAACTCTTTAAAACCAATATTAATGGACGAACTGCTATACCGAAATTGTTAGTAACGACAGACGAGGCAAAGGAGCGTAAAACATAGTTTCAGAAGCACAAGTCCTGGAGAGCTGATCGGTGGAAACACGTCATATGGTACGACGAGTCAACGTTTTCGTTATTCTAACATCGCGTCGTGTTTACGTCTGGAGAATGGCAAAGGAAGCCTACGACCCTGTTTGCTTGATTCCAGCGGTTAAGCATGGAGATAGAAGTGTGATGGTGTGGGCAGCCATACCATAGCACTCTGCTGATCCCATCATTACTCTCAAACGCCAACGATTATGTGAACAGTTTAGGTGATCAGGTGCACTCCCTCATTCAAATGTTGTTCCCTAACAATGATGACATATTTCAAGACGATAACGCACCCGTTCATAGAGCGAGGACAGTACAACCGTGGTATGAGGAACATGTAAGTGAACTGCAGCGTCTTCCCTAGCCAGCACAGTCGACTTGAACATTACCACCCTTGTGGGCGGTATTGGAGGTCAGATTCCGGAGCAGGTTTCCGCCTCCCTCGTCGCTACGGGTATTAGAAGAGGATCTGATCGAAGAGTGGCATATAATTCTACTGGAGACTCTACAATAATATTATGCCAGTATTCCAAGAAGAATCGCAGCTGCGTTATGGGAAAACGGGGGTCCATCCCCCTATTAATAAAGCATTCCTAAGTAAGAACAGGTGTTCGCATTATTTGGCCTATCCCCTGCAAGTAACATGGCGTAGCTGAAGAGTTTAGTGGATACATGACAATAAAATCCGGCGGTAAGCCCAAGAACTATATTTCAAACTATTAGCATATGCCTCGAAAACGTAAGTCTGATATGGCACAAACACTGAAGAGCCAAAGCAACTGGTATACCTGCCTGATATCGTGTAGGTTCCCCGCGATCACGCAGAAGCGCCGCAACACGACGTGGCATGGACTCGACAAATGTCTCAAGTAGCACTGGAGGGAACTGACACCATGAATCCATAAGAGTACGAAGGGGTGGGGATCTCTTCTGAACAGCGTGTTGCAAAGCATCTCAGATATTTTACATAATGTTCGTGTTTGGGGAGTTTGATGGCCAGCGGAAGTGTTTACGCTCAGGAGACTGACTCTGGAGTCACTCTGCAACAATTCTGGATGTGTGGGGTGTTGCACTGACCTGCTGGAAGTGCCCAAGTCCGTCGAAATGCACAATGGACGTGAATGGATGGAGGTGATCAGACAGGGTAGTTATGTACAGGTCACCTGTCAGAGTCGTATCTAGACGAATCCGGTGTCCCACATCTCTACAACTGCACACGCACCGGACCATTATTGAGTCTTCACCAGCTTCAACAGTCCCTTGCTGGCATACAGGGTCCATGGAATCGTGAGGTTGTCTCCATACCCGTACGTGTCCATCGCTCGATACAATTAGAAACGAGATTCGTCGGACCAGGCACCATGTTTGCAGTAATCAACAGTCCAAAGTCGTTGTTGACGAGCCCAGGTGAGGCTTAAAGCATTGTGTCGTGCAGTCATCAAGGGTACTCGACTGAGCATTCGGCTATGAAAGCCCAAATCGATAATGTTTCGTTGAACAATTCGCACGCTGACAGCTGTTGTGGACCCAGCATTGAAATCTGTAGCAAATAGCGGAAGGGTTGCAATTCTGTCACTTTGAACGATTCTCTTCAGTCGTCGTTGTTCCCGTTCTTGCAGGATTTTTTGCGGTTGCAGCGATGTCGGAGATTTGATGTTTTACTGGATTCCTGATATTCACGGTGCACTCGTGAAATGGTCCCTACCTCGGAGATGCTGTGTCCCATCGCTTGTGCATTCACTTAAATCTTGATAACCTGCCATTGTAGCAGCAGTAACCGATCTACTTCTTGCGCCAGACGCTAGTTGTCATATAGGCGTTGTCGACCGCAGCGCCGTCTTCTGACTGCTTACATATCTCTGTATTTGAATACACATGCCTATACCAATTTCTTTGGCGCATCACCATCGTGTAAATATTTAAAGTTAATCGGGGAAGAGCTTCTCGAGAGTTTTGCTGAAACGTTTATTACAGTGTCGAGTAAAACGTTGAAGAAAGTCGGTCAAGAACTTTTGGAGATTTTACCAAAAATATTTTCCCCTTTATGTGGTATATATGTGTTTACTTATCATATTTATGTAAAACATATGACACCCGTGTCAGTTAGGCTGTTTATTACAATACTGTGTAAAAATTTTAAGTAAATCGGTCGAGAACTTTTCGAGAATTTTGATAACAACGTTACACAGTTTGTTTTTATATAGTGGAATACATACAAGCTAATACGTTTCGGCTTAAGCCATCGTCAGAAATCAACGATACAGATTATCTCGTCAGATTCCTACTTTCGAAAAAAATCGTCGACTAAAGCTTACTATCACTAGTACTAGCACTAGCATTAGACTATGAAAAATACTAATAAAGACAGACTACTATGATACACTGTGATATTAAGTGGGAATTTAGGTCACGATATAGAAAAATAAAAGTGGCAATATATATGAAACCTTCAAAGGCTGAGAGACTTACTTAGTAACTCAGAGTTTGTTCAGTGGAGTAGAATCTTCCCATTGAAGATCATAATGGCAGTACCTATACAGTAGAAAATATCCATGAGTTGTTTTATGGCTATAACATCAATATTAAACTTCTTCACTATACGACACAGGCTCTGACTTCCAATATTTTTTAGTCGTTGTGGCCTGTTCTGGACAGACTTTCGTTGACACCTCCCCCCCACCCCCCTGCATAGTAATCAAAATAAGAAAGTGGAACTGTTCATGAACAAGAATGGTCTAAACTTCGATTGTCAATCAAGCAGCATACATGTCTCTACGGAAATTCAGGTTTTTTTTAAATACAAATGTGGCATTAAGCCGCAGAAATCGAGTATTTGTATTATATTGTCCAACGCTCTGTTCAGTGATCGTGTTTCATGCGCCACGTACAACTCCTGAGACGCAGCTAGTACATTTAAAGGTGATTATCCGTTTCACAAGTTGGAACTAGAGCCTTCTTAACAAAGTGAAAAAGTCTGAGAACTGTCAAAAAGTCTGAGTAATGTCACACCTCCTTTTATAAAGGGAAAGGCAGTAACGAAGAAAAGGGCAGAAATTTTCGATTATTTTTTTTAAATTCTGAACTTCCTTCCGTTGTCGGTAAAAATCTGCCGAGGTACAAGCCAACAACACACAGGTTTTAAATGACAAGAAGCTGCATACTCTGTATCAGCTTGAAGACTGGATATAAATATGGTTTCCGTTGTGCGCGAAGTGTTATCAACTATAATGTGCCGTTATTGCAACTGTTTTTCGACAAACCAGTGAAATTGTGCGAACAATTAAGCAGTTCAGGCGTGAATAAACATGAAGTGAAGGCAATATATGAACAACCGTGCCACACTTGATTGAGTTTTGCTGATGTCGTTTCTCTCAGATGAGAGACCACGATTAATTATATTTTGAGCTTAAGCGGTAGTTACCGACAGCTCTCATGCACGATTTACGCAGCCATCAGTTTCATGAAAAATTCAAAGGCATCCTTGTGCTGAAACTGAGTTCCATTAGCGGACTGTTGTTTCTGTATCGATCTTCTAATGTGAACAGACTGTAGTGTTAAAGATAGAGATCTTCAGTTCTGATCGCTGGACTGGTTTTTTTCAGCGCCAGTACTTCGTTACAGCAGGTCCTGTATGACTGAAGGAATTGTTATCTAATTACCTAACATCAAGACTATTTATAGACTGTCTCAGAAATGAATTAATAAAGTTACTGTCTGCGTCTCATTTAAATAATGAGGAAGCGTTCATATTACAAGATGTTTTCTGAAAAACTTAAATTTGAAAACATTTATTTTATTTAACTTGTTGCAGCCAAGTTTTGCAGATGACAAAACTTCTACGTTTCGGTTCACCACTCATTGGTGAAAATTAATCGACCATTCTGTCTTACATACCCGTAGAGATACGCACCAGGGTTCCATATTTTCGTCAGCGTCACACTGTTCTAGGAATAAAAGAAAAATAGTGTTCCTTTTCTTTCTGTTTATTCTCAGTCCATATTCTGAGCTCAGGAGACTGCTCATTTCCTTCAGTTTGTGTCCTATAGATCTTTCTCGCTTCCACAGAGGAAAGCCATATCCACAGCGAATTTGATGTTTGGTATTCTTTCATTCTGAATTTTAATCTAATTCTTGAACAAATATTTTGTTTCTTTTACTGCTTCTCCATCGTACATATTTAACAGTAGTGGAGAAAGCCTGCATCCTTATCTTGCACCCTTTTTAGTTTGAGCACTTCGTTCATGGACTTCCACTTGTTTTGGTCCCTCGTAATCATTTCGGAACAGCCCAGTCACAGCGATCTCACTGAAACGGAGCCGATATCCGCAGCAGATCGTTATTCAAAACAACCCGTGCTTGTAATAAACCTGCCAGAGTCCAATCAGTCCCAAGGGTCTATTCAGTTCCCTTTACTGAGAGCCATATCTAATGTCCTTCATACCTAGTGAGGTTACATGGAGCATCTACTATTTCTTAAGTTGCTGTCCGTGAATGACGCTAACATACTTGTCCATCCCCGGACGATAAAATGAACACTAGACTAGTCTATATTATTACGAAGAACATATACGCTTCGACTCTTTCTGCTGCGGCTGTTGTGTTGCACAGTACTTACATCTATTGTGTGTCATCCGTTTCATAGTCCCATGACCTGTTCTTATATTAAACTGATATACATGAGCGACTGATGTAATGCTAGTGTAGTATATGACAAGGTTTGCAGATATCACTTTTATCCTGTACAGCATCTTGCACTGTTAGCACTTCGATATCAAAGGCAAATTACAAAAGCATACAGAATCATCGCCACACCGCAGAAACCAGAAATGATTTTCTTTGCCTGACTTTTCCTACGCACATTGTGATATAATTCCAGTACCGATTATCGATGCAAAATTAATCGCGGTACCCAACATTGAACACTTTGATTCTAATTAAAATATATATCAAGTGACTTCCAATTTTTTTCCTATACATAAAGCATATTAGTAAGATTTATGTTAAGATTTTTATAAGAAATCTGTATATTGAAATCACTTTAGTAGGGCGAACCATATTTTGCTACTATGGACTGAGGATCTACAGGAACTGAATACGATACCACGATAGTAGGTTTCTTGGTGGAGCAACATTTGACTAATTCCAGATCCGTGTCACATCCTGACGACGGAAACTGTTGCGTAATGCACAAATTCAGTTGAGGTCTGTTGTGACATGTAACATGAATTCAGTAGATGCTGTGAGGCAAAACTTTGTTTTACACATACCACAGTCATCAGCTGGATTAGTATTAGAAAAATATAAAATGTTCCTAACTTTTTAAATATTACAGACTATAATATATGAGAAAAATTTTGAAATGAGAGGGAACATTTGTATAATGCGATACACGTTACAAATAAATTTTTAGTCATTTGAAATTTCGTAAAATTATCAGTTATTCACTTGCTAAGATGGCAGAAGAGTTTGCGGAAATACTACTAGGCTAAAGTATGGTTAGCAGTATCTCAATATACACTCAAACAAATTTAATATGTATCAGAAAAAACTCTTTTAACACTAGTTTACATTATGAAACGTGGTAAAGTTCCCTTATAAAATACAGTTTATACTTCGTGTTGTCACATCACATCTCTTAAAGTGAGTGGAGACGGATTCCCGTTAATACATTTTAGAGAGGCGCCAGCCGCCAGTTGAGGCTGAGTACTTTTAATTTTTGTGAGGGGCAACCAAACATACGTTGGCAACATCCCACAATTACGTTCGATGTTAGTTCTGTTCATATTTGGTGAGTTGTTTACGAATAAATACTGAGCTATAAAGGAAAGTTTTGATTTGTCAATGTTTATATTGCTAACAGTTAGCAAACGACATAGTAGAAGTGAACTTAGATACCAGAGACCTGGAATTGTCTTCAGCCATTAAATGCACCACATCACATAGATGAAATCCACAAACTGGATTTGTAGCATGTTATACTGAAGGAGCGGAACAAAACTTATTTTTATTAACCCTAAGCGTGAATAACGCCACAAAATATTGTAAACCGAACTGTCTAAAAGTTGAAAATCTCAAACATTCCATCTCATTTCGAGAGAGACCACCATTATACCCTACTGCCACTTGTATTATACGTGTGGGGTTCCCAACTGGACTGCCTCTAAGATTTGTACTGTTAAAACGCTGAGTTGTTCTTCGTTCATCTTCGTTAACTTTTGTAAGCCTATAGTTCGATCCGTACTTGTTGTTGCAAAATTGCGTTCGTTAATTTCATCCACAGAACTATGATTTATCTTTATCAATGTTGAGTGTTGTGATTCCTTAACTGAGAACTCCTTTTATTCAAATTATACTCATGCATTTGCCTGTTCAGAAACCGCTGCACCTTTATGATTGTGCATTTCTCAATGTACTTTCCCAAGCGTAATGCGTACCCTTACAGCAATTGCTGCCAAGCGGCAACTCGTCCTATAAGTGACTTTTAAATGACACGCTTGTTCGTTTGTTTCCGCTGAATATGACTTGAGCCTACGCTAAAAGTTTTGAGTGAAATGATTGGGTATAAAAGGGTGACTTCTGGTGCCAATGTGCAGATTTCACACTGTGTTCAAATATCCACCAAAATAACAGAGAGAGAGAGGTGCAAAAAAATAGACAAGGACGTCGATTGACTTCATTATATTTCTAGCAAATTACACCCTTCTCACAGTGCCACTTATGAACAATATTGCATTCGTACACTCGTCAGCGTCACATATTTGTGATTGGAACAGTGCTAAAAAAATTATTCAACTCAGTAGCAATACCCAGGTTTCGACCAAAATTTTTGAGTCGTTTTACTTGTCAAGAACTTCAGTACGCCAAACATATCAATCAGTGTTGTATAAATGTGGGTAAGGAACGATTATGTCCCGAATGGCGAACAACCACGAACGGTGGGCGCATTTCTGCTGAGTCTTTCTGCAGAATCACAGAAGGAACAACCTTCGCTTCTCGTAGCGTTATTACACGACCTCTTTCAAACTCAGTGAGGTGTTGATAATAGTATCCTCGTATGAATTCTTGATCATATCCAGACTCAAAAGTAAACTGTCACGAACGTTACAGCGTGTATTCAAAGCAAACATGATTTGCATCCTGATAGTGACGCCACTTACGTTGACTGGCGCGAAATGTGAATCGACATCCTGTTTCAGACGTAGACTCGCTCCGACTAACTTTTATTTATGTCGCACAAATCCTTCTTGGTATTGCGACTTCTTTTCCGTCAGTATAAGTAAGACATCATTTTAGGAATAGGATGAAATAAACATGGAAGCAGATAATAATGTGAAATACAGTACATTTTATTACAAATCTATGCCAATGTTTTAGAGTAGCTTTCCTAAAATGTTTCCAAACACTCGATGTACCAAATCAGGCTAATAATCGATATCTAAAAGGACTAAAATAATGTGATATCAAAAGGTTTTGTTAAAGGGAGAGGTAATTTATGGTACATATATCAAAGCAAGTATAAATGTTAAATTACTTGCGGTCTATACAGAATGTAATGCGTTAAGGCGATTTCTTAAAATTTCCAGATCTATATACATAATACGAAAAATATATTATGCAGGTAACATTATTTGAACAGCAGAGTTACAGTAAAATCAGGGCCAAATATATGTGCAGGATATATAGACTATAATCTATCAGTCTGAACAACAAAGGTATGTGCACACAATAATTTGAAATAAAAACGTCTTTGTTTCAACGTTGTGGTGCAGATCCCATAAGTGCAAAAGAGATAAGCATGATTACTTTGGATGGATTTATTGGGGCGACTTTGTCAGTAGGCAGCTGACATGAAAAAAGACACCGTTCACCTTAGAAACGCTGCCCTCCATTGCTTCAGTCTCCCAGCGGCGCCTTGTAAAGCACGAGGCACTTTAGTTGCCAAATGGCAACCACAAATAACATAGGGAAAACAGGCATTTTCAATACAGAGTATCAAAAATATTTTTGAACCACAATCTTATCGAGCATCACAGCTGACGCTAACCTTAATGATTAATAAAAGCCACATTAACTGCAGCATAACAGATCTATCGGGTGACAACTGATATCGATCGTAGAATATCTGCCTGTTGCCTTCAGTTAAGCAAACTAGGAAATTAGGCTAAAGTTACAGCACCTTAAAGAATGAAATTGGCAAGTCACAGTGATAGCCTTATAGTAAACCCTTACTGAGTTGTACTGAAGCCATGACATGCAAGGCTAAGGCTGTTACAAGTGTGAGTTGCCCGTTTTATTCGTTAAGATGCTGCAGCCTTAGCCTAATGTCTTGTTTTGTTTAACTGCAGGCACACTGGTGATGTTGAACGAGTGAAACAGTCGTAACATAATAAATGTGTGATGACAAAGCTGTGGTGGTTTCCATTAATCATTACAACATTCAGCTTCACTCAGTATTGTAAGCGACATTTTGTAACAACTATGTAACGAAATTATTATAAGTTGTTTCATGGGTGTTAAGTGCTCGTGCAATCCCTTGAGATTGTCTAAAACTTCCATAACAAGACTGATCCTTTTTGAAAGTATTACATTTCAGTTTAATGTTGGTAATTTGCTTGTTTGAAACATTCTTTTTGCTATCTTGCATTTTGCTTGCAGACCTGTTTGTTTATAGATATTATATGTTGTTTTCAAAACTGAAATTCAGATTTTTTACATGGACATGAGTATCAACTTTCTGTTAATATGTATTTTTTCCACCGTCTGAAAACTCTAAGGATTAATAGATGTGACGACACAGAACAAAAAAGGTCTAATGAACTTATGTCCGGAAGTGCATAGTTTTCATGCTAGAGACCATTTATTCAACCATACAGTCTTAGAGAGTGCAGTCTAATACCATGCAGACAATTTACAGCATGTGTTGAAAAGAGTTTTCATGTGCCTCAAAGCATGCGTATTCGTAACTAAGCATGTTCTGTCTCATATGTTCACATCGGCCAAGGTGTATGCGAACAGTGTCAAAGGCAGCTTGAATACGCTGCTCCAGTGTCTCGACATCTGGAATGGGCTCTGCATACACAATGTTTCTGAGATGGCCCCATAGCCAGAAATCGCACGGTTTGAGATTCTGTGAACGAGTAGGCCATTCACCTGGACCCTCCTCGTCCGATCCATCGACTAGGGAAGACACGATTGAGGCGTGTCCGGACGTTAACGGCGAAGTGGTCTTGGGCACCATCATGTAGTAGCCACATGACCCTTCGAATAATCAGTGGCGCTTCTTCCACCACGCAAGATCAAGTCACCTGCAAGAAACTCCGATAGTTCCGGCCTGTTAGGCGATGTGGAAGGAGGGCTGGTACCAAAATTTGGTTGCCAATTATCCCGGCCCACACATTCCTGCTGCACCGGTGCTGATGATTCGCTATCGTCGTACCATGGGGGTTGTGCATACCATCCCACAGATGACTGTTATGAAAGTTGAAGATACCACTCCGCGTAAAGGTAGCCTTAGCTCTGAATAGGTTGGATGACACAAATCCTGGAATCGTGGTTGCCTGGTGGAGAGACCAGTGACGAAATTGTTCCCGATGTGGAAAGTCTGTTGCTGGTTAGCGCTGCACACGCTGGAGGTGATATGGGTAGTAACAGTTGTCATGGAGAATGTTCTAGAAGGTCGTCAGGCTTACCCTGTACTGGCGGGCCAGTTGTCCGGTACTGACGCGTTGGTCGTCTTCCACGTCTACAGACGTTAAAGTAACCTCTGGCGTGCCACAGGGGAGTGTTATGGGACCATTGCTTTTCACAATATATATAAATGACCTAGTAGATAGTGTCGGAAGTTCCATGCGGCTTTTCGCGGATGATGCTGTAGTATACAGAGAAGTTGCAGCATTAGAAAATTGTAGCGAAATGCAGGAAGATCTGCATCGGATAGGCACTTGGTGCAGGGAGTGGCAACTGACCCTTAACATAGACAAATGTAATGTATTGCGAATACATAGAAAGAAGGATCCTTTATTATATGATTATATGATAGCGGAACAAACACTGGTAGCAGTTACTTCTGTAAAATATCTGGGAGTGTGCGTGCGGAACGATTTGAAGTGGAATGATCATATAAAATTAATTGTTGGTAAGGCGGGTACCAGTTTGAGATTCATTGGGAGAGTCCTTAGAAAATGTAGTCCATCAACAAAGGAGGTGGCTTACAAAACACTCGTTCGACCTATACTTGAGTATTGCTCATCAGTGTGGGATCCGCACCAGATCGGGTTGACGGAGGAGATAGAGAATATCCAAAGAAGAGCGGCGCGTTTCGTCACAGGGTTATTTGGTAACCGTGATAGCATTACGGAGATGTTTAACAAACTCAAGTGGCAGACTCTGCAAGAGAGGCGCTCTGCATCGCGGTGTAGCTTGCTCGCCAGGTTTCGAGAGGGTGCGTTTCTGGATGAGGTATCGAATATATTGCTTCCCCCTACTTATACCTCCCGAGGAGATCACAAATGTAAAATTAGAGAGATTAGAGCGCGCACAGAGGCTTTCAGACAGTCGTTCTTCCCGCGAACCATACGCGACTGGAACAGGAAAGGGAGGTAATGACAGTGGCACGTAAGGTGCTCTCCGCCACACACCGTTGGGTGGCTTGCGGAGTATAAATGTAGATGTAGATGTAGATGTTAAACATACGTTCCTCCAAGTCTGGCGTCCGAACACTTCGAGTACGTCGTTCTTGATTCCCTGCTTCCTGAAACTATGCCGTCTCAGACAAACGGCGAAACACTGTTGCAACATTGAATGCTGTGGTTGTTGCCGGTGGGATAGGTCTGATACAACCTTGCAGCCCGTCGCTCGTTGGCATTTGCCTTTCCGTAAGTAAACATCACGTCGGCAAGCGCGCGATTCGAATACGGATCCGTTGTATAAAACGCTGAATCACATCCACTACGAGGTGAGTCAGCAAGAGAAGGGAATAAAAAACAACATTACCAATTTCTATGGCAGGAGAGGGTGCTGAGGCATGACGTATGAGGAACAGTACCACCCTCTAGGACAGGGGCGGGCAAACGTTGCACGCGGCTCGTGAGCGCACAGCGCTGCACGTGTGCTGCTCGCGTGCAGCCGTCGACTGGGGCAGTGGCGACAGCCGACAGGTTGCGGCAGTGTAGTACAAGGCTTAAGCCGCGGACGTTGATGCGTAGCGACCACTACGTAGTGAAAGTTGTATTTCAAGAACCGGAAAATGCAGAGTGAAACAAGGAAACGGAGAAGTGGAGATTTGCTATCTTTTAAAAAGTAATGTGAGAATCATTTTTTCTTTGTGCAAAAATGTGAAAATTCGAAATGTTTAATATGTGGCAGTATTCTCGCTGGTCAGCGGAAGTTTAGTATTGAAGGCCATTATAACAATTTTCAGAAGGACGAGTACAATTTATTGTCGGATTCTGAGCGGACGGGGAAATTGACTGAGCGTAAGAAGAGCGATCTGGCGATACTAGATGAATCAGTCGTAGTTGCTGTTGTCACGAGAAATCTGCGACTTTCTTCCCCCATGTCTCTCATCTGATTTAACATTTTATGGAGCACTGTTTTCAGTTTTTCAGGACGACAACAATAATAGCCCAGCGGTACGTACAGTTACAAGATTGCGCTTAATATAGCGAGAGCTGTAAAACCATTTGCTGAATTAGTAAGTGTCGGTTAAGAGCAAACATCAGAGATGAAAATTTAAATAACTGTTTGCGTTTGTCTGTATGTAGAAATTTTGTTCCACTCCACCTGTGATAATTAAATAAAACGTATCGTAGGTAATAGGTACACTTTCAAACCACGATATCATTCAAGCGCTCCTACTAATCTTATTCCTTCACTCAATAAAGCAAGCTAGGAAACAAAATGCATTGCACAGGAAGGAGCGGACAGAAGGTATGGTGGGGAGGGGAGGTAAGCGGGTGGCCAGCTTGCCCCTGTGTGCACGCAGAACACCTGTTAACTGCACGCGTGCAAGTGCACCGCACACGTGCAGGATTCCTGCCCGCCCCTGCTCTAGGAGGAGACCATGCATACTGTAACTGTGGCTGCATGGCACAGCGTGCATTAGACGGTAGTCTCTCTAACAAAGTATGATTAAGTAAATGGTATCTAGCATGGAAACCATGCATTTCCGGACTTAAGTTCATTAGGCCTTTCTTGTTCCGTATCCTCTCATCAATTAATCTGCAGAGTTTGTACGCTGCGGAAAAATCGCCATGTATATACAGAACTGTGATTGATTATAATCACATTGAATTACATAATAATTTAATTTCTTTCGGTTCAGTCGGTAAAGACTGAACGCTTATAGGATCCCTGTGTTGTACACCTGTCTGTCTGTCTGTCTGACCCAATTTTAAAAAACCTTTTTCTCAGTAATGGGTAGACGTATGATGTTGAATTTTATGTCAGATTGTAATGTCTGTAGTCTCTTAGCGGTATAAAAAATTTACTCTTCCAATTAAACGACACGGCCTTTTGTGCCATATATTTTGATACACGCAAACTCACTCATAAAAACGTAGAATGCTGAAATTAGGCAAGAGGCAAGGTTTAACAGAACACATAAAGGGAAAAAAATCAGTAAAATGTTAGTTTGTAATTATATCACACAAAAATTATTTATTCTGTCATTTGTTATACGACTTCAAATTTTTAGTAATTTTTGTGTCATTAGCTATCTGACTGTACATCTGTCCGTCCGTCTGTTTAGAACCTTTTCTCTCATTAACAGGTAGACGTACCAAGTTGAAACTGATAGCGCATATTAAGGTGTATAGACCCTTGGCGGAAAGAAAAAGTTAGGCTTCTAAGTCAGGACAATAAAAAGATACGGGCATTATGTCATGTAATTTCATACTCGCAAATTCACTCGTCAGAATCTATATGGTACTTCCCGTTGACCTAGAAATATGAGTTTTGCCAAGAAGGAAGACTTTACAGTACAAATAAAGTGGAAATCCGAAAATAGTTAATTTATAATTATATCACATGAAGAAAATACTTTTTTGGTAATTTGTTAAAGGACTGGTCTGTTAGTCCGCCTGTTAAGATCCCTTTTTCTTAGGAATGGGTGGACATACCAAGTTGAAATTTATGTCAGATACTAAGATGCATGTAACACTGGCTTACGTGGAAGTCTTAGAAATCAAAATATAAGATCATTTGATACTCGCAAACTCAATCATGACTACCTAGAGGCTAGATCCTGTTGATATAGAGTACTGAAATTTGGCAAGAAGCCAGTTTTCAAAGTGCTAGTGAAGAAACAAAATCAGAAAAATTGTTAATATGTAATTATGTGACACACAAAAAGTATTTCAGTTGTTGTGTGAAGTCCGACTTCAAAATTGAAACTAAAGCATCGTCGAAAGTGTTGAAATTCCTGCGACCAATATCTTGCCAGTAACAGTGTCTACAACAGACAACAGTCCTCGAGATTCTTAATTGTTAGGGTGGCTGAGCTGTCTACACACACAGCCAACTTTACGTGGATCCCTCAAAGCGAAAGTGCTACTCGCACTTAGTCAAATTTTTAAATATCGTTTTATTAAACAATAAGTAACGTAGAAAAATTAGACTAAAATAAAAATTAATAAATGCTGAGTATAAATTACCTTTTGCTCTAAAGTCCTGTTTCGTGGGCTGCTTACCATCAAATTCCCCCTACAAGATACATTATATACGTCAACGAAAGTAACCTAGACCATCCTATCTACTATAAATAACATTCCTGTGATAATTTTGATGTTTAGAAGATTCTGCTTCCTTGCGTTACATTTTTTGATATGGTCTGTGAGGATAATTTCGACCACTTTCTCTCACGTTCAGAAGTAATTATCCTAGTAATTTTTAAGTATGCGAAAAATTACATATGGTCTAATGATCATTATGTTTCTTTAAATTTTTCACATTCGATAGGACCATTTGAATAGTAACTCCAAATCTTCGTGTTCTTGTCAGACAGATGCAGGGTTATTTTTAAAAAATGGAGATAAATAGTCAGGAGAGCATCCCTGAAAGTATAAGGAGCAAAATAACATTGTTCTCATTTTTAGTGGTCCGTAGCACACCTAGGGGAACTTCAAAGAACCGGCCAAATCAAAGTCTGTTTCGGATATATGTCCGACTGTTGCGCTAAAGCTGCCACTTCCTTTGATATTACTCACAAAAACAATCCAGCAACTTTTTTTTTTCACTTTAGTACAAGCGTAATCATTTGTCTATATTTCACATTGCGTGGGTTTTGCGAACAATGCTTTGCAGAGTTTTCCACACAAAGCTAAAGTGTAGTCAGTGGCCAATACCTTTTCCTTTTATTCCCGTTCGAGCGTAACCTCCGTGGTCTCTTCAGAGCGTTCAGCGTTCCGCAGTTACAATGAAAAAGGAAAATAATCGGTCTAATATAAAAGTTTGTAAATCCTCTCCCCTTTCCGTTTAATTTTGGCGTCTGCTTCACAGAGGGGCCAAACTTTGTCGTGTTCCCCTTCCTTCCGCCGATAAACTTTTTAAAAGGTAATCTAACCACTTGCACCGGAAATCCCCGCAGCGCACGCACAAAACGCCTGTAAGACCTGCCAAAACCAGGCTCCGCAATGTTGGCGAGCCTGCAGGGGGAAGAACAGTGCCCACACCGCATCTGTTGCAGCTGCGCTAGTATCCGACAGCGCTTAAGGCTGCGTTGCGCACCTGACCTCGAATGGCGGGGAGTGACAACTGATGGATTAACGCGAAAGTGGCAACCAGGCTATTAATTACTTTACACATGGAGCAACAAACTGATGCAGATCTTCGAAATTACGGGTGGGTAGAGGCAGCTAGTAGTTAAGTATTTTACTCATTTCCCTCAGACGAACCAGTTTATTCGTTCCTGCTTTACTCGTGATCTGTGTCCCTGTACGAGTTCTCATAATTAAATAAAACCGATTCCCAATAGGGCCGTTTATTACTTAATTTAGTATTTTAAAAAACCGGTATAAAGTGACTGAAAGACTATTCAACTAATAAAAATTCAACCGTCGTGGTTCGTCATTTACATTGCAAACTTAGACACAACTTTTAAAACAGTTGTGTAAAATAAGTTTGGGTAATTAAAGCCATTAATTTTCAGTGTTGATAAAATTTGTCTTATGAGTCTCAAAGGCGATAATTGCGAGTGTCGTCCCTCGGTGTGAGCTACATCCGGTCGGTCAGCTACAAGCAGCTGCCGATTTTTTGACAGCAGATGGAGGATCACATACCATCATGGGTGTACCCAGCGAGGGGCAGGGGGGAGGGGAGCAGCTGCTCCCCCCTAGAAGATATTCGCAGTTTTTCACTAGTTTACTGTTTTATTTAATAAGAAATGCTGCATGTTTTCTCGGATTGTACAAGTGCATTCTCGTATTTAAAATGTTTATTAAAAGCAGTTTTTCACTGGTTTACTGTTTTATTTAATAAGAAGTGCTGTATGTTGTCTCAAGTCCTTGTTTCCTGAGACTAGTATGACCTGCCCCCCCCCCCCCCCCCAGTTCAGATCCTGGGTACGCCCTTGCATACCATCCCTTCTATCTCCTACTATCTTAGTATCACATTGCAAAACAGAGCTCCCTAAAGAACTAAAATATCTTCGCAAAGTTTTGAACATGGCTGCTAGGTTCAGTGATCGTTTATAAATTAAAATTGAAACAAATTAGGCTATTCCTCGATCACAATTTTTAGTCTTATTAAGCAGTTATCAACACTTCTAAGGGTGCCTTCATCAGAATTCAAACGTTTAAATTGGCCTATAACATAATTACAAATTTATGGGAAAAGAAATTTTTTGTATAAAAGTGTAAGTACTGACTAACAATACAAAACAGAGACGGTACTTACATGTCCGGTATAAAATAAATAACAGACCAGGAGGGCTTTAGTCACAATTTTTTTAAAAAGAATGCAGGAAGGCGAGCCACTATGAGCTGCTCATATCTGTACTGCCACAGGTTGCAAAGGACTGAGGCGCCAGCGTTAACAAGTGTGGGCAAGTGAACATGACCTTGCACCGAGAGTGCCATCTACTTGTAGTAGCCGCAAGAACAACTTGGCTACTTAACATTCAAGTGCAGACAGACGAAAATTATAGTGAATAATAATATAATAGTACATAATGTAACAGGCAATATTTTGTTTCATAGCGACAGATAAAGTAACATTTTGTCTACATCAGAGCTTACAAGTACAGTTTGAAGCATAAAACCGTCATTATAGAAAATGCAAAAAGGGCTGAATGACACAGGCTGTAGAAAACGATATAACATGAAATACAGCCAATAAACCATTTAATAAATGAAAAACTATGAGTTGACTTAGATGGAAAAGAAAATTTTGGTAAAGTGCACGAGGAGACCCGATAATAAATGTCAATTAACGGCTTTACACCGATGAAGAAATTTTTATTACGCAACTGCAGCTGCTCGTCGAGAATGAGGCTGTCATTTCGAGAAAGATGATTAAAAATCTCTAATTCGTCAAGAATATCTAATCTACGCCCTTTCTTCTCGGTGAGCAAAATAGCTTTAGGCGTGTGACTTGTAATCAGAAGATGATCGGCAAAAGACGAATTTTGGGGGCTAGTGCCATTTTTTCTTAAAAGGTGTTCTTTATATCTGGTTGTAGAGGCACGTCCTGTTTTTCCTGTGTAGTAAGAAGAGCAGGTATTGCAGAAAATCTTATAGCCGCCAGAACTTTCTAAAGGGGAACGAATCGATTTTAAATTATGAAAGAAGCTTTTTTTCAAATCATTATTGGTTGAAGAGGCAACATTGCAGTTCTATTTATTACGAAGAATGCGTTGGATCTGATAGGAGATGGACCCCACGAAAGGAATGGAGAAAAATGTTTTTGTGTTGGATTCTGTGATTCCGGTGCGGAGCGTAGTAACTCTTTTAGTAGTTTTAATTTTAAGGATGTCATATACTGCAGCTTTATACTCGTTATTAACTTCTATCGTTTTGAGTAAATTGATTTCGTCGTTGAACTTTTCTTTCGAAAGTGGAATGGAAGTAGCTCGGTGAATAGCAGAAAGAAAGAAGGCGTTTTTATGAGGCTGTGGATCAATGGAGGATGCAGGTAAGATATGGTCAGTGTACGTTTCTTTGTGAAAAATGTTGAATGAGATTTTATTTTATTCTATTGTAAGCACCAAGTCAAGAAATTTGGCGGTCCTCGTTTTCAAGTTTGATGGTGAAAGCTATTTCTCATGAAGTTAATTGAATATGCCATCAGCAGGTCCCTTGTAGGTGACTAAAATATCATCAACGTATCTGAAATAGGGGAGAATGCCTAGTGCTGAAGCTGAAAAAACAGTTAAAAACTTCTGATTTAATCCATTATAAATGGATAACACACGTTGCGGTCAGCAACGCTAATATAAGACAACAAGTGTCTGGCACAGTTGTTATATCGGTTACTGCTGCTACAATGGCAGGTTTTTTTTTTTTTTTTGGTCATCAGTCTACTGACTGGTTTGATGCGGCCCGCCACGAATTCCTTTCCTGTGCTAACCTCTTCATCTCAGAGTACCACTTGCAACCTACGTCCTCAATTATTTGCTTGACGTATTCCAATCTCTGTCTTCCTCTACAGGTTATTAAGACTGAAATGAGTTTGAACGTGGTGTTATAGTCGGTGCACAAGCGATGGGACACAGCATCTCCGCGATAGCGGTGAAGTGGTGTTTACCCATAGGACTACTTCACGAGTTTACCGTGAATATCAGGAATTTGGTAAAACATCAATCCCCGATATCTCTGCTGCCGAAAAAAAGATCCTGCAAGAACGGGTCCAACGACGACTGAAGAGAATCGTTCGACGTGACAGAAGTGTAACCCTTCCGCAAATTGCTGCAGATTTCATCACTGGACCATCAATAAGTGTCAGCGTGCGAATCATTCAACGGAACGTCATCGACATGGGCTTTCAGAGCCGAGGACCCTCTCGTGTACCCTTGATTGCTCGACACAAAGCTTTATGCCTCATGTGGGCACGTCAACACCGGAATTGGACTGTTGATGACTGAACATTTTGTATGATGTAAAGAATCTCATTTAAAATTGTATCGAGTGGATGGACATGTACAGGTATAGGGTCAACTTCATAAACCCATGGACCCTGCACATCAGCTGGGGACTGTTCAAACTGGTGGAGGTTGTGTAATGGTGTGGGACGTGTGCAGTTGGAGTGATATGGGACCCCTGATACATCTAGATACGACTCTGACAAGTAACACGTACTTACGCACCGTATCTGATCACCTGCAAACATTCATGTCCATTCTGCATTCCGAGTGTGTTGGGCAATTGCAGCAGGCCAATGCTGCAGAGTGGCTCCGGGAACACTCTTCGACTTTAAACGCTTCCGCTCGCCACCGAACTCCAAAGACATGAACATTATTGAGCGTATTGGGGTGCCTTGCAAAGTGCTGTTCAGAAGAGATCTACACACCCTCGTAATCTTACGGATTTAGGGACAGCCCCGCAGGATTCATGGTGTCAGTTCGCTCCAGCACTACTTGAGAGATTGTCGAGTCCATGCCACATCGTGTTGGGGCACTTCTGCATGCTCAAGAGGGACTTACACGATATTACGCAGGTATGCCAGTTTCTTTGGCTCTTCAGCGTATAATTAGGTATAAGCAGCTGTAAATGTTTCATTCTTCTAATATATGTTTAGTGCTTTTCAGCTCACTTGCGTAGCCGAGGTAGCAAACGTACGAATATTCGAGAGCATTCGATTCGGAGATAGTTCTTTCGAATCCTTGTGACGGAAAAAAATTTCAGCGTCAATATTTTTCGGTCAGCAGTGGAGAAGTTGTGGCGTTAAGTCCATTAAAAATGACCTTTGCAGCTATCCGCCACAAAAAATTCCAAAAGATAAGTGATGTCTCCTGGAAGTGATGTATTTGTTGGATGCGGACTGTGCCCTCGGTGGTCCCCCGCGTGATATTTGAGATCGGGCTATGCGTCGGCACCGGCTTTCACCCTCGCACATCATCTTGAGCACAAGCGTCACTATACACACATATTACAATCACCTACATTCAAGGGGTATACTTATGACACGACTTTCAAATCCTTCTTAGAGAGGAGCAATTGCGGGTGCTGTGCGGCTGATTCCGGCAGAGGTTCGAGTCCTCCCTCGGGCATGGGTGTTTGTGTTTGTCTTTAGGATTTTTTAGGTAAAGTGGTGTGTAAGCTTAGGGACTGATGATCTTAGCAGTTAAGTCCCATAAGATTTCACACACGATTGAACATTTTTTTAATTGTGTGTGCATAAAGAAAACTTTCAAACTGAGAAGTTGAATTTATCCATCAGGCCTGCCGAAAGTAGCATACGAATTTATTTTTCTTTAAATGTTCCCTTCCTATACATTTTAATCGAAAAATAATGTAAGTTCTACCTTTACTTATGACCAGTCTTGCCATTTATTATACTTGGAATACGAACCGAAATAAACAGAGCGGAATAGGGCACTGTAACGCGCCAACAGTTTCAGGGGTTATGGTATCTTGCGGTACAGAACAACCGACATTACAGCCCGACCAAAACCCATAGCTATGGTCAACGCATCGCTTTATTGATCAACTCAAATAATGTATTGTAAATTAAGCAAAATTAAATGTAATTAGTCCAGTGACACAGGCAAACAAGCAAAACACACAAGGAAACGTACTCAAAACTGAGCTGCCCATAAGTATGGATCTCCACGGGTAAGATATAAAACTTACGTCATTATCGACGAAGCGTAATGTTGGGCAGAGCAAAGATGGGGGGAAATTAGGACATCTCAGTTTCAGAGGAACCATGTCGGCGTACAGTTCAAGCGATTTAGTGAGACCGCAAAAAATCGAAACCTAGATGGATGTCCGAATCCTGCTGTTCGGGGACTCATGTCCAACCGAACTCCAATCGGTCTGTCGGCCAAACCAATGACGTTACGTACTCAAAAGACATAGTCTCACGCGAGTTATTATTTAAAATATTTTTAAATTTAGGCAATTGGCTAAGAACTGATTTCCTCATTTCCGAAACATAGCGTAATCAGTAGATTATACAGAGAAGTGAAAATTTTGAAACTTTTTTAAGGACACACAGAACAGTCGCAAGTAGTTGTTTCACGCTAACAGGACGTTCACCAGGCGTAGTCAGGTATATGTTTCAGTAAATGAAGCAGTTACCATTCATAACTCAAAATTTCAATAACTAAATTAAATTTCTTCATTAAGATTTCACTTAGAAAATTAGTTCATTCAACTGAAAATTAATACTGCGTGATATTAATTAACAAGAAAATAACATCCACTTATTAATGGTTACTAAAATAGCCTGGATGGTTTCCAACAAATCAGTGTCTGCCGTTATCATCAGGTATACTTTATTTACATATTTATTTTAGAAGGGCTATTTTAAAAGTAAGGAACGATCGGTGAAGAAACAGGAATCACAGTGAAAATCAAAACTTTTTTATTTCTGCAGTTAGCTACACCTTCCAGCTACTCCACTTCATTATCGCCGCTCTGCCTTAGACATCTGTCGTCCACTGGACTCGCATTCGGGAGGACGACGGTTCAATCCCGTCTCCGGCCATCCTGATTTAGGTTTTCCGTGATTTCCCTAACTCGTTTCAGGCAAATGCCGGGATGGTTCCTTTGAAAGGGCACGGCCGATTTCCTTCCCAATCCTTCCCTAACCCGACCTTGCGCTCCGTCTCTAATGACCTCGTTGTCGATGGGACGTTAAACACTAACTACCACCACCACATCTGTCGTGGCGTTGTACCAACTTTCCGATACCCTCGTCAGAGAAGGCAGCCTCCTGCGTTTTCCGACAATTTTCTACGCTAGCCTGCAGTTGATTGTCTATGCGAAAATGTTGTCTTCTTTGGGAGTGGTTCCTGAGAGTCAATTTCGGCCTGTGTGTGTGTGTGAGGGGGGGGGGGGGGGGAGGTAATCGAACACTTCCCATCGAAAACTTCCTCATTGCCCCTGCAGTGGCGTGCGGCCGATGAGAACTGTCATGAAGAAGGGACTGCATGACAGTTACGTAATGTGTGTGTGTGTGTGGGGGGGGGGGGGTGCATGATAAGCGAAATATGGAACAAATACAGGTAAAACATTATTTTTAAGCAAGTGACAGTTGTGAATAACATTACGTTCCGCTGTTGAGCAAGAGCCGCGAGATGAATGTGAAGCAGAAGAGCAGAAGTGTTCCCATGCTTCGCTCCATCTGATAGTTTGTTACTTCGTGCCTACACATTCTCCATCACCACATACAAATGGTTTCCCAGACGGTGTAACTTATCTTTTACCTTTCAATAAAATCATATTTTAACACACAGTATCATTCTGTAAGAGCTTTAAATTAACAGCATTTATCAGAAATTCGCGTGAGCCCTGCGCACGAATTCATAAGTGTATCGGATTAGAAACTAGAAGTGCTGAAAACGTAACAGGGCAGCGGCAGAACACAGAAAAAAGAACTAAGAATGTGCCCTTGGAGAAAGATCCCCAGAAGGGGTACCAGTTGGCATTGGGCTGAAGAGAGAGTATCGCCGGACGCTGCTAGCAGGGGGAACATCTGGAACCACACTGAGCCGGAAATGGAATGCCACCACGTGATCACGTGCATTGGATCTAGAATGAGACACCAGCGGTTGGCCTGATGCACCAGACCAAAGATGGAACGCCCAAGAACGCTTTTTGCGGAAGCAGACCGCAGAGGGAACACCCAGAACTTCACCGCACCGAAATTGGAACTCCGGCGCCTTCATAGGTGTATCAAAGACAGAACGCCAGCGCACTACCTGGTGCTCCATGATGAAGAGGGAAAGCTTAAGCACACATCTAGCAGGAGCGGTCTGCAGATGGAATGCATGGAAACAACCACATAGGAAAAAGGCCTTAGGTATGAATACGGTAGCAATTCCACTCGACGAACAGCATCCGGTAGAGTCTGATGAAGATGAAAGACTCACAATGTGCATACTGTGCATGAACGCCGCTAATATCTGTCAGAATACCCGACTCTTCTAAACGCCATGTGTATGTATATTCATAAACTGAAACAACAACAATAACGAACATAGACCTACAGCCTAACAAAAGCTGACATTTGCCACATGAGAATGGTCGAAGTTGATGCCAAAATAGCTGTTCTAATATTTTACATGCATTTATCAGGGTGTATACGACCCGGGTCTACTGGGAGTTCCAGGAAGAAAACCAAGGAATTCTTTCATCCGGGAGAAAATAGGGAAAAACCCGGGAATTTTTTAGAATTGCAGGAATTTTTCATTGCTTTTGTTTTCAGTTACATTTTAGTAACTTTGACTGGTAAGAACCGATACTCTAACAAAGAATGTTACTGAATCCCACTACTGCAGAATCATACTGCAGCAGTAAAACAGGAACGAGAGAGAAAACGAAAATAAAACTTAAATTGGAAACGAAATGCGGCATATACAACAACAAAACACAGTGCTCACATAAGCGTCTGCCAACAGCAAAATGTGTCAAAGGAAGACTAAGCAATGCTTCGTAACTATAAATTGCCTCCGACGAGCGTGAAGTCACAACTGTTTCATTATCGGGCGCCATTATCTAGTGTTGCCCCGGCTCGGAAACTTCGTAGGTCTGCGGCTCATGCGCAGAGCAGTCTTGAGTTATAGCGGCGAAGTTGGTAGTCTCCACCTGACCTGTGTTTACATTTAGTGATTTTGCTGTTTCTTTTTCGTTTAGTACTCTCATGTCAAATTAAAACTAAACATATTTCTGTGGCCGGGAGCTATCAAATGGATTAAAATACATTCACATAATTACTGAAGGCAAAAATATGTTATTAATTTCAGATTTTATTTTGTTTCTACTTTTCTGTCCGTCAAGCACTAATCGCCTTGCAGAACAAGGAAGTTATTTTTGTCAGTTTGATAAGGAAAATTCCTTTTATTAAAATTTTCCCCTTAGGTAGTCCATATATTTGAAACGAACTGTTTAATTCCATACTATTGGCTAGTTTCAACTGTTTGCCGCATTCCAAGTGCACGTTTTCATCTTCTAGCACGTATAATAAAGATCCAAACATGAGATAACACAATACTGGTTCTCCAGTAAAATTTACATCCCCAAAAACCACACTGAAACGCTTAATATCATGTCAGGGATTACTTCATTGGGAATTTGCACATACGAATGTGCACTTTATATGTGCATATTTTAGTATGGGTCACGAAATTCCAATGCTGTTGGAGTATACGCTGATGTCTTGTTTCTTTTATGACATAATGTAAGATCCTCTAATGTTTTACACGTACAAACATATGAGCCTCTTAAGTCATCGTAGCTACTCAAGCGTGGTGGCGCCTGATATCTGGCGCTCTCTGGCAACTGATGAAACGAACATATTTTCTATCAGGTAGCAGGAAAATACTGCGAATGGTCTCTTCAAAAGCGTTACTTTCAAATTAAATTTCCTTTTATGCAAGTTGATGTGCGAGAATATACGATGAATTTCTTAAATCACAGAGCGTTTGACTCTCATTTAAAAATCAATTCTTTGACGACGCGCCATTTAGAAGAATTTCGAGCCCAGAATATCAGACATTTATGTAGTTACTAAAAATTTTACTGGCTTATTTGTGTGATATATATTAAAGTGTAATAGGCGCATAAGAGACCAACATTATATGTGAAAGCTTAACTTCTCTTGCACCATATTAGACACCGATATTATAAGTGAAACCTTTGCTTTTGTTGTAGCAACACTATGTATATTGATTTAAACGATTAATGGCTTCTGTTTGTGTGTTCGTGCTACTTAACAGTGATGTGGCTGTTGGCTGACTACATCATGTACCCTAAGCTCTGAATATTCGCTCTCATCGGCTACCGAGATCACATGACACGACCTATGACTGGCTTACAAAAGTGCATCGCAATCTCGATTTCAATGCTTTGGAAAGTTACATGCAGTGTTTGGTGGAATTCGAATTTATACTTTTGTAATACTAAAACATACAGCGTACATGTTGCTGCAGATCAAAGATCTTTCCAAATCGTGTTTTTTCCCTGAGTTTCGTTTTGAAAGCGTCGGGAAATTCTACGCCAGGGTATAAAACCGTAACCATACAAGGATTGATAAGTTATACAGTTCCGAGAGAAAAGAGACCGTCAGTTAACGGGGTAAAAGTGTGTTTTCACCCAGGAGAAAGTGTATTTTTAACTGGGATATCCGGGTGAAATCTGGGAATTTGTTTCCTTGTCCACATGTACACCCTGATTTATGTAATTACTCTCTCACATGATAACAAATGGCTTTTTACTGAAGGGGATCTATATCATGGTTCTATTAAGTACTTATTACAATGTCTACAAACACTTATTTTTGCTCAGTGTTAGTATCGTAAGTGATTATTTTCTTTTATGCTTATAAATTATAAATAATAATATCGAAATGTTTCGTTTTAGTGATTCAATCACAAACTTTACCAAAACATTAAAAATTACCAAGAAACGACTAGTCTCATTTTCATGAAAATACACTGGCTGATAAGGAAGGGGAAGCACACTATCAGATGTCAATGTAATTACGTACACGCAATGAGCATCAATGGGTATGAAAATGACTAGAGTTGTAACTCTCTCTTGTACGTAAAATTGCAGTTACAGAGCATCATTGTTGTTCGTGTTTATTGTGGTTACCAGGACTGTAAGGTATATAAGAGGCATGAGCAATAGATGTTGTGTGACCGTTGTGAAGGACTCGGAGATGCACCATACTCACATGAAACAGCGTTATCAACATCTGAGGGAGTTTGAATGAGGGCCCACTACATGTCTCCATTAGGCCAGCTGGTCAAATCGTTTAATATCCACAAATTTGGGGCATTTGGAGGTGACAGTGTCCCAATTTGGGCTGCATGGGAACCTGCAGGCAGTGTACTCCTCGTCGAGATGCCGTTCGGCCATATCTGACAACCAGAAGGAAGGATGGCCATATTGTGAACCAAGCACATCATACCCTCTTCACATCCACAGCGTTAGGTGTCATCCCTACCACTGGTCGAGAATAAAACTACCTGGAATTGTAAATCAGCATCACAAACATAGGGCTGCCGTTAACTCAGTAACACAAATTGCTGTGTTTGAAGTAGTGGCGTGACTGGAAAGCAGAGACTGCTAAATAATATTGTCGTATATGACTCACTTTTCTGCCCTATCCCGATGACGATCGTTGTCGTGTACGAGTATAGTTACAATCTGAAGAGATGTCCCAATACCATCTTGTAGCGCGAGTTGGGAATATTTAATGGACCCAGGAACATTATCGGACCTTATTGTTTTAATGGTCCAGGTGTTACGATGGGAGACGACAAAACATTGCATGGGCAGAGATACCGGTCGTCGCTATGTTGGCACAGTATTCCTTTCCCATGTACGTCTTTTCAGGGATGAGTTTGGTCCTGACTTCATTTCTATGGATGAGACAATGCACGACCGCACTGAACAGAGCAATTGGGGGATCTATTGGACCAAGAGGATATTCAGCGAACGTACCGGCCTGCACGTTGCCCCGTCCTAAATCCCATCGAGGATGTTTGGGATGCGTGGGTGCGTGGGGGACGTATTGCAGCATTGCAGCACGTATCAACGACTTACAATCCAGAATAGTCAACAGCTATGTTGGAGAAATCGAACGTCCTGTCACAACACCACCTTACTAATCTTGTGGTCACGATGGGAACACGTTTCCGAGCATAAATTTCCATCCGTGGTGATCACGCGTCCTATTCTGAATCAGGTCTCACCTTTTGTAAAGTTCAGGAAGCCATTGCATGTCACGATGACTCCAGTGTAATTATTGTGTTTGAATAAATATCTAATTTTCGTTCGTTCATCTTGTTTCTTTCAGTAAGTTCCTGTACTATACTGCAGCAGTTCTTTCTACATATTGTCTATGTTTCTTCGAGCTATGTTGCTTAGCATAGTCGTATCATACGAAAACTACTGTCGCCCAGAAATTTTGCAACACCATGGTAATAAGTAATTCGTGATCAGGCCATGAATACCACGGGATGCTGACCAGTCACCGTATCATCCTCTGTTATAATGTGTCATCTGGAGAGAATGGAGACAGGCTATCTTGTCATCTTTTGCCATACTAGTATACCGTCATTTGGATGCGCCATGGCAGGGCACTGGTAAAGTACACCATTCTGCCGGCCATTGTCAGCTCTCCAGCATTTCAACCGCTCATTCTTATTCGAGTAGCTCCTAAGTTGGCGTCCTCGCGGGGCTAATTGCACCCTGTTCCAGTCCTCCCAGAAATGAAGATTCCCTGGCAAACATCCTGAGCACTCAGCTGTAGAGGTGGACACGAGATGAGCACTATCAACAGCAGCCCTGTCTCGGGGGATTAATAACAGTATAATCTGGGTCTCTCTTGTTATTGTCATATTAATTCTTTCTCTCCATTTCCGTTTGGCTTTTTCAGCTATATGGGAAAAGTAGACCCGCTCAAAACCAATGTCTCCATCTGTATACTCATCAATTAAATGGTGACCAGCTATTTGGTTTCACAAAGTTCTGTGAATACAATCATATTTCCAGTATTTATTAACGGAGTAATAATCTATGAATACACTTCTCGTGTAAATAGACTTAATTAAGTGGCCTCAATTTTTCGTAAAAATCTAATGCTGCTGTATCCTCTCTTTCATTCGTGATGTCCCATTTATTGCGTCAACTTTTGAAACCAAAGTTCATAAAAGGAGCAACTTTCCCGTAATGTCTAGTTTCATGTGACAAAACCTATGAAGTCTTAGTAAAGTGAGTATTTTCCTGTTATGTTCATAATATCGCAGTAATTTTTTGTGAAGTAAAACGTTAATACATATCGTTAATCGAATGTTTATTATATGTACTTCTTCTCCTTCATCTCCTTGGTAGACTCTCCACTCGCTACCCGCTCGATATCAAGACTCTTCTCCTGAAATTTTCGCATCTGCATACACAATTTTACCACCGTATGGTTGGGCACTTTCGTCGTCAGCACTGACAAACGTCTCCCCTTTCCGCTGTCAATAAGCACAATGCCGTCAACAGAAATCTGTCGTTCCATAATACGGGGATGTATACCGTGATAATTCTACCACGTTGTTAGTTGTATTAGCTCGCTTCCTTTTCTCTCTGTCTGTTCGGAGCAAATGCTGCGATTGAATTTCGACTAACTTCCAGGTGAGGTAGAGGAAATTTTAAACATAGTTCAGAACTGTCTGAAAATGTGTTATTAACTCTGTTTCTGGTCTGGTGTGTGGCGGAGAGTACTTTGTTTACCACTGCCATTTAGCTCTTTTTCTGCTCCTTGTGTGAATGGTTCACGGGAAGCGTCCATGTGAGCTCGAATCTCTCTAATTTTTAACTGCACCATCTTTTCGCAAGAAACACAGTGTATAGGTGGAAGTAATATTTTAGATGAGTCAGATGAAGAGAAACTCATAATTAGGCTGAAATATACCATCAAGTCTTTGTGGTAGTCCCAAGAAAATATTTGAAGCGGGTTGAACACATAAGTCTAAAAGGAAAAAAAAATTATTAAATAAAATTGACTTTTATTATTCCACGATGTTAAATTGGACTAGAAAATAGAAAAGTCTCCTAGCTCTATACTTATCCATAACCCCTTAGAAAAATTCCTGAAAATTTGTCCCCATCAATTTTTAATAGCTGTAATGCTTGGAAGATTTAAAAGGACAAGCTAGGGACATGTGCCGTACGTAATCGATGCATGAATTGTCCCCCACCTTACTATTATGCTACTTTCTAACTGAGGGCATAAATAGTTCATTCCAGAATGAGATTTTCACTCTATAGTGGAGCGGGCGCTGATATGAAATTTCATGGCAGATTAAAACTGTACCACATCCAGACTCGAACTCGGGCCTTTGCCTTTCGCGGGGAAGTGTTCTACCATCTGAGCTCCCCAAATACGACTCACAACCCGTCCTCACAGCTTCACTTCTGCCAGTACCTCGTCTCCTACCTTCCAAACTATACAAAAGCTCTTCAGCGAACCTTACAGAACTAGCACTCCGGGAAGAAAGGATATTGCGGAGACTGGCTTAGCACAGCCTGGGGGATGTTTCCAGAATGAGATTTTCAGTCTACAGCGGAGTGTGTGCTGATATGAAACTTCCTGGCAGGTTAAAACTTTATGCTGGGCCGAGACTCGAACTCGGGACCTTTGCCTTTCGCGGGCAAGTGCTTTACCATCTGAGCTACCCAGACATCCCCCAGGCTGTGGCTAAGCCTTGTCTCCACAATATTCTTTCTTCCAGGAGTGCTAGTTCTGCAAGGTTCACAGGAGAGCTTCTGTGAAGTTTGAAAAGTAGAAGACGAGGCACTGGCAGAATTAAAGGTGTGAGGAGGGGTCGTCAGTCGTGCTTGGGTAGCTCACATGATGGGACAATTGCCTGCGAAAGGCGAAGGTTACGAGTCTCGGTCCGGCCCACAGTTTTAATCTGACAGGAAGTTTCAGTTCACTTCATTGTTATATACTGCGTCCACCCGAAGTTTTTCGTTTTAAATCTTACAGTTATTTTCATCGATATTAGAAATTCACGATCACAAATTTCAGGATTATCCGTATGTGATCAGGAATCTGTATGAGGCTATGAGAATTTATGTTATACTTTAGTGCAATTTAAAAACTTCATATACCAAAAACTCATATTTATTAAAATAATTATTTGATTCTTGAACTGAGACGTAATGAGGTGCAGTATTTTCAACTGGGAATTGCTATCAACATGAACAAGTTAGCTTCCGCTGCACTTGGGTCTTAGGCTTGCTTTATCGTGTACGAAAATGTGTAATGGTGACAAGGTGACCTCAAGCATTATGACTTGTACTCCCATACATGTATTAAGTTGGAAGGGTGGATTTGCTGCCGATTTTTTTAGAAACCGCTCTCACGTTCAGGGATTATGTGTTTCCTTCCAAATGACACAGCACAGGAAGCTTATTTATTCAGCAGACGACTGAAGATCACTAAGAGGATTAGCAGCAGCAGAACCATTACGAAATGGTGCGAACAGTGACCAGCTATGTCTAGACACTTGTAACTCACTGTCAGAGAGAAATTCTGGGTTATGAGGATCCACTGTATGTACGGTTACAATATTTAAAACACTCAAAAATAATTAATTTTCTTAGTAATGGATATTACTAGGTAGACAACGTTTCACGCGCTAATTTCGGAGCCCCCGTTTTAATTATAAAAATTTTATGTCACCGGAAAATTTAATTTTCTGGGGAACCGTGATAAAGTCTCTTTTTCACAGATGCCCACGGCACTATCGTGTTGCCATTTCTCATCTAAATTAAATAAAGCGTTACGCGCTGCAGCAGGCGGTGATGAGCACTTGTTTGTGCCTGCTGGCACATACTCGGCCTTTGAAATTCAATTACACTTCTGCGTTATGAAATCGTTTATGTTCACAATTATAACTAGTAATTTTATTTCTACATAAAATAGATGGGAAGGCTAGTAGACAAAGGCCACAATAAGTGGAAAAAGGAGGACAGTGAAACAGTAAACATAGAATGGTTGAGAAGAGTTTCATTCAGTCCCAAATTTATCATTAGACTTGTCAAGCAGTACTATCTTATGCGTTATGAAATCGTTTATGTTCACAATTATAACTAGTAATTTTATTTCTACATAAAATAGATGGGAAGGCTAGTAGACAAAGGCCACAATAAGTGGAAAAAGGAGGACAGTGAAACAGTAAACATAGAATGGTTGAGAAGAGTTTCATTCAGTCCCAAATTTATCATTAGACTTGTCAAGCAGTACTATCTTATACATCTGCTACCTGACATTCTTGAACTTCTTTTGAGAGCTATGGTACTTCGGATTTCGTGAGCTCCGCTTCACATAAAGGCACAAATTAGTTGGTATCTTAGTTACACATCTGCTTTTCTGTAAATATGAGGTAATTTCAACTCTTCGCGTTACACGGGATATTGTTCCGTTACATTTGTGCCAGCGTAGTTGACTGACTACTCTCTCCTTCTCCCTCCCCCCCACCCTCTCTCTCTCTCTTTCTCTCTCTCTCTCTCTCTCTCTTACACACGTACACACACACACACGCATTCTGAAGTATGGTTTAAACTATAACAGGCTATAACAGAGCAATAGTAAACACTGGTGGAAACAAATACAAAATCTGCAAATGAAAACGAAACGCAAGAAAAAAAGTAAGTAAACTGTATTTTTTTAAATTTTTTATTCAAGAAACTACAATAATACTTGTTTAAACCACTACCTAACTACATTAGTGGGTCCTAAATGCACATTTACATTACAATTACGGCAGCTTAGCTAGTTATTTACTACAGGTGAGTTAATTCTTCTACTATTGTTCCACTATGGGCATTTATAAATTTTGCTGCTATTCTATGCTACATGCTTCTTTGATTACTAAGTTACCTGAGTTCACTACGACTATTTCTATTTGTATGCTACTTTAGCTAATCTACACTACCTGCAACGTTACAGGTGGGGCAGCATGTCGCAAACCTACACTGTCGGCCGTGACCAGGACTAATCTCAGTAGGCATGCCCCTGGCACTGGGCTGGCCCAAGATGTTAAGTCGCTGCAATTCAATCATCCTATTAAGTAAACTGTTTAATTTTTTTAATTCTTTATTTTTCAAATACATGATACATATAACCCACCACCCAATACATTAGTGGGTCCTAATTTATACTTTGTTACAATTACAATTACTGCAGATTATCTAAGTTCTAGGAATGCAGTGTTGTTTCTGTTTCCACTATGGGCATTACTTGCTGTGTCTTTGGGTTACCGGTGTTTTAATTATCTACTACTTATTGCTGTCTACTCTACCTGCAGCATTACAGGTGAGCCAGCGTTTATAAACCTGCATTGTTGGCCGTGCCCACGGAGCTAAACCAAGTGGGCATGCCCCTGGCACCGGGCTGGAGCAGAATAGTACTATGCTAAATGAATTATCCTATCTTATCCTACGTCTAACTCTGAATCAGTTAAAATGTGCAACCTCCCCTCCTAATCATAGACGTGGTGGATCCCAACCGTCAGGTGGCTGGCCAAGTCCACGCCTCAGCGGAACAGGACAGTTGTACGGAGCCTACATCAGGTATGATAATGGTTATTCCTTAGGAATTCTTTTATAACTTTGCCTGATATATCATTGATAAGTTTATTCAAGATTTGAAATGGTCCTCTTGCCTGAGCAGGTGGTACGGTCGTAATATGGTAGCTGTTGTCTTAATTGTGCCGCTACATCGTCGAAGAGGCGGTACTCATACACCACACAGCCCAGGGTGCCTGGTGTGGCCACAGTCACACGTTGGTGTAGCCCACTTCCAAAACCGGCATAGGTATGCCGGGTAGGGTCCATGTCCAGTAAGGAAGTGCAGTCCTCCAGATGGCTTATTGTAGATGTAATCGCTCCATAGTGTTGGGCAGCAATTCGTATGTTCTACGACCCGTCTCATTGTTGTCCCACTGTTCCTGCCATAGCTCCAACCGCCTACGTTTAATTTCTGATTTGTTCGCCACGTGAATCCCCATTAGTTAGATTATGTTGTCCCTCTTTTTCTTTTTTACCGAATACCACGCCACCTGTTCCCTAATATTCATATCAAGAGAACAAAGTCCCATCAGTACTGATAATGCTCCCATTGGAGTTGTCCTATATGCCCCTACAGAACGTAGGTGCATATTTCGAAGCAATCTTCTTATGGTCATGGCAGGCATGACCCTTGTAAGCCTGTGAGCCCAGACTCCTGACGTGTATCCTACGATTAATGTCAGAATACTATTGTGGTATAGTTTTATTGATTATGGTGGCAGGTGGAATGATTTATGACCGATCTCAATCAAAGTACTGAGCGTTTCTAGAGATCTTTGCGCCACGGTGTCAATATGTGATGTATAGTTCCAACTCATCGACGACTACACCTAAATATCGGGCCACATGGCGCCGAAGAACTGGGAGCCATTTGTTCTTACTATCGGGTTCCTGACAAGTTGTCATTTTAGTAGTAAGTACTTGGACTTGCTTGATGAAGTTTTCATTTTGGTAGTATGGCACCATGTAGTCAGGATATATATGGCCCTTGTGATGTTTGGTTCCACGTCTTCGCGGCTAAGACCGCCAACCAGAAGGAGGAGGTCGTCTGCGTAGGCTATGCCCTCTAGCGCATCGTCGCTGTTGTACAAGTTATCCAAGACGGGTTCAATGTTAATGTCCCAAAAGAGTGGTCCCAGGACTGAGCCCTGTGGACACCCCTTTATAATATTTTTACTGATTATTTCGCTAGGGGACGATAGCCAGACCTCCCTATCCTCACAATAGCTCCCCCAGCTATATAGAGGCCCTGGACACTCCTTCTCCCGCAGGTGCGAGAAGAGCGAAAGCCACCACACGTTGTCAAAGGCGTCACTGATATCCACCATGGTGCCGACAACGTATTTGTGCGGGGCTGAGTGACAGACCTCCGCGGCCAGGGCGATGGCGTCAGACGCCGATCTTCCCGACCGAAACTTGAACTGCCTGACACTCATCCCACACAGCACGCAGTGTGCTGCCAGTCTGTCTGCTAGCAGCCTCTCAGAAAGTTTCCCCAGCAGGTCCAGTAAACAAATGGGCCTGTGCAATTTAGCTTCCTTTGGATCTTCATCTGGGCCTTTCTTGATTATCACTACGTTGGCTTTTTTTTCCTCATGGGGAGGGGTTGGGGGGTTTCCTGAACCTCAAGCACTCATTGTATAACTTAGCGAATTTCTTGAGCCTCAAGCACTCATTCTATAACTTAGTGAGAGGTGCCACCAGCTGGGGCCCAGAAATTGCACCACCTCCGCTGTGATGCCATCTGGGCCTGGAGCCTAGCCTTTCTAAGGGCATTTATATGGGCAGCCACCTCCTCTTCAGAGAAGGGATATACCATACTATACCTATAGCCCTGTTGGTCTTTTCTTCTAATTCGCTGTTGCAGTTCAGAGTCATCTTCCTCCCTACCGTCAGGCAACAGGACCTAGAGGAGGACCTCGGCAGTCTCCTGCCAAGTTTCCATCATCTGCCCCTGTCCGTGATGGTAGACACCACCATGGTTTATTTTATATTTTCCTGTACTAACTTGTATGGGAAGTCCCATAGGTCTGTAGCCGATTGGATTTGTACATATTCTTCCAGCTTTCTAGCCGGACTGCCCACAGCGCCTGTTGGAACTGCTCTTTTGCCTCCCTGTATATTTGCAGCTGACATTGCTTTTCTTCACAGGCGACGCTTCGCATGTGTCCCAATTCAGCTGACGATGGTGATGGGGAAGCCGCAACAGCTCTCCTCCAGGTTGGTACGGCTGCTATCACCGCCCTGATGGCTGCTTTCACCAGCTCCTCAGCCTATTCCTCCACATTCTCATCACCTCCTGACAATGTCGGTATGTAACACTCCCTCGCCAAGCGGTCCCAATCAGTCCTGTAATAGTCGAGCTGTGTCTCCAACCCCATGTCCCAGTGGCAGGCACTCCCTGTCCCCTAGCAAAATGTAATGATATTGTGGTCGCTTGTTGTAATTTGACCCCAGACCATCCAATCTGTTACCTTGATTACGAGATTAGGCGTCACCAAGGTAACATCAATATTCGTTCCTACACCCCCACCTCCCGTATAGGTATGAGGATGCCCAGGCTTATTGGCGACTACTAGTTGTAACGCCATGATAGTCTCTTCGGCTTATTCTACTGGATCGTCTTGGGTGCCACTGAACCACAGGGGGGTCTTCGCATTTATATCAGTCGTGACGATACCTGCGCCCCCACAACGCTGTGGTCACTTGTCTTAATCAGTGTAGAAATTCATCAATTCCCCTACTGTACTGGCAGTACATGTTTATAATGTCCAACACTCTAACAGGTGACTGTAATTCCACGACATTGCAGTGGTCGTCAGAGAACTGTGCAAGGACCATAGCTCTCAGCGCTCTATTAGTAATCATAACTGCAGCTCTTGGTTCCACTTCACTGTGGATTACCTGCCGGTTGGCTGCTGCAAAGGGGATTCACCCAGCTTGGGATTGTGGCTCCTGCAAACAGAGCTCATCCAGTCCCCTCTCCTCCACCACTCTTCGGAGTTCTGGCATGGCTGGCTTACTATTATGAGAGTTAATCCGTCCTATGTTTAAATGACTCATGTGCAAAATACGTCCTAATGTGTGATTATGGCCAGTTTTTGCTCCAGTGGTGCGCTAGTCTCCCATTTGTGATGGCAGATTGATTATACAATTCATCTAAATCAAATTTTTCGTTTCATCTTTCGAAAACTTTTTTAACCAAGACTCACAGGGCTCCGAAGTCGGTGGGGAGATCCATCGTCTTTAGCTGTATTCTGTCTACAGCCTCCGTTACCGGGAAAGTGGACGTCCGTACCGTACTCGTGATCAACACGCACCACATGTCTCAGAGCTGTAATGAGTCCAGCCGGCTCCTCCAGGCCCGCTAATTGTATTGCATGTTCTAAGTTTGGGTATACCCTTTTGGGGTCTACGCCCAAATATCTCTGGGTAGATGGAATTATAGATGAACTCTTTACTGCCCACAGTGTTAACCTTCACTTTCGCTTTACTGATCGTATCATTAAGTTTCATCATCAGGAAACTTCCTAACACGGGATGACCTTTCGGTCGTTCTAGATCTTCGAGCGACTTTAGTCCCCGGTTTGAGGGAGAGGGAGCAACTGTCTGACCACAAGAGTCCGTTTGCACACATGCATCTTTCAATTTCACTCTTTCAGTTTGTGTCTTGGTGAATATTTGTCTAAATTCCCTGAATCTGCTGGCCCATACTGCATCCCTCAACCTTTTGCTCGGGAACTTTCTTTTAGGCTTCCTTTATACAGGTATGGCCTCAGCCATAATCAGTTCTTGCATTGAGCCTCTGCTCTAGCATCCTAAAGGTAGGGCAGTTTCTGCTTGTGGTGTTACAACTTTTCTTGCCTCTCTGCGTGCATGGGATACATATCCCAGTTCTGCCGCAAGTTTTTCTTGTGTGATCTTCGACCCCACACCTGGAGCAAGCCGGTTTTCGCTCGCAGTGTCTATGAACATGATCGAAGTCGCACACAATTGTGGCAATGGGGAAGTACTAAATAGTCCCTTGCGTTAATTGCATGGAAACCCATGTATACTCTGCCCATAGTGGTAAGCTTTCGCCACATGTTCCCCGAGGTCTCGGTAACGTGATGCACGACATCGCGTTCCCAGGGTCCACTTTCGAAGCGCAATTTGAATGCATTTTTAAAATTTTCTAAACTCATATACTCAAAATATTGTAGATTGATGGTTTTATATATGTCGTTTTCGTTTATTGCAGTGGGTACGTCAAATAAAATTGCAAGAGGGTTACGCTTTTCGGGTGGATAACATTTAACCACTGAGACTTGGTGTCCAAGGAAGGCAGGATTCAGTTACGATTGTGGACGGGGCCGTAATCGGTTAGTATTGGTTGTTTTGTCTTTTAGTCAACCACAATTTATTTAAAATCAACAACAAATGAAAATAATGGCAATAAAAATAATGTGTGAAATCCTACGGGACTTAACTGCTAAGGTCATCAGTCCCTAAGCTTTCACAATACTTAACCTAAATTACCCTAAGGAGAAACACACACCCATGCCCGAGGGAGGACTCGAACCTCCGCCGGGACCAGCCGCACAGTAATGGCAATAATTTAAGAATAGTTTCATGGCTGATGACCTTAATGGCAATAAATTAAGAATTGATTAAACTTGCTGCAAGTTACAATTACAAAAATATAAAAGACAAGTGACCATGATCTTAAAGCTTGCTGCTACAATACAACTGCCAAATTAAAATTTTAATATAGGTAACGACATTCATGGCTGAAGGCCTTAATGGCAATAAATTAAGAATGTAGCTCACCCACCAGCCTCGCTGATAGGCCAAGGGGACCCCGAGCTGGGTTCAGCACACAGTCCCCTACATACTGGTTCCCCTCGGTGGCCCCGTCATCGATGATTTCAACCGACGCTCCTCGGGAAGTACACTTCACACTCCGGAGAAGCGGATGCTCCTCTCGTCCTCCGCCGCCTACTAGCCTGAGCTTCCACCTCTCGACCAAGGACCCACTAATGCTCAGGTGGTGGGCCGTTCAGCGGTCTCGACCCAGCTAGCCTGGCCCAGGCAATATCACCACCCCCTGGGTTTACCGGAACACACCCCGGTTACCCACGGGCGCGGCGAAGCGCCATTGCCGACTCGCACAGAGATCCCACGCCGACAAACGAGGTCACCGGCATGCAGAGCACCTGCTGGTCAGTGCTCTGCGCAGAGAGAGGTAGAGGAGCAGCAACCGCCCAGCGCAGATCAGAGCAGAGGGGTCGCACACAGAGTGAGCAACAGCCCTCACAGCCTAGGAGCCCCGCTCAACCCACCCTCCTCCTCCTCCCTGAGAGACAGAAATTCAGTCCCTGGACACAGCTCCCACTGTGCCACGCCCCCTTCGATTTCGCATCGGGTTGGGTCGCAGCTCTCCCTTTTGACGCAAGGGACCATCCGGGCGTGATGTCCTGAAGAAAGACATTCGTGGTCCTCGATTTGCTTCCGACGAATATGTGCACTCCTAAAACAATCATGGTTCCGTAGGCAATGGAGAACATTTTTCCATGACTGCATTGGCCGTTTTGCCTCACAGAGGGATAAACGTATCAGTGCTTACAGTGATTACTTTTAAATTAATAAATATTTTAAGTACTTTTCTTCAATTATTCTCATTTTCATTTGACTGCCTGTTTCAGTTGCTTCCTTATTGAACGTTGGAGACTATGTACAGTCTTGTGCATATGACTTAGCTGTAGTTATATTACTATTGCTAGATAGGCAATTAATCTTTAAAATGTCAGTAAAATTCGGCGCTGAGATATTTCAGTTTTGGAGGTATCCTATTCCGTTTTAAGCTAATTTTCATATTAGCTGGTTTTTAACATGTACAGCCGTGCTCAAAAGTATCCGAACGACCTGAATTGCATTTCGCCTGGTTCGAATGCAACCCACACAGCGCAGCTGTCTAGCAGGTCCTCTAATCGCCCCTCGGTACAGTCGTTTGACTATTGAAAATGGTTCCAACAAGTCACCAATAGAAAACACTGCTCCGTATCGCAATAACGCAAGATGTAAAGTAATACCAAGGCACTACAAATATCAGGGAACATCTTATCACAGATAATACGGTTCTTCAGGCTTGTAAACTCACATTTATTACAATAAATGACATACATGAAATGTTACCACTCTCATTATTACGTCAGATAGGTAATACACGTAGTAAATTCGTCGCATTCATGATTTCCTCTTCAAAATAACATACCGTACTTATTATTTAACACAAAATGACATTAAAAATTTAAGTTATTCACGAGCAGCTAGTTGAGAATATGTATGAACTTCAAATGACACGACGAACCGTCTCGTTCTGCATATGGATTCAAACCCAGACTTTGTGGCTGACGGAAACTAACAGTCATTCCTGACTAGGCATACAGAGAGTGATAAACCTCGATTTTAGTCAGTACCAGTTAGCAAATATCAACTTTAAATTACATAACGTAAACATTGTTAGCGGACGCGAATTCCTGCCCAGAATCTATTGTCCTGGTTAACGAACTACGAGAGATGTTAAATATTGCTTCTTCACAAGTAACTTACTTGAAATGCCGTGAGGTAAAGCTTTGTGTTGGACAGGGATTCGAACCCAGAACCTAATTGGATTGTCATAGAAGCACAATCAACTGACATATCCGATTTTCTCGGCAGTAGCTAGATGTTTTAACTGAAATGACGAGACACATTAATTTTTTCTCTCCCAGGACTCCTAACTGGCACCTATCGCTGTTAGATTCTAGAGTAAACGAACGTTAAAAATGAGTTTGTTACACCAGCAACGACATGTGAGCATGTTTGAACTAGAAATAATATGACGAAGAGTTCAGTGCTGACTGGGAATCGGGCCCCACACATATCGTTGTTCACTGCACACAAAGAGACGTCAGCTATCGAATTTTTCTCCACCAGAGGCTCGGAATATCATCCTTGAATTTACAATGATTTCGCAAACAGTTCTGTGTCTCACTGGGACTCAAAAACGTCAGATGCCGTTAGTGTTGACAACGAATGAAAATACATTAAAAATCAAAATTATTACCCATCAGCAGATAGGTGTTCTCATGCTAGAGCTTGATAATACATAATAAAAGCTTTAGTGCCGGGCCAGGATTCGAACCCTTTCACGCGCAATATGTGGAGATGTTGAGGAATCTGCAGTTTTGAATAAAAAACAAATTGCAGTCGAGCTGTATTGTCACGAAGGGATCAAATTCCGCGTTAAGGGCGGTCTGAGTTGCATTCCCAGATCAGAACCAACTTTATCGAGATACAGAAGCTCAAATAAAAGATGGAATAAGTTTCCTGTGACCCTACATAGCGTTTGTTTCGTCACTGGAAATAAATAACTAATATAAGAAAGTTTACTGTTGATAGAGTTTCTACGTGTCGCGACTCCAGACTTTATTGTGGTTCAACCTAACGTCTACTTTGTAGAGAAGGAATATCATGTTTAACATGAATGTCAGACCACAATGCCATTATACCTTCTTCACTTGGTGTAGCCAGAAGAGAACAGAATCTGTCTCTCCTTATCAAAAATCATCAGCAGAAGTTGGAATTGAACCCAGACCATAAGCAAATGAACCTAGCATCAATCCAAGAGACCACCATATTCTCTTCTCTATCACTCATTTTCTATCATAACAATGTTGCGCCACACGGGATGAGAATTCTGACACACAGACTCCCTGTAGTGGTTTGCAGCATGTTCAGTACATTCATTTACTTGGTTGACCGAATCGCCATGAACTAGCTGCCTCGGCTACCCAGTGCACACATTCGACTCTATTTTGTAATCACCGAAACAAAATCTCGTAAATGACACCTACACAGAACTGCCAACAGTGTAGGATGCAGAAATTTAAACAGGAAGTGTTCCTTTCTACTTGAGCTACTCTATTGCGCTATCTGTTTGTTAAAAACCTCGTGCAGTTCAATAGAAAAGCTGTAACTGTCTGTCTCTCAGAAGTCTAGATCCGGCCATATGCATTATCTCACAGCACTGTGCAATGCGCAAGTTCTGGAGGAACTGTTGTTGAGATCTGGATGTGTTGGAGCTATGTGTTAGCTGGTAACGTAACGGTAAGCGTCGCGCACTATTGATCAGACGTCGCGAATTTGGGTACATTCAGAGCTACATTTTGTAAAACGCCATACTGATGTCTGCTGAAGTTATCAATCTAATGGAATTTTGAACATAATTCGCTTCACTTCTCAACGCAAAATAGTCGCATGTGGAAAAAGGGCTAACTTCTGAGACATTTTGTTCTTTTCAGGTGTAATAGAGAGCCAGGCTGCAGATGCATCGCGAAATTTTTGTATTATGTATGTGGAGAGCGCATCGTGCCAAAATACGTCAGAAGAAGTATTTTCTACATTAGCTGTCGTGTGGCAGTGGCATTTTATTCTTCATAAAACCTTGGTTGACAGCTTTAACTTAGAACAAGTTTTCTACATGATGTAATCAATAAACTCCAAGTGCATTGTCAGACTGTTATAGATAACATTATAGATTTCGCATAGATTGTTGATGATTAATTTCTCTCTCATGTTAACTAATGTTTTAACAACACTAAAAGAAACCGTGCGGATATTGTGCACTGTATTATAAGAAATGAAATAAAACTACCCACGACAACCTTACGACGAAAGTGTTTCAATAAAACTGAGTATCTGTACACAAGCGTGCCTCCATCGGAACGAATTAGTAAAATAGTAATCACTTAGATTTCGATTGGTTCTGTGTTTGATTGGTATGCTGTGTCATACTCAAGTGGTATGCAAATGTGGCCTTTCATAAATAAAGTTATGAATTCCTAGAAACCGTAAAATTTGTTTGTCAGCAGCGGAAAGATGCTTTACCTGTTGTGCAATGTTTCACCATTGTACTACACTCCTGGAAATGGAAAAAAGAACATATTGACACCGGTGTGTCAGACCCACCATACTTGCTCCGGACACTGCGAGAGGGCTGTACAAGCAATGATCACACGCACGGCACAGCGGACACACCAGGAACCGCGGTGTTGGCCGTCGAATGGCGCTAGCTGCGCAGCATTTGTGCACCGCCGCCGTCAGTGTCAGCCAGTTTGCCGTGGCATACGGAGCTCCATCGCAGTCTTTAACACTGGTAGCATGCCGCGACAGCGTGGACGTGAACCGTATGTGCAGTTGACGGACTTTGAGCGAGGGCGTATAGTGGGCATGCGGGAGGCCGGGTGGACGTACCGCCGAATTGCTCAACACGTGGGGCGTGAGGTCTCCACAGTACATCGATGTTGTCGCCAGTGGTCGGCGGAAGGTGCACGTGCCCGTCGACCTGGGACCGGACCGCAGCGACGCATGGATGCACGCCAAGACCGTAGGATCCTACGCAGTGCCGTAGGGGACCGCACCGCCACTTCCCAGCAAATTAGGGACACTGTTGCTCCTGGGGTATCGGCGAGGACCATTCGCAACCGTCTCCATGAAGCTGGGCTACGGTCCCGCACACCGTTAGGCCGTCTTCCGCTCACGCCCCAACATCGTGCAGCCCGCCTCCAGTGGTGTCGCGGCAGGCGTGAATGGATGGACGAATGGAGACGTGTCGTCTTCAGCGATGAGAGTCGCTTCTGCCTTGGTGCCAATGATGGTCGTACGCGTGTTTGGCGCCGTGCAGGTGAGCGCCACAATCAGGACTGCATACGACCGAGGCACACAGGGCCAACACCCGGCATCATGGTGTGGGGAGCGATCTCCTACACTGGCCGTACACCACTGGTGATCGTCGAGGGGACACTGAATAGTGCACGGTACATCCAAACCGTCATCGAACCCATCGTTCTACCATTCCTAGACTGGCAAGGGAACTTGCTGTTCCAACAGGACAATGCACGTCCGCATGTATCCCGTGCCACCCAACGTGCTCTAGAAGGTGTAAGTCAACTACCCTGGCCAGCAAGATCTCCGGATCTGTCCCCCATTGAGCATGTTTGGGTCTGGATGAAGCGTCGTCTCACGCGGTCTGCACGTCCAGCACGAACGCTGGTCCAACTGAGGCGCCAGGTGGAAATGGCATGGCAAGTCGTTCCCAGGAGCAACAGTGTCCCTAATTTGCTGGGAAGTGGCGGTGCGGTCCCCTACGGCACTGCGTAGGATCCTACGGTCTTGGCGTGCATCCGTGCGTCGCTGCTGTCCGGTCCCAGGTCGACGGGCACGTGCACCTTCCGCCGACCACTGGCGACAACATCTATGTACTGTGGAGACCTCACGCCCCACGTGTTGAGCAATTCGGCGGTACGTCCACCCGGCCTCCCGCATGCCCACTATACGCCCTCGCTCAAAGTCCGTCAACTGCACATACGGTTCACGTCCACGCTGTCGCGGCATGCTACCAGTGTTAAAGACTGCGATGGAGCTCCGTATGCCACGGCAAACTGGATGATACTGACGGCGGCGGTGCACAAATGCTGCGCAGCTAGCGCCCTTCGACGGCCAACACCGCGGTTCCTGGTGTGTCCACTGTGCCGTGCTTGTGATCATTGCTTGTACAGCCCTCTCGCAGTGTCCGGAGCAAGTATGGTGGGTCTGACACACCGGTGTCAATGTGTTCTGTTTTCCATTTCCAGGAGTGTATATGATAGGTATAGTAGTGGTTATAATGCAGAATACACGTAATCGTACTTCGGCTCACATAATGTTGGTTGGTCACTTCTCTGGAACTTGTACTAGTGTTCGTCTCAATATACTGTAGAATCAGGTCCTCCAAATCTGGTGTACGCACAGTTCGCCGCCTCCCAGCACGTTCGCCTGTCTCAAAGGATTCATATTCACGCAGACCCCTAAAAAGGGATTTAAATGTTATGTGATGTTGCTAGTGCCAGTGAGGTTACTTGTTTTGGTATAGCCGTGCTGCCTCACCTAGCAGTACACAAATACCACCACACCTTTTTCCGGATATGAATACCGGCCCAACCTGTTGTTTACAGTACGCTGCGTAAATCACACACACGACAACTTGCAAGGAACACGGCACGTGATGAGAGGACCTTTCATTCGTCAGCGCCATCTACTGTGACAATGATACATTTCCTGACACATGTTCCTACGACCTTTCTCCCTCCATTTCCAGTCAGGCATTCGTCCCTGAAGTTGGTCGGTTTTACTAAAGTTCACACTGTATACTACATGTGATTTTACAACACAGGTTGGAGGCGAGCTGAATCGTACAACTGTGTGTGGCAAGGAATGCGGATGAAACGCTCTGGAGGCTGAGAGTGTTGTACAGGTCAGGATCGAACAGTGATGCCACGCAGGCAGCTTAAATGGGAGTCTGCAGGTACCAGCCTACAACAGCTCACCACTAACTGGTGAGACATGCCTCAGGCTTTCGACGCGTTCTTGGGCGTGTGCCAACGGCATACCATGGACGACGGGTATCGAGAAGGCTACACAGCGTACAGCCAAGGAGGCGGTACCACATACAGCCAGGGAGACGGTACACAGCTGCCTCTCCCAACAGGTTGAAGGCGGCGGCTTGCAGTCGCCAGAGGAAGGTCCACCTCCTCTACAAGACCCGACACACCTGGCCGGCTGCGGTCTCTGAAGGGAAGCCTTCACACAGGCAGCAGGCAGCACATCACGATTCGCCAGCCGAGTTACGCTCTGACTAACGAGAATGTCTTTTCGTCAGAATCAGAGATGCAGAAAGGACGACAGACACTGAGAACGAGGATCTTAAGTATGTCTATTTAAGCTGAACAAAATGCCTTTAGACACCTGTGATCTACGGGTAATATCTTCGAAAAGTAATCAAAAAATGTCGTGTGTCCTGGGTTATAACCTCGTAACTACTCAAATTCTGAATAAAAATCATCTGCAATGGTGGTCGAGGACTTCCAGCAATACCAGTCACGCTCGATCTGCCAACGCCCTTGTCAAAGAGGGTGGAGAAGCGGACATAGGTTAGGGGCTCTCACTTCCTCTTGGGGTGAGAAACTGCACCTAAAGCGGAAGAATCACCAATGATGAACGGCCTGAGGATGCAGAAGACAATGGAAACCACTGCATTAAATATGAATAACTTGTATCCATAGGACACGTGGCCTGTAAATGAAAAAAATTTCATAATGGTCCCTCCAATTGCAAAATATTTCTCACTAAAACGCCATTCGAATCTCTGGCTTGGGACTGCAAAGAGGGAGATGACCATGAGAATGAGAATGAAGAACCAACGGAAAGATGAGGTTCTACGAGTTGTGGTGAGGACTATCAGGTCTCGAACGTGGTAGGAAAGTTATTAAATCTGAAAATGAAAATGGTAAGGCTCAATCTAGATGTAGTGCCGGTCAGTGATGTGATATGGACGTAAGAGTGCGAGTTCTAGTCAGACCAGTAGATAGTAACATCAGTAGCAGCAGAAAATTGCGTAACGGGACAGACATTCGATATGAATCGGAACGGATGGCAACTGTGAACAGTTCTGCGGTAGGGTTATTCTCATCAGAATCGACATCAAAACTACACCGACAATAATAGTTCAGGGCCACATGCTGACATCGCAAACAAAAGATGAGGAGATAGAGAAAGTATACGAACACACTGAAAGGGTAATTCAATACGTAAAGGGAGATGAAAATCTAACAGTGACGTGATATTCGAAAGTGGTCGTGGGGGAGGAGCAGAATAAAGGGTTATGGCATAAATGCCTATCGGATTGGTTCTAGGAATGAGAGATAAGAAAAGGTAATTACCTTCTGCTATAAGTAGTAGACAATACTCTGTCCAAAAATCAAAAGAGAAATAAGTATTTGAGGAAAAGGGCGGGAGCCATTGGAAGATTCCAATTATATATTCGTACATCAAGGTCAGACAGAGATTCCAAAATCAGGTACTGGAATGGTGCCCAAGAGGAGATAAACACTCAGATCAGTGATGAAGAGTAGCCTGAAGTTTGAAACATTAGTCAGGAAGAATCAGTTTCCAAAGAGCAAGGATGTAGAAATAGTAAAAGTTCAAGGGTTGTACTTGAAGGTCTCTGAGGTTATAGATACTGCAACAATGAACAGATCAGTACGCAATTCAGTTGAAGAGGAATGAACAGCTCTACATATGGCGTTCACAGAGATGGAAAGAAAGCCACTGGGAGAAGCAAGGTAATTGCGAAAAAACCATGAGTAACAGAAGATACGCTTCACCTAATCGAAAAAGAAAAAGGTACAAAATATGCAAGAATACAAAAAATACAAGTCACTTAGGAATATAATAAATAGGAAGCCTCCGTAAAAAATATGATCTAATTGGAAAATAAATGGTCGCCAGAAGGACTGACTTAGCAAAAAAAAAATCAAAACAACATTAGGTGACATTAAAATCAAGAGCGGTGACATTAAGGATGATATGGGAATTGTACTGTTAAATACGGAGGAGAGAGCAGATAGGTGCAAAGAATGTTACATTGATGGCCTGACGTGATGGAAATAGAAATAGGAATCAATACGAAAGATACATAAGATCCAGCTTTAGAATCGGATTTTAAAAGAGCTTTGCATGATAGATAAAATCCCATCGGAATTGGTAAAATCGTTAGAATAAGTGACATCAATACGAATATTTACGCTTTTGTGTAGAGTGTATGTGACTGACGATGTACCATCAGATTTTCGGACGTCATCCACTGAATCGCTAAAATAGCAACAGCCGACAAGTACGAGAATTGTCGCACCATCGGCTTAACAGCTCATGCATCCAAGTTCCTGACAAGAATAACATCCAGAATAATGGAAAATGAAATTGACAATCAGTAGGATATAGATTAATTTGGCTTTAGGAAAGGTAAATGTACCAGAGAGACAGCTCTTACTTTGCGGTTGGTATCGGAAGCAATACTGACTGAAGAGAAACCAAGACACATTCATAGGATTTGTCGACCTGGAAAAACCGTTTGGCAATTTAAAGTCGTGCAAGATATTCGAAATTCTGAGAAAAATAGTGTTAAGCTAAAGGAAAAGAAAGGTAATATACAATATGTACAAGAAGCAAGAGGGAACAATAAAAGCAGAAGACTGTACGGATAAAAACAGGTGTAAGACTGGGAAGTAGTATTTCACCCATATTGTTCAGTGTAAACTTGGAAGACGTAACGAGAGAAATAAAGTGGGATTAGAAGTGAGGGTGAAACTATATCAATGGTAAGATTAGCTGACGACTTTGGTATCCGCAGTGAAAGTGAAGAAGAATTAAAAGATGTGTTCAATAGAAACAGCGTTCTAATGAGAACACAATATGGAATGACTGTAAAGTGAAGAAAGACGAATGTAATGAGGAGTAGGAGAATGAGAACAGCGAGAAAACTAACGTCTTCACGATGAAGACGAGAATATTGCTTCCTACGCAGCAAAATAACCCATGATGACGGAGTAAGTAGGGCATAAAAATCAGATTAGCCCCTACAAAGAGGGCATTCCTGGCCAAGAGAAGTCTGCTGTCAAATTTAAACATAGGCTTTATTTTGAGGAAGAAATTTCTGAGAATGACATCTTGATACAGCATTGTGTGGTAGCGAAATATGAACTGTTGGAAAGGCGAAACAGAAGAGAAACGAAGCATTCGAAGTGTGGTGCTACGCAAGAATGTTGACAATTAGGTGGACTGACGAAGCCAGGAATGAGGAGATCCTCAGCAGAACCGTCGAAGGCAGGAAGATATAGAAAACACTAACAAGAAGTAGTGACAGGATGGTAGGATATCCGTGAAGGCATCAAGGAATAACTTTCATAGTACTAGATGGAGCTGTAGAGGGTGAGAATTGTAGGGGAAGACAGTGACTGGAGTATACCCTGTAAAGAAATGATGAGACTGCAAGTGGTACTCTGATGTGAAGAGGTTTCCAGGGGAAAGGAATTGGTGGCGCGCCGTTCCAAACTATTTCGAAGACTGAGGACTTAGAAAAAAGTGATTGCAGCAGGAATTTGACCTCTGTAACCGGAGGTGTTATTGGCCCTGGAACCAACGATGTGCCTCAGTTATTATCAGTTCTTCCTGCCTTCGGCTGAGCTCTAATGTTACACGTTATTACTCAATATTACGTGGGGTCCAGAATCACGTACTGGTTGCTATCATTCTGCGCCGTTTGAACTCCTCGCTTAGAGCTAAGCTCAGTGTAGCAATGTTCTGCTAGGAACACACTGTATTCTGCTAGAATGGCACCGTTTGTGTGCCCTACATTCCGATTGTGGCATACCGGTATGAGCCGGACTTGGTCCCACCACTTCTGCGTAATTTTGAGAACATATATGTGCAATCCTATATTAGATCTGCTGTGCTACACTTGGTTGTTAGATGGACCACAGTGTAGTAAATCAGTCAACGATTCTCTTCTGGACAGTAACTTCTGGTTAGCGGACATACATACCCTGATTAGAAGAAACATTGATCACTGCACACCGCGAGACTGACTACCTCCTGATAGGCGTTCCGACCACGTTACATGGCTAGGAAAATAGTTATACCTAGCAGAGATAAATAGGGAATCATTCAAGGGGCGATAAGGGCCGTAGCAGATCGATTCTTATCTTCAAATGCGCCGTCACCTAGGCGAACGTCTGCTCGGAAAATACTTTGCGCCACGGATAAGGCCAGTGGGAGATTCACACCTGGACATGGACTTGTGGTAGTAATCGAAAACAGCATGACAGCTGTGGAGTATGTGAACAATATTGCGAGCCATCTGCATCCCTTCATGCTAAATCTGTACCCCAGCCACAGTTTCATCTTCCATTAGAATAAAAGTCCTTGTTACAAACCCACTGACTACAGAGGTTTGAGGAGCGTTATAATGAACTCACATAGTTGCCTTGGCCATCCAATTCACCTGATGTGAACCTGACTGTATACATCTATGACGCTATCAGCTGCCAGCTCCACCCGTACAAACCACCGGCCAATAATAACAATAATCATCATCTTCTTCAAGGATAGCGTCTTTTGGTCGATTCCGCCTCAGAATTGTTGCCGCCTTCTTTTTAAAGGACGTCCAACGTTTCTCTTTCCTCATGGGTTATATTCTATTGCAGCTTTATTATACAGTTATTAGATATACGTAGGACATGGTCTTTCTAGCCGAATAAACAAGATCGAGATACTTTATAACTAAATATAATATACGAAAGGAATGATTAAGGCACTTTAAATGTTTATTAGCTGATAACGATAAAAAAATTAAAACACAAGTATAAGTTATTCTGTAGATCTGACAAAAATGGATGTACTGAGAAATCTGATCCACGAAACAAATCACAAAAAGTCGTCGGTCACCGATAGTGTAATCATGAAGCAGATTAAACATTTATCTGATCATTTAAAGCATTGACTTTCATATGTTATGAATCTTTTCTTGTTGAGCAGAAATTCGGCAGATAAATGGAATCCATCTTTGGTATGATTTACTTTCAAGAAAGGAGGTACACAACGCTAGAATTACTGAGGAATAAGTCTGCTTGACTCCTGTTACAAACTGTATGCCAAAATTATAAAGAAGACATTAATACCAATAGTGCAACCATGTAAGAGTTAGAGGTGCAACATGGTTTTAGAAAAGGGAGATCATGTTGTGACAGCCTTTTCACTTTGGTACAAATAACTGAGAAAATAAGTGATCTTCCAATTTATATGTTCTTACCTATTATGAAAAGGAGTTTGACAGGGTAAAGCGGAAAGTGCTATGGGAATGACTACAGCAAAGAGGAGTCCCAGCGCATCTGACTACGGCAATTGAGTCATCGCTCAAAAACAACAAAATAATGATTCTTACTAAGGAAAGGGAATCTGCTGCTATTAATTAGGTAGTTAGACAAGGCTGTACACTCTCCTTCAACATTTTCAATGTTCATACTGATGATATCATGCGTAAATGGTTGACAAACGACACATTAAGAAGTGATAATTTTACTTTCATGATGATGATATTCGCTAATGATGAGTTTGTAATATGAGAAGCTGGAGAAAAGGTTGAAATTATAGTATATGAGTCAAATTTCCGCTAAATACTGTATGAAAATAACGACAAATAAAAACAAAAGTAATAGCATTTCAATGATTGGAACCAAGATGAACCAAAATCGTTATGTCAAATATTTAAGGTGCAATTTTAAAGCTAGATGATGGAGACCTACATTTAGCCAGAATCATATTTCTGTGGAACCACACTACATGCTTTAAAACAAAGTACAGAAATAAACTTTAATTAAGGATTAAAAAGAAAGATTGCAGCCTTTGTGCTATGTGGCGACTAATGTTAGACCATAAATTCTAGATCAATTACGACAAATCGAATAACCATTGTTCAAGTTCGTTTGATTTGTAGCGGGATATTCATAATTGGAGAATAAAAGGAACTCCTGTATTAGGCAAGAAGTAAATGTTGTATCCATTACAAACACTATGACGGAAAAATGTCGCAGCAGCAAGAAATAATTAACGCAGAGTAATGAAATTTCGAGTATACATTTGCCTAGGTATTCAAAAGATTGAAATTGCAAGATAACAGGTAAACGTAAGTCCGAGAAAAGTCACAGGAAATATTACATCTACATCTACATCTACATTTATACTCCGCAAGCCCCCCAACGGTGTGTAGTGGAGGGCACTTTACGTGCCACTGCATTACCTCCCTTCTCTGTTCCAGTCGCGTATGGTTCGCGGGAAGAACGACTGTCTGAAAGCCTTCGTGCACGCTCGAATCTCTCTAATTTTACATTCGTGATCTCCTCGGGAGGTATAAGTAGGGGGAAACAATATATTCGATACCTCATCCAGAAACGCACCCTCTCGAAACCTGGCGAGCAAGCTACACCGCGCTGCAGAGCGCCTCTCTTGCAGAGTCTGCCACTTGAGTTCGCTAAACATCTCCGTAACTCTATCACGGTTACCAAATAACCCTGTGACGAAACGCGTCGCTCTTCCTTGGATCTTCTCTATCTCCTCTGCCAAACCAATCTGGTGCGGATCCCACACTGATGAGCAATACTCAAGTATAGGTCGAACGAGTGTTTTGTAAGCCACCTCCTTTGTTGATGGACTACATTTTCTAAGGACTCTCGCAATGAATCTCAACCTGGTACCCGCCGTGCCATCAATTAATTTTATATGATCATTCCACCTCAAATCGTTCCGCACGCATACTCCCAGATATTTTACAGAAGTAACTGCTACCAGTGTTTGTTCCGCTATCATATAATCATACAATAAAGGATCCTTCTTTCTATGTATTCGCAATACATTACATTTGTCTATGTTAAGGGTCAGTTGACACTCCCTGCACCTAGTGCCTATCCGCTGCAGATCTTCCTGCATTTCGCTACAATTTTCTAATGCTGCAACTTCTCTGTAGACTACAGCGTCATCCGCGAAAAGCCGCATGGAACTTCCGACACTATCTACTAGGTCATTTATATATATTGTGAAAAGCAATGGTCCCACAACACTCCCCTGTGGCACGCCAGAGGTTACTTAACGTCTGTAGACGTCTCTCCATTGATAACAACATGTTGTGTTCTGTTTGCTAAAAACTCTTCAATCCAGCCACACAGCTGGTCTGATATTCCGTAGGCTCTTACTTTGTTTATCAGGCGACAGTGCGGATCTGTATCGAACGCCTTCCGGAAGTCAAGGAAAATAGCATCTACCTGGGAGCCTGTATCTAATATTTTCTAGGTCTCATGAACAAATAAAGCGAGTTGGGTCTCACACGATCGCTGTTTCCGGAATCCATGTTAATTCTTACACAGTAGATTCTGGGTTTCCATAAACGACATGATACGCGAGCAAAAAACATGTTCTAAAATTCTACAACAGATCGACGTCAGAGGTATACGTCTATAGTGTTGCGCATATGCTCGACGACCGTTCTTGAAGACTGGGACTACCTGTGCTCTTTTCAAATCATTTGGAACCTTCCGTTCCTCTAGAGACTTGCGGTACACGGCTGTTAGAAAGGGGGCAATTTCTTTCACGTACTCTGTGTAGAATCGAACTGGTATCCCGTCAGGTCCAGTGGACTTTCTTCTGTTGAGCGATTCGAGTTGCTTTTCTATTCCTTGAACACTTATTTCGATGTCAGCCATTTTTTTCGTTTGTGCGAGGATTTAGAGAAGGAACTGCAGTGCGGTCTTCCTCTGTGAAACAGCTTTGGAGAAAGGTGTTTAGTATTTCAGCTTTACGCGTGTCATCCTCTGTTTCAATGCTATCATCATCCTGGAGTGTCTGGATATGCTGTTTCGAGCCACTTACTGATTTAACGTAAGACCAGAACTTCCTAGGATTTTCTGTCAAGTCGGTACATAGAACTGTACTTTCGAATTCACTGAACGCTTCACGCATAGCCCTCCTTACGCTAACTTTGACATCGTTTAGCTTCTGTTTGTATGGCTGCGTATAAATTTGCAGTGAAGCTCTCTTTGCTTTCGCAGTAGTTTCCTCACTTTGTTGTTGAACCACGGTGGGTTTTCCCCGTCCCTCACAGTTTTACTCGGCACGTAACTGTCTAAAACGCATTTTACGATTGCCTTGAACTTTTCCCTGTTCTGCACTTACGGAGTCGAAAAGTTCGGGTCTGTTTGTTATCAGTAGGTCCAAGATGTTATCTCCACAAGTCGGTTCTCTGTTTAATTGCTGGAGGTAATTCTCGGACAGTGCTCTCAGTATAATGTCACTCGATGCTCTGTCCCTACCACCCGTCCTAAACATCTGAGTGTCCCAGTCTATATCTGGTAAATTGAAATCTCCACCTAAGACTATAACATGCTGAGAAAATTTATGTGAAATGTAATCCAAATTTTCTCTCAGTAGTTCTGCCACTAATGCTGCTGAGTCGGAAGTTCGGTAAAACGAGCCAACTATTAAGCTAGCTCGGTTGTTGAGTGTAACCTCCACCCATAATAATTCACAGGAACTATCCTCTTCTACTTCACTATAGGATAAACTACTACTAACAGCGACAAACATGCCACCGACGGTTGCATGCAATCTATCCTTTCTAAACACCGTCTGTGCATTTGTAAAAATTTCGGCAGAATTTATCTCTGGCTTCAGCTAGCTTTCTGTACCTATAACGATTTCAGCTTCGGTGCTTTCTATCAGCGCTTGAAGTTCCGGTACTTTACCAATGCAGCTTCGTCAGTTGACAATTACAATACTGATTGCTGGTTGGCCCCCGCATGTCCTGACTTTGCCCCGCACCCTTTGAGGCTGCTGCCCTTTCTGTACTTGCCCGAGACCATCTAACCTAAAAATATAATGGACGTTGTTGTTGTTGTGGTCTTCAGTCCTGAGACTGGTTTGATGCAGCTCTCCATGCTATTCTATCCTGTGCAAGCTTCTTCATCTCCCAGTACTTACTGCAACCTACATCCTTCTGCATCTGCTTAGTGTATTCATCTCTTGGTCTCCCTCTACGATTTTTACCCTCCACGCTGCCCTCCAATGCCAAATTGGTGATCCCTTGATGCCTCAAAACATGTCCTACCAACCGGTCCCTTCTTTTTGTCAAGTTGTGCCACAAACTCCTCCCCAATTATATTCAATACCTTCTCATTAATTATGTGATCTACCCACCTTATCTTCAGCATTCTTCTGTAGCACCACATTTCGAAAGCTTCTATTCTCTTCTTGTCCTAACTATTTATCGTCCATGTTTCACTTCCATACATGGCCACACTCCACACAAATACTTTCAGAAACGACTTCCTGATACTTAAATCTATACTCGATGTTAACAAATTTCTCTTCTTCAGAAATACTTTCCTTACCATTGCCAGTCTACATTTTATATCCTCTACTTCGACCATCATCAGTTATTTTGCTCCCCAAATAGCAAAACTCCTTTACTACTTTAAGTGTCTCATTTCCTAATCTAATTCCCTCAGCATCACCCGATTTAATTTGACTACATTCAATTATCCTCGTTTTGCTTTTGTTGATGTTCATCTTATATCCTCGTTTCAAGACACTGTCCATTCCGTTCTACTGCTCTTCTAAGTCTTTTGCTGTCTCTGACAGGATTACAATGTCATCGGCGAACCTCAAAGTTTTTATTTCTTCTCCATGAATTTTAATACCTACTCCGAATTTTTCTTTTGTTTCCTTTACTGCTTGCTCAATATACAGATTGAATAACATCGGGGAGAGGCTACAACCATTATTAATAAAATATAAAAGCCACAACTAAACCTCACAAGCTTCATAGCTTACATTGAAATTGTTTTTCATGTAATTCACATCAAAACTTTAAAACTACTTCCATAACTAAGGGGATGCATTAAGTCCAACAATACAGATCTTTCAAACTTTGTTTAGCCAATTTTCATTAATTAAAACAACACACCATTAATCAAATATGACACATGCTTCAACTAACATAGAAACTGGTTTTCATGTAACTCAGGACCCGGCTAAGAACATTAATCCACTTGAGCGCTATAAACTCAGATCTTTCCAATATTGGTTGGTCTTAAAATTTTTGACAAATTAACAGGATTATGATACATTCAATATAATAATAACATACGAAACTTTTCGATAAATTGGTGATAGACGCGAGCAAACCGGCAGGTTCTAAGAGATACGGGAGGTGCACGGACCAGAAGTTGAAATAAAAGCAAACTCAACTTCGATCTACAAGTAAGCTTGGGGAAAACCACAACGCTCCACCGGCAAGATGGAACTGCCGCACGTTAACAACATAATCAGAGACAACGATCCCGGTCCTTAATTTTCACTCTTCTACCGGAATACTCTCATCGGAGCTTGTTCGCGTCGACCACCGCCAATTATCTGAAACATAAACATCATCATCGGCATACAACATTCTGACGCAACAGATGGATATTAACCCAACCAGTTATCAATAAACCTTTAATTCTATGCGGCACCAATGAACCTTAAGCAGACTTAACATACGTGACAGTGGGTCTTAAGATTTGATTAGACAACCTCTAAAACAACAAATAACAAAATAGAAAATGAATTAGGGAAAATATTTCGGCACACTTCTGAACACCAGGCACAACCTTATGCACTAAACACGGCTTCATGTCTGTTGGTTGTGCATCACTACCACTCCCTTACATGCCGTCAAAAGATCAGGCAGCAAGATCAAAGGTAACTGAAACAGCCAAGATAGTTTTCAGTGCACGGGGGTATTTAATTATGAACACAACCCACCGATCAACACTTCGACGACTCTAGTTCATGGCCTTTGAATCACATGTAAGAGACACGAAGGAAATTTCTCCTTCAGATATCCAAGAAACGCCAATCGCCGTCGGCAGCGGATCTGCGTTACAACGGCTAAACACGCCGCCGGAGCGGCCCACGCTCCTTCGTCGAACCGACTCGGCCACTCGCCATGCTTCATACAGGCACCACGCCACACGTGACTGTCGCTGACACAACTGATACCCGAACTGAAGACCGAGAGAGCGCGCGCTCCGCAGGTAAATAGCCAAAGATACGAAGCAGACGATCGTGATGAGCATCGACGGAGACTGGTGCCAGCACCACACCAGCTCACAATTATATAGGCCAGCCCATTCGTACCGTTTCAGACCGCTGTCCAGAACACGAACAGCATATTAAAAACAGAGAACTGGAGAAATCGGCAATTGCGGAGCACAGCCTCACGAACAAGCATAAAATACTGTTTGTGGAAACAAAAATGTTGTCCCACGCCTCCACACACTGGGATTCCGTTATTAAGGAGGCTGTTGAAATAATAATGAGCGAGAAGAACTTTAACCGTGATAGTGGATACTAACTGAGCGGTGCATGGACACGAGCGCTCGATGACGAGAACCAGCAGATACATTCCTTGCAGGGTTTACGTTCTCACGGAAGCGTCGGCGCCACCAACCCAGACATTGACACCGTCTGCGACGGCAGTACGTAATCGCCGACCAATCACAAGGCGACCAATCGGAAGCGGTCCACGAGCTATATAAGGACACACAGCAGCAGTGAAGACAGTCGGTTGCTCCTGACGATGACGATGGAGGTTACCGTCGAAAACTTGCGATTTTATTCCAAACTGACGCGGCAAGAAAACCGAGAAAGTTTTACATACATACATTGTGTTGTACAGATGCCAGTTCTCAGTTTGTGGGCCTGTTGCACTTGATTGTCCAATACAGGGACTGTTAATGCTGTTCGGATGGTCGTTCGATGACGTTCCATATGTGCTCGATTGGAGACAGATCTGGTGAATGAACGGGTCAAGGCGACATGTCGACACTCTGTTGAGGATAGAGGATGCTGCGCTACAACAGCAGTACGTGCGTTAGCGTTATCATGTTGGGAAACACCTCCTGGAATGCTGTACATCAGTGGCAGCACAAGTCAAATCACAAGACTGACGTACAAATCTGCAGTCAAGGTGCGTGGGACAACCTCGAGAGTGCTACTGCTGTAATACTATATCACATTCGAGACTATTGGCCCAGGTGTAGGTTCAGCGTGTCTAGAACGCAGACAGATCGGTTGTAGGCCCTCATAAGTGCTCTTCCCAACCAACACTCACACGTCACTGACATCCAGGAGAGCCAGCTTTCATCAGAAAACACAAAAGGTTTGACCCTGGCCTTCAGTAAGCTCCCACTTGACACCAGTCGTAACTGGCGATGGTTTGAAGTCAGTGGAATGCACCCTCCAAGGCATTTGGCTCGCAGTTCACCTTGAAGTAACCCATTTGTAACAGTTCGTTGTATCACTGTGGTGCTAGCTGCTCCTCAGATTGCACCTGCAGATACAGTACGATGCGTCTGAGCCATACGCCGAATACTATGGCCCTCCTTTTCGTTAGTGCACGTGGCCAACGGGAGACCATCCTCCTTCTGACCGTACGTTCTCATGACCACTGCTGCCACCAATCATGTACAGTTACTACATTCCTTGTAAGTCTCTGTGCAGTATCGCAGAAGGAACATCCAGTTTCTCGTAGCCCTATTACAAGACCACATTCAAGCTCACTGAGATGTCGATAATGGCGCCTTTGTCGTCTTAAATGCATTCTTGACGAACATCAGCCCACTACGTCCAAACTCAACGGTAACTAATACTCACGACTGTTGTAGCGTGTATTTAAAGCAAACCTGAAATGCATCCTCCTATGTGACTGGCTTGAAACCTGAGTGGACGTCATGTGTTAGATGTGGAAACACGCCTACCAACTTTCGTTCATGTCTCACTGCTCCTTCTTGGAAAATAACCGACAGAAATTTTCAGACCTGTGCACAGTCATGTGGAACCAGGGATCTTTCGAATCAATGCCACCTAGAACCACTGCTGAACTGCGATCCAGTGACGGACCAACAAGCAGCAGCACAATCCGCGAAAAGCTTCACGAGGCTGCCGACCTGATCCGCCAGATCACTGTATGTATCGCGAGTGGGAAGGGCCTCACACCACTTCCTCGGAACACTTCTGAAGCTCCTGCTCCGTCTTATTTCGCCCAGTCTTGAGATCTGTTTTGGAGTAAGTTCTGCATGCAGTAATAAAGGTAAACCGATATTCCTTAACCGAAAGTTTGGAAATAAAGAGAATGCCGTTCGAAGGTCCAGGACTGCACGTGAAAATTATCGTATAATTCTCTTGTCACTGGGGAATGGCTTGTACGAGAGATGTTAAGTTTCTTACGAAAAAACCATATTGTACAGACGGTGTCCTCTACTTGTAGTAGAGCTTTGCAAGGGCTCTTTTGAAATATTCCATATAATTTTAGACATTCACCGTGAATTATTTTTCAACGATTTCCCGTAAGGAGGTTTGCAGTACAATCTAAAGAAATATAAATGAGATGATTTAAAATGGTTTAGTAAATTGCTATTGATATGAATAGTTCGTTACAGCTGACTTGCGTGTTGGAGAAATATTGTCTCATCACTATGCCTATTCTACTGAATGTATTTCAATGCTGTATCTCATCTAGTGAGTCTAATAGGGGATAAAGAGAATTGTATGGCACAACTTGATAGGACATGAACCTTCAGGGGAATGTCGATTTGGTGCCGGTGGAATATGGCCAGCAGGAAAAATTATAGACGGAGACGAGTAGAAGAATATAATAAGCAATTTCAATTGCGAGTGGACTGAGGACTGCATCTACATCTACGTTATTACTCTGCTGTTCACAATAAAATGCCTGGCAGAGGGTTCAATGAACCACCTTCAAGCTGTCTCTCTACCGTTCCACTCTAGAACGGCACGCAGAAAAAGCGAGCACTTAAATTTTTCTGTGCGAGCCCTGATTTCTCTTCTTTTATCGTGATGACCATTTCTACCTATGTAGTTAATCAGAGGTGAAGAGGCTTGCGAAAGATCAGCGTCGTGAGCTGCATCATACCAGTCTCAGGGCTGCAGACCACAAAGGAGACTTGGTCGTGAGAGTAGGGCCGAGAAACTACTTAACAATTGTGAATGTATCCATAAGGACCCCTCTATCGTCTTCAGCTATTGTGTACCATGAAAGCAATTATTAAATATACACATTAACTACCATAGGTAACATTGTATTAGATTTATTACCAGTTTCAGTCATGAGAAGCGAGCATCGTGAGATATTCATCGCCTTGATAACAAAACGACTGCTTCAGCACCATCGACAACACAAAGCACAAAATTTAGAAAAATGTTTATTAGATTTTTATAAACAGGCTCTGAAAAACTACACTTACCTCAAAACAGAATGAATGCTTACTAGTCGCAGCTTTTATTTATAACAAGATACAGAACATTTTTTTCTAATTTCATGTATTTCTTATTGGCTGTTCTGCTGAAACCTATAACATGTCCCCATCGGACCAATGACTGTCTTTTAATTTGGTAACACAGAGTACATTAAACTTGTTGACAGTAATAATGGGGTGATAGTATCCTGTTTCATTCACTTGTTTATTGTAACACTGCGATCTCCTGTGGGTCACACTACTATTTTTAGGTGGATAATTACGTATTTACTGACGCAAAAATCTGTTTCATTTATATTGAATAATAGTCACAGTCCTTGTGAGGCCGTTCTCTTCGGACGATGCAGTTATAATGATCGTTATTCCAAAACTGAGAACCTGTTCATTCACGTCCATGGCGATAGGAAAATAATTGCAGATTCGGTAAACTTCGTTTGAACCTCTCCCGTGGCTCTTACTGTGTCAGTGAAGGGAAGTGCTCCCCCCAGTTGGCAAATTTGTGCGACAGTAAGCGACAGGAGGGTCATAACCGTGAAGGTGGAGCGGCGCGCCGCCTCCGGATGGCGACGCGCGGTGCTCTAGCGGCGGCGGCGCGGCCCCCGGGGGACCCGTGAGCAGCCGGTCCGCGCCATAATGGAGGACCCGCCTCCTGCAAGAACTTCCAATTAGAGCGGCCGTGCTATTAGGCGGAACTACTTAGCCAGTTAGTATTTCAGTTAGCGGCGCCCTACGATTGGCTCGTTGCCGCGCGCAGCCTGCGTCCCTTCGAGCCCGGCCCCCTCTGCTGCCCGCCAGAGGACATTCAGCCGCCGTAGCTTTTTACGACCTACGTCGATCTTGTGCATCTACAGCTACGTGACTGCTCTGCAATTCATAGTTACGTGCTTGGCACAGTGTTCATCGAACAACTTCCATAGAACTTCTCTACCGTTAAGCCGGCCGGGGTGGCCGAGCGGTTCTAGGCGCTATGTTCTGGAACCGCGCGACCGCTACGGTCGCGGGTTCGAATCCTGCCTCGGGCATGGATGTGTGTGATGTCATTAGGTTAGTTAGGTTAAAGTAGTTCTAAGTTCTAGGGGACTGATGACGTCAGAAGTTAAGTCCCATAGTGCTCAGAGCCATTTGAACTTTGTCTACCGTTAAAATATCAAGTAGCATGCGAGAAAAATCAACACCTCTACCCATCCATAGGAATTATGCCGTCTGTTATTTAATATTATGATCATTTCTCCCTATATAGACGGCAGGCAATAAAATATTTGCAAATTCAGAGAAGACAATTTCAAATTTCGTGAAAAGACTTCGCTGCGACGAAAAGCACATTCGTTTTAATGATTGCCATCCGAACTTGCGTATCATATCCGTGACCTCTTATCTTTTTCTCGATTACGCGAAACGACTTGCTCTTCTTTTACATTTTTCATTGTCGTCTGTCAGTCCTATCTGGTAAAAGTCCCATACCGTGCAACAAGTCTCCGGGGAAGGTCGGATAAGGGTAGTACAAGCAGGCTCTTTAATAGATTTCTTGCATCTCCTAGACTTCCGTCTATAAAATGCAGTCTTTGATTCGCCTTTCTCGCACCTTTATCCAAATTATGTTGTTCCTTATTGTAATTTCTAAGTATTTACTTGAAACGACAGCCCTTATAATTGTGTGATTTATCATGTTACCGAAATTTAGCGAATCCCTTTTTTTACTTATGTGCTCTATCTTACACTTCAGTTGCCAAAATTCGCATCACACAGACGCCATGTATTAATCCTTCTAAAACTATGTTTATCTTCTGAGGACTTTACTAAACGATAAAAGGCGGTGTTGTGTCACGACCCAGTCTGTTGAAGCCGCAGACTCCTGCGACAGTCTCAGCAAAAGGAAATCATGGAAAAGGTGATTCAATAAAACCTCGTTAGTACGCTTTAGTACGCTGGCAGCGCAGAAGCTGCTCCCTGTTTCTTCTGACGGGAAACGTTGCCACATTATTACCTCACCGACGGGGCTGTGACGTTGCTGACATCTCATGAAAGCTGGGGCAATGATGTCCTGGCTACAGCATGGCCGCTCCTTACGCCTCGATCCCGTTGTCACAAACAAGAGAAAATCGCTACTGTTTCACAATCAACAACAGACGAAGCTTCCATGCTTGTATATATACCAACAGGTCTGGACAAACATCATGCAGCTGAACCGTGTGTACTTCCATCTTTCCACGGCTCGTTTCCTGAGCGTCGTGTGGAGCCAATATTTTTGGTAATCGATAGTGTTTGGGCGCGATCGGGCTCTAGCATGTCTTTTATTGCTTTGCTTCTATTTCGTTTTTCCGCAGTTGTTCAGGGTTGGTCTTTTATGAAGCTCTTTCGTTTGAACTCCCGCCCGTAGTGTACCCACAATCGATTGCGAGTTCTGTCTTTGGTGTACTTAGAAACCGTAGGTTGGTAACACGACCGACTCAGGTGTTTACTGCAGCAGACTCTTTGGCCTGTACTATTTATAGGCGCTACCGGGACCTAACGAACAACATTGTGCTGATTAGGGAAAGTTGTTACACGTTCTTGTTTTCATTTCGATATCTGTATCCCGCTATTATCCAGAGAATCTGGAAAAGTCTTCCATGGTCATCGGAGATTCACAACTGAAGACGATTTTACTCCAGGCTGAAAATGTGCCTAGAGGCGCCCAAGGCAGCGGTGGGGTACCAACCTGAGTATCGCCCGCCATACGCCCGAGAACAAGGAGTGCTGGTTTGGGGTGCCATTTCTTTCCATGGCTGGACCCCGTTGGTTGTCATCCGCTGCACTCTTACAGCACACAGGAACATTGCCCATATTCTACGACCAGTTTTGTTGCCCTACAAGTCAATCTATCTTCGGCTTATATTTTCACAAGATAATGACCGCTGGCAAGCAGCGAGAGTTTCTACTGCTAGTCTACATGCTTGCGAGAACCTACCTTCGCCAACGAAGTGGCCAGATCTCTCACGAATTACGAGTATTTGGAGCATTATACGCATGGACCTTCAACCACCTCTGGATTTTGACGTCTGATTCGCAAATTGGACAGAATTTGGAACGGTATCCCTTTTGGAGGACACCCAGTAACTTCATCAATCAACGTCAGACCGAATATCTCCTTGCATAAAGGGTAAGAGGTAGACAAACACGTGACTTACTTACTCAATGTGTGAAGCTCTATCTCTTGAATATATCATCCAATTTTTCTGAAATTTTAATCATTTGTTTGTCCGTACATGTGCATGGCATCTACTGATATCCATTCCACTCCGGTAATTTCTTTGTGATGCACCGTTCCGTCGTTTTAGCGTGTAGATTAGGGATAGCAAAGGGCCTTTAAAACTTACTTGTGAAATGCCAGATATCCCTTCCGTTTCACTCGATTACTTCCCCTCAGTTACCACGAATGGTGAAATCACGAAAAATCATGATTCCAGCCGCACAACTACGACGATATTCCATAGGCACGAAATCTTAATTTGTGACAAACGATGCCTGCCAAGAAATTCGAGAATGTCTCCTGTTTGGGCGGTGGTTTGGAGACTGTGTTGTTCCTTACACCGTATTTCTCTTACGACCTTGCTAAATACCGCCCCGGATTTCCATGAAGCTGGTCGTTTCACCTCTCATCTAACTCCCTCACTCACACACACACACACACACACACACACACACACACACACACACACACACACACAAACTTAACAATTTACTCGAGGACGTACTATAGTGGACATGTCTGCATTTTGAGTAAAGCATTTACTTGTACAAATAACTTAGGGAAATCCGGCAGAAACTCAGGTCTCACAGTTACTTGTAAACCCTGACCTGCCATCAGTATGGACTTTGTAGCATATGTGACAGTGTGATGGAAAGCCAGCAGGTTTCCAGCAAGGTGGCATTGTTGGAATATAGTGCGTTTCAACGAGTTACATACACATTATATGTATTTTGGACAAAGTATCAAAACAGTGAGCTGAAATCCTGAGAGATTTTCATTCGAGTATTTGCCGAGTTAGCCTACATTCACTCTTTTAATGTAGTTTTAATTATTGTCCTGCGCAGAACTTATTTTACAGCATTAACTTTTCTGTTTGCCTGTACATGTTCGCAATCCTCGTATACTTCGGAATTCCCGCGCGACAGCACCGTAGCACGCCACATGGGCAACCAAAACCACATTGGCTCAGCCCATTCATAAATTAGAAGTGGCCTGCATATTTCAATTTGGTCACTCTAACAGGGTGCTACTGAACAGCACTGAGGAGCCGGCCAGTGTGGCCGAGCGGTTCTAGGCGCTTCAGTCTGGAGCCGCGCGACCACTACGGTCGCAGGTTCGAATCCTGCCTAGGGCATGGATGTGTGTGATGTCCTTAGGTTAGTTAGGTTTAAGTAGTTCTAAGTTCTAGGGGACTGATGACCTCAGATGATAAGTCCCATAGTGCTCAGAACCATTAGAACCATTTTTTAGCACTGAGGAAATGTCATTGTGTGGTAGCACTGCTGAAATGTAGCTGAAAACAAAGAAGATAGTGATATTAGGAATTAACTAGCCTCTGACTGAAGAAAATGTTTCATCTTCTTTTTACCTTGTCTCGATCGATTTTGAAGCTACTAGCCCCTTCTTCAGATGCAGCTTTTATATAGTCTGCGTAACATCATTCTCGGGTCGCTTTCTCGAAACACCGTAATTGTCTTCACTGCGAAGCTGAAGTCAGAAATCTAGCTCAAATGGGTCTACTGCTTTTCTCTGTAACGGTGAAAAGCGTGGCACCCTGCGACGTTGCCCTCGTTCTTGGCATGCTTCAAACAGCAAAGTGCGGATACTTGCGATAGAAAGAGCAGAGCTCAAAAGTTCGTATGAAGTTGTAAGGTGGGTTGATGATGTCATTCATTTGTCACCAAATTTCGCTAAAATTCAGCCCTACGCCATCGAGGACGTGTGAGACGATGGGAAGATTGTTACATCCTCTTACGCACACTTCAGCCCTTTTTTCGACGCCTTTCCGATGGAGACCAGAACCGCGAAACCTGGTGTTGAAATCGGTTTTCATATGGGTGGACGAGGAAAACATATCAGACACGCCGCCGCTCGGTATCGAATAGACCTCACGGGGTGGCACGAAGGGTGTCCTATGGGACATTGATTTACACACATTTTGCGGACGAAAATGGCAGTGCAGTGAGCGACAAGAACACGCTCTTGACGCTGTTGATATACCTGTCGGTCAATCCTACTCTAAGGACATCATGTGTGTGCGACGCCATTGATCGTTACAGCTTGGAAGCACTAGTGACCGTTCAAATACCTTCAACGAAATTTGAACGTGTTCCAAGCAGAAAAAAAGTGTTTATGTTTTTCAGTAATACTGTTTACGGCACTCCTGTAGTGTTGTGGTGTGACCATGTGGGGTTTTAACATTGACGTACGCGTTAATAAAAAAAGAAAAGAGTCCCTCTTAGAACCCCTAGTGCGACGACACTCTCGATGCCACGCACTCACCTTCGTTGAGCATTTTAAATAAAAAGGTTCCAGTACGAAGACAGACAGTCATTAATATCTAGGCGCCGGAATGCCAGCAATACCTTTCGACTTTTGGTTTGGAAACACTTCCACATCCTCCCTGTAGTTCCGACTTGGCACCCTCCGACTATCATCTTTTCGGTTCTGCTAACGAACAGACACAAAGCCAACGCTACGAGCAGATGGAGGATGTTTGGCAACCAGTGTATCAACGTGGTGAAGGCGTTCTGGTCGTCTAGTGTAGAAGGGGGCACGAACGGTGACCTTCGCTGAATCGCGGAAAATTCTCCCGGAGGAACGCGGGTACTGCGCTGACAAGTAGAGCACGGGTAGGACCAGGCTGACCCAGCAGGGCACGTCAACTACCGCACCGCCCTGCACACAGAACACTCACTGCCAACGCTCACACAAGAAAAGCGGTGCGCCGACATTGATGAACATCTGCTCTCCAGGAAGGCGCTACGTTCCACCAGGCACACCATCCACCACAACCGTCCAGTTCCGAACGCCCACTCTCGTTCTGCACACAGCACTTAATCTCTTCCACCAGAGTTAGTAAACCAAAAAACCTCCAACGGGCCGGGCGCTTGCTATAGAAATTCACCCATGGCTGAGACAGCTGCCGGCCGCAGTGGCTGAGCGGTTCTGGGTGCTTCAGTCTGGAATCGCAAGACCACTACGGTCGCAGGTTCGAATCTTCCTCGGGCATGGATGTGTGTGATGTCCTTAGGTTGGTTAGGTTTAAGTAGTTCTAAGTTCTAGGGGACTGATGACCTCATATCTTAAGTTCCACAGTGGTCAGAGCCATTTGAACCGTTATTTGAGCCAGATAGCCGATTTTCTTCGTTGTATCTCCTAATGTTGGAGGCAGTATATTTTCCAGAATCCTACTGCAAATCGACATCAGTTATATGGGTCTGTAAATCACCGTATTACTTCTATTTTCCTTCCTTGAATGTTGGTGTAAAGTGTGAAACTTCCCAGCCTTTAGGTATGGATCTTTCGTCGTGTGAGCGGTTGTATATGATCGTTGACTATGCAGCTTAGGTGTCAGTATATTCTGAAAGGAACCGAACTCTATAAACTATGTACCGGTGAAATGGACTTTATTGATTGAAATTGCTTTTGTCCGCCGAGGATATCTGAGTTAACTGATATTGGCGGGTGTTTTTTATTCGAGTTCAGGAATATGTACTTCGTCATTTCGTAAGACCGTAATTAGTAATTCCGCTTTAGTGGCACTGCCATTGCTAACGCAGCCATAGCTATCGCCCAGTGAAGGTAGTGGCGTCTATGTTTATACTGCCCTGTAGTCTTTCCAGTATACTGTACAAGGGGACCTTTCTCGTATATTGAACAATATCGAATTTTAGTTAATTCCCACACCCGGCTCCCAGATAATAAGATGGAAAAAATTCCGAGTTAAGATTTACATGGTACAGACTGTTTGATTCATTTGCAGGATATTTAAACATACTGAAGGTAGAAACATGGGATAAAAATTAAGTTACGTATCGAAACATGTCAGTTGTAAGCTGCCGGATTACGTGCACTCCAGCTGATTCGCTCGTTCACAAACTGTGTGCGTAGAGGCGAGACGGCTACAACATAGCAGCAAAATATACCAAGAAGCTAATTTTCTAGTAGTACACAGCGACATGCAGCTGGTACGTGCATGTAAGATCACTTCTTAATAATGAGCTTACTCAACGACTGATAGGCAGTAAGATGCATACAGAACTCTCAAGGAACTTTCGTTCATGTAGATTGCTTCAACTATCTTGCGTGCACTTTTGAAAAACTGCATACATGCGCCTCTGTTTCCATCAGTTCTGGGTGAACTGCGGTGGTGTGTAGCAAGGGCAATGACAGCAGTAACGTCAGATATGCTCACCAAAGTTTGGCATGACTTGACTATCGTGTGGATGTTGACGTGCGTCAAGTGGTAGGCGTTTTGGACATTTGAAAATGGTTAATGAGAACTTTGGTCCCAAATGTAATTGTAAAAAGTATCTTCAGGTTGTGCTCTGAAATGACCAGAGTCGTGGAATACCTCCTAACATCGTGTCGGATCTCTCTTATCCTGGATAGTGCAGCAAATTTAGGTAGCATGAACTCATCAAGTCGTTGAAATACCATGTGAAAATACTGAGGCATGGAGCCGTCCATAACTGCGAAAGTGTTGTCGTTGCTATATTTTGAACACGAACTGACCTCTCGATTCTTTCCCATAAATATTCGACAGAATTCATGTCGAGTGACCTGGGTGGTGCTGTCACTGCAGGATTTTGTACACAAAATGACCTCTAGATCCTGTCCCATAAATGTTCGTTGGATTTCTTGTCGGGCGACCTAGGTGACCAAACCGTTGGCTCTAAACCTCGAAACTGATTTTTAAACCAAACATGAGGTCCATGAAAGGTTGCAAATAGTCTCCAAGTAGCCGAACATAATCATTTCCAGTCACCTATCTGTTCAGTGGGACCAGAGGTCCCAGTCCATTCCATGTAAACACAGCCTAAACCATTATGGGGCCATCACCATCTTGTGCAGTGTCTTGTTGACAACTTGGGTCCATGGCTTCGCAGGGTCTACGACGCACTCGAACCCTACTATCAGCTTTTACCAACTGAAATCGGGACTCATCGGACCACACCACGGTTTTGCAACTGTATAGTTTCCAACTGATTCTGTCACGAGCTCAGAAGAAGCGCTGCAGGCAATGTTTTGTTAGCAAAGGTACTAGCGTCGGTCGTCTTCTGCCATAGCCCACTAAAGCCAAAATTCGTCGCACTGTCTGATGGATACGTTCGTCCTGCATCCCACATTGATGTCTGCCGTTACATCACGCAGTGTTGCTTTCTGTTAGCACTGACAGCCCTATGCAAACACAATTGCTCTTCGTCGTTAAGTGAATGCTGTCGGCCATCGCGTTGACCGTGGTGAGAGGTAATTCTTAAAACGTGGTATTTTCGGCACACTCTTGACACTGTGGATCACGGAATGCTGCATTCCCTAGCGAGTTCCGAAGTGGAACGTCCCAAGCGTCCAGATTCAACTACTATTCCGCGTTCAAAGTCTCTTAATTCCCATCGAGGAGCCACAATCACGTCAAAAACCTTTTCACATGTATCAGTTCCGCCATTGCACTGCCATTTTATACTTTGTGTACGTGATACTACCGCCATATATCGCTATCTCATGACTTTTGTTACCACAGTGCGTACGCAATTTGTCACACTTGAATGCGTTGAGAGTGAATTGCCATTCCATGCATCAAGCATTGTCTATCTTCGTGAAACGTGAAAGAGCACTTTGATACCAAGCGTAATTGTAAAAAGTATCTTAAGGTTGTAACTGCATGTATGTGAAAGGCGTGTAAAACCGAATGGTTCTTTCAAGAATAAAAATGTTGTAGTCCTGTGGGTAATTGAAAATTTATGGTAAGTTTCTGTCTTCGCTGTGGTGGACTATGAAACCGGAGAAAAATCTTTCTGAAGCACCCTGTATTTCTCATTGCGTCTACAATTTCCTCAACTCGCTCCTGTTCTTCCGCGCCGCACCCACGGCACGGCATCTGGCGCCCGTAGCGAGCGAGTACAGAGCGCTCTCTTCCACCCACGCAGCCCCCTTTTTAGCTGCAGACGAAGCTTGGCGGTGCTCCTTTTTATGCGTTATCATGAATTCGCGGCAGCGCAGCTGTGGGCGCCGCGAGCAGAGGCACGCAGTGCGCGTAATCTAGAAAGAAACTGAATTTAGGGAGGGCGCCGCCTGTACTCGATCTGTAAGTGTGTGTGTGTGTGTGTGTGTGTGTGTGTGTGTGTGTGTCTGTGGCTGTGTGTGTGTGTGTGTGTGTGTGTGTGTGTGTGTGTGTGTGTGTGTGTACTCCGCCGTCGGCCGATACCGCCCCGGCGGTGTGGCAGCATCGCGCCGCCCGCCGTCTTTCCGCGGCGCGAACAATGCCCATTATACGAGCAGAGTGCCTGGCCGGAATGAAGGCGGCGGCGCCGGGTTTCACATTTAATGTCAGCCCGCAGCAGTGAGGCGCTGTTTTACGCCGGCTGCGTCTGCTCGAATTTTCCTGAGGCGGCTGCAATCTGGCGATCTGAAAGTGATAGTGACGTGCAGCCCTCAGGCGATCGTTCATCGCCTTCCATCGCAGATGAGATTCCTCTCGTTGTTTTTGTCTTCTTCGTCCCTGGCTACATGCGATAACGTCAGAAATTGCATGTTTGCCACAGTAATCGTAGCCAAACAACCGCCTTGATGAATCATTGCCTTATCGTCGGCAAAACCAGGAACATTTTGTGATAATAACTGTCTCCCGAGGTCCTTGGCTCACTCCTTGTTTTCCTCTGGAAATTAAGATGCTGGCCGATGTTTCTGATTAACCTCCAATGGTTACGTATCTCAGTCAAGCAAACTTTAGTAAGCACGTCATGGCCTTCTTTGACAGTAAAACGTTAAATAATGTGTCCATTATTAAGTGGAGTAATGTGAAAATCGTGCTTCAACACGTCTAAAAACTGTTTCGGCGCTAACATTCCTACGTGCCGTCGATGCGACTGTATTGTTGAAAGTGGTGTGGAGTGGTAAAGAAAGGAGAAGAGAGTGAGAGGGGGGGGGCAGGGAGAGGGAGGGACAGACAGTTGAACGTATCTCTAGTGTCATCACATTATTCCTTAGTTTCGGATAAGGAAACAAGCAAAAGTCATTCAAATATGTAAGAAGTAATAGTTACAATAGAATATGAGCTTGGTACTCTGAATGATAGGAGAGAAAGACTGAGTTCTGCAATAGGTTTCACATAGCAGTAGAGAATGCTCTGTTCAAGAATCACAATAGGAGGAGGTATACTTGGAAAACCCCAGGGAGTCATGGCGGGCAGAGATTACGAAATCAGATACTGGGTTGTAAGGCGTGCCCAGGAGCAGCTATATGTTCAGATCACAATGTAGTAGTGATGAATAGTAGACTGAAGTTTAAGAGACTAATAAGAAAGAAAAATTGCTCAAAGGAGTGTGATACGCTAGTACTAAGGAAAAAAACAAATACTCTTGAAGATCTCTAAGGCTATAGATAATACAACAAGGAATAGCCCAGTAGGAGGTTCAGTTGATGAGGGATGGGCATCTGTTCAAATGGTTCAAATGGCTCTGAGCACTATGGGACTTAACATCTGAGGTCATTAGTCCCCTAGAATTTAGAACTACTTAAACCAAACTAACCTGTCACACACATCCATGCCCGAGGCAGGATTCGAACCTGCGACCGAACGGTCCCGCAGTTCCAGACTGAAGCGCCTAGAACCGCACGGCCACAGCGGCCGGCGGATGGGCATCTTCAAAATGGATAATCGACAAGTCGGAAAGAAAAAGAAGGTAACTGCGAAGAAACCGTGGGAAACGGAAGGAATATCCCAATTGATCGATAAAAGACGGAAGTGCAAAAATGTTCAGGGAAACTCATGAATACAGAAATACAAAAAAAAAAAAATGTTCAAATGTGTGTGAAATCTTAGGGGACTTAACTGCTAAGGTCATCAGTCCCTAAGCTTACACACAACCTAAATTATCCTAAGGCCAAACACACACGCCCATGCCCGAGGGAGGACTCGAACCTCCGACGGGACCAGCCACACAGTCCAAGACTCAGCGCCCTAGACCTCTCGGCTAATCCCGCGCGGCTACAGAAATACAAGTCACTTAGGAAAGAAATCAACTTGAAGTGCAGGGAAGTTAAGGCGAGATGGCTCCATCAAAAACGTAAAAAATCGAAAAGAAATGATTGTCTGAAGGACTGATTCAGCATGTAGAAAAGTCAAAACAACCAACCGTGCAACTAAAAGCAACGGTGGTAACATTTAGAGTGCTAAGGCGAGATGGCTGCATCAAAAATGTGAAAAAATCGAAAAGAATTGGTTGTCGGAAGGACTGATCAGCGTGTAGAAAAGTCGAAACAACCACCTGTGAAATTGAAAGCAACGGTGGTAACATTTAGAGTGGGAAAGAATACACTGAAGGCCTCTGTGAGGTCGAAGATTTGTCTGATGTGATAGAAGAAGAAACAGGAGTCGAGTCGATATACACTATGTGATCAAAAGTATCCGGACACCCCCAAAAACGTACGTTTCTCATATTATGTGCATTTTGCAGCCACCTACTGCCAGGTACTCCACATCAGTGATCTCAGTAGTCATTAGACACCGTGAGAGAGCAGAATGGGGCTCTCCGCGGAACTCAACGTACTTCGAAAGTGGTCAGTTCATTGGGTGTCACTTGTGTCATACGTCTGTACGCGAGATTTCCACACTCCTAAACGTCCCTAAATCCACTGTTTCCGATGTGATAGTGAAGTGGTAACGTGAAGGGAACCGTACAGCACAAACGTGTACAGGCCGACCTCGTCTACTGACTGACAGAGACCCCCGACAGTTGAAGAGGGCCGTAATGTTTAATAGGCAGACATCTGTCTAAACCATCACACAGGAATTCCAAACTGTTTCAGGATCCACTGCAAGTACTATGACAGTTAGGCGGGACGTGAGAAAACTTGAATCGCATGGTCGAGCGACTGCTCATAAGCCACACATCACGCCGGTAAATGCCAAACGACGCCTCGCTTCGTGAAGCAGCGTATACATTGGACAATTGAACAGTGGAAAATCGTTGTGTGGAGTGACGAATAACGGTACACAATGTGGCATTCCGATGGTAGGTTGTGGGCAAGGCGAATGCCCGATGAACGTCATCTGCCAGCGTGTGTAGTGCCACAGTAAAAATGGTCCAAATGGCTCTGAGCACTATGGGACTTAACATCTTAGGTCATCAGTCCCCTAGAACTTAAAACTACTTAAACCTAACTAACCCAAGGACATCACACACATCCATGCCCGAGGCAGGATTCGAACCTGCGGCCGTAGCAGTCCCGCGGTTCCGGACTGCAGCGCCTAGAACCGCACGGCCACCACGGCCGGCCGCCACAGTAAAATTCGGAGGCGGTGGTGCTGTGGTTGTGGTCGTGTTTTTCATGGAGGGTACTTGCACCCCTTGTTATTTTGCGTGGCACTATCACAGCACAAGCCTAAATTGATGTTTTACCCACCTTCTTGCTTCCCACTATTGAACAGCAATTTGGGGATGGCGATTGAGTTTTTCAGCACTATTGAGTACCTCTTCATAATGCAGGGCCTGTGGCACAGTGGTTTCATGACAATCATATCCCTTTAATGGACTGGCCTGCACAGAGTCCTGACCTGAATCCTATAGAACACTTTTGGGATGTTTTGGAACGCCGACTTTGTGCCAGGCCTCACCGACAGACATCGATACCTCTCCTCAGTGCAGCTTTCTGGCAAGAATGGGCTGCCACTCACCAAGAAACCTTCCAACACCTGATTGAACGTGTGCCTGTGAGAGTGAAAGCTGTCAGCAAGGCTAAGGGTAGGTCAACACCATATTGAATTCCAGCATTACCGCTGGAGGCCACCATGAACTTGTAAGTAATTTTCAGCAATGTGTCCGGATACTTTTGATCACATAGTGTAGAAAGTGTAGGCGATTCAGTATAAGTAAGAGAATGTTAAAATGCTGTAAAAGACTTGAGATCAAATAAGGCAGATGGGATAGAAAAGTCCATCAGCATTTCTGAAATCATTGCGGGAAGTGGTTACAAAACGTTAGTGTGCAAAATGTATGAACCTGGTGTCATAAGATCTGACGTTAGGAAAAACATCATTCACACAATTTCGAAGACTGCTAGAACTGACAAGCTGGAGAATTATCGCACAACCAGCTTAAGTACTCATGTATCCAAACTGCTGACAAAACCAATACACAGAAGAATGGAGAAGCAGGTCGGAAATGTGTTGAGTGACGATCAGTTTGGTCTTAGGGAGGGTAATGACACCAGAGAGGCAGATGTGACATTGTGGTTGATGATGGAAGCAAGACTAAATAAAAATTAAGACACGTTCATTGGGCAAGTCGACTTGGTAAAAGTGTTTGACGATGTCAGATAGTGCAAAATGTACGAAATTCTGAGTAAAATAGGGGTAAACCATAGGGAAAAAGCAGATAAAATTAACTTGATGCCTTGCTGAGAGACAGTCTCCACTCCTTCCTAATAAATAATGTACCGGCAGGTGTAGACCAGATGCGGCTTGAAATGAAGGAAATAGTTTCAACAGCACTTGAGAGATTTTTCCCAAATAAATTAATAAGCGACGGAGCTGATCTTCCTTGTCAGACAAAACGGATCATAACACCGTATCTGAAACACCGAAAAAAATCATGTAAAATTCAAACGAATGCAAAATCTCAAAGATCGGCTATCTTCTACAGAAGTTCGAAATTTAGAACGGACTTCACTACGAGGTGCTTATAATTGTTTCCACACCGAAACATTGCCTCGAAACGTGGCAGAAAATCCGTAGAGATTCTTGTCGTATGTAAAGCTTGCTAGCGGAAATACACGGTCAATGTCTTCTCTACGTGATAGCAATGGAAATACTATCGACGAGGGTGCTGCTAAAGGAGTATTACTAAACACAGCCTTCCAATATCCCTTCACCATGGAAGAAGATGCAAATATTCCAGAAATAGAATCAGCAACAACTGCCAACTTGAGTAACTTAGAAATAGATATCATCACAATAGTGAAGCATCTTAAATCACTTAATGAAAACTAGTCTTCCGGTCCATACTGTATGCCAATTAGGCACCTATCAGTGTACGATAATGCAGTAGCTCCATACTTAACAAGCACATAGAACCGCTCGCTCGACGAAAGATCCGTAGCCAAGGACTGAAAAGTCCCACAGCTCATATCAACATTCAAGAAAAGTAGTAGGAGCAAGCTATTAAATTACAGGCCCATATCACTAACATCGATATGCGGCAGGATTCTGGAACAAATATTGTGTTCAAACATTATGAATTACCTCGAAGAGAACGGTCTATTGATACACAGTCAACACCGATTTCGTAAACGTCTTGTGAAAATATGCTAGCTCTTTACTCACACGAAGTTTTGAGTGGTATCGATAAGGAATTTCAAATTGATTCCGTATTTCACGATTTCCAGAAGGCTTTTGGCACAGTACCTCACAAGCGCCGTGTAATCAAATTACGTGTGTATGGAATGTCGTCCAATTTATGCTACTAGAGGTCACAGTTCGTAGTAACTGGTGGAAAGTCATCGAGTTAAACAGAAGTGATTTCTGGCAATCCCAACGGTAGTGTTACAGGCCCACCGCTGTTCTTCATTTATGTAAACGATTTAGGAGATAATCTGAGCAGCCGTGTTAGGTTGTTTCAGATGATGCTGTCGTTTATCGTCTGTTAAAAACATCAGAATATCCAAACAAATTTCACAGCGATTCAGATAAGGAAGCAGTATGGTGCGAAAATTGGCATTTGACCCCAACTAATCAATAGTGTGAGGTCGTCCACATGAATGCTAAGAAGAATCCATCAAACTTCGGTTATACGACATATCAGTCAAATCTAAGGGCCGTAAATTTAACTAAATACCGAGGAATTGAAATTTCGTGGTGACGGCGAACGAAAGACTGAATTTTATTGGCAGAGCACTTGGATAATGTTACAAATCTACGAAAGAGACTGCTTACACTACGCTTGCCTGCCCTCTTTTGTAGTACTGCTGCGCTGTCTGGGATCCTTACAAGATAGGGTTCACTCAGTACATCGAAAAAATTCAAAGAAGAGTAGCACCTTTTGTACTATCGAGAAATAGGGGAGAGAGTGACACGGACACAATACAGGAATTAGGGTGGATATCATTAAAACATAGACGTTTCTCGTTGCAGCGGAATCTTCTCACGAAATTTCAGTCAAAAATCTTGTCATGCGAATGTGAATATATTTTGTTGATGCCAACCTTCATAGGGAGAAATGATCATCATAATAAAATAAGGGATACCAGAGCTCACACGTAAAGATACAGGTGTTCCTTTTTTCCAGGCGCTGTCCGAGATTGAAGTAATAGAGGAATAACAGTACCTCTACCAGCCACATAAGTGTGATTTACAGATTATCCTAGCAGATGTAGAAGTAGATGTAATATACAATGTCCAGAACATCCAAGAGGGAACAATGAGAGTGGAAGGCCAAGGATAAAGTGCTGGGATGTAGTCCTTCGCCGCTTCTGTTCAATCTATACATCGAAGAAGCATTGACGGAAATAAAGTAAAGATTGAAGAGTGGAAATAAAATTTAAGGTGGAAGGATATCATCGACAAGATTCTCCAATGGCATTTCTGCTCTGTGTGAAAAAGAAGAAGAATTACAGGATTTGCTGAATGGAATGAATAGTTTAATGATTTCAGAATATGGACTCAGAGTAAATCAAAGAAAGACGAAAGTAATGAGAAGCACCAGAAATGAGAAAGCGGGAAACTCGACATCTGGATTGGTAATTACGAAAAGAACCAGTTAAGAAATTTTGCCACCTACGCAGGAAAATAACCCATGACAGACGGAGCAAGAACAACATAGAAAGCGGACTAGTACTGACAAAAACCGCATTCCTGGCCAAGAGAAGCCTACCAGTATCAAACATAGCCCTTAATTTGAGGAATAAATGTCTGAGAACGTACACAGCATTATATGGTAGTGAAATATGCACTATGGGAAAGCCAGAACAAAAGAGAATCGAAGCATTTGTGATGTGGTACTACAGAAGAATTTTGAAAAGTAGGTAGACTGATAACGTAAGGAATAAGGAGTTCGTCCGGAGAATCGGGGAAGAAATGAGTACATAAAAAACACGACAATAAGAAGGGACAGGATGGTAAGACATCTGTTAAGACATCACGGAATAACTTCCGCAGATTAGAGGGAGCTGTAGATGGTGAAACTGTAGTGGAAGCCAGAGACTGGCATACATCCAGCAAATAATTGAGTACGTAGACTACAAGTGCTACTCTAAGATGAAGAGGTTGGCACAGGAGAGGAATTCGTGAAACCTAGTATGCAACAGCGCTATGGTCTTCAGTTACTGTTACGCGCATTTGTTACAGGAGCCCTGAAATAGTATTTCGGAAGTATTGTTGGTTATCAATGGCATCAGCTAGATATCAGCAATGTTTTGCTGTTGTCATGAATACCACTTATGGATATGACTTTTCAATCAGCCAGATTTAACTGCATTAAACTGAAATATAATACTTTCTCAGAGAAGACTGATGACCCAAAAAAAAAAAAATAGCCAGCAGATGCTGCGTATCAGTCTCTAGGTAGTGCGTGACTGCCGTACAATAGTGGGACTATAAGCAAAATGAAGAAACGAAAACTTTTAGACGTCTAATATCGTAAGCAATTCCAGTAGCCAGTGTAGAAAGTGGAACCAATGGGTAGGAGGGTATTCTGTTGTGTTATAATAATAATAATATTGTAACAATAAGTGCCAGAAATGAATCAAAAACGAAAGTAAAATAACTGCTGGTGGCAACTGGCTAGCTTACAACAATGGTGGAGTATTCTTGTTCCATTTGACATTTACCTAAGTTTATTTCCCGTAAACAATCAAGACCCCATGAACTCACATTAGGAGCATTCCATAACAAAAATTTCCACCGATATCCTAATAATTTTTAATGTCATATTGTCTGCAGTTACGGATACAGACTTCATTCGGCGTCTCAAGTGTTAATGGTTTTGAATGAGAAAGATAACGGATAATAGTTGATTCTGATAACTTCCAACACAGATGAACACATATGCCTGAACGATAACAATGTCGCTCTCAGAAGTGTGGCAATCGCATACTGATTTAAAACGAAAATACTGTTCCATCTCGAGTGACACACATTTACCCTGCTGCCTGTGCCACCTTTTATCTGAGGCAGCTACGTCGATGAGGAACCATAATCCAGCATCTGCTGACAAACAATACACCCACCGTTAACTAATAGCACCACCAGACAAACGAGGATATCCAACGTCAGAATTTATCGATAGTGAATAATAAGTACCAACCGGTAGACACCCGCCTTACAAAAATCAAGCTCGTCCGTATGTCATTCAGCTGTTTCATGCAACGTATTGGCCGGACGATATGTACTGTGGGGGATCTACGTATGGGGAATCTATGTACAGAGCATAAGCGCCACACACCCTTACAACAGCCGAGCAAATCTGCTATTGCAGAATTTCGCTTCGTACGGTTGATTCTAAGCTGTAAAACAACACAGAGTTTCTGGGACAGAATTCCAGCCATTGGGACAGAGTTAAGGGAAGCAGTTGAGATTAAATTAGCAATGGAGCTTATAAACTGAGACCAAGGTTTTTCTTTAAAATTCGCCTGAAATTCCACTCTCCCCCTTGTCAAATAACAGAGAGACACTGTTAATGTTACATTCTCACCCTCTGGTAAATCATAATCATCACTGATAGCTTCTAACGTTGGTCATCATTGACTGTATAGTGGTGCTAGTTGTTTACGATTTGTGTTTTGCCTCTGTACATACAGCGTATTATGGTTCTTGGTTGGCGTAGCGCATTGCACCGAGGGCTTAAGTTTCCTTCCACAGTGCCCTCTCGTTGCGTTTGTGGATTAAAAATTTTGAAATATCAGCGATTATAGAAAGTGTTACCTGGCTGCATTCTCGTAATTTGTTTGAACATTGTATACTCCACGAGACTCTCAAATCTGACATAGCTCGTGTCGTTTATGTGCCAATCATGTTGAAAATCTGTAGACTGAACCAGGGTGGTAAAACGATACAAGACTGAAAAACATAAAAACAACAAGTAACAAAATAAAAATTTTACATAATGTTGTTCTTATAACAAGTTCGCCTGCGTGGCCATCATCCGCAGGAAGTACAGAAATATTAGTTTTGTAAACAGAAAGCGCCTTCATCTCGATGCAGCGTATTTTGTTTCTTGAAGATGCTTTTCGCTTTTTTTTTTAAAAAAATATCTTCAGTGGAATCTAGAATGACACCGTTTCGTTTTGATATGAGAGTGTAGATTATAAAACAGTTCACTTCCTATTTATTATTTAGACAAATGATTTCTTACAGATAGTCGAGTTTTTGGCTGGCATCTGCGTTTCCCCTCATGTGGTCAAATGCTGGAGGTCGTACTATACACTTCGGAATCATAAACATATTTTGAAGTTACGAACTTTATTCTTCACAGTTTTCATGTTCTTTGCGCTGACTGCTGTGGAAAACCGTTATTCTTCTGTTACTGGCTGTAGATATTTTACCGGAAACTGTAATTTAAAGCCGTAGCTACTGTGTTTTCATGTAATGTCTCTTCCCATTTGTTTTATTTATGTACGTTGGCAGCCTATTAGCTACATACAAAACAAAAAACAAAAAAAAAACAAAGCAGAGAAGAAAACACTGTTGAACGGTCACCTATGCATAACAGACAACTCACTCTGTACATTAATAGATAAAATAGTAGAATAGCACTACTAAATATGATTATTGTCATAATAATACCACGCAACCCTATCCCCTCACTTTTCCATGAACCCCTCCAGAAAACATTTAAGCCAAGCATAAAGTCAGCTGAACACCTTAACTTCCAACACTCTCTAACAGTTGTCACACTGCCGTTCAACTTTCCACAGCTTGCCCTGGCTAACCACATACACTCTACACTTTCGCTCTCTTTCTCTCTCTCTCTCTCTCTCTCTCTCTCTCTCACTCGCACGCACACACACACACACACAAACACACAAATATTTGAGAGAGGAAACAGAACAGAAATGAACAGATGTTAGTTTTTGGCATACATCATTAGGTTTATCTACAGGTGAGATATAGTGATCCACAGCAGTTAGCACAAAGAGCGTGGAAATTGTGAAGAAGGATGTTCGTAACGTGAAAATTTGCTTAGTTTTCGTAAATGAAGTTATAGTGCGACCTCCAGCATGTGACCGTATGAAAGGGAATGCAGACACCAGAGAAAACTGGAATAAATGGAGATTCCACTAAACATGGCTTGAAATTAAACCCGAAACGCGTCTGGACGAGGTAAGATACAATGGAGCAAGAAAATGACGTTTTTTTTAACTACGAAGAAATATAGTTGTTCTTACGTGCATAAAATGATTTAATCTAATTTGTGATGTGCTATCATCTTCTCTCCGAAAATAAGTAGACAATGTTTTCTAGTTGCAGCATCAGGATGATTTTTAGTACTTATCACCTGAATTTTGTGAAATTATTGGTTGATTATCAATAAAAAACTGATATACATCTATATTTTCAACACTGAAATCTATATGATATACCACTGAACAACTGCTTAAGAGCAAAGCAATCTTCCTACGAAAATAAACGAGGAGCGCGCTACAGAAATTGATTAACATAAAACCCAGAGCCGGCATGTCCACGTAACCATAAGCGAAAGCTCATACGAGAGAAGTCGAATAGAAGTATCTCTGGCGTGCAGCGTTAGTTTCCACTATGGAACAATTCGAAAGTCAAGCTTCTACGTATAACATCTCATTTTCCCGCCAAACGCTTTTAAACGGAGAAGCGCTTAACATAAGAAAAACTATCAAAAGGATAATGGCAGTTCAATGCACCAGTGCCTAGATGGAAAGAGTCTTTAGTCACATGGTCTGAGGATAGAAACAAAAGCAGAATCATGCATTCATTGTAATTTGAAGTTTGTAGCATGCAATGACTTTTAACAAAACATAAAGGTAACAAAACTTTCGTGAGAGCTAATAAACATGATTTTTATGTTTACTAAAGTGTTTCACTTTGTTCACCCTCATCCCTCAGCTCAGCAATTAGTTTCGCCGGTAAATATTCTGTTATTTTTTCAATTTGATCTGGTAATCCCAGTACCACAGTATTATCACACAGTAAGTTACATTCCACATCGTTTCCTGTGTTATAATACGAGGGGCGTTCAATAAGTAATGCAACACATTTTTCTCGCCAAGTTTTGGTTGAAAAATGCGAAATGTGTTGTGAGACATAGTGGAATACTCCCACTGAAGGCCCCATAGTCCACAAAGTTCTGATATGTTGCGGTAATATGTGCAGGTCTCGCAAACTTGTCCGATCTCACGCCGATCACCGGCCGCACATATCCGAGAATCCTGCAGTGTTGGAGCGAGCGGACATTCTCATTCGAGTGATCGCCGGATCACAATCAAACATCTCGCTGCATACCTGGACGTCACTCTTGGTAGTGCTGACACACTAGCCCACCAGTTGGGGACGAAACACCATTCGTGTGTAACTGCTTGTGCGTTACGAGGCTGATCGTAATAATTTTTTGTAGAACATCTATTACAGATGGAGCAAGACGTTGGGTCCTACGTCATCATTAATGTGGTACCATGCAAACATACAGGACTTACCATTAATGTGGAATAAGGCCGTAGCATTGAACGGAGATTATGCTGAAAAACATTCTTTTGTAGCCAGAAGAATGGGGAATGATATGGTGTATTGGAACCCTGAATAAAACCTAACCGTTTCCAGAATGTTCCTCGTACAATTATGGTGAGTAAGCTATATTCCTTGCATGGACAGCAAATCTGAATTTGTTTTTGCTGAGGCAATGAGTTTTGTAAGTTCTCGACTCACTTTGATCTATATCATAATTAATTGGTAATGATTACAACGAAGTCTTTTTGGTGAAAATAGTTATGTGAAACTAGATGCTATTACCTCTTATCCACTCGACCTCCAAATTTCTTTAGAAGTCTGTTTTACAATGTCTCAGAAGATAAAACTTGCTGTTTTCTCTCATCTGACTTGGTGGTGTTATCCCTCCAAAATATATTATATAAATGCGAATAAGATGTGGTTCTCCCTCAATAAATATTTCTATTATAGGGCAAAATTTGTATAAGTGAGACAGGAACTAAAGACTTTATCTCACAATGACAGGTGGCACAGAAAATGTAAGACAACTGGCATGAAAGTAGGTGGATAATATCATATACTTTTATTTTGAAATCGTAAGTATCTATCATATTATAACAAAACTACCTTTTATTGTTTGAAAATTTAGGTCATGACGAACGACGAACGAACCATCTGCAAAATTCAGTTCTACAGATCAAACTTTCATAAAAATAGCGGAGACTCAACGAATTTGTATCTCACTCCCTTAGTTTAACATGCATAGTTTTTTGTACAGATAAACGTAATGTAGCGTTTGTAAATATATTAAAAGGTCACATTCGTTTCGCTGTGTAATCGGATATTGGCCACTGGAAACAGACAATCTAGGAATATCTGTCTGGAGTGATTTATGGTAAAAATACTACATAAATCCAGCCATGGCACTTACAGGTGCTAGACAGTTACATGAAGAATTGTAAGGAAGTCTTATTCAGGCACTAAAGAGGTCACTTACATCGACCGTTTATGGAGCACGATTTCATATTCCTCGTCATTGCTAGTGTTACATCGCTATACGAAATTTAGAACTGAATGAAGAAGCGCTCGTAAAGACCTAGTCATCGACGGAACATTCGAACCGAATCTTCTTTCCTCGTTTATTGACGTTTCACAGAGACAAAATGTTAACTAATGTCGTTGTGTTTGACTTTTCTGTGTAATTGAAGCTTAGGCATTAATCTCCTTTGCAAGACTAGAACATGATTGCGGTTATCGATCGCAATAAGAGGTTGAAAGCTCAATGGAAAGGTTTCAACACATTGTGTTTTGAGATAGTAGTGAAAACATAGGTCCAGGGATCGTGTAATGCAACCCTTTGTTTCTCCTGACAAAATGCGATTTAAAATTTCACCGAATAGCAAATCATATTGAGAAGCCAATCAGACGTGATAATTAGCAAAATTGTATGTACCAATTATAATCATTCTTAAGGAAAACGGGGGAACAGTGTGCACTCAAATTACTGTTTTGACAAATTCATAATAGAGCAAGTAACCTAAACGGAAGTGCATGTAACGTAACTGGAGTTTCACAACTTTTACTGTACTAAATCAATCAAAATAACAAGAAATAGTATAAATAAGCTAACAACAAATATATCTAAGGCAGAATTGCTCACAGTCTCCTCCTGATGGGCTAGTTACCCCTAGTGGTTGCGAATTTCTGCGTTTGTGGAAGGAAGGTTATATCAAATACATGTGTGTGAAAATAGCTGCCACTTGAATTTTGTGCAACTTTCTGTTAGGAAATCAGGATATGGAAATCTGTTTTAATTGAATAATTGACTGTGTATTCACTTCAATTTCACATTCCAGCAACTTTTAAAATAATAGTTTCTTGGGTGAGTAGGCATCACAGAGATAATCTTTGTGTGTCTTTCCTTCAGCGCATGAAGCATGATTCCAAGCAGAGAACCCAACGTACGTGTACACAGTTTTTCTTGTCTTAACCTATTTCTCCACAGATGCAACTTCACTCATTACGTTCTTTACGACGTCCATGTTCTTTACTACGTCCTGTTAGTGATTAAATTGCGCCATCATCGTAATCATCGTCATCGATTTCATCAAAAGTGTTTGAACCATCCGGTATCTCCGGTGACTCAGTTTTTTCATTTCTGATTTTCTTTTAATTCTTCTGTGGCTGTTTGGTAACGCACCTATGTACAACTTCTACATTCTTTCACTTCAGTCCATACTATTGTTTTCTCTCATTCCTTACTTTCTTCTTCACTTGTTTCAGTTTCATTTTGCCGTGTGTGCACTTCTGTTCTCTTTCAGCGAATCATTACACCAATCTGTCATTACTTACTTTATTAATGCGATCTGATTCCGTATGTTAAACTGTAATGTTTAGAAATCAGATTAGCACAATGATAGAATATATTTAATGTTTTAATAACGTATTCAAATAAAAGTAAAAACTGTAAGCTTACCTTCTTATTTTTTGTCTTCTGAAAATAGCAAGAAACTGGACTGTTTTACCAAAATCATGCTTTCGCATTTCTCAACTCTAATGACACGTGTCTTTCTGTGCCGGTCTAAGAGACAGGCAGGAAAAGGCAGCAGTAATGATCACATAGTCTATATTAGTATTACAGGCACCATGCCCAGGTCAGGGCGTCCGCATTGCAGTATACGTTTGATGCAGGCATTCGCTTGGATGACGGCGTTTCCGAACACGACTATTGAAATGACGTAACGTGAGATGTGACTCATCCGACCAGTCGGCACACTGATTCCAGTCCAATCTCAACGGCCCTGCGCCCACTGCAGTCTCACCTGATGTCGTCGTTGTGTTAACATGGGAACATGTAGTTGTCGTCAACTGTGAAGGCCCGTGTTCAGCAATGTGCGTTGAACATTGTGCTCCGAAACATACCAGCGTCAGCACTGTACCCTGTCATCAGACCTGACACAGACTGCAAAATACCCTGATTTACAGAATGAGGAAGCCGCCGACATCCACAGTCTTCGATGAGCGTATACGAACCATCCAATGCCTTGTCGCCAACTCGTAACTTCACTGCCCTCAACCATACAATATAAACCCTTTGTTGCTACGACGGTGATGTTGTTCTCTTTGCCTAGTGTATGATGAGTAAACTTAGATTTATGTTGCTTTAGATAATAAAAACAACGAATTAGTTCCTGATATATTAATCATATTTGAATACCTCTGGGTTGAAGGTCGGTGTTGCGATCTAAATAAATTTCTGCCCATCTACAGATTGGTAAAATTCAATAAAATGTTTATTGCACATACTGAATGAAGACTGGTAATTCGACTCGACCATTCAGTTAGCGAACAGAAGTTAGTTAGAGCCACCAATGTAGTTGTTGCCTAATACACAATATAATTAGAGTAACAAAAAGAAACGGCCAATGTTTACTCCTTAAATTGTTCGAAATAAATCAGCACTGTCGCAGTGAAATGCAAAACTGATAAAACATGCGATGTAAAGAGCATAAGTTTTGACTAGCATTCCAATCAACCGAGTCTCACTAACTAAATGAGTAATAGAATCAGTGCAAATAGTTACTGTCCAGTCTCCATTAAGTCGCGATAAATACAAGTTCCACTGAATTACTCACAGAATAAATTCAGAGTCCTGATCATTGCAGATTTTTACAAGTCCCACTGAACTACTTTGAAGTATCTATAGGTATCGAGACTGTCGTCTAGGAAAAACTTTCCAAGTCCAAAATACGAGCAGCTATACCACCGCTCAAACCGACATGGGTGTTGCTTCTACTACTACGCCCAGAGTAGTGCGAAAGAGTCAAGATGGCACCCTCCCTTCCTTAAATTCCTAGCATCTACGTCACTTAACGACTTAGCGCAACCGCGAGCTTTATTTTACAATTCGTTATGCAATAATGCAATTTTAAATCTGGCTGCTACATTAGATGCGCACTAAAATCAGAATAAAATGGCATATCGCACTCGAGTGTACGTGTAGCTGATTTCCCACGTATTAAAGTTAAGGAAATGCGTATTTTTAATGCAGTTGTCAAATTCAGTTTATGCTCTCTGTGTCTTCAATAATTATTGTACCATATATAAATATAAGGCATCTCGTTCTTACAGGAACTAAGCAATTCTTTTCGTTTTTGCAGACTGACTTTTTAAGCTCAAACCATTTTTAAATTAATGGAAAAGCTACCCAAGATAATAAAAATTAGCTAAAAATTTCAATTAATCACATAACCTTACGAAATAAATCCAACAACATTACACTGCCAGCACGTATATATATATATATATATATATATACAATTTGACTGAGTCAGTTACATGTTCTATTATATAAACAGTTACAAAAAATGGTTAAAATGGCTCTGAGCACTATGGGACTTAACATCTATGGTCATCAGTCCCCTAGAACTTAGAACTACTTAAACCTATATATACTGTCAGTGTAACTAGTTAAATAATATAACATGTAACTTACTCAGTCAAATTGCATCGGCGAGCACAACAATCTCATAGGTGAACTAAAATTTATGAACGTTATTAATTATTTACAAAACTGTCGTTAAGCCGGCCGCGGTGGTCTCGCGGTTCTAGGCGCGCAGTCCGGAACCGTGTGACTGCTACGGTCGCAGGTTCGAATCCTGCCTCGGGCATGGATGTGTGTGATGTCCATAGGTTAGTTAGGTTTAAGTAGTTCTACGTTCTAGGGGACTGATGACCACAGCTGTTAAGTCCCATAGTGCTCAGAGCCATTTGAACCAAAACTGTCGTTAGAAGAATTTTCTTCATGCAGTGACTCTTTTCACACACTATCTCCATAGGAAATCCACAGATCCGTCCTTTTCTCCCGGCGTATTGCGCGCTGTTGTAATAGCAACGGTTATGTGTACGAAGCTAATCACTCCTTTGTGACTGCAGCTGGTAGACATAACGTCACATCCTGGTAATAGGCAGATTTGACAGTCACATGGCACTAGCCATTCCGTTTCTCGGCCACCACGCCATCCACCCAGCCAGCAGAATCGCGTCACAGGCAACCATTCAGTACATTCTAAATTGCGTCACAACGCTTCTTACAGGCCAGATGCTCAAGAATGTAGCATGTGAACTGCCACCCAACTCTACCATTTCCGAGATGCCTTTCACAGTGGCTGGGCTTTAATAATCTGCCGTTTGTCAGAGTTGCTTATGTGAGAGAATTTCTCCATTTTCAGCCCCTGTCGTAGATAGAATCATTCCCATTCGTCTCTGCTCTGGTTATATACTTTTCCTAGCACATCATGTGCCCGCAACGCCACCACATTGAGTTCAGTTTCAAGGAAGGTGGTTGTCAGAGTGTTCTGGGTTACCAGTGTGTATGGTCACCTAAACTTAGATATTTTCTGCCCTGTCTATGTGGGATACAATATGCACACAATGACAGTTTACACCGCCATATCTATATCAGACGAGTGCGCTGTGTACTACACACCCAGGAGGTCGTCATAGTAGTGAGAAACGGCCATGATAGGCCAGTAATTAGCCGTACCCACTTTAAAAGCCGCATTAAATGCCTCTGAGCACTATAGGACTTAACATCTGTAGTCATCAGTACCCTAGAACTTAGAACTACTTAAACCTAACTAAAAGGCAGGATTCGAATCTGCGACTCTAGCGGTCACGCGGTTCCAAACTGATGCGGCTAGAACCACACGGCCACACCGACCGGCAAAAGCCGCATAAAGATCAGACAAAACATGCTCTCACACAAGGTCGTTAATAGCGTCTGTATCGCATCACTTAAGTCGCCCTCCATGCTACGACCTTCGCCTGAACAGTTAATAATTCGCGCCTTTGGTGGGGCGCCTGTCCGTGCGCCGGTGAAAGAACGTAGGGTGTCGGCCAGCACAGGGCCGGCGAATGGCGTAGGCAGGGGTGGCAGGGAGCGGAGCCGGGCGGGATGGCCTCTTTGATCATTACCGGGCCAGCCGGGGGCTGGAATATCGCGCCATTCGGCCGCATAATCCGATAGCGGGCGGGCCGGGCGCCGGTAATGCAATACGGCGGCCTAAACGAGCGCGCCAGTACAGGTCCTCACCCCCACCCCGTCGCCGGGGCCGGCCTTTAGGGCGTAGCGACACACTTAACTCGCAGCAACTATGAGTCACCGCCGTCTCAATGGCGTCATGTTCTCCGCGTGGGAACTTCATCAGCGGCGGTGGCTGCGGCTGTTTGGCGCTAAGCGGCCTGCGCTCCTCCCATTGTGCCTTCCTTCCCTCTGGTACTCCTTGCCCACCTGCTCTATAGCACCAGTGGCTATACTGTTGAAGCCATGCATTTCGGTGATCGCGTGATGGCCGCCGTAATGACAACTCCATTTTGTAGTCACATAGTCATTTGTACAGATATCAACCGTAAAGTGTAAAAGGTGATTCAGGTGCCCCTGCCAATATCGTCTTATGCAACCCCACATGACAGAAAACCATCGTTGGCCAGTTCACTCTGGTGATTTGTAGAAATGCTTCTTGTCAAAATGTTGTAGAATATACAAAGATATCCTAGATCTGTTTGACAAATTTTGTTTATGAAACTACTTTAGCACATTATCACAGTAATTCATACGTTAATTCCTTAATTTGGTTATATGCCATACCACTGTTATTTCCACTCCTTCCATTTCGATATCTCCTATTAATTTCGTTGTTTCAGATGGTGAAACACACGTTTCAGAACCATATTAAGTATTATAAACGGAATAAACTTCAGAGACGACCAAAAACCATATTATTATATCACCAATTACACAAAGAAAGTTTGGAGACACTTGAATGAGTGTGGCAGAAATAAGTCATCTTGTGTCAAGAATACCGTGTAACACATGGCCAATCCTAACTTGTATGTTTTACATTATGATTCCTTTTGATATCAGTCACCTGAAGCCCTGAGAGCGAAATTATATTGGTTACGTGGCTGTCGCCTGTCTGGATACCACTACTGATGTAGTGTTGGTTGCATAAAACCGACCGGTAGGAGCAGCTGAATCACACTGCGTATGCAGCAGTGTATTTTAAATATCACTACCAGTCGTACTTTTACTGTTCCATTCACGAATACTGTGTAACAAGGGCTACTAACTAAGATCGAATTTCAATGATTTTAGAGTTACAGTCACTCCTTGAGACGTTTTCAGCAGAAAGAAATAAAGTAAATTTCATTATCGTCCTTTTTATTTATTGTGACTGGTTTCAGTTCTCCTAGAAAACTCTTACTGAATCTACAGTAGAAAGAACGCAATAAACGTTCAGAGAATTTTTTGTAATACAACTGTGTCATAAATCAGTGACAAAAAGTGTCTACTGTAATCCAAGCAATATCCATTGAGCTAATACTCCTTCTGGTCTGTGATCATGCGTAGCCGAATTAACTACATAGGGCGACGAAACAACATGATTCCCTCCAAGCCTCACAGCATCTTCAATTCGTCGTATTTCATAAGATATGAAAGGTACACAGTATCTTTCTGCTATATTGCACGTAAAAGACAAGTACATCACATAAATTTTTAGCGTTCAACGCTTGCAAATGTACGTGTTGCAATGAATAATAATGTCTAAAAATGCGTTATACATTCAAGAAATATTAACATCCACAGAAAACTATAAATCATCCCATATAACTTACACACTATCAGATAATAAAATATACTATTTAAGTAAAACGTATCATCTAGATTTAGACGGTAAAACAGACGGAACAAAAAAGATAGGAGCCCTATACACTTTTCCGCGGCTTAAAAGAATAGAAGGTAATATCTAGTTTGATTTTTCCAGAACGCGATTCTCGAAGTTTTTATCACTAAATCACTTCCTCTCACTTGTGACTGTCTCTGACGCACCATTAGGGACTTTTTATTTACTTGAAGATTTCATATAGTTTCTTCACCAGGTAATTTTATATTGATTATATACTCGTATTAAATATCAAACATGCCTGACATGAGGAGCCTAAGCCACATCAAAACTCACGGATCCAGGCGCGTTACTTCCTGAGAATTAGGTGCAATACGATCTTGAAAATTAGACATGGTTAAGTTGAGAAGATACCGAAAGTTATCTTCGATCTTCGTCTCAGTGAGACAGGACAAGTTTAAAGTATAGTTTCACAGTAAAGGTAATGAGGAAAAATGTAAAAATAACGAACTGTAAAAGAAAACCAGCTATAATGAAACCAGATCATGTGTTAAAAAGATAGAAAATAAGGAAAAGGTACTAATGATGTTGCAACTTTAGCGAAACGTGTCTAAATAAAAAAGTAGAGAAAATTTGGCTTGCTGAAGTGGAAATTATTCAAAAGCCAACTATTTGGAAGTAAACGCAGACAGGATAGAGAGCTTCAACATCAAGATGAATATCCACTTATCAAGATATCCATCAAGTTGCGAGTATTGTAGTGACGACGGATGCACTATCAGGGAGTGCTACTTACAGACTCAGTCGCTTTACCACGTTGATCAGTACTGAGCTCACTCCAGCTGCAGCAGGTCTGACACTGCTCATCTGGTCTATACCAGCTATTTAAATGCTTTTCTCAATAATAGTTGTCCAGTCATTAAGTGGTAACTGCCAGTTCGTTTGATAAAATGACCCGACATGTCGAAAAAAAAAAACAATTTCATGAAGTGGAAAGACCTTCCTGTCCTAAACAGACACCATGTTGGGCGTTACAATAGCGTGAACTGAATAGCCGTCCCACCCAGCCGTCCGTCTTGTGACCAAGTTGCAACTGACGCAAGATCAGCTAACCACTGGACGGATGTTTTGTGCACCGTCACTTGTAAGAGTGTCAGGTTTTTTTTGCTGTAAATGTAATTTCATGGTAATCGCAAGCGTCACGAGCCGCTCCTTAATAAGTCATGCATTGATGGTTCAAAAACGTTATGACAATCTGCTTAATAATGCATTGCTCCAGCTTTGAAGCGAAACACTGCGTAGCATATATTCCACAAACCCTCGGTAAGTTGCCGAAAGTATATGGCACTAGATATCTCCTCACAAGTCACGCAGTTGTCATAAATTACGAGGTAGTTGTTTATGGATACGGAGCTGGCAAAATATAAAATAAGTTTTCGAAAACATCCACAATTCACACATTCGTATTTCTCAATTACGAGTTGCGCTCTTCAAATAAACGAGAGCATCATCAGAATATGCACCGTAAAAGAAAAGATAATACGAAAAACTTACGCTGACATTACATAAAGTAAACATTTTGTTTCCAGTATGGTGTCTTACGTCGTAAGTTCCCCGACACCATTAAAGATTGCGGTTAAAGTTACCTGATAGTTCTAAAAATTAAACTAGTTGTACAAAAATTTAAAGTACGTTTAGAGTGCAGTGGTAGATGATGAAACTGACAGCGCGGAAGATGAAATTGACTGTACAGCAGTACTTGTAACGTGTATGATACAGTTTTTCCAAACATAATTTACAACAACAAAAAACGAAATTTGCATTTCCCTTTTGTGGGTGTGCTCATAGACGTCTCTTATCCGTAAATACCTGTTTATCTTTCAAAAAATATGAATAAAGATTAAAACGTCCTTCAAAAATAAATATTTACATAAATACGTTCAAAACTACGGTTTTAAAAATATTTCGACTAAGATAATATGCCAGGTATCATATTTTCGTTGCTTATCTACCACACTCCTTCGAATAACTGGAAGAACCCGTGTTAATTATTAAACGAATAAAACAAATGTCCTGTAACATATCGTACTGTTAGTAAATTTTGCGGGTTTTTCTTCTGTTCTGCGAAAATTTCCAATCTTTCCAAAACATTTAACAGAAGACCTTTATTTGCGGTGTGGATAATTTTCATACTGTCTTAAATCTCACATAAAGTACGTTCAGTTGTTCTCAAAAGTTCATCCATTGCTGTATGATTTGAAGTTAAACTGTGGTGTTCCTTACAATGTATATTAAACGCTCCTCTGCTTTCTCCAATAAACGTGCTCTGTCAATTTTAGCATTTCAGTTTACATACTTTTGAATTCCTGTATTTGCCCTCATGTACATTCTATTTGTGTATTACTGCGTGTCTAAGGGAATTTCTAGTTCGAGAGACTACTTCAGCTTTCTATCCTGGGAGACATCTCGCTGCACGGTGTGTTGCAACCCATTTGTATGTAAGTGTAATGTACCTTTTCTTTCCTGTACTATTGTATTTCATTCGTTTACTACTTTCCTGTATAGTTTAGTTCTACATCACTTTCCTGTTATCCACGCTGTAGGTAAAGGTCCTCTGTTAAATCTTCTGAAAGAACTAGAATTGCCGTACAAAAGAAGAAAAACCTGCAAACGTTATTAAAGGAACAAAACGAATTTAATTTACATGAGTTCTTCCAGTTATATGATGAAGTGCTGTTGACAAGCAACCAAAGTGTAATACCTGCCGTATTGTCCTATCAGAACTATTTTAGAAAACAGTAGTTTTGAATGTATTTATGTAAAGGCAGTTTTAAATATTTGTTTTTTCGTAATGTATTTTATAAGATATTTTAATTTTTATAGATATACTTGAATTTTTTGAAACATAGGCAAGTATGGATAGATGTCAGGCGTCTATACATACACCCATAAAGGAGTAAGTAAAATGTAAATATCGTATTCTGTAGTTGCGAAGTATCTTTGTATACATTACAACATAGACGTTACAAGTATTGTTCTACAGTCAATTTCATCTTCGGCGCTGTCAGTTTCATCATTTACCACTGTACTCCAAACGTACTTTAAACGCAAGCTATGCACAGCCAGTTTAATCCCTAGAGCTGTCAGCCAGCTTTAAATCCAATCCTTGATGCTGTCAGGAAATGTAAACGTAAGTCATCATACTGGGAATAGAATATATACTTTACGTAACGTCAATATAAGTTTTCCGTATTATCTCAATTTCTGTATTTTACAACGTATGTTCTGAAGAAGCTCGCGCTCACCTGAAGAGCGAAACTGGTAAATAAAGACTACAAAGTTCGACTTCGCTGTTTTCAAAAACCTTAGTTTTAATAGCCGCTCATGGCGCCAGCAATGCCTGCTCTTGCTAAAAGATAACGTCCAAGATGTTTTCCAAGATGTATTCCATCTGTCTGAATTTGGTGATCGAGACATCGATGGAACTTCACCACAGTGCTCTTCACACATCTGCAACACGATTCTGGTCTTTCGATACAACAGTCGTCACTCTGAAAGATGCCATCGACATCGGGACAGACAAAAAGCACGAAGGGATTAAGGTGATTCCCAATAAAGTTCATATAGTCCGCAGCTCATACGGTACCACAAATCACTGCAAAGAGGTAAATGTCTGTCTGACAAAAATATTGAAATACCACAGGAAATTCTTGCTTCAACATAAACATAGAGTGTATTCAAGCCTGCAGGTTGCGCTGTGCATTTCACCTCGAAGTACACTTATGCAAAATTCCTTAATACATTGCAAGTGTTAGTCGTGGTCAGAACTGTGTTTAGTGTGTTGGTACGTGTATTATTTCACAGCTTAGTGGATTGCAACTTGGGTAAATTGTTGGTGCACATATCGTAGGTGCTTCCATTACCTTAGCTGATGTGTTTGGTGTTTCAAGATGCACAGTCTCGAAGATCCAAGGAAAGCGAAAATACGTCATTAGCGAACTGTGTGTTGAGTAATCGTGACAGACAGTCATTGAAGAGGACTGTACGCGTATTAAGAGGAGGATAGCTGCAAAAGTCACTACAGAACTGTCAGCAGAAAAGCAGCACGAAGGGTGCTCCACGAGCTGCGAACTGTAGGGCGAGTTGGAATTCTAAACCACACATCACTGACACAAATGTCAGCAAGAAGAAACGTGCTGCCCCAGCCATAAAACCCGGACTATGGAGCATCAGAAGAAAGTCGTTTTGTCGGTTGAGTCTTTCCAACTTCAGGCTAAGATCCAAACATCGCTGGTATTTGGTGATGATTTGACCAGCCATATCACGATATTAGCTCGGTATCCCGGAGAACATTATCCAATTGTCCGGACCGTTCGCCGGATAGTTAAGTAATTTAAGCAAACAGGAAGTGTTCAGCGACATGTGAAACGTGAATCACGACCTGCAAACAAATGATGCTGGCCAAGTAGGTGTTTTAGCTGCTGTCGCGGCGAATCCTCACATCAGTAGCAGACAAACTGCGCGAGAACCTGGAATCTCAAAAACGTCGTTGTTGAGAATACTACATCAACATCGATTGCACCCGTACCATATTACTATGCATCAGATATTGTATGAAGACGACTTTGAACGTCGTGTATAGTTCTGCCACTGGGCACAAGAGAAATTACGGGACGATTACAGATTTTTTGCACGCGTTCTACTTAGCGACGAAGCGTCATTCACCAATAGCGGTACCGTAAACCGGCATAATATGCATTATTGGGCACGGAAAATCCACGATGGCTGCGACAAGTGGAACATCAACGATCTTGGCGGGTTAATGTATGGTGTGGCATTATGGGAGGAAGGTTAATTGGCCCCCATTTTATCGATGGCAATCTAAATGGTGCAATGCATGCTGATTTCCTACGTAATGTTCTACCGATGTTAGTACAAGCTGATTCACTGCATGACAGAATGGCGATGTATTTCCAACGTGATGGATGTCCGACACATAGCTCGCGTGCGGTAGAAGCGGTACTGAATAGCATATTTCATGCCAGGTGGATTAGTCGTCGAAGCACCTTTCCATGGCCCACACTTTCAACGGATCTGACGTCCCCGGATTTCTTTCTGTGGGGAAAGTTGAAGGATATTTGCTATTGTGATCCACCGACAACGCCTGACAACATGGGTCAGCGCATTGACAATGGATGTACGAACATTACGGAAGGTGAACTACTCGCTGTTGAAAGGAATGTCGTTTCACGTATTGTCAAATGAATTCAGGTTGACGGACATCATTTTAAGCATTTATTGCATTAATGTGGTATTTACAGGTAATCACACTGTAACAACATGCGTTCTCAGAAATGATATGTTCACAAAGGTACATCTATCACATTGGAAACACCGACATTAATTTTTTCAAACGTACGTACGTTCTGTATTTTTAATTAAGATAACCTACCTGTTAGCAACTGTTCGTCTAAAACTGTGAGCCGTATGTTTGTGACTATTGCAGCGCCATGTATCATACAGCGAAAAAAGTGGTCCAACTAAAACATTCATATTTCTTTACGTACTACACGGATATGTAAGAAAAATGGGGGTTCCTATTTAAAAAAAAACGCAGTTGATATCCGTGTGACCTATGACAGCGCCATCTAGCGGGACAACCATAGCGCCATCTGGTTTCCCCCTTCAAGCTAGACAACTGTCGTTCTTTGTAGTTTTTCGTTTGACGCTTATTTCGTGAGATATTTGGCCCGGTCACGTTTAGTGTACAACCATGTATAATGTTCCTTCAGCGATGGCGATGCTGTGCTCCAAGAGGACAAGGTCCCTATTCACATAACTGGCATCGGTCAGGGCTGGTTCTATGAGCGCGACCACGAAGTGTAGCATATGTCCAGACTACCACAGTCACTAAATCTCAGTATTATTGACCCTTTGTGGTGTACTTTCCAGAGAAATGTGTAAGATTCCCCGGAAAACCATACAGGACCTATACTGCCCCTGCTTTGAATGCCGACGATTTACCTACACCTTGTTAGGCGTTGTGACGTGTTGTGTTTTAGGAGTTAGCAGATTGTTGTGCATCCTTTGTAGCATATTAGTTCACCCGGTGGCCTGCATCCGTGGCGTTGTGTGCGTTTCTGGCAACTCTTCAGGATGACGATGCATGCAGACAAGATCATTGACCCCGTGTAACGAGAAACGTGATTCATCCGAGCAGGCGACACGTTTCCAGGGCTCCCCATTCCAATAACGACGATCACGTGTGCATTGCAACTGACGATATCGTTAGATCAACATAATAGCACGTACAAGCAGCCTACTTAGGAACCCCTATGTAACCATCTCGTCAGATTTGTTCAGATCGCCGTCTGTCCTGGTTATAGAGCCGGTAAAACTGCGATGTCGATGTTCTGCTATAAGACTTGGAAGTCCGAAACCTTGTAGACCGCTGGTGCTTTCATCGTCACCCAGTCACTTTTCATAGAAGCTCATGACAACAGTACTCGAACAACCGACTAGATTCACGGTTTCCAAGCTGGTAGTTCCAGGCCCCGGACCTTTGTTTACGCTGTTTCTGTGTCAGTAGGTCTCCTCATCTGCGGCGCTTCTGGCACTAGAATAATTCTCTGTTCACCTTTTCTTCATTTTTACCGAATCGCATTACTTGTCCGAGACACTACCACGCAGTGGGCAATGGTGTTAATGTTTTGGCACCTCAGTTAATGAGATGTGACAGAACTGGTTAGTAACAAGTAACTAAGAGACGAAACATAAGTTCTTTGCTGTAGTATTACCCTAAATTTTCTGGATCGAGGAATAGGGCTTGTGAAGTCTGGAGTGTGGTTTTGCAAATTTTCCCGTTTCTTGAACGTGGGGAGAGGGGTACTCTGCAAGCTTTAGGAACTGGGTGGTCGAGTAGGGGTCATCGCTAAGTTTCCCCAAACTATCCCAAAGACGGTGCAGCCGTGTGGGAAGGCCGCCGCAAGTAACGGTGACCCCAGGCCGCGGTACCGCAAAGCACCTTTTCAGAGCTGTGCGAACTATGAGAGGTCCCTGGCGGGTAGCCAGAAGTGTCAACGAACTTCCCTAAAGGAATACGCATGTAATGAGCCACCGCCATGTTACCGTACACAGCGTGGGAAACGAGATGCATCTCGTGGTTATAGTAATTTTAGGCCAATCAACATGAGAGCTTGTCCACTGCTAGCGTTTCGTCAGTTTGTGTACATACAACAAACGCTTGTTGAGAAAATTCTTCGGACTTACCCTACATTTTGGAAGTAGTCGAGAACTTTTCGGTTGTCGCGGTGGCATAACTTGCTAATCCATCCTCCAACCGGCGGCGTTTAGGAGCAGGGTGAAATGTGGACAGAACACTTCACTTGGCGTTCGCAACCACGGGGCAACGTTTCTCCACAGAGATCCCGAGAGAAGTTGGTCCCAGCCTAGTAGTTCTTTGATTGTTTTTTGTGTAAGTCTCACATTTAGGCTTTGCGCTGCTTTTCCTTGGTGCAGCTCAAAATTTGCTGCTTTATTTCGCAACCTGAGTTTCCTTTTTGTAGAAAATGTTTTGTACTGGGATCGTGAGTCTCGATCTTCTCCACTATTCTTGCATTTTAGAGCTGCTCAGACTTTGAAACATCATTTGCTTTTTGAATAATAGTCTTCCACATAGCATTTAGGTGCTTTCGGAATTTATGCACTGTTTTCAGAATTAACTTAATTGGAATTTTGTCTCAGTATTGATTACTGTAATTTTTTTTTTTTTTTTGTAATTCTACCCTCATAAATTTTTATACTTGATGAAGAGAATCGTATCTGTAGTTTACCTAGGTCTCAAAATCATTTTTGAAGATCTATACATTAATGTAACAACTTCAGTATCATTTTTGTCCTACAACGCTAGAACTGTGTGGTGAGGCGACCCTAATATAAATGGCCTGCAATCTTTTATTTCAGTCTCTGTCTTTCGTTCGCTTTGTTTCGAGGTGTTCATGTTGGTTCGTGTGAGAATTGATTTTGTGCTGTCGTAAATAAGCGTATACTGAAAAAAAATTTCAGCATTACATTTACAAATTGTGTGGCTTGTGTCCTTGTGTAAATGAAAGAAACTAAACTCAATCAAATACTCAAGTAATATGCATAGATTTCATAAAGAATAGCGAGAGGCAGGTTATTTTCCACTAAGATAAGCTGTGACTTTAATAAACTGAGATTTTCCCACAAATAACTAATGCGCTGTCATATGATGCTCCGCAGAGCTACAGTAAATTGTCTGTGTAATATCGATTACAGTCAAATCAGGCTACTATCTCTGGGTTGGATTGTTCTGTAGAAAACCTTGCGTTAAAAAGCTTTTACAAATGATAGCTATGTTCACAAGATACATAATAATGAACATTTAAGCCAAAGATACAAAACTAACAATGTGGCTTCTCTTAATATATGTGAGTATCCATCACTCACGGGGTTACGACTTCACAAATGTTAAATGAGAACCACGTATCAAGTCTCTTAACTAGGATAGGCTTGTGACGCCACCTTTCACAAAATATCTGCGTAGCAGTCATGTCTCTGAGATCCAATTAGACAAGAAACTGCAAGATGCTGGACATTGCTGCAACGAGCCATGCGCACCACGACGACGACAAAAAAAAAAAGACGAGAGACGGGAGACGCCAAAAAACGGCACTATCCAACGTGAGCCAAGTTAAACAAAGGAGAAGAGACGGTAATTCTTGCAATTTAATAATACTGCGGAGTGTGTTGATCATCTGAAGGTCTATGTATGTGACAAATCAAAAATTATTTTCTGTTCCAGATGCTCAATATATTCTCAGTTGGGGACTGATTGAGCCTCACGAAAATTTGATTAGTGAGGAAATCCATTGATGCCTTTGATCTGAGCAGCAATATCTACAATGAGGTAAAGGTCTTTGATGTTCAGCCATCTTGCCTTTTTTACAGTACTTTCACGTAACAAATTTTTATCCATTGTAGATTTGTTTACATTAAATTTGGCAAGACCGTATTCGTCTTTCTGAGCCCGACTTTCAATTATTAGCTGTGTCAGGGAATTCCAATGACAGACTGTCAGACGTAGTACTCACTGGAATTAAGGAAAACGTGGGAGAGAAGACGCAAGAATGTAACTTTCGTTTCACACAGCCTGTTTATTTAATAATATATAACCGTGAAGTTTGCTTTTTTTTATAAAATAAACAAATTTGTAAAATGAATAAGCTTTTGCAAGAGAAATCAAAGCAACTACCCATTATCGGGTGAAACAGCGGTGTTTATTGCCGCGCTGGACACAGTTTCTCTTAATAAATGCCCTTCTGCAACATATGAAAACCATTGATGACAAGCGTGATTCAATTACTCAAAAGAGATGACATAACTTTTAATTTGAAAACTGTATGTCTAGAGGTTCGGGGTTAAGATACGCACCTGTGCTTAAAGGTTAAACAGATTAGGAAAGAATGTGACGATGATAAGGGTTACTTCACAGCAAGCAACTTCTTGATTTCAATCGGCAACCAAGGTGCGACTGGATCCCAATCCATCCCTTTTGACAACATTATTTTGATTAAGGACTTGATGACAGTTGGATGTTAATATTTTCCAAGTTAAACTGATTGTCAGTTATTAAGATTGTTCTGAAGGAATGTCTTAAACATTACTTGTGAACACGTATTACAAGAGAACTCACTCGGCAGAACCACAAGATCTAGTTAAAAATACACCAATAATGACCTGGTCGTTCAAAGACAGCAAGGCACAGCTTAGTACAACAGATTATTCAGATTGAAACTAATGCAATTACAATCAAAGAATTGAACCGATTAACATCTAAATCTAAAAAGACCCTGTTTTGTTTAATGACAACCTGTGCCTTAGTACAATTGTTCTTGCTGTATTTACGACCACAGAGCTGATTCATTAGAACATTAACGATCGGGTACAAACCAGAAAGGAAAGGCAATAAAATAGCGGAGAAAATTTTCAAACGACAACTGGTGTCTTCGTACAATACTACAGCTTACATTTACGAGCAAAGAGCTGACAAGTAAAACTCTGAGCATTGGGTAAAAACCTGAGAATAATAAGGAAAGGTAGTGGGACACATTTTTAAACGACAACTAGTGCCTTAGTAAAATACTATGACGTATATTTACGACCAAAGAGCCGATCGAGTAAAGCTCTGAGGGTCAGGTACAAACGAGAAAGTAATTAGGAGGGCAGGTAGACAATGACACAAATCATCATGAGGAATACAGAATGTTACTCCCCTTTATCAGCAAGGAGTTCCATGGATCCACGGTGCATTGTAGCAGTTACTGAGTGGTGCCGATGAAAGCAAGGTAGAAGAGAGCAGTCAGGCCACAAGCAGTCGTCCGACACAAACGTTGCCAACCAACCAATGGGATGTCGGCCTGCTTCTTGTAGTCGACACTGACCCCCTGTGAAGTACTCCGGTATCTTCACTCTGCACAGGCCCTCCATGTGTAGTTTGTGGTTTTGGCCGCAAGGACCTCATGACCACCTCTTGTCGCAATGCTACTGCCAATCCTCAAACTTCGTGCCTCTCCTCTCAGGCCAGTGAACCCATATATACCAGCAAGCAAAGACCTTTTAAGGACACAACCCACAAATACGAACTCTTAATCATAGATATTGGCAATGGGGCTGCAAGAGGTATGGTCGATACTGCCCTTGAGCTAGTGGTGCCAGACAGAACAGTCTACTTGCACAGTGAGTGTACTAATGTGTGCCAACTTAGCTTACCACTTAGAGTGAAAATGGACAAAACATCTGAACAGTTTTGTCAAGCCCAGGGTGTCAAACAGACATTCTAAATAAATATGTCCATGGCCCTTTAAGGCAGCTAGTATCAGGTGTGAATCATAACAAAAATCATTAGAAATGCTGCTGTCATGTACCTAGAATGCATGAATTAATAAACGTGTAAGTTTGGGGTCTATTATAGAAAGACAACACAGCTATTCCCTTTTTTTACTCTTCATATAATTGATCAACTATGGCTTCCATGGATCATGTGATAAACAACAATCATGTTCAATTACTTTTGACACTCAATAACAAAATATTTAATTCTTGGACACATTGAAATGACGATTATTAAAATCGTTATCTCTACGTATGAAAATGTTTTTCTCTCACAAGAAAGAATTATTACTAAAAGTCCTCATTAGCTCATTAAAGTCTACATTGTCGTAGCTGGTCAATGCACTGAGTTGGTGGAGAATAAATTTACTTTTTGAACCAATGAAAAAACTCTCATGTACACAGTGTGAGGGTAGGTTAGTATCCTAGCTTTTGAAATTAATGGTCAAAGTATATGCAAGTTGAGTGAGCAAAATCTAGACTCAACATTTACTGTGGCCTACTGCGCAAGGGTACTTTAGCAAGTGGCATCTGTAACGGCGTTGTCTCCATGCTGGATCTGAAACGCTAATTTCCTACTATGGCCTTGACTCAGTTCACTCAGTCGCAACTTCCCTGCGTTCCATAGAACAGTAATCTTTCCCTAGTTGAAATAATGGCTATTGTACACTCGCTGTAGGTGGAGCGACGTGCACAATTTCTTTGCACACAAAAATTCCCACAGGAATAATTAACTACTGCTTTGCTATCTGTTGCCACGATACGTGAAGCGTATCATCCGCATTTCGCAAAAGCAAAGCTCTCGTAGCCCTTGCTTATTTCCACACACTTGTGTGGTCTGCCGACAAGACAGAGGGATAGAAATATTAGGTCTTAAAAATGCTTTGATATAATGGGAATCTCCCCACTGTGTCGCGTCTGTATCGCCAAGTATGGCTTCAGCCAATCACTGTCACGCTAGAGGTGAATACATTTTTCTTTTTCTTTCTGTGTCACAGTTTAGCCCTGTTAATTACATGCAGCCTCTTATCCTCGACCCCAGCCTTATTTATGTTAAAAGGAATAATATATTGTTCGGGCCTTATCCCTTCTGCACAAAAGCTCGCCGTTCTCTTGTTAAATGGCAGTTATAAGATATCATTAACCACCTGCTTTGTTGATCTCCAAAATGCGTTTCACTTTAACTTGTTTGTTCGTGCCCGTCCATATTGGTAGAGATTGTTTTGTTAGTTCTTGGTACATGAGATTAACTGAATTGCAATTGCCTTTTGTTGATGTAATATAATTATTATTTTCTGAAGATTTCATTCTGTATCGTCCAGTCATTATGGATCAAGCCCATGTAAGATACGTAAAATACGGACACGTTACATATGAACTTAATGGCGCCACAGCTCATACTGTGTTACAGATATCAGCTGATATGTTTTTCGATTACGATTTTAGCATTTGTAGTTATCTTAATAAGAATTTTGTGGGGATGGTAAAAACACTAAATGGCAAGATAGAATCAGATAGACAAATACATTTACGATCACGAGAAAATTTAAAGGACTGTGAGGAAGCTGAAGTACAAAATATTCCAATGCCAGTAACAAACAAATTAATTATTAGCTGGGCACCGAACGCAGCTAACTCGGCATACATGGCAGAATATACTGAGTTGGAGTCACTATTCTCAATGACCCGAAGAGACAGAGCTAATTGCAGCAAAGGCAGAAAATGTGGTTATCTGGAATAGAATGTCCGATTCTTCTACCACGCGTTTGATGAAGCTGGAACAAAGGATAAAGAAGGGGAAAAGATAAAAACGAGATACAGGTCACACTACAAAGGCTACAGCAGTCTGATGAGGCAACCCTTTAACCTTAAGAAATATCCTCAGACTGTTCTATATGACAATTGTGTATCGCTTAGTCGATGCCAAGGTGTAATACAGGTGCCGTTACTAGGAACATTTCGATTGATCAGGGAAGTTAATTCCTTTTTTATGAATTTTATCAATTTATTTTTGTTAACTAAAGTTCACCTGCATTTACAGTGAGCATCATGAGTGCTTATCATTTCCAATGTCATTACGTTGTTTTGTGAATTTACAAGGCGTGGAACTGCTTGTTCACTTAATCGTGTTTTGAGTTTGCAATATGGCAGACAGGCTGCATTAACTGTTGCCAAACCCAGGTCAACTCACACGCACCATTACAAACACTACGTGATAAAACCATAAATATTACAGGATGTATGAGTTTAGTATTATAAATGAAGTATAATCTGTCCAGTGTGATGGCAGCTATTACGACACCGGCTCCACACTTAAAGACAGCATTTATCCTTAGTGAAAAAGTAAAAGAAGAAAGTACTTGCCATGCTTTATCCACCTTCTAATGTAATACTGATACTAAAAACCTTAAAACCGTACAGTTGACTGCAGTCGTACGTCCCAACTAATCAACAGTTTGAGTAGTATAAATTCACAAGCGTTTCTGTACTTCCTTTTGATGTAGGGAGAAAAAAATTCCCAATTATGTCGCCACCTTAGATCGCGGAATGTGTGATATATTTCGAATGTTTATTAAAACTGCAATCTATCGGTAATGCTTTGAGATGCAGCTAGATACGCAATATTGGTTGATTAAGAACCTACTTGCTTTGTTACTAACATGTTCTTCACACTAGCTTCTATGAATAAAATTGTCTTGGTTTCCAGACCGCGTCAATTTGAAACGATTCGGGATGTACTAACGTGTTCTTCACACTAGCTTCTATGAATAAAATTGTCTTTGTTTCCAGACCGCGTCAGTTTGAAACGATTTGGAACCTTCGATGGTATTGACTGCAAGGGACTTATTTTTTGTAGATGGAGATACAGCTCTCCATGCTACTCTACCCTGAACAAGCTTCTTCGTCTACCAGTAACTACTGCAACCTACATCCTTCTGAATCTGCTTAGTGTGTTCATCTCTTGGTCTCCCTTTGCGATTTTTACCCTCCACGCTTCCCTCCGATGATAAACTGGTGATCCCTTGATGCCGCAGAACATTTCCTATCAACTGATTCTCTCGTCTAGTCAAGTTGTGCCACAAATTCCTATTCTCTCCAATTCTGTTCACTACCTCCTCATTAGTTATGTGATGTATCCATCTTGTGAGTTAACAAGCATTTCACTCTCATTTAAGTTGTTGTTGTTGTTGTTATGGTCTTCAGTCCTGAGACTGGTTTGATGCCGCTCTCCATGCTACTCTATCCCGTGCAAGCTTCTTCATCTCCCAGTACCTACTGCAACCTACATCCTTTTGAATCTGCTTAGTGTATTCATCTCTTGGTCTCCCTCTACGACTTTTACCCTCCACGCTGTTCTCCAATACTAAATTGGTGATCCCTTGATGCCCAAGAACATGCCCTACCAACCGATCCCTTCTTCAAGTTGTGCCACAAACTTCTCTTCTCCCCAATTCTATTCAATACCTCCTCATTAGTTATGTGACCTACCCATCTAATCTTCAGCATTCTTCCGTTGCACCACATTTCGAAATCTTCTATTCTCTTCTTATCCAAACTATTTATCGTCCACGTTTCACTTCCATACATGGCTACACTCCATACAAATACTTTCAAAAATGACTTCCTGACACTAAAATCTATACTCGATGTTAACAAATTTCTCTTCTTCAGAAAAGCTTTCCTTGCCATTGCCAGTCTACATTTTATATCCTCTCTACTCCGACCATCATCAGTTATTTTGCTCCCCAAATAGCAAAATTCCTTTAGTACTTTAAGTGTATCATTTCCTAATCTAATTCCCTCAGCATCACCCGACTTAATTCGACTACATTCCGTTATCCTCGTTTTGCTTTTGTTGATGTTCATCTTATATCCTCCATTCAAGACACTATCCATTCCGTTCAACTGCTCTTCCAAGTCCTTTGCTGTTTCTGACAGAACTACAATGTCATCGGCGAACCTCAAAGTTTTTATTTCTTCTCCATGGATTTTAATACCTACTCCGAATTTTTCTTTTGTTCCCTCACTGCTTGCTCATTATACATATTGAATAACTTCGGGGAGAGACTACAACCCTGTCTCACTCCCTTCCCAACCACTGCTCCCCTTTTATGTCCCTCGACTCTTATAACTGCCATCTGGTTTCTGTACAAATTGTAAATAGCCTTTCGCTCCCGGTTTTTTACCCCTGCCACCTTCAGAATTTGAAAGAGAGTATTCCAGTCAACATTATCAAAAGCTTTCTCTAAGTCTACAAATGCTAGAAACGTAGGTTTGCCCTTCCTTAATCTAGCTTCTAAGATAAGTCGTAGGGTCAGTATTGCCTCCCGTGTTCCAACATTTCTACGGAATCCAAACTGATCTTCCCCGAGGTCGGCTTCTACTAGTTTTTCCATTCGTCTGTAAAGAATTCACGTTAGTATTTTGCAGCTCTGACTAATTAAACTGATAGTTCGGTAATTTTCGCATTTGTCAACACCTGCTTTCTTTGGGATTGGAATTATTATATTCTTCTTGAAGTCTGAGGGTATTTCGCCTGTTTCATACTTCTTGCTCACCAGATGGTAGGGTTTTGTCAGGACGGGCTCTCCCAAGGCCGTCAGTAGTTCTAATGGAATGTTGTCTACTCTGGGGGCCTTGTTTCTTGTGTCTTTCAGTGCTCTGTCAAACTCTTCACGCAGTATCGTATCTCCCATTTCATCTTCATCTACATCCTCTTCCATTTCCATAATATTGTCCTCAAGTACATCGCCCTTGTATAGACCCTCTATATACTCCTTCCACCTTTCTGCTTTCCCTTCTTTGCTTAGAACTGGGTTTCCATCTGAGCTCTTGATGTTCATGCAAGTGGTTCTCTTTTCTCCAAAGGTCTCTTGAATTTTCCTGTAGGCAGCATCTATCTTACCCCTCGTGAGATAAGCCTCTACATCCTTACATTTGTCCTCTAGCCATCCCTGCTTAGCAATTTTGCACTTCGTTGCCATCTTATTTTTGAGACGCTCATTTATATATATGGCCGAAATCACGCTCAAATTCAATGCATTTGTGTGGATGCTTTGTACCAAAGATTCGACAATTACACCTTTTCTCTTTCCAATTGGTGTTAAAAGTGGCTTCGTCGCTAAAAATTAAGCAATCAACAATGCCATCCCCATTCCATTGTTGCAACTTCGAACAAAACTCAAAAAGCTTGCCCTTGTCGTCATTGAGCTTCTGAATTAGCTCCGACTTGAATGGTTTCACAGACAGCTTCTGTTGAAGGACTTTCCACACTGTCACTGGAGCCTTCACAGGATGCACGGCGCACCGATTTCTTTGGAATCCTTATGAATGTCTCTCGTACGCGCTCCCCATTCACTTCACTCACGCTGGGACGTACGCTTCTCTTTGCCGGGCACAAGCGACCCGTCGTAACAAATTTGTTGTGCTAGTGATGAATGGCCTTCCTTGTTTGAGGCTTCTTCCGTGCTTGGTTCTAAACATCCGTTGAACAGCTGTAGCACACTTGTTTCTGTCGAACTCTTAACACACAAAGAGCTCGCTCCGGACCTGAAATCACCATGTTTGCGACTAGCGTTGGCTATCGTCAAATTACCAAACTACGCTGTGGCTGTATACATGAAAAAAACTTTCATGGTTTCTCTTCAAAATGACATATGTATGATATCGGTACAATGTTTGGTTCTCTTGAAATAAATAATTGAAAATGTTCCCAAACTTTACGTACACCCTTTATTTTCTGATTGCCTCGGTAGAGTAACAGACTTCGAATATTTCATTAAAGTGATGCTGCTTGAGCCGATTAAGTGCAAGCCTTATATTATTCCTATTGCTGATCGGGAAGCCGTCAGAGTCAGGTTAGGGTAAATGCTAGAATGGAATATTATGAGCGAATTATTGTAATCCCATTGTATCTGTAAAGAGAAACAAATCGGTTAGTACCGTGTTGGACGTACGTAAGATAAATAAGGTAACTGGGAAAAAGCCCGAACAGTTTGGCAATGTAGAAGAGCAGCTCCAAAATCTTCGGAAACCTAAATTGTTGTTTAGTGTTGACTTACGTTCAGGATTCTGCCATCAAACATTGGCAGAAGAGAGCAGATAATACAAGAACAGCTCCAAAATCTTCGGAAACCTAAATTGTTGTTTAGTGTTGACTTACGTTCAGGATTCTGCCATCAAACATTGGCAGAAGAGAGCAGATAAATACAAGCATCTTTGTTACCCCAAAGGACATGTCCCTTCGTAATGTAATATGATTGTAATGTTCCGGCAGCGAGTACCAGCGATGATGCGCTACCGGAATTTGATACGTCAACGCTCTTTGCTCTGACGACAACGCTCACCGCTGAAAAAAAAAAAAAAAAAAAAAAAGAAAACAGAGGAGCAACTATGTTTTCTTGTAATTGCTGGAGATAAGAAATGCCGATTGGACATTGTGCCTTTTGAGCTCAGAGAAGTTTGCAAAAAGAAGTAATTTGAAGTGTAGAGGTCTTGTAATCGCAAGTACCAAAAATAAAAAAAATTAATTTGTGAAAAAGGTAAGTATCGTTTACGAACTTTTATTCGATGTTGGATCCCCAGACCTTGATAAAAACTGTTGGTGTGTTTTGCAATATAGTGCATAGTGATTTCTTCGCGAATACTGGGAGAATCTGCTTCTATCACGGTCCGAACGACGTGCAATATTTCGCCGTCATCTTGTGTGTTCAATACGTTCCCTAAGCAACCAGTTTGTTAGTCAGAAGATATCGTACTGACACTGTTTGTTCAACTTTCTCATTTTGAAAGTGTTTTCTAGAAAATGTTACGGCGACCGAGTACTTTTGTGGGTAAGAGAGAGACGGAGTCTCCATCACGAGTTGTAAGTTTTCTCCAACCTTGCCTTGCGTTCTCTGAGAACTGGAGAAACGGAAACCTCCGACCGCCAAATCGTCCTGTACCTAACCCGTTCTCTCTTTACAGCAGCCACAAAGAAAACATATAGTCAGTTTTTCTTCTTCCACATATTTTTTTATCTTAGACAGGAAAAAAATTTAGAATGTATGCATCTAGGAAAAAGAATCAAAAGCGAGTTTGAATCCAGTACCTGTGTTATCTGTGTCAAAGACAAAAAGTCAAAGAACAAGCAAGTTAATTAATTAATTAATTTTTCTTTTATGAGTAGAAGTTTCATTTCAACCGATAGGCCTCAAGATTTCAGTGGCAGTATTAGTGAGGGTGCTAAGAAATGTCTTAGGAGAACGCTTGATGAGTAAATTGGTGACATATGTGGACGACATTTTAATAGCGACGGAATCCTAGAACGAACACTGAGTTGCTGGAGGAAGTACTTGTGGCCTTAATACGAGGTGGGATGACGTTAAATATTGCCAAATGCGAATTTGTCCGAGCAGAAATTCAGTTTATAGGACACTCCCTTACAGCTAAGGGAATTTTATCGAGTGCCGAGAAATTAAAATCAATCACGGATTGCAAAAGGCCGACAAACAGAAAGCAATTAAAATCGTACCTAGGATTATGTGGGTTTTATAAAAATTCTTGGGGTATGGAGGAATGATTAACCTAAATTTATGTCAACTATTATGAAAATCGCATCCTGGAAATGGACAGAGGAATGTGAAAAAGAATTTCAAAACATAAACGATAAACTGTGTGCGATGAAGATGCTCTATTATCCCGACATGACACTTCCGTTCCGTTTGTCGTCGGACAGTTCAGATTATGGGATAGGCTGAGAAATCTTCCAAGAAAAACAAATCGACGGGAAGATAGAACATCGGAGTGTGGCTTTCGCCAGACGCATATTCAACAAACACGAACGCGGATACAGCATATTAGGGAAGCAGTTGCTTGCAATCGTGTAGGAATTCAAAAAGTTCCGTATGTGTTTGGAAGGTAGAGAGGTAACAGTGCTATCCGACCATAAGGCCCTTAGCTTTCTGCAAGACTGTAGAATACTAAACAACCGTTTGATGCACTGGACAATGTTCCTGCAGCAATTTAGTTACCAGATGCGCTACATTAAAGGGACCGAGAATTGTATTACCGATGCTCTGTCGCGGCTACACGTTGGAGAGGAAGACAATGAAGGGGAGGAGACAAAGAACGAAATTCAGTCGTTGTACATGAAAGGAGTATCGGGGGAAAAGGAAACTCGTGCGGTCTGCAGGATTATGTGGAGAGCGCAAAATGAAGACGCTGAACTGAAGAACATCAAAATCAACTTTGACAGCAAGGGCTGCAAAAAAATATCCCGCTATTTCAAGGTCCACAAGGGCGTGCTGTTTCGCAGAAAAGACGAGAACACGGATCACTGGAGACTGTGCTTCCCAGACAAATATGTGGAACAGCTGATAGATTATGTCCATGTAAGGCACGGTCATTACGGGGCCCAGAAGAGCAGAGCGAGGTGGCGCTGTGGTTAGCACACTGGACTCACATTCGGGAGGACGACGGTTAAATCCTGCGTCCGGCCACCCTGATTTAGGATTTCCGTGATTTTCCTAAATCGTTCCAGGCAAATGCCGGAATGGTTTCTTTGAAAGGGCACGGCCAACTTCCTTCCCTGTCCTTCCATAATCCGATGAGACCGATGACCTCGCAATTTGGTTTCTTCCCTCAAATAACCCAACCCCAACCCCAGAAGGTCACGGTACTTGTAGAGCAATACATCCACATTAACCCTCGCATTACCAAGAGGGGTATTCTGACTATCCCAGGTTGATTTTTTCCCTACAATAATGTTATCTGAAGGGCCACATGCCCGTGGTTTCATGATTCTGTACTAAAATGATTGACGTTGTATTCACACTCACGACTGTCTAACTTTTTGGCTTTATCATTGTTATTCAAGTTATTTATTGGTGGGATTGTGAGACTACCCCACTTGGTATGAAATGTCTTATTTTCTTATTTGTAGAAAAAGAAGATCTTTGGAAATATATGTGTCATCCATCTACTTTGTTGAGTTTTGCTATAGATCAAATGTTTGTTATTGTTGCTGGTTACTGTTGTTGAGTTGAATTTGACGTTCACTGTTGAGCTGACATTACACGAGTCAGTATTTCATCTGCAAGTAAGGATGTCCAAAGGAATTTCTAGCGAAGAAATCATGGAAATTCTGTACAATTCTGATATCAGTGACGATGAAAATGAATGGGACATTGATAATGAACTGAATGAATGTATGGAACCTCTTGACACAGACCATATCACAGCATCAGATGAAGCTGATGATGAAATATCAGAAGACACTACAAATTCTTGTGAACAATTAGAAGAAGAAGAGGATGAAGAAGAAGAAGACGAAGCCACTGGAGATTTGTTTGTTTCTAGAAGTGGACTACAATTTTGTAGTGAACCACCAAAAGGTGGGCGGCGTCTCAACATTTTGAACGTAACACCTGGCCCACTGAATGATGGAAAAACAATCAAAACAATAACGGTCATTATTATTATTAATCTCACCTGAAATAGCGAGCATCATTGTAGAAGAAACAAACAGGGAAGCCAAACGAGTAATTTCTTTGTCGAATGCAGCTCATTCTTTGAACAAAACGACGTGGAGGGATATAAATGCAACTGAAGTGTTCGCTGTATTAGCAATTCTAATGGGAACTGGTCGAACTCATGGACATCGCACAAGTGTTTCCGATCTGTGGGCAGGTAATGTTGCCTTTGGGCAACCATTCTCTTCTGCTGCCATGTCAAGAAACCGATTTTAGTCTATACTGAAATTCTTGCGATTTGACAACAGATACACAAGAGCAAAGAGAATTGAAGAAACCAAGGACAAGCTACAAGCCACCAGGGTAGTGTTCGACAAATTTCAGTCTAACATGTGCAAGAACTTCTATCCTTACGAATATGTGACTGTTGATGAACAATTAGCAACCTGCCGAGGAAACTGACCTTTTAGGGTTTGTATGAAGAACAAGCCTGGCATGTATGGCATTACAATTTGGATTTGTGCTGATGTGAAGACATCTTACTTATTACGGATCCAAGTTTACACAGGAATGGTAGACAATACTCGGGAAGTGAATCAAGGACAGAGAGTTGTTTAGGATCTGATACAACCATTTCTGAATAACGGTCATGGTGTAACTGCTGATAATTTTTTCGCCAGTTTTCCATTGGCTGCTGAACTACTAAAACGAAACACGACATTGGTTAGTATCTTGCGTTCCAATAAGAAAGGGATTCCGAAGGAATTCTTGCCAAACGGAAAGAGAGAAGTTCACTCTTCAATGTTTGGTTTCACAATTGACTTGACCCTAGTTTCCTATGTTCAAAAGAAGGGAAAGGCAGTAATACTACTCTCTACTCAGCATAATGAAAGACAAGTTACCAACGCCACAACAATGTCAAGCTTGCAAGAGAAACGAAGATCGGAAAACAAGATTCTGTTGCGTGACGTGCAAGAAACATGTTTGTAATATACACAGAGAAGAAACTGTTACCGTGAAGTGCATACAGTGCAAAAATGTGCTCCACTGAAAAGTTGAAAAAAGTCTTGTGTTATTATTGTTATTAATTTTCTGTTCGTTGACTACTGAATTTAGTGAAAGATATAAAAAAAATTTGTATTTTGTATCTGTCATCTGGTTAAATACTTCTAATAACCTGAAAAGCTGTTTTGCAATACTAAATAAACCAATTCAATGGGAATAACGAAATATGAGAACAAATATTACAATAACGCACAAAACTCTTTTGGGGTAGTCCAAATACCCCGCTTGGTAAAATAGAGGTGTGAAAAAGCTTGGTAACAGGAGGGTTAATAAACTCGCCAGACGAGTACGCGCAGAACTGGCTGCCTTGATCGATGTCAGCGAGTAAGATATTGCATAACTCAACAAGGGGAAATGCAATATAATGTTCAACAAGGTAGAGAGTTACTAGTGGTTGACAATCTTGGCCCACTGCCCACAGGACGTGGCGGCATGAAGTACATATTTGTTGTTGTTGCCCTCCCTTCAAAATTTATTAAACTTTATCCGATACCGAAAGGTAACAGCAAGACGCTGGTAGCCAAATTGGAGAAAGGTTTCTTTAAAAACGTAATCAAACCAGAAAGAATGTTGTCTGATAACGGATCTCAGTTTACATCAAAAGTCTGGAACAAATTTATGAGCGGCCAGGGTATAAAATACATTAAAATATCCGTGTATCACCCGGAGAGTAACCCTTGCGAGCGGTATATGTGAGAAGATGGATGACTTTGTCGGACTTACGCGAGTGATAGACTCAAAATTTGGTGGAATACGTACATTCATTTGAGGATGTTCTAAGCAGCATGAAAAGTAACGCATCTGCATATTCGCCCTTGAAGGTGAATTTCTATCAACAGAAACTGTGGAGTTTCCGCAGTGCCAAGCTGAGTCGGTCGCTGAGAGTGAGAAGGCGGTTAAGTCCCGTGTGGAGAAATTGCCAGCGGCAAGGAAGAGAGGACATGATGGGTGGTACTAACCAATTAAATACAAAATAGGAGACGAAGTACCAGTACATATGGAAGAGAAGTCCAACGAAGTACATGGATAAATAAAAAAGTTGTTTGAGCTATGCTATGGGTCATTTGTAGTAGCAGAATGTCCACAACCTAATGCCTACCGACTCAAATACCCTGCTCCAGGAATATTACTAGGATTCAGAAATGTGAGAGAATTGAGACTGTATATTGAGAAGGGGTAAGTAGGTTAAGAAATAAGTGTATATGTGTTTAGATTGTAAGATTATTTGGAGGGGTGATTTGCAATGTTTTATTTCAGGGTTTATTGTAGCTTGTTGTCTCGTTGCATAAGGACTTTTTTTTTTTTGCGCCACAACGTCTGTGCAGTTATAAAGAGATAGTTTAGACGCACATTTGAGTGCGAGCAGGTTGGAGAACTCGATTATTTGGTGAACGGTATCAAGTCAAAAATCAGTGCACATTATGCGTATAAATTAGGTTTTTTCGGTATATATAAGGGATTTATTTATGTGTACGTATGTGTTAGACTTAAGTTTTTGGATGTAAAGGCGCATCATTAAAATGACAAACGTAGTAAATATCAACTCTGTAAATTTATTTGTTTAGAAGATATAATCGATTTATCTGTATTTACAGTTAAGCATCACATCATCATTTCCTCCACATAAAACGCATTGAACGATGACGGCATGACACCTTATTGAATCGTTAGGTAATAAAATATTTGTTGTAAAGCTTAGGGCATAATAGTTACTCTTGTTCTTTATTTAATTACCAGAAAGCACATTGGTGCAAGGCTACTGGCCGTGACATTCAAAGTTAAGAAGTAAATTGTATTGGTTTCACGTAAAATAATTTAACATTTATTACCTAATGGAATTATTATTACTTTATTTAGAACGTGAAAGTAGTCAAGCTTTGGTTATTGAAATATGTTAAAATGTAAAATAATGCAGAATAATCTGTACCCTGTCAGATGGGCGGCTTTAGGGAAGAGAACTGCACTAGTCAGTTGAGCGACGATGTTCGGCTCGCGGGAGACGCGGCAGCTGACGGGCAGAGGGACAGTTTGGATTGAGACGCCAAAACGGAGAGTCGGTCTTTAGATAGCTAGGTAGTGAAACGACTTAGAAAATTTCGCGTTGTGTGGTGTCGGCGGACTTAGTCTCTGAGTGATTAGCAGCCGCGCCTGGTGTGAAGTCTAACTTTTAGCGTAAATAACGAGATGGGGTATTGGACTTGTATTTTGCGATGAGATTGTGAATGATCGAATCGTGTCAAGTGAATATGTGCTCGAGTGTAACAGTAACTCTAAACACGACCGATTTCGCTATTACTTTGCTTTCTGAATAAACATTAGTCTCACCAAATGGCAACTGGGTGGTCTACATCATTTATGGGTCGTTACTTTAGCTCCCGATATTATTATTACCGTTATTATAAGTTATATCAATTTTGTATATTTCATACAATTTCGCCAACTTGTCATCAGACAGACAATTTATCCGAAGGATCACAAGTGTCTAAGTTATGGCGTGGAATGCGACACGTGTGGTTCAACCCCTAGCCCTGTTTGTGCCAAGACATTTAGAGGAAGAGGAACAGCATCTGAGCGCGAGTATCTTTGAAATGTTAGCTCGCAATCTAATCTTCAGTGTTCTTCTGTAGCATCACATTTCAAAAGCTTCCATTATCTTCTTGTCTACACTGTTTGTTGCCATGTTTCACTTCCATACATGGCTACACCCAATACAAATAGTTTCAGAAAGGACTTCCTGACGCTTAAATCTATACTCTGTGTTAACAAATTTCTCTTGTTCGAAAACGCTTGACTTGCCACAGCCAGTCTACATTTTATATCCTCTCTACTTTGACCATCACCAGTTATTTTGGTCCCCAGATAGAAAAACTCTTCTACTCCTTTCCAAATCTAATTCCCTCAGCATTACCTGATTTAATTCGACTGCATTCCATTATCCTCGTTTTATAATCTGTTGATGTTCATCTTATATCCTCCTTTCAGATAGAAAATCTCTTCTACTCCTTTCCAAATCTCTTTCCCTCAGCATTACCTGATTTAATTCGACTGCATTCCATTATCCTTGTTTTATAATCTGTTGATGTTCATCTTATATCCTCCTTTCAAGACACTGTCCAATCTGTTCCACTGCTCCTCCCAGTTCTTTGCTGTCTCTGATAGAATTACAGTACAATGTCATCGTCAAACCTCAAAATTTTTGTTTCGTCTTCATGGATTTTAATTCCTACTCCAAATTCTTATTTTGTTTTCTTTATTGCTTGCTAAATATACAGATTGAATAACATTGGGGATAAGCTACAACCCTGTCTCACTCCCTTCCCAGCCACTGTTTCCCTTTCATGCTCCTCACCTCTTATGACTGCCATCTTGTTTCTGTACAAATTATAAATAGTCTTTCGCTCCCTTCAGAACTTGAAAGAGAGTATTCTAGTCAACATTGCCAAAAGCTTTCTCTAAGTCAACAAATGCTAGAAATGTAGGTTTGCCTTTCCTTAATCTATCTCCTAAGATAAGTCTTAGGGTCAGTAGTGGATCGTGTGTTCCAACATTTCTAAGGAATCCCAACTGATCTTCCCCAACGTCGACTTCTACCACGCTTTCCATTCGCCTGTAAAGAATTTGTGTTAGTATTTTGCAGCCGTGGCTTATTAAACCGATAGTTTTTGTAATTTTCACACCTGTCAACACGTGCCATTTTCGGGATTGGAATTATTACATTCATCTTGAAGTCTGAGGGTATTTCACCTGTCTCGTACATCTTGCTTACCAGATGGTAGAACTTTGTCGTGGCTGGCTCTCCCGAAGCTATCAGTAGTTCTAATGGAATGTTGACTACTCCCGTGGCCTTGTTTCGACTTTGGTCTTTCAGTGCTCTGTCAGTTTTTTTCATGCAGCATCATATCTCCCATTTTATCTTCATCTACGGCCTATTAAGTTTCCATAATTTCGCCCTCAAGTACATCGCTCTTGTGTAGATCCTATATATACTCTTTCCACATTTCTGCTTTCCTTTCTTTGATTAAGACTGGTTTTCCAACTGAACTCTTGATATTCATATAGGCAGTTCTCCTTTCTCCAAAGGTCTCGTTAAATTTCCTTCTGGTAGTATCTATCTTACCACTAGTGATATATGCCTCTACATCCTTGCATTTGTCCTCTAGCCATCCATAATTAGCATTTTGCGTTTGCTATCGATCTCATTTTTGAGACGTTTGTATCCATTTTCGCCTGCTTCATTTACGGCATTTTTAGATTTTCCCCTTTCATTAATTAAATTCAGCATCTCTTCTGTTACCCAAGGATTTGTACTGGCCCTTCCTTTTTACCTACTCGATCCTCTGCTGCCTTCACTATTTCATCTGTCAAAGCTAACTATTCGTCATCTACTGTATTTCATTCCCCTATTCTTGTCAATCGTTCCCTAATGCTGTCTCTGAAACTCTCTACAAATTCCCGTTCTTTGAGTTTATCCAGGTCCTACCTCCTTAAATACCCACCTTTTGAAGTATCTTCACTTTTAACCCACAATTGATAACCAATGAATTGTAGTCAGTGTCCACATCTGCCGCTGGAAATGTTTTACAATATAAAATGTGGTTCCTAAATCTCTGTCTTACCATTACATCATCTACCTGAAACCTTACAGTGTATCCAGGCCTCTTACACGTATACAACCTTCTTTCATTAATCTTCTTAAACCAAGCGTTTGCTCTGAGTATGTTATGCTCTGTGCAGAATTCTTCCAGGCGGCTGCCTCTTACATTCCTTACCCACAGTCCATATTCATTTACTACTTTTCCTTCTCTTCGTTTTCTTCCTATCGAATTCCAGTCCCCCATGAATACACTCCTGGAAATGGAAAAAAGAACACATTGACACCGGTGTGTCAGACCCACCATACTTGCTCCGGACACTGCGAGAGGGCTGTACAAGCAACGATCACACGCACGCCACAGCGGACACACCAGGAACCGCGGTGTTGGCCGTCGAATGGCGCTAGCTGCGCAGCATTTGTGCACCGCCGCCGTTAGTGTCAGCCAGTTTGCCGTGGCATACGGAGCTCCATCGCAGTCTTTAACACTGGTAGCATGCCGCGACAGCGTGGACGTGAACCGTATGTGCAGTTGACGGACTTTGAGCGAGGGCGTATAGTGGGCATGCGGGAGGCCGGGTGGACGTACCGCCGAATTGCTCAACACGTGGGGCGTGAGGTCTCCACAGTACATCGATGTTGTCGCCAGTGGTCGGCGGAAGGTGCACGTGCCCGTCGACCTGGGACCGGACCGCAGCGACGCACGGATGCACGCCAAGACCGTAGGATCCTACGCAGTGCCGTAGGGGACCGCACCGCCACTTCCCAGCAAATTAGGGACACTGTTGCTCCTGGGGTATCGGCGAGGACCATTCGCAACCGTCTCCATGAAGCTGGGCTACGGTCCCGCACACCGTTAGGCCGTCTTCCGCTCACGCCCCAACATCGTGCAGCCCGCCTCCAGTGGTGTCGCGACAGGCGTGAATGGAGGGACGAATGGAGACGTGTCGTCTTCAGCGATGAGAGTCGCTTCTGCCTTGGTGCCAATGATGGTCGTATGCGTGTTTGGCGCCGTGCAGGTGAGCGCCACAATCAGGACTGCATACGACCGAGGCACACAGGGCCAACACCCGGCATCATGGTGTGGGGAGCGATCTCCTACACTGGCCGTACACCACTGGTGATCGTCGAGGGGACACTGAATAGTGCACGGTACATCCAAACCGTCATCGAACCCATCGTTCTACCATTCCTAGACCGGCAAGGGAACTTGCTGTTCCAACAGGACAATGCACGTCCGCATGTATCCCGTGCCACCCAACGTGCTCTAGAAGGTGTAAGTCAACTACCCTGGCCAGCAAGATCTCCGGATCTGTCCCCCATTGAGCATGTTTGGGACTGGATGAAGCGTCGTCTCACGCGGTCTGCACGTCCAGCACGAACGCTGGTCCAACTGAGGCGCCAGGTGGAAATGGCATGGCAAGCCGTTCCACAGGACTACATCCAGCATCTCTACGATCGTCTCCATGGGAGAATAGCAGCCTGCATTGCTGCGAAAGGTGGATATACACTGTACTAGTGCCGACATTGTGCATGCTCTGTTGCCTGTGTCTATGTGCCTGTGGTTCTGTCAGTGTGATCATGTGATGTATCTGACCCCAGGAATGTGTCAATAAAGTTTCCCCTTCCTGGGACAATGAATTCACGGTGTTCTTATTTCAATTTCCAGGAGTGTATTAAATTTAACTGTCTGAATAATTTCTTTTATCACATCAAACATTTCTTCAATCTCTTCATCATTTGCGGAGTTAGTTGTCATATAAACTTGTACTAGACGTGGGCTTCGTGTATATCTTGGCTACACTGTTCATAGTAGCTTCTCCTTGTTCCTATTTTTTTATTCATTATTAAACCAACCCCAGCCTTACCCTTATTTTTGTATTTATAAACCTGTATTCAAGTGATCTGTAGTCTTGTTCCTCCTACCACCGAACTTCACTAATTCCCATTATATCTAACTTTAACCTGTTCATTCCCATTTCTAAATTTTCTAACCTACCTGCCCGATTAAGGAATCTGACAATTCACACTCCGATGCGTAGATGTGAGGGACAGAGTGGTTAGGTGGAGGGCCTCTATGAGGTGGAAGACTAGTATGACGTGACAGAAGAAGATGCATAAAAAGCGGTAGGGAAGATAGGGGATCCAGTGTTAGAATCAGCATTTAGAAAAACTTCGAAAGACTTAAAATAAATAAGGCAGTAGCGATAGATAACATTCCACTGAAATCCTTAAAATCATTGGTGGATGTAGCAACAAAACTGTTATTAATGTTGGTGTGTAGAGTGTATGAGAACGACGTTATACCATGTTACTTTCGGAAAAAAATCATCCAAACAGTTCCCAAGACTGCAAGAGCCTACTATTATATTCTATGATACGAACAATATACAGAGGAATGGAAAAGAAAACTGGGAATCTGTTAGATGGCGATCATTTTGACTTTAGGACAGGTAAAGCCATCAGAGAGGCAGTTCTGACGCAAGAAGCAAGACTGAAGTGAAATGAAGACTCATTTTACGATTTTTCAACTTGGAAGAAGCATTCGACAATGTAAAATGTTGCAGTATTATCGGAGTCCTGAGAAAAATCAGGGTATGCTATAGGGAAAGACCGGTAATATACAATAAGTTATGTATAAGAGCCAAATAGGAAAAATAAGAATGGAAGTAAGGATTAAAACAGGTTTAAGGCAGGATGTAATTCTTCGCCCCTGCTGTTATATCTGTTGATCGAAAAAGCTGTGACGGAAATTAAAGAAAGGTTGAAGATTGGAGTCACAATTCACGATAAAAGGGATATCAGTGTTAAGATTCGTTGATGACATTGCTATCCTCAGCGAAAATGAAGAAGAATTATATGAGTGGTTGAATGGAACGAACAGTTTCATGTCCACGGAATATGGATTGAGAGGAAATCGAAGAAAGACAAAAGTAATGAGAAGTAGCAGAAACGAGAAAAGCGAGAAACTTAACATCAAAAGTGGTGATGACGAGGTAGACGATGTTAATCAGTTGCGCTATCCAGGCACCAGAATAAAACATGATTGACAGAACATGGCGGATATCAAAACCAAAAAAGCAAAAATGGCATACCAGGCCAAGAGAAATCTACTAGTATCAAACAAAGGGCTTCAATTGAGGAAGAAATTTCTGAAGGATGAATCTGGAGCACAGTATTGTATGGTCGTGAGTCATGGACTGCTGGGGAACCGGAACAGAAGAAAACAGACGCATTTGAGATTTTGTGGTACGCCGGCCGAGGTGACCGAGCGGTTCTAGGCGCTACAGTCTGTAACAGCGCGACCGCTACGGTCGCAGGTTCGAATCCTGCCTTGGGCATGGATGTGTGTGATGTCCCTAGGTTAGTTAGGTTTCAGTAGTTCTACGTTATAGGGGACTGATGACCTCAGAAGTTATGTCCCATAGTACTCAGAGCCATTTGAACCATTTGTTGTGGTACAGAAGAACGTTGCAAAATAGGTGGATTGATAAGGTAAGGAATGAAGAAGTTCTCCATAGAATCGGTGAGACAAGGAATATATGAAAATCACCGAGAAGAAGAAGGGACAGGATGATAGGACATCTGTTAGGACACTAGGGAATGACTTCGATAGTACATAAGGGAGCTGTAGAGGGTAAAAACGGTAGAGGAAAACAGAGATTGGTATAAATCTAGCTAATAATTGAGGATGTAGGTTGCAAGTGTTAATCTGAGATGATGAGGTTGGACCTCATCAAACTAGGCAGACACTAAAATAAAAAAAAGAGGCTTAGTGATACGATACATATTTACTTCTGTTCTGCCAGGAATCAGGTATTGATCAGTATTTAATTACGAGGGCAGTCTTAGCCAATGTGACTAATACGCGATTTTACAGTATTCATTATGGCGTACGCCTGTCATTGACTTAGTCTGATTTAACATTGTACTAGATCGTACATTTTCGGCCTTCCATCGTTGGTCTTTATTTTCCGTTCCGTAGAAGAAGGCGATTCATATCCGTTTCCGAAAGCTACAGTTCGCCAATAGTTCACACTGATGGTCTGAAGTCGACGTTCCTGGAGGGGTACAGACTGGTGTGTAAAACTTAAAGGACGTAAGTAACCTTAGCAACATGTGTCACTGGCAAGTAACATACTTCGATGGAACTTAGACTATACATGGAAAAAAACTGCTACAGTAGCTGGTAGTAAAGGCAATAAGACGAACTGAAATAATTTTTCTATTCAACAACAATATTTAAACTTCAGATCACAGTGGTTTAAGATAAGGACCTGTGGTAGACTTTCTACAGCCCCACCAACACGGTTGATTGCTAAATTGACGTTGGTGCACGTGGACTCTCTGCAGTACTTCTCCCCAACGCATCCAAAAATTTCTCTCTGGGGTTTAACTTGGGGGAACGTAGGGTCCGTCCATTCGTCGAATGTCCTCGCCTTCCAAGAGCTCCTGCAACTTTGCAGTTCTATAATGTCATTCATTGACATCCACAAGAATGTACCCCTGAAACAACGATCATGAGGAAGGAGTACAGTGTCAAAATAACGTTGGCTGGTGAGTGTACCGTGTTCAGACATTTGGAGGTCAGGAAACACATGAAACGTCATGGTTCCTGTCATCGTAGCACCTGAACCACCAAAGCTATCTAGTTAGACAATGTTTCTGGGGGTATTATGTGTTCCCACCCCTCGCGATATGAATATTGAAGAAAATGATTTCTTTGGTGGTCCGAGTGTTTTGGTTTCAGGAGGCATAATGCTGCGTGGGCGTAGTGACCTCCAGATCTTTGAACACTGTACTTACCGGTCAGTGTTGTTGTGATACTGTACTCATTCCGCCTGTGCGTCTTTTCAGGGTTGCATTCGGCCCTGACTTGGTATATATGGATGACTGGACCGCATCGAGCAGAGTAGGTGCATGAGCTCTTCGAGAGGATATTCGGCGAAAGGACTGTCCTGTCCATTCCCACGACTTAAATTCAATCGAACACATATGGATAGCTCCGGGGCGACCTGATGCTGCACGTTTACATGCAACAACTACCATAAGGCAGCTGTCAGCCGCAACAGGGTAGGAATAGAACAGCTCATCGTAAGAATTGCTTACCAACCTTGCGGCCACTATAGTAGCACGTTACAGAACACTCACTGATGCCCATGGTGATCACACACCCCATTACCAATCATCATAAACCACGGTGACTTTAGAGTAGTTACCTTTTTTTAAAAAAAATTGTCATTCCAGTTCGTCTCATTCCTTATTTTTTTAGTTATCTTATGTAATATACTGTACTGTATTACAGCAGTTCTTTCTGTGTATGACCCAAGTTTCATCGAGCTACGAGTATGTGACTTGGCAGTGACACGTCGTGCGGCAGTTACTTTCTCCCGAAAGTTTTGCACACTTGTGTGTTACATTGTATTTCAGTAAAATTTTCATTCACTGTTTTAACTTCGTTGAGTTTCCAGCGGCCACTTGAATTTTTGCGTTTATCAAATATTTTTGCGAAGTTTTGTTGGTATTGCCATTAGTTGTGGTTTAGTAGTATTAACAAGAGTAGTTGCTTTCTTGGTGTGGAGAGAATTTCGAGACCGCTACTGTTAGTTCCATAAATAGTTCTTCTGGTGTAACTGAACTTAGGTAGCGTAGACGTAAAGTTTTTTTTTTCCAATAACTAAAATTTTATCATGAATGAGAAGCGTGAGCTCTGTCGTAGGTTTGTGAGTAGTGGGCTAGGGTTTGGGATTTGATCAAAGTATTTTCACTGGCGAGAATTCAGTGGGGAAGCCATTGCTCATTAAAGCGAGATGCTCTCCTGGGAATGCAGAATCTGTAATAGAAATAACTTGATAGAGGAGCTGAAGCATAAGATGTGTGCCCTTCAACTGTAGTATGAATTTTGCGAAGGAGGATCAGGTAGTGATTGTGGGTGGAGCAGGGAATAGTCTTGATATGGACGGGAAGTGACCTGATAAAGATAGCTACTCAAACTGGTGACACTAACGTGCATTTCGTACAACTGTTTCAGCGTCATGATCGGCCTTATCTTAATGCGGCTGCCAAGGGGAAGGTTGCCATGAGAAAAAGATTGAATAATCAACTGAAGGATAACGTTCTACGATTCTGGGAATGAAATGTGAGAAGCTTGAACGTGGGAGTGGAACTAGAGAAACTGAAAAGGGAAATGCAAAGACTCATTCAAGATATAGGAGGGGTCAGTGAAGTGAACAAAGAGAGAAGGATTTCTGGTCAGATGAGTATAGGGTAACATCAACATCAGCAGAAAATGGTATGTTCAAAAATGTTCAAATGTGTGTGAAATCTTATGGGACTTAACTGCTAAGGTCATCAGTCCCTAAGCTTACACACTACTTAACCTAAATTATCCTAAGGACAAGCACACACACCCATGCCCGAGGGAGGACTCGAACCCCCGCCGGGACCAGCCTCTCAGTCCATGACTGCAGCGCCTTGGACCGCTCGGCTAATTCTGCGCGGCAGAAAATGGTATAACAGGAGTATGAATCGTTATGAATAGGAAGGCAGGGCACAGCGGGTGTTTCTGTGAACAGTTCAGTGACAGGGTCGTTCTTATCAGAATCGACAGCAAACCAACACCGACAATGATGGTTCAGGTAAACATGCCGACTTCCCGATCTGAAGATGAAGAGATAGAGAAAGTGTACGAGGATAATGGAAGGGTAATACAGTATGTAAAGGGGGAGGAAAATCAAATAGTCATGCAGTTGTATGGGAAGGAGTAGAAGAAAAGGTTATAGGAGAATATGGGCTTGGGACAAGGAATGAGAGAGGAGAAAGGCTAATTGAGCTGTGTAACAAGTTTCATCTAGTAATAGAGAATATCCTGTTCAAGATTCACAAGAGGAGGAAGTGTATGTATTTGGAAAAGGCTGGGTGATACGGGAAGATTTCAGTTACGTAGATTACATCATGGTCAGACAGAGATTCCGAAGTCAGATACTGGATTCTAAGGCGTACTCAGGAGCAGATATAGACCCAGATCACAATATAGTAGTGATGAAGAGCAGGCTGAAGATTAAGACATTAGTCAGAAAGGATCAATGCGCAAAGAAGTGGGATTCGGAAGTACTTAGGAATGACGAGATACGGCTGAATTTCTCTAAGGCTATAAATATAGCAATAAGGAATAGCTCAGTAGGCAGTACAGTTGAAGAGGACTGGACACCTCTAAAAAGGGCAATTACAGAAGTTGGGAAGGAAAACATACATACAAAGAAGGTAGCAGCGAGGAAAACATGGGTAACAGAAGAAATACTTCAGAAACTCAGGAATACCTGAAAACAAATCGCTGAGGAATGAACTGACTAGGAAGTGGAGGGAACCTAAGTCGAAATGGCTGCAGAAAAATGTGAAGAAATCGAAAAAGAAATGAATGTCACAAGTACGACTCACCATACAGGAAAGACAAAACAACCTTCGGTGACACTAAAAGCAAGGTTGATAACATTAAGAGTGCAACGGGAATTCCACTGTTAAATGCAGAGGAGAGAGCAGATAGGTGCAAAGAATACATTGAAAGCTTCTGTGAGGGGGAAGTTTTGTCTAATGTGACAAAAGAAGGAACAGGAGTCGATTTAGAAGAGGTAGGGGTCCAGTATTAGAATCAGAATTTAACAGAGCTTTGGGGGACTTAAAATCAAATAATGCAGAAGGGATAGATAGCATTCCACCAGAATTTCTAAAATCATTGTGGATAGTGGCGACAAAACGACTATTCACGTTGGTGTGTAGAATGTATGAGTCTGGAGACATACCATCTGATTTCCTGAAATGCGTCGTCACAAAATTCCGAAGACTGCAAGAGCTGACAAGTGCGAGAATTATCGCACAGTCGGCTTAAAAGCTCATGCATCGAAGTTGCTTACAAGTATAACATATAGAAGAATGGAAAAGAAAATTGAGGATGCGTTAGATGACGATCAGTTTGCCTTTAGGAAAAGTAAAGGCACGAGAGAGGCAATTCTGAAGTTGCGGTTAGTAATGGAAGCAAGACTAAAGAAAAATCAAGAGACGGTTATTGGCTTTGACGAGCTGGAAAAAGCGTTCGACAATGTAAAATGGTGTAAGACGGCACATATTCTGAAAAATGTAGGAGTAAGCTATAATGAGAGGCGGGTTATATACAATATGTACTACAGCCAAGAGGGAATAATAATAGTGGACGACAAAGTGTTCGTATTAAAAATGGTGTAAGATAGGGATATAGTCCTTCCCGCTACTGTTCAATCTGTTCATCGAAGTAGCAATAATGGAAATAAAAGAAGAGTTCATTAGTAGAATTAAATTTCAATGTGAAAGAATATCAATGATACGATTCGCTGATGACATTGCTATCCAGAGGGAAAGTGAAGAAAAATTACATGATCTGCTGAACGGAATGAACAGTCTAATGAGTACACAGTTTGGACTGAGAGTAAATAGAAGAAAGACGAAGGTAATGAGAAGTATTACAAATGAGAACAGATCGAAACTTAACATCAGGATTGATGGTCACGAAGTCAATGAAGTTAAGGAATTCTGCTACCGAGGCAGTAAAACAATCAATGACGGATGATGAAAGGTGGACATCAAAAGCAGAGTGGCTACAGCAAAAAAGGCATTCCTGGAAGACAAGTCTACTAACATCAAATATATACCTTAATTTGAGGAAGACATTTCTCAGAGTGTACGTCTGCAGTACAGAATGGTATGGTAGTGAAACATGGAATGTGGGAAAACCGGAACAGAAGAGAATCGAAGCATTTGAGATGTGATGCTATAGACGAATATTGAAAATTAGGTGGACTAATAAGGTAAGGAACGAGGAAGTTCTACGCAGAATCGGAGAGGATAGGATTATGTGGAAAACACTGAAAAGGAGAAGGGACAGGATGATAGGATCTGTTAAGGCAGGAGGGAATGGCTTCCATTGTATTAGAGGGAGCTGTAGAGATCAAAAACTGTAGAGGAAGCCTGAAATTCGAATACATCCGGAAAATAATTGAGGACGTAGGTTGCAAATGCTACTCTAAGATGAGGTTAACATAGGAGAGGAGTAAGTGGCGCACCGCATCAAACCAGTCGGTAGACTGATTATATACACGCCTGGAAATTGAAATAAGAACACCGTGAATTCATTGTCCCAGGAAGGGGAAACTTTATTGACACATTCCTGGGGTCAGATACATCACATGATCACACTGACAGAACCACAGGCACATAGACACAGGCAACAGAGCGTGCACAATGTCGGCACTAGTACAGTGTATATCCACCTTTCGCAGCAATGCAGGCTGCTATTCCCCCCATGGAGACGACCGTAGAGATGCTGGATGTAGTCCTGTGGAACGGCTTGCCATGCCATTTCCACCTGGCGCCTCAGTTGGACCAGCGTTCGTGCTGGACGTGCAGACCACGTGAGACGACGCTTCATCCAGTCCCAAACATGCTCAATGGGGGACAGATCCGGAGATATTGCTGGCCAGGGTAGTTGACTTACACCTTCTAGAGCACGTAGGGTGGCACGGGATACATACGGATGTGCATTGTCCTGTTGCAACAGCAAGTTCCCTTGCCGGTCTAGGAATGGTAGAACGATGGGTTCGATGACGGTTTGGATGTACCGTGCACTATTCAGTGTCCCCTCGACGATCACCAGTGGTGTACGGCCAGTGTAGGAGATCGCTCCCCACACCATGATGCCGGGTGTTGGCCCTGTGTGCCTTGGTCGTATGCAGTCCTGATTGTGGCGCTCACCTGCACGGCGCCAAACACGCATACGACCATCATTGGCAACAAGGCAGAAGCGACTCTCATCGCTGAAGACGACACGTCTCCATTCGTCCCTCCATTCACGCCTGTCGCGACACCACTGGAGGCGGGCTGCACGATGTTGGGGCGTGAGCGGAAGACGGCCTAACGGTGTGCGGGACCGTAGCCCAGCTTCATGGAGACGGTTGCGAATGGTCCTCGCCGATACCCCAGGAGCAACTGTGTCCCTAATTTGCTGGGAAGTGGCGGTGCGGTCCCCTACGGCACTGCATAGGATCCTACGGTCTTGGCGTGCATCCGCGCGTCGCTGCGGTCCGGTCCCAGGTCGACGGGCACGTGCACCTTCCGCCGACCACTGGCGACAACATCGATGTACTGTGGAGACCTCACGCCCCACGTGTTGAGCAATTCGGCGGTACGTCCACCCGGCCTCCCGCATGCCCACTATACGCCCTCGCTCAAAGTCCGTCAACTGCACATACGGTTCACGTCCACGCTGTCGCGGCATGCTACCAGTGTTAAAGACTGCAATGGAGCTCCGTATGCCACGGCAAACTGGCTGACACTGACGGCGGCGGTGCACAAATGCTGCGCAGCTAGCGCCATTCGACGGCCAACACCGCGGTTCCTGGTGTGTCCGCTGTGCCGTGCGTGTGATCATTGCTTGTACAGCCCTCTCGCAGTGTCCGGAGCAAGTATGGTGGATCTGACACACCGGTGTCAATGTGTTCTTTTTTCCATTTCCAGGAGTGTATATATATATAAAAAAAAGCTAGTTAACATAGGGGCTGGAGAAGGCACTGATGGCAGAGGGAATGGGTCACATTGCAGTGGTGCCATTTGAGTCTGTCTGTATAATTCCTTGTGGAGTGGGGGAGTGGCCATGTACTCGTACGTAAAAAACAGTATTCCATTTGAGTCCATAGATGCATCACAGCACTACACTGAACAGATATTTGGATGTTGTGCAGGGGCAGTTGAATTTAGTGAAACTAAACTTCTAATTGTTGTTGTTTGTAGGTCCCCTAACTCTGACTTCAGAACATTTCTGCTCAAGCTAGAGACGGGTCCTGATTCACTTTAGAGGAAGTACGAGAAGTTTGTTATATGTGGCAACTTCAGTATTAATTTTGTATATGATGGCGGAAGAATAAGGATGTTGGTAGACCTTCTAGATTCATATGATTTGATACATATTCCATTTTTCCAACTTGGGTGCACAAGAACTGTAGCACAGTCATAGGTAATATTTTAATTCATTCTTCATTACTAGATGGGCATTCTGTTATTAAAAGGGTGAGTGGCTTGCAGACTATACTGCACACATTTCAAAAGTAAATGGGTTTTGTACCCAAACAAATTCACATATAATTACAAACTATATAGGAAAGTTAATCCAACAGCAATAGACAGTTTTTTAAAGCTCGTCAAGGAACAAGAGTGGCAGGATATTTATAGATAACAAGGAACAAGAGTGGCAGGATATATATAGATAACAAATATAACGCTTTCTTTAAAAGAATTTCTCATGCTGTTGCATGGAGAGTTGCATTCCATTGGAACGTTCTAATCGGGGTACTACCACTAGAAGGCGGCCGGGGTGGCTGACCAGTGGGATAAGGATATCATGTAGAACAAAGTGGTAACTATATCAAATTGTTAGAAGCAGTCATCATCAAGCTACAGTAGCCCATTACAAACAGTATTGTAGGGTGCTTAAAATGTTTTTAGGAAGGTAAAGAATATGTGGTACGCAAAAATAGAATAGCTAATTCACAGGATAAAATTAAAAGCATAGGGTCAGTTGTGAAGGAAGTGTCTGTTCAGAAGCACGATATAAAGTCAGTTAGTAGTAAAAATATTTCTGTTACTGATAAGTAAGATGTACAGTATTTAACAAACATTTTCTAAGCACTGCTGGTGAATTACATAAAAATTTAGTTTCTACATGGTATCATATAACTCTCTTGGAAAATGCCTTTCAGAGATTGATGCCTGAAAAAGACTCACATGAATATGATGGAGTGCCTAGCAGACTGTTGAAGTACTGTGCTGCACATGTTAGCCCTCTATTTAGCTATATTTGTAATTTTTTCTTTAGGAATTGCCACTTTCCTGAACCATTAAAGTATACAGTACTAAAGCCGATTGATAAGAAGGGAGAAAGGACAATGTAAACAATTTTAGACCTATTTCTATGCCATCAGTGCTTCCTAAAGTCAATTAAAAGGCTGTGTATGTAAGGATCATTTTATACCACACGATTTGCTATCAAATGTACAGTTCAGCTTTAGAAGTCATTTAACAACTGAAAACGCTATATTCTCTTTTCTCTGTGAGTTACTGGATGGCTTAAACAAAAGGTTTCACAAGCTAGGTATATTTTTTTTTATTTAACTAAGGCGTTTGATTTTGTTGATCACAAAATATTTCTTCAGAGGCTGGATCATTAAGGAATATGGGGAGTAGCTCAGAATTGGTTCACCTCTTACTTTAGCAACAGACAACAAAAGATCATTATTCACAATGTTGAGAATGGCTGTGATGTGGGGTCTGAGGGGGGTAAAGCCAAAAGGGGTATGGGGGCGGGGTGGGGGGTGCCCCAGGGATCAGTGTTGGGTCCATTTGTGTTCCTTATTTATGTAAATGATATTCCCTCTAGTATTACAGGTAATTCTAAAATAATTCTGTTTGCTGATGACACTACCTTGGTAGTAAAGCATGTTGTGTGCAACAATGGCTCGGTTTCAGATAGTGCAGTTCATGACATTTCCAGGCTTGTGGAAAATAAACTAACGCTAAATCATAGTAATACTTAGTTTTTACAGTTTCTAACACACAATTCTACAAAACCCGACGTTTTAATTTCTCAAAATGGGCATATGAGTAGTGAAACTGGACAGATCAAATTTCTAGGTGCTCAGATAGAAAGTTAACTGTTGTGCAAAATCGACGTTCAGGATCTTGTTCAAACACTTAACGCTGCCACTTTTACTATTCGAACGGTATTGATCGATGAGAAAATTAATCTACTTTGGTCATTTTCATTCGCTTATGTCGTATGGTTTTATATTTTGGGGTAACTCTTCCCATTCTAAAAGGATATTCTTGGCTCAGAAACGGGCTGTTTAGGCAATAAGTGTAAGTTCACGAAGCTCTAGTCGACCCGTATTCAGGAATCTGGGTATTTTGGCACTGCCCTCTCACTATACATTCCTTACTGTCATTTCTTGTTAACAATATTAGCTTATTCCCAAAAATAAGCAGCATTCACTCAGCTAATACTCGGCAGCAATCAAAACTGCATTTGCATCGGACTTCCTTAACTCTTGTGCAGAAAGGTGTGCGGTCTACAGCTGCATCCATTTCCAATAAGCTACCACAAGAATTCAAAAATCTGAGCAGTAATCCACGCGCTTTCAAATAGAAACTGAAGAGTTTCCTCATGAGTCCCTCCACGTATTTTGTCGAGGAGTTCCTTGAAAATGTAAGCTGATTCTTGTTGTATTGTTGATTGCATTTACTTAAACTTATAGCTTGGCTTTTTTTTGGGATCATAAAAATTTTATTTTTATCTGTTATTACTTTTATCTTGTAATTTCATGTACTGACACGTTCCATGACCTTGGGGATTTGCTCCTCAATCGATTCCTACGAAACTTGAAGTTTAAATTAAAAATTAAAATGGGACAGAATGGAGAAAAGGACACATGGTGACAGTGTGTTTGTATTCTTGTTTGCATTCACTTGCGAGGTGCTGGGGCTAGCAGTGTATTTAACACTAAATTCTTCTAGAATCTTCATATGGAAATAATGCTCTAAGCCCCCCCTTTTCTAACTCCGACTTTTGCTGTTGCACATGGATTAAGAAGAAACGCGAACTGACTCTAATTAACCCTGCAAGTGGAGTAGAAAATAGTTTTGCACCTGCAATAATTTAATTTGATAGATAGTAATTTGATAAATAAGCTTCATTAACGTGGTGAGAAATGAAAGGGTTGCTCTACCGATCTACAGAATGAAATTTCTGTCCAAAATAACAATTTGATTTATTACGACTAAACTCAAAGTAATAAACACAACACATGACACATTTACAATACATCAAATTGGATACTCAAATACATACTGTGAAGGTGAAGTTGTCCGTAAACTAGCTTGTGACGTTTATGGCCAAGTGGTATGTGGAGCCAATTCCTTGCAACTCAAATCTTAAGAGAAACACCCAGCCAACCCAACATTGTTACGGTAGTGAGAACTCAGACAATGAACACCCAAGACAGAACCACATAAGAAAAGACTTGAACAGACGCGCGCTGCTGAGCTCTGATTATCGCAGAGCAAAATTCCCTAACCTGCCGGTCCTGCGGACATACATTACCAAGCTGTCTTCTTAACTGCAAGGACACGATCTGGCTTACCGGAAGCGATGGCTGGTGGCTTCGACGTCCAGTCGTAGTGATGATAATGTCACAAGTATAGCCCAAAACAAAATATCCGGGTCTGGTTGTTCCAGACTAAAAACTTCCTATCAATACAAATGCGCCTCGAGAGAGACAAAGAAGGCTCGCCACACAATCACTGACTGTACAGCGATTGATTTTAACAAGCAAAGTCACACAGTAACTCCGATACAGTCAACTTTAGCCAAAACTGCTCAAGACGGACAACAAAGGCCGCTTGTACGCAGAACGCTCAATTGCCAACTGTGCTCAGAAAGTTATGATGAAGTTGAAACTTGAGCAACTTCTTCAAACAGTTACAATTAAATGAAAGTATATTAGACAGCCAACTGAAGGCAGGCTGTCCAGAACAGCGAGAGCTCCGTCTTGTAACCTACTCTGACCAAAAGGCAAGAGCTGACACCCTCAAGAGCACCCGCACAAGCCGAACACAGAACATTCCCAGCCCCACGACAGTGGCCGTGGTTAAATGTGCCAATCAGCAACTCGAAAACCGGCGGAAAATTCTACTCTATTTCCGAAGCACTACTATTCCACCAATGGAGATACTTTGTGCCAATTTCTGCGCCGACTTTGCTACATCACAGAGCTATCCCCCTAGCAAGCTAATCACAGTTATGATTTTGCAGAAAACGCAGGAATTTTCCCGCCAAGACTGCCTGGGAACACAAGTCATCCCCACGCCTCGCTGGTAGCCCGTCAGAAAGAGTTTTCACAAAGTTTCTGCGAAGTAACGGAACGTCTAGCCCCAGCCGCACCTTAAGGCCCCTGTGAGCGTGTTGCCCCCGCTCTTATGACAATGTCGGCATCTGGACAGCATCCACTCGACTCCCTCACACCCGTCGGCATAACCCTTTCAAGATCAGCAGAACCTGTCTGTCAACAGACCACCCGGGTGACGAGAGACGCTGCGTGGGAAGTCCGCGTGTGAATGAATAGCAACTATTCACCGCATGCAATTAGAGAGGAAAATATTCATATCTTCTGAGTTTTCAATACTAGCCTTGTAATGACCATACTCGGCTATACTTCTCCAAATAGAATTACTCAGAGTAAGATAGAAATGTGAGAGGGGGCTCATGCCGCTTCTCACACTCACCAAAACCGTGATGTCCCTTTCTAAACACAAATATGTTCCTGAAATGATGAACACATTGTATGTCTTCCCCTTCGACCACCTGCCTACGTCCTGAAAGAGTCCTAAGTTGATTTCTTCACAGATGAGGTGACAGGGAGTGCATGTTCTCGTTGCAGCGCCAGAACTCTATGACGTGGTGTGGCGAGGAGGGGGGGGGGGGGGGCTGACGGGTGCCGCAACCGGTGGCTGGCTTGCGAATGACGGCGGTATGTCACCTGCGAGACAGCGGCTCATCTGTCTGGAAGCGGGACCGGCAAAAAGGACGACTCTGCGGCTGGCAGCTGAAAAATTGCGCGCCGGATGCGGCGACCGCGCTGCGGCCCACTAATCCCCCCTCCCCCTACTCCCCTTCCCCCAGCTGCCCTAACCCTTCTGGCCGTCGTTCCGACGCCTGACGGATGGCACCTGTCGGCGAGCGCACCGTAGGCTGCCCTGCACACGCACTGGCTCCCACTCCTCTCGCCGTATCATCTCATTTAGGCCGCATTAACCTCGCGCTGATCGACAAATATGTCTTGGGCTACGCACCGTAATAACGGACCCATCGCCTCCAAAATTTTTTCCCTCCTTCACCGACCTCTAGTAGGGGTGATACCTCATCAGCTTTATCGGTGATAGAGGATTTGTAATAAACGGAAACAGCAGTTTTATCCATAGACTACCAGACGGTAATGGATACGTATCTTTGCGATTGCGAGGATACTGCAATTGTCCTCTCTATGAACAAGCTCAATGGGTAAGATCTTATCTTTTCACTTTCATGAAAAACTCTCTATTAGTAGACATTTAACTTTAAAGGAAATAGCTTCAGGGATAATGTTCTAAGCAACTATTGAATCACTTCCTGCCCTTCTTCGGACTTTGGTTTGTCTTCATATTTTTACTTTCGAAGGTTATCTACTAATTCCCCACAGGGCTTCTTTTATTCCATCATCTGTAAGTGTAGCGAGTACTTGATGTTTATGTCGAATAATCGTCAGAGAAACTCTCGTAATTCACTAGCTCATTTTCCACTCTTTCTTTAGAGTCTTTTTTGGTACTTGGGGATACCTGTTTTGTATTTGAGCAACTTGAGGTATTAATTTCTTCTTTACGACATTTACCAAATTATATGATTGGATGTGAAGCTGCAGAAGTCTCACTTCCATCAAGAATATTTTATCGTTTCTGTCATTCCCGGGCCTTCATTACTTAATTTTCTTGACTGACCTTTTTTTTTCATTGTGGCATACTGAATGATTTTATTTTAATGGTGGCACTGTAGTAACATGAACGTAATGAAAACAATGTAACAGTACCATCTATTAAGTGAATATAACTAATCTATTCCCTGTCATTGGCCGACCGCGGTGGCCAAGCGGTTCTACGCGCTTCAGTCCGGAACTGCGCTACCGCTACGGTCGCAGGTTTGAATCCTGCCTCGGGCATGGATGTGTGTGATGTCCTTAGGTTAGTTAGGTTTAAGTAGTTCTACGTTCTAGGGGACTGATGACCTCAGATAGTGCCATAGTGCTCAGAGACATCTGAACCATTTTTGAACCCTGTCATTGACACCACCACATCCCAAATATCTGTATGGTACCCGTCATATTAGTGGTGCAAATTTATGTGGCTCTAGGTCACGTGTGCCATTTTACAAACTTTTAAGTTATGATTTTGTGATTGTTAGGAAAGATACCCGACCAACCAGCGTTCTCCAACTTCTGAAAATTATTTTATAGCCCTCGAAAAACCCTGGCCTAGATAAAAACTCAAACGTCTGTTTTCTCAGAATCAAATAGAGAGACTTTGAAATTTGTTGAGACTCGTGCCCATCTTTAGATTTGGAAGGAATTATTAAAGTTTTTCCATTATAGTAATAGTATGCAAGGTGAAATACTCAATTGAACCTCTTGCTGTAATAGGCCACAAGTTAACTACAAAAGTAAATCTAATCCAAAGTGAAATGTTGCAACAGGACTGAATAATAAGCACCAGCGATTGAAAACTGGAGCAAAAAATTGTGGGGAGAGATAATTTCCATTATTATAGTACATGTGAAATAAGTATTTTGTTCTTTCGTATAATTTTGTTCCTTGCAAAGCCACTAGAAACTATCCTTCAGACTTTCAGAAATGACACTCGTTCTCTTCTAAAGAAGTCTCGCAGTATTCTCGCCGTTGTTTCCACAACCTCCTTCTTAAACTTGAAGCTTTAAAATTGCAAACTGAAGTGACAAAATGGCCAGGTCTCCCGCTCACTAACAAGATGTGTTAACCACTACGCCACCCTGGAGCAGTCGCTTTGCCCAACTGAACAGAGTACCGTGGTACACCTCTCAATGCAATGTAAATTCCCACTCGCGTCTCGGTCCACTAGGCATTCCCCCTTAAACTCGAACGATAAACTGAAACCATATACACTGAAGCGCCAAGGAAACTGGTATTGGCAAGCATATTAAACAAGACAAGTGTCCGGCGCAGTAGTTACATCACTTACTGCTGCTGCAATGGCATTTTGTCAAGACTGAAGTGAGCTTGAACGTGGTGTTGTACTTGGCGCACGAGCGATGGGACACAGCGCTGAATTGGGGACTTCCCTGTACGGCCATTTCACGAGTGTACCGTGAATATCAGGTACACGGTAAAACATCAAATCTTCGACACCACTGCGCCCGGAAAAAGATCCTGCAAGAACGCTGTCAACGACGGCTGAAGATAATCGTTCAAAGTGACAGATGTGCAAGCCAATTGCTGCAGAGTTCAATCATGGGCCATTAACAAGTGTCAGCGTGGGAATCATTTAACGAAACATCATCGATATGGGCTTTCGTAGCCAACCTCATGAAACCATGAACCCTTCATGTTAGTAGGTTATTGTTAAAACCGGTAGAGGCTCGTAACGGCGTGGGGCGAGTGGAGTTGGAGAGATATGGGTCCCCTGATACTTCTAGATACGGCTCTGATAGATGACACTGCGAAAGCATCCTGTCTCATCGTCTGCATCCATTCATGTCAATTGTCCATTCAGACGGACTTGGGCAAGTCCAGCACGACAATGGGACACCCCACACGTCCTGAATTGCTACAGAGTGGCTCCAGGAACGCTCTTCTGAGTTTAAACACTTCCGCTGGCCACCAGACTCACCATACACGAAAATTATTGAGCATATCTTGGATGCCTTGCAATGTGCTGTTCAAACGAGATCTCCACAGACCACTGAGCATCACAGGTTGCGTTCAAAATTACCACCGGCAGCAGCAATAGAAGGTTCCACTCAGATGTGGAAGGACTGCTGCGCACGTGGAAGCGTCTCAGGGAGATGTCCGAGCAGTCTGTAGTAATATGTGGTTTCATATCATCGAACGTGATCGGCATGTCCTTGCAGACAGTGTGTTTTGGATTTACGCACAGAAAAAAATCTACAGGCGTCAAATCATGGGATCGAGGCGGTCCAGGTATAGGTCGTCTATGTGCTATCCTATGATTTGGAAGCAGTTCATGAAGACGAACTGTAATATTTCATGCACTGTGGACTGGACGGGCAAAATGTTGGTACCACAGGTTCCTCCTAGTCTGCAGGGGAACGTCTTCTAGCATTCGTGGATACTGGTTTGAAATATTTGTGCGTGTTCAGTGTTCCGTCTATGAAACACGAGCTTATGAGCTAATGATCCACTATCCCATATCACACGCTTGCATTCTACGGTCGGTGACGTTCCGCCTGACAAAGACAACGGGCTTCAATCATTTACGTTTATGTGGTAGCGTAACACCTGGACAACGTAACGAAGGAAACAGTGACGGCAGAAAAGTGGAACATTAATGTTCTTGCTGTTGCTGCAGTTGATCCGCGCGTTAGCGCCTACGAAATTTCATTTTCCCTGTTTGCAGTCTGCTCCAGTCCCTTTGTGTCATTGTCCATGTCTTTCCCATGATAGGTGATAGCAGGGAAGTAGTAATTCTTATAGATAAGGAGTTTTGATTTTTCTGAAACTTCCTTATACCAAATCAGATGTTTTATTGTTTGGTAGTAAATGCCACAATTCTGTAACCTGTTATTAATCTCGTTGGTTATTCTTCCATCCCTGATATTTCACTCCCTAAATAAGTGAAACTTTCTACCACTTCGAGGGGTTCTCCATTCAAGGTAATATTTCCGTTGATCCCTTTCAGTCTCTCAAATACCATTACTTCATTCTTATCTGTAATTCATCTAATTACGTGTGTTCTCACCCACAAGATTATACTGCCAGAGCCGAAAAAAGGAAGACCTACAATGGTTGACAGCGACTAGACTATGTAATACAGTTTATTAGAGGTCTCCTATGGTAGGAACGTAGAAATGAGAAAATTAACATAAATGAGAAGAGAGGGGTAAACAAATTACCTGTAAAACAGATGACTAATTATTTTCATTTACTATTTGACGTGGTCTTAATGAATATGAAGATATTTATAAATTACTTCCGTAGATATGATTTCTCATCTACTTTTCCATGATTAACTGCTATTCAGGGTGTGCTTTACATCCCCTGCGGTAACAGTTGCGTAACACGTGTTCCCTGTGCACCGACAAGAAGGCCGAAACAATACAAATGTTCATCTGTCCGACATGCTGTTTACAGAGCGTCAGCCTGTGGTCAGTATATTTGTCAAACGTCAGCACTGGATAAAATTAGTGCCTCTGTTTTGTCAACGTCCACCCGTGCACATAAATGCTTTACATGTGTGCGTGTGTGTGTGTGTGTGTGTGTGTGTGTGTGTGTGTGTGTGTGTGTGTTCACGTACGTGTGTCTGCGTGTATGTTTGTCTACATGTGTAAGACATCGTGCATTGATTTTATCTTTATCTGTATTATAAAACTGCTTCTATTATAAATTGGGGAAAGGCGACAGTAGTTCAGAATGTATGTTATGCAGAGTCGATTTTCGGAACTATGAAATTTCACTTGCCTGCAGCTGATGCCCAAATGGAGAAAAATGTGAACGTTCATGTGAATAAATCGGTAGTTCCTTATAAAATAGATCGTGTAGAGAGATCGTCATTACTGATGTGATACATGTTACCATTCAAATTTGCATGTTTTGGTGTCCTTGTTAATCTAACCTTATTTTTAAAAAGAACAAGATTTTCTGTGTACAAAAACCTTTTGCACTGTCGTCTAATGACAATCACTACACCATTATTGCTGTTAGTATAGTTGATTCTTCATTAAGCGGAGCGCTAAAACACAGTCAATGCACATGGAATTTTTTCTGCCTCCTCTTTTCTTTCTTCCCAAAATCCTCCCATATATCCACTGTGTTTTTTCTTTCTCCTTTCTAACCACTAATTAACTATTATCTTCTCTTTGGACGTTTGTTGAAATTTCTGTTTTCTCATTTTTTTCTCTGTATTGCTGCCAGTCTCTCATGTCTTCTGTGGAGATGATCAGTTCTTGGTTTTCTTTACCCAGTTGGTTTTCAATGTATTAGTCTTCACTATATTAAAAAATCTTTTTGGTCAGTCTTATTAGTTAGTCTGATTACGTTCGTTCTACGAATGTGTGCGTACAACTTTGCCCTTCTTTTCAGATGTTATTTGTAATCATCTCTGTTCCTACAGTTCGTTTGTCGGTCTCTTTATCGAGACCCCCTCTATCTAAACAGTCCCTTAGAACTTTCTCACGATTTTCTGTTTTGTTTTCCTGTCTCCTTCATTTTTTTCCCCTTCTGCGAGTCATACAAGGTTTCTGGTAAGACTACTGTACTACTGTGTTTATTGGCGTTGATAGAAATACTTCTTTCGTTTTAATGGTTCCATGTGAGTCCGTATTAAAAATAAAATTAGATAAGGAAGAGAAGAAATAGCGATGTGTTAATCTGCCAGATACAATGATTTACTGCTGGACCAGAGAAATTCATTTGGAATAAGCCGACGGTAACAGGGTATTCTCTGTTTTCTCTTGCGTGCAGCGAGGTTTGTAATGAGACGCAGTCTACTATGTACTTCGTTCCGCATGTATGTAGACGACGATGGATGTTGAGTTCTCTCCTCCTTTCTGTATAATCTCCCCCAGATATTTGAACCTTTCCACTTGTGTTACCTTTCCTTTCATTTATGCTAGTGGGTGCGTGTCTGTGTGCTCTACGTCCATGTATTGTGTTTTTTCATATGAGATTTGAGGTTCTGTTTTGGTTGCGATTTCGTATAGTGAGAGTTGCTCTGGGTTCTTTCTTGTTATTTGTTATGATGGCTACACCATTAGGAAAGGCCAGACATCTTACGTTGACAGTTCTATCCCCTGTGTCTACCCATGTTTTCCTCACTGTCTCCTTTGATCCTTGTGCTGATCATTTCCTCCAAAACTGAGTTAAATTGAGTGCATCACAAGCCATCTCCCTGTCTCATTCCCGGTTTTATTTCGACGTTTTCGATGATTCTGTGTATTGTGGGTGTATTACTTTCGTGATTCAGTTTCCAGATTTTTGACATAAATCTTTCTTCTTCAGGTATTCTCTAATTTTTCAGTGAGTTTATAAGTTTTACGATTTCCTCATGTACTGAAGGTTTCGAATGCAGGTTAGATCCTGGCTTCTCGAACTGTCGAATAATTGCGCTAGTATTTCACAGTTCTTTATCGGATTTGTCTCCAGTGTTCCGTCTAGCTCCTTGAAGCATAATCTTGGATGCTAATATCTTGTCATACTTTCTCTGAATGTTCTGTAAAAATTTCGCGTGTTGTTGAAGTCCTCTTCTATCTCTTTCAGCCTGTTGTTTTCGTAACTCCTTTTTTTCTCTCCGCGCCATTTTCGAAATGATATTACGCATCCTGATAAATTCATCATATTTTTAAAACATTCTATGACGGTTAATTTTTTTCCAGGTTTGTATTCCATCTTCTGTGGGTCGGCCCCGTATCATGTTCCACCATTTGTATTTCGTTTTCCTCGGTGGTTGCCCCAACTTCATAATTTTTTTCATTTCTTCTGGCAGTTCTGTCCAGTCAATACTGTTGATTTTCCTAATTTTTTTGGTTATTGCTTCCTTGTTTAATAGTAGGTACGCTGGTTCTGTTCTGTAAGTTCTGTTGATTCACGTGATTTGCCTATTTCACTTTGATTTGGAGTATATGATGCTCAGATTCGTACTTTCATTGTTATTAAACTCATGATTTTTCTGTCGTTTTCCATGAATATCGCTATGTGGTCTATCTAAAATTCTCTTAGGGCGTTGTTGGGGTATTTCCAAGTTCGAAGTTTCGTGCATGGTTTCTGGAATGGTGTTGACGTAACTTTGAGGTCGAAATTCCTGCAGAAGTTTATCATGTTCTCTCCATTCTTGTTTGGCCATCTGCGGACAGTGTGTCTCTCTGTTGCGTCTCTGAATTTTTCTTCCCTGCTTAACTGGGCGTTAGTATCTCTCAGTAAGAATTTTACGTGCTTCATGGGGATTTTGTTGGTTGCCTTCCAGATCATCGCACAATTCTTCGTCATTTTCTTTTGTACTTATTGTGTGGGCATATGCATTGTTTAACACGTAGGCTTTGTTTCCAGATCGTATGGTGAGTGCTGATATTTTTACTGATTCTGACGTGAAACCTATTACAGAGTCCAGTATCTGTTTCTGTACTACCTGGAATGATAATGGCTGGTTTCCCCTTTTGTATTCTGCAGTTTTCGGTGTCAAAGTGGTTCTGATCTAAGAATAGTGTTTTCTGTATTGCCAGAATTTTTGTGTTTAATGTATTCATGACGTCTGTCAGTGGTTTCAATTTACCTGGTTTCATTAGTACGTTCGAGTAGAGTGTTACCATCTAAAATATTCTTTTTGGCTTGAGGGTTTTTGAGTACCTCCTATATCTCTCTTCATGACATGCCTGAACCCCTGGAATCGGATGATAAGCTCTATTTTCTAGTCTTACTGACTGGGGCAACCATTGTATAACAATAACAATTTTTAGCATAGAGAATGTTAATGTATGCCTGTAAAATATCGTACAAGATAGTTACTGCATAAGTGAGTATAAGATAGAGAATTGTGGATAGACTGTGTTAGCTAGCGGTATAGCACATTTATTTATTTCTTTATAAAAGTTATAATTTTTTATACCAAATTAAAGTTTAAAATTGGTTTTCTTTTTAATGATATAATTTAGGAAACAAATAGCAGAAAAGGACGGAGGTATTGGAACCCAACTTTATATAATTTAGGTAAGCCACACAATGTACGAGCCACATGATTCATTTTAATTAGTATACTACTGATCATTAAAATTGCTACACCACGAAGATGACGTGCTTCGGACGCGAAATTTAGCCGACAGAAAGAAAATGCTGTGATATGCAAATGATTAGCTTTTCAGAGCATTCACGCAAGGTTGGCGCCGGTCGTGACACCTAAAACATGCTGACATGAGGAAAGTTTCCAACCGATTTCTCATACACAAACAGCAGTTGACCGGCGTTGTCTGGTGAAACGTTGTTGAGATGCCTCGTGCAAGGAGGAGAAATGCGTTCCATCACGTTTTCGACTTTGATAAATGTCGGATAGTAGCCTATCGCAATTGCGGTTTCTCGTATCGCGACATTGCTGCTCGCGTTGGTCGAGATCCAATGACTGTTAGCAGAATATGGAATCGGTGGGTTCAGGAGGGTAATATGGAACCCCGTGCTGGATCCCAACGGCCCCGTATCACTAGCAGTCGGGATGACAGGCATCTTATCCGGATGGCTGTAACGGATTGTGCAGCCACGTCTCGATCCCTAAGTCAACAGATCGGGACGTTGCAAGACAACAACCATCTGCACGAACAGTTCGACGACGTTTGCAGCAGCATGGACTATTAGCTCGGAGACCATGGCTGCGGTTACCCTTGACGCTGCATCACAGACAGGAGCGCCTGCGATGGTGTACACGACGACGAACCAGGGTGCACGAATGGCAAAATGTCATTTTTTCGCATGAATCCAGGTTCGGTTTAGAGCATCATGATGGTCGCATCCGTGTTTGGCGTCATCGCGGTGAATGCACATTCGAAGCTTGTATTCGTCATTGCCATACTGGCGTATCACCCGGCGTGATGGTATGGGGTGCCATTGGTTACACGTCTCGGTCACCTCTTGTTTACATTGACGGCACTTTGAACAGTGAACGTTACATTTCACATGTAATACGACACGTGGCTCTAACCTTCATTCGATCCCTGCGAAACCCTACATTTCAGCAGGATAATGCACGACCGCCTGTTGCAGATCCTGTACGGGCGCCGGCCGTTGTGGCCGAGCGCTTGTAGGCGCTTTCACTGGAACCGCGCGACCGCTGCGGCTGCAGGTTCGAATACTACCTCGGGCATCAATGTGTGTGACGTCCTTAGGTTAGTTAGGTTTAAGTAGTTCTAAGTTCTAGGGGACTGATGTCCTCAGAAGGTAAGTCCAATAGTGCTCAGAGCCATTCCTGTACGGGCCTTTTTGGATACAGAAAATGTGCCCTGGCCAGCACATTCTCCAGATCTCTCACCAATTGAAAACGTCTGGTCAATGGTGGCCGAGCAACTGCCTCGTCACAATACGCCAGTCATTACTCTTGATGAACTGTGGTATCGTGTTGAAGCTGCATGGGCAGCTGTATCTGTACACGCCATCAAAGCTCTCTTTGACTCAATGCCCAGGCGTATCAAGGCCGTAGATGTTGTTGTTCTGGGTACTGATTTCTCAGGATCTATGCACCCAAATTGCGTGAAATAATAATCATAAGTCAGTTCTAGTATAATATATTTGTCCAATGAATACCCGTTTATCATCTTCATTTCTGCTTGGTGTAGCAATGTTAATGGCCAGCAGTGTATAAGGCTGATGGTGTGGCATGCAATACTTTTACATGATTTCACGGTTGGTTTTTATTTTAATATAATTATCATGTGCTGTCAAGCACATACGGACAATTCAGTTACTTCTTTTTTATTTAATCATTTATTTTGCCTTTCGATATTAAATCCTTGGCAATATCGCGACCTTCCACTATAATCCTGTGTCCCTCGGAAATTTAATTATAATTATTATTATTGTATTAGTATATATACAAACGAACATTGTTCTCGAAACAACCTCAGTCGTCCTCTAAACATTACGTTCCTATAGAATCGAAGTTATGGATTACTAACACAAAAGCACGACAGTAGTACAGAAAGTACCTGTAGAAGAAGCTAACTCCTCTGAGAAAGAGCAAGATAAAATTAGAAGAAGAATTAGAAGAAAAAATTAAAAATAAACTTAGGTAAGGTAGAGAAGAAATGGCAGTGTGTTAACCTGCCAGATACAGTGATTAACTGCTGTACCAGTGGAACATATTTGGAGTAAGCCGACGGTAACAGGGTATTCTCTGTTTTCTTTTGCGTGCAGCGAGGTTTATAATGAGACGCATTCAACTGTGTACTTCGTTCCGCACGCATGTAGACGACAGAAAAAAAAAACTGCAAGCCATACATCGATATACTCTTCATACTGGCAGCAACTAGTAAGTAAGATAATACGAACTTCATATTGGACGCTTTGCTACAGTTTGTGAACCATGGATTATTAGGGTCGTGCGTTACGTGAGACCGCAGTGTCTAATGAGAGAGGAGATGTATTGAGAGAAACAGCTATTGAGAAATCTATGAAGAAAATATGGTAAGCGATAAAGACATCACCTATCAAGTCTCATCCATCGCAGCTGGGCATAAGAATTGCTACGAACGAGGTGCCTTGTGTTCGGTGCGTACACGGACGGATAGAAATGTGAAAACATCGCAGGGGTAACCCATTACCACGCCAAATACGGCGTAGTAAAACCACTGGCGTTCAAAACGTTTTGAAGTCATATCGGGATGAATTAGTACAGATATCGTAAGGTTGTCAACAGAATCTTATACCAGTCTTCCTGCACAATAGTGGCACGTTCAGGTAATGAAGATGGAGGTCGACAATGATTACACACCCTTTTCTCCAAAGTAGACAAAAGAGGCTCGATCATATTGAGACCTGGTGCCTTTGCTGCCCAGGGAAAATGCGATAATTCATTCTACTGCCCACAAAATTTGTGTTGCATGATGAGAACAGGGGCCCTATCGTATTGCAACACAGCATAATCATTGGGTAACGAACATCGTACCATGGGGGGACCTGATCAGTCAAAATAGTCACACAGCCTTTGTCAATTATGCAACCTTGCAGAGTAGCCAAGTGGCCAACGGAAATAGCGATATAACTGCCCAAATCATAAACAAACACCCGTCATGTTTCACTCTTGTGATGTAAGCTCGGTCAGAAGTTTGAAACAGTGTGAAACAAGATGCATCCGGCCAAACGGCACTCCATTGCTCCATCGTCCAGGTGTTGTGCCTTCGGCATAATGATTTCCAGTCACAGGAATTTGCATCACTGATATGTGGTTTTGTAATTCCAGCTCCCATTGTAATTCCTAGCTTATGGTGTTTCCTGCGTGTTGCTTTGGCGCCGACAGTGACCGCGAATGTGACATTCAGTTGTGGTAATCATTTTTGTAGCTGTCGTCTTCCTATTTTTCGTCACAGTCCTGTTCAATGACCGTCCGTCACGATCACCAACACATGCTTGCGACCAGATGGTGACCTACCCGGTGATGTTTCTCCTCTGTCCCTATACTCGTTGTTAATGTTACTCACAGTAGCACGATAAATACCAACGTTGGTTAGGGAAGAACCAACAACAAGAGTGAACCGGGGATGTATTTTCAAAGAATATTATTAAAAATTTATTTTATTTACTAACGGTTCATCAAGAACATTAATACATTTAATTACACTATGTGAGCGTGGAAGTAGTTGTCAGGGAGTAACTGATGAAATCACAATCAAATTGCTTTTAACAAATGGGAATTTTATTCCTAATGGCTTTTTTTTTAAGAAACAGATTTAAAATTATAATCAGAAAGCACCCTCTAAATGTTAAGTTACAGTTTATTCAGAGGCAGAGACTGTATGAGCTTTCGGGCTGAGAAACTTGCCGCCTTCTTATGACACGGCCGTAGTCACGACCGCTCACAACAAACTCTGAAAGACAACACTGGTGCAAATCTGCAACACACCAAATTACCTAAAAGTAAAGGTTTTAATAATTCACACAAGCACTCAAACTATGCATCCCGCAGGAGGGATGGAAATGGTACAAACACTAAAATTAAATATTAACTTGCCATCGAAGGTGCAACTTGATTTTAACTTCTACGAAAAGCCTTACGGTGAAAGGGAGGCAACTTTATTTACTAAAATGATCATTTAAATAAAAGCCTATGAAATGGAATCTTATATAAATTTCTAGAAATTTGGCCAAATAAACTAAGATGCTGTACAGTACACACATACCACCTCTCAAGATGATTTCAGGTTTTAGGTCGTTACACTCCAAGCTATAAATCCGTTAACGCACCAAATCCGACAGAGGCAGCTACTAACGTACGGCAGATTGATAGTGAGATTACCGAACAATCCGAACCGCAGGTTGCTCTAGCCCGTCCCTACTCCGCAAGGGAAAAACGGACTATCCAATTCATAAATAACCACCTTCCCGCGGGTGGGCAAACGGAGAAGAATGGTGGGACGACCCCAAAATAAAGCGGCTGGTAGCCTCACCAAGAAAACAAGTAGAATTTAATAAGTAAATGAAACAACATATCACCAATCACTTAACTTCTAATAAACTGCGATTTCTGGAGAAGATCTGGCGCAGCCCCCCCAAAACGCTCTCCCGAACCGTCCGCTGCCAGCCGCTTCAATGGACGCAGGAAGGCGCGCCGATCTCCCGTCTCACGGCGTCTCAGCTCGCACCGGCCAGACCGATGTCGTGGGTTGACTCCTGTTGCTCTCATATCAACCGCTATACGGCGCGGCCCACTGGACTGACGTGGCGACCTCACATGCGCCGACACTCAAGGCTGGCAAGTCATCTTGTGTATCAGTGCACGACCGACCAACCGATCGATCCAAGCGCCAATGACCATTGCCTGAGCAACTCGAGCAGACTGGGGGCCTAACGCGCAGACTCAGATGCAGGAACTAAGCCCCGAGCGGGCGACCACTCGCTGAGTTCTCTTACTGGCGGAGTGGAAAGACTCTCATTTATCCGGCTTTAAAGATTGATCCGAACGATAGACATATTAACACTCCGGACAAAAGACAGACACTAACTGCCTCACAAATCCAGGCGTGAAACAGTCTAGCAAGCTGGGGACGAGAGATTGACCCCAGACTGACTCCAGACTCACCCAGACTGACCTCCTGGTGAGCTCATAGAGCCCCTTAAATGCGCATGAATAGGCAACGATTCCCTTTCTCACCAGAGGGAGACACCAAAGCTGCGATTACCACAGCGGCGCCACTGCCAGAAACGGAGGGCGACTGCTTCACATTACGCGTGCGGCGCGCTCTTCAGAGCAGGAATTTTTACCATGACTCAACCTCCTCCACTCAAACTAGAACAGGCGCCCGAACTCAGAGACTTCACCTGGCTCAAATGGACTCGACATTCCCTACTGGTCTGATCATGCCTGACTAACAGGTTAACCGGCCCCAAAACACGGAGCACCGTGCATGGACCTATAAAGCAGGGTGTGAACTTCCCTACTCGGCCCCATCCTTCCTCGACCCTGAACATTCTTAATATAAACTTGATCCCCGGTTTTCCCTGATAAGGTCGCTTATTGCGGTTGTACCGCACGGCTTGACGACCATGGGCAGCCGCTATATTGCGACGAGCCCGATTCCAGTTCTTTCTAATTAACCCCGGGATACCCGCTCAGGAAGTAAGTCTTGGATGAGCCATAAGATAGACAAAGGATAATGGATAGGATAGACCAATAAGAGTAAGGCTGGAGTAGTCTTCAATGCCTCATGAACCACAGTGTTGAACGCAAAATTAATTCAGGGCAAGTTAGTATGCCACTTACTCGGTTTAACTTGATGGTAAATTATTAAAGCTGATTTTAGGTTGCAATTCACACGTTCAGCAAAGGGTCCCTGAGGGTATACGGTGTTGTGTTTATGTGCTTGAAGCCATTCCCGAAACAAAAGGCCTTACACTTACCTGACACAAAAGTAGGGGCATTATCACTAACCAAGCTCTTAGGAGGCCCAAAGATCGAAAATATGTTAGTAAGGTGAGAAATAGTTACGGTGGTAATACTACTTCTACTGGGAATAAGCCAAGTAAAGCGAGTAAAGGCATCGATGACCTCCAAAATATACATATTCCCTCTACTGGAACGTGGCAACTGACACACATAATCGATATAAAGACGATCCATAGGATAATTTTCACGTTCCGAAGATAATAGACCTTGCTGTAGGGCATTGCTAGGTTTCGTGGCCCAGCACAAATGACAACCGGCTACTAATTTCTTAATGTCACTCTCAAGATGAGGCCAGGTCACATGCTGCTTAATTTACTGAATCGTTTTATATGTGCCTAAGTGACCTCCCACCGAAGAGAAATGATAATACTGGAATACTGGCTGGATTAATATTTGTGACAGACAAATTCGGATGTGACGCTCTCGACCAACTGCCTTACACAGAATACCTTTCCTCAAGCTGTAACCTCCGGCTACCTCACCCGACCTAATCAGTTGTTTGATGGAACCCAATTCAACATCCTGTTCCTGGTTTTCTTCGAGGTTACTAAACAGTTGGGGTACTTCCCCCAAAACCAAAAGCTGACCCTGAAGTGAACCCTGGTGGTGCTCCTCCGAAAAATCGGATGGTGGGTCAAACATCCGGCTGAGGGCATCAGCGACCACATTCTCGGAATCCTTGATATGCCTAATCTTAAATTTAAAGGCTAGATTCTCACGGCCCAACGTGCGATCCGACCGGTCTTACGAGGCCGAGCCAAGACCCAACTCAAGGTTTCATTATCAGTCTCCAGCATAAAAGGTTTGTGGTCAGGGTAAATCCGGATTTTTTATAATGGAAATAGGACCGCCAAGGCCTCTCATTTGTAAACTGAGTATTTTGCCTCGGCATCATTTAAACGGCGCAAGGCATAGGCCAAAGGCTGCCGCTGACCTTGCCATTCTTGTAACAAGACGGCTGACAGACCCGCACTCGACGCGTCCGTCTGAACTATAAAAGATTTATCATAATCATGCACCCCAAGCACCGGTCGATTAGCGATGGTGGTTCTGATATGTTCGAAGGGTGCCTCCTGGGTGGAACCCCCAAGAAAATTTTACTCCTTTTTTACGAAGCTGATTCAAAGGGGCAGCTAAGGCCGCGAAATTCAGAACGAACCTCCTAGAATAATTTGCCATACCAATAAACTTAGCGACTGCCCGTTTATCAGTAGGAGGTTGGCGTCCGCTCAAGGCTGTAGTGCGCCCTTGATCGATGCGAACCTCATCGCTTGAAACAATATGGCCTAGAAAGGAAATCTGTGGCCTCGCAAGTGCAACCTTCGAGAGTTTAACGGTTAAACCAGCCTGCTGAACCTTATTAAATACTTGATGTAAATGACTCAAATGCTCTTCAAACGATTTACTATATATCACAAGGTCATCCAAATACACTCCTGGAAATGGAAAAAAGAACACATTGACACCGGTGTGTCAGACCACCCGTACTTGCTCCAGACACTGCGAGAGGGCTGTACAAGCAATGATCACACGCACGGCACAGCGGACACACCAGGAACCGCGGTGTTGGCCGTCGAATGGCGCTAGCTGCGCAGCATTTGTGCACCGCCGCCGTCAGTGTCAGCCAGTTTGCCGTGGCATACGGAGCTCCATCGCAGTCTTTAACACTGGTAGCATGCCGCGACAGCGTGGACGTGAACCGTATGTGCAGTTGACTGACTTTGAGCGAGGGCGTATAGTGGGCATGCGGGAGGCCGGGTGGACGTACCGCCGAATTGCTCAACACGTGGGGCGTGAGGTCTCCACAGTACATCGATGTTGTCGCCAGTGGTCGGCGGAAGGTGCACGTGCCCGTCGACCTGGAACCGGACCGCAGCGACGCACGGATGCACGCCAAGACCGTAGGATCCTACGCAGTGCCGTAGGGGACCGCACCGCCACTTCCCAGCAAATTAGGGACACTGTTGCTCCTGGGGTATCGGCGAGGACCATTCGCAACCGTCTCCATGAAGCTGGGCTACGGTCCCGCACACCGTTAGGCCGTCTTCCGCTCACGCCCCAACATCGTGCAGCCCGCCTCCAGTGGTGTCGCGACAGGCGTGAATGGAGGGACGAATGGAGACGTGTCGTCTTCAGCGATGAGAGTCGCTTCTGCCTTGGTGCCAATGATGGTCGTATGCGTGTTTGGCGGCGTGCAGGTGAGCGCCACAATCAGGACTGCATACGACCGAGGCACACAGGGCCAACATACAGCATCATACAGCGATCTCCTACACTGGCCGTACACCACTGGTGATCGTCGAGGGGACACTGAATAGTGCACGGTACATCCAAACCGTCATCGAACCCATCGTTCTACCATTCCTAGACCGGCAAGGGAACTTGCTGTTCCAACAGGACAATGCACGTCCGCATGTATCCCGTGCCACCCAACGTGCTCTAGAAGGTGTAAGTCAACTACCCTGGCCATCAAGATCTCCGGATCTGTCCCCCATTGAGCATGTTTGGGACTGGATGAAGCGTCGTCTCACGCGGTCTGCACGTCCAGCACGAACGCTGGTCCAACTGAGGCGCCAGGTGGAAATGGCATGGCAAGCCGTTCCACAGGACTACATCCAGCATCTCTACGATCGTCGCCATGGGAGAATAGCAGCCTGCATTGCTGCGAAAGGTGGATATACACTGTACTAGTGCCGACATTGTGCATGCTCTGTTGCCTGTGTCTATGTGCCTGTGGTTCTGTCAGTGTGATCATGTGATGTATCTGACCCCAGGAATGTGTCAATAAAGTTTCCCCTTCCTGGGACAATGAATTCACGGTGTTCTTATTTCAATTTCCAGGAGTGTAGTTACAACAAAACGCAATTTAAATTCACGCAGTATACTATTTACTAAACGTGTCAACACAGCAGCTCCGGTAGCCAGCCCAAATGGGACCAGGTTAAAATTGAATAGATTCCAATCGGTTCAAAACGCTGTAATATGTTTCACACTCCTCGGTCAGCGGAATCTGATAATAAGCTTGATTTAAGTCAAGAACGGTGAAACAAGACGCGCCTGAAAACCAAGTCAAGGAATTGCGTAGATCAGGCAACGGTACTGATTCCAAAACCACCTTCTGATTCAAACGACGGTAATCGACTACCGCCCTGAAATCGCTAGCCTGATCCTTCGATACCAAGAATATCGGAAAGGCATACTGAAAAGTCGAGGGACGAATAACCCCTTGATTTAAAATCTTCTGTACCTTCTCCCGCAATACTTACATCTTAGGTGGTGAGAGACGTTATGGGGACTGCCTAACCGGAATATTGTCAGTCAAACGAATATGATATTCTAATTTATTCGATACTCCGAGTTTATCGCAAAATAAGTCAGGAAAAGCCTCCAGTAACTGATGGACCTGTTGAACCTGACTCGGGGAAATATGATCAAGGTTGACATTATCGAGAGTAATGACCGTCAAAGGAAGAAGGCGTGGATGACACCGCCGCTCGACATTCACAAAATCCGAACTTCTGACTTGGCGCAAATTTAAAAAGAACTTATCCCCTGAATAATCCAGAACAAGGTGAGTTTTAGAAATGAAATCACAACCCACCATCATATTTACGGGCAGGTTAGCAACGATAGCAAATGTCGTTGCTCAGGAGAACCGTCCTATCGAGACACTACCCTTAACCCACCCTGTCAGAGGCAACACCTGACCATTGGCCATACATCTCCGAAGCGGGATCTTTTCAGGTTTGAGCCTGGTAAGATTGCCGAATTCCAGAAACCAAGCCTCATTAAGCAAGGTATAAGTGCTACCCGTGTCCAATAAGGCGCAGTGGGGTGTCTGATTCAAACACAGACAAACATAAGGTCGATGTAACCGGGAATCAGCAACTACGGCACCCCCCTCACTAAACAATATGTTACTCCTGGAAACGTGCCGCTTGCCTTAGTACCTCTTGCTCCACGTAAAACCGGACAACTTCTAACCAAATGCATACTAGCCCCACATCGATAACATTCCTGGTGTACGCCTTGATAATTACTAATTGGGTGATGTCTCTCCACTCCAAAAGTTTCCTTCGCTTGTCCCAACACACTAACATCCCTAGAGTCCTCGCTTAACTTTAGCGCATATGCAGAAGTAACGGCAACAGAGAGTTCTTCCCAGATCTTCGGGGGTGACTTGAAAATAAAATTTATTTTATCAGCAGCCGCCATCCATTCCAAAACTACTGCAATTAATTGTTCTTCTGACAAATCACTTAGCAAGTCATGCGAAGCTAGTCTTACCCTTTCCACATACATCGACGAATCTTCTCTAGCGGCCTGCACATTCCAAAAATATTGACATTTCCTAAAGCCCTCTGTGAGTCTCTCAGTGATTATTAGGTTTCAAATTTGTCGTCTACATCTACATCTACATCTACATGACTACTCTGCAATTAACATTTAAGTGCTTGGCAGAGGGTTCATCGAACCACAATCATACTATCTCTCTACCATTCCACTCCCGAAAAGCGCGCGGGAAAAACGAACACCTAAACCTTTCTGTTCGAGCTCTGATTTATTTTATTTTTATGATCATTCCTACCTATGTAGGTTGGGCTCAACAAAATATTTTCGCATTCGGAAGAGAAAGTTGGTGACTGAAATTTCGTAAATAGATCTCGCCGCGACGAAAAACTTCTTTGTTTTAATGACTTCCATCCCAACTCGCGTATCATATCTGCCACACTCTCTCCCCTATTACGTGATAATACAAAACGAGCTGCCCTTTTTTGCACCCTTTCGATGTCCTCCGTCAGTCCCACCTGGTAAGGATCCCACACCGCGCAGCAATATGCTAACAGAGGACAAACGAGTGTAGTGTAAGCTGTCTCTTTAGTGGACTTGTTGCATCTTCTAAGTGTCCTGCCAATGAAACGCAACCTTTGGCTCGCCTTCCCCACAATATTATCTATGTGGTCTTTCCAACTGATGTTGTTCGTAATTTTAAGACCAAGGTACTTAGTTGAATTGACAGCCTTGAGAATTGTACTATTTATCGAGTAATCGAATTCCAACGGATTTCCTTTGGAACTCATATGGATCACCTCACACTTTTCGTTATTTATCGTCAACTGCCACCTGCCACACCATACAGCAATCTTTTCTAAATCGCTTTGCAACTGATACTGGTCTCCGAAAGAGCTCTAGAAATTAATTCGTCACACTTCCCCTTTGCTAACGGGTACAGCAGAGCTAACAGGGAGGAGTGCGATATTCGAAAAGCAACAGAATGCTGCTCAAAAAAACCAGTTACCACAAAATTTCTTGTATCTTCGCTAACGATTCTACACTTAACTATCCTACATCCTTCAACAAAAGTGCTACCAGGTTAGGTAACTTTGCGAAAAACTCTGAGCTAGGGTCAATTCCGCTGTTTGGGTTATGTAGTTCGCTTCCTGTTTGTGCCGGATCTACTTGGACCTACCCACTAGATTCTTCGGCGCTAGACTCTAACCCAGTTAACCTAATCTGAAACCCAGCCATCTTTCGCTGCAACTCAACCACTTCCTTATGGTCAACCTGCTTTACAGCAAGTTGTTCTAAATCAGAGAACCGCTTAAACACGTGCACCAAATGCGCGCGTAGTTAGCTAATTGCTTTCGACTCGGTTGATCAACACAGAACCAGTCTAAATGTTGTTGGAACTCACCAACCTCTCCGGCCACCGCTGCCATGGCTGTCGGAAAGGAACCAATAACTTCCGGTGAAATCTGGACTGAATTAAGCAAGGCATCTTTTAAGTCCGCAATCAACTCAGGAACAGTGCCTTGTTTGTTTATATTACGAATACGCAGCTCATATAAGAGTTGATTTTAGCGCAACAGGCCAAAATCCCGGACATTCTCTGGCCACCATGAGAACCTGAAACTTGCAGCTAAACAGTCACTTGGCCAGAGCGAAATATTACGAAATTATGAAATAAGTACAACTATAATTCCAGCAGTTACTCAAAGAGTAGTAGCCAGAACGCTAAACACGCTCTGCTACTAGTAATAAACCGTGGATTTATTTTCAAAGAATATTCTTATTATTTTATTTACTAGCTATTCATCAAGAACATTAACACATTTAATTACACTATGTGAGCGTGGAAGTAGTTGTCAGGGAGTAACAGGAAATCATAATCAAATTGCTTTTAACAAACGGGAACTTTATTCCTAAAAGCCTTTTTTTAAAGAAACAGATTTAAAATTATAATCAGAAAGCACCCTCTAAATGTTAAGTTACAATTTATTCAGAGGCAGAAGAAACAAATTTTTGACTGTATGAGCTTTCGGGCTGAGAAACTTACCGCCTTCTTATGACACGACCGTAGTCACGACCGCTCACAACAAATTCTGAAAGACAACACTGGTGCAAATCTGCAACACACCAAATTACCTAAAACTAAAGGTTTTAATAATTCACACAAGCACTCAAACTATGCATCCCGCAGGAGGGATGGAAATGGTGCAAACACTAAAATTAAATATTAACTTGCCATCGAAGGTGCAACTTGATTTTAACTTCTACGAAAAGTCTTACGGTGAAAGGGAGGCAACTTTATTTACTAAAATGATCATTTCAATAAAAGCCTATAAAATGGAATCTTATATAAAATTCTACAAGGTTGGCCAAACAAACTAAGATGCTGTACAGTACACAGATACTGCCTCTCAAGATGATACGCAAGATCAAAACATATTCCAGGTTTTAGGCCGTTACACTCCAAGCTATGAATCCGTTAACACACCAAATCCGAAAGAGGCAGCTACTAACGTACGGCAGATTGATAGTCATATTACCGAACAATCCGAACCGCAGGTTGGTCTAATCCTCCCCTACTCCACAAGGGAAAAACGAATCACCCAATTCATAAATAACCACCTTCCCGCGGGTGGGCAAACGGAGAAGAATGGTGGGACGACCCTAAAACAAAGCGGCTGGTGACCTCACTCAGAAAACAAGTAGAATTTAACAAGTAAATGAAACAACTTCTAATAAACTGCGATTTCTGGAGAAGACCTGGCGCAGCCCCCCCAAAACGCTCTCCCGAACCGTCCGCTGCCAGCCGCTTCAATGGACGCAGGAAGACGCGCCGATCTCCCGTCTCACGGCGTCTCAGCTCGCACCGGCCAGACCGATGGCGTGGATTTACTCTTGTTGCTCTCGTGTCAACCGCTATACGGCGCGGCCCACTGGACTCACGTAACGACCTCACATGCTCCGACGCTCAAGGCGGTCAAGTCATCTTGTGTGTCAGTGCGCGACCGACAAACCGATCGATCCAACCGCCAATGACCATTGCCTGAGCAAATCGAGCAGACTGGGGGCCTAATGCGCAGACTCAGATGCAGGAACTAAGCCCCGAGCGGGTGACCACTCGCTGAGTTCTTACTGGTGGAGTGGAAAGACTCATTTATCCGGCTTTAAAGATTAATCCGAACGAAAGACATATTAACACTTTGGACGACAGACACTAACTGCCTCACAAATCCGGACGAGAGGCAAACTAGCAAGCTGGGGACGAGAGACTGACCCCAGACTGACTCAAGACTCACCCAGACTGACCTCCTGGCGAGCTCACAGAGCCCCTTATATGCACGTGAACAGGCAGCGGTTCCCCTTTCCCACCCGAGGGAGACACCAAAGCTGCGATTGTCACAGCGGCGCCACCAGCAGAAACGGAGGGCGACTGCTTCACACTACGAGCTGCGGCACGCTCTTCGGAGCACGAATTTTTACCACGGCTCAAAGAGCACCAACAATTTTCCCACATTATAATATACTTAGCTCCTACGTAAAGTACTCACAACTACACAGAACACTCTCCGACAACGAACGAGTTTGCGAAGTGCCGAGAACTTTGAGTAGGTGTCGTTCGTGGTGAAACACAACAGTGCAACCCGCAGCCTTGGTTAGCAATTGATTCTTTGTTAAAGCACGCATTTCTCGCGCTCTTTATATATTTTTACCTGCTTCTGTATCTTAGTCTAACATCCATAACTTGAATGTAGTCATCTGGTTTTTGCTATTTCTATTGCGCTGTATGGAACGATTAGTCTAATGAGTACAAAATATGGACTGAGAGTAAATCAAAGAAAGACGAAAGTAATGAGGAGTAGTATAAGTGAGGACAGCTAGAAACTTAGCATCAGGAATGATGGACACGAAGTAGATGAAGTTGTGGAATTCTGCTACCTATTCAGCAAAAAACCTATGACGGACGGAGCATCAAAAGCAAACTAGTACAGACAGAAAGGACATTCCTGGCCAAGAGAAGTCTACTAGTATCAAATATAAGCCTTATTTTGACGAAGAAATTTCTGAGAATGTATGTCTGGAGCACAGCATTGTTAGGTAGTGAAACATGTACTGTCGGAGAACCAGAAGAGAATTGTAGCATTTGAGATGTGGTGTTATAGACGAATGTTGAAAATTGAGCTGCCTGATAAGGTAAGGAATGAGATGGTTCTGCTCAAAATCGGAGAGGAAAGAAATAGGTGGAAAACACTGACCAGGAGGAGGGACAGGATGATAGGACACCTGTTAAGACTTCAGGGAATGACATCCACTGTACTAGAGGGAGCTGTAGAGGGCAAAAATTGTAGAGGAAGAAAGAGACTGGAATACGTTCGGTAAATAATTGAGGACGTAGGTTGCAAGTGCTACTATGAGACGAAGAGATGGCCACATGAGACAAACTGTTGTCGGACCGCATCAAACCAGTAAGAAGACGGATGACTCAAAAAAATCGTGTTGAATTAAATCAAAATACACAAACGGGAAAAAATTACGACATCAAGAAGGAGTTTTGAGACTTAAATGAAAGTTTTTAGGCGTGTTTACACATCTGAAAGATAATGTCTATTCAGATATCACGCAAATCACTTGAGAGTGTTGCTGATAGTACCACTATGAGAATGTCAATCAAGTTGACTTTAAATAGATGCACTAACGTTCATGAGCGTTAGTGAACTTTGAGTGTGGACATGGAGAGCTGATGTTTGTTAAGATGCCTTTAAGGCGACAAAGACACCATTCTCTATAGCTCCTTGAGTGTGAACCACGTCGAGTAATAGGGCTACCGGAAGCTGCGTGTTGACTCTGCGATATTCCTTGAAGACTTCACCGTACATTATTGCTGGCAACAGTGGTCACGGGAATTTGCGGTCGCAATATGACCGGGCTCCGGACGGCCACGTAGCACTACCGAGAGGGAAGACCATCGAGTTCTGCGTCTGACTCTGGCGCATCGTACTGGATCTGCGACAGAAATTTCAGCACATTACCATCTATCTATTTATTTATTTATTCTTCGTAATTTCAGCTTATAATCAGGAAAGCTAAAATAGGCCATAAAAATCACATTTCCTTGGATAGTAATAAGTTTATAAATTAACCGTTTATTTCGGATACTTATTTTTTTATAAATTCCAGGACTATTTACACTGCTACGAAACTACAATAAAGCCTTTAACAAGTCACCCAACTGCTAATACTGCCATAAGCTCTACAGAATCTGTTCTCTGTTTCTCTACTTATTTTGTTGCATTTAACTTGTAGATGGTTGTTTCCGCTACAGGATCCGCCTTCATACTACCTTTGTTCAACAGCCATTGTCGGCTGCATTCCTTCGGCTTGGGCAGCACGTCAGCAGGTTTTCCAATTCTGCAAGCAATTCCACACATCACTGTTACGTCTTCAAGTCCTCACTTCCATTATCACTTGCACCAACCCAATGCAGACTTTTAGGAAATTATTTCATTCGGTGGTCGCCGACCTCAGTGATCTTCTCTCCATCTGCAGAAAATGTTTTCTAGCCTGGAAGATAACAAGCTGAGATATGGTTGAATGCCTCGTGAAATCTTCCTTGGCTTTCCTGTCTCCAGCGGTTGTAGCATCGTCCAAGACGCGCCAGGTCGACTCGTTCCTTAACGCTGCTTTTGGATCCAACTTCTTCGCGCAGTCCCACAATGTGTGTTTTATTGTGCCCACACTGTCGCAGGCGCGGCTGTCATTCACCTGTCTTTTGATTGTATAGATACGTAGCATGCGGACCATGGCCAGTCAGGTAACGTTTCAGGCCACTCGACGCGTTAAGACATCACATTTTTGGTCTCTCCTTCATGTAGGGGAGAAATTTTTACTTTCTTCTTTTGTGCTTGAAGTGTCCCATTCATTTTGCCACATTTTTGATATGCGATATCTTATTACCTTTTCCGGACTGGCCTCAGTTCCAAACACCATTCGTACTTTCATCTGATTGCCCTTCTTTAACCAGTAGAAGACTCCCCTTTTCCTTATAAGTCCAGTGGACGTATTCCTAGAAATGCTAACAAAGCTTCATTCGGGGTAATTCAGCAGGCGCCCGTTATTCTTAGTAGCTTTCCTCGCTGAACTCTTCTCTGTAATGAGGCTGGCTTCACTAGCTGCTATCTATGAACCCAAACACAAGCACCGTATCCTACGACTGATGCGAATATAGATTGGTGGTACTCTCTTATTGTTTCCAAGCTAAGCAGAAATCGCCTGTTCGAAATGGTTGTAATTTTATTCACCAAATTTGTACCTTTTCTGCCTGCTTCCTCTATGTTATGTGTAAAGTTACGAAGTTTCTCCAGAGATACCCCTAGATATCTCGTTCCTGCGCTTCTCGTAAACGTTAAATAATTTAATTTTATTTTAGCGTTTCTTACTAGGTTCCCTTTCAGCAGGAGATACGTTGTTTTGTGAAGCGCTACTGACAGTTTAACACTTCGACACCAGCCCTCAAGTTCGTGGAGCGCCGCAGTACATTTGTCTTCTATAGTTCTCCCGGAGTCACCCGGTCGGTGTGGCCGAGAGGTTCTAGGCGCTTCGGTCTGGAACCGCACGACCGCTACGGTCGCAAGTTCGAATCCTGCCTCGGGCATGGATGTGTGTGATACTCTTAGGTTAGTTAGGTTTAAGTAGTTCTAAGTTCTAGGGGACTTATGACCTGAGATGTTAAGTCCCATAGTGCTCAGAGCCATTTGAACCATTTTGAACCATTTACAGAGCATAGCACGTCATCTGTGAATACTAGCAGTTCGCTTGCGTTACTACTGTTATGTAACTTACGTTGTGCGAATCCAGTTCTACACCCTAAGATTCTGGACCACACACCGATACCTATGGACAGCTTTTTGGTATTGTCTTCGCTATTTCCATTCCTGGGCATGTCGAAGAAGAATGTTGCCCGTGGTAAAAGTATCTCAGCAAGTTGTACAGCGCTTCTGGACACCCCAGATCACTAACGTGACAAAATAAAGGCTACCACCGTAGGTTATTGAAGGCGCCAGCAATATCGATCATCACTGCTAGAGCATACATACAATCAGTATCTGTGGCTAGCGAGATGGCCTTATTAATTGCATCTTCAGCTGATTTGCCACTCCTAAACCCGTACTCGTGAGGGCACATCCCATGTAGCAGTCTATGTTCTTCTAATCTTTTGCATAATAGTTTTTCAAAAATCTTTCCGAGAACGTTCAAAAGACAAATTGGTCTGTAGCATTTTGGTATCATTGGGTTCTGTGTGTGTTGGGGTTTATGGGCGCTCAACATCGAGGTCATCAGCGCCGCATTGGGTTCTTATCTTGCCCTTTACTAATTATTGCCACTTCATCGTCCTTCCACGGTTCAGGAACTCTTCCTTGCTAGAGACACTCGTTATACAGTTAGCGCAAATAACTATCTAACTGCTCACGTAGGACTTGTATTACTTCGGCAGGTATCCTGTCCGGTACTGGAGATTTTTTTTTTTATTTTCAGTCTTAAAATTATTTGCCTAATTTCTTCTTGTGCGAAGCAGTACCGTAGTTTATTGTTTCTATAGTCTCTTCACAAGGCTTTTTCGTAACGTACGATGCTCATCTGTCTCGCCTTCTTCTCCATCGTCAGGATGTAGTGTTCCCATTAGCAGGGCGGCTCACTGTTTGAAACTTTCTGTTGCCTTCCTATCCTTCATTTTGAGCGTGGATGAGACTACTGGCGATTGTATTTTCTCGTAGACTTTTATACGCGGTACACCTCAGCGATCGGTTTCTAAGTTAGCTTCCACAAATTACTTCCATTTTTCCATTTTTGTTTTCCATAACTCTTCCTTAGAACGTTGCTTAACATACGTGTGTCTATGAAACCTTCGGACTCTCTCTTCTTGGGTCATGTTGCTCTGGTGTAGATTCCTAGCTCTTCTTGTTCCACATCTTAATTTCTGCAGCGCCTCGGTCCAGATGCAATATGTACAGCCACTGCCAATTCTTGTTCTTCAACATCTGTATTATCACTCAGCGATGGACTTCCCGGGCACTGGACATACCCTTCTTAATTCTCCCTGTTAACGTCCTTGATGTTGTTTTTGGGCATTATGCACACGTTTCCTGTGGCGTCTTGGAAGTCCCTTTCAGTTATAGTATAGTGCGCAATGTTGTGGGCACGCGATAAATATTTCATTCTCGTCCTACCAGCCTTTCACATGGCGCGCCGCTGCCCTATTTGCTGAAGTGACTTCAGTATTTGACGTTGCTCCAACCCTCCCTTCGTATCCTAGCGGATTCCGAGGTTCATTGAGTAATTGTGTGTTGAGTTTCATAGCAGCTTCTTTCTGTTGCTTTCTATGGTCATCAGTGAGGCGGCTATGCTACAATACTCTCATCATTAAACTGAAAATAAGTGGAAACCATGATGCAGCTCTCCATTCAGGTTGACGTTTCCATCCAGATAACGTGTTCTGAACAGTACTGTGATATTTTTTGTTTTGGTCTTGTCATACTGTTATTGCTGCCATAGGACGTTGCTCTTGTGAGACTATTGGGCAGTTATTGACATACTGGCCATCTTGCCTGTCTTCGTATGCGGACCTTGGACGCACAATACATCTGATTGCAACTCTTTTGCCACTCTGCTGGCCTGAAGCAATACGCTGACATGGCATTAAGCTGTCCTACCTTTATATCCATTTGGGATGACGGGTATATATTCTCGTCTGTAACGCCCACCATAGTGACACGAAGAACTGTTATGAATCTGTTATTCCAAGGACAGCTCTGAGCCAGAGGCCCTCTAGCGTGAGTTCACGTTAAACTGATTGCAAATTCTGACCACGTGTGACTTCAGTGATGTCAGGCGAGAGCTCATTTGAGGACAGGATGGACATCTGCTGTGTTTTCTGATGAAAACTGGTTGTGTCTAGGTGCCAGTGACGACCGTGTGTTGGTTAGGAGGCCAGCTGAGGTCCTGTGTGCTAGACGCACTGGACCTAAATCTGGAATAATGGTTAGGAGTACGATTTCTGTTGACAGCAGGAGCGCCCTCATGGTCATCCCACGCACGTTGACTGCCAATTTGTACACAGTCTGGTGATTCGACTTGTTGTGCTTCCATTCTTGGACAGCATTTCACGAATTGTTTTCCAACAGGATAACGTTGGACCATACATCGTAGTTGCAACACAACGTGCTCTACAGAGTATCTGTATGTTTCCTATACCTGGTTGCTCATCAGACCTGTCTCATAACGAGAGCATATGGAACGTCATCGGTCGACAACTTCAGAGTGAACCACAAACAGCATTAAACGTCCCTGTATTGACACACCAAATGTAATAGGCATGGATCCCCATGCGACAAACTGACATCCGACACCTGTACATCACAATACATTCAATGCATACACTTTTGCATGCCTGCATTCATCATTCTGGCACTTACACTGGTTATTAACGTACCAGCGTTTCACATTTGTAATGGCTTATCTCGCACTTACATTAACTTGTGATCATGCAGTGTTATCACGTAAATATGTTACCTAGACAGATCTGGCCTAGTCCTGAAATTTCATTACTCTACATCAATTATTTTTTGCTGTTGAGATTTTTTCTGTCACTATAGTAGTGATTCGATAGCTGTGTATGGTGCAGAGTTCCATGTATTTCCTGCATAATGTTAGAGTTGATATGCCTCGTCTTAGATTAGAACGAAGTCTGTTACTCTTTTAGATTGTGTTCTGGAAGGAGATAAAAGTGTTGGGGAAAGGGTATGTTGGCCTGCAGCATTGTGGTAGAATTCCTGGTATATTCGAATATGGATGAACAGAAGCGGAAGCCTTCAATCGATCCTTGAAATGTACTCGGATAGCGAAACCGATATCGTTCTGCCTGCATAACACTGATACCCGGATTCAAGTCCCACTGTGGCACACAGTTCTGACTCATCACAAAGAAATCATCAGGCATGTCCCACGCATAAAATGATGTCACCTCATTTTCGTAAAAGATGGTCAGAATATTCATTTCTTATTAGGTAAGGCAGTACCTAATAGTAATTATAATTACTGCTGACTGCTGAAGACCTTCCAGTACCGTCTATCAGCAACTATGAAAATCCCCATTCCAAGTGCGTGAGGAGATATGTAATGCTGGGTATGCTGAAAAACATATTTTACGTTTTGTGACAGTATTCGAAAGGGATCGCAATAAAGATCATTTAACTCAGAGATAACGTTCCATTTATTGAAACATGCAGTTGGCGAAGTGGGTGTAATATATCAGATTTTACGCATACTGCATATAACTGAATTAATATTAACTAGTATGTGTATGTAAACTCCAGTTTTCTTTCTTTCCCGGTGAACTCAGTGATTACATCATCATAGTAGCTATGGTCACTTCTTAGGTTATGAAGGACATCCGCTTCTATGGACGGAAGTACCAAGCCCTAAAGACGCTGTTGACTCTGAGTACAGCTAACGGACGATTTTACTCATTTTAGTGCAGAAAAAGATCTTACTGCTGATATAGTTGTGTTTGGGACAGTAACAATAAATAAACGTAGCTTATACAGTTGAGGCAGACATGTACCACATTGTCTGCACGAGGTCATGTAGGAGTTCGTTAATAATTTTTTATTACGCATACAACAAGGTTAGTACATTTTTGAATCGGACGAAATCAATCACATCCTTATGGTTTTGTTTCAGTTTTTCAAATGCAGATATAGAGAAACTTGTTTGGTACATTTCATACATTTTTGGATGCAGAAAAAAATATAAATTCAAGTTGATGCAATGATTCAAACCTTCCTTTTAATTGAACAACTGTATTTCTAACAATATCTCAGTACAGATATTAAACTGGTGTAATGTTGTTGCTTTAATTTCTTCTGAAAGCGGTGCAACTCAAGACTTAGATCAAATTCGTCAGCAGTCTAGACCACCTTCTTAAGCAGCCCACTGGCTGTTTTTGATATGCACGAACATCAGTAAATGAGATGAACTTTCCGTGAAGTTTCCCGGTTTCAGGATTGCTGTAACTTAGAGTAATTGAAAGTTGAGAAGAATGCATTGTGGGTACGATGTTTCTTCTAATAACAAAGCAACAGATGTTGACTGTGTAATTTTTCTTTAAGTTTTGTAGAACTATCTCACTGACAGCAAATAATAAATCATTTTGAATTGTGTTCAAAGATCTGTGAAATCTGCTGAGCGTTTCAAGAGGATTACTTATTGTTACGTCATACTGGAATAATAACTCAATAAGAACTAAGTAAACACCTTGGTTGAGAGAACTTCCTCCCTCATCACGTCCGCGACACGGTAGCTCATGAACAGTAATGACACGCACAACGTCAGTTAATTTCTTCAGGACATCTCTAATTCTTACTTCTAACAAACTGATTACGAGGTGCAATATCAATGCGTAACTGTATCAAGATGAAGACCTATAAACGTAGTGCAGAAAGTTTTCAGCTGCAGCTGGGACAAAATATGAGGCCCAGATTTCTGGTGTTTCCGTATGGGATTGTATGAACTGTTCAGATTATTAGATCCATTGTTTGACCATTCCCTTTATTCCTTTACGAACAATGAAAGTGTCCAGCAGAAAAGTTTTTAAGTTTCGAACTCCCTGCGATCCATTCTGACCTGATATGTTGAGAAATGTGGAAATGTCGAACGTATTGTTGACTAAGCCTTGATGAGCTGCGTTCAGATTAAGAAATTCCGGACAGCGTCTGCCAGATTGCTCAATTTCGTGTTTTCTGTTTAGGCTCTTTAGATGAAATGCTCTTTGCAACAACTGCTCTATGAGACACTCCTACTCCGTTATCCTGGAAACAGAGAATACAGAAGAATGTAAGCATTGTTCGTATTATAATCGAAAAGTCAACGCAATGAAACGAAAAATAAATAATAATCTAGACTTGGGATGTACGAAAACTATAATTCTAATTCAAACTTCGCTCCACTTCCGGCAAGTGGAAAGAGAAAGATATTGGGGAGAAGGGGTTTGAGAGATATGAATTTATGATAATCCCTTCCCTCGAAAATTTCATTCCTTCATACTTCCTACGTGTTACCACAGATGATCTAATATTGCAGTACACGCGAAGTGCCTAGTGGACTCCGCTGCCCGCAGTGGAATGCATCCTTAATTCACCGAACTGCTGTCTTCCTTAGTTGTTGTCCGCTGCGCAGAAAACAGCACGTAGGTCGTGAATCCGATACCTTGAGGCTGTAATAAACTCTTAGCGAGGAACTGGTATTGTATAAATATTTAAATTTTGGAACTGGTTTATTTGTACGGGTTACCATTTGCTTTTTATTATCAAAATACGAGAAACTGCACAGTAATATTTCAGACGTTCATAGAGAATAAAAAAAGTAATTAACTGTGAGTTTGTGTAATTATCGTCAAGCTAGTTCTCAAGTACATGTCCAAAAAATCTGAGATTGCTATTTACGTTCTCAACCAGTATCGACTGCCGCAGAAAACATGTATATCTTCATGAACTACCGATCGAGCTCTTGGATTTACAAACCAACGATTAATAATTAAGTTCTTAACGGGCACCGACCGCGGCAGACATGTCTGTACTCCAAGCTCTGGTCTAATAGCTGAAACACCTCGTCCGCCGTCCAAGTTAGGCGCAACCCATAAACCTTCGAAGTGCTTCGTCTTCCTTTTCGCTTAGCAATTGTTATAATTCTGCTGGTAACTAATATTTTTGAAATAATGAAATGATAACCTGCTATTGAGAGATGCTTTTGTATGAAATGAAATTAAAGTCACTGTTTGGTTTTTATAATATTAATAACAGAAGTTTGTCATTTTGGCGCATTTCTTCCGAACACAGCAGCAAAGCGCGGGGAAGGGCGCTTCTCTCGACCGAATAAACCATTTGTTACCGGTACCTCACACCATATTACATCATCCTCCTACTACCGTCTTTTCAAATGCTCTAAGAACAGCTTCTTGTAGCTGAATGCGATGGCTGTAAACCCAGAGATATTAATATCTTCACGTGAAACAAGTCATTTGCCATACGTAAGGTAACCATTTGGGAGCAGAAGACTTGCAGATTTCCCATATCGCTGAATATCCTACCTGTAGCGCATCCGCTCCATCACGCAAATGGCACAACAAGCAGCTGTCAGATCAACGGTCAGAGTTGTAGCTTTTTCATTGTAGAAACGCGAATTGCGGAACGAACTTCTGCGTTTCCAGAAAATAGGGGAATCACTTTATCACTTTTTATTTTCAAAATTCGAATGGGTAAGCGGCGCTTACATAGCATACCCAGGATGCACTCTCCTGCCCTGTCCATTCCTATTCCATGCAGTGGGGGCCGGTTGTATCAGCCACAGTACGAAGTAAGCTACCTACTGTAGGCTTCGAACTGGTAACAACGTGTCGGGTTGTGAGCCACGGGCGCTTCGGTTTATTTGATTTGCGGCCGTGCTTTAGGAAAGAGCGCGGTGTAAATGTGATATAGACGGACGTTAACGAGCCGCGTGTTCCCGCAGAGGCGAGGAGTTTAGGCCGGAGGCGAGCGCACGCGGGCAACGTCGCACAGTCCGGCTGATTTACAGCGAGGCTCCGCGCTTTAAATCCGGATCAGCGCAGAAAAGGTGTGCACATCCGTCAGCCGACGCTGACACCCCGGCCGTCACGCCGACAGCCGCCGGCTGTTACGCAAACAACCCGCAGCCTGAGCTGGGAATAGTGTTGCACAGAACTGAGATCTCGCTAGCGAGTTTTCAAATACCTCCCGCATTTAAGTGTTTCAGAGGCAGTAAGCGTCACTTCGCAGTGGGTAGAAGATGGAATGCGCCGCTGGGAAAGCCGTGCAAGTTAAAGCACTGTTTCCGGGAAGGGCAGGTGCGCTGGCCTTGGAACGAATCCTCACGGCGGATTAACGACGGGAGCCGGTCTGTTAGCCAGCCTGGAAAAAGGTGAAGAAGAAGAATAACAACAACAAGAGCGGTATGTAAAATGCTAATTCGGAAAGCAACTTCCATTAGGCATGAAGAAGTCATGCACACATGTAACCACTGTTTACTACAGGTTGTGCAAGATAAAATTTACTCAGAAAATACACTCTAATTTAACCACGAAGAAGTTATCCGAATGGCCGAATGGAGCAGAAATCAATAGATGTGATGTACATCTACAAACGAACAAATGACTACAGTGTCCAAAAAACTGGATAGCTTATTCGAGGGAAAGAATTTCAGTAAATGAGCAAGTCAAAAACGCGTTAGTCCAGCTCTGTACCTTAAGCAAACATTTATTAGGCTTCGCGTTGATTGACAGTGTTGTCAACGGAACAACCATATCACTGAACTGTTCACAGTAACATAATCTCTGCTCTACCTTCCTATTCATAACGAATCCTACTCACGTTATGCAATTTCCTGCTGCTGATTATATTAACCTATGCTCATGTGTCCAGAAATCCTGGTCTTCAATCCATTTCAATTCACTGGCTCCTGCTATATCTTGATTGAGCCTTTGCATTTTCCTTTTCAGATTTTCTGGTTTCCCTACCACGTTTAAGCTTGTAACATTCCGCGCCCCGACTCGTAGAACGTTATCCTTTCATTGATTATTCAGTCTATTTCTCATGGTCACTTCTCACATAACAGTCCCCTCCAGGAGATCCGAATGCGGGACTATTTCGGAATCTTTTACCAAATTAGTGAGCATCATGACACTCGTAACGTGTCACATGTGCTGAGGTCACACGTTACGTGTCTTTAATGTAGTGCTTTCCATTGCGTTCTGCATCCTCATGCCACTGATCAATGCTGATTCTCCCGCCTTGCCACCGCAAGGGCAAGGGAGTGCCCAGAACCTCTATCCGCTCCTCCGTCCTCTTCGACAAGGACGTTGGCAAAATGAGAATGACTTCTTATGATGCTGATTATTCATCAACATTTAGGCCGCGGCGGGGGTCGAACCTGGGACGGAGAACGTTTTGATTAATAACCAAATCGCTACAGCACACCACGGCTCTCCGTCAACAGTATCTCCCAAAACTGGGACTCACCTGAGCAGGTCACGTTTTTCCAGCAGTGTTGCGTGCAACCGATATGGTCAAGAGGCTAGGGGACGCGCTGCAGGCGATGTGCTCTTAGCAAAGGCACTTGCGTCTGTCGTTTGCTGCGGTAGCCAATCAGTGTCAAATTTCGCCGCATTCTCCTAGCAGACACGTTGGTCGTACGTACCACATTGATGTCCGCGGTTATTTCACGCAGCATTTCTTGCCTATTAGCACTAACAACTATACGCAAACGCAGTTGCTCTCGTTCGTTAAGTGGAGGCTGTTGGACACTGAGTTGCCCGTGATGAGATGGCTGGAATTTGGTATTCTCGGAACACTCTTGATACAGTGGATTTGAATTCGCTAACAATTTTTGAAATGGAATGTCCCATGCCTCTAGCTCCCAAATACCAATCCGCGTTCATAGTCTGTTAATTCCCGTCATGGGGGCATAATCACGTCGGAAGCGTTTTCACAGGAATCACCTGAGTAAAACTGACTATGCACTGCGCTTTTATACCTTGTGTACGCAATACTACCGCCTTCTATATGTTTGCGTGTTGCTATGACATGACTTCTATTCCGTAAGTGTATTTTCCAGGTCACTCTGTATAAACACATAATGCCACATCCTTAAATATTATTGCCTTGAACGACATCTATCGTGACAATGGACAAGCCGCTATACAATACCTTGGATTTCTACTAATAGTGACCTACAACAGCGATATGAAGGTCTTTCACAGTTTTCGAATCAATGTGCTGGTAGTCTGTATGAACGGTGCGCAGTAATTGAATTGCATTCAAATGGATTGCATATACATCCGTTGAAGTGTTACTTTATACAAGATGGTTAGACTGGTTCAAAATCCACATAATTATATACATTTTACATTCTGACCGTCCATGTAGCCAATCTGTGTTCATTAGAAGTCTCCTCCGTTGTTCATAATCATGATGTGACTTACGTTTGAGAATGTTACGAATGATTATCTACAGCCCTTTGGAGATGCTAACTTTTGAAAAGGTACCACTTTGACTGCAGTCGTTAGCCACAATACTGCGACCACCAGCTTAATAAAGAGTGTGGATCAACTTCTGGAACACAATGTAAGTAGGCTGTTTATCTTTTCTTATTGGCAACGTTACGTAGCGCTCTGTATGAAAATCACTGGCTGTGCTGTGTGCAGTCTGTGGCTAGTTTGCATTGTTGTCTGCCATTGTAGTGTTCGGCAGCTGGATGTGAACAGCGCGTAGCGTTGCGCAGTTGGAGGTGAGCCGCCAGGAGTGGTGGATGTGGGGAGAGAAATGGCGGACTTTTGGAATTTGTAAGACTGGATGTCATTTCTTTTTTTGCCAGCAGTGGTGGATGTGGGGAGAGATATGGCGGAGTTTTGAAATTTGTAAGACTGGATGTCATTTCTTTTTTTGTTTTTACACTCTTACAAATTTCAAAACTCCGCCATATCTCTCCTGCTGCCCAACACTACAGTGGCAGACAACAATGCAAACTAGCCACAGACTGTACACAGCACAGCCAGTGATTTTCATACAGAGCGCTACGTAACGTAACGTTGCCAATAAGAAAACATAAACAGCCTACTTATAACAATACAGCAGCAACCCTAGGAGACATTTGGCCAACAGGTCCTCAGTACGTTTCTGGAGGTATGTGGCACCAAATGGGAACGCAAAGGTTGCCGTCGATTTACGGGCGCGGAGTTGGTGCTCGAGAGTATCCCAGGTGTTTTCCACCGGCCACAATTCAGGTTCATTTGGTGACCAGAACTTCGACCTCAATTCACTATCATCCTCCTCAAAACCACTGTAGCCCGTTGCGGCCTTCGAACGTGGTAATCCTATTGGAAGATGCCATTTCCGTCTGGCATAGGGTCCACAGTTTTCATGGTGTCGTTTGTCACTACAGAAGAGCTGCTGTAAGCCCTGGTGAATGATCCCGATATCTTGATACTGCCCCCACGTGCCCCCCTCCCCCCTGGCCAGCGTCAGCACTGCGGTGAATATTTCGAACATCAGTGTGCCTGGACGACTGTTCATTGGGCCTGTTCATTCGGACTGTTGATTCGGCCACGACCATCGACCTGGTATAACAAGAAACAAGATTAATCCGACCAGACGACGCCTTTGCATCAATCTGCGATCCATTACCCACGATCGCGTGCCCATGGCAGTCATGACTGCCGACCTCATTCGGTCAATATAGGAACTGTTGTGTCACCGCCGGACACCACACTTGCTAGGTGGTAGCTTTAAATCGGCCGCGGTCCATTAGTACATGTCGGACCCGCGTGTCGCCACTGTCAGTAATTGCAGACCGAGCGCCACCACACGGCAGGTCTAGAGAGACGAATAGCTGGTACACTGATTACATGCAAAGGCCAACGTTGTAACCTGCAGGGCGAACTAGTGCAAACAGAAACGGTAATAATAAATGATAATAATCAAAAGAGTCGTGGTGAAAGCCACTAGCGTATAACATCAGTGTCAGAAAAAAAAATACTGAAGAAGCAGCGGGGATGTCAACCCCACTGAATATACAGTAAGCTCGAAGGGATAAGAAACCACCACATTGGCGGTGGAAGAGCGTAGGACATCACCAAAATTATATACACAACAAGTGACAGTAGCAAGTGCAGTAGAGCGCATGTAAAAGTCTGAAGACTTAGGGAACAGAAAACGAAAAACTGGAAGTAATGTTGCAAGTGTTTAAATAAGCGGTCCACTTCGTTTGGTTGAAAAAAAAAAAAAAAAAAACCATACCAGGAGGTTTCAGACACAGACGTCCAGCCCTGTGACCTTCACAATTACTATGATGGATGATGGGACTGTTTGTACAACGTCTCTACAGCTGACTCTGTGAAACTCTCTTTTATTAAAACTGATGCAGTAGCAATCATTTCCTAGTTTAGCCCAAACAATAAGGGAAATAAATCGATCGCTGTTATTTGGCACAAGTACAGCACTGGGTTCTGACATCATCGTTCAGCATATGCGGCATCTTTTTACAGGACAAGAAAAGTAATTTTTGGTGCAGTAGGAATTTCGCCCTTTAACCGAAGACAGCGCGAATTGTTCTAGTTTTGAAGCGGGGAGGACTCCCAGATGATTTGTCGTAATATAGACCTACGCACTAAAGTCATGCTCCTCGAATGTACTGGAAAGAATTATAGGACATATCATTGAATGGTGGTAAGGCGAACGTGACGGGTCTTTACAGACTGAACCAATGGCTTCCCGAAATGAAACAGAAACTATGATCCATAAACTATTATTGATATTCAGTTTTCCCCGATAGCAACAACTTGCTGATAGCGTTTTATGGGATGTTCAGGAGGTCTATGATGCAGTTGCAGTTGACCTCTAGTCACTTATTAACCAAGAAGATAGAGTGGCGGAATATCTCCTTTTCCTTCATTTCTCTACTTAAGGAGAGAGGACTTTGCGTGAATGTTGGTAATAACAGCGTAGGACCAAGAAAGACGTGTAGGTGAATCCCTCAAGATTCTTGGCAATAGTGTTAAGTTTCTACACGCAGATAAGCACACCATTTTCGATAGCAACAACTACGACACGGTGATGATCTATGTATTTACACAAGACGTGACAGCCCTGAAGGAAGGTAGCGTAAAATGGATACATCGGTTACAGCTTTTGGTTACTGTCTGGAGAACAACTGACACAAAAAAAGTCTGCTGAGAGCTTCTACTCCAGATAACGAAAGAAAGACATCCCATTTATGTCTCTTTGAGCATACAGTCTCCCGGTAAAGTCGATGAACAGCATATACAACTCAGGTATAATGTGTTAAGAGCTTTGGAGGTGAGACTTGGGACGCGAGACTACAACACCCGCATTAACGTGTATCGTGAGCTAGTATGGTCAGATCAAAACTACGGAAGTTTATACTACGGGCATCTCTGTTTTTTTTGTTCAGTCATCCATCTTATGACTGGTCTAATGTGGCCTCCCACGAATTCGTCTCCAGCGCTAGCCTCCTCATCACAGAACAGCTCTTGCACCCTACATCCTAAATTATCTGCGTCGTGTATTTCGATCTCTGTCTTTCTCTACAGTTTTTATTCTCTACAGCTTCCTCTAGTACCACAGAACTTGTCCCTTGATGTTTTAACAGATGTCCTGTCACTCTGTCCGTTCTTGTCATTGTTTTCCATGTATACCTGTCCTTCCTGATTCTGTGGGGAACCTTCTCATTCCTTACCTTGTCAGTCGACCTGATTTTCAACATTCTTCTATGGCTTCACATCTCATATTTATTGCTGTCAGAAGTTTACTTTGTAGTGAAACTGAATTAGTTAGTTCCTACAAAATAGTATGGGTAGAAGTTATACTGACAATCGAAGTAAACTATTAATTGGATCGTTTTGCCGACTGTCCGTCTCAGAAGATATAGTTGCTGAACAGTTCAAAGAAAACTTGAGTCTCATTTCAGATGGGTACACCACTCATACAACTACTCCAATCTACCCTCGAAATGCTGGAAAAATTATACGTTTAAAGCTGGCAGCAGGTATAAAACACCATGCAATACTGTACTGAATGCTTTCTCAGAAAATTATTTTGAACAATTAGTTCATGAGCCCACTCGAAGCGTAAATGGTTGCAAAAGCATACATGACCTCTTAGCAACTAATAATCTTGGACAAATAGGGAATATCATGACAGTTACATGGATTAGTGACCACAACGCAGTTGCTGCTAGGTTGAGTACCGTAACACCTACGACCATAAAAAATAAATGCAAACTACATCTATTTTAAAAAAGTTGTTAAAAATACTCTTAATGCCTTTTTAAGAGACTGTCTCCACTTCTTACGATCTGATCACGTAAGTGTAGAAAAGATGTGGAATGATTTCAAAGAGATAATAAAGAGGACAATTGCGTGATATTGTAAGGCATCCGGATTTTACGGACCTTACATGAGTTTGATCCATAACGATAGGACGATACAGTATGACATCCTCAGAAAACAAAATAAATTGCAGTTACTCTCATGTACCAAAAACTAACAAAACTATATCTACTAATATAAGGACTGGCATGAGCAAACATGTTAAAGTGAAACGCATTTTGGAGACGAACCGAGCAGGTGGTTAATGATATCGTAAAACTCCCATTTAGCTAGAGAACGGCGAGCTTCAGCGCAGAAAGGGATAAAGCTAGAGCAATACACTATTCCTTTTAACGTAAATAAGGCCAGGAAAATGAAAGAGGAAGCCGCCTGGTAGAATTTTGTGCAGAGCACATCTTAATCATATCTAACACTTGGTTTAAGAATCATGCAAGAAGATTGTATACATGGAAGAACCTTGGAGATACTAAAAGGTATCAGATAGATTATATAATGGTAAGACAGAGATTTAGGAACCAGGTTTTAAATTGTAAGACATTTCCAGGGGACAGATGTGGACTCTGACCACAATCTATTGGTTATGACCTGTAGATTAAAACTGAAGAAACTGCAAAAAGGTGGGAATTTAAGGAGATGGGACCTGGATAAACTGACTAAACCAGAGGTTGTACAGAGTTTCAGGGAGAGCATAAGGGAACAATTGACAGGAATGGGGGAAAGAAATACAGTAGAAGAAGAATGGGTAGCTTTGAGGGATTAAGTAGTGAAGGCAGCAGAGGATCAAGTAGGTAAAAAGATGAGGGCTAGAAGAAATCCTTAGGTAACAGAAGAAATATTGAATTTAATTGATGAAAGGAAAAAATATAAAAATGCAGTGAATGAAGCTGGTAAAAAGGAATACAAACGTCTCAAAAATGAGATCGACAGGAAGTGCAAAATGGCTAAGCAGGGATGGCTAAAGGACAAATGTAAGGATGTAGAGGCTTATCTCACTAGGGGTAAGATAGATACTGCCTACAGGAAAATTAAAGAGACCTTTGGAGATAAGAGAACCACTTGCATGAACATCAAGAGCTCAGATGGAAACCCAGTTCTAAGCAAAGAAGGGAAAGCAGAAAGGTGGAAGGAGTATATAGAGGGTCTACACAAGGGCGATGTAGTTGAGGACAATATTATGGAAATGGAAGAGGATGTAGATGAAGGTGAAATGGGAGATACGATACTGCGTGAAGAGTTTGACAGAGCACTGAAAGACCTGAGTCGAAACGAGGCTCCCGGAGTAGACAACATTCCATTGGATCTACTGACGGCCTTGGGAGAGCCAGTCCTGACAAAACTCTACCATCTGGTGAGCAAGATGTATGAAACAGGCGAAATACCCTCAGACTTCAAGAAGAATATAATAATTCCAAACCCAAAGATAGCAGGTGTTGACAGATGTGAAAATTACCGAACAATCAGTTTAATAAGCCACAGCTGCAAAATACTAACACGAATTCTTTACAGACGAATGGAAAAACTAGTAGAAGCCGACCTCGGGGAAGATCAGTTTGGATTTCATGGAAATACTGGAACACGTGAGGCAATACTGACCTTACGACTTATCTTAGAAGAAAGATTATGGAAAGGCAAACCTAAGTTTCTAGCATTTGTAGACTTAGAGAAAGCCTTTGACAATGTTGACTGGAATACTCTCTTTCAAATTCTAAAGGTGGCAGGGGTAAAATACCGGGAGCGAAAGGCTATTTATAATTCGTACAGAAACCAGATGGCAGTTATAAGAGTCGAGGGACATGAAAGGGAAGCAGTTGTTGGGAAGGGAGTAAGACAGGTTGTAGCCTCTCCCCGATGTTATTCAATCTGTATATTGAGCAAGTAATGAAGGAAACATAAGAAAAATTCGGAGTAGGTATTAAAATCCATGGAGAAGAAATATAAACTTTGAGGTTCGCCGATGACATTGTAATTCTGTCAGAGACGGCAAAGGACTTGGAAGAGCAGTTGAATGGAATGGATAGCGTCTTGAAAGGAGGATACAAGATGAACATCAACAAAAGCAACACGAGGATAATGGAATGTAGTCGAATTAAGTTGGGTGATGTTGAGGGAATTAGATTAGGAAATGACACTTAAAGTAGTAAAGGAGTTTTGCGATTTGGGGAGCAAAATAACTGATGATGGTCGAAGTAGAGCGGATATAAAATGTAGACTGGCCATGGCAAGGGAAGCGTTTCTGAAGAAGAGAAATTTGTTAACATCGAGTATAGATTTAAGTGTCAGGAAGTCATTTCTGAAAGTATTTGTATGGAGTGTAGCCATGTATGGAAGTGAAACATGGACGATAAATAGTTTGGACAAGAAGAGAATAGAAGCTTTCGAAATGTGGTGCTACAGAAAAATGCTGAAGATTAGATGGGTAGATCACATAACTAATGAGGAAGTATTGAATAGGATTGGGGAGAAGAGAAGTTTGTGGCACAACTTGACCAGAAGAAAGGATCGGTTGGTAGGACATGTTCTGAGGCGTCAAGGGATCACCAATTTAGTATTGGAGGGCAGCGTGGAGGGAGACAAAGAGATGAATACACTAAGCAGATTCAGAAGGATGTAGGTTGCAGTAGGTACTGGGAGACGAAGAAGCTTGCACAGGATAGAGTAGCATGGAGAGCTGCATCAAACCAGTCTCAGGACTGAAGACCACAACAACAACAAGTCCAGGACAGATGGTAAGTGGCTGCAAGTCATTAAGACAGTTAGGCTGCGACCCAGCAGGAAAAGTAAAAATGTATTTACCTTTAGCGAGACGGTGATTCGCTGAAGCCATACTTGGCGACGCAGATGCAACATGGTGGGGAGCTCACCATTATATAAAAGCAATTTGAGACCTTACGGATCTATCTCTCTCTCGTCTCGCGGCGGACCGCACAAGTGTGTGGAAATAAGTAAGGACGTTAAGCACTTTGCTTTCTGCGAAGTGAGGACGATACGGTTGATGTATCGTGGAGAATGGTAGCAAAGCGGTAGTTAATTATTCCTGCGGGAATTTTGCGGGCAATTAAATTGTGACGTAACTCCAACCCATAGCGAGTGTGCAATAGCTATTATTTCGACTTAGGAAAGGTTAACGTTCTACGGAACGCAGGAAAGTTGCAACTGAGTGAATTCAGTCAAGGCCAGAGTAGGGCATTAGCGTTTCAGATCCAGCACGGAGACAACACCATTGCAGATTACTTTTGGTAAAGTACCATCACGCATTAGGCCACAGGAAATAAGTTGATATTTTGCTCACTCCAACTTACATACGCTTTGACCACTGAATTATCAAAAGCCAGGATACCCCCACATTGAGCACATAAGTTTCTTCATTGGTTCAAAAAGTAAATTTATTCTCCAACAACTCGGTGCATTGACCAGCTACGATAACGCAGATTTAAATGAGCTGATTAGGATTTTAATAATCATTCTTTCCTGTGATTCAAAATTTTCATGTGTAGAGATAACGTTTTTAATAGCTGTCATTTCAATATGTCCAAGATGTAAATATTTTGTTACTGAGTGTCAAAAGTAATTGAACATGATTGTTGTTTATCACTTGACCCATGACAGCAATAGTTGATATATTATATGCAGAATAAAAAAAGAGAATAGCTTTTTTGTCTTTCTAGAACAGACCCCAAACTTTCGCTTTTATTAATTCATGCATTCTAGGTACGTGGCAGCAGCATTTCTAATCATTTCTGTTACGATCAGCACGTGATATTAACTGCCTTACAGTGCCAGGGTCATATTTATTTAGAATGTCTTTTTGACACCCTGGACTTGAGAAGACAGTTCAGATGTTTTGTCCATCTGCGCACTAAGTGGTAAGCTAAGTTTTCACGCATTAGTACACTCGCTGTGCAGATACAAAGGTCGGACATACGACAATATACATCGCATAAATTAATAAGCGACGATACTGAACCCCCATGGTACACAAAACGGGTCAGATCGTTGTTGCAGAAGCAACGGAAAAAGCATGCCAAATTTAAAAGAAGGCAAAATTCCCAAGATTGGCAAAGTTTTACAGAAGTTCGAAATATAGCGCGTATTTCAATGCGAGATGCTTTTCATAATTCCCACAACGAAATTCTGTCTGGAAATCTGGCAGAAAACGCAAAGAGATTCTGGTCATACAAAAAGCACACCAGTGGCAAGACGCAATCAATACCTTCACTGCGCGATAACAACGGTGAAGTCACTGATGACAAGGCCACTAAAGCAGAGTTATTAGAAACGGTATTCCGAATCTCCTTCACCCATTGAAGACGAAGTAAATATTCCTGAATTCCAATCAAGAAGAACTGCCAAGATGAGAAACATAGAAGAAGATATCCTCGGTGCAGCAAAGCAGCTTAAATCAATAAAAGCAAAGCCTCCGGTCCACATTGTGTACCAGTCAGGTTCCTTTCAGAGTGTGCTGATACAATAGCTCCATATTTAGCAATTATATACAACCGCTCGCTCGCTCGCTCACAGAGAGGTCCGCACCTAAAGACTGGAAATTGCTCAAGTCACACTCACATTGAAACGGGAAATAGGAGTAATCCGTTGAATTACAGGCTCATATCACTAACGTCGATTTGCAGTTGGTTAAAATGGTTCAAATGGCTCTAAGCGCTATGGTACTTAACATCTGAGGTCGTCAGTCCCTTAGACTTAGAACCGCTTAAACGTAACTAACCTAAGGACATCACACACATCCATGCCCGAGGCAGGATTCGAACCTGCGACCGTAGCACAGCGGCTGGTTTTTGCAGTAGGGTTTTGGAACATATACTGTGTTCGAACATTATGAGTTACGTAGAAGAAAACGACTTATTGACAAGTAGTCAGCACGGATTCAGAAAACATCGTTCTTGTGATACACAACTAGCTCTTTATACTCATGAAGTAATGAGTGCTATCGACAGGGGATGTCAAATTGATTGCATATTTTTAGATTTCCGGAAGGCTTTCGACACCGTTCCTCACGAGCTTCTTCTTACCAACCTGCGTGCCTATGGAATATCGCCTCAGTTTCGCGACTGGATTCGTGTGTTCCCGTCAGAAAGACCACAGTTCGTAGTACAGAATAACAGACGGAAAGTCATCGAGTAAAACAGAAGTAATATCCTTTGTTCGCCAATTAAGTGTTATAGACCCTCTATTGTTCCTGATCTATATTAATGACATAGGAGATAATCTGAGTAACCATCTTAGATTATTTGCAGATGGTGCTGTCATCTACCGTCTTGTAAAGTCATCAGATGACCAAAACGAATTGCAAAATGATTAATATACGATATATGTGTAGTGCGAAAAGTGTCAATTGATCCTGATTAAAGAAAAATGTGAAGTTATTCACATGAGTACTAAAAGAAATCCGCTAAATTTCGATGACGCGATAAATCAACTAAATACTTAGGGATTACAATTACAAATAACCTACATTGTAACGATCACATAGATAATGTTGTTGGTAGAGAAAACCAAAGACTGCGATTCATTGGCAACAGTTAGAAGGTGCAACAGGTCTACTAAAGAGATTCCTTACACCACACTTGTCCGCCCCATTCTGGAGTATTGCTGTGCGGTGTGGGATGCGCATCAGGTGGGACTGACGGATGACATCGGAAAAGTTCAAAGAAGGTCGGCTCGTTTTGTACTATCGCGAAATAGTGGAGATAGTGTCAAAGACACGATACGTGAATTGGAGTGGCAATAATTAAGACTACGGCGTTTTTCGTTGCGACGGGATCTTCTCATGAAATTTCAATCACCAGTTTTCTCCTCCGATTGTGTAAACGTTCTGTTGGCACTCACCAACAAAGGGAGAAATAATCATCACGATAAAATAAGAGAAATGTGAGCTCGCACAGAAAAAAATTTAACTGCTCGTTCTACCCGCGCACCGTTCGACAGTGGAACTATAGAGAGACAGCTTGAAAGTGGTTCATTGAACCATCTGCCAGGCACTTTATGTGAATACCAGAGTAATCACGCAGATGTCGATATAGATATGTTTCGATTCTCTTCTTTTCTGTTTCTCCCACACTCCATATTTCACTGCCATACGATGCTGTGCTGTAAATGCACATTTACGGAAATTTCTTCCTCAAATTGAAGCTTGTCTTGCTTATGTTCGATACTAGTAGACTTCTCTTGGCCAGGAATGCCTTTTTTCCAGTGATAGTCGTCCTTGCTCCGCCAGTGATGAGTTATTTTGATGCCTGGGTAACAGAATTCCTTATCTTCCTCTACTTTGCACTCACCAAAACCTGATATTAAGTTGTCACTGTTATGATTTCTACTGCTTCTCATTACTTCCGTCCTTCTACAATTTACCCTCATTACATATTCTGTACTCATTAGAACATTCATTCAATTAAGCAGATCCCGTAATTATTCTTCACTGTCACTGAAGATAGAAATGTTGTCAGCGGATCTTATTATTGATATCCTTTCACCTCCAATTTTAATCCTGCCATCGAGCCGTTCTTTTATTTGCATCATTGTTTCTTCGGTAAGTAGATAGAACACTAGGGTTGAAATACTGTAGCCCTGTCTTATATCCATTTCAAGCCGAGCACTTCGATCTTGGCCTCGAAGCCTATTATTCCCTCTTGGTTCTTGTACGTATTTTACATTACCTTTCTTACCCCTGCTTTTCTATAAATTTCGAATACCTTGCACTATTTGACGTTGTCGAACGTTTCTCGAGGTCGACAAATACTATGAAGGACAGACACCGTACTTCAATAATTAAATGAGGTATTGTAGAAAGAGTTTAGATTATATCTTTGTGCCACGCGATCAATGGCAAAACATGCATAATTTACACGTAACGAACTACTTCTACACTTGCTTCACAAATTTTTAAGCATAACATTTTTAATGTAGGTGTCCCAATTTTCTCTGACGCATTATCCTGCAAACTGTTAGACAGCCATGGTTGAATGTGTGTTGCCTTGGAAGTATTCGTGAGTCTTCTAGAAAACCCCTTACAGTATCTACTTTTCGACACAAGTCCTCACAATATGCTCTCATGGTCTTCTTGCCACGTAGTTTAAATGGTGCAGCATCAAAGAATTCCTGGTACACTTCACTCTGTTTACTTCTGGGCCAAAATTCCTCTTCAAATTTACTCAAAAACTCTTCTAAAGTTTCACAATCCTCTGCGGCCCCACTTGCCCAATTCCTAGCATCACCAATCGTCTTAGTTTCTGATGTCATTATTCTATTTTACTCAGCGAGTTCCCTGGGGATCAAAGTCCTACAAGCTTTCATAAAAGTTACAGGATGTATTTTGTAACTCTTCAGGCTTTCCCGACGATCTAATGAAATCTGTTCTGCCGGAACACCCGACAACCCAAGATGTCAGGATGTATTTTGCCTTTAGGGTCAAATTTTTCCAATTCGGCACCTACATGGTTATGACATGCCCCTCCAAATGAAAACATGATAGCTGACTTCTTCGCATTTTCCAAACTCTCAATCCTTTCATAAATTTCTGAAGTTACTGTAATTAGCCCTCCTACCTCATTCACTTTCAATTCAGAAATTTGTTGATGCACATGGTTAGCTAAGACTTTTTTTTGACCATCTACATCTTCCCTTATTACTGCTTTTGCATTAACAACTTTGCTATCTACAACCACTTCAACTGCTTGCATTTTGGTTTCAGTGGTTGACTGAACATGAATAATCTTGGTTTCCAATTGAGAAACGGATTCCTTTATTTCGGTTTTCATTTCCTGAGATACTATCTCATGACTTCAAGGTTTACTAATTCTACACTCTTTTCAACTGCACTGCCACATCCTTCATACGTGTCTAGCCTCTCATCCATTAGTTTCAATGTTGCCTCCATATTTCCATTAACAGTGTCTATTTTTTCGCCTAGTGAGCCTATTCTTTCATTCACTTCCCCTTTCATTTCATTCATATCCTCTTTCAGCAACCCTATATTTTCATTTACTTCCTCTTTCAGCAAACCTATATTTTCATTTACTTCCTCTTTCAGCAAACCTATATTTCCGTTTATTGTGCCTACGTTTCCATTCATTGTTTGCAACATGCCTACCAACATACTTAACCATTTTTATTTTTCCTACATGTACTGGGTATGCAGTTGCCCTTCTAAATTACTTTGGTCACTATCTGTGACTTCCAGCTTTATAGTTTCGATCTTTACATTCACTGTCTTTTGTAAGTCCTCTTCAGCCCCACTACTCTTTGCACAACTATCGAACACTTTCTGGTTTACTCTCAAATACTGTGCCATCTCATGTTCACATGTGTTATCTTCCCCACTGTTACTATTTGAAGTACCGCCATCTTGCTCTACTTTGTCCATGTCACTTAATAATTTTCGCTTGTCCGCCATCTTGGAATTTCGTAAAAATTTAGAGATCGCATTACTTAAAATACACCCAATGTTAACTTCAAAGTTCAGGCCACTAATTTAAGATTAATGCCCCTTTCGCCTACGGTCGCCACGTGGCGGTCAAATACCACGAAAAATTGGCTACTGTGACGAGTCCTGTCACGGCAAAGCCATATGCGATGCCACTATCCGAATGTACTGTAATATTTTTAGACCATGTGGCATCGGACGTCTGGAAAGCGGCTATCGCGTGTAATAAGCCTGAATAGCTTTCCTATGTAGTTCAGACTACTACACGGAATTACTGAGTAAATATTGGCGATGGCGTACAAGGAATCGAATGTTAAATGAATTCTGATTCTCATTAACAAAAATAATCTCTTTGAAGTGACTGAGCAGAATGCACTAACTGGTGTACGGTAATCACGCCTAGCAGGCGAACAACATTTACGTAACACAATACACACACACACATGATAAACACTTCAACTTGCTGTAAGTTAGATTGATCTACACCAACTGTCAGTAATGATTTTAATGTTACTGAATTTGCATTGTACTGAAGGTACAATGAGTACTGGGGTGGTAATAAATTCTTTAATTGAATAATCAATGAACACTATAAAACTGATGGTTACTAGAGATGTTAAAAACATTACTTTAGAATCATTTTGTTCTAATGAAACTGAATGAGTTTTTACGTTGATAATGTACTGAAAAGCCACCACATCGAGTTGAACTGTAATTAGTGTAGCACAGTACCTGCCGTCTTCTGTCAGTTGTATAATCCAGCGTTCGTTGGAAATTTTCGGGGTTAATTCCGATTATATCCTCTTGTTGCATTAATACGCCGATACTCAAGTAATATAGCGTTTTTACTGGTATTTCTGCACACACAGTGATGGATTTGCGATAATAATGAACAATTTTCTGTAAATAATTGATGACACTCGTGGAAAGCACTTTGAATCACAAACTTATTATTTCACTCAGACATTACACTGTAGAGAACTTGACTTGATAAACACATAAACTGGATTGCTAGGGATAAATGTACTTGTTATAGCGGCGGTATAAAATGCACTGTTCATAAAAACACTGTCGTACGAAAAATACTAGTTCGTTGCTTGTGCTGGCGTGAGCCCATCAATGGAGCTCATATGGTAGTAAGACCACATTGCAACATTACGTGCGGACACTGGTCACTTCATACCTTGCTGCTGGTCACTGCAGTCCGTCGTAAATTACGCAGACTTCCACAAGGCGTGCCATGTGCTTTTTGAGCGGGAACAGCAACTATATCGCTCACAAGGCGTCTCCATCGATATGTTGCATCCAGCAAGCCTTATTGTCCATTGGACTTTCTGGCACACCATAAATCCAGTTCGTGTTTGTTGTAAGCTCACTTTTAACTGTCTATAAGCAACGGTACCGTACCGTACTTAAACCGTCACTTTCGCGCCGCGTAATCTCTGTTCTGCATCTGAACAGTTCCAGAACACATTTCTCTCTCTGCCAAATTCACGCGTCAACCTGCATTGTCCGCTTTCTCGGGGATTTCCCTCACATTTAAACTCTAATTTACACTATGCGAAGTTCTCTATTTACAAATGAACATACCATAACATTACCATACTCAATTACAATCATTATATATATATATAAACTAATATTAAATTATTATTTTTACTATACATAATAATATTATCTTAGTTTAATGCTTCTTTATTTCGTCGTCTGAGCACAGAACTGTTCAGATAATGTCTTACTCGTAGCGCTATTTCATTTGACTGCCGCCAGGCAGAAGCACCTGTACTTTTGTTTGCGCAACTATCCAACAGATGGCATGAGCATTCACTTATTCAACTGCTGCGCCTTGGCTATGCTTCGATGTGGCATTACAAGTTCACTGTTCCACGACTCATGCTTTCAATTAATTTCTATTTGTCTCATTATTGCCTCCTGAACAGTAAAAATGCGACGGGTTTTACTGCCATGCCCTGGTTAATTTTCCCCTGCTGGATACTCTGGACTGGTACTATTCCTTTGGCTGACCTGATGTGGAGCCGAGCGGTGGGTCATCATGATCTACACATCCGCTGGCGGCTCCTAGTTTCGACATTCCACACTGGAATTGCATGCAGGATGAGCTATTTTGAATTCGTTGCTTCAGTGCCGGGACCATGCGGTATTCATAAAGACTGATCTTCCTCCTCGCTGAGAGTGTGGTAATTGTGAATGGTTCGCTTCCTGCACATGTTTTTGTCCTGCTGCTTCTATGTTGGTCTCTGCTGAGCTTCCTGTTGTTATTGTGCCCTACTAATGTGTCCCTCCAGGCGATTTGAGGCTTGTGTTGTCATATCGAAACAGAATGGCTTCCATTGGGTAACTGCCATAGAGTCATAATTTGACTGTGCATTCTAAATTATGGGGGTTTTGTAAATTTCCTTTATGTTAAATGCCATTAATTATGATGTACAAAAACATTTCTGTTCCCTAGTACCTTGTGTACTAGATCACCAGGTTGCTTTCTTTAGTTATTTGGAGCCCGCAAGCTTCTGCGGCTCACAGGAGCAAATTTTGTTGCTTGTATTTTGATGGGCTATATTTCCAAGCCAAGGTTTTCTTGTGTGGGTGAGGTTCATTAGCAAACCAATTGCGTCTTTCTTCCATCTATGTTTTTTTGTCCCATACAGTGGTTAAGCATTAACCGTTCTGTCTCGTCGTGTTATTTGAAGCTGAATCTCGGTTAGCGGCTAAATGTCTTTGCCATCAGGTGTAAATGGATATGGTTTGCTTGACCAGTTACCTTCATATCTTTTAGTGACTTTTCATGAATGTTTTGTCTATGATGCTAGCGTGTAATCTGATGACTTAAGATTTACTTGTTTTGATTAAAAATTACTTCTCTGTTCATCAGGTTATCATTGTATGTTTGTGCCTTGGGGTGTGTATGCACTGGTTGCTTAGAAAACAAGGAGAGTGGTGAACATCATGTCAGGCCTGCCCTAAGTAATTTCAAGCCCATTCGCCAGGACCACATTGACCGAGATGTGGTGGTTTCATATAAAGCAGCTTTAACTGTTTCGGCTTCCTTTTAATGAACTTCTTTTTTGGTACTTAAATCAGACATATTAAATAAATGTTTTCTTAGAACCTTTGAATAGATTATATGCAACTTCAATTGATTAAATTTAATCTTATTTCCCTCATTACAATTTTCTGTAGATACTTTAATAACAGTAACCAGTGGCATACATTGTTTACATGTTTTTGGAAAGAGAATAACATGTGATGTAAATCTAAGTTTCCGTACTTCATGTCCCATCAATGATTTTTGGAGAGTCGAGAATAAGTATCTAAATTAACACTATGACCTTTTGTTATTTGATCTCACTCAAATATTTGATAAAGTTGTTGATCGATTATCAGTAATTGTTTTTAAATATTTGTATTAAATTCATCATTTTTGTCTTAATTTGTCAAGTTCTTGTTGGCCTAATTGACAAGGTCATTTTGCGGATAAGTGTTAATAAAAATCTTTATATGAGTAATGTTCAACCTTTATTTGACCCGGTCGTCTCCCAGACAACTTTACGCCAATGGCGGTCACCACACACAAAAGACTGGTTTCCATTGGAACAGTTTTGCACGGCGATGTGTTGGAGTTTAAACAGGAAGGAAGTCAGAAATCAGTTGCGATTCAATCTGTAATTCAGTTACAGGACAGCTATTCTCAGATGATCAAAAAGCTCCACCCTAAACCTACCTCCCCAATAAAGTACAGAATGAATCGCCACTCATTTGCTGACTTTGAAAGTTACAAGGCACATTGACCATGGCTAGGTAGTCGAAAGGTTCCGGAGGTAAACGTGTTCGTCTTGTTCACTCTAAATCTGCGGTCACTCTGCTTAAATATTTTCATCGTTAGCTAAAACCACCCGATTGCCTGCAAGCTAATATCGTAAAAAACATGGAAGAGAATGCCCATAGCTGTTTTGGCTTTTGATTTATCGCTGTTCTGACTGATTTTATGCGTTCTAGAGTAGCCTTTGCAACACACATCCTCAGTTATTTGCTGAATGTATTCCAATCTCCCTTTTCCCCTACAGTTTAGAGCGTCCTGCAGTACCATGGAAGTTAATATCTGATGAAGTGTCATTACTCATGTCCCATCATTCTGTCCATTCTTCCTGTCAGTGTTTACCATATGTCTCTTCCTTCATCTACTCTGTGCAGAACTATGTCGTGCTTTTTCAGTTCACCTAATTTTCAACATCCTTCTACAGCACTTCATATCAGACGCTTCGGATGGCTTCTGTTCCGTTCGTCTCACACTCCATGAATTACAACCATACAACGCTGTGCTTCTAACGTGCACTGTCAGAAAGTTCTTCCTCAAATGAATGCTAATCTTTGATACCAATAGACTTCTTTTGTCTAGAAATGCTCTCTTTGCCTGTGCTAGCGTGCTTTTTATGTCCTCCTTCATTCGTCTGTCATGTGCTCGTTTGTATCCAAGCAGAATTGTCTGCTTCGCAGTCAGCGATTTTGAGATGAGTTTCTCGCTAATCTGATTTCTTCCTCTGTACTTTCGTTCTTCTTCGCTTTACTCTCAGTCAACAATGAATGCTCGTTAGACCATTCCACTCAACAGGTCCTGAAATTCTTCCTCACTTTCACTGAGGAAAACGATGTCATCAGTGAACCTTGTCATTAATAGCCTTTCACTCCGAATAATAATCCCAGTCTTGAACCTTTATTTATCTCCATCATTGTTCCTTCGATGTACAGATTGAACAGTAAATGTGAAGCATTTAATCCACATCTTGCACACACTTCAATCTGGGCACTCACTTTTCCCGTAGAGTTCACAAAGGAAAGTGAATTTATGGCATAGGGAGAGGGACAACTGCGAAAAGACATACAGGTTGTATGCATTCTTCTCCAACATCAGGGAGCGATTGACGATGAGAGAGGATGTGCAGCTGGGCTCAGAGAAGCCGGTTGGAGTAATAGACGAATCGCTGGACATTTGAATAGGAGTGATGTCACTATTCGACGATGTTGGCAGGAATGGATGAACCATGGTTAAATATAGCATCAAGAAGGAAGCAATCAACGCAGAGAGACAACAGAATGTGAGGACTACAGAGTGTCAGAGAGGCATTCAGAGCCACGTATTAATCATTATCGTCGATCCCAACTGGTACTTGAGTGACCATAAGGACCTTTACAAGGAGACTCATAGAAAGGGTGCTGAGCACTTGGCGCCCCTTGCGCCAACTGCCGTTCACCTGTGTACACTAAGTAGCACGTTTGCAGATGGGTCGTGCACATGAAGTCCGAAATCTCACTTTCTGGGATAGAGTTGTCTTCATAGTGAGTTCCGCTTGAACTGAGCGGTGATGACAAGCGAAGACGTGTATGGAGACACCCCGGCTCGCGGTGGGGTACCAACCTGATTTTCTCTCGCCATGCCCCGCTGCAGCCATGATTGAATGTCTGGGGTACATTTCATTTGATAGTTGGACACCTCTTACTGTCATCCGCGGCAGCTTTACTTCATAGCGGTACGTCCTCAATATTCTATGCCCCTTTTGATGCTCTTCATGGCAAGACATACTGGTCTCACACGTGAGTAAGCTAATGCTCTCCTATACACTGTGAGAGTTTATACTGCTTATCTTCATGCTGACCAAACTCTACACTGGCCAGCAAGATACACGAATCTGTCCCTAAGTGAGAACATTTGGAGCATTATGGGAAGAACCTACCAACCATCTCAGACATTTACGATCCAACACGCCAAGTGGACCAAATATGGACCAATTTCCACGATATCTCTCAAGAGGACATCCAAAAGCTCTAACAGTGAATGCCTATCCGAATAACTGCCTGCGTAAGACCCGGAGTTGGAACAGCGCGTTATTGACTTGCTCAATTTGTGAAGCTTTTTCTGTTGACTAAATTATCATTTTCTTTGAAATTGTAATCATTTACTCTTCTCTACATGTATACCAGATCTACTGATTTCCGTCACTTTCCTCTCTCCCACAATTCCTTCATGGTGCGTCTTTATTTCTTGGTGTTAATAGATCTAAACTCTTTTATATCTTTCAATTGTTTTAGCTTGTTAATATATACATCGTTAATTTGCGTTTCCGTTTGCTAGCTTTGAGTTTACAAGTATTTGAAACTGCGACATTATTTAACTTCGTCAGAGCGACAAGAAATAGAATAAGCTTCATATGCTGTACATGTACAGTACGATACTGCGAAAACATTACATATCTAGATGGCAGGTCATTTGTAAATGGATGCAAATAAAGTAAAATAAAAACTAAAATACTTCTGTCCACAGTAGTTATGATATGTGTGAACTTTAGCACTGGAATCTGTTCCCGTTACTCTTTCATTCCTCTTACGAAATTTTTCACTGCTTCCATTGCTTATTTGACGTAGTAGGTATTATGTGCTAGAACTTTACATGATCCGTGAAGGATGCGCATCTACAGGGCGGAACTGCTCCAAGGAAATGTCGAGCACAGAACAAGGTATTTAGTTCCGTCCGAGGCCACCGCTGCGTGGCGCCACGGCACCAAGTAATTACAGGTCCGCAGGGAAAGCAGCGGTAATTAAGAGGCTTTTAATATTAATGGAAAGCAAATAATTTATATAACCAGGCCCATTAAAACATTCGGAGATGTTATTTTTGCCTGAATTGCCAACGAGGCAGGCAGCGACCCTCAGGACGGTTGTACGAGTAGCTCTCGTAAGAGATGGAGGCTGTGGTGGTGGTGGTCGCCGGACGCATTCTGGGTTCAGGTCGAGCAAATCAGCAGGGGGCGACGGCTGCGCCCTCACGCTGGAGCGGATCGCGGCTGATCCGGCTTTGCCAGTGCTGAGCCCCGCTCGCGGCCTATCCGTCCGAGGCTCATCGCGTGCAACCGCACGCTTCCTCTGACACCTGTTCGCTTTCTCAACTTACTTCCCTATTTATTTTTCCCGTGCAACTCATCCGACCGTTCTCGTCACACGTATACGTCTCTGTGCAGGTACTGAAGTATCTAGAAGAAAATAAGAAAAAAGCTGTGGGGTCAAAGCAGAGTTTATCGTACATGCATAGAGAAGGCGGTGGTAGCAACGAAATGTTGATTTCGTTTCGTGGGTGATTACATGTTGCGCAGTACTGTTATAAGGGTACTTTGCGGGCAGGCGTATCAATTAGCATCATATTAATTAAAATCGCGGAAGAATTAAAAAGGGGAAAGTAATACGAAACTTTAATAACTGCACAGTATTTCTAAGAAGCAATATAATGAAAAGTAACAGATTTCAGCAGATCTCCATCTTTTCGTTACCCTTTTTCATACCTCTACCTGGTCGACATTGTTATACGGGTTTCGGCTACGTTGCTGACTGTTGGCCGAATGTCTTCCTGACGCTACCACCATCCCCCCATCCCCCCTCACCCTAAACTCCGCCACCCCCCTTATCCCGGGACAGAAATCAGGGGTTGGACAAAAATATGGAAACACCAATGCGAGAATTGCATGCTTGAACATAAATGCATATACTACCCAAGCCAGCAAGTTGCGATGCGGATTTTGACAACGAATCGCACCAGTGCAATGTCCTCAACACATTGCAAGTGTCAGTCGAGGTCAGAGTAGTTGTGAGTGCATTGTGTCGGAGCTAAGTGAATTCGAACTTGGGCCAATTGTTGATGCTCGTATGGTGGGTGTTTCAGTAACCAGGTTAGGTGAGTTTCTGCTGAACTCATAATTCACGACCTGTTTTCATTATTCCTGACATTTCTGTTAAATCTCGCAGCAGCTGCGAGTTCGTACTTGTGTAGGGTAAGGCGGGGCTAGTTGGTCCATTTTACACTTGGTTGGTTATAGCTCCTCAACGATAAATCTTAATGGCTTGTTAAGCATACTGGTGGGTAAGTAATTTATCCCTTTGCAAAAGTGTCCATAGTAATTTATTTCTAACAAGTTGGGGTACGAGGTAAACTGAGCAATTAGAAGTTCAGTCAAAACATGGTGGTCAAAGTTAGCTAGACATTAAATAAAATTTCTGTTTCGCAATTAACTTTTTATTTATAGTATTTTAATGACGTAACAGTAAAACTAAAACTATTTTTCTTTTAACAATAAACAAGAAATAGAATCAACAAAACTTTGACGTACCTTAAGATTGAATTTTGAATTAGATTCAGTCTTTCTATTCAAAATCAGAAGTGAGGAACTGAAAATGCAACTGAAGTTCCCAGGTATTCGAGTGGAGCTAGTAACTACGTATATCTTATTTGAATTTTAGCCGAGTCCTACTGAGTCACAATAATCTGTTTTGTAATGCTTGTGTACTCACATGTTCCAAAACTTCATTGTGTATGTGTGCCAGACTATGAAATTCGCATCTGCGCTAGCGCTGCGGAACAAGGACAACTACTTGTGAAATGGCTTCACGGGGACCTGGCAGACAAAATGACGACTATGGAAAGAAGTAACTCCCCAAACAGAATTTCCGCCGTGGCGAGACACAGGCGTCCGATAGTTGTTTGGAAACGGCCTGAATGCAAAATAAAACAGAATGGGTGGGAGGTGGCGACGCGACCCGACGCCGTGGGACAAAACTAGCGGAACGCGCGGCCTGCATAAGGCAGGTGCCGCCCCGCCGCCCCCGCCGCCCCGACGCCGGGCCGCGTGCTCAGGGCGCCGCGACGGAGATGCATGGTCGACTTGGCTCTTTTCTTAACTTGGCAGGTTTTGCCGTGAGGAACTTCCGCGGGGGTGGAACTACTCTAAGCTGCGACGCGGGGAAGTTTGTTCGCAGGGACGCAACGGGGAATACCAAGAGCCGGGACATCTGCCTCATGCGAGACACGTGTAGCGCGCCGAGAAAGCGGGCGACTGGACTCGCGCGTTCGTGCTATTTCGTGACGTGGGACATCTCCAACAACTCGGCTGGCAATGGTCAGTTGTTTGCTAAGACGGAGAAACAACTCCCATAGCCTACATGCAGAACTGCCGTTTACCGCAGATGTGCGTAAGTTCAGTAGGAAACCAAGTTCACATGAGGGAAGCATGCTGCAGCTGTCGACTACAGCGTTAGGGGACATGCACATGTTGTAGACCCCTACATATGTGATCGACAAGAAGTGAAACGTCAGACACTTAGTTGATTCGTCGCCCACGTCGCTTGTTGGCTAGGGTGAGGGGGGGGGGGGGTAAGGCTTGTTTGGCGCTTTTTTAAAGTAAATGAAAGTGATGGAATGCAATTTAAATAGCTGTGTAAGACGTTTGTTTCTAAGTTTACTAAATTGTTTCGATTGCTGGTAAAAAACGCATAATTGGTGACCTTTTGTTTTAAATATAAGAATAGTATTTCTTAAAGAATCTGCCCCTACCCCAGCACACATAAAGAAACAGAGGCACCATTTTTTTTTGTTTTAAAGGAGAAGTGCTGTATAATCACGGAACGTTAGGAATCGTAGAACTCTGGGCATAACAGGTACTTAAAGTGTAACAATTTCTGCAAAATAAAGAAACACAGTATTCCATTTCATAAAACTATAACAAGGTATCTTGTAGTTTAATCTGACGCACCGTACCTGAAAAGCATTTAAAACGGCGTGTTATGTACTATTCATTTCTGTTATTCTTTTAAGAAGTTCCGGTATGTTTCCCGCTCTGCCCACCCATGGGGCAAAATGGGAGAGTCAGTTTTTGTGAAATTATTGCATAAACGTTGAAATTATTAAAAATGTCATCATAAGACTCAGGCATTAGCTTGCTTAATGAACAATTATTTTTAATGATTAATAGAAAGCTGCTGTTACTTTTGCTTTATTGAAACCCATCGCTCGTTCATGAGATGTATTTTCTGGCTTACGAACAGATAACATAGGATGCCGAGTCATGAATGATACAGGACACTCCACCCAGCTGTGATGAGATGTTTCGTCGTTGGAGAAAGAGTCTGCTCTCCACTGACTTCAAGTCTGCTACTAGCTCATCTTCTTGCTCTTCAGTGAACACGTTTTTAAGTTACCCGTCTGATTTGTCAACTTTGTAGTTGTCATATTCATAACTTTATGGAAGTATCTTTCCAACGTTGATTTTTGTACGTTAAACTCCCTAACTGCTTTTAAAACTCCCATTCCCAAGACAAAATGACTGCAACTACATTGACGTTGATTTGATACCCTATTCCTTTCTATCAGTCTTCCTAGTGTACACTCATGGTCATAAATTAAGGATAATTGCAGAATGTGGTGCCACACAACGTGGCACTACGTAAAACTGGCGCTAATAGCATAGGCACAAAGGGAACACACAACACAGATCTGTACGTCGACGGTATTGGTGATATGTTGAGAAAACCGTCCCGAAACACATGTGCTACAAAACGCCAATGTTTCCTGCGCATGTACCCCGACATCAGTATGGGATATGATCATCATGCACACGTACACAGGCCGCACGACGGGTTGGCATACTCAGGTGGTCGAGCATCTGCTAGGTTATAGCCTCCCATTCTTGCACCAGTGCCTGTCAGAGCTCCTGAAGTATCGTAGGTGGTGGTGGTGGTGGTGAGTGTTTAACGTCCCGTCGACAACGAGGTCATTAGAGACGGAGTGCAAGCTCGGGTTAGGGAAGGATTGGGAAGGAAATCGGCCGTGCCCTTTCAAAGGAACCATCCCGGAATTTGCCTGAAACGATTTAGGGAAATCACGGAAAATCTAAATCAGGATGGTTGGAGACGGGATTGAACCGTCGTCCTCCCGAATGCGAGTCCAGTGTGCTAACCACTGCGCCACCTCGCTCGGTGAAGTATCGTAGGGGTTTGAAGACGTGCAGCAATACGTCGACCGAGAGCATCCCAGACGTGCTCGATGGGGTTTAGGTCTGAAGAACAGGCAGGCCACTCCATTCGCCTGATATCTTCTGTTTCAAGGTACTCCTCCACGATGGCAGCTCGGTGGGGCCGTGCGTTATCATCCATCAGGAGGAAGGTGGGACCCACTGCACCCCTTAAAAGGCAGACATACTGGTGCAAAATGACGTCCCGATGCACCTGACCTGTTACAGTTCCTCTGTCAAAGGCATGCAGTGGTGCACGTGCACCAATCATATCCCCACCCCACACCATCAGACCACAACCTCCATACAGGTCCCTTTCAAGGACTAAGGGGTTGGTATCTGGTTCCTGGTTCACGCCAAATGAAAACGCGGCGAGAATTACTGTTCAGACTATACCTGGACTCGTCCGTGAACATAACCTGGGACCACTGTTCCAATGACCATGTTCTGTGTTCTTGATACCAGGCTTTACAGGTCCTCCTGTGACCAGGGGTCAGTGGAATGCACCTTAGAGGTCTGAGGGCGAATAAACCATGTCTGTTCAGTAGTCTGTAGACGGTGTGTCTGGAGACAACTGTTCCAGTGGCTGCGGTAAGGTCCCGAGCGAGGATACCTGCAGTACTCCGTGGCCGTCTTGTGGTGTTGTACACTGTGTACGTCCCGTACTCTAGCTCCTGAACACGTTTCCTGTCTGCTGGAATCGTTGTCATAATCGTGAGATCACACGTTGTGGCACACGGAAGGCCCTTGCTACGACCTGCTATGTTTGACCAGCCTCCAGTAGACCTAGTATTCTACCCCTCATAACGTCACCAATATGTGTTGTTTGACCCATTTTCAACACACAGTCACCATTAGCGCGTCTGAAAACGTATGCACACTTATTCGCTGCACCGTACTCTGACATGCACCGACACACCTCTGCGTATGTGGACTGCGGCCGGCGCCACCGTGCGACGACCGCAGGTCAAATGCACCCCACTGTCATACCCCGAGGTGATTTAAACCCGCAAACCGCCCACCAGAGAGTTGTTTCGCTATGTATCAGCCTTATCCCTTATTTATGAGCATGAGTGTAAGTTTCATCATCTGGAAAAGTAGGGAAAATGAAGTATAAAGCTTGAAATCTACTTGCATAAAAAAAGGCCGGGCAGAATAGAACGCTATCTCATACTGCCAAGTTTTGTTAATCGCTAAAACATATTTCAGGTTAAGAAATTTTGTGGGGTGCAATAAATAACGTATTACACAATTTATACATGGTAATGCGAAATTGGCGCACTCTGCCTTCGCAGCGCGATTCCTCAGATGGCAGCGATAAAAAAAGTCTTGTACAAAGTTTCGTCCGGCGAGTACATCCGGCAAAAAAAGGACGTTAAAGAGTGACGGCCGGGCGCGGTGGTCTAGCAGTTCTAGGCGCTTCACTCCGGAACCGCACGACTGCTACGGTCGCAGTTTCGAATCCTGCCTCGGGCATGGATGTGTGTGATGTCCTTAGGTTTGTTATGTTTAGGTAGTTCTACGTTCTAGTTGACTGATGATCTCAGATGTTAAGTCGCATAGTGCTCAGAGCCATCTGAACCATTTGAAAGGATTACAATCGTGCAACACTGTAACCATATGCGAGGGAAGTACCTATTTAAGGAAATCTTCTCTGTGCTGTATAGTTGGTGCAGTGGCTTGAGTTTTAGGTTCGCATGCAGGTGGTCGAGAGTTCGATCCTAGGTTGGGGCACATTTTTTTTATTTGCTATGCCATTCTGACATTTCATACTGTAATATACACCGTTTCTTACGTCATATGCATCCTAAATTTACAACATGTTGTAAAGCTGAACATAACAAATACGTGGTTAGGCAAAAAACAAATAGACAGTTGAAACAAATGACCTGTCATAGGACAGAATAAATGCGAAAACAATATTAATTTCTAGATGCTAAAGATGACAGCACAATACAACAACACAACATCTGCTTGTCATTTACACTGCAGGTAATATGAGCGCTCGGATGTCGCGCATTAGCAGCCAGTGACTATAATAATGTCCATATCACTGTACGCGTGACCTTCACAATCGAATACGTTGTCCTCAGAATAACAGATTCTCAAAGTGTCCTCCCTGCACGTCCAAACATTGCGCAACCCACCATGTCATACATCTACGGACCCTTCGCAGCAAAGCTGCAGTAACAAGAGGAACATGAACGCGCGCTACCAATTCTTCCACATTCGTCGGTTCCTTCAGGTGTCTCCATAGCAAGAAATCCAAGGAATTTAGGTCCGGAGAACGCGGTGTCCATACAACTGGGCCTGCATGCATGAGCCATTTCCCTGGAAATGTTCTGTCCAAATACTGTTGCACATTAACTCCAGAGTGTCGAGGTGCACCATCATGTTGGAACCATATGCTCTGGCGAACAGGTAGTGGAACATCTTCCAGAGCATCAGGCAGATAGTTTGAGAGGAATGCATGATACCTTGTGCAGTCAACAGGTCAGGCAACATGTAGGATGGTTCAAATGGCTCTGAGCACTATGGGACTTAACATCTGTGGTCATCAGTCCCCTAGAACTTAGAACTACTTAAACCTAACTAACCTAAGGACATCACACACGTCTATGTCCGAGGCAGGATTCGATTTTGCGACCGTAGCGGTCACGCGGTTCCAGACTGAAGCGCCTAGAACCGCACGGCCACACCGGCCGGCCAACATGTAGGAGCCCAAGAACGTGTCGCCCAGTATTCCGGCCCAGACGTTATTACCAAAGCTAACTTGACATGTACGGCCGCGGATGACGTGCGGGTTAACCTCACATCAATGATGGACATTGTGCATATTGAAGACACCCTCACGAGTGAATGCTGCTTCATCCCACCATATTACGGTGTCCACGAAGTTATCGTTGTTTCCTGTTGTTGTTGGGACCAGTCACAGGATTGCATCCGCTGATGGCGATCTGCAGGCAGCACTGAAGGCCTCTACAAGGGCGAAGACTTATCTGATGACGTGTAAGAAGAAGAAACAGGAGTCAATATACTAGAGAAAAGGGATACAGCATTACAATCAGAATTTGAAACAGCTTAGTAAGACGTAAGATGGAATAAGACAGTAGGGATGGATATCATTCCACCACAATTTCTGAAATGATTCGGGGAATTGACGTTGGTGTATAGAATGTATGAGTCTGACTTCGGGATACCGCAGTACCGAAGACTGAAAGAGCCTAAAAGTGCGAGAATTATCACAGAATCAGCTAAATAGTCATGTATTCAAATTGCTGACAAAAATATTAATATAGAACAATGGAAAAGAAAACTGAGTGTGTATTAGATGACGATCACTGTGGCTTCAGTAAAAGGAAAGATACCAGAGAGGCAGTTCTAACCTTGCTGATGATAATGGAAACAAGACTTAAGAAAAAATCAAGACATGTTCGCAGGATCTGTCGACCTGGAAAAAGCGTTTGACAATGTCGAATAGTGCAAGACTTTCGAAATTTTGAGAACAACTGGGGTAAGCTACAATGATGGACAGGCAATATGTAAAATGTGCAATAACCAAGAGGGAACATTGAGAGTGAAAGACGATGATCAAAGTGCTCGGATAAAAAAGGGTGTAAGAAACGGATGTAGTCTTTCGCGTTTACTGTTCAGTGTACATATCGAAGAGGCAATGACGGCAGTAAAAGAAAAGTTGAAGAGTGGAATTAAAATTCAGGGTGAATGATATCAACGATAAGATATGCTGACGACATTACTATCCTCAGTGAAAGTAAAGGAAAATTTCATGATCTGCTGAATGGAATTGACAGTCTAATGAGTACAGAATATGGATTGAGAATAAATCGAAGAAAGTAATGAGAAGCAGCAGAATGAGAACGACGAGACATTTCAAATCAGGATTGGTGATCACGAAGTAGATGAAATTAAGAAATTGTACTACACAGGCAGCAAAATAACTCATAACGGACGGTGCAAGGAGTACATAATGGGCGGACTAGCAATGGCCGAAATTGCATTTCAGAAGTCTACCAGTATAAAAGATAGGCCTTAGTCTGAGGAAGACATTTCTGAGGATGTACCTTTGGAGTACATCATTCAATGGTAGTGAGACATGGACTATGGGAAAACCGGAACAGAAGAGAATAGAAGCAATTGCGCTGTGGTGAGGCAGAAGAATGTTGAAAATTAGGTGAACTGATAACGTATGGAATGAGGAAAGAATATATGGGAACCACTGATAAGAAGAAGGGACAGGATGATGGGACATGTGCTTAAGACAACTTAAGACAACAGGGAACTTCATGATACTAGAGGGAGCTGTGGAGGGTAAAAACTGTAGAGGAAGACATATGTAGATTGAAATACATCCAGAAGGCTGTTGGCTAAAAGAGAGAGAGAGATAGAGAGAGATAGAGAGATAGAGAGATATAGAGAGATAGAGAGAGAGAGAGAGATAGAAAGAGACAGAGAGAGCTTGAGAGAGACAGAGAGAGAGAGAGATATGTGTTCAAATCGATTGTTGTTTATGCCATCGTGAGCTGGAATCGCGAAGTAACTACAGCTATCCCACGACTAGGCAGACCTCACGTAATAACAAGGACCCTCGTGCTTTGTGTAAGGCTGTAAAAGTCGTATGAAGTCATCCGAAGGAGCCACACGTGAGTTCCAAAGTGGTACCAGCAGTTCTGCCAGTATCACGACTGCGCGTTGCGTTAGCCACATATTTCTTCAGACAATACTACGTGACGCCTGTTGTGGTGTAAAGAGCGATGCCAATGGATATTAAATGAATGTAAACTGGTAATTTGCGGTGACAAATCACACTATGCCATGTATCAAGCCGATGGAGGGATTTGGGTATAGCGTATGTCTAGAAATTGCTAACAGCCAATAGCTAAATACGGAGGAGGCGGTGATATGCGTGGTTAGACTGCGATCCCCGATTGTACTTACGAAAACACTAAATGCGAAGGATATGAACAAAATTTGCGGGTAGTGTGTACTGCATACAGTTGGAGAACAGTGTGGAGGTATTGACTGTTTGTATCAGCATCATACTGCACACTGTCATAACGCAGCACCTATGATGCGATAGAGTGTGAACAGTATCGTTCCGAGAAATTGACTGGTCGACCAAGGGTCCTGACAGTTGACATTTATCATGAGTTAGAACGTCGACGTTCAAACCTGGTATTCAAGGAAGGCAGGATTCTGTTACGATTGTGGACGGGGCGTAATCAGATACTATTGGTTCCCTTTTGCAATTACACACTTTTATTTTAAAACGGTAATTCCAGACTCAGCAATAAATAAAGATATCACACATTATTAATCAAGGAATAAACATCTGTGTAATTAATAGTGCTTTCAGTCCGCTACAGTTTACCAAATGAGCATAAAATACAGACACAGCAATTAAAGCTTTAAAAACAAGCCAATGTGTAGCCAATTAGAAATTTAAGGCAAACAACTTCAGTCACGGCTGAAGGCCTTTAACGCCAAGAACGGCAATTATAAAAAAAATTAACAAACATACTGTGAAACAGCAGTGCAGTAGCAAAGGTAAATTTACAAAGACAGCAACTGACCACCAAACGGATGAGAGAAAATAATGATAAACTTGGTAGCACAACCATTTAAACCTGCTGTAACGCCAAGAATGGCAGTTACATAAAAAATTAAGAAAAACATACAGCAAAATAGCAAATACAACAGAAAAGGTTAATTTACAAGGACAAAGAATTGATCACCAAACAGGTGAGACCAAATGACGGTTAACTTGGTAGCACAATCATTTAAACCTGCTGTAACGCCAAGAATGGCTATTACGTAAAAAAATTAGAAACATACAAGAAAACAGCAAATGCAATAATAAAAGACAAGGGCCAGTCACAGAGAGTTCACCAGGAATCGACCCCTGGCAAAAACACTTTCGAGAGCGATGGGATAGGCAGCCAAGAGTTGCATTCACTTCACAAGATGTTAATTCAGATTAGCCGCAGTCTAACGAAAGACTAATGATAATCTTGCGTAGGCTATCTGATGTCCAATAAACGAAATGCAAAGATGTAAAAAGATTCAAACCCAGAACCGGCAGTCTGTAATCTACCCACAGAGTACTGTGCTTAGAACGCCTGGAACGAGAAAGGAATCACTACCACCAGAGTAGAAGAATCGCCAACCGACCTACAATCAAGAAATCTGTCAAAACTACACACCTCACCGGACAGCAGTGGCCAGGCGAGGAACGAAGCACCAACACGTAACCAAGTCACTCGAGAATGGCACGATCTCATAATGGTGGATGTTTCTCTACTTCAATCCAAATGCACTCAACTTAAGCTTGCAGGATCCGTTTTACGACGAGGTTGTGGACCCTCGTGAATACAGACCTTTGGCCCGGCAGTCCATGCGCGCCGGCAGCGGTCCAGGCATGTTCCCGCACTGCGCGGACCTGACTCCTCCTGAGTCCCCAACCGAACTGCACACTGACACGACCCCAGAAGAACAACGACGTCGCCCCAAAGATAGTGCCACAGTTACTACATATCGATAACCGTCACTGCTGTCACTAGCGGACAGGCAACGCTTGCGAAACCAAGTGGCGCCAGACAACACGAGAAGAAGACAAACAACTGCAACCCTGTCAACTAAACGATATGGTCTGGCCTCCAACAGAGGACGGAAACCTACAAACAGCACCAATGCGAGCCACAGCATGGTTCAGACTTTGTTCCAGATTCCAACGTCCTCCATTACTATCTTCTCGGTTCCAGTTCTTGAAGAAGACCTTCACACACTCATAGAAAGTAACGATAGCACAGTTAAAGCCTTCTTAAAGCCGAAGTGGGGTCACACCTCATTTTAATGTCCGCTAATAGCTGTACGGGACCTTTTCATCAGATGTTGTATACACAGCAGTACTTTGGCATATTTGGGTAGTAAAAACCCTTAAAATAAAAGTTTGTAGTCCTCCACTGAACAATAATTACTAATGGAACTGCATAAAAAGTAATTTAACCAATTTATACCACAGCAAATCAGTGAGCCACCTTTCGCTACCACAAACTTCAGATCTAATTTCATTGACGACCTTTCCTTATTGTAGCTTGTTGTGTAAGATACACGGATTTTGGGAAGCTACCGAATATTTTGTTGCACAACGCTGATTTTCGCCAAAGACTGTGTGAAAACAATGGACACAAGCTTATAGTCGAACAGTCCATCGATGACATTGGAGGGCGCTTCAATTGGACGTCTCAGTATTAATCAAAAATTGCTGTCGGAGAACCCAATCTCGATTCCGATTTCGTATCATTAGTGTTGCCAGTTAGTACAACTGCTTCAACTCTGCGCGACACTGGGATGGACATCATATCCCCTGTGGCTATCCAGATATATGCCGAGGGGCCAAAACGTTGTCCACTACGGGACTGAATGTCGCTAGGTGGCGATGATGGCACAAGACGGATTAAAGAAGAAACGTAAATGGAGAAGAGACAACTGGAAATCATTATAGTCACAAGAGGGTCGCACATGGAGAGCCAGTGAAATAAGTGGCTTTTTAATGGCCCAGTCGCTGGGAAAGAGTTATTGGGAAAGGAGGAAGCTGGCGTCGTTTGGACCACCTGCATCCCATCATGCTTGATGCCCTGTCCTGCAACGATATCATCCACCATGATATCTATCAGTGTCAAATGGCCAGAAGGCGTGTATCATTCCACGCTGATTCGATGAGTCGGGCAGTGAACTCACAATGATGTCTTGGCCACCAAATCACCTGATGTGAACATGATAGAGCACATCTGGACGTCATATGACACGAGTTCCTCGCCCATGAACCATCGGCCCATAATTTCATAATTTCGGGAACTGCGTGTTCTGTGTGCGAAGGTGGACTAACATATTATTAAAGTTTTGTCTGATCAGCATATATTTGTCGTGTCTTTCCCAGATCGAACTTCAAATGCCAGGTCGACTCCTTTAAGGAGACCACTGCCGATCTACAAACTTATTTTTGTCATTTATACGTCATTCTGAAGACTTTCCACACACCTCCAGAATATGGCCAGATACTCATTCGAAGTTTTTCTTCAACAGCATACTCCCTTAGATCTAAGCCATAATTCAATTAACTTGCATCGCCAAAAAGTAACAGAACACCGTGTTAGCAATTCTGTGTCTAAATGCTGAAGAGCCAAAGAAACTGTTACACCTGCCTAATATGGTTTAGGGCCCCAGCGAGCACGCAGAAGTGCCGCAACACTACATAGCAAGGACTCTACTATAGTTTGAAGAAGTGTTGGAGAGAGTTGACACCATGAATCCTGCAAGTCTGTCAATAAATCCGTAAGAGTGCGGTGGGTTGGAGACCTCTTCTTAACAGTACGTTGCAAGGCATCCCAGATATGTTCAATAATGCTCATGTCTGGGGTTTTTGGCTGCCAGTGGAAGTGTTTAAGCTACGACGAGTGTTCTTGGAGCCCCTCTGTAGCAATTCTGGACGTTAGGGTTGTCGCACTCTCCAGCTTAAATTACCCAAGTCCGTCGGAGTGCACAATGGACATGAATCTATGCAGATGGTCAGACAGGATGCTTACGTACGCGTCACCTCTCACAGACGTATCAGAGGCCCCTTTTCACTTTAAGTGCACACGCCCCACACAATTACAGAGGCTCCACCAGCTTCAACACTCCCCTAATAACATGCAGGTTCCATGGATTCATGAGGTTGTCTCCATACCCGTTTACATCCATTCACTCTATAGAGTCTGAAACGAGACTCGTCCGACCAGGTTTCAGGTAAGGTTTATGTCGCGCATTCATGAAGGTCACACGAGTGAGCCTTCGGCTCCGAAAGCCCATGTCGATGATGTTTCGTTGAATAGTTCGCTTGCTGACACTTGTTAATGATCCAGCATTGACATCTGCAGAAATTTGCGGAAGGGTTGCACTTCTGTGAAGTTGAACGATTCTCTTCAGTTGTCGTTAGTCCTGTTCTTGCAGGATATTTTTTCGGCCTCAGAGATGTCAGAGATTCGATGTTTTACCGTGTACCTGATATTCAACGTACACTCGCGAAATGATCGTACAGGAAAATCCCCACTTCTTCGCTAACTCGGAGATGCTGTGTCACAGCAATTTGAATCATTTTGAGATGCTGTGTCCTGTCGCTCGTGCGCCAACTCTAACATCACGTTCAAACTCACTTAATTGTTGGTAACCTGCCATTGTAGCAACAGTAGCCGATCTGACAACTGCGGCAAACAACTGTTGTCTTGTATAGGCGTTACCGACGGCAGCGCCGTATTCTGCCTGTTTACATATCTATGTATATGCCTATATAGCAGGTAATAGCTGTGCTGAGTTTACAGGTGAACACTGTTTGCTACATTCTAAGGAACAAAAATGTGCTACCGAGGAATACTTAATCCTGTGGAATTGCTTTAGCCGTTTGAGCGTGTTAGCATAGCGGCCCTGCAGGTAGCAAGATGGACTTATCCACGAACTTTTTATGGCGTTATAGCACAAAGGCGCAATTAAGATGGGGCTAGGGGCAGGAGTATCCCCCATCCCCCTAGCTTTCAGGGAAAAGAATAAATATATTGAAGTCACGTGTCTTGCTTTCAAGAAAACGGTTCGAAAGTCGGTACTACACATTTTATTACTAAAACTTCTTCGTAGCTCCAGGTCTAACGGCTCCCTCCACCCTCCGTATCGGCGCAACTGTGGTGTCTCGTTGTTTTCAGCATTGGTCTGTGGAACATTCCGACAGCTGTAGGCCACGTACTGCACGTTTGCATAGTAGAGACAAACGTCATGATCGATGGGCTGTGCAGTCAGCGGTGGCCAACTAAACATTGTCCAGGGAGGAATCCGGATATATGTTGAACCCATTGTGGCATCAGGAACCATTGGGGACCTCCTACTTACAGCAGAATTGAGATGTTTCCTCTGCCCAAGATACCACTGACATGACACCGCCAAGCATGGCTACTCTGGTGTTGTGAAAGAGTTTGGAGAACGGAATGGCTCTCTGTTATCTTCAGTGATGACAGAAGGTTCTGTCTGTATGCGAGTGGTAGATGTATATGTCGGGAGCGTAGGTCTCGTAAGTTATCTTTCCACACAAGTTCCATCCCAGGCTACAAGGTGTGGCGCACCGTCAGTTAAAACTCGCGATCACATTTGGTATTTCTGCTGGGTAAAGTAACCAGTAGTCGAAACATTATGCCAGCTGTTATCCCAATGACACTGATTTCTCTTAAACAGGCAGGTGGTGTGCTTTTTCAGCAGAACAATACATATCCACATACTGTTCTGTGATACAACATGCCCGTTGTGGCCTACAACAACTGCCCTGGCCAGCAAAATCACCAGACCTCTGGCCAATTGAAAACATATGAGCCATGGTGAGAAGGGAATTTATTTGTTCGCCAGAGCCGGCAAGAATCATTGCTAAATTGCCACACAAGGTGGAAGATGCTTGGGCCAATCCATCGCAGGATTCCATACGGCACCTTTATGATCATTTGAGCGCAAGAGTACACTCCTGCGTTTCCGCTAGTGGTGTTGAGGGGGGTCAGTTGTGCGTTGATGCAACTGTGTGACATGTCTGTTTCATTAAATATGAATTTGTTATCATACTCTCCTACAATGATGAATTATCTGTCACGTCACTTGTCTTAAAATGCCATTATTAATGAATGTGTTTTGCCCTGGCAGTGCACAATTTTCGCAGTTTTCGTTTGCAAATTCGTTTTGTGTGACTCAAGAGACATTTGAGCCGATGTTGCTTAATTATGCGTGCGTGAAAGAAACTGAATCGTGACATCAGTGATATTTCTCATATTGAATATTAACAATGGTGATTAGTTAAGCCGAGTAGTTCTGATCATTATTGTTGATCATATTTGTAACGTTGGGATAAATCTTCTTACGGAGAAAACAGGTAACTGTTTGCTCTACTTATCGCTGATATATTAGATATTTCAGCCCACAGGCTGACGCTGCAGTGAAATTCAGTTGCTGTAGATATTTTCCTTGCTATCTGTCTTCATTTCATGGTACTACCCTGTACACTGCAATTATAATTTTCTCGGATTAGTTGCGTAGTCAGACGCAGCCACGATGGTACTGCAATTAGGAAACAGATACGCGGTACTTGGTATTATGGGAGAACATTGTGGTGTTACGTTCTCCTTACCTGTGTATGCTAATTACTGCTGCTGTATCTGCATTATCTCTGTTGCAGATATTCAGTTTGCCTGCTGAATATCTTTTCATGAAACGCCACAGTTAGAATTCGGTATTGTCAGCTGAGTTCTTTATATCATTTCGTTTCTTCTTCGAGTCATGTGTGATTATTGTTTTCGAATACATCTCCGGAATTTTTTAAATCCCCAGTACAATATGGGCAAGGTCATATTACTCCTTCTTGCATTTTGGACGGCATTTAATGGGCAGAAAAGTTAGGCCTTCTGCTCGAAAAAATTTTCAAATGGTTCAAATGGCTCTAAGCACTATGGGACTTAACATCTGAGGTCATCAGTCCCCTAGACGTAGAACTACTTAAAGCTAACTAACCTAAGGACATCACACACATCCATGCCCGAGGCAGAATCCGAACTTGCGTCCGTAGCAGCAGCGTCGGCGGGTCATCTGTGACATACAGCCACTGACGTATGTTTCTGCAGTTAAGTGGTGTGTATATGCCAGTTATTTGCCTGGAATCAACACAGAAAACTGTGTGGACAAGGGAACACGACAGAAGGATAAAAAGCAGTTATCCCGTTTGGATGAGCCAATAAACACGTCTGAAACGAAAATGTCTGTTTTGTAACTGTATCAACGCAGACTTCCCAATGTGTCTACAACATATTGCAAACTGTCGCTTGCTCTAATCATAAATATATGTCTGACTGATGCTAAATGTTATTATCTTTACATAAAGAAAAGTATTATCTTGAGAATAACCTTCAAATCGTAAGCTACACCTTTAATTTACTCATCGTACTTTCGTTGCCAATGTCTGCCAATACTTTCGGAACTCAAATAAATTATCAGATTAATTAACTGAATAAGACTGAACCTTAAATTGCTGTGTTACAAATGTACCACCACAATAAAATAAACACCGTAAATAGTTGAAGGAGTATGAATGAGAATAGTTGTATATTCAAGTTTACAAAATAATGACAAGTTTTATTAATCCTTTGTAACTGCAATGAGCTGATAAATCTTACACAAAAATGAAAAACACAAATCAGAGAAAGGATGGCGTTCGGCTGGCTAAACATTCGTTGGGTTAGAAGCTAGACAAACTCTCTCCTGAATTAATCCCTTTACAACCCAATCTGACTTCGTTTACCTGAATCCACTGTGAGCCCCAACTCTATTCAAATGGAATCAACTAAGACCAAGTATACCACAAACTATAGTTTACCTGAGAACGGGAAGCTGTGGATATCATTTAACAACTCTACGCCAGTGCAGCAGTATTTTGTTCCTTCACGTTGATTAAGGCGGCGGCTGAAAACGGCGCACTGTCTGCGAGGAGCCGCGCGCTTTGGCAGCTGTAATTCTGATGCATCCCTGAAAATTTGCAAACTATGCGGTCTGGCATTCTGATTATCAGAACGCGGGAAACTTATCTATGAGGGCCTTGAAATCCCGGCAGATTTCGGTGTGACGTGCACCCGTTCGATGGTCTGGCCAAACAAATTTAGCTCACATGCACGGCGGTGCTTGCTGAAATTGTCAAACGTCAGACAGCTAACTCGGGACGAATACGTTAATCCTCGTGACACAGGATATGTCCGAGATAATATGCAGTTCTGCTGCCAGTAGAATTGGAAACTGCCACTGGCTCTTAGCCCATCACAAGATACAGGCGACAGTGTCTCACACCAGGGAAAGGCCTGAAGTTCTCCACCAGTGGACGATAGAAGACAAAGAAAACAAAGAATCACAACTACTATCCACCAAGCGTCTGCACTGGAGCGGAACGGAACTGTCCCCACATTGCACGAACCAATCGAACTACCCTCTAGTCATTGAATCTCCCCTCTTCAATGTAGCTAATCCATACACAGCACCATGTGTCCCGTGCTTATTCTGAGAGGAGCCGTCGTTCTCAGTGTAAGCATGGCGGTGTTTGGGCAAAAATTAAAAAAAAAAAATCTACCCAGAGGGGACCATAGTCCATCATTTACAGAGAGATGTAATCTTTCCAGGCCGACCATTTCCAGTTTCTGAAAGAAGGCTTTTAAGCTCCCTAGACAGTTGTGCCCATGAAATCTATATGTTTTGCCACTCGCTGAAGAAACCTGGCGACTCCCTGGCAGAAGGTGAGTTTCAGTCTTGCCTTCACCAAACACATGCACCAGCTGCTCTGCCCTATCGTCCCAGCTTCTAACTTGAGAAAGCACGGAGTCATCTGACTTTCCCACCGTTTGCTCATAGTCTTAGTTTACATCGTTTCTTAAATTGTTTCTTACACCACTTTCTGCCAACTGGCTGTTCTCGTGACGTGCTGCTGCCTGGCTCAGGTAAAATATTTTGCAAACCGGCGCCCTCCTGCAAGCAGGAAGAGGAGAGTTCTATGGCCAGAAGTCCCTCTGCAGGTACAATCCACTGACTGCTGCTTCCCAGAATCACTCACTCAACCTGATCGCTGCACACCAATCCATCTCTCTCCCACTTCTCCGTCGCCTCCACTATGATCCCTTACACACAAGTCCTCTACAGGTTACATGTGCAGTTATAAGAAAGTTTTGCCGACAATTTCCTCATGCAAAGAGTGGTAACACATACATACCAAATGTAGTACTGCGGAACACCATGCTCATGACCTGAAACATGAACGTTAATCTGACTGAGAAAGCTGTTGAAGTGAGTGAGTGGCGTGCTGTCTCTCAGTATTATATTCTCCTCAGAGTTGTGATGAACAGTGCTCGTAAAAGATCCTGTCTGATAGTCCCCAGCAATAAGTGTCACAGCTGATCACTAACAATGGGTTTCAAATACGATCGAAATTGCTGCTGCCAGTTAATGCATGTCCATCTGAACTAGTTATGGAGCGAACACTGTGAAGTCAACTTCCTTTTTAGGACATTGGATCGAGTAACTTCCAAATGGCCGTTGTTCACAGTGCCGGTTACAGCTGCACCACTTCAGTAGGCGAACAAAAATCATGTGATGCAAGGCATCGAGGCAACCGATGGCCATACCAGGTGTTTTATCCTTTCACAGTGTAGCTGACAGCACAGGAGATTCTGTTGTGCTTTTCGTACGATTACTTGCACCCAGTCATTCTGGATACCTTGCGCACGTAGTAGGAAACACTTTGCATCGTTATCGGTGACCAAGTATAGTCCTGTCTTCTGTACCATCATTATGAGTGTGCTGTGAACATTCCCGTCTTCCGACATGGCAGCAGCCTTGTTCACAGAGCTGCACGTATTTGCTCCTGGTTTGCCAAACAACCACACATTCGATCGCTTCTCGACTGACCCCGACTTCCGACCTTCATCCCATATAAAATGTCTGAGGCTAGCAGGTGCAACATAATAATCGACTTCTCTGCAGCCTAGTTTCTGTACAGGATCTAATCAACGGTGAGAAGCTTTAATTTTATATGGCATACCGGAAGAAACTTCCGGAGTTACTCGCATTTCGTCGCCTATTTGTGACCGTCATCAACGCCACATGTGGAGTTTCACGGCGTTACCAATTTGTCCCTTCTGTGTGACTAATTTTAAAAACTGCATTTGTAAAATGATGATATCAGCGATACAGAGGGTGTCCACATGGAATCTCATCAGCAAATGTAATGAAGAAAATCTGAGAGACATATATACTTACGGTTTAAGGAATCATGTGAAGCAACTCATATTTTTGTAATGCTTTTCAAAACGATTCCTTTTTTGTCTCAGGTGCTAAATAACTGACAAAACTGAACATCAAGTGACGGCCCAATATATGGAGAGGTATGGGGAAATGAAATCATCCATTGTTCTCGAAAGAAATTTCCGACTTGATTTTCAAAGGGATTCACCAGAAGTGGGCGGTTAAGTCAGGTTCTCGAAGAAAACACTTATCTGGTGAAATAGCAGGGGAGATCAGAGATATGTTCAAAGAAGCGTAACGAAGTCAGTTCATCAAGCATCAGGAAATCTAAGCCAATATTCATAGCTGAATAGTTCACAATTCGCTGCGTAAACGACTTCGCTTGAACGCTTACAAAGTTCAGAATGAGCAAGCACTGAAACGAAACGAGTTGCAGCCACACCTCTATCAAAAAAAGAAAAATCTGACGATGCAACCTTCCACACAGGTGGGAAGCTGAATTGGTACAGCATTCGCCTCAGTTTCAGGAAACCCTAACACTTTTCGGGAACACCTTGGACACAGCGGTATGGTGAATGTGTCGCGTGTTTGCTGATGCAAAAGATATATTTGAATGATTTTTCTTCATCGAGCAAACAGTAACAGCAACCGTTTGTCAGGATATGTTTGAGCAACTTGCTGTCTCTCACCTTCTTCCCCAAACGTGGCATTCCAGCAGGATGGTGCACCACCACACTCGGGTTAACATGTTTATTATTTTCTGTACAGAAAATTTTCACAGCGATGGAGCAACCAACTGGTCACTGCGATATGCGGTCATAACCCTTCTGGATTTTTTCCTGTGCGGTTATATGGAACACATTATGTGTGACTCGTCTGTAAATGACTTTGGCGACCTCCCCAAAAGAATTGTGCGTAATAATAATTACGTGTTGCTAAATGACTGAGTGCAAATCTTTCAGTTGGACGCCCTGTCGTCGACTTGCGTGTCCCTAATGGAGCACAGTTATCCAATAAGGAAAATGGAACCTAAGTGTAAGGTGAATTACGCACTACTAGTTGTTCCTGGCTGTTTCTCACATCGTTGATAGGTAAAAGCTGGGTTAAAAACAGACATTTCCGTTGTCGGACTGGTATTCAGTAATGCGACTTCTCGGCATACCAGGCACACGCCTTACCACTAGGCCTTTACGCCCGACAGAATGGAAGATGTAATAGCTTCCACCAAGCCAGTTATGCTTGTGTGCACGTGGGTTGTGATAGAGTACCGTCTAGAAATTTTAGAGGGTACTAACGTAGCCCGTGTAGAAGCATATTAATTTTTTGCACAAAAATTTTTGTTACATTACAAGATGCCTCAAATTGCAAGTATTTATGAGAATTAGTGAAATTACTGTGAGTATGATGAAAGAAAATTTTACAGGCACAAGTTTAAGGGTTTTGTCATTGCTTCCTATATACACTGGAAGACAAAGTAAAAAACAACCTACCACGAAGAAATACTCTGATTGGAACGTAAACCCGTAGATGTGATATACATGTACAAAAAAACATAAGGTTACAGTTTCAGAAAAAGTGGATGAATTATTCAAGAGGTAGAGGTTCTCAAACTTAGTAAGTTAATAACGCGTTGGTCCATCTTGGGTCCGTCTCCAAGCAATTATTCCGCATGGCATTGGTAGAGCTTTCGAACGTCCTCTTAACGAACAACGTGCCAAATTCCGTCCAATTAGAACTTTAGATCATCAAAACCCCGAACTGGTTGGAGGGCGAAAGTCAGGATGGTATTCCACCGCTGTCCTGGATGTCTTCAGAGACGTTTTCGGCTGGTATCTAATTGACTGCAGCGGAACTGTCTTCAGTGATGAGTCTCACTTCGAAATGAGCCATGATGAACACCATAGACGCATCTGCAGACGCTCCAGACAGAGGTGGGATACCAAACTCTGTTTGTCCACCAACCAGGAGTGAAGGTATGGGATTCCATTTCTTTTCATAACAGGACTCCTTTGGTTGACATTAGGATACACGTGCAGCAAAGTAGTATGTCGGTAATACTGTAGGCCCTATTTTGCTGCCTCTCATGACAAGTCATCCAGGGCTTTCGTTTCAGCAAGCTAATGCCCTTCTACAGACGGCGAGAATTTTTGCTGCTCGAATTCGTGCTTGTCAGACCCAGCCTTGGGCAGCAGGGTCACCAGGTCTCTCTCCAGTTGAGAATGTTTGGATGAATATGGGCAGGGCCCTCCAACTAGCACAGAATTTTGACGGCCTGACACGCCAATTGGTCCAATTTGTCACGATATTCTTCAGGAGGACAATCAACAACTCATCGATCCCAAGCTGAATAACTGCTTGCGTAAGAGCGAGAGGTGAACTAACCCTTTATGACTTTCTCAGTTTGGTAGTGGCACAACCGTTCAGGATAGGGAAAGTTAGCTTTGTGCAATATTCTCAGCACATGTTACAGCCAGGTGCGGACCGAATTGCAGTGAGTTATGCATACCAACAGTTGCGAAGTAAAATGGAGTGCACAGGGCCATAAAATTGCTGAAAGAGTATATGTAGCGGTTTTGCATGTCGCAAATCACAGGCAGAAGGCGCCCACTGGCCAAGCAAGCGTGTTATGAGTAGGTGACGTGAAGCGGCGCATTTTGCAAAACAGGGACGCACAGCTGCATATAAAAAGGTGCAGGTTTCTAACGAGATCCATTCAAGCGTGGCAGCTCTCCTGGACGGCGGGGTGTGTCACACCACCAGCTACACACAGCAGCAGGTGGGGTGCCAGCGTTCCAGTCTACAGTGGATCACTGGTTCGACCCTCTGAGGTCAATGCGGTGTCCGTAGCCAGCCAGCAACGGGCCACTCCACCACTCGCTACTGCTGGCTTCCAAAACACGCCGGAGGCATCCCGACGCGAGGGTCGCAGATTTGGATGCCGGATCACAGAAGCTCATTGTCGCCGCGATCTCAGCCACGCTGGCGAGAAGGACGCAGCTGGCCGCCTGCAGCTCACAGAGAGCAGCGCTGAGTCGGCAGGGACGCCGACCTCTGAGTCGACTGCCAGCATTCTGACGACTCCACAACTCCACTGTCATACAAGGCCGGCTCGACTCAGCATTGCGTTGTACGGCTCGCTGGAGTGCTTCCTCAGCATTGCAGGACACAGTGACACAAATTGAGTGGAACACAGCATTGCAACTGGAAACAATAAATTAGTTGGAAAGCTGGGACTAGTCTTAATACGGTGCCTTCTATCTCTTCCTGCTACATTTGGTCATCCTGATACATTCAGTTGCATCAGTTGCCACTAAAGTCTGTAAAGCTGTTTCTCTTGAATAAATCATGGAATAATTTTTGAAAATATGAGAACTTATCTAGTGTCTCATAAAAGCATGAACACTTAAAGTTACATTTTTTGCGATTGATTTGCGTTTTTGTGGGGGGAGGAACTCGACAACTGTCTGAGAATCTGTAGGGGTGAGTTTAGGCATGGATCTGCTACAGGGGGGGAGTGCACTTTTGACTGATTCTTCTTTCTGACTATGCTGGTGGGAGTTTGAATGTTATTGTCAACTCATTTGACTGGGAGCCGGGACTCTCATCTGCTTCGTGATTCGTCGTGGGGACAGCAAGGGCACACTGCTCTGAGCTCAGGTGGCGAGCTACGGAGGGCGACTGAGACTGTATGTGTACATCACATCAACCAATCTGAGTCCAAGTCGGATAATTTATTCGTGGTTCATCCTTTCATTTTTTCTCCTTAAAGAATATTCATCAGATGTTGTCCCATAAGCCATCCGAGGTTCAGGATGTATGTATTAAAGTTGTAAGGATCTACGTCTGTATACCTCTAATTTGCCACGTACCCCAAGTGGTTGTGTGAAGATATTTGAACTAACAGTGCCTCTGAAGAAGCGTCTTTAGTTCTGGGAGGTGACAGTAGCGCACAGCCGGAGCGCCCTGGACGCTACACGTTCGCCAACAGCGTCTCCTTTTTTGTCGCGAGGCGCGGCGGCGCCTCTCGCAGAGTGTCCGCTGGCGCCAGTGGCAGCCCGGCAGGCCAGTGCAAGAGGAGGCGCGGCGCCGAGGGCATGAGGGATCGGCGCAATGCGGGCGGAACGTGAGGCCGCCGATATTGGCGAGCAGAGGCGGCCACGCGATATGGCGGGCGCCGTGCAGCGCCGGAACGATTGGCAATAAAAAACGTGGCGTCACGCGAAATACACCCAGATATTTCGCCGCAGGCGACGTCGTGCCGACTCCTGTAACGTCCACATCTACTGCGGCTGCTCGCCGCGATTGTTCCTCGTTCTTTGCCGCCCGAGTGCAACTCCTTCGGCTAGTAGGACAGCTGCAGTAGTTCCTCTATTTCTCCCAGACCTCCTAACGCCGGGTCACTGCGGCGGAGACGAGCGCGGTATCGGGGAATTTGTCGGAAGCTATTCGAATCGCTGTTATTACGCAGTAAGGTTCCTCAGTAGTTTTCAGTAATATGCAACTGAGGAAAGACGGCGTATATTACGCGATGAACTAGGTCACGAGCTGTTTGCGAATTAGCATTACCTTCGTGACTCCATCCGTCGTTTTTCTACTTGCACGTCATTGACACAATTCGTGCAAGACGATGATGGTGGAACAGGAAAATTACTTAACGTGGAACGTGTATAGGACTCCAAAGTAAAGATGCTGAGCCCTTAAAATTTTGTTAACGACGTCCTGTTTCATTCCTAGCTGTGATTGTTTATTAACTCGCATTGCAGGAGAATCAGCATGTTAGTGACCGCAGCCGACTTGATTATGACCGGTACATTGGTGATTTCAGTTCTCATTTCCTGTAGATTTGAAAAGTGGAAGACTATAGTCCTGATTAATATAATCATAAATAGGTTGATCTTATGGACGATGGCCGGCAGGGGTGGCCGAGCGGGTCTGGGCGCTACGGTCTGGAACCGCGCGACCACTACGGTCGCAGGTTCGAATCCTGCCTTGGGCATGGAAGTGTTTGATGTCTTAGGTTAGTTAGGTTTAAGTAGTTCTAAGTTCTAAGTGACTGATGACCTCAGAAGTTAAGTCCCATAGTGCTCAGAGCCATTTGAACAATTTTTATGGATGATTTAAAACTTGAAATGACAATGAATAAGGGAGAAAGACAGCCGTAAGTGGAGGTGGCTTTCTATTCTAAATTGTATTTCTAACTTTCCCATTAAGTAGATTGAGATGCCTCAAAACGATAAATAACTATGTATGGATGTCCTAAGGAACATACCTAGTGACGACTGACAGTCTGGCAGAAATTTTCCTACGTTACTAGTAAATCGTATTGCTGTTGTACAGTCGTGTTCGTAGTTTGTGAATGCATTTGATTATTTAATATAGTTGTCAACCGTCAGTAATGTAAGAACTTATCTAGAGTCTCATAAAAGCATGGAACACTTCAAGGTACGTTTTTTTTTGCGTTTGACTTGCGTTTTTGTGGGGGACGAACTAGATACTGCGTGTGAAGCTGTAGGGGTAAGTTTGGGCATGTATCTGCTGGTGGGAGTTAACTGTTATTGTCAATTCATTTGGCTGGGAGCCGGGACTCTAATGTGCTTCGTGATTCATCGTGTGGGCAGCAAGGGCACACTGCCCTGAGCTCAGGTGGCGAGCTACGGACGGCGACTGAGACTTATTTTGCAGTGAGAAGTCTTACAGTCTGGTTTCTAGAGACCATCTGCTCACATTCGAAGTCAGGAAGTTTTCGTTGAGCAGTAGATTGCCTTTATTGGAGAGTTTTTCATCCTGGACTGATTGGTGCAACAGACTTGGATCATCAGCATCCATGGCTTGCAGAGGCATCTGGAACAGCATCTATCTACGTAATACGCTACTCGCAGACGAAACGAGGGTGCGACTTGTTGCAGCATCGTATCGTCTGCAGACATAATCATCGAACCAGCTGTGGTGAGACAACGTGCAATGCGAATTTCGAATCAGCAGCGAGGGAGAGGATGGACAGATTTCAAGTTCGGCAATACGAGGATTAGATTGACATTAATATGTGTTTTTGTGGACCACAGAGCTTAGGCATGACTCAGTGATCTTCTGACCTTTTTTCCTTGTATTGTTTCACTCTAGTAATCACTCGCCTTAATAGTTAAATTCTAGGGAATATGTGTCATTGAGTCATTTGAGCCGCGAGAGAGATGACTGTATTTGTTTTGTTAACCATAACTACCAAGGTCGTTACTCTCCTAAATCCCTGCAGATTTCCCTGCGTTGACACGCCATACAGATTCAACTGCCGAAGCTAGTCACTTGTGGTATACATGGAGCCATCAGCGAAATATCTTCCACAATTCGTAATATTCCAGTGGACGCTCAACTAACATCCTTGCCATAACTCACTGGTTAGCCTTGAGCTCCCTGAAGCACTAAGTCGCTGCCTCCTAACAGCTCTCCCGAGCCACAGTTACCAGGCAATTCGCCGAAGACGGACCACTATAGTTGCAGGCATCGTTAAATGTTAAATTTCGCTCACCAGTTAGTTGTGCATGGCTGGGGCATTCTTATTTGCGGTGTAATAGTGAGCAATTGACTTTTCAGAAATGAGATTTGATATTCGTGGGTATGGAAGAAACTGTCTGGAATACTTTATTTTGGGAGGTGAAACTTATTTGTAAACACATTTTATTGATTCCGTTGATGTAAATTTTTTTTTAGTTTTTCAAGGTAACCAATGTAAGCGCGAGAATGAAATGTTGTTTGTCAGAACTATTATGTAGTGTCCCAGCACAGACGGTGCCTTCCATCAATCTTGAGTCGGCATTACTTGCATGGCGCAACCAGGACTTTGGCAATATTGGGATGCTTTTCTGAAATAGGATTCACCCTTAACAACCTTTGTAACGGAGATGAGAGGGACAAAGAATTTTCTTGTTTGATAGGGAGTATAGTAACGTCAATATTGTCCACTGTAAATAGCTAGTGTTGCAGGTACATTCTGCAGAAGCCGTAAGTTTTTACTTTGATGTAACACTTCTCTTGTGCTGTTAAATACAAGTGAGATTATAGAGAATTAGAGTAGGTGAAATGTCACATCTACTACTCATTACTATACTGTCAGTCAACTATCGAAATGAATCATTGAGGAACGTTCTTAAGTCACACACGTCCTGCTAACTACTGGCTCCCAGAGCCCGTTTCAGTATTATTATACGGCCACTTGACTCTACAGAACAGGAGACAAGTCATCAGTTGTAACTTGGTCCTGTTATTTACTGAAATGCTCAAGTATTACTCATTGACATAGGCAAGCATTATCTGTTCAACACTGTTTCAAGAAATATACATTAAGCACTTATTTGACAGCTGTTTTGTGTCGTCAGTGTCCTTCCAACAGCTACTCCTAGCTGAAGAATCTAAGTCTTCATCTTCTTCTACCGCGGTCCCACAGCTCCGTATGGTGACTACTCGGTACAGAAACTTATTGCGCACACCCTCTCTGCTGATAACGGCCTCCTTTATTCCATCATAATTGAACTGGTTGCAGACGGACTTCTCGTGTGACCTCAATTCTGTACAATAAGAAATTTTCCATCACATGCACTGATGCTGTAAAGTATGGTTGCACTCTCTCTTTGGAAGATTTCCAGCTACATGTGACTGCCTTAATATTAGTTTAATTCTGTTGTCGCACATTATGTGCGTCAGTGGACTATTTCCTCCAATTTGTTTGACCTTGTGCTCTCAGTATCTTCAACGCCTGCTCCAGTGTCTGTGTGCTTGTTGGTAGCCAAAACGGCGACTGACCTCCAATCTGAAGTCGCTTTTCTCAAATATGTTTTAGGTCACATCTCCCCGCACGATTACGTCAATGCACGCTGTTCAAAGTGGCTTTAATACATAACTGATTTTCACAAAGTCTACATGAGTCTTACAGAAGTTACCTTGACTTTTCCTGAAAGAAAAACATGTTGTTCTCAAGAGAATTTAAGAACAGATGTTTTAGAAATAGTTCTTTTAACGTCTATTCTTTATTACTAGTCTATCATCCGTCTCTCTTGGATGCGTTTTGTAGATGACCACATCCACATCGCCTTCTATTGTTCTTGGGGGAACTCTATTCCTTTCTGGGGTTGGAATTACTGTCTTCCATATAAAATTTGAACGACAGCATTTTTACCTTCACTCTCATCAAACAGCTTTGTGTACAAATATTTATAACATTTACATTTTGCACAGAATAGAAATACAATAATAAAAATAATAAAAATTACGCTTAGGTAAGTGGCAATGGGTTTGGGCCTTTCTTTCCCATTCTAATTCGAGTTGTTTTTTATCTATGTCAATGTGCTCTAGTCGTTGGGTGTAGTATGTATCAACTTTAAGTGCGATTGTATAGTTGAGGTATTGTGATATTTTCCTAGATTTCCTCACAATAATCTATGTTCATCCTGACGTTTGTAATTAAACCTTTTGTGGTGTGATTTGTGTGAATTACTTTATCAGAATGCATACAGACGATAAGTTCTCCCAATCCACATTAGTTTAATATCTTTAGATCGATAGTTACTACACAATATAGTCATGTATTTCTCAGTTAGTATTACTTAAAACTACTCGTTAGTATCACAAGCTGCGACACTGTCCCAAATAAAACAGTGACCCGAATATAGAATAAATTTCCTTTACTTTACGTCTATGGTCACAAACTTTTTGTCAACAGATTACCGGTTTCGGTCTATAATGACCATCTTTAGATCTATTTTATAAAAAGAATGTCCTAATGTACTGCAGCCATAGAGGCATCCTTAAATGTTAAATGCAAAATCAGCACCAGCGTTGTCAAAAATATATAAATAACAGCATATGCAAGAGCCAGCTTGTCAGCAGCACTGCTGGCTCTGATTTTGCGTTAAACATTTGACGATACCAGTATGACTGGAGAACATTAGGACATTGTTATTATAAAACAGATCTGAAGTTGGTCGTCATAGACCGAAACTGGTAATCTGTTGACAAAACGTTTGTGACCATTGACGTAAAGTAAAGGAAATTCACTCGTTAGTACTTAAACTAGTCCATATACTTCTGTCTAAGGAAATAATTTTCTTTGCACGATTATTAGGGATATGATTATTCCGTAACAATTTTACTTCACAATCTTGTTGGTTGTATACTGAACTAAGCCGAAAGATTTCTTTGCAGGTACTCATTTGCTTGTCCATTTCTTTACATTTCAGTTGATCAGTGAGAGTTAAGCATACATTTTCTTAGTACTATCTAGTAACCGATATCCTTCTCTGGTTGTATATATGCATAATGGTCTGTACCAGAGCTTAATTTAATTGGTAATGGTAACATTTTATACAAAGTACATTCCTTATTTTCAATTAGAGGCATAGTAATGGCGTAATCTAATACACCGTTGCTTACAAAGACATCAAGTTCCATGATTTTTAGTAATATGTAGCCATACTCATCTAGTGGCTGTATTGGAAATCGTACTTCTGTTAACCCTGTCTGAATTTGTCATAGGTATTGGACAATATGAACTGGATCAACCACGTATGGTGCTAGAATAACCATTCTAGCACAACATGGGCTAGAATGGGCGTCCATTATTGCACTTACTAATTGGTTGTATTCTCTACTTAATCCATTAAAAAGGATTTGTAATTACAGGAGTTGTTCATTAATCGTCATGAATACATCAATCCTCTTTAGACCTTTTTAAACCTTGATGGTTGGTCCTTCGAGAGTAAGTAATAATTTTTTCTAGCTTGGTCATTCCGTTTTCAAGCAATTGCTCGTTTCAGGCTACTGATTCTACTGTTCGATTCAGTCCAGACAGTGTGACTCCACTGCCATTTTTTCTTTGGTTAATGTCAACAACGGTTCTGATCTCCATTCCACACTGTATATGTGAGACATAATAGGCAGGAATGGCCTTCTCTGAGGTTCCGAACAGTATCTTGCTGACTTCTCCCATAAAACAGAACTCCTCTCTTTTATCTCTTCGTCGGTCTTGTTAACTGACTTATTAATGACTTGTTTTCTTGTAGTCGTTCTACATTGTTTTTCACCCCGTCCATTCACGTATGAAATTCCTCATTGCTAATGTTCAGTTGTTCCAGTTTCTCCTTACACCGTTGCACAGCCTTTCGTCCTACACACTTAATGCGAGAAATCTTTCGTCGAGTGTCCTCAGATTGGCGTAGGTTACCAACCTCCATGTGGTACTGGTTACTTCTACATCTCCTTGATGATGGTAATATAGATAGGGCGAGGTTACTATTGCGTAAATCTCCACGATATTATCCACCTAGCCTTGAAATTAACAATGGGAAGTCCACGACCCGCCGGTGATAGTCAGAATTCACATTCTGATTTGAATTATCTTAATAAAAAGGTTTAGTCTGTTGGCATGCACTTTCAACTCTAGCGCTCTCTTTGTTCAGATTGCTACATTCAGCAGTTTTATTTCTATTACTTTATATGGGCCTCTGAACTGGCACTCTAACTGTGATTACGTAGGCCTTCCCGGCGTAATAAGACTTGAAAGTGTCTTCGGCGTTGCTGCCGGATCCTAAAATCAACTTGACTCGATATTTCGGCGATCCAACTGGTCGCCATCTTCAGTAAAATGCTGCCTCTGCTGATGATTCCTGCTAAGAACTGACGCCAGGTTGCAAATCGACGTCCTATATAGGCCACCGTTCAGTACATGGCGCATGCGCCGCCCATCACGGTTGCTGCCCTCCAAGACAGGGAGGTGGCGTCGCCCTTAGTTAAACACTGCTGGCCACGATATATCGCACTCAGGACCGCACCGAAAAACTTCAATTTTGATGCGAGATTCCACGTCTTGCTAAGAGGAAACCAATTGCCTCTGTTGATTAAATTGTCAGCCAACCTAATTTCAATCGCCTCTTTATAGACACTGTTCCAAAAACCGTAAATGTTGGCAACTACCACAGTCACATCAAATTTCATACTGTGTCCCTCATTTAAGCAGTGTTCTGCTACTGCCGATTTTTCTGGCTGTTGTAGCCTCGTATGACGGCGATGTGCCACACATCTGTCATGCACTGTGCGAATCGAACGACCAATGTCAGCTCTCCCACACTGACACGGAATTTTGTGCACACCAGGTTTCCTAAGCCCCAAATAATCTTTTACAGAGCTAAGCAGTGCCCTAATCTTAGAAGGTGGACGGAACACATTCTTAATGTTAAAATGCCTTTAAATTCGTCCAATCTTAAACGATAAGCCTCCAGCATATGGAAGAAAGGCCAACGATCTATGTTCCTCTTCATACACCTCTGGAGATGGTCCAGACTCCATAGCCCGACGAATCTGCTTCTCGGAGTATCCATTTTCCTTAAAAACAGCCATCAAATGCTCAAGTTCCTGGGTTAAGCTGTCCGCATCGGAAATGGCATAAGCTCTCTGTACCAAATTCCTAAGGACGCCACTGCGTTGGTGTACTGGATGACAACTCTTAGGATGCAGATACCAATCTGCGTGGGTCGGCTTTCGGTGACCACTGTGTCCCAAAGTAGCATCTGGTTTTTTATAAACCATAACGTCTAAAAAAGGAAGCATCCCATCATTTTCAACCTCCATAGTAAATTAGATACGGAGATGAAGACAGTTGAAGTGGTCCAAAAATCTGTTAAGAACATCACGTCCATGTGGCCAGACGAAAAATGTATCATCCACGTATCTCCAGAAGCACGTTGGTTGCAAAGCTAAGTCCTCAGTGCCATATTCTCGACGTCCTCCATAAATAAATTGGCGACTATGAGTGACAAAGGTCTACGCATGGCATCACGTGCACTAGCTCTGCATTGCCTTGTTGGACTCTCTTTTCGGAGAATTCCGTCCATATGTGACTGCCTTCATGTTAGATTAATTCTGTTGTACATTGCGTGTGTCAGTGAATATTTCTTACGTATTTTTTTATCTTGTGCTCTCAGTGGCTTGGCAGCTCCTCTAGTGTCTGTGTGCTGGCTGGTTGCCTAAATGACGAGTGGCCTCCAGCTTAACGTGACGTTGTCTTCTCCAAATACCCGGTTAGCTATCTTGTTTGTCATGTACTCCTGAAACGCGAGGCCCTTACGACGTCCCTAAGTAATTCTCTTTTTGATCTGACTGTTAATTAAATTTTTAAATCGTCAGATCACTACAGTTAATTGAAGGAAAAGATAACTAGTAACAGTCATGATTGGTCTTAATTTGATCTCTCTGTTTTCATTATGTCACAAATAATGCAATTCCCTGGAATGTCTGTAATTTTTATATTGAGAGAATTTCGTCGTTGTTAGGGTCCTTATGTTGTACAGTCTTTTCTAATAATAATCAAACTTTTCAACAGCGATTTTCTTTCAATTAAAACCTCCTCCACCATTCTTTGTAAAGTTTTGAATATTTAATAATGTATGGATTGCGTCTAACCTTACACGACCCTGTGGATTGTTTCTGAGAAGCCAAAAAAAAAAAAAAAAAAAAAAAAAGAAAAAAGAAAGAAAAACAAAAAAAATTGTGGACAGTAGTTTATTTTTTTCTTCATTTGCTGATTTCTATTTGCTTTCGAGAACGTCAATACATTAGTCACAAAACAACAAAACAACATGCTGAGCATGAGGTAAGTTACTTTTATTTCTTATAAGCAAACAGTTCGTAGTCAGAAGTATCAATTGTTGTGCTAAGCAAGCAGATTAATTTACAGTGATAAGTGTAAGTAATCTCAAACAGTTATTTTTCTTCTGAGCAGAAGAGTACTTTATTTTAGTGGATATTTCAGGTCAGAAATTTCACTTCATGTGACTCACTTTTGTAGTGTGTTTCATTATTGAGTTTCAAAAAAATGGCTCTGAGCACTATGGGATTCAACTGCTGTGGTCATAAGTCCCCTAGAACTTAGAACTACTTAAACCTAACTAACCTAAGGACATCACACACATCCATGCCCGAGGCAGGATTCGAACCTGCGGCCGTAGCGGTCGTGCGGTTCCAGACTGTAGCGCCTTTAACCGCGCGGCCACTCCGGCCGGCTATATTGAGTTTCAGTTAAACAGTTTTCGCTGAGTACACGATTAGTTACCTTTGGCAATTAGTTGCACTAGAATTCGTTAAGTCATATTCAGTATCTCACTATGCTTAAAGCTTAGTTTCACGACACTCTTCACATGCACAACACAGTCCTAACCGACCGTCAGCGTTGTTCAGCACTGGAATACTATATATAAAGCACGCGTTAAGCGGGGAGAAAATGAAAACTATTCAGTAATTTTATTTATAGGTAAACGTTTATAGAAAGCTTACGGTATTAACAGGCATAATTAGCAACTCTGCTTGTGAAAATATGTGCAGGGATTTTGAGGGAATGGTTACATGGGGGCGCTGACACAAGAAGGAACTGATTTGTCAGAGTAGAAGTTCACGAAGCAGTCATAACAAGTGGAGGAAACAGGTTCGAACACAGCAACAAGGGTGGCATCAGCTCGCGGCTTCACTGAACGCTAAAATATGTTGGAGTCTGGTCAAGACCCATCCTGTGACCTCCCTGAGGAGCAGCACATGGCAGGGAAGTTTCTAGCAGAGATGACAAATGGGGAAGACGGGGCTATCCCTCAGCCTTCAGCACAGGTAGATGCAGAGTCGTCGGTGGCTGACCCAGTTTCGAGTGAGCCTCCACAAAACAAATTGGAGTGGGGTAGCAAGTGAGTTGGGGACTAGCGATGGGCACAGTTAAGAGTACGGGATGTCTAAAGGTGGTGTACATGACATGGACAATGTATTGCTTCCATGCGGAACTTGTGAAAGTCACGTAAATGACACCAAATCTTTTACAATCATTTCGGCACCTACTGGATATGTCAACAAGCCAGTTGTTCATGCTGAAATGTGATAAAGGTTTTTCGTCTAGTGAGAATGACGATGACGTGTCACTTGCAAGTTTGTTATCGACGGAAGCGCAACGGGAAATCTTTTCCCTTGCCAATAAAGAGAACCCTTTTCACTTATATATACTACGTGCTACAAGGTGCATTCAAGTTCTAAGGCCTCCGATTTTTTTTCTAATTAACTACTCACCCGAAATCGATGAAACTGGCGTTACTTCTCGACGTAATCGCCCTGCAGACGTACACATTCTTCACAACGCTGACGCCATGATTCCATGGCAGCGGCGAAGGCTTCTTTAGGAGTCTGTTTTGACCACTGGAAAATCGCTGAGGCAATAGCTGCACGGCTGGTGAATGTGCGGCCACGGAGAGTGTCTTTCATTGTTGGAAAAAGCCAAAAGTCACTAGGAGCCAGGTCAGGTGAGTAGGGAGCACGAGGAATCACTTCAAAGTTGTTATCACAAAGAAACTATTGCGTAACGTTAGCTCGATGTGCGGGTGCGTTGTCTTGGTGAAACAGCACACGCGCAGCACTTCCCGGACGTTTTTATTGCAGTGCAGGAAGGAATTTGTTCTTCAAAGCATTTTCGTAGGATGCACCTGTTACCATAGTGCCCTTTGGAACGCAATGGGTAAGGATTACGCCATCGCTGTCCCAGAACACGGACACCATAATTTTTTCAGCACTGGTGGTTACCCGAAATTTTTTTGGTGGCGGTGAATCCGTGTGCTTCCATTGAGCTGACTGGCGCTTTGTTTCTGGATTGAAAAATGGCATCCACGTCTCATCCATTGTCACAACCGACGAAAAGAAAAGTCCCATTCATGCTGTCGTTGCGCGTCAACATTGCTTGGCAACGTGCCACACGGGCAGCCATGTGTTCATCCGTCAGCATTCGTGGCACCCACCTGGATTACACTTTTCGCATTTTCAGGTCGTCATGGAGGATTGTGTGCACAGAACCCACAGAAATGCCAACTCTGGAGGCGATCTGTTCAACAGTCACTCGGCGATCCCCCAAAACAATTCCCTCCACTTTCTCGATCATGTCGTCAGACCAGCTTGTGCGAGCCCGAGGTTGTTTCGGTTTGTTGTCACACGATGTTCTGCCTTCGTTAAACTGTCGCACCCACGAACGCACTTTCGACACATCCATAACTCCATCACCACAAGTCTTCTTCAACTGTTGATGAACTTCAATTGGTTTCACACCACGCAAATTCAGAAAACGAATGATTGCACGCTGCTCAAGTAAGGAAAACGCCGCCATTTTAAGTGTTAAAACAGTTCTCATTCTCGCCGCTGGCGGTAAAATTCCATCTGCCATACGGTGCTGCCATCTCTGGGACGTATTAACAATGAACGTGGCCTCATTTTAAAACAATGCGCATGTTTCTATCTCTTTCCGTCCGGAGAAAAAAAATAGGAGGCCTTAGAACTTGAATGCACCTCGTACTGTACAGCACGGTGGACTATGCCAACCTTTCTCCCTGGGATTGCCGTACCGAGTATATTTTGCGATGTATCGCAAATTTTCTTCTCCGCCAATAACAGCACCATCCGCAGAGCTTTACGTCGTGCCACGGCCACAGTGCCAATGATCTCTAGAGAGGATCAGCCATCACAACGCGGGACGCAACCATCGATCCAAACGAACTTTGTCCTGATGCTACGAACCAATCCACAAGTTAGACGACACAGAAAACGAACTATGACGTTAACAACGAAAGTTTTCCTCCTGCGCCGTTTAAAGTGACAGTGTATGTACAGTGCAACGGCGACTGACGAAAATGAAAGCAAAGATTTTTGTTTAGAAAATGAAAAAGAATTGTCAAAGGATATCTGAGAGAAAAAAGTTATTTATTACATTCTGTTAATCCATTTTTGCGTATAGCATTCTCCTATATATAGTTTCGCTCTGAATGTTCTATTGTAATTTTGTGTTGTACCCTTCAACAGACTGAAGCGCCTAGAAACCCTCGGCCACTGCGGCCGGCCTATTTCTTCCCCGTTACCTCCTTTGTACACATGTTTTTCTTCCCAACTTGTGCCTTTTTAGAGATGTCCATTCCTTTTCAACTGAACTGCACACTGAGCTATTTCTTATTGCAGTGTCTGTAGCCTCTAAGAACTTGAAGCTGTGTCTTCATTCGTTTGTACTTCCGTAACCCACTTCCGCATTGATTCTTCCTGGATTATATTGAAATCTGAGTCTGAATCTACTGCTGAGAATGCCCTACATTCCAGTATCTGATTTCGGAATCTCTACCTGACCATGACGCAACATAACAGAAATCTTCCCGTATCTCAAGACCTTCTCCAAGTATTCTTCCTCCTCTTTTGACCACATTAAAGCTATTACTAGCTGAAATGTATTGCAGCACTCAGTTAGTCTTTGTCCTTTCTCATTCCCAGTACCAAGCCCTTATTCTTCCGTAACTCTTTTTTTTAACACCTTCCCCCGCAACTGCATTCCAATCTCTCATGACTATTAGATTATCATGTCTTCTTACCTACTGAAGTACACGTTCAATATCCTCACATTTCTTCTCTGTCACTTCATCTTCAGTTTGCAACGTCGGCAAGCATACGTGAACTATTGTTTCCGGTGTTGGTTTGTTGTTGATTCTGATGACAAGAACTCTATCACTGAACTGTTCACAGTAACTCTGTCCTACCTTCTTATTCATAACGAATCCTACTGCCAGTGTTCCATTTTCTGCTGCTGTTGGTATTACCCTGTACTCATCCGACCAGAAATTCTTGTCTTGCTTCCGTTTCACTTCACATCTGGACTGAGCATCTTCCTTTTTAGATTTTCTATCTTCCATACCATGTTCAGACTCCTGACATTTCACGCCCCGACTCGTAGAACGTTTTCCTTTCGTTGGTTATTTGATCTTTTTCCCATGTTCAACTCCCCTCCGGGAGATCCGAATGGGGGACTTGCCCAGAATCTTTTACCAAAGGAGAGATCATCATGATACTTTTTCAGTTGTAGGCCACACATGGTGTGAATACACATTGTGTCTCTTTAATGCAATAGTTTCAATGGGCTTCTGCATCCTCATGGAACAGATTATTACTGAGTTTTCCAGCTGTAAGGGCAGTTTGCCGCCACAAGCGTAAGAGAGTGCCCTGAACCTCTTTGACAAAGTCGTTGGCAGAGTGAGGGTGACTTCTTATACTGGAAGTCTTCATTTGCCATTTTTATTTTAAATTTTAGCGGTGGCGGGGTTCGAGTCCGAGGCTTAGGACGTTTAAGTTACTAATCAAAGTCGCTACCTCTAGACTAGGGTACGGTCTCCATCAGCATATAACAGAGTATTTAATGGTTCGCTAGATAATGTTTTGATTTCTAGGTGCATTTCATCCTTCGACTTCATAATTAGGTCGTGAGTATATAACTTAAGTAAAGTGAGCGATAGACTGCAAAAATGCAGAACACTTTTATTTATTAAAGTTTTATCTGATATTTTCGAACGTGAACTTTAACTCTTTTTGTATTTATATATAGATCCTTTATGGTATTAAAAAGGTGTTTAGGAAAATCTTTTATTTACAATATTTTCCACGAAAGGGCTTTTCCATGTTAACAGAGGCTTTCTCATAATAAATGCTACATACGTTTCCAACTAAAATTCCTGATGTTTTTCAATAATTTAGTCTTTTTGAGAAATACAGTCATCACACAAACGTCTCTTCCTGTATTTTGATTGTTCCTCTAAGCTTATTGCATCAGCGATAGTTTGTAGTCTTTGATAAAGAATTTTGCCAAGCATTTCACATCCTGCTTTCAGTAAACTTATTCTTCCGTAATTTTCTATGTCTTCACTATTGCCTTTTCTAAATATAGAATAACTTTAGCCTTTTTCCATTCATCAAGTAAGGAACAATTATTCCAACACATATTTAAAAAAAGGAGGAAGCAAAATTAAAACACTGTTCCTCCGTATTCGATTAATTCAGCGTTAATGCCATCTAGGTTAGTAGATTTTCTATTTCTTGTTACACTTAAGGCTGCCTGTAATTCTTTTATGTGTATTTGATCTACAGAGTTATTATAAATTTTTGTGGAACTTTCTTCACCATCTTCAGCATACCATAAATTTCTGTAATGGTGCTTCCATTGATTTTCTGTTGTTGTTTTAATGTCTGCAGTATCTCTCTCCGTTTTATTCAAATGCTCCATAACTATAAGTGCTATATTCTATCTCCTGTGAATGTTATCTTCAACATTAGCAACGAATCTTTCCCAGGTTTCACAGTGACGTCTTTTTATTAAGTTATTTGTTTTGTTACTTTTCTGTTTATACATTTCCCTGGCTTTATTTGCTCGTGTTTGTAAATACGTGCTATATGCATTTTGTTTTTCCTTAATATTGTTAGCTATCTCTGTATCATTATTATCAGACCATTTTCCGGTTCGACACTTTTCTTATCTCTAGTACCTCATTTGCTGTATTCAACACTAGTGTTTTTAATCTTTCCCATTCTTATTCGTTAGTGTCTTTAGTATCAATTATTTGCAATTTTTGTGTGACTCTTGGTTGATATAAGTTTCTGAATGTCCATTCTTGTGGAAGATGAACTTTACATTTCAAGTTTTGGCTTTGGTTTTTTGTTACATTTACTTGTTTCCCCCATCTTGCCTATATTTCAGTCTTCGAAGTAACGTGGAAGCGATTGGAGCCTACGTCATTACTTTTAAACACATGAGTAACTCGAAATTGGGACCCAATTTTCTTATTATCTATTATGTAGTGAATGTTTGAGCAAGAACCTCTTGCGTTCCAGATGTATTTATTAATACCTATCATTCTTTTTCACTGTTGTGAATGTATTTTCACAGGATCACAGGTGATAGGGATAACAAACCAAGTCAATCATACTTATATTATTGCTGTGTGACGAACGTCTATACAAAAATATTCAGCCAGATACTCTTAGCACCCTCACAGAATTCGGAAGTTGGATTCTCCCTGTGCAGGAAGACTACAAGAGGCGTTCTACAACTCCTAGAACTTAGCGAAATTAACATAAAATAGGTTCCATGCTATTTACAGTTCTTTGCAATAATAAGTCACAACAGAAAATAAACAAAACGATTTCGATTTGAATTGTAGCGATAATTTATAATAGCCATTGCACAGTGTGGTGAAGTGTTTGCTCATACCCTAACCGCACATTAACATTACTAATTTTCAGTCATCAAAAAAATATTCCCATTACATATGTAACTGTGTCCTGTAGTAGCTAGACGTCTAGAACCGCAGTACATGTTTCAACTACAACAACAATGCTATGCCCCTGTGGTTCCCAAGCCGACCTGAGTGACATTAATTCTCTAGTGTAGCGGAGACGTGAGAGAATCATGTAATTATTTTCAGCAGCAGACAACGTATACGACTGACGTCGACTAATTATGTTGTTTACGTACACTATTTTTATTTTTCATTTTGTACCCACGTTGCATGAAGTCCGTTGTTACTGGCTTGAATGGGAACGGGAGGAATTACTACTGTTTCCTAGCAATCGTTTGACAACTGTTTTTGTAACTATTTGTAAATCAGTCACTACTAAGATTCCCGATTGCAAACAATGTGGCACTTCGACGTTACCAATACTCCTCTTTACTCAGAAAAGAACAAAACTTTATTATAATACTATGACGAGGTTAAAGCTCATTAAGAGTTACAGTTTTACCATTGGCACGAAAGAGAACGTAATGCTGTGAATACCTACAGTCTCCAGTAAAATATGAAAAGATTGACATTGGTTCAAAAAATAGTCACTAACGGGGCTAAGAAGATATGCTGCTACAGATATGGAATGACTGTAGGGTAGTACAGTGGCATTTAGAGGAGAGCTGAAGGGTATTTTGTTACGCACCTTCCTCTGCGTTGATTAGCTTTTTCCACGCGTTAAATGATTTTCTAAAACTAGCGTTTCTCACTACAGAGTAATTCAGAACATCATTTTGATTGTTTCATTAGTTACATTTGTAAAATTTTATTTCAGACACATGAAATTTACGTTACAGACTTTTCAACACTCAAGATTATTTCCTTTGGAATACAAAAATATATTTTCTAAAAATAAGGAAAAAAACAGTCTCTGCTGCAAATGTTTTATAAAAATTAATGAAACACTTAAAACAGAGACTGTTTTCTGTTTTTGGTACAATGAACGACTGTTTCTGCATCAGACCGAAATGTTTTGAGAAAGAATATGATTTCCATAATACGTTGTAATACAGAAACAATCTCTTTCCAGATGTAGCTGCTGTGGCATCTTCCACTTTAAACTGCCACGTCTGTACCTCTCATTCTGTCCTCGTACTTTTCGTCTTGCGGAGAGGCACTGCTTTCCGGCAAGGATAAGAAACACTGCGAGGAGGACGAGATTGAAAGAGAAGCTATTGTGCGTCGTCAGGGAGAGGTAATACTTGGGCCTCCCGGTGCGGCCGCATCATCTCTTATCATCCGCGGGATCGCATCAGGCGGGCCCGTCCTGTGGGAACTCTCCTGGCTGCGCTCCGGTTGCCAGGCAACCGGCCGGAGTAACACCCCAGCGGCTGAGCGCCGGCGCACACCCAGACCTCCCTCATAAACTGGCGCAGTAAGTACTTCCGGTTGTCGTCATGTATCGGATATTTACCGCCTCCCCAGCGCCGGAGTACTGAATTCCAGACAATTTGCATGCGTTTATCCCAATATCCGCACGCGACGCCTGCTCGGAGGCGGCGTATTTTCTTTTTTTCCAATAAACTTGCGCTGTGTGCTCGCCGGACGGGTTCCCTCTGCTGTCGTCTGGAACCGACGCACCTGCTGCCCCGGCGCACCCACGCCCGGGATAAAAACGCAACAACACTTTGTCGCGCAGCGATAGCGCGCAGAAGCCTCTCTCTCTTGGTGGCGAAGAGATGCTAGCGCACCCCGCTCCGTGCCGTGAATACAATTTGAGCCGTTCTTTTGATAACACAGGAAGGAGCCCTACCTGCTGCTGCATCCAAATGCCGGCCATCCGCACTTGGAGTCTCTTGTTTAGAGTCAGCTCCGTGTTCGCCGGAAATTAGGCAGGTACACCTGGGCGCTGGTTGTGAACCTTCCCCTCTTGAGAAAATATTCTGGGCCACAATGTAAACTGACGAAAAAAAGATCCCGACACCAAGTAGGAGTTGTGAGGCGTAAAATAAAGCTGGTAGGCTGCTTTGTACATCTGAGATGTCTCTTCAATTTCGCCGCTGGCGCGTAGGAGTGACGCTGATACCGCCACAATTGAATTGCTAATCAGTTTTGCTTTAAACACACACTGTAACGGTCGTGTCCGTTACTTACCTTTGTGATTGGGTGAAGTGAGCTGGTGTTCGTCAAGAAAGCTTCTAAAGAGACAAAAACGCCATTATCAGCCACTGGGTTTCAACGAAATCCTTTAACAGGACTGCGCAAGCTGGATGTTTCTTCTGCGATACTACAGAAAGACTTGTGGTAAGCTGCTGGTAGGACCAAACTGCTTAGGTCATCGGTCCCTAGGCTCACACGTTACTTAATCGAACTTAAACTAACTTACGCTTAGGACATCACACACACACACCCATGCACGATGGAGGACTCGAACCTCCGACCAGGGGCGCCCCGCGAACTCTGAAAATGCTTCCCAGACCGAGCGGCTACCCCGCGCGGCTCCAGAAACACTTGGCGTGAATGTGGCCACAGTACTTGACTGCTCGCAGTGGTGGTCACGAAAAGGTACGGACGGTCACGTGGCGCTGCTCAGAGGGAAGACTGTCGTGTTTGGCGTATGATTCTGGTGCATCTTACTGCACCTGCAGCAGCAATTAGAGCAGCAGTGGGCTCCACTGTGTGACACAACGAACGGTTAAAAATCGGTTACTTCAACGACAACTCAGAGCCAGACACCCTGTAGCCATTTGCGGCCTCACTGGTGTCAAGCGAGACCTCATAGTCGTTGGAGGTCTGTTGCATTTTCTGATGAAAGCTGCTTCTACCTCAGTCCAGTGATGGCTGTCTGTTGGTTGGAAAGAGACCAGTTGAGGGCCTGTAACCAAAGTAGACACACGGGGCTTACACCTGGCGTTACAGTCCGCTGTGCGTTGTCATAGGACTGCAGGAGCACTCTCGTGGTTATCCCATTAACCATCACTGCAAATCTGAACGTCAGTATTGTGACTCGACCTGTTATGCCTCCATCCGTAAGCAGCATTCCAGGCGGTGCTTTCCAACAAGATAACGCTCCCCCACATACTGATCTTCTAAACGACCATGTTCTACAGGCTGTCTACATGCTGCCTTGGCCTGCTCGATCACCAGATCTGTCTCGAATCGAGCATATATGGGACATCATCTGACGACATTTCCAGTGTCATCCCCAAAGCAGAATTTAAAGTCCCTACATTGACGAACCAAGTCCAACTGGCATGAAACTGCACCCGACAAACTGACATCCGGCTCCTGTGCAACCCAGTTCATGCACGGTTGCATGCTTGCATCAACATTACAATGGTTATCAAAATATCCACGGGTGTGCTGCCGGTCTATAGTGTCCAACGGGCACAATATTTCGGAGATCATACATGTCGCCATCATCAGGTGAACTGACGGACTGAGTTCCTGTGAACGTGCCGGCACGGAGATCCGTACGCTATGGCTGCTCAGTCACGGTTTATGAGCTCGTCATTGGTGCGAATATGTGGCTATAATCTTAGCAAGACTTGGGAACCAGGGATTGGGTTAATCAAGAGTAAATCGAGCAAACGTATAGTTGTGACGACCACGGCGGACAGAGCCATCACACCGACGTCATCTCAGACGCCGTCGCAATCTGTTCCACCGCGCGACCGTGGCGCGGGGCGCGGACGGCGGAGGGAGCGCGCCGCGGGCGGAGGGTATTTACATCGGCCGCCGCCGCAACCGAACCCAGTTCCCTCTGAGCATCCATAGCGTACGGATCTCCGTGTCGGCACGTTCACAGGAGCTCAGTCCGTCAGTTCACCTGATGATGGCGACATGTATGATCGCCGAAATATTGTGCCCGTTGGACACTATAGACTGGCAGCACACCCGTGGATATTTTGATTATCAAATACGCCGGGAGAAACTCAAGAATCACAACATTACAATGGTTATTAATGAAACGGAATTCACATTTGCAATGGCTTATCAGGCGCTTACATTAACCAGTGACCTTGTAATGTTAATCACTTAAATATGTCACATAGACAAATATATTCCCAAAATTTTGTTACTCTACATTAATTTTTTCCTTCTTTGTAGGATGGTCGTTATTTACCAATACTATAATAAGAGAATGAGTTAGTTTTTTTTGGAGTTATTTGTGCTTCTCCGGCCAGGCGGTGATTTCTAGGGAAACAGTATCGTTCTAGACGATAAGACCCTATTTTACAATATTAACTCTGACAGTATGTGGGACTTGCGAAATGAATTCGCCTGAAGCATTCGACACTACTTGACGATTGCTCTCGTTGATTCACGACCGAAACACAACACCTTAGTATTGTGATCTCTTTGTGCCGACTCGCTGTCCAATAGCACCTAAACAGAAGAAATAGTTGCAACCAAATACCCGGAAATCTACAAACAGGTCGGCGTACGTAAATGACGTAGTCTTCAAAATAGCAGTCCACAACAGCCCATGTCCAGAGCAGAGCAGTTCTTCACAGTCAGGCGGAGTCACGATGCTGCTAGACGAAACTAACTGGCTTGAAACAGCCGATGCGAGCCATACGTCTTCTTTCTTTTCTCCTTTCTTTCTTTCCAGTGGTTGTCCATTCTTTTCCTATGTTTTCTGCCTTCTGTCCCTACTACTCTTAGAAGCCGTTGAAATATTTTACTTGTGCTATGTAGCTTACACTTTCTCTTATTTCATGCTCCATTATTTCCACTTCTTTCAAGTCTGCTTTGACCCCTTCCATCCATGTCATAGTGTTTTCGAGTATCTGAAAATAAGATTGAAAATTTCTTTTGTTACCCTCTTTTCACATAAACATTTTAGGTTTCCTCAGAATACAGCTCTTCTCTTCCTCATTATGCCTGATATTGGTTATAGTTTTTGGTTCTAATTTCTACTAAATTTCTTTACTACTTCTTAATTTTCTTACCTCTCTCTCATATTTTGGTCTTAATATATTCCTGATATTTTTCTTTCCTTCTTTTCTATTTCACATAAGTGTTAAGCTGTATTTAATGAAAGACAGTCTGAAGCGTAAAGGCGTTCTGCTGTAATTAGAGTATTGTACTGCCGGAGTTTTACGTGTATGAAAATACTTGTAAGTTTCTTATTACAAGAATCTCGTGGTAGTTGGAAAGCCACCTCTATTTTTCTCGTACTGGGTAAGTTAACTTCTAAGTCCAAAGCCTCTGGTTGTATTATTTCACCTAGATATCTAAATTTTGAAGTCTTTTTTTGTTCTTCCATAGCAGTTCCCATATATTTATGTGCCTCCTTCCCGTCATATAACCTGTTTCTGTTTCTTTTTTCTTTTTTCAAAAGATATCCATAGGTTTGCTCCTGAAGCTTTCTCTTGTATATGACTGTCTGCAGTGTCGCATGTCCTATACATCGAAATAAGGTGGCAAGATCGTCAGTAAAAACTAAACAAACAAAAATCAGATAGTACTCTGGTCTCTCAATTGTGATTCTTTAAATTCCTCCCTCTTCTAATCTCTCCCACCGTTCTCTGCTTACCTTTTCTGTAATACAATCGAACATCAGTGAGGACAGCCCATCTCCTTCTCTTAATACAGTTTTTATCGCAAAAGCCTTGAAGGTTACTTTATTTTATTTTTTACCATTTAAATTTGACCTGCGACAAAAACAGGACGTTACAACGGAAAACTACCAAAGTTTCAAACGTCACTTTTATTTACTTGTTGACTAGTTTCGAATCGGTATTTCCCAAAATATATCTGTAAGCTCTGTAACTGTTCATTTGCACATTATTATACGTGTATGTTCGTTATCTTGGCATAGTTATTATACTTCGGGAAATACCATTTTAACATCCGTTATGATTTTGAAGTGTATCCGGACTCGAAACTGCTCATCAAGTAAACAAAAGTGAAAATTGCAACTTTCTCTGTTCTTCCGTTGTATTGATTAACACAGGTTGCTTCGCTGCAATTACTCCAGCGTACTGGAAATTCATAAAACAGGTCGTGTTTTAACCTAATTTAATTTCACATGCTCTTTTGGTTTCTTATGTGAATTCAAGCTGCTGCTTTATGCAGGGTACTTGGAAATTAGTTGTGCAGTTGCAACGAAATGTTGGAAATGTCGACAAGAGGCGGTTATACATGTATGAATCAGCTTAATACTATTGAAAAACTTTCTTAAGATCAGATTGCTTTATGATTCTAACGTACCTACAGAACCATTCCACTTTTTAAGTCACAAAGCGCGCTGGGACTATTGCGATACAGAGCAGATTTTGTTGTTTCTCAGAGAAGAAAGTCTGGGTTAGTAATGGTCGGTGAGCGAGGGGCCACAGGTTTTTCGAGATGACGGTTTTTCCAAACAGCTCTTCCAGAAGACGCATAGTGTTGTTAGCTGCGTGTGCAGTAGCGTCATCTCGTTGAAATCATGAGTGTTGGATTTCTTCTTCCTTCTGCTAGCCAATGAAATCGTGGAGTATTAGACAATAATATCAACTGTTCACGCTTTCATCTAAAAATAAGGTCCAGTAATGTGTCGTCTGGAAACTTGTACCTACACTCGAATTTCTCGATCATGCAATCGTGTTAGAAGCACAACACGAGGATTCTCCGTTGACCATTACCTTGTGCTTTGTGTGTTAACATAACGGGACAGGTGGAACGGAGCCGCGTGTGTATAGAAGATGACATCGAGAATATCAGTGTTATTCCTCTAAATGAAAGATTTGAAGCATTGGGGCAGAAGTATCCAACAACTCGTGTTAGTTTAGTTTAGATGGTTTCCCAGTTTGTTCGGCCTCCACCACAGAGCTGGTGTCTCGAAATTTCTCAGTAAGTAGACGAATCATATTAAGACGGGGTACGGCTGCTTCGGGGAATTTTTTATCAAATGCATCCTGCACTAAATCTGTGACTTTATCGCCATGTCCCACACAAATTCAACAAAAAAAATGTGTTGCTCATTATAAAGCAACGTAATTTAAAAAACAAATTGAACATCTGAACACGACAAATCTCATTCAATATCTCTCATGATGTGAACCAAACGATTAAATCTTTGGCAACAGCAGGAAGAATTAAAAAGCAATCGCGTATCTACGAAAAACCAGTCCTGCCAGCTTGTATTCTGCCTACCGTTATCCAAATGCAAATGCTTGCGATTGACAATTTATGATTTAGAATGTAGTACAAATTTTTATCTGCAGTACCTCAGAGATATTGGCCGTCTCGCTCCTGGTCAAGTACCAACCGAACTACTGTACCACTCTCAGTCCGACCAATAATATGATCCCCTCGCCCTCAATGGCGTGACTCAACATGTACATCAGGCTCTATTTTTCATCTGTTTTACACGGCAGGACGAGTTGTTCTCTATTTCTTTCTCTCATAATCCAATATAACCGTCTAGGTCTGGAGTGCCTCACGGCGCGAGCCGCGATGTCTTGCTAGCGCTGTTGGTAATAGCTGCCTATTTTTGCACACTGTATTTCGTAACCAATTCTGTAAATAGAATGTGAAAAAACCAGTTTCTGTGGTTACTTGATCTTTCAAGCTTTCTCAGTGAAATTAAACCTTTTGCATTTCTAGCCGAGTAGCCATTTTTTGCAAGCTTCATTTTCAGGCAGCAGTCTTCTACTTATTTCGATGTGACCAGCTACGAATTCCTCTCCTGCGCCCAACTTTTCATCCCATATTAGCACTTGCTTCCCGCGTACTTAATTATTTGCTGAATGAATCCCAAGTCTGTCTTCCTCTTCTCTACATCTGCCGCTAGTAACGTGGAATTTATTCCCTGATGTCTTAAGAGATGTCTTTCTTCTTGACAGTGTTTTCCACATATTCCTTTCCTCGCCAATTCTGTAGAGAACCTTCTCATTTCTTATCTTATCAGTCCACATAATTTTCAACGTTCTTCTGTTGCACTTCATTTCAAACGCTTCGCGTCTCTTCTTTTTCGGTTTTCCCACAGTCCTTGTTTCACTACCATAGAATGCTGTGCTCCAGACGTACATTCTAAGAAATTTCTCCCAAAAATTTAGGTCTACGTTTGATACTAGTAAACATCTATGGGTTTTTCCACAGTACGTATCTCACTAGCATACAATTCTGTGGTTCAAACGTACATTTTCAGAAATTTCTTTCTGAGATAAAGGTGTATGTTTAACACAAATAGACTTCTCATCTTATCATGGATACTCTCTCACCTTTAAGAGCACCCTCGCACATTTCTTTTCATTCCGTCACGCTCCTTTGATGTGTAGAATGAAGAATAGATGCGAAAGACAACGTCCCTGCCTTACGTCTTCTTTTGGTCCGAGCACTGCTTCCTTAGTCTTCCATTCTTATTGTTTCCTCAGTTCTTGTACATATAGCAGATTATCCGTCTCTCCCTTTAGCTTACCCCTTATTTTATCATAATTTCGGACATCCTGCTGCTCTTTACATCATCGAACGCTGTTACCAAGTCGACAGGTCCAATGAAAATGTCTGGTCTTTTTTATTACTATTATTTAGCTTCTTTTATCAACTGCAACGTCACCACTGCGTCTCGGGATACTTTACCTCCCCTAAATCCAAAATGATCGTCTTTTAACAGATCCTTTATTTTGTTTTCCATTCTTTTGTACCATATACTATTCTTGTAAGCAACTAGGATGCATAAGCGCTTAAGCAGGTTGCGCAATAATTATAGAACTTACTGGTTCTTGCAATGTTTGGAATTCGGAGAAGCATGCTTTCCGAAAATCTGATGGTATATCGCCAGTCTCATATATCACATACACCAAAGTGAATAGTCAGTTGGTTTGTTTGCCTCTTCCCCCAATGAATTTAGAATTTCCGATGAAATGTTATCCATCCCTTTTGTCTTATTTGATTTTAAATCTTCCAAAGCTCTTTTAAATTCTCATTCTTATAATGGATCCTCTATATGTCCTCTACAGACTCCTGTTTCTTCTTCTATCACCTCATCAGAGAAGGCCTTCAACGTGCTCTTTCCACTTATCCGTGCTATCATCGACGTTTAACAGTGGCACGTTACCACCCTTGATATCAGTTTCACCGACGTCACTACATGCTCAGTCAGTCCATCTGTCAAGCATTCCTTTTTCGGTGCCTTCGCTTCACTGCACTTCCTGTTTATTTCATTCCTAAGTGACGTGTGCTTCTGTATTCCTGAATTTCTCTGAACATTTTTGTACTTCCTTCTTTCGTCGATCAGCTGAAGCATGTCTTCTTTCACCCGTGGGTTCTTCTCAGTTACCAACTTTGTACCTACGTGTTTCCTTCCAACTTCTGTGACTGCCTTTTTTTAGTGATGACTACTGAGCTTTTCTTCGTCGCTCTGTCTAAGGCCTCAGATTACTTCAAGCGAATATCCGTTTCCCTCTTCTTTGTGCATCGATTCTTCGTGACTACTCTCCTAAACTTCGGCTTGCTGTTCATCTTTACTAAACTGTGATTTGAGTCTGTATCTGTTTCTAGGTAAGCCTTACAATCCAGTATCTGATTTCGGAATCTCTGCCGGATAACGTTGTTATCCAGCTGAAATTGCTCCCTTATCTCAAGGCCTTTTCCAAGTATACCTACTCTTCTTGTGGTTTTTGAGCAGAGTATTCGCTATTACTAGCTGAAATCTATTGCAGAACTCAGTTAGTCTTTCTTCTCTCTCATTCCTACTACCATGTCCATTTTCTCCCGTAACTCACTCTTCTATTAATTCCCCTACAATCCCGTTGCAAACCCCCACGACTATTAGATTTTCTTTTCTGTTTAGGTAGTGAATTACGCACCTAATATCCTCATATACTTTCTCCTTCCCTTCATCTTCTGTTTCTGTTATCTAGTTAGATATCATAGTCGCAGCCTTTTGATGGTGCCGTTAATTGCAGTAGGATAACACCTCGTACTTTCCTTATAGGCTGATATACTTACGGTATTTTGTTTCAGAGGTCTGATGATGATATTTAGACACGATGTTTAGTGTTATTGACCGAAAAGCAAACGTTTAATGGTTTTGCATGTGGTTTAGCGTAGCAGTTGATTTCAATGATTTGGAAATTGAATTTGCTACTGCATGAGTGTTTCCACATTTATGTGTTATTGTTAACTGGGAACGTTAGCCCGAAACTGTTGTGAAGTTGACGAGATGTAGTTGCTGCTTTAATACCCTGTTCAGTTTGCAGAGTTTAGTGTCGTGGAATTGAGACAAGGCGTGTACTGACTTCGTTATAAGAGGAGTGCACTATACCTGCAAATTGTCGACGAGTCGAACGAAGCTAGAGCCCCATCGAAAGAACATGGTAAGGACATGATTCGTATGTTTGGTGCGTTTTATTGTTAAATCGTTGATTACCACTGTTGTGAGTGGTTAGTTGAGTCAAGGTCCGTTTTGCCGCTTAGTGTTACATCGTCTCAAGGTCAAGCTATTTTGCAGTATGGGCCACTGACGTGAGTTTTGCCTGAGCAGAATCCGAGTGAACTTTGAATTTCACTGCGAAACTTTACTGTTTTGCTGCTTGGCCTTGTATTCTCTGATTGGTGTTGAATGTAGTCGAATTCGGCGTACCTGGTTTAAGTTGTTTGACTTACCTGCGCTGCGTTAGCTCTGTTGTTCCTTTGTACATGACTGGGGAGATTAAATTTGTTGCCTCAGTTGCCTTCAGAGCATATATTGCTCCCTTTATGCTCAGCCATAAACGAAAGTAAAACACAGAGGTTTAGAGCGTTGTTTCATTGTTGTTGTTGTGTGTTCTGGTAAAGCACAGAGAACACTATTAGGTGTTGAAGCTCAATTTGCAGAGTACGCGTGGTCATCACGGTGTTCACCGCCGGGATCGGCGTGTGTTTCTTAGCCTTTGGTCAGTAACGTAGTCAAAATTAGGCTTACTTCCCTGTCTATGGGCAAGCTACCGCTGTACACTCGATCTGCCTTGTGTTAACTGGTATAGGACCTGCCTAATGATAAGGGGCTAACCTCCAATTCGAAATAAAATCTAAATTAAGGCTGGCTAGTGGTGGTACAATAAAACAGTATACAGGTGATCGAGTGATCACGACTTGTGACTGGCCGTCCAGGTCTGATGTTAAATTATACAACAGCAAATTACTTGAAATAAAGATAATATATTTCAGTGCATAGGATACACAGGGCGTGCCTTTAATAGAAAATTACCAGGTGTAGACCAGTCTAGGAGGTCGAGCAAAGTAAATAAAGTGGGCAACGGGAGGGGACTTGGGTAACGTTTAAGTTCTGTTGATGGCCAGCAATGGAGCTCAGAACCAAAAGGTTTTACCTCCCATCTTCTCTACTCGAAGTCTGGACCACAAGAAAGAGAAGCAACTGTGTTTTTCTCTGCTCTGCCTATGCCATAAATTCTCTAGCAACTTCAGTAGCTCTTGTCAGCAGCTTTAACTAGACAGAACTGCGTCGGCTCTGAAATGTAGGCAACTTGGATCAAGGAGACACAGCCGAAGGTACTCTGGGAGTAAGCTTACTGAGCCGTGCGTGGCTCGTGTTCGTGCCATCTCTTATTTAACACCCTGTTTTTACCGTATTGTCGCCTCGTTATGTTAATTTTAAATTACTTGTGTCACTGAGTTGCTGCCTTGGCTGCGCGTGAGCGGTAGCAGCAGCGCTTATCGATATAGGCCCTGCCGTATTATCTTTTCTGGAGTGCTATTACTTCCTGGTCGTCGTGTGTCGTCCAAGGAGTTGGATCGCGCCAGCAGTGCAGTTCGGACCAGGCAATGAAGTCAGTTCGAACGCGGCAGCAGCGGAATTCGGACCTGATAGTCGGACAGTTGGGACGCGGCAAAAGTTCGGTAGGGCTGGAGCGGCAGTGAGGTTCGGATAGCTATGACTTGCCCGACCGTTGCCGATAGACATGGCTGGGGACTGTCTTGGTTGGTCATCGGTTGGTCGTCTTACCGGACAGCGTGTATTTGCTCGCCGATCGCTCATGGGTTGGCGGTGTGTGTCTCAACTTTCGGTTCGTCTTTGTGATTGCACAGTCACTACTTTAGCATTGGTCGCGTTCTTCGTCCAAGTGTTTGTGAAATTGTGTGTAGCCTGTGGTGTCGACTGCTCAGTTATTTTAGTGTTGTCTCCGTGCTGATGTGTAGCAGTTGGTCGGTTGGTGCAGTCGCGTCGTAGCACCAGCGTGGCATGCAGGGCCAGGGAGGCCCGGATAGCCATCACTCGCCGATGATTGCCGACACACATGATTTAAGTGGGGGACGATTTTGCATGATCGTCGGTCGGTCGTCTTATCGGACGACGTAGGTTTGGCCTGACATCTATTATGGGTTTGCTCTGTGTGCCAACTCGTGATTCGCTCTTGTTTTGCTCAGTCACTGCCGTGAGCATTGTCTAGTTCTTCGTGCAAGTGTTCGTGAAGCTGTGTGTAGTTTATGTGGTTTGATTGACAAGTTATTTAAAGGTTGTCAGCGTAATGGCTCTGAATTGGTCGTTTGACGTCGAGTAGTGAGGAAGGACAGGACCGACATCACTCGCCCAACGATTGCCGACACACGCGTTTGAGTGGCAACGACCTTGCTTGGCCGTTTGGTCGGTAGTCCGGTTAAACGACGTGTAGTTGGGTCGTTCACCACTTATGGGTTGTCTGTGATCCGTTCTTGTTGTTGTTCCAGTCTCCACTGTTAGCATTGATGAATTCTGGTGCAAGTGTGGAGCAGAACCGATATTGATCGTTAGTCTGTTGACTGTTGGTTTAGTTGCCGTCGGATTGAGAGTGGTTGGCCTGGCTGCCTGTCTCACCTACAAGAGCCTTAGCGTTTGAATTCCAAGCCGACCCTCGAACATCTGAGCGCCATTGGATGTACTTCCCTATTTTTTGAAATTTGTCTTTGTTGTTTGTACTTGTATGGCTTCTAGCCAAATTTTTTTAAAACTAGAGTTATTTTTCTCTAAAGAGTTGGGGGGGGGGGGGGGTTTGGGGGAAGAGACCAAACAGCGAGGTCATCGGATTAGGGAACGACGAGGAAGGAAGTCGTCCGTGCCCTTTCAAAGGAACCATCCCGGCGTTTGCCTGGAGTGATTTAGGGAAATCACGGATAACCTAAATCAGGATGGCCGGACGCGGGATTGAACCGTCGTCCTCCCGAATGCGAGTTCAGTGTGCTAACCACTGCTCCACCTCGCTCAGTTTCCTCTTAAGGCCTTCAGCCAAGTTTAAAGTACCGTTTCACGTAAGCCCTTTGGCATTTTAAAAATTTTAATGTTGTTCAATTTTTTAAGTCTTCGGCCTTCAGCCGATTTTGAGTTTGAGTTCTTTTTCTCTTAAGGCCTTCAGCCTAAATTAAAGAACTGTTTCACATACGGCCTTTGTTATAAAAAAAAAACTAATGTTATGGAGTTTTAAGTGTTAGGCCTTCAGCCGATTTGAATTTAATTTGTTCACCTTATCGTAACAAAATAACTGTTTTAAGATAAGCCTTGCCTGTTAAATTTCTGATTATGCTTGCTTTTTAAGTTATTGAACTTCAGCCGTTTTTAAATTAAAGTGGCTTTCAGCGGGTAATTGAGTCTCAAGGATTAAAGATGTGTATTTTCTTAAAAAATTGGGATCTTGCAATGTTTGATCAAATAATGAAGTTGTATGTTCGAGTGTAACTGTCAGCCCTTATTTTTTCCCCTTTCCCGAATTTATACTATCTGCCCTGTCCTGCGGGATTAGCAGGGCGTTTCACATACAAAGACGTGACTGGGGCCTTTGAAATATTTTTTTTAAACCAGTTACCTAACATACTCTTTGACTGCATGCCATTTTGTGCGAGGGTTAGAACATGTTAATTGTAACGCGTAATATCTGATAGGGGCTAGTGGATTAGTTTAATTGAAATTGTCGCCATTAGGACCAGTTAGCTTGAAAGAGCGCTCAATATATACAGTAATCTGAGTATGGTTGACTAGTGGCCTTTAGCCTGTCAGTTTTAGAAATTATCGCTGCTAACTTGATACATGTTGCGCGTATAGCTAACTTTGCGATAGGTGTTGTCAGTCTCCCAATTAAGATTTATACCTAGAGTTCAGTTAAATGTCACGCGGGAGTCTTCCTTACAAGAATTTTATAATATTTATGTAATTTGTAGAGTTTATAAGCTTGGTTAATTTATTGTTTTTTGGTTGCATTTGCAAAGGCCCAGGCAGCCAGCTAGAGCTAACTACGCTGACAGAGGCTACCCATTGTACGCTAAGAAATTGAAGGAACTGTCCGGTCTGTCAACAATTAGCACTGGATGTGTCTCGTATGCCTCGGACAACGTAATGATTTCTTCTTGTTAATTTGCGTACCAGCAGCAGTGGTATATTTCTCTAGTTCGCTTCCTAGCTTCTTGATGTACTGCGTGTTCGAAACAGCAATGCGAATGTAGTCACATACTGTATAGTAAAGCCTGACGCTAGCCAATGGTATATCTGCCATTTAAGTAGGAGTGGCCGTATGTGAGTAAACTATAACCAAGTGCTGTCACTAACCGGAAAAAAAGGCAAAATCAAAACAATGAGAATAGGGTTGCCTATCCAACACATAGAGAAGACAATATCCTCCTGTCTCTGGCCCTAGAGGGTAACAGTCAGAAGGTATGTTTTTCGCCACCAAGAGCCTTCAAGAACGCAACTCCGGCAGCAACAGTAATAAAAAAGACCGCGTCAGAATAATTGCATTGAATGTAGAAGGGCTGAAATCCACAATAACCATGAGCCACCAGCATATCTTCCAACTGAACGACGTATTATTCTTCACGCAAACATTCAGCGTAGAAGACATCAGCTTCAGGTATATTTACGGAATTCATCTCACAGCCACGAGAGGAGACAGAGGACGCCCCTCAATGGATGGACGTGTACGGGTATGGAGACAACCTCATGAATCCATGGAACCCTGCATGTTAGCAGGGGAATGTTCAAGCTGGTGGTGGCTTTACAATGGTGCGGGGCTTATGCAGTTGGAATGGTATGGGACCCCTGGAACGTCTAGGTACGACACCCACAGGTGACAAGTATGTAAGCATACTGTCTGATTACCTCTACCCACTCATGTCCATTGTGCATTCCGGCGGACTTGGGCAATTCCAGAAGGACAATGCGACACCCCACACGTCCAGAATTACTACAGAGTGGCTCCAGGAACACTCTTCTGATTTTAAGCTTTTCCGCTGGCTACCAAACCTCCCGGACATGAACATTATTGAGCACATCTGGGAAGCCTTGCAACGTGCTGTTTGCAAAAGATCTCCACCCCCTCGTATTCGTACGGATTTATGGACAGCCCTGCAGACACTTCTTCAGATACTGGTCGAGTTCATGCCACGTAGTGTCGCTGCACTTCCGCGAGCTCGCGAGGCCCTACACATTAGGAAAGTGTACAAGTTTCTTTGGCTCTTCAGTGGAAATTTGTAGGGCGCGTAGATACTGCTTTTTTGGGATGATGATTATCAGTGCACGATGCAACCGATTCCCGTGTGTTCAGCAATCTCTTATGGAGCTAGAAGATTGCTGCTTTGCTGTTGCCGCCTCCTCGTTCTCCTCTGAAGAACACCTCGCTGTGAAACACACCGCAACTCCATAAGCTCTTCGATGATTATTTCGTGGCTGTGATCGTCCACGAGCTTTTCGATATCATTATTATCCGCATCTAGTCTCATGCTCTTGGTAAGAGAGGCAATCGCGCTGGCTACAGGCTGCGCAGGTACTGACGCAAATGCCTCAGAGTCACATTCGACAATGCACTCCAGCCAAAGCTTCTTCCAAACAAAACTGAAAGTTCTCTTGGTAGCCCCTTCCCACACCTTTCCCACCATCTTGACACAGGCAACGATGTTGAAGTGATGTTTGCAAGACTTTCTGGGAGTGAAATTGATAGCTTAAGTCAACTGAAAACAATGCTGCAAGAGTGCTGCAGTGTAGAGCTTCTTAAAGTTAGAAGTAATCTGCTGGTCCATAGGCTGGAGTAACGGAGTGGTGTTGGGAGGCAGGAATTGGATCTTGATGAACTGAAATTCTACAAGGAGGTGGTCTTGTAGGACTGGAGAATGGGCAGCAGCCTTGTCCATAACAAGCAAGGCATGGAGTGGCTGATTCATCTGAAGAAAATATTTTTTCACCGAAGGACCAAACGCTTCACTGATCCGTAAATTGTTTCATAAAGCGTCACTTGCAACCAGTCAGATAAAGAGATCATATAAGTAATATCGTAACGCTGGTCACCAATAAAATGAATATACTGTAATAGGGACGCACTTCACGCATAATAGTGAACCTGAGAGCGTCATCGACGAGCTATGAAGGGCACTGGAGAATATAAAAGATGGTAAGCCAGCCACCTTGGTAGGAGATTTAAATTGCCGCATAGACAAATTGAATTCAGAAACGCAAATGGTCACAGATTTTCTCATGATCGCGTGGAGTAATATTCTACATGGCACGAAATGCGAGGAGCACCATCCACCTGCTCTTCACGGACGCTCGAACGCCCGAGGTCACGCTCAGTTAAAAGTAGAAAACGTCACAATAAGAAATAACTTCCAGCAGTTACTGCAGTCAAATTAAGCACAGTAGCACGCAAGTAAAAACCTTAAACTACATGTTTAATGGCACATGTGTCAAGAAAGTTGGATAACGAGCATAGCACAGCTACCATCAATATACAGATGATGAGGCACGGAAAGGCAGCACCACAGCAGCTATGGTCGATATATTCACACGCCACACTAAAGTACACACGCCACACTAAAGTAAAGTATTCAGATTCAAACGCTCTGTGGAGTCATGGTTCGACGAAGAACGTTACCTCGTGAGATAAAGGTCACAACAACTTCTCCATGCTGCCAGCGAACAAGAAATGACGCCTTAGCTGAGTACGCCGAAGAACGTCGCAAGTAAAAAGTGCTACTTAGGGAAAAGTAGATAACATATGATCTCGTCAATCAACATAAATTAACTGCTGGGACCAAACGAAATCTTACAAAATCGTAAGGTCTTCAAAGAAGTTGATATCAAAGCTGCTTTAAAAGTGGAGCAATGGAACTACAGTACAGTAACTTACTTGGAGACAAGGACAAACTATCAGACCACTTCACACAGTACACGTCAAGCGCAAATGTCATGGACCTAAATATAGCCGAAGAAGTCTCCTATCTTATAAGGAACAGAAAGAATTGCAAGGCAGCAGGGTAGATGTGGCGTACATGGAACACCTAAGGAATACACTCCAAGATCTGGCAAGTCCTCTCGTGTCCCTATCCAACGAATGCCTCAAGAAAAACTCAATCACATAACAATGAAGACACTTATAAATGTGCTCCACGTAGACAAAGACGGAAAAGACGATCCAAACTCCTATAGAGGAATCGCTCTGGAGAGAACTACATTCAAATTCTTCTCTAAACTCCTGTTAGGCTGTACTAAACATATGCTATGTACTAGTTTCCTAGCGAAGCAATATGGCATCACTCCAGGGAAGTCAACTTGATGGTAACGAAGTCATTCAAGAAATAGTAATGGCTCTAGCGCAATCCATTACCCCATTGTACGCAACCTTTATGGACCTCTCTGAAGCATTAGACAGGATACTAACCCAAAAATTAGAGATAATACTAAGTACATCACGCCTCAAACTAGAAACAGTCAAGTCGCTTATAGTTGCAAATCATAGAGAACTATACGATGGCATATCTACGTCATAGGAGATCATCGAGACAAGAGGGGTCCTACAAGAAGATCGGATGAGTGCGATATTGTTTAGGCTATAGGCACAAGAAACGTAAAAATGCTAATGTATAACAGTGACATTGTTTTCCTTTCCAGGAGCCCAGATGATCTATAGGCAGCCATGGAGAATATCAGAAAGAAGTCAGTGGAAATGAAAGTCAGTCGAGGAGGAAGAATGTCAAAGACAGACCATCGCTCGTGTGATGGATCAACATCAGAATTCATATACAGCTTTAAGCACTTGAGAGATTGATGGAACCACTTTCCCTCTGTATATACAAAAGCGGGAGGCAGCCACAACAAAATCCATTTACTACACGACTGAGCTACAAAATTTATCCCTGCTAACTGCGGTAATGCAGTTCAAAAAATGTTCAAATGTGTGTGAAATTTTGTGGGACTTAACTGCTAAGGTCATCAGTCCCTAAGCTTACACACTACTTAACCTGAATTATCCTAAGGACGAACACACACACCCATGCCCGAAGGAGGACTCGAACCTCCACCGGGACCAGCCGCACAGTCTGCAGCGCCCGAGACCGCTCGGCTAATCCCGCGCGGCAATACAGTTCAAATTCAAAATTATGCCAACTGCCACATACGGAATTCAGCTAATATGGGCCTATTTGGCGGTGAAATAATTAAGTCAGATTCCTAAAAAGAGGTCTGTCAGTATCAAAGTTCACAAGAAATAGCTACATCTTCGAAATAGCGCAGGAATCTTTCTTCACAGAAGACATTAGAGAATGCTTCGATCTTCCAGAGACGCACTCATACAAAAGCGTCATCGAGGGGAGACGGAATTAAGCCAGGGAGGTATCGAAGGAAGTCTTGGAATTCAGATACCTGGAAAAGAGATAAATTCCAACATTGCCACCTGTATACGCCTAAGTGCTACTTACAATTTTGTAAGGCCTGCGTGTTACAGGCAACTATTAATATCACCATTGTTTGCGTTGATGTTGTAACCTGCATGAGTCCTAATATCTGATGAGGGGGGGTTTAGTTTCGCCGAAACCGGTAATCATGGAATAAAAAGAATTCCTGCGATCTTGGCTACCAGTATATTGTTTTTCTTGTACACGCGTTTTACCTGACATTGTTTTCCCTGGAAGATCTGCCCGAAGGGATCATATCTCAACCCCATGGATAGCTGAATCTGTAAGCTAGGCAACAAGCAATGGACCAAATACAATAACTCAAATGTAACCTCATGTACACATTGTATTTGGAAAAGTAATTACTTAATTTTAAACGGGGTTCAAGGGCAATCGCGTATAGCGCAACTGATAATGGGCAATCCAGTCGTACAGACCAGCCAAGCAAGCGCTTTCGTCAGGTAACCATTTAATAATATCCTGGATGAAGCCCCCATTGTAATGTTGTTCAAATATTGATGAAACGTTCCCCAGAGGACATCAGACGTAGTGTTTGCAGCAGCTTTGGTGATATATCCTATCGAAGTCTTTGGAAAAAAAACAAACAATAATGGCCCCCAGGTTGCACACGGCAACTCACTCTGCGACGCAGCGACGTTGTGTTTTTAGGTCCGCAGTAATTTCTATAGCGCAGGATTCATGCTAATCTTAAGGGTCCCGTGACTATCTTGAAGTCTGCATTAAGGAGTGGGAAAGGTCGCAACTTTTCCACAGTTCAATGCCCTCTTTTCTTCGGGATAAGGACCATTAGTCACTCTTTGAATTCGGATGGCACTGTAGCTCCTTCCCGTATTTCATTCGTTATCTCCTGCACAGTGATTTTCAAAATGGGCCAGTAAGTTCGATAAAACTCAGTACTAATTCCATCAGGCCATGGAAATTTTCCTTTAGTTACTTTGAAAGCTGCAGTTCTTAATTCTTCTTCACTGAATGCTGTTTCGATATAGCGCCATTCCTCCGCCAGAACGTGGGTACGCAGGTTGTTGCTGTGGTTCTGTGCGGGTCATAAAGTGCACTAAGTAGTCATGAACGTGTTTCAGAACTAATAACAGTAATTGGATTGTCCTGCCCACTGCATCAGAAAAATTCGTGAGCATCGCTATTCTACCAAGAATATCATAAAAAAAATGGAGGAGTGTCGCACGTTTGCCACAGGCCACATTTTCAGTTTGGACTGCTCTGGGATTCCATTCTGTTGCTTCCTCCGAAACGTAGTAATTTTTGGTTTAAACAACTTTATTTTGGCGAGTCCGGCATTATCAAGAACTGTATTCATTTGACATATTTCTAAGATACTGATGTATATTGACAATAAAATACTATGTTGCCATGAACGATTGTATTTGCGTTCACTGTATACGTATTTCTTCTGCGACCTCAAGGTACTGCAAAAGGCTGGTGTTCAACTTTTAGTATTCAGTAGCACTGTAGGCACAATTATCAGAGATGTCCACCAGAGCAATGTCACAGTTTACAACAGTACTTCTAATAGTATCAAAACATTGGGTGATTTTTTTCAGTTGCGAATCTCAAACCCTAACTCAAGCAAATTTACATTTATTGCTTTATATGTGCATAAAAAATATGACTTCATTCACGAAGGTGAACCATGTTTCAAACTAACTACAATTTTTTTAAAAAAGAATTTAATACTTGGTCATATTACCTGTGTATCCGGGTTAGGTGGCCAGACACGCAAGGGACGTATGGTCAACCGGCAAACACTTTAAAAACTAGGACAAAACTGTATAAAAAGGATATACAATAATCTCAACATGTTTTTATCGAACTATTTGTTAAGGTAAGTTTGGTAGGGAAAATGATAGGAAACCTCACAAGTCGTTCCACATGGGTAAATCCCGACAGGAACCTGGGCCCATTGCAGTTTTTGGATCACAACCGTTTTTGTCTTTCGTTCTGGCTTAAATTGAAGCGGGACTCATCACTGAAGACAGTTCTACTCCAGTCAATGAGATTCCAAGTCGAAGTTGTATCTGGAGATGCCCCGAACAGTGGTGGGTTACCGACCTGAATGTCACCCTCCATACGGCCTCATAACCGGGAGTGGTGGACTGGACCCAATTGGCTGCCACATGCGGCACCCTTAGAGCACAGAGGTACATCGGCGATATTCTACGCCTCGTTTTGTTACCCTTAATAGCAAGCTATCCTGGACTTACATTTCAGCAAGATAATATCCACCCGCACATGTCGGGGGTTTCTACTTCTTTGCTGCTTATCTTGGTGCTTACCAAACCTTACCTTTGCCAGCGAGGTCACCTGATCTATCCACAGCTGAGAACGTTTGGAGCATGATGGGTAGGCCTCTCCAGTCATTTCGAGATTTTGACGACCCACCGCGCCAGTAGGACAGCACTTGGCATGATATCCTTCAGAAGAACAACTGTATTAATCAATGCCAAATAATTGCTTGCATAAAGGCATAAGGACCAGAGATGACCCATCGCGTTTCTGACTTTCTCAGTCTGTGAAGCTGTTTCTCTTGAATAAATAATCCAATTTTTCTGAAATGTTGTTTGTTAGTACGTGTACATCACATGCATCGATTTCTGCCCCAATTTGGATAATTCCTTCTTGATGCGTCTCCTTTTTATTGTCTTAGAGTGCACATGCTTACAGACTTAGAAGCAAATCTGGAATTTAACTGTACAGGCTACTAGCAACACTTGACTCTACTCACTGTCAACACAGAACACTCCACTAGGGCTGCTTCCGTAACACATCAACGCATAATGTGATCCGCACTATGCACAGCTTTCTTTAGGTTTCGAATACTAGTGTCACAATATTTTCATTAGTACTTCCTAACGAGTACAATGATGAGAGGCTATTTATACTCATACAAATTCCTATTTGACATTTTATTTAACGAACAGTAAGTGATGAAGTTATAGAGCACCTCAGCAGCCAATCAAAGCGTACGAATGCTCTACAGTTGCCAAATAAGCTAAATAAAGTTTCCGTGTGCAAACGACGCGAGTTGAGTGTCTTGGTCACATACACACCAATCATTTTCTAATCCCATCAATTGCATACTTCAACACATAGCACGATTTGATTAATAGTCAACAAATCATGGCTGTAGAAACCAGAAAGGATATACTAGAATGTGATTACAAATTCTATAGTCACATTTGTTTGCATAATTTTAGAGATTGTATTAATGAATATTTTCATAAAGTTTTATTTTTTGCCTTTGAGAGGTACACCATATCTCCAAAGATGTTTGTGGTTAATAAAACAGAAGTAAATAGCGTCATGAATATGGATCCACTCTGATATCAACGTTAATTAAAAGTACATAACCATCACCGAAAACCTTCTAGAAAAAATGAGCGTACGGCATTGTGGGTCGGGAGTCCCGTATTCAGGGACGTTCTGCCGCCGAGGGCAAGTAGTTATTGCATTCGACGCCACATTGGGCGACTTGCGCATCGGAGATGGGGATGAAATGATGAAGAGGACAACACTACACCCAGTCCCTCAGCGGAGAAAATCTCCTGCCCCAGCCAGGAATCGAACCGGGGCCCCTTGGCGTGCCATTTATCACGGCATATACTGAACACGAATTCTTCATTATACAGGACGGGAACAGGTTCAAAAATTCATACAAACGGAACGTTGAAGCTTATTCGCTTCAAAACTGATCCTGTCAACACAGTATCACTGAAAGTTTCTTTTACAGGTTACAGGGACTGGATATGTCCTCCTTGGATACCACGGAAAATGTCGAGACGATAATCAGACTCTTCTGAAAACTTCTGAAACACGTCGATGCGATTCGCTGCCGCGGTTATAGCAAAGCATTGCTGAGATAAATCATTTGTCTTTTACATAATCTTATAGCAATGACAAGGGCTAGGACTGGTGATGGCGGTGGACATCAGCATCACTCGTCATTATCAGCATATGCACAGCCGAGCAATCATCCAGGCAGAAGTGTGCTTAGGTGTTCCCGCCCAATGAGGTGGAAGCGGGCAAGTACAGGATTTTGCTGGAGTCATCTTGCACTTGAGGCAGACTTGAGGCAGGCATGTCAAGGTAGAAAATGACTGTGACGGATTTCTCTGTGAGACAGAAGAAGCTGTAAATATTCTTCCTCAGCTTTGTGTAGACCTCATTAACTCACTAACCTTTGGCGATCCTCTTATATGTTCCAAGGAAAATTTAGGTTTTCTGTTCCGCAGAAACGAATACTGGGCCGATTAACTTTATCATAAACGAGAAATATTGTGTCAGCACTAGAAGTTAATATCCATGACGTGTCTTCTGCATTGGCCATTCTTGCCGCCCTCTTGGTGCAGAAGTCATGTCATTCAGTATAATGTCAAGAAATGTCCGCCCCCGGTAGCTGAACGGTCAGCGCGACAGATTGTCAATCCTAAGGGCCCAGGGACTGGGTGTTGTCCTAATCATCATCATTTTATCCCCATCGACGCGCAAGTCGCCGGAGTGGCGTCATGTCGAAAGACTTGCACCCGGCGAACGGTCTACCCGGTGGTAGGCCCTAGTCCCACAACATCTCATGAAGTTGGTACCGGGACCAACTGCAATTCGTACGATTTAATGAGCAAGCGCGTAAGCAGGTCTCTGGAAACTGCTGTTAGCAGGATCCGAAGCTCAAGACTTTATCGACGTGATGCTTCCTTTGGGCTTCGTTTGAATGCTACTCGAACACGAGCAACATTCTGCCCCGACACAGGAGATCAACCAGGACTTTCGCCTTTGCAAGTGTAGCCTTCCTTCTCAAACTGTTTGTACCAGTCATAAGAGGGGCGCTGCTGGATGACTCCTGGTGGAAATTTGTGACAAATGCTCAACGAACAGCAGTCACCAACCCCCTGTTTGGCAACTGAAGGGCACACAAACTGCTCTGTTGTGGTGTAGTTGCCATTTTCTATAGTGGTACGCTCTGATGAGTGCAGCCTACAACAAAGTAATTGTACCCATTTATAAAAAAAGAGTTCTAGAGCCATTCTGTTACGAGGTTAAGGTTTGACATGAATACTTTGTATCATTTGATATATATGAACTTCAGAAAGTGTACAGTTCTTTTGCGCTCAGACTGGACACTGTCAGGGGAAGAACGCAGACCACTGGCGCACACAGAGATTGTCTGCAGACGACTCTATGCATTCCGGCGTGGCGTCGACAGCAAAAGGATGTGAGACACACGGCGGTAGGCAGCATGTGTTCCGGACTTGTGAGGAATGGCCCCCTTCGCGACGGCCGCCGGAGTAAAAAGCTGCGACAGCGGGCGCGGCGCGGCGCAGTGCGGGCCGGCGCGCGGCAGGCGGCGGGCGGCGGCCGGCGGGCGGAAGAGCGATCGGCGGCGCACCTGCGCTGCGTGATTGATCCCGCGGCCCGAGGCGACGGCCGACCCCGCCGAGCGCCGCTGCTCCATCTTAGTCCCGTCATGACCCGGGACCGCGGGCTGCCGACGGCCAGCGCGTGCTCCACGTCCACAAGCGCTCTCTTCATCTCTTCAAGACGACGGCCGTCAGTAAACTGCGAAAACACAGCAGTTAGGATGGTTCCAACTTCTGCAAGTGTTGACACACGTTTCAGTTTGTGAAACTACAGCCTACAGGGCCTTATGCCAAAATATTGTTTGTTTATTTGCTGCTAACAGTAACATTTACTCTGTCCAATGGAGGCTAAAACTGATTCATTGTTGGACTTAAATATAGATATGTGAAACATGTAATCTACACATTGTATCATAAATACTGTGGTACCTCGCACAGCGAGCGTAATTCGTTACAGAATATTACTCGTAGTGCGAAACACACATTAAGCGAAACAACTTATCCCATATAAATTAATGTAAAATACGAATACGCGTTCGATGCACAAAAAGTACCAAGTATTTTACCTTATTAAAAGGCTGGCAGTGGTGGCCCCTGCGGTTCTAACCGCTACAGTCTGGAACCGCGAGACCGCTTTACTTTCAGCAAAATAATACACTTCTACACACGGCGAGAAATTTTGCTACTCGAGTGCATGTTTGTCAGACCCTGCCTTGGGCAGCAGGTTCGCCAGGTATCTCCCCAGTTGAGAATGTTTGGATCAATATGGGCAGGGCCCCTCAACTAGCACAGAGTTTTGACGGACTGACACGCCAATTGGTCTAATTTGTCATGTTATTCCTCAGGAGGACAATCAACAACTCATCGATCCCAAGCTGAATAACTGCTTGCATAAGAGCGAGAGATGAACCAACCCTGTGGCCGAGTGGTTCTAGGCGCTACAGTCTGGAACCGCGACACCGCTACGTTCGCAGGTTCGAATCCTGCCTCGGACATGGGTGTGTGTGATGTCCATAGGTTAGTTAGGTTTAAGTAGTTCTAAGTTCTAGGAGACTGATGACCTCAGATGTTAAGTCCCATAGTGCTCAGAGCCACCTTATTCAAAGAAAATTATACATACAGTGTTATGTACTTTATTATTCACGAAACATAACTAATTCTTTTTTACTAGGACGCTTCAACACTTGGTGAAAACACAACACAGCATTCTCGTCAAATACGTGTGCACTGAATCGCCAAAGAAACTGGTATAGGCATGCGTATTCAAATACACAGATACGTAAACAGGCTGCAGTCGGCAACGCCCATATAAGACAACAAGTGTTGTTACGTCGGTTGGTGCTGCTACAGTGGCAGGTTATCAAGATGTAAGTCAGTTTGAACATGGTGTTATGACCGGACACGAGCGATGGGACAACGCATCTCCAATGTAGCGATCAAGTGGGGATAATCGTCTACGACCATTTCACGAGTGTTCCGTGAATATCAGGAATCTGGTAAAACGCCAAATTTCCGACATCTCGCCGACGGGGAAAGACCCTCCAAGAACGGGACCAACGATGACCGAAGAGAACCGTTCAACATGTCAGAAGTGCAACTCTTCAGCAAATTTCTGCAGATTTCAATGCTGGGCCATCAACAAGTGTCAGTGTGCGAACCATTCAACTAAATGTCATCGATATGGGCTTTCCAAGGCCCACTCGTTTACCCTTGATGACAGCACAATACAAAGCTTTACGCCTCGTGTGGGCCTGTCAACACCGACATTGGACTGTTGATGACTGGAAACATGTCGCCTGGTCGGATGAGTCCCTTTTCAAATGTTGTCGAGCGCATGGACGTGTACGGGTATGGAGACAACCTCATAAATCCATGGAACCCTGCATGTCAGCAGGAGACTGTTCAAGCTGGTGGTGGCTTTATAATGTTGAGGGTCGTATCCAATTGGAATGGCATGGGACCCCTGGTACGTATAACTACATCTCCCACAGGTGACACATACGTAAGTATCCTGTCTGATCACTTCCACCCACTCATGTCCATCGTGCATTCCGACGGACTTGGGCAATCCCAGCAGGACAGTGTGACACCCCACAGGTCCAGAATTACTACAGAATGGCTTCAGGAACACTCTTCTGATTTTAAGGTCTTTCTCTGGCCACCAAACTCCCCGGACATGAACATTATTGACCATATCTGGGATACCTTGCAACGTGCTGTTCAGAAAAGATCTCCACCCCCTATTACTCTTACAGATTGTACAGACAGCCCTGCAGGGTTCATGGTGTCAGTTCCCTCCAGACATTAGTCGAGACCATGCCACGTCGTACTGCCTCACTTCCGCGTGCTCGCGAGGCCTTACACGGTATTAGGCAAGTGTACCAATTTCTTTGGCTCGTCAGAGTAAATTTGTGAAGCTCTTAGATATCACTTTCTTGGGATGAGATTTTCAATGCTAAAATGCAACCGATTCCCATGCTTTCAGCATTTCTCTTTTGGTGCCAGAAGATTGCTGCTTTGCTGTTACCGCCTCCTCCTCCTTCTCCTCTGAAGGACACCTCTCCACAGCATCCTCCTGTGAAACACACCGCAACTCCATAAGCTCTTCGATGATTATTTCGCGGCTGTGATCGTCCACGAGCTCGTCGATATCATTATTATCCACTTGTAGTTTCATGCTCTTAATAAAAGACATAATCTCGCTGACTACACGCTTGCAGGGACTGACTCAAACGCCTCATTCATTCACATGTGACTCAAATGTCACATTCGACAACGCACTCCAGCCAAAGCTTCTTCCAAGAGTTCTCTTGGTAACCCCTTCCGTCTTGATTGCAAAAAAATATTCATTCACATGACCGGTTTCGGTACCTCTAGAACCTTCTTCAGATATGCAGTTTCGGTTACAGGAGTAATTCGTCCACACACAGCAACGTTCACATGCTGCGTGTGGATAAACTACTCCTGCAACCTAAACTGCAGATCTGAAGATGGTTCTAGAGGAACCGAAACCGGTCATGTGAACAAACATTTTTTGCAATCAAGACGGATTACAAGTAAGACAATAGCCAAAGACCGCCTGAAGTTAATACCCAGGTATCGGAACGTCCGCACAAGCGGCAGGGGTGGTCTCTGTCTATAGCAACGACCAGTGCACTGTGCGTGTAGTCGCCGCTATCGCAATGAAGTCGCGACATTCCCCTTTTTCAGTCTGTCCCCCCCGGTGTCGTTTGCTCTGTGGAAAGGATACGAGGGAATATTGTTCGGAGACGCATTGCCAGTAAGCAAGCGAAAACCTTGTAATTGGCGTTGAGTAGGGTGAGCGGTCTGTAACTGATGGCCTTCGAATCACGGGCTGGTTTGTGGACCGGAATGATGATGCCCTCAGCAAAGGAGGGTGAGATTGTGAGCCGTGCACGGCTCGTGTCCATGCCATTTATTGGTTGTCATCTTCTGTTACCGTAATGCCGCCTCGTTTTCATATTCCATTTACTGGCGTCACATACTTTACTTTTACTTTTTCGGGTCCAGAAACAACAATTTGTTTGCCCATTATTGGGCAATGTCCAATACTACTTCTTTAGCCAGCCATAGATCATCGAGGGTGCATCTGTGGGGGCAGGCAGGGCATTGTAGGAGATGTTCCATGTCCTGTCGAATGCCGCAGTCGGATTTGTCGTCATTTTCGTCCAACAAACCCAATTAGATCAGATTAGATTTCACAGGAGCCACCCCAGTTTTGACGCGGTTAAGCATCAGTAACTGGCGTCACCAACTTCCTGCCTCACTTCCCATGAGCGGCAGCAGCAGTGCGTATCGATAAGTGCTCTGTAGTAACATCTGTGGACCTGCTGATAGTATTTCCGGGAGTCATGTGTCTGGCAGTGCGTTCGGAATGGACCAGCAGTGCAGTCGCGACGCAGCAGCAGCGGAAGACAGGGACGGAGCGCCGGTGAGGCGCCGACAGCCAGAGATCGCCGACTGCTGAGGACACACATGAACTACCCGACGAAGGAAGATTGGAGTGGGATTGCTGTTGGCTGGTCGTTCGGTAGGTCGTCTCATCAGTCGACGTATATTTTGTCCTTACACCGTTTCAGGGCCTCGGGAGTTGGTCGGTTGGCGTGGAGCAGCGACGAAATCTCCGTGGAGCGTAGTTTGGCCGAGGCCGCTGACGGCATCCACGCGCGGTCGGTGTGTGTGGTGTTGTCCCCTCTGCTACAAGATCCGTGGATCACCGATCCTGGACACGAAAGTTCAGTTTGACTTAATCTACCAGCAAGTCACGACTGTTCACATTGTGTCGTTTGGATTTCGTTGTTGGCTGTTGGGACATTCCCGCGAGCAATTACGTGTGTTTCTAAGTCGGCAAATTTTAGCCACCCTCCGGTGGAGTTTAACTCTATTTGGTTATTTTGAATTGAAGAGCACCAGTAGATACTTGTGCCTTGTGGCCGTTAACGTTCCGGTTACCTGTTCTGGCCGTTGACGTAAATTCAGGCAGTGTATTTTCCTCATTGTGTTGTCGCTGTCCAGTATGGTGTGTAGTTTGACAGCTCAATGTATAATTGGTTGTGGGCCCCAATACCTTCCACGTTGTTCTACTGAACTCCCTGTTGTGTGCTGGTCGGCTGGAACGGAATTTTCTTGTCAGTGGGTCCGTTGACCAACTTTCGTTTGTGTTGTCGTCGGATCGTGAATGGTTGGGCCGACTGCGTGTCTCACCTAAGCGAGCGGTAGTGTTTGAATTCCAGGCCGACCCTCGGAAACTTCTGAGCGCCCTTTGATGTACTGCCTTTTCTTATTTGTTCTTGTCGTTTGTATTTGTATGGCTTCTAGTCGATTTTTAAAGTAAGGTTGTTTTGCCCGTAAGACGTAAGATTGTTTGGGCCTTCAGCCTAATTTAAAGAACTGTTTTAAGGTAAGGCATTTGGCCTTTTAAAAATTTATTTTGGCTTGAGTCGTAAGTGATGGGCCTTCAGCCTATTTTTAAACTGAAGTTGTTTTGCTCTTGAGGCTTAAGAGTGTTTGGGCCTTCGCATAATTTAAAGAATTGTTTTAAGGTAAGGCCTTTGGCCTTTTAAAAGCTTTATTTTGATTTCAGTTGTAAGTGATGGGCCTTCAGCCGATTCATAAATTAAGGTGTCAGATTGATTGGACCTTCAGCCTAATTGAAAGAACTGATTTAAGATAAGGCCTTCTGCCTTTTAAATTTATGATTTAAGTTATTGCCTTTCAGCCGATTCTGAATTAAAGTGGTCTATCCTTACAGGCATGAGTTTGTATGTCCCATTCAGCCGGTAATTAAGTTCCAAAAATTAATGCTGTGGATTTTTTTAATTTTCTTGGCTCTTGTAATTTTTGGTCAAGTGAATAAGGTTGTATGTTAGAGTGTAACTGACAGCCGCTTATTTTGGCCCATTTCCACAATTTAAACTACCTGTCCTGTCCTGCGGGTTTAGCAGGACGTCTCAGATTGTGTCGTCAGATGTCATTAGTTCTTGCTACAAGATCGTCCACCGCCGTGCAATGAGGTCCCGGAAGTCATTGGAAAAGTCAATCGGTAAGTCATCAATCTACATCTAGATCTACGTGATTACTCTGCTATTCAAAATAAAGTGCCTGGCAGAGGGTTCAATGAACCACCTACAAGCTGTCTCTCTACCGTTCTACTCTCGAACGGAGTGCGTAAAAAGGAGCACTTAAATTTTTCTAAGCGAACCCTGATTTCTCTTATTTTATCGTGATGATCATTCTCCCTATGTAGGTGGGTGCCAACAGAATGTTTTCGCAATCGGAGGAGAGAAAACTAGTGATTGAAAGTTCATGAGGAGATCCCGTCGCAACGTAAAACGCCTTTGTTTTAATGATAGCCACTCCAATTCACGTATCATATCTGTGGTACTATCTCCCCTACTTCGCGATAATACAAAACGAGCTGCCCTTCTTTGTATTTTTCGATGTCATCTGTCAGCCCCATCTGATGCGGATCCCACATCGCACAGCAATATTCCAGAATAGGGCGGGCAAATGCAGTAAGCAGTCTCTTTATTAGACCTGTTGCACCTTCTAAGTGTTCTGCCAATGAATCGCAGTCTTTGGGTGGCATTACCCACAATATTATCTATGTGATCGTTCCAATTTAGGATATTTGTAATTGTAATCCCTAAGTATTTAGTTGAATTTACAGCCTTCAGATGTGTGACTTACCGCGTAATCGAAATTTAGCGGATTTCTTTTAGTACTCGTGTGAATAACGTCACACTTTTCTTTATTCAGGGTCAATTGCCACTTTTCGCCCAATACAGATATCTAAACCACTTTGCAATTCGTTTTGATCGTCTAGTGACTTTACAAGACGATAAATGACAGCATCATCTGGAATCAATCCAAGACGGCTACTGAGATTGTCACCTATGTCGTTAATATAGATCAGGAGCAATAGAGGGCCTATAACACTTCCTTGGGGAACGTCGGATATTGCTTCTGTTTTACTTGATGACTTTCCGTCTATTACTATGGACGGTGGAATTTCTGACAGGAAATCACGAATCCAGTCGCATAACTGAAGCGAAATTCCAGAGGGATGCAGTTTTTTTAGAAGACGCTTGTGAGGAACGATGTCGAAAACCTTCTGGAAATCTAAAAATATGAAATCAATTTGACATCCCCTGTCGATAGCATTATTACTTCATGAGTATAAAGAGCTAGTTCTGTTTCGCAAGAATGATATTTTCTGAATCCATGCTATGTGTCAATAAATCGTTTTCTTCGAGTTACTTCATAATGTTCGAATACAATATACACTCCTGGAAATTGTCCCAGGAAGGGGAAACTTTATTGACACATTCCTGGGGTCAGATACATCACATGATCACACTGACAGAACCACAGGCACATAGACACAGGCAACAGAGCATGCACAATGTCGGCACTAGTACAGTGTATATCCACCTTTCGCAGCAATGCAGGCTGCTATTCTCCCATGGAGACGATCGTAGAGATGCTGGATGTAGTCCTGTGGAACGGCTTGCCATGCCATTTCCACCTGGCGCCTCAGTTGGACCAGCGTTCGTGCTGGACGTGCAGACCGCGTGAGACGACGCTTCATCCAGTCCCAAACATGCTCAATGGGGGACAGATCCGGAGATCTTGCTGGCCAGGGTAGTTGACTTACACCTTCTAGAGCACGTTGGGTGGCACGGGATACATGCGGACGTGCATTGTCCTGTTGGAACAGCAAGTTCCCTTGCCGGTCTAGGAATGGTAGAACGATGGGTTCGATGACGGTTTGGATGTACCGTGCACTATTCAGTGTCCCCTCGACGATCACCAGTGGTGTACGGCCAGTGTAAGAGATCGCTCCCCACACCATGATGCCGGGTGTTGGCCCTGTGTGCCTCGGTCGTATGCAGTCCTGATTGTGGCGCTCACCTGCACGGCGCCAAACACGCATACGACCATCATTGGCACCAAGGCAGAAGCGACTCTCATCGCTGAAGACGACACGTCTCCATTCGTCCCTCCATTCACACCTGTCGCGACACCACTGGAGGCGGGCTGCACGATGTTGGGGCGTGAGCGGAAGACGGCCGAACGGTGTGCGGGACCGTAGCCCAGCTTCATGGAGACGGTTGCGAATGGTCCTCGCCGATACCCCAGGAGCAACAGTGTCCCTAATTTGCTGGGAAGTGGCGGTGCGGTCCCCTACGGCACTGCGTAGGATCCTACGGTCTTGGCGTGCATCCGTGCGTCGCTGCGGTCCGGTCCCAGGTCGACGGGTACGTGCACCTTCCGCCGACCACTGGCGACAACATCGATGTACTGTGGAGACCTCACTCCCCACGTGTTGAGCAATTCGGCGGTACGTCCACCCGGCCCCCCGCATGCCCACTATACGCCCTCGCTCAAAGTCCGTCAACTGCACATACGGTTCACGTCCACGCTGTCGCGGCATGCTACCAGTGTTAAAGACTGCGATGGAGCTCCGTATGCCACGGCAAACTGGCTGACACTGACGGCGGCGGTGCACAAATGCTGCGCAGCTAGCGCCATTCGACGGCTAACACCGCGGTTCCTGGTGTGTCCGCTGTGCCGTGCGTGTGATAATTGCTTGTACAGCCCTCTCGCAGTGTCCGGAGCAAGTATGGTGGGTCTGACACATCGGTGTCAATGTGTTCTTTTTTCCATTTCCAGGAGTGTATGTTCCTAACCCCTAATGCAAATTCAACGGATTACTCCTACTTCGCTTTTCGGGTACTGGTGTGACTTAAGAAATTTTTCAGTCCTTAGGTACGGATCTTTCTGCGATCAAGCGGTTGTATATAACTGCTAAGTATCGAGCTATTGTATCAGCATACTCTGAGAGGAACCCGACTGGCATACAGTTCAGACCTGTAGCCTTGCTTTTATTAAGTGATTTGAGCTGCTTTGCGACACCGAGGATATCTATTTCTCTGTTTCTCATCTTGGCAGTGGTTCTTGGATGGAATTCAGGAATGTTTACTACAATGCCGGGCGATCTGTGTAATGTACCTGAGCCGTGGCGCTCGTTACTGGCGCGCCAGTCTCTTGGATGTCCGTTATCGATCCTTCGATGTTTCTTATCTTTGCTTGCCTTGCGAGCCCCTAGCTTGGGGTGCTGCCTGGTGTATCCTACACGATCCATACCGTACGTCCAACAGAAGTTAAGCAGCCTTGTGTTTCTTTTATAGAAAAGGAGAAGAAGTATAAGACTTTTTGTAACCAATTTTGGTGGCCTCGTAAGTGTGGCCTTAGCTTTTACACTGCCTTTGGGGAGAGCTAATTCTTTTAAATTTAAATAGTTTGGGTTCCCTGTCCTTTATAATCTTTTGAGGGTTTTATTTGAATTTTCTCATTGGGGTTCCTTCCTTGTGCTTGGTTGAATGTTTACTTGTATAGCTGGAATTGACTCCTGGTTAAAACTCGGAGAAGGCGTTTGATGTTACTGCCGCCTCCGGCATTCGTCTCTTCAATTAAGTGTTGCCATCTCTTCGAGCGGCCTCGTGTCACTCCTCGTTAATTAATGCTGGTTTATGTGTACTTAATTTTGAATTGGCCATTTGAATTAATGTTTTGGAGCGCAGTATAGCACTATTGCAACCTCATTGTATACCACCTTGTGCTCCGGTCTAGTACCTTAATTTTCGGTGGCACGAGTTAGCTCCACTACCGGTTTTACTGATGTGCTCCCTTCAAAATCTTGTCTTGTGTAAGTTTGCCCCATGTGTGTCTGGGAACACAAAGATGAGCTTTAGTGTGACTTCAGTGCTAGTCAGTTAATGGAATCTTCATTTTGGCTTGGCGTCCACTGAAGAGTTTGAGTGGAGCGTAGTGTGTTTGATTTGTTATTAATTTAATTAGTGTAAGTTTGTTTATTTAATGGGGAGCAGGACATTTAAAGACTGTTGGTATTAACTCCCCTAGTCGATGGGTGTTGCTAATTCGTTACAAATGGCCTACTATTTATTCAGTGGTAAGGCTGTTGATTAGTTGGTTACTGTGAGTACAAATTCAAGCTATTTATTTGTTGCCGAAATTTTTAAAGTGTCTGTGTCGTGATTCAGTGTTTGAGCTAAATTGATATAAACCTTATATTGCCTCCTTAAAATTTGTTGCTAGCAGAAACCCTTAAGAGAACTAAGTTTTGTCACTGCTTATGTTAACCTTTACTGGGAGCAATATTTCATGTAGTTAAATTTTGCCTTAAAATGTGCATTTCTCTGATGTAATAAACGAGTGATAAAATAAAAAGGCAAAGGGGCCTGGTCCTTCCTGTTGTGTCCGGTTCGTAGCACGTATCAGCACCCTTGTCGATTGCGTTGTCAACTTCGTCATGTTAGACCGCCACTATCAAAGTAGCTGCTTCCGTGTGGGGGAGGGTGAGTAGTGCGCAACTGGAGTCGTCTGCTCCAGTATAAGCACCTTCTTCCCTATAAGTACGACGGTAGTGTTCGACGAATGCGTGTACGATGTCATTCTGATTTGACACCTACGGGCCATGAGGCGTGATCAGAGTGTAGATGGTCTGCCGAAGAACCCGTCGTTCGTGGACACTGTATGATGCACGGATGGAATTTCCAAACCCGCATGATTGTGGCAGCGTCCGTATCGCCACCCCTTGCAATTTCCGGAGTGACAGCGCAATTATCTTCGCCTTAGTTCTTTGCTATTCCATCTGGCTGTCTGTGGTTGGCGGCTGAGGGTCCAGATCTCAGAGAATCGATGCCAGTCGGCCTTCCCGTATCTCATCAGTGTCCTCCGGATCGCTGGTTTGACTCAGTCTATCCACCATGTCAGTGTCGAGCGATAGCGGGGAAGGCGCCGTTCGTAGGCTGCCCATGTCTCAGTGACTTGCTGGCGGCAACTCAGGTCATACAGATAAGAAGTATTTAGTTTCCATAGCGCACAGCTGTGCCATACAGATTGCGGCGGAAGGAGGACTGTGCAGATGTAAGCGCAATGGTTGGAAAAGGCCAGTGGTCAGCGTTCGGCACCCCGTATGGCAGATGTAAGAGTCTGTGAGGCATATATTCTGTCTAGACGGCTTGTGGAATGACTGGTAAGAAAGGTACGGCAAGAACGGTCGCCATGTCGAACTTCCCAGGTATCGTGAACAGGAGGTCCCACACCACTGTACGTAATTCCTGGCTTGAAGTATAGTGTGGAACCTGATATGCGGTGTGGAAAATGCAGTTAAAATCTCCCCGTAGCAGACAGTGCTCTCTTCGTTCTAAAAACGGGGGCCGTTTTCTTTGGATGAGACTGGGCCCGTTCATGCCACCGGTCGATGCCTGAAGGAGCGTAGACATTAATGAAGCGTGTCCCCATGGGCAGTGAGTGCCATGCCCCGAGATGATGGAAGGAAGGCGACGTCGACGACAGAAATCCCGTGGTGGACGTACATGGCCACTCCATGGCCCATAGGATAATTCGTGGTGGCGTGGGCGGTATATACATTGATATGCGAGAGACTGGCCTAGCGAGCTTCCTGCAGAAGGGTGAAATCAATACCAGGTGCCTAGAATTTCTCGTCCTTAAGGCGGATTTTCACCCTGGAACAGATGTTGTTGGTGTTGATGGTTGCTATCCGGTAGGCCTGGTGGTGGACTACTGGAGGCTAGTCCATTCAGGCGTCAGAACAAGGGCATGGGCATCGCTGTGGAACGTTATTCCGCTCGCCTGCAGGAGATTTTGGGGAGATTATGATTACCGGATCGGCCCCAAACAGCGCAGGGTCCCGTAACAGGTCCTGCTCCTCGACTTCCTCCTCGTTCCACGCCGTGGAGGCGGACACCGGTGTCTCATCCATTTTGTCTTCTGAAGACGATGTAGTGGTTCGTGGTGTGATTTCGGCTGTGCTATGTCCTTTAAATAGTTCAGCGTCCGCATGGGGGGTTGTGGAGGCGGGCGCAGGGACACCGGTGGATGTCTCCGGGCACATAACGTCTTTGCCGGCAGTAGGGGATTCGGTGCGTCGTGCGGGTTGACGGCGGTGTCGTCCTCTACCTGAAACGTCTCCTCTTGGACGGTAACGGTGCGGCGCCTTCTCTTGCGACTTATCGGAGAAAGTTGCTTCCTTATGTGACCTTCCGTGTCCGACGACCGAAGGGTCGCGTGGCTGTTCAAATGTGTGTGATTTCCTAAGGGTCATACTTTGGAGGTCATCGGTGCTTACTCTTACACACTACGTAAACTAACTTAAAGTAACTTATGCTAAGAACAACACACACACACACCCTACTCTTACACACTACGTAAACTAACTTAAAGTAACTTATGCTAAGAACAACACACACACACACCCGTGTCCGAAGGAGGACTCGAACCTCCGGCGGGAGGGGCATCGCAGTCCGTGTCATGGCGCTCAAACCGGGCGGCCACTCCGCGCGGCTCGCGTGGCTCTGGCAGGAAGACCGCCGTAAGGACGATGAGTGAGTCGATCTACATCGTGTTGCCGAGGGTTGGGTCAGCGGCCGGTCGCGTCGCCACCGTCGGGGCGGGGTTGATGGCCGGACGAGGCGGCGGGCCGTCAGAGGCGCTCTCCGTTGGGGTACGGTCGGGTTCGGTTGTGGTGTTCTTCGTAGCGTCCGGCCGGTTTTGTGAAGCGCTAGGAGAAACAAGAGCAGCGGCGTAGGTTGCGACGAGGGTGGTCCTTCGGCAGCTGAAAGTTGCGTAATACGCCGTTGTAGGCCTTCAGTTCTAAGGTGACCTTCTTCGCCGCAGTCTGCAGCTCGTGGTCGTGCGGTAGCGTTCTCGCGCCCGAGTTCCCGGGTTCGATTCCCGGCGGGGTCAGGGATATTCTCTGCCTCGTGATGACTGGGTGTTGTGTGATGTCCCTAGGTTAGTTAGGTTTAAGTAGTTCTAACTTCTAGGGGACTGATGACCATAGATGTTAAGTCCCATAGTGCTCAGAGCCATTTGAACCATTTTCTTCGCCGCACCCGGAACTCGTCCGAGGCTCGCCGACATTACGGCACGGCATCCACCGATCTGTAAGTAGGACAGGACATGGCTTCGGAGATCAATGGTGACCTGTCTGTTTAGGGCAGGATATGTCCCAGACCGTGTCCACTCCTCCGCAGTATGACCGTGGACTGTGCCGTATGGTCGGAGTGCCGCGACGACTTGCTCTGCAGGAAGTTTGAATGGCAATTCGAAAATGCGTATCGTACGCATATCTAAACCCGCGTGGTCGACTGAGGCTACCGCCTCCCCCCTTCCACCCCCGTCCCCAATTGCCATCAGCATGACGGAAGTGGAGCCCCTGTTTGGTCTCACGTAGGATGCGTTCGCACATTGCGTCGTTAATTTGGAAATTTGTGATAAGGTCCTATGGGACCAAACTGCTGGGAACATCGGTCCCTAAGCCTGCACACTACTTAATCTAACTTAAACTAACTTACGTAACGCACAACACACACACACACACACACACACACACACACACACACACACACACACACACCCGAAGGAGGACTCGAAACTCCGACGGGGGGAGCCGCACGGACCGTGTGGCTCGCGTCGTTAATGATTTTAACATGGACCGTGCTGCTCAGGATCAACAAATATATTCCGATAATTTCCGTCGGCGGGATCTTTACTTCCTCTAGCAGAAATCGATCTACCTCGAGTGCTTCGGGTCGGGTATAATCTTTGCCGAAAATGAATCGGAGTGTAGATTCACGGTATCGGTTCGCCGTGTATCGTAGACGGTAAGCCATCACTTAAGCAAGGACTGTCAGAAGGTAAGCAAGGTGAGCTCACGCTCCGCACATGGAAAACACGGACGCGTCCGCTCTGTTGCCCTGCCAAAGGCAGACACGTCATCTGAGCTACCCAGGCACGACTCACAGCACGTCCTCATAGCTTTAATTCCACCAGTACCTCGTCTCCTACCCTCCAAACTTCACAGAAGCTCGCCTGAAGACTTTGCAGAACTAGCAATCCTGGAAGAAAGAATACTGCGGAGACACGGATTAGCCACACCCCGCGGGAAGCTCCCGGAATGAAATTTTCTCTCTGCAGCGGAGTGTGCGTTGATATGAGAGTCCCTGGCACATTAAAACGTGTGCCGGCCTGAGACTCGAACTCGAGACCTATAACTTTCGCTGAAGAAAGTGAAATAAATGATTTTCGGAAGGACTTAATCAGAAAAGAGGAAAGTCAAAACAACCTTCGGTGAAATTAAAAGCAAGTGTGGTAACGCTAAGGATGCAAAGGAAATTCCATTAGTAAATCCAGAGGAGAGGGCGGGTAGGTGGAACGAGTACGTTGAAGGCTTCTATGCAAGGAGGGGGTTCTGATGATGTGTTAGAAGAAGAAGCGGGAATCGATATACAAGAGAAAGAGAGAGAGAGAGAGGGGATACAGTATTACGACCAAAATTTAAAAGAGCTTTGGCAGACTTAAGGCCGAGTTAGGCAGAAGGGATAGATAGCATTCCATCAGAATTCCTAAAGCAATTAGGGTAAGTCGCAAGAAAACAACTATTTACGTTGGTGTGTAGGATGTATGAATCTGGCGACGCAACATCGGCCTTTCGGAAAAATATCATCCACACAATTTCGAAGACAGCAAGAGCTGAAAAGTGAGAGAATTATCGTAGAATCAGTTTAGCAGTTCATGCATCCAAGTTGCTGACAAGAATATATATATACAGAAGAACAGAAAAGAGAATTAAGGATGTGTTAGATGACGACTAATTTGGCTTTAGGAAAAGTAAAGGGGCCAGAGAGGCAATTGTGATGTTGCGATTGATAATGGAAGCAATACTAAAGAAAAATCAATACATGTTCATAGGATTTGTCGACCTAAAAATCGTTCGACAATGTAATCGTTCTACAATGTAAAATGGTGCAAGATGTTTGAAATTCGGAGAAAAATTGGGTAAGCTATAGGACGGCTAGTACATAATATGTGCAAGAGCTAAGAGAGCAAATAACCAAAAGTTGGCGGAGCAAGGAGCACATCAAAAGCAGACTAGTACTGCCGTAAAGGGCATTCCTGGCCAAGAGAAGTCTACTAGTATCAAATGTAGGCCTTATTTTGAGGGAAAAATTTCTGAGAAAGTTCGTTTGGAGCACAGCACTGTATGATAGTGAAACATGGGTTGGGGGAAAACCGGAAGAGAGAATTGAAGCATTTGGGATGAGGTACTATAGAGCAGTCGGGTGGCCTGATAAGTAAGGAATAAGGAGGTTCTGTGCAGAATTGGAGAGGAAAGAAATGTGGTGGTATAACTGACAAGGAGAAGGGACAGGATGATACGAAAAAAGTTAAGACATCAGGGAATGACTTCCATGTTACCACAGGGAGCTGTAGAGGGCAAAGACTGTAAATGAAGACAAAATTGGTTTACATCCAGCAAATACACTCCTGGAAATGGAAAAAAGAACACATTGACACCGGTGTGTCAGACCCACCATACTTGCTCCGGACACTGCGAGAGGGCTGTACAAGCAATGATCACACGCACGGCACAGCGGACACACCAGGAACCGCGGTGTTGGCCGTCGAATGGCGCTAGCTGCGCAGCATTTGTGCACCGCCGCCGTCAGTGTCAGCCAGTTTGCCGTGGCATACGGAGCTCCATCGCAGTCTTTAACACTGGTAGCATGCCGCGACAGCGTGGACGTGAACCGTATGTGCAGTTGACGGACTTTGAGCGAGGGCGTATAGTGGGCATGCGGGAGGCCGGGTGGACGTACCGCCGAATTGCTCAACACGTGGGGCGTGAGGTCTCCACAGTACATTGATGTTGTCGCCAGTGGTCGGCGGAAGGTGCACGTGCCCGTCGACCTGGGACCGGACCGCAGCGACGCACGGATGCACGCCAAGACCGTAGGATCCTACGCAGTGCCGTAGGGGACCGCACCGCCACTTCCCAGCAAATTAGGGACACTGTTGCTCCTGGGGTATCGGCGAGGACCATTCGCAACCGTCTCCATGAAACTGGGCTACGGTCCCGCTCACGCCCCAACATCGTGCAGCACGCCTCCAGTGGTGTCGCGACAGGCGTGAATGGAGGGACGAATGGAGACGTGTCGTCTTCAGCGATGAGAGTCGCTTCTGCCTTGGTGCCAATGATGGTCGTATGCGTGTTTGGCGCCGTGCAGGTGAGCCCCACAATCAGGACTGCATACGACCGAGGCACACAGGGCCAACACCCGGCATCATGGTGTGGGGAGCGATCTCCTACACTGGCCGTACACCACTGGTGATCGTCGAGGGGACACTGAATAGTGCACGGTACATCCAAACCGTCATCGAACCCATCGTCCTACCATTCCTAGACCGGCAAGGGAACTTGCTGTTCCAACAGGACAATGCACGTCCGCATGTATCCCGTGCCACCCAACGTGCTCTAGAAGGTGTAAGTCAACTACCCTGGCCAGCAAGATCTCCGGATCTGTCCCCCATTGAGCATGTTTGGGACTGGATGAAGCGTCGTCTCACGCGGTCTGCACGTCCAGCACGAACGCTGGTCCAACTGAGGCGCCAGGTGGAAATGGCATGGCAAGCCGTTCCACAGGACTACATCCAGCATCTCTACGATCGTCTCCATGGGAGAATAGCAGCCTGCATTGCTGCGAAAGGTGGATATACACTGTACTAGTGCCGACATTGTGCATGCTCTGTTGCCTGTGTCTATGTGCCTGTGGTTCTGTCAGTGTGATCATGTGATGTATCTGACCCCAGGAATGTGTCAATAAAGTTTCCCCTTCCTGGGACAATGAATTCACGGTGTTCTTATTTCAATTTCCAGGAGTGTAATTCAGGATGTAAGTTTCAAGTTCTACTCTAAGATGAAGAGGTGGCACAGGAGAGGAATTAGTGGCAGGCCGCATGATGCATCAAGCTAGTCTGATGCCTAAAAAAAAAAGTAAATATAAAATAAAATAAGTTAAATGTATCACACCTATGATACTTTGTATACCCAAAATGTTTCGACACTAGATGAATAAGAAAAAGAGAATAGTTAAGATGGTAGTCTTAATGCTTCAGTTGAGTTCTACACAGTCTCCCAGCATATGTGAACAATGCACATAACGTTTATAGGGCCATGTTAAACTATCAGAAAAGTCCTTCCTTGGGATGTTGTCCAATTCGCTCCTCACATTCACTTGTTTGTCGTTGTGTTCAAGGCCTTGACCTTTCGTATGAATTTCTGTACTTCGTCGTTTTGATGTTAGTACTGTAGGCGCCCCGGTGGTCCTGGTCACCTACGGAGGACTGGATCCCCAGCGGTGACCTCTCCAGTTGTCAGGATGCTAGGAAATGACTGCGGACGCGTCAGGAACGCCAGAGAAACATTATTAATTCACAACACCTTTATTCCTGCCAAGTACAATTTGGCCAGCATAACACAGGCTGGCTGAGCCTGGTGATATGAAAGACCTTCCCCGAGTCCTCGGTGACTAGTAGCGATAACACCAGCTCTGGGTTGCACCAGTCTTGCTAGTGCAGCGCCACGTGCTGTGACATAGCGTTGAATGCCCTTACTTTGGTCGTGCGCAGCTGGCGCCGTCCGGCTGGCCGGCCGGCTCGGTGGCGGACAGCAGGCGGATGCACGTAGGAGGCTCCGGGTTGGAGTCCCGGCGCTGTCGGCACGAGAGGCGTTCTCGTAGTGCAGAGTGTAGTCTATCCCACCCTGTCTTCTTCCCTGCTCCTCCTGGTGGCTCGTCCGCGGTAGACGGGCTGCAGTCCCCCAGCATCGTCGGCTCACCCGGTAGTGACGGCGGATACACAGGGCCTAGGCCCCGCACGATCTCGACGACGGCTCACTGATGTGGTCAGCATTGGCGGCGAGTGAGTCTGCCGCGATGTCTGCTAATCCTGGGTTCATGATTGACAGCGGATGGACCGCCCTTACTGCAACATCTTAACAAAGATTAGCATGTCGATCACCGAACTGAGCGCTACGCAGCGACCAAGTACACATCTAACTGCAAGTCTAACTGCGAGTGTCTTGTTGCTATCAAAGTTGGCGTATTTAAAGGAAGCACGAGCGACGTCCTGACGTCATGCTCCTTTGTAATGAACACATTCGTTCCACTTATACTGCTGATTCATCTGTCATACTCGCCCCTTAGGTGTTCTTGTGACAGAGTTATGTGTTGTTACGGCATACTTACGTGAAGTTGTGAAATGCAGTAGAGCTGACGCTATACCTCTGTCTTACACTCTATGAAAGTCCTCGTCCAACACAAACCCGCGTGCTAAGCAATTCTCTCTCGCCTGTTGTGTGTAACCAGGCCACTGCCCCTGCGTGACGACACTTTCCGATACATGTGAAATCCTCTTACCTCTTGGCTAACCTGCTGCCTCTGGCTCTCGGCATGGGCAACGATACTTTGACAATATTCCACGTTTCCTACTCTTTGCTATTCCGCGACACTACAGTACTGATAACATAGCGTCTCATCATCCGTGATAAGTTCCTCCAGAACCCTCCGCACTTTGCATTTCAATCAAGTGGTAGTAAGTTTCCACGACTCGTTGCTTTTGTTTGGGACGCAGGGTGTGCGGGGCTAACTTTGCACGCACGTTCCTCTTCTACAAAACATTCAAGAAATGTCTTGACAACTTGATTTATAGATGTTGGTCTCTTGCGATGTATGACACAACGACGTTGACATATTATTGCTGGCTAGTCGAGTGCTCATATGGTACTTAAGGCTGTTAGTTCAAGAAGACACCACAGTTACTGAATTGATGTCACCCATACGCCAAGAATAAATTCATTTTCCAACTTGTTGAACGGACTTTCTAACGTTCAAGAAATGGACAGAAAATTTTTAGGCTTGTCGTGATTTACGAGATCTACACCGATGAACCAAAAAGTTATGACCACCTGCCTAAGAGCTAGTTTGGCCATCTTTTGAACGAAATACTTACGAGATCTACACTCATGAGGCAAAACATTACGACCACCTGCTTAAGAGCTTGTTTGTCCGTCTTTGGAACGAAATACAAGACTGATGCTGCGTATGAAGGATCAGACAGTTTGTTGAAAATTTGTAGAAGTATGTGGCATTTGATGTTTATGCACAGGTCATGTAATTCACGTAAATAACGAGTCGCTGATTGGCTTACACCGTGATGGCGCCTGATAATTATCCGGGTGGGTTCATAGGCTTCACGTCAGGCGAATTTGGTTCCCGAGACATCAACGTGAGTTCACTATCATGCTCCTCAAAGTACTGGAGCATGGTTATGTCCCCGAGACAAAAACAATTACACTACCCAAAGGTGACATCGGCATCGGAGAAGACATCAAGCATAAACGTTCAAGTGTTCAAATGCGTGTGAATTTCTAAAGGACCAAACTGCTGAGGCCGGCGTCTCTAGTCTTACACACTACTTAAACTATCTTATGCTAGGAACAACACACACACCTATGCCCGAAGAAGGACTCGAACCTCCGGCGGGGGGGGGGGGGGGGGGGGGGCTCGCGCAATCCGTGACACGGCGCCCTAGACCTGTCGGCAACTCCTAGCGGCAAGCATGAAGGAATGTAGGTTGTTCACAGCTGTCAGTGTCTCTTCGATTACTACCACTGGCCCCATGCAAGCGCAGGAGAATGTCTCCCATCCCACAATGTTGCTCCCATCAGCATGTATCTGTGACGCGCTGCACATTTCGAGCCGCCGTTTACCTCTATGGTGGCATTTATGCAGACAACCTTCGATGTAAGGTAGAAAAAAATGTGATTCACCCGAAGAGCCGACACATTTCCATTGATCGGCGGTCGTATCCCCATGATCCTGTGCCCATTGCAATTGTAACTGACGATGTCATTGTGTCAGCATGTGAACGCGTACAGGTGGTCTGCAGCGGAGCTCGATGTTCAACAATGTAGTGTGTACGATGTGTTCTGAAACACTTGTCGCTGCACAAGCTCAAAATGGCTCAAATGGCTCTGAGTACTATGGGACTCAACATCTTAGGTCATAAGTCCCCTAGAACTTAGAACTACTTAAACCTAACTAACCTAAGGACATCACACACACCCATGCCCGAGGCAGGATTCGAACCTGCGACCGTAGCAGTCCCGCGGTTCCGGACTGCAGCGCTGCACAAGCTTTGTATTCTTTCTCCCGAATTGCCACAGATCATTATCTATCCTGCTTTACAGACCAGACAAGCCTCCAAACCCCACGTTCTGCGAAAAGACGTGGACGTTTAACCATTTATCGTCTAGTGGTAGTTTGACAGTCCTTCTACGTCTTTCCGTAGATGCTCACGGCAGTAGCACACGAACATGCGACCAGCTTATCCGTTTTAGAGATACTCGTTCACAGGCTCTGTGTAATAATAAACTACCCTTTATCGAAGTTTCTTATCTCGATGGATTTCTCCATTTGCAACCCATAGCTAGGGGTGATACCTCGTCCGCGTCTGCTCCACGTTTTTGCTACCGCCTCACGTGCCCGCAACGAAACCATGCGGCATCCAACATCGCGTTGGGCAGTGACGATAATTTTTGGCTTACCAGTGTAATGCACTGCATAGACGACTTCAGTATCGCATTAAAATGCACGGACGACACGTGGAAAATCTCCAGCAGTAGACAATTATTTCCGCCATACGGAAGCGATATTTTATTTCTTGTGCAGCCTGTGCTGCATATAAGTAAAAATATCCATTTACTTCAAATCATTAAAGATACTTAAGGGAATGTAGGCTAATCACGTATAGCAAACTGTAAATTACATCTGTTCAGCTGCACACAGCTACAACCTCAATATCATTAGCATTGTAAGTAGACTGTATAGGTTTTTTTATTGGTAACGCCACATAGCGCTCTGTATGAAAATCACTGGCTTTGCTGTGTGCAGTCTGTGGGTAGTTTGCATTGTTGTCTGCCATTGTAGTGTTGGGCAGCTGGATGTTAACAGCGCGTAGCGTTGCGCAGTTGGATGTGAGCCGCCAGCAGTGGTGGATGTGGGGAGAGAGATGGCGGAGTTTTGAAATTTGTAATACTGTATATTATGAACTGCTATGTATATTATGATTTTTCAACACTATTAAGGTAAATACATTGTTTGTTCTCTATCAAAATCTTTCATTAGCTAACTATGCCTATCAGTAGTTAGTGCCTTCCGTAGTTTGAATCTTTTATTTAGCTGGCAGCAGTGACGCTCGCTGTATTGCAGTAGTTCGAGTAACCAAGATTTTTGTGAGGTAAGCGATTTGTGAAACGCATAGGTTAATGTTAGTCAGGGCCATTCTTTTGTAGGGATTTCTGAAAGTCAGATTGCGTTGCGCTAAAAATATTGTGTGTCAGATTAAGCACAGTCATGTATAATTGTTCTAAGGGGACGTTCCATATGTCGACCCTTAGCCGAGGATACCTCACTGGAATCTTCTGATTTTTTCTTGTAGTTTGTGTAATTAGTGTAGATTTTGTTTATTGCTAGCGCGTAATTGTAGAGAAAATCTCCTTTGTAGTTGCAGTCTTTCATTGTTGTACAGTAAAACAGTTGTGGCATGCATGTACAGGGAGTTTCAAAAATGACCGGTATATTTGAAACGGCAATAAAAACTAAACGAGCAGCGATAGAAATACACCGTTTGTTGCAATATGCTTGGGACAACAGTACATTTTCAGGCAGACAAACTTTCGAAATTACAGTAGTTACAATTTTCAACAACAGATGGCGCTGCAGTCTGGGAAACTCTATAGTACGATATTTTCCACATATCCACCATGCGTAGCAATAATATGGCGTAGTCTCTGAATGAAATTACCCGAAACCTTTGAAAACGTGTCTGGCGGAATGGCTTCACATGCAGATGAGATGTACTGCTTCAGCTGTTCAATTGTTTCTGGATTCTGGCGGTACACCTGGTCTTTCAAGTGTCCCCACAGAAAGAAGTCACAGGGGTTCATGTCTGGCGAATAGGGAGGCCAATCCACGCCGCCTCCTGTATGTTTCGGGTAGCCCAAAGCAATCGCACGATCATCGAAATATTCATTCAGGAAATGAAAGAAGTCGGCCGTGCGATGTGGCCGGGCACCATCTTGCATAAACCACGAGGTGTTCGCAGTGTCGTCTAAGGCAGTTTGTACCGCCACAAATTCACGAAGAATGTCCAGATAGCGTGATGCAGTAATCGTTTCAGATCTGAAAAATGGGCCAATGTTTCCTTTGGAAGAAATGGCGGGCCAGACCAGTACTTTTTGAGGATGCAGGGACGATGGGACTGCAACATGGGTCTTTTCGGTTCCCCATATGCGCCAGTTCTGTTTATTGACGAATCCGTCCAGGTAAAAATAAGCTTCGTCAGTAAACCAAATGCTGCCCACATGCATATCGCTGTCATCAATCCTGTGCACTTTATCGTTAGCGAATGTCTCTCATGCAGCAATGGTAGCGGCGCTGAGGGTTTGCCGCGTTTGAATTTTGTATGGATAGAGGTGTAAACTCTGGCGCATGAGACGATACGTGGACGTTGGCGTCATTTGGACCGCAGCTGCAACACGGCGAACGGAAACCCGAGGCCGCTGTTGGATCACCTGCTGCACTAGCTGCGCGTTGCCCTCTGTGGTTGCCATACGCGGTCGCCCTTCCTTTCCAGCACGTTCATCCGTCACGTTCCCAGTCTGTTGAAATTTTTCAAACAGATCCTTTATTGTATCGCTTTTCGGTCCTTTGGTTACATTAAACCTCCGTTGACAACTTCGTCTTGTTGCAACTACACTGTGTTCTAGGCGGTGGAATTCCAACACCAGAAAAATCATCTGTTCTAAGGAATAAACCATGTTGTCTACAGCACACTTGCACATTGTGAACAGCACACGCTTACAGCAGAAAGACGACGTACGGAATGGCGCACCCACAGACTGCGTTGTCTTCTATATCTTTCACATCACTTGCAGCGCCATCTATTGTTGAAAATTGTAACTACTGTAATTTCGAAAGTTTGTCCGCCTGAAAATGTACTGTTGTCCCAAGCATATTGCAACAAACGATATATTTCTATCGCTGCTCGTTTAGTTTTTATTGCCGTTTCAAATATACCGGTCATTTTTGAAACACCCTGTAGATTTGCACCAAGTATTTCGCAGCTGCAAGTAACTAGATATTATTTTCAGTGCTATTTTAATGTGTTCTCTTATTTTTGCTCTTCAAATTGTGCTTTTCTGTGTTATCGTCTGAAATATTGTGACAATAATGGCGTGTGAAAAACTTAACACTAGGCTCCAAAGTAAACTGAGAAATAATAGTGACGACTAGCGTAGCTTATCAGCACCACTGTGTAATGAATTAACAAATATTAAAAGTAGTAATTTGGTAACTGTGCATAGGGAAATGGAGCGGGCGTCAAATAATGGTGTAGGCAGTGAAACAATTAGTGAACAGGGAAGCATTATCGATCGATCGGTCGGCAACAGCTCGCCTCAGGATTCCGAAATGACAGAACACAATCTTGCAAATACTGTAGATTCAGGTTTTGCGTCCTCACCGTTTTCTCAAATAAATCAAGACACATTTTCTGCTTTTCAAAATGCGAATAAATGGTTCAAATGGCTCTGAAAACTATGGGACTCAACATCTTAGGTCATAAGTCCCTTAGAACTTAGAACTACTTAAACCTAACTAACCTAAGGACATCACACACACCCATGCCCGAGGCAGGATTCGAATCTGCGACCGTAGCAGTCCCGCGGTTCCGGACTGCAGCGCCAGAACCGCTAGACCACCGCGGCCGGCAAAATGCGAATATTGCCGGTTCAAGTGCACTGCCGAATAGCACTGAGGAACATGTTTACAGTTAATGCAACAAATGGGACAAAGGCTACAAAAGTTAGACACAACGCTTGAACAAAATCAGAAACAAATTGGACAAAATCTTCAAAAGTCAGACAACAATGCAAACTAGCCACAGACTGCACAAGGCACAGCCAGTGATTTTCATACAGAGCGCTATGTGGCGACCAATAAAAAAACCTATACAGTCTACTTACAACATAATGTTTTGAGTGGCTAAAAACTGACAGATAAATTGCACTGAGGTGTTACCTAATGTTTCATTCTGAAGCTATCACAGCTGCTTTCAGTTACTGAAGACAAATTACTGTCAACGGCAAAATTAACATGTCGTTCAATAGCATCAGAGATTCGCAGAGGATTTACGTCCGGAGAAGAGAATAATTCGAGTGCTACTAGTGGGAAAGAAATCTTGGTTACTACTCTACAAGTTATTTCTTTATTTTATTACTGAAAATTCTCGCTTGTGCAACTCTTTCAGACCTTCTCCAAAAGGGAAATTAACTTCCTTTCACAGCAGAGATCACAGGTGAACTTGCAATATGCCATTTGACGTAGGATACTCCGCTCGTAAATACAACATTTTCATGAGATCCCGTGCGCTCCGATGCAACTTGTTTATACATCTCTGCAATCTTGACACGCTTATATTAGTGACAGCAGACTGTCAACGGGACCCAATATGTTTCAAAATCTTTAGACCTACTAGCCTTCTGATGTCGCTCGTCTTGAAATGTATAGACGGTTGCTGAATCACTAAATATTACCAATGCATCCCACACGCTGTGCAGGAAAACAATTCTAACCACATCGTGGCTACATAATATGTTCCCGTAACATAAAAATAGACTTCTTATTCTTATAAGTTCTTCGTAACCTTTTGCACTGTTTTCAGGATTTCAGTGACATTGTTCACTGACGTTAAACCAAATTCCCATCATTGAAACATTTTCTTCCTCTGGGAGTATTTGGGGATTTTGCGCTCATCATGTTTTCTTCTTTCTTTCCTTCTGTAACCTACAGCAAATAAATAAAAACCTTAATAGTTACAGTAATTACTAGCCCTTAATTTAGCAAAGCTTAAATTTCTGGATCCTTGCACGCGAAAAAAATTTAGTCAACAAAGAAATATGCGAAACAGAAGGCACTCACAGTTGATGATTCAGTGTTTCAACGTGTATCAAATAGTGCAATCCCTGACACTTGTTAATAATTTTGGCAAGTTTAGAGTGGTACTCACTAAATTGGCCAACCTGCTGAAATATCCAAGGATACAAATAAAGACATAGCTAAACGAGATGGTTCTATCATGTTAACATTTCTACGCTTATATGTGCAGTGCACTGCAGAAACTGAGTTTGTCGGGAACACTAATAGTTTTGTACTTTGTAACCATTTACACATTTTTAGGGAAGAAGAAATGTTTGCAATGCCTTGACACGTTTGCATACTTTGCAATAAGTGCTGTTTGGTTCTGCACAGAATGAGGTGCTGTTGTCTGTCAGTATGTTCCAACACTTCCCCGGATTCTGCGAGACATTCGTCTTCTCTTATCGCCTAGATTTCGACAGTGACCGGCAGTAGCATCATTCCGCCACGAAGAATAATCGTAACCCGACAGCGGACAATAGCGCATTTGTATTCCGCCAGCGACTGACCGGGCGCTGTTAGCGTAAATCTGTTCGGCTTTTTTCAGCTCGTAAACGTGAAGTGTCGGCGTTAAGATAGCATTACAAGCCGTGAAAGCTGTGTGGCTGGAAGAAGCTATTCAGAGTGTCACCGGGAGACATAAAGGCTCCATTAGTGTAATTGGTGGGGAAAGGGGCCGGGGGAGGGGGGGGGGGGGGCTCTGCTTTATCGGGGTGCGCGTCCGGCCCTCGCCGGTGCCGCCGCCACAGGACCAGATGGAAGCTGGCGTCGCTTCGCCCACCAATCGCCGTACATCTGACCGCTTCCGGGCGACGGCCAAAGTGCGGGCCGTGGGGTCCTTCCGTCTGTCTGCCTGTCTGTCTCTCTCTCTCTCTCTCTCTCTCTCTCTCTCTCTATCTCTCTCTCTCTTTCTCTCTCTTTCAGGCCGCCAGAGCCGGAAGGAAAGAAATTAGCGTGCCATACTTGTGACATCCACGACAAGCAAGTAACTCAACAAAGTCCTTGAAAAGTGGTACGTGGCGTTGAACTAGGAAACCAATTCTGTCACTTTGTAAATCACATATATTCAATATACAGGGTGGTCCATTGATCGTGACGGGGCCAAATATCTCACGAAATAAGTGTCAAAAGAAAAAACTACAAAGAACGAAACTTGTCTAGCTTGAAGGGGAAACCAGATGGCGCTATGGTTGGCCCGCTAGATGGCGCTATCATAGAACAAACGGATATCAACAGCGTTTTCTTTAAATACTAACTCCCATTTTTATTACATATTTGACTACTACGTAAAGAAATATGAATGTTTTAGTTGGACTACTTTTTTCGCTTTGTGATAGATGGCACTGTAATAGTCACAAACATATCGCCCACAATTTTAGACGAACAGTTGGTAACAGGTAGTTTTTTAAATTAAAATACAGAACGTAGGTACGCTTGAACATTTTGTTTCGGTTGTTCCAGTGTGATACACGAACCTTTGTGAACCTATCATTTCTGAGAATGCAGGCTGTTACAGCGTGAAACCTGTAAATACCACATGTCAACCTAAATGCATTTGGCAATACGTATAAAGACATTCCTCTCAACAGCGAGTGGTTCGCCTTCCATAATGATCGCACATGTATTGACAATGCGATGACGCATGTTGTCAGGCGTTGTCGTTGGATCACGATAGCAAATATGCTTCAACTGTCCCCACAGAAAGAAATCCTGGGGCATCACATCCAGTGAACGCGCGGGCCATGGTGTATGGTGCTTCGACGACCAATCCTCCTGTCATGAAATATGCTATTCAATATCGCTTCAACCGCACGCGAGCTATGTGCCGGACATCCATCATGTTGGAAGTACATCGCCATTCTGTCATGTAGTGAAACATGTTGTATTAACATCGGTAGAACATTTCGTAGGAAATCAGCATACATCGCACTATTTAGACTGCCATCGATGAAATGGGGGCCAATTATCCTTCCTCCCATAATGCCGCACCATACATTAACCCGCCAAGGTCGCTGATGTTCCACTTGTTGCAGCCATCGTGGATTTTCCGTTGCCCAATAGTGCATATTATGTTGGTTTACGTTACCGCTGTTGGTGAATGACTCTTCGTCGCTGAATAGAACGCGTGCAAAAAATATGTCATAGTCTCGTAATTTCTCTTGTGCCCAGTGGCAGAACTGTACACGACGTTCAAAGTGATCGCCAAGCAATTACTGGTGCGTAGAAATATGGTACGGGTGCAATCGATGTTAATGTAGCATTCCCAACACAGACGTTTTTGAGATTCCCGATTCTCGTGCAATTTGTCTGCTACTGATGTGCGGATTAGCCGCGCAGCAGCTAATACACCTACTTGGGCATCATCATTTGTTGCAGGTCGTTGTTGACGTTTCACATGTAGGTAAACACTTCCTGTTTCCTTAAATAACGTAACTATCCCTCGAACGGTCCGGACACTTCGATGATGTCGTCCAGGGTACCGAACAGTATACATATTTCACGCCCGTTGGGCATTTTGATCACAATAGCCATACAACAACACGATATCGACCTTATCCGCAATTGCTAAACGGTCCATTTTAACACGGGTAATGTATCACGAAGTAAATACCGTCCGCAATGGCGGAATGTTACGTGATACCACGTACTTCTACGTTTAACCCACTCTGAGACAACGCGGTCAATATTTTGATGAAAAACTGTTCACTGTAGCTCACGAATCCGTGGTTGTACCCAGGCAATCACCTTCTCGTCCGAAGAAAACTGACGACCACGAATTTTCTTCAGGGCTCCAAAAATATGCAAATCGCCTGCGGGAAAATCGGAATTGTATGGAGGGTGGGTAAGAGGCTTCCCAGCGAAACATCTGTAGTGTAGTTGAAACAGGATTGGATACATGTGGGCGGGCATTATACTGTTCTGGTTACTCGCTTTCTGGAGCACGGCGCCACAATTAACGGACATGTGTACGTGGACACTTTGCAAAAATTGAAGCGTGTCATCAGGTACAAACGCCCAGGAATATTGACAAATGGCATCATTGTGTTGCAGGGTAATGTCCGCCCACGTGTTGCCAATGTTGTTTCAACTACGCTACAGATTTTTCGTTGGGAAGCCCTTACACATCCCCCATGCAGTTCTGATCTTTCTCCACACGAGTTCCATATTTTTGAAGCCCTGAAGAGAGACATCTGTCGGCACCGATTTGCACACCGCTGTGCAATCATGTTTCCGTATACAACCGCAAGAATTTTACCATGAAGGCAGTGATCTTTTCGGGCAGTAGGCTAAATATATTAACAGTTATGGCGATTCCTTTGAAAATAAAAAACCGTTTACTTACTTTTTCCGTCTGTCACTTTTTCTTTTACTACCCCTTATACTACAGGTTCATATAGATCGTATTAACTTTTTTTGTATTTGCAGATGCACATGTGCAGTCCTGATACACATTGGATTCTCTTCGGCAATGCACCGCACCACGTCGTTAGTGAAGCCAAAACAAAAGACCGCAGTCATTCATTACCATTTTCCTGGCCTTATCTTCTCACGATGTAAACTTGCAGATTTGGCGATATTAGTGGTAGGTGGTGCCTAGAAGCTCTTCCTGTCGTCTTCTTTTCCGCCCCCACTCCCCCCTCCCTCCCCACCACCATTCTCCCCGAGAAGGAATTCTTTTTCCTCAGATGACTCTGTTTCGTGTAACCTCATGTGAAAGTGTGAGAAATGTTTGGGTATTATGTAACCGAAGCGAAACGAGACGTGGGTTCCAGTCCAGGGTTCACTTAGTCTAAAAACCACTATTAGGCTGGCAGGTTCATCGGCTCTCGTTGTTAATCTGTCGGGTAGATTCGATCAAGGGCGCAGTCTTTTGATAAAGTGGAATATTATGACGCAGCGTTTTCTGCATTTGAAATGGAGCTACGCTTAATAATTCCTACCAACGAAATTTAAATCGAGATATTAGCAGCTATCGGTTATTGAAATAAATTCAATGGCGACAACTGAAATTCTGTACCAAATCGGGACTAGAAGCCGGACTTCCTGCTTTACCCGAGCAGTCACCTCAATCGCTTCACTTGCAACACCAAATTCCCAATTTGTTGTACAGTACATACGTAGTGTCGTCTGTCGTTACCTTCATTGCTTGCAACTTGACGTCAGCAGCGCATCTTCACTGAATGACCAGTAATTGCCGTAATATTTCCTATGTCTGATGTCTACATCCGTAAACAATGGACATGTCCGAAAGCAAAGACACCGCAAATATAAAATCTAGCAGCCTTGACGGCAGCTAACAATCATTCAGTGCAGATGCACACTTCAACTGACCCCTTGCGGGAATCAGCGTGAGGCTGCAAGCAACGATGGTAATGGACTCGGGACGCTACGTATGTAGTGTGAAACAACTTGGGTCTCTGTGTTGTACGTGAAGCTTGCACAGATAGCCGAGTCGGTTAAGGCGGTCGCTCGCGTAAAACCGGAAATCCGGGTTCGAGTCCCGGTCCGGCACCAATTTTCGCTTGTCGCTGTCAGATTATTTCAATGCCCAATTGAGGCTGCTGTCAGAATTTCAATTTCGTCGTGTATAGATACGGCTGTGGAATTAAAAAAACAACAGGTGTCTACTCTTTCGGACATGTTTAATTTTGAGAGGTTTCGAAGACCTGGAGCTTCATTTTCAGCTCTTCAGCTTGGTAATCAGTGCTACATACCTTCTCAAATATATCCTTTAACATCCTCTGGTTTCGTTGTAATGCGAACTTTACCACAATGGAAGTAAACAGATCTTCCGCACCCCTCTGTTCCCTACCCTATTTGTTTGTTTTCCTATCTTTCCCAATACTTCTCAATACATATCTGTGTACTACTGAGCCACACTCATTTTATGAATGCCTCCGTTAAGAATCTTCTTTGTCTGCGGGTTCACAACCTCTATATATTTCCTAAGACAAAACATTGCCCTTTGCGGCTTGCAAAACGTAACGTTTATTAGCTGTTATCGGCTAGTTTCGACTGCGAACTCATTATCGAGAACGTAAAATAACATACCAATCAAGGAAGAGTAAAACACATAACCTGCATAACAGTCCAGATATTACCATATGTGAACCTCAACTTGTACGCTCGTTACGTAAGCCTACAAACAAGTATAATCAGCTAACATGTGACAAAGATACAGTCAGAGATATTAACAAGTGTATTGATACTTTATGTCCGTGGGCGATACATATATCTCTGGCATAAAAAAGGTGACAGTTGAATGTTATATTTCTGAGTGTTTTATTCGTAACGTTAGTTACATAGCGGAAGTAATCTAAAACTAGTGACAGGAATGTAATCAATATTGATATATAGTGAGAAGACTATAATAATCGTATAAATCCTGTTAGCAAAAATGATATTGTGCAGTTGCAAGAAGGATATGTGTACAAAAACTAGAAAATCCGTACACGTCAGTGTTATAAATTACGAATTCGCATGAATCTATGTAGGTATGACATTACAATAGGGTGGGAGTGGATATTACCGTAGCTGCATGTCACAAGTTACAATACACGTAACATTGGTTACAAAGTCCTAATCATAAAGTGGTTAGCTGTTTCTCATAAATAATTAGGAAATAAATGCATACACAAATGTCATTTGAATTTCCAGCGAAGAACAATTATAAGAGTAACATCTATAACTGAATGTACTGTTAGAAGCATGTCAGTCTTTAAAAGTGTAGAATATCGTGCATTCATCTGAGGAAGGGGAATTCCAGAAAAAGAGATAGAAATAAATGAATTTTCAAGATACAAACATACAACAATGGGTGTAAAGTTATTGTTAAATAAGCTAGTAATACAACGTTATCTTTTTGTTACATGAATGGCATGAAAACTTCATTTACAATATCAATCACCTACAATTATACGGAGTTCATACATCTACAAGTATCGTTAACTACAAAACAGTGTTATACAATACGCACGTGAACCAAACTAGCTGAGGAAGAAATTGTGGAGCAAGATCGTCATCGAAAGTAGGTCTACAATGGATGACTTAAACTATCTCGTATCATTATACATTACAGCTACATTTTCGATAATATGAATGCATAGAAGCACGCAAACACATCAGGAATACTGCTCGAGAAAATTTCATTCACGTTTCTTAATATTTATGACTAAAAAAATTGGCACTGAGCTTAGAAACACAAACTTATGGTATAAATGAATTTTGACATTTTATTAAAAATGATTGTTAGTACAAGACACATACCAATTAAAATTTATTGGCACCATAACGTTTTCCATTCCTGTTTAAGTGAGACTTCCTGTAATTTCAAGATCAGGGTAGCCATTTTCTTGAGCTTTCTGAATAAAAAAGCTCTCACTGTCTCCTTGAGAAGGTGCAGTCGTAGGGATATTTCAAGTCCATACGTATTTCCTTGGAGCTTGTTGACTGTGCTGAACAGTACTTCAGTGCATTCCCTAAATTTATATTTACACAGCCAAGAGGCAAAGTAATTGATTCCCAACGACTGGCTGCCAGTTGTTTCGCTTCAGTTTTCCTGAAAATCTTGTGACTTGTTTTTCCGAGTTTGAGTTTCTGCCAAGTTCGGAGTAAAGATGATTCCGTTTGATGGTGATAGAAATCGGAAATTCTCTACGGAATTTTTTGGTGTGCCACGGCCTCTTATGCAGTTTGTAATTCAAACATTTCTTAGACGTACTTGCATTTCGAACACAGAAAAATCGTGTTGGGATCTAAGAGTAAACACTCCAAAAATTTGCAACAGCCATCAATTTTTTAAAAAAGAAATTGAAGTTTTAGTTTGGTGTTTCCCCTTAAAATGGAGAATAGCTGTTTTTAAACGGATGAAAAGTAGCATGGCGGTGAGGTTACTTTATTGTACGTGATGGGGTCTTGATACGGCTAGCGTTCTAGTAATTTGCCTAAAAACTTTGAACACAACCAAAAAAAATTAGTTTATAGTAACATCAGAATCCATGCGAAAGATTATGGACGCTTGGAAGGTGAACAGCGATAAGCCGACGTGATTACATTTTTATTTCCAGGAGGAAGAATCAATGAAATTCAACGAGTTAATCTGCAGTTAGATCAGGTTACCATACTACTTTTCAGCTCCCAAAGGGTTGCACAGTTTCCCTGATTTTCGAATTATGTTGACAGTGTGCAAACTCGGCTACAGTTAGAAATCACATACCTATCCTGTGTCGTTCACTTGATTAGTATTACAGCAAAATTAGTCTCTTAGACTTCCTCAGCGTAAATTTTCACAACTTTACAAGTCTACGATTATGTAAATGTTTAGACTTATATGTACATTTTACAAAATGAAGAGAAAGAAATTCACCCACAGAAGCTCATTGGCAGACTTCAACTTCACACCTTGTATTCAAATTATCCTTACTCGAAAAGCGGTGGCAGACATGGACTCTTTAGTTAAATTATAGTAAGTAGTATTCATCGACATTCTGTGTTTCTATGTTTAACATTTAAATAAAATTTTATAACTTTGTTGTCCCCTATTCTTTGCATCATCAAAATATTAAAAGAGACGTTGAATGTAATTGTCAGTCGTCATTAGGTTGACTTTCTTTGTAAGTTCTCATTAGGACAACAGTCTTAAAAATAAATTTGCCACGAAACGCGTTAGTGAGCCCCCTTGAAGCTATACAAGGTTGCTCACTGGTGTCGTATGAGCGCGAGCCAGCTTGCTGAAGTGCTACCGGGTGTATAGGTATGAAACCGGAATTTGGTTGGTGTATAAGTATGAAACCGGAATTTGGTTGCAATAATTACACGTGTGTTGTTTGAATCTGATAAATAACATTTCATTCAAAATAATCTCCATTACTATTGATACATTTCTCCCAACTCCGGCAGGCTATTAATGCCACCCCAAAAAGAAAACAGTTCTTCTTTTGAAGCGAACCAGTCAGCGAGCCATTTTCGTACATTGTCATTCGAATTGAAGCGTTGTTCAGCGAGAGCGTGTCCGAGTGATGGAGACAGATGGGGATCGGACGGACCCAAGTCTGGAGAATAAGCTTCTCCTAGCTGAACGCCTCGATCGTTTCCCTAACCCGTTTTGCTGTGTGTGATGGGGCGTTATCATGGAGCAATATGACTTTGTGTTTCCTTATTACATATTCCTGGCGTTTTTCATATAATGATCGATTTAAATCGATCATTTGCTGTTGATAGAGATCAGTGTTAACGCTTTCACCAGGTTTAAGCATTTCATAATAGATGACATCCTTCTGATCCCACCAAACAGAGAACATTGTCTTCTTCCCAAAGCGATTTGGTCTTGCAGTGGATGCCGATGGTTTGCCTGGATTCAACCACGATTTACGACGCTCAGGGTTCTTAAAATTAATCCATTTTTAATCACCTGTCACAATTCGATGGAGAAACGACTTTATTTTGTATCTGGCGAGCAGCATTTCACAAGTGGTCTTTCGAGTGTGTTGCTGTCTTTCATTCAGTTCAGGCGGAATCCATTTTCCCACTTTCTGCACCTTTCACATAGCTTTCAACCTAAGAGAAACGGCTTTCTGCGTCACATTAAATTGTTACCCAAGTTCCTGTTGAGTCTACCATCTTCATCTTGTAAGGCCTGCAATTCGTTGTCTTCGAACTTTTTCGGTGATTCCTCTCGCTCGTCGTTTCTCACGTCCAAATTACCACTTACGAATTTTTTGAACCACTCGAAACAATTTGTTTTCCTTTCCTAAGGGCATGTTCGCCAATAGCTTAGACAAGCATTCGATGCGATTCCGCTGCAGTTTTCTTCATATGATAACAGAAAACCAATGCTGTTTGCAAATCATACTTCGTAGGCACAAAAGTCGGCTTGTTTACAGGTTTGAAACAGGTACCGATGTATGGAAGACATTCGTCGTCAGACATTACATGAAGCAGCTGCACATGCGGTCTCACAGGCCCTACCTTGACGGCTAGCAGCATCTATAGGGAAATTCCGGATTCATACTTCTACACTTGGTAGACCTGTACCTACGAAAAGCCGGCCGGAGTGGCCGAGCGGTTAAAAGCGCTACAGTCTGGAACCGCACGACCACTACGGTCGCGGGTTCGAATCCTGCCTCGGACATGGATGTGTGTGATGTCCTTAGGTTAGTTAGGTTTAAGTAGTTCTAAGTTCTAGGGGACTTATGACCACAGCAGTTGAGTCCCATAGTGCTCAGAGCCATTTTGTACCTATTAAAAGCCGGTTTGCCGGCAATAGGCCCACGCTCTGTGTAAGTGTCACTCCGTACAAATGACACTCCGTGAAAGTATTCCAACCCCTTAAAATTCCCAGTATTGGGATTAACCCACAGCCAGTCGTTTACTAACGCATCTTGCTAGTCTGGAGGGGCCACGGCGGTCTGTCCTGAGCCTCGGCCCGCTAGCGTTGAACCTTGGATCTGTAAAGCTTATCTCGTAGCAATTCTAGGCGTCTAAGTACGCACAACGTTACAAGTTGCTGAACCGACTGAGCTATCCGATAAAGGCTCACGCCCTCCTCTGAATAACTTTACAGAAGGTCTCCGTCATATTTTGCGGGACTGTTATTTCAGGAAGAAAGGAATTGCAGACACATTCCTCAGCCACATCCTGCCGGATAGTATCCAGAATGCAAATTCGCTCCTCAGTGTGGTGTGCGCCAAGCAGAAACCTTGTCAGAATAAAACTGTGTGAACCTGAGGCCTGAGACCTTTGACTTCTGCAGACAACTGCTCTACCGACTGAGCCATCCAAGTACGTCTTGTAGAGTCTTGTACCGTAAGGAAACAAGGGAGAGGATGTTGTTGTGGCTGGCTGTTATCCTCTTTCTACAACACAAATGCACATATGGATTAATATGGTTCTTTATTTACAAGATGCTGCTACTTAACTTGAATGGAGTCCAAGTTCGTGGTAGGAGTTCACCAGCAATAGTCCTCTTGCAGACGATATCGGTAATCTTGCTATTACAAACTTTAGTCACACCGGTCTGCAGTTGAACTGACAGATGCCGAACTGGATTGCGAGTTAGTGAGTCAGTGACTGAGGCCCTCCGGTCAGCGGCGGTGGTATAAATACACTACTGGCCATTAAAATTCCTACATCAATAAGAAATGCAGATGATAAATGGGTATTCATTGGACAAATATATTGTATTAGAACTAACATGTGATTACATTTTCACACAATTTGGGTGCATACATCCCGAGAAATCAGTACCCAGAACAACCACCTCTGGCCGTAATGATGCTCTTAATACGCCTGTGCATTGAGTCAAACAGAGCTCGGATGGCGTGTACAGGTACAGCTGCCCAAGCAGCTTCAACACGATACCACAGTTCATCAAGGGTAGTGGCTGGCGTATTGTGACGAGCCAGTTGCTCGGCCACCATTGACCAGACGTTTTCAATTGGTGAGAGACCTGGAATGTGCCGGCCAGGGCAGCAGTCGAACGTTTCCTGTATCCAGAAGGGCCCGTACAGGACCTGCAACATGCGGTCGTGAAGTCCATGCTGCTGCAAACGTCGTCGAACTGTTCGTGAAGAACCAGCCGGTGTGGCCGAGCCTATCACGATTGCGGTTTATCGTATCGCGATATTGCTGCTCACGTTGGTCGAGATCCGATGACTGTTAGCAGAATATGGCTTCGGTGGGTTCAGGAGGGCAATGCGGAACGCCGTGCTGGATCCAAAAATGGCTCTGAGCACTATGGGACTTATCTTCAATGGTCATCAGTCCCCTAGAACTTAGAACTACTTAAACCTAAGGACATTACACATATCCATGCCCGAGGCAGGATTCGAACCTGCGACCATAGCGGTCTCGCGGTTCCAGACTGTAGTGCCTTTAACCGCTTAGCCACTCCGGCCGGCCGGAGACGACGTACTGGCAGAAGTACGTCTGTGAGGACGGAGCGTGAGTCGTGCTTGGGTAGCTCTGTTGGTAGAGCACTTGACCGCGAAAGGTGAAGGTCCCGAGTTCGAGTCTCTGTCCGGCACATAGTTTTAATCTACCAGGAAGTTTCATATCAGCGCACACTCCGCTGCAGAACGAAAATCTCATTCTGAATACGGGGGTCGTTTGCGCGCCGGCTCACGGCACTAGATGCGCTGAAAGTTTTACGCATGCGCGGAGCGAGCTTTGTCAACTAATCACAGCGCTCGCTGGCTCGCTGGCCCCAGGCATCATTAAATGTTAAAATTGCTTTGTCAGTGCACTACCTATTTCGTAAGTCGATTTTTGACCAGTTTATTACTTCTAACATGGGTCAGTGGCCGAAGTCAGGATCATTGAAGAAGAGTGCTGTTTCTCCATCGCCTTCACAACAAGGGAAGTTTCCAGTTGCAATGAATGAGAAGGGAGGACGACCAAAGGAAGAACAAGCACAAGAAGCTCCACAGCCGGATTTATTATGTGAAAACGCTGCAAGTACTCCATTGGTTGCAATATCCTGTGGTAGTGGAATAACCAAGAAGCTGTTCAGAAATCGGCTCTATGGAGACAAAGAAGGGTAAAGCTCAGTGTGTAATTTGTTCGCGAGTCCTTCCGAACAGTTCAATGGTTCCAGTTAAATTGCGTCGTCATTTTGAAGGTACTCACCCGGATTTCCAGACTAAAGACATCGATTTTTTCAAAAGGAAGAGTGCTGAACTAGCTGCTTCTCAGCATTGCATAAAAACTCATGTAAAAACAATTAATGAAAATTATTTAAAAGCTTCTTTCTTGGTTATTTATCGAGTGGCCAAAACAGGCAAAGCTCATACCATTGGAGAAAATCTTATAAAGCCGCGTGTTAATGTTATTGTTTTTAGCATGCTAGACAAAAAGGCAGTAAAGCGTGTATCTTCGGTGCCATTATCAAACAATACTGTCAGGAGACGCATTGTTGACATGTCAAATGATGTGAAAGACACTCTTGTTTCTCACATCCAACACAATTCATTTTCTCGGCAGATAGATGAATCCACTGATGTTGCAGGATTAGCAATTTTATTATCTTTTGCCCGTTACGGATATTCTGGATGTTTTGAGGTAGACCTCTTATTGTGCAGACCACTACCTGCCAACACAACAGGTGCTGAAATATTCCGTCTATTGGATGATTTGTTAAGGACTAACGAAGTTTCATTGCATAGATGTGTGCACAGATGGTGCAAAAGCTATGACGGGTCCTACAGTCGGAGGAATAACGAAAATAAAAGAAAACGCCAAAAATTGCAGCAGCAGTCATTGTGTTCTTCACACATACGCTTCAGCTACGAAACAAATGCCTGTTTCGTTCAACAAAGTTTTAGAGGAATGCATTCAAATCATTAACTACATAAAATTAAGGCCGAAGAAGTGAAGACTTTACACAATACTGCATGAAGATATGGAAAGCCTTCATCGTTCCCTGCTTCTCCACACAGAAGTGAGGTGGCTCCCACGTGGGGATGCACTCTCTCGGTTGTACGAATTAAGATTGGAAGTTTTAGCTTTCCTTTTGGAGCATAACACCAAATTAGCAGACCTTATTAATGACGGAATTTAGCAGTGTATACTTTCCTATTTGTCACATATTTTCTCCAAAATGAACGAAATGAATATTTCACTCCAAGGGCAGAGTGAAACAAAGATCACTGCTATCGACAAAGTTCGAGCATTCAAGAGGAAAATCAATTTTTGGGCAGAGAGAGTCGAGGAGTGGGAGGTCGAGTATTTTCCTTTACTCAAGGAGTTTTTGAAAACCAAAACATTGGCGCTTGGGAAGAATTTGTTTCATCAAATCCTGGAACATCTCCGAAGCTCGATGTCATTGTTGGAGCATTATTTTCCAACAACTGACGATGAGAAGCTGCAGAAATACGAATGGGTGGTCAACCCATTTACTGTATCCAAAAAGCCGAACATTCTATCATCAAATGAATATGAGTTGTTGATAGAAATTGCCACAGACCGTACCTTGAAATCAGGTTTTGACATTGATGGTTTCTCACACTTTTGGATCCGTTTGGATAACAAGAAATACTACTCCCTTGTTGAAAACACAAAACGTGTACTTCTTCTGTTTGCCACAACATACATGTGTGAATCTTGATTCTCGATCTATGCTGCCCACAAAACTAAGTACCGAAGCTGTCTAGATGCGGAACCAGACATTCGTCTCCAGTTGTCAAGAACTGAACCCAACTTTTCAAAATTGTGTCAGCAGAAGCACCCTCAACCATCACATTAGGATTCCATTATTATTCCTACAGATTCATCTATAGTAAAGAAGAAACCATTTTTCTTCGTAGATGCTAGGTGAACGTACCTAAACTATAACTCTGTAGGAATTTTGTTTCTGTCTTCTATAATTTACAAAATAATTATTAATTGAATTTTGTTGGTATTGATCTGTGAAGCTAATTTCTTTTCTTTATAATATATTCCGTCCTCTCAGTTAAAAATATGGCCTGCCTATACTTCAGTTACAATTACTTGTTATTAGTCTGACACTGTTGTAGCAACCGGCTGCGAGCGTAAACAAACGAGGACTTTTCACGTGCCACCTTGAAAGAGGTACACCTCCTCTGCCAGAATTCTTTCCTTTGAGAAAGAAAGTCTTACGTCCTGTGATATGCTTTGTTTTCTTATATAGAAATAAGGGAGTCTGTTTGTTTGTTTTCCTAATTTGATTAAAGTCGAGGCTGACTGCCACGATATAGTGTCCAAGTAGTACTTGAAGTTGTCAGCTGTGGCTAAACTGTTGCCACGCCGCCTGCCACTTGCCAGCTACCAACTGACAGTACACTGTTGGAACGGCTATGGACTGACAGCTGCCGTTCAGTAGATATGCAAAGACGTAAAAATAACTAGACTTTCCGAGACGTTTACATTGGCACGAACATCGATTGTGGAACTGAGAAACGGCTTTATAGAAGCAGATTTCCAGAATAGATTTTGAGGTGTTTACCAGACCAACCAAAAGCCGAACTGGGACATCGGCTTACGAAATCCGGTTTTGGAAACGCATGTAAACTGGGTGAATGTATTCCCACACATTGCACAAAAGATGTCGCAATAGTCCTTTAAAAGCATTTCCTTGGCCTCATTTCTTTCGTGATATGTTTGTATCGCCTTTTTTCTTCACAGCCGCGCGTAATGGCCGCGCAGTCTAAGGCGCCATGTCCTCGTGGACTGCGCGGCCGCTCCCGCCTGAGGTTCGAGTCCTCCATCGGGCATATATATATATATATATATATATATATATATATATATATATATATGTGTGTGTGTGTGTGTGTGTGTGTGTGTGTGTGTTGTCCTTAGCAGAAGCTGAACTTAGATTAATAGTGTGTAAGACTAGGGACCGATGACCTCAGCTGATAAGTCCCCTAGACTTTACATACTTTTGAACATTTTTCTTCGGATTTCACGAAAAACCACACACACACACACACACACACGACTGTAACAAAATATGCATGCTCCTTACACAACAGTAGCCAAACAGTGGAAGTGAACAGACCACAAGCGGCATCTTGTCAACAGCGAACAGTTTGGACGTGACGTTGATTGCTCTTGGAGGAAGGCAGCTCCAACGTGTGAAATGTTAGTTACCAAGTAATATTAATCAGGCTATAGTGTGTTGAACAAAGGGATTAAATCGACTAGTAAGTGTCTGGATACAGTGGGAATTCAAATTGGATCGTTAATTTCAAGTTGTTTTCATTCATCTCTAAACCAAAGACTATTGATAGTTCGGAGGGGGGGGGGGGGGCATTGGGAACATGGCACTTGCATTAAGAAGCTTTCAGTTCCCATGGGTTTCGCTCTGAAATTTGAAGTTACTGTGCTCTTGACTGACTAGTGTTCCGCCATGGATTTTCGACTGAAGAAGGGGTCCGCCAGCTGAAAAGGTTGGGAAGCTCTGCTTTACGGGACAAGCCCTCCTTGAAGAAAGGAAGTGCGGTGACACTGACTTAGCTGTACAATCGAGAATGTCTTCCAGAATAATTTTTCATTCTGCAGCATCTTGGGCGCCGGAACCCGATCACTCTACCTTTTCCTTTGCCGGGCTGCAAAATTAAAAGTTCCCAAGTTCGAGTCCCAGTTTGCACACAGTTTTTATCTGACAAGAAGTCTCAAATCGCTCACACTCCACTGCAGAGAGAAAATTCATTCTGGTATCAAGAGACCGCCTGAAATCTAAAAATCTCTCAGCTATCTAATAACAGATTTTGCAATACACCTGGTCATCTGAAAAGGTTCCGTTTGTCTGTGACGATGGAAAAAAGAAATCAAACTGGGAGTTAATTAAAAGAGCTCGTTTGCTGTAAAATTCGTTGATACTTGCTGTGTCGCTCAACACTGCTTTGAGCCCTTCGGGACGCGCCTCTCAGGGATCAGCTGTGGAGCGGCGCCGGTCGCACGCCGACCTGTGGCGGTCAGTGGAGCGGTGCGGCGCGGCGCGGCGCGGCGCAGGGCGCGCGGAATCGATAATCACGTCTGTGGCGTGCTGGCGCAGAAAACCTCATTTTGCGCGGGCGGCCGAGCGTGTCCGCAGATACGCGCGCCGCTGTTGCGCAATTTGGGGGTGAAGGCCACCTCGAGGCCCTGCTGTGGCCGAGCACAAAGTGGACGTCGTTAGGCGTCGCGTGGAAAACATGTTGATTTAGCTGGTAGATGCGTCCGCCCATCATGACGGGTTCGTTTCTGCGCGTGTCTGGCGAGGGATGATGAAGATGGGCAATTCTAGGAGTGTTGTTTTTGTTGTGTGTTCTTTGACACATACCTGAATAATAAAAGCGTTCCATCGCGTACAGCATTGATCTGATAATAAGGAAAACACCGAAAATATTTTGTAATTACTATGGCAGTCACTACTAACTAGTAGGAAACATCAAAACACAATTTTGACTGTCATGACAACACGTTTTCCACTAACTGCGCGGTGTAGCAATTAAATAACGAGACGGCTCACCTCATTTTTCACAGCCGCGTGTAGTAGGGTGCTACTGATATACAGTTTACCTTGAATTCTATGTTCGTTCCGTCATTCTGACAGCTTTAGTTTTCCTTGGAACGTTGGACATGGATGATGTTGTTCGGGAATACTGGTTGCACTGCGACCATGGTGAACATGAGGTCGAGCAGCCCATTAACGTCGCGCGGGATTAGCCGAGCGGTCTGCGGCGCTACAGCATGGACTGTGCGGCTGGTCCCGGCGGAGTTTCGAGTCCTCCCTCGGGCATGGGTGTATGTGTTTGTCCTTAGGGTAATTTAGGTCAAGTAGTGTCTAAGCTTAGGGACTGATGACCTTAGTAGTTAAGTCCCATAAAATTTCACACACACACATTCGCAGCCCATTAACCATACATAAAAAATTCCTCACAAAATAAATAACAGTCGCCAACAAAAGAGATTGATGATGATGGACGTACCGGCCGGCTTGTAAGTTAAAAAACTGAATCAAACGTTGAGACGATTAATGCAATGGTGTGGAACTACCGAAGTCTGAGCATTCGGATGATCGCAGACATGGCGAAATTGAACAAAGAAGTAGAAGTCACGTTTTTCATGATAAATAAAATAAGTTTGTGCCAAACTGGTTCCGGAAAACCTCCCTGAGGAAAAAAAAGACCATCGGAAGAACATTTGCTCTGATGTCATGGAACGACTCGGCGTAGAGCGGGTCTTGCTCGTACGTGTCTTCACATGCATTGAAAGGTGGATATTTCGCACTTCCCAGAAATAAAGCGTCAATCGATGTACTGGAAGATTCCCACATAACGAAAAATGAGGAAAACATAAGCGGGCAAATCAAAACTAAAGGCAATGCTGATTTTTTTTTTTCGATATCAGGGGTATCGTCAATAGGTAGAAGGTACCTGGGGATCAAACCGTTAATCGCGAATACAACAAAGAAGTCCTAATCAAGCTGAGGGAAACAGTAAGGAAGAAAAGACCGGATATGTGGAAGAACTACGAATGGATTCTGCGTCAAGGTGACGCGCCAGCCCGCAATATCGTATCTATGACACAGCTTTTAGAGGGCATGGGCACTGCTCCATATTTACCAACTTTGGCACCCTGTGACTTTTCTGTTCAAAAAAGTGAAAAGCTCATTCAAGGGAAGACATTTTTCACCTGTTGAAGAGGTAAAAGCAAAAACGGTTGTTGAAAATGGTGACAATGGATCACCTATAGCATTCCTTTCTCTCTGCAGTTTGGTCCCTTTAATCCTTAAACCAACCAACCAGTCCTTTCAACAATGCAAGACGCATATGCAGCAGAGTGCAGATAGAGAAAGGACATATGATGAAGGAGATGTGTGTTAGTTATAACTTTGTTTGCAGTAAATAACGTTTCTTACACCTTATTTAATTATCATACCTTGAGTAAACGAGAAATAGCACCATCTGCACAGGACTGGATCGGGAAGATTAATAGGATCTCTACTGTACTCAGCATAAGTAAATAGTTTATCAAATAGCGTGGACCGCATTATCAGAGAGTTCGCGGACAGTTCCAATGTCTACAGAAAACATCATCGTTGGATGACATGAAAGTATGTGTATTACAATGGGTAGTCAATAGTGAAGATCTGATCCTCATCATATTTAAATATTTAAGAGTAAAACTATGAATAGACATCAAATGGGATGAATACATAACATCAGGGTTTTGCAAGGCAAAGGGAAGGCTTACGTGTGTTTTAGGATTCTAGGAAAGTGTAAGTCATCGGTTAAGAAAATAACTTAAGCTTGGAAGGCGCTTTTGCGACCTATTCTAGCGTGATCTTCAGTCGGTTCGAGTTCTTGACCAAGGGGCATCACAGTCGACGTCCAACGCATCCAGACGTGTACTGCTACTAGTGTGGCTCGTGGGCGGGGCGTCGGCTTTGTGGATGTGTGTGTGTGTGTGTGGGGGGGGGGGGGGGGGAGTGAAAGCCTTTCACCACTGCTTACATTAACTAATGAGTTCATAAGAGCCTATGAACCTGGTTTTTATGTCCTGAAAAGATATTACTTTACACAAAATCTGATCCATATGTGAATAAATACGATCTGCCTAATTTTAAGCAAAACGTTTGTAAACCACAACGGAATAATAAAAGGGTGGTTTAACATGAGTTAACCAAAACAAAATTGAAACTAGAATCTCATATAGTTACTCATCACACAAGGTTAAGAATTTCATCTTTTAGATACAATTCATGCTATGAAAATGTTTCTGCTCTCTCTGTCCTGCAATGCTCAGTAAATTGAATAGACGTGATCTAATTTTGTAAATCATCCCGATTTTTCTGTGTTCAGTGGCTCCTGTTTCGAAGTTCAACCGCCTCAAAGACTTATCTGTGTAGCTCAAATCTCTATTTAATAAAACTTTCAGCTCTGCATAAGCCAGCTTGTTACCGCTGAGCTTCAAATGCAATTGAAGTGAGTATAGAACATTCGAGAACATAGTTCTTAAGTGAATACATTTGGAAGTATGGAACAAGTGGAAGGTTAACACGAACAAAGACGATGAAGAATGAAAATAACCTCCTAATAATACCAAACTATGTTCACATTCAATGCAATGTTCAATAATTGAATACAAGACGTCATATTTCATATATACTCTAAAATTCATCGTACCACATGTATGTACATTACCATCCAAATACGACGACAAAAGATTTTGCCACGTTTTGTCATGAACACCCGAAATAGCACGTGCGAACAACTGCTTTTCGTTTCCCACGTTAAACTCGACTGCGGAATGTATCGCGGAAAGAATTCTAATACTGCAAAATGTGAAAACAACGTAACGGCTATCACGTAAATGCTACAATAGCGGTCGAGCAGGAAGCCACAACAACCCAGAACGACGTAGGCTGAATACGCCTAATTCACCATCACAAAATAATCGTCTATACCACGATCTAGAATCAGCACGTTGACATTACAACATGCGAAAAACTTCACGAATCGATTTTGCAGTCAATTTCCCAGGTTGGTTGACTACCGTCAATCTCGGACGACTTGCTAAAATATAACAGCTTTCCACCCAGAGATGTGCTGCCCTAGCAAACGGATAATCGACTACAGATCTTCCCAACGGTCGGGCGCTCATCGATGCCATAAATACGCAGCCTGAAAAGTGTCTAACATTAAAAGGCTTGCTAGGTTAAGTAGCAGACGAAAAAAAAAGGTCACACACACACGAAGAGAAAAATAAGAAACATATGTTTCAGTTGATGAACAAGTGCAGCTTTCACTCCACTTGAGTAATGTAAATTTTTATTCGAATGCGTCAGATGACTTCGACCGAATACGGAGTGGACTGATTGCATGGTATCATGACAGTATGGGGAGGATCTGGTAGACGATACATATGGGTTGTAACAAAGCGTCATTAAAAGTACCAATTTCTTAAGGGGCTATAGAAATAAGTAGTGCTCTGGCGTGTTACTTCGAAAGAACTCTATAATCATTTATTGGCGAAATTGATACACTATGCAGGAGATCGCTGACACATGTACACGAGCCCAGAAAAAGTCCCAACTTACGTAGCTTATGTCTTGAGAAGAGAGGAATATGAAATATTGCTTCTCTATTTCTAAATTCTGACACGATTGTCATAATGAGTGTGACTAAAATATAACTTAAATTTTTATTTGATACTACAATAGCGAATCCATAATCACAGTATACAAAACTTTTTGTTTAGAAAGAAATTGTTACATTACCGGTTTCAACGAACTACGTCGTCATTTTCAAATGTAAAACATCAGTTGGAGAATACAGGATGGGAATTGTGACCATACGTCTGATAAAAATTGCCAGGTTTCATTATTTCTCGTAATTGTTATCTGATTTAATGTCATAATTCCCAGTATATATTTCCCAACTGGTGTTTTACATTTGAAAGTGACGACGTAGTTAGTTGAAAACAGTAATGTAATCTTTCTTTTTAAAGAAAAAATTTTATATACTGTGACTACGGCTGCACTATTGTAGCGTCAAATAAACATTTAAGCTTCTCCATTTGCTTGTAGTCTTGTACTCTGACAAAAAGTTACATGACGAAGCACCACTATTTTATTACACATTGCCCTGCCAACCGACTGCTGGGTCAAAACGTCGATTTTCAACTGCGTGCTATCAACGTCGTTCAGCAGGGTCCGACAGGTACATGGTGGTGGGGGGCAGGGGAGGGATGGGAGGCTGATAAGTTACCGGGAACCAACGTTTGGCGCGTTGTGGAGCTCCTTAGGCAGATAGCGTTCAGGTCTGGAAAGAAAGCCAATGTGCACTCGGTATGTCTTCCAGGGGGCCTGATCCAAGACGTAGGTAAAGCCTTGCCTTCAGCTATCCAGCGTGCAGAGTACAGACGTTGGCAGGTTGTGGCTCACGTCGGCATTAGCTGCGATTTTCACATGCGTTCTGAGGCCATTCTCAGTTCATACAGACGACTGGCGGAATTGGTGAAGTCTGCTTGAAGTCTGCTGGCTTCACGCTTGGGAGTTGATCGGGACCCTTTGGTTTGGAGCCGAGTGGAAGGTCTCAACCAAACGCATCATCGACGCTGTGATAGGTTTTGCTGCAGGTTTCTAGACCAGTGCTATCGTGTGGAGATTTACAGGACTCCCCTTGATATGTCAGGAGTGCACTCGGGTAGCAGAGTACTTGAAGGGTGCGTATGAGGCTTTCTTAGGCTAGAGGGTAATTTGAGGTGCTCTGATGAACACTTGCCAGTCGATACACAGTATGGAAGTCAGACCGTGTTCAGAGTCTGACGCTTCGACTGCCGAAATTTTATCTGTAAATTGTCGAAGTTCCTAAGAAAGAGAAAGCTCAGATGACGATAGCCTAAGGTTATTCGTGCGTCCATGAAAAGATCTATGCGCGAAGCGTACAACTGCTACCGTAGTCACACCTAAGCAAAGGATAGGGCAGAGAACCCAGGAAAATCTGGTCTTATATAAAATCACTAAGTGGATCTAAGGCTTCCATCCAGTCTCTTTCTGACCAGCCTGGTGTGAGAGTTGAAGATAGCAAAACGAAAGCAAAAGTTTGAAATTTCACATTTAAGAAATCGCTGACGCAAGTGAATCGTAAAACGTACCATCGAACAGATTCCCGCATGGACGATGCGGTAATAACCATCCCTGGCGCAGAGAAACAGCTCAAAGAGTTGAAACAAATATTTCTAGATTTGCGGAAAACGTTTGACACGGTGACCCATTGCAGGCTGTTAGAGAAAGTACGAATTTATGGAATTGATTCACAGCTATGAGAGAGACCGAGCGAGGTGGCGCAGGGGTTAGCACACTGGATTCGCATTCGGGAAGACGACGGTTCAATCCCGTCTCCAGCCATCCTGATTTAGGTTTTCCGTGATTTCCCTAAATCGTTTCAGGCAAATGCCGGGATGGTTCCATTGAAAGGGCACGGCCGATTTCCTTCCCCATCCTTCCCTAACCCGAGCTTGCGCTCCGTCTCTAATGACATCGTTGTCGACGGGACCTTAAACACTAACCACCACCACCACCACCACCACCACCACCACCACCACCACCACCACCCATAGCTATGAGAGAGGGTCGAAGACTTGTTAAGCTATAGACCCCAGTATACTGTCCTCGACGGCTAGTGTTCATCAGATACATTACAATTAGGAATGCTCCAGAGAAGTGTGATCAGATCGCTGTTATTCTTGATACACAAATGATTATGTGGAAAAAATGGGCAGCCACTTGTGATTATTTGTTGATGATGCTGTGGTGTACGATAGTCTGTCGAAGTCGAGTTACTGTAGTAGGATACAAGATGACATTCCTAGTTTTCGAGACGAATGGCAAGTGAAGAAAAATGTGAGTTAGTGTAGGTGAGCAGTGCTCGGGTGCAGCGTTAGTTGTGTCCTGCTTGACACAGTCATGTCGTTTAAATACCTGGGCCTACGGTGCCAAGCGACATAAAATGGAGCAAGCATGTGAGGACAGTGGTAGGAAAGACTTCGGTTTATTGGGAGAATCCTAAGAAAGTGTGGTTCATCTGTAAAGGACACCGCTTTTAGAACGCTAGTGCGACCCATTCTTGAGTACTGCTCGAAGGTTTGGGGTCCGCACCAGGTCGGAGTAAGGGAAGACATCGAAGAGGTCCAGAGGCGGGATCTTTAAATATGTTTCTGGTTGGTTCGAACAACACGCAAGTGTTACAGAGATGCTTCTGAAGCTCTGATGGGAATCCTTGTAGGGAAGGTTACGTTCTTCTCGAGGAACACTATTGAGAAAATATATAGAACAGGTATTTGCAGTTGACAGGAGAATGATTCTACTGCCTCCAACATGCAATGCGAGTGGGTACCACGGAGTTAAGATACGAGAAATCAGGTCTCATCCTTAGGCATGTAGAGAGTCGACTTTCCCTCTCTCAGTTTGTGAGCGGAACAGGAAACGAAATTACTAGTAGTTGTACGGAGTACCCTCCGCCATGTGCCGTACTGTGGATTGCAGAGTTTCTGTGTAGATGCAGATGTAGATTAGGTGTGGCGATCTATCAGCCAGATAATACGTGCATGCGTTGCGGTGTAGAATAGATGTATGCACACACCGTCCGGCGAAATATTTCCGAGACTTATTTTATTCCTGCCGAATAAGCGACGTCGTGTCTTTAAAGGAGGATATAAGATGAATATCAGCAAAAGCAAAACGCGGATAATGGAATATAGTCGAAATAAATCGGGTGATGCTGAGGGAATTAGATTAGGAAATGAGACACTTAAAGTAGTATAGGAGTTTTGCTATTTGGGGAGAAAAATAACTAATGATGGTCGAAGTAGAGAGGATGTAAAATATCGACTGGCAATGGCAAGGAAAGCGTTTCTGAAGAAGATAAGTTTGTTAAGATCGAGTATAGATTTTAGTGTCAGGAAGTCATTTCTGAAAGTATTTGTATGGAGTGTAGTCATGTATGGAAGTGAAACATGGACGGTAAATAGTTTGGACAAGAAGAGAATAGAAGCTTTCGAAATGTGGTGCTACAGAGAATGCTGAAGATTAGATGGGTAGATCACATAACTAATGAGGAAGTATTGAATAGGATTGGGGAGAAGAGAAGTTTGTGGCAGAACTTGACCAGAAGAAGGGATCGGTTGGTAGGACATGTTCTGAGGCATCAAGGGATCACCAATTTAGTATTGGAGGGTAGCGTGGAGGGTAAAAATCGTAGAGGGAGACAAAGAGATGAATACACTAAGCAGATTGAGAAGGATGTAGGTTGCAATAGGTACTGGGAGATGAAGAAGCTTGCACAGGATTGAGTAACATGGAGAGCTGCATCAAACCAGTCTCAGGACTGAAGACCACAACAACAACAACAAGCGACGTCAGCGCAGTAACCATGGCGGAAGCTTGAACTCACAACTGTAATCACTAGATGTACATTCCACTAGTAATTACGAACAGATGGTCTTAAGTAGTAGACCTGTTGCCGTAGTGTGTCTACGTAGTTGTGCCACAAAACGGAATGGAGAAACATCTCTTAATCAAGTGTCAAGGCATCCGTCAGAATGTTCTGAAGTAGAGAAAAGTAAGTCCAAGCACCTTGACTCCGTAACAAAATCAACGACAAGTGGGAGCCCGGAAACCGTGGACAATTCTGATCTGTAAAAGTCTTCACGGGTGACGAGACATGGATTTATCAATACGAACCTACCATGAAACGACACAGCGAAGATTTTCCCGTGATGGGTCAACGCTCTGACGTCATAACTTACATTCAAACCAATATGATGCGTGAGTAGAAGAACGTCCCAGAAAAGCACTCCTTTGTCAGTTTCATGTGGATGTATGAACATCCTGTGCGTCGCACTCATGTAGGACATTGTGTGGAGCACCTGAGGTACTGAAACAACAAGTTTAACTTTTGCTCTGTTTTCTGTCAAACCAGTGTCGAAAAATTTTGGACAGACTGTGTAAAAAAGTTACTGGAAAAATGTAAAAGTTTAAGAAAGCCGAGGCTCCTGTGTCACAAGTGACTTCACTTGACGTAACCTGATAGAATTAGAGGGAGAAGTTCAATCCGCTAGGTTCGACTGGATATTGATAGCTCACAAGATGAATGTGGTTTCCTTTTAGAATGAGTACCGTAAACTGGGTTTACTTTCACTGCCGTGGTCATTTTGAGTACTCATACACCAAAATCATTACAGCTCTCTACTGGCGTCTAGAATTACAGTGTTTGGAGTTAAGGTTGCATCAATATATGCTAGATAGCGCCATGAAGTGCCGATGTTCTCGTGCAGCAATTGGCAAACGAATTACGAATTACAGTTGTATACGAAAAAAGTGTGTTAAAATGTAGTTGTGCAAATCCACCGATATCATTTACCTGGAAAGCCATCGATGTTTTCAGCTGTATCATGTACGTTACTCGATCAATTCTCAAAACAGATCGCGGATTAGTTTTTTGTTCACATGCTTATATGTGCCAGTAGATTAACATTTCTGAGGTCATGTGCATAATTTATCTGTTTCGGGGGTCCTTGGCTACTAATCATTGTTACCCGAGGATACAATTACTCCTCGCACTAAACGATGTTGATACCAACGACAATGTGGAACTACGGAAAACAAACACTAAACATCACTATATAGAAAAAGTCCGATTTGTAGTTGTTAATGTGCTTGCAACTACGAACAGCAAATGGTAATCACATTGCTCAAATTGCGAGCTATTGTGTTTCAGGCAGTCATTCAGGTGTATCATACAATGTCAAATATCTCCGGAAACGAAGAATGAACTTTGTAAAGCATAAAGCGCCAGATATTGACTCGATAAATGAAGAACGTATAACCAGTTCCTACTCTACTGGCTGTTTCGAAATGAGGATTAAGGTTTAATACGAAAGAAACTGAATTTACTACGCTCAATTACATTAGTAGTGGCTCTCCATCCTAGAACCGTACCTTTCATTATATTTATAATTTTGATGATGGCTCACACTGTTGGATTTATTTATCTAACTAGGTTTTTTTTCTCTTTTATGAAGTTCAATAAAGCGCTTATGAAAACTTTATATCTGTGTATTTATTTCTGGGTGGTTAAACATTCATGTGTTTTTGAAATATTGACCACAACTGGCATGATAGTTAACAGTTTTGATAGAAGTGTAGGCCAGTTAATGTATCTCAAAATCCATACTATGTTTGAGGATCTACAAATTTTTCCATTACATTCACTGTCTTTTATAATCGTTCCATACAAGCCCCCATGTTCACTACCTTAAATGTCATTGAATTTAAAGCACGTTTGAATCTGAAAATCGGTCAAAGTACACCCGATTTACGGTACATTGTAGTTTTACTGTTGTTGCGCGATCAAAGACTGTTGGTTTTTATCCCAGTATGAATAAACGAGTCATTTGTTCTTAGGAGTATTGCATAATACGTAAAGGATTTGGGCCCTATAATTCACCATCTTCAGGACCCTGTATGAGTAACCGGAGGATGTATGAGGACCATTTGCGTAACCGGGAAACCACGTGCGTAACGGGCACTCAAATCGATGTTCGGGATTCTGAATTCCTTCCTTACTGGTTATGGCGTTAACAGCATGACCACACCGGTCCTTAAATTTGAAGACACACCGATGACAGTCTTAGATATGTCCAGTAACTAGTACTGAGGATTCATTCAGTCAGATTACACAGATTAAGATTTAATGAACAGATTTGCCGTTCAGAAGATGAACGCGCAAGGGGAACACGAAAAGGGGATACCAGGGTATCACGGTAAAACAGTCAAACGGCGGCGACAGTTGAGGTAACTTAAATCTCTCGGTTCTTTGCCACCCTACTGCTGCCATAGCCACGTAATAGTGCGTCAGGGCGTTGAGTAATATCCCTTAAATCTCCTCAGACGCTTAAAGTGTAGCCTGTTTTGACAGAACCGCGTGTCGGCAGGAATGTAAGCCGCAGTTACAGCTGGGGGTGGCCTACTTGCCACAGCGTCCGCGGCGCACCAGAGACTCCGAGGACCGCCCCCTTATTTGACTTGGCTGTTCCTCGCAAGGTGGCTGCGTAATTAAGTAATTAACCGAAGAATATTAACAAAATTCCTTCGGCGTTTAAGTGTGAAGGCTGGCAGCGGAGCTCCGCGAATTCGGGGAGCCCGAGACGGCGGGGATGCAGCTGGCGGCTAATTGTAGGCGTAGACGGTGTGGTGTGGCGGCGGTGGTGGTAGTGGTGTTGGTGGTGCTGCGGTACTGTGAGGGGTGGAACGCTGGCGAGGGCGCGGGCGCCGCAGACGTCTCCTGGGGTGGGGTGTGTGAGGCAGGCAAGCTCCGCCGCGTCTGCAGCTCTCATTGCCTCTGGCGTGGAGCAGAGGTGGAGCACGCTACAGCTCCTCTGCTCCTCTGCGGAGTAACTGGATTCACGCGGCTGCCTTACTCGGCGGAGAGGTGCACTCTGCACGCACTACGTTGTCAAGCACACAGGGCTGCCTGTTTTATGAGCTGCTGCACTTAACCCTTACAGTAACAAAGGGGGGGGAGGGGGGTGGAGGGGGGAGTACGTTGTACTCGACTTTTGAAAATATTGTAACATAGTCTGCTACTGTATATTAAAATTGTGAAAAAAGTATCTATTGTTTTACAGATTTTTTATATCTGATTACGTAACTATCTTAAACTTTTCAGTAAATTTTTAAGTTCAAGGAGTGAATGCGGCTTTTCGCTGCAAATGTCATAATCAGCCTTTCGGATTAAAGACCTTTCTTGCCTTTAGAAAGTATGTTATGAATGAAAATCAACGACTGTTAACTAAATTTGTATTCTTATAAATTTTTATGGTGCTCGTATAGTACCCATTTACTTAGTATAAACACTATGAAAATATTTTCCGATTCTGTACCCTATTTATACACTGAAGAACGAAAGAAACTGATACACATGCTAATGTCGTGTAGGGCCCTCGTGAGCACGCAGAAGTGCCGCAACACGACGTGGCATGGAGGCATATGACGCCATTAATCTTGCAGGGGTCTCCATAAATCCATATGAGGGGGTGGGAATCTTTAATCTTGCTCTTTGATTTTTTTTTAATTACACACTGACTTACCGAATTTTCCCTGACAAAGACAACTCAAACTTAACCTATTCATTTATTACACACAATATACATGCCCAACGCAATCTTACTGCTGTACTTTGACAACATGACTTCCGGTAATTAACACAAAAGAATGGCCCTGAATTGCAAGAAGTTCTAACAGTAATACAAATCCAAAAGAATATGAAATTAAAGAAATCTGAAGCTATCTCCAACTCTGATAATTGCCTAAACTCTTTTCAATCACGAATTCCGATAGTGGAAACCCCATTATTTTTCATAAGTCACTCATCCCACAAAAATCTTTCAATTACAAAAAGTAATCACTCAAACGGGTGTCATGTAGCGCTAAACTGTACTTCTTGCTGTAAGAAAATTTCTGTCATCGCCTAGTGGTAAAAATGTGCCATGTGTCGTAGTTATCGTCTTCCATAAGCAAAGCTCTCCAAAGATCAAGGTACTTACCCTGTCATATACAAAAGTAAAGTGCTACGCGTGTAAATGTCGTTGTTATTATGTCCACTGCCAGGAGCTTGAAAGTACTGTAACGTATTGTGGTATGACGCAAAATTTTGTATCCTCACAAACACGAAATTTGTATTGAAATCCTTTAATTGTTCCTGTTTTGTGAGTAAAAACTGTGGAATCGGACTGTAAGATGTCGAAAACACCTTGCCAATCACCTTTCCTGAATTAAAACGTTAGTATTCAAAACGTCATGAATATCATCTCTTTCAGTACTTGCAAAGTGATTATTAGTTTCAAATTCTGTCGAAAGTTCCAAACTGTCATCTGACAAAAGGTAAAGCCGATTGATTTCCTCGTCGTGGTTTGAAAGCAAATCTTTAAATTTCAAAGTTATTGACTTACCATCTTCCTCTAAACTTATTTCATCGTCATGAAAGTTTCAAATTTGCTTTATACTCATTCAAAAAATCTACAGCTAATGTAATCTCTGTCGACAATAATGGAACAATAAGAAAATTCATAATAAATCTATGGCTTTGACAAAAGAATTCTAAGTTAGTTTGTTGGCGTACATCTGCACTTTTTCCAAAAATAGCACCTTGCAGTTTAATTTTACATAAAGGAAGTTTGGGGCAATCATTCGATTTGTTGCATTTACTGAGATCAGTTTCACTAATTACCGAAATAGGACTGCCAGAGTCAAGTACTGCCGTATATTTTATGTCATTCGTTGTGGTGGAGTTACACGATATGCAGTATTGTTCTGTTTTGTGTCATGTTCGTGGAGTAAAATGTCCCTAATGTCTCCCATTTTCACATAATTGATAGTCATGGCAGCTATGTCGTCAGCCTCAGAAGTATATTTTGTAGCTGCCTGTGGTGTGAAACATTGTCTATTATCTCTTTGTTGTCGCGCGTCGCTATGGGGATTTGGAGGTCTAATATCTACAATTCCAACTTGTGGAGAGAGCCCTGCCCGATTTTAATGACGATAGTTCTGATTAAATTCAGGTCTGTTGTCCTGATTACAGCGTCTGTCATCTTGTGGTAATTTCTATAGCTTCTTTCTTGTGGATTAGGGAGTGGAGAAATTCTTCTGGAATCGTAATTACGGGGTGGACACTTGCGTCTGAAGTCATTTTGTCTGCCTTGGTAATAACTATTCTGCTTCCCATACTGTCTATTTCTACAGTTGCCTCTGTCATAGTCATTAGCACGGAAATGTGATCTGTCTCGGTAATTATTGATATTCAGCCAATGATTGTCATACGGCTGGTGTATGTTTTGTCATGATTTGCGTTATAACAGTAGACTTGTCGTGAACTGTTATTGTTTCTGTCGTCACGAAACTGTGATAGATATGATCTATAATTGTTGCTGTTTTCCTGTTCTCACATCATGCGATTGTCTGTGTCGATTTCTAGTAATAGTCCCTGAAAAGCTTCGGTATCTCCTTTACAATGTCCAGCCAAAATAATATGTCTTAAGTGTTCAGGCAATTTAATTAAGGAATTGCTATTAAGTTCTGAGTGGCTGTACGGGTTTGACAGATACTGATTCCTCAAGCTTGTGTAACCTGAGACCAATACGCAGAAACGAAGGCATGATAAAAATCTCCTTCACTGTGACAGACGCAAATAACTGATCGCATTCTTACAGCTGGTTCATGTTTCTAAGTAGCCACACATAAATTCTAAACTATGCTCTAATGACCAATTAGGAGAAAAACCATGAGAAAATTGATGAAGCCAAGCTTGTGGGTGTATGTCATTACTAGAGTTCTTGAATGTTCTGAATTTACGGGCTGTGACGAAGAGCTTGTAGTCAAAGTCATCGTTTGGGGATTTACTGTAACCAATCGCCGTTTTTCCTTCAATTTTTATTTATTCATGACCGGTTTCGTATCACCTGGTGATCCATCATCAGATGATACAATCTAGTTTGGAGCATTGTGGGGGTCGTGCATCTGCGGCAAATATAGAGACGAAAAAGTGAGCACTGTATGTGGGGAGAATCGAAACCGGTCATGGATAAATAAAAACAGAAGAAAAAACGGCGATTGGTTGCAGTAACTCCTGAAACCTTTAACAAGACAGTAGCAGTGTTCCAAATCCAGAATGGTTAAATGTTCAAAGATATCGTCTCGGCGAGTCGCAAATCGGTCGTGTCGGCGGTTCCATCTCAACGCTCGGTGCACCGTGCTGACTCCTTTCAAAATTTCTGAAATACTATGTATTATTACCGTGTGACTTTCCCATGTTTCTAAATCCCTCTTCCCATGTCGGAGCGCGAGTACCGTATGAAATGCGTAATTCTTGTATCACCTGTGCCAACTTATCTTGTTCTTCCAGTATTTCTCTTTTGAGTTGCGTATTAATTTGTTTCTCCTAATTTCCTCGTACTCATTTGCGTCAGTAAAGGCTACCGGCCTTGTATCATTCAAATCTTCATCTACCTTCGTAGATAAATTTGTTAACTGGTCCGAAAGTTCGGCTACTTTTTCCGACAATGTGTGTATTTCTGAGCCACGTTTCAGAGTGTCCATTTGTGTCGTAATCGTATCTACTGTATCCTTTAAGTTTTCTTGACTTTTTACAAGTAGCGCAACCGTATCGGTAGATGCAACAGAGTCAATTTTAGCCTGCAAGGTGTCGTGATTTTCGTGTATAATGGTCTACAGTTCTATTATTGCTGCTTCATTGTTCTGTAATTTGTCTCCATGTGGTGAAAAATTAGGCTGACAATGCTCACGAATTTGTGTTTTTACGTATTAAGAAATTTTTTGATATTTCGATTCGATTTTGTTTATCTCAGCGGTTAAATATTCACCTGCTGTTCAATTTCGTCAATTGTGTCTAACTTTAGAAGTTGTTGCTTCTGATTTTGTTGCATTGTGTGTTGTGTTTGTTTCTGATTTTGTTCAAATTTTGGAATTAATAAAAATAAGAGTTCATTAGTGACCGAAACATGTTCCTTTGTGTTTTTTATCAGTGCGTTTGCACCGGCAATATTCGTATTTCGAGAAGCAGAGAGTGTGTCTAAACTTAACTGAGGAAAGTGTATTGATGCAAAACCTGAATGTACGGTATTTGTAAGATTTTATTCTGTTATATCGCATTGCTGAGGCGAACTGTTACTGACCGATCGATCGTCAACAGTCCTTTGTTCTTCACTGATTGTTTCAATTTCTACCCCATTATTTACTGTCTGGTCCATATCCCTATTCACTATTACCAAATTAAATTATTGTCTCGAACATTTGTCATTTAGTTTTATTATGTGGTGCTGTCAAGTTACGCTCGTCGTCACTGTCACTGTCACTTCGCAATTTGCTTTGTAGCCGAGTGTTACACTTTTCACTCGCCATGATTGCAACACTAGTTTACACATAAAAACACAAAAACCATTAAGAAAGATAATTTTTGTGCAAACAATAACTCTGACCTTTCAGAAAACATCAAAGACACTCCCATATCAAACTCAGTCAGATTCACTTCCTCTGATGAAGTTAACTTGTACACAAATACACCAGTGAAAGAAATAATCTCAGTAATTAAAAATAACTTGCTTCAGGGAAAAAAGATAAACTTTTCTGAAATTTATAATCTTGGTGAACATCTAATCTTAGTGTTATGACATAAGTACATCAGCTTTAATAACAGACCTTATGAACAGGAAGATTACTTTGCAGTGAGCAGTTGCCTAGCTACCTCGCAGGCCAACATTTACATAACACGTTTAGAGACATCCTTTTCTATGCTAATTTGACAATAAGAAAAAATCATCTTTTACAAACATATGTGGATCACACACTTATCTTATTTAGTGGAAAAGTAGAAGAAATTGATCAGTTTGCAAAAGAGCTTAACAGACTCCACCAAAACACAAAATTTACTGTTGAGTATGAAACTTAAAGTGCTGTAAATTTCTTGGTTCAAAAAATGAGTAAACACAGTTCTAAACATAGATTTAAAATACACAGAAACCTCACTACAACAGATATCAGAATCAGCAGCTCATCATGTCACCCAGACCAAACAAAACGGCATATTGTAGGACAATGATTAACAGAATGAAAAGAATTTCATTGGACGCTGAAGATAAACTACAAGGCCTAAAAGCAATAAAACGAATAACCTCAATAATTGTTACATCTCTGACACAATCATTAAACTTAAGAATAGAATGAAAAATTAATGCAGCAACAAAATTAGCTCCAAGTCCAAACCAAACGACACACCAGCACAAATAGTTCCTCAAAACCCTGTGAAATATGCCTGTATACCATTCATGGGTAAACATATCGGATTGCAAAGTTACTTCTTGCCCAAAATATCAAAATTAGTTTATCCAAAAAAATTAAATTGAATGAAAAAGTTATTCACAGCTTAAATTTCAAATAAATTTCCTTTAATTTACGTCTGTGGTCACAAACATTTTGTTCACAGATTACCGGTTTCGGTCTATAATGACCATCTCTAGATCTGTGTTTTGTAATTTGAAAACTGACATACACAACAGATTTGGCATTTGTAAACTAAATTTTTCTGACTTACCGAAGTTTTACATTGGCCAAACTGATAGAAGTTTCAAGATAAGATACTGAGAACAGATGAATGCTCTCAGGCTCTACAACCTAAGTCAGTCACCTTTCGCTACTCACTTGTCCCAACATGGAAACACAGAGATCAGCATTAAATAAAACTTAGAGGTATCACATTTTTCCGACAAAGAAGTACAAACGAGTTTGTTAAAGGAATTGGAGATATGCAACCACATTCACAATAAACCCGAATGCATATTGAACTGTCAACTTGAATTAAAACCAAATGTCCCTCCAAAATTTCATACCACAAATAACAATTCATTAACAGAAAGAAAATTCTTCATTGGCCTTTACCAGCATATTTCAAAGTAAATTAATACTGTACCAATAAGAATACTATATTAATAGTATAAAATTTTTTTCTTTGGACAAGTAACTTCTAAGTAACTCCAGAAGTTTTCCATATCTGTACAGCTGTCACGTTCTCTGGAACATCATATCAGCAACCCATGTAAACAAATGTATACGTCATATGGTATTTAGTTCAGTTTACTGATCATATGGACCGTAAAAAAAAAAATCTCTCTTATAATGAGAAGAAAGGTTATATCAGGAAGTAAGTGCTACAGGCAGACCATACGTAAGTGTAAAACCAAAAATTTTGTTGTACTTTAGGACACAAATGTACAACTTGCAAAGAGGTCAGTCTGACGACGGACTCAGGTCCGAACGTAGCGATGGTACAGTAAAATAAAATTTAAAAAAACTTGTAGCTTGTTGCAATATTTCCTGGAGTTAAGGAATTCCTAGTTTATGAGCGGCAAATCGCCTCAAATGAATGAGATCCAAGACAATCCTCATGATTAAGATAAAAGATAACTTCTCAATGTAGCGTTAGTGGTACGCTGCTGTACATAGTCACTTCGATTAACTGTGAAAATAGAGTTGTGTAGTGATCCTACAGATTGTAAAATGATCACTGTCTACGTGGAATACCTCGCATGTGAGCAACGTAATTAAAATAGACTATCAGAGTAGCCAGCGTTGTTGCAACGTATTTATTCCAATCTTCTACACTCCTGGAAATTGAAATAAGAACACCGTGAATTCATTGTCCCAGGAAGGGGAAACTTTATTGACACATTCCTGGGGTCAGATACATCACATGATCACACTGACAGAACCACAGGCACATAGACACAGGCAACAGAGAATGCACAATGTCGGCACTAGTACAGTGTATATCCACCTTTCGCAGCAATGCAGGCTGCTATTCTCCCATGGAGACGATCGTAGAGATGCTGGATGTAGTCCTGTGGAACGGCTTGCCATGCCATTTACACCTGGCGCCTCAGTTGGACCAGCGTTCGTGCTGGACGTGCAGACCGCGTGGGACGACGCTTCATCCAGTCCCAAACATGCTCAATGGGGGACAGATCCGGAGATCTTGCTGGCCAGGGTAGTTGACTTACACCTTCTAGAGCACGTTGGGTGGCACGGGATACATGCGGACGTGCATTGTCCTGTTGGAACAGCAATTTCCCTAGCCGGTATAGGAATGGTAGAACGATGGGTTCGATGACGGTTTGGATGTACCGTGCACTATTCAGTGTCCCCTCGACGATCACCAGTGGTGTACGGCCAGTGTAGGAGATCGCTCCCCACACCATGATGCCGGGTGTTGGCCCTGTGTGCCTCGGTCGTATGCAGTCCTGATTGTGGCGCTCACCTGCACGGCGCCAAACACGCATACGACCATCATTGGCACCAAGGCAGAAGCGACTCTCATCGCTGAAGACGACACGTCTCCATTCGTCCCTCCATTCACGCCTGTCGCGACACCACTGGAGGCGGGCTGCACGATGTTGGGGCGTGAGCGGAAGACGGCCTAACGGTGTGCAGGACCGTAGCCCAGCTTCATGGAGACGGTTGCGAATGGTCCTCGCCGATACCCCAGGAGCAACAGTGTCCCTAATTTGCTGGGAAGTGGCGGTGCGGTCCCCTACGGCACTGCGTAGGATCCTACGGTCTTGGCGTGCATCCGTGCGTCGCTGCGGTCCGGTCCCAGGTCGACGGGCACGTGCACCTTCCACCGACCACTGGCGACAACATCGATGTACTGTGGAGACCTCACGCCCCACGTGTTGAGCAATTCGGCGGTACGTCCACCCGGCCTCCCGCATGCCCACTATACGCCCTCGCTCAAAGTCCGTCAACTGCACATACGGTTCACGTCCACGCTGTCGCGGCATGCTACCAGTGTTAAAGACTGCGATGGAGCTCCGTATGCCACGGCAAACTGGCTGACACTGACGGCGGCGGTGCACAAATGCTGCGCAGCTAGCGCCATTCGACGGCCAACACCACGGTTCCTGGTGTGTCCGCTGTGCCGTGCGTGTGATCATTGCTTGTACAGCCCTCTCGCAGTGTCCGGAGCAAGTATGGTGGGTCTGACACACCGGTGTCAATGTGTTCTTTTTTCCATTTCCAGGAGTGTAGTAGCCCATCTCCTCTTTCTCCTCTCTCTGTCCACCTCCTCCTTCACAGCCTCTCTGTCCACCTCCTCCACCACCTCTTTCCATCCACCATCTCCATTCCCCACTCCCTTCCATCTCTTCCTGTCTTCTCCCCATCCATTTCCCCATCCCCTCTCTCTATCCATCTCTTTCTTCTCCTCTTATCTACATCTGCTCCTTCTCTCTTGCTGACTCTCCGTCTCCTCTTTCTCCCATCTATCTACACGTTATCAAGCTCACCACAGTAGGGGAGACTGATTGTTCTTACCCCTGCAGTATTTTTTTCCTGGTTGTAACTAATATGTGTACCGAATTTGTTTGTAAACGTTCCAAAGGGTAAGGATGAGTTTTGTACCAATGACGCATGTCAAGTGTATTTCATATACAAGTATATTTACCAAATTTCATTCTTCTTTGAATACACATTTCATCTGTACGTCCAGTAAATTTATAGCAGCAGTTTCATTTTTAGACACACCAAATGTTTATGACATCGTGTCTCGAAATATATGCTGTGAAATGGCATGATTTTGCTGATACATCTAATATTATATGTGGCTACCCTCTGCGAAATATGTTGTGAATAACGTTGCTAGTAAAGAAATAATAAATTGAAATGTCATGCAAAATGCTGCAGTTTATCACCCATCTGAGTGTTTATGATGTCCTATATCCTGAACTATCTGGCGAACAGTTATATATTTTTTCTAGATACATTCAGCCTGCATTTGTGGATACTGTCTGCAAAAATGTGCTGCAACTAGAGTTAGTAATAAAGACGTAAATTAAAACGTGATACATGATGCGTTAGTTTTCATGTATCTAAGAATTTATGAGGTTGTATCTTCTGAACTAAGTGTTGTACAGTGATGTATTGTTTCTAGTACCTTTAGTGGTATATGTGAATACGGTCTGAAAAATGTATCACGAATACAATTAATATTGAAGAAGTATTAAACTAAAACGCCATGTTTCATGTGGAAGTTTTACTACATTAAAATGGAAAATGTAGCAATCGATAATCGTTTTTCCTTTCATCATTTTGTGAGGGGCGTCTGAGAGATCAAATTTCTTAAAGATTTGAAATTAGGTGTAAGGTTTGTTGCAAGTCTCTAAGTGCTCTCAGTCTCAAATACTGGATCACTGATGTATGGGTTTCACGCTTCGTGGGCGATACGAAAGCTTTCATGCACGCGCGTTCTACAATTGATCATACCATTTAACACAGGGTATGAATAAAACGTTCTCGGTTTTCCAGCCGCGTCAATTCGAATTGACGCGGCTGGAAAACCGAGAACTTTTTATTCATGTAACTCGTCACGAAATACTCCGAAGGCAACAAAAGATATGTCCATTAAATATCATGACTGGGTTTCTTGTCGCTATAGACGGATTCAAGGAGGGTCAAAGGGCAGAGTTTAAGCTCATCACTGTCACGTGAGCTGAGACACTGACCCAGTTGCTTCCTAGTCGATGGAGTGTAATTATCGCAACTGAATTGCTGCAGTGTTTAGTGCCTGCAGTAACCGAACAGTATTGCGCCATTTTATGTTTCGTTAAGTTAAGCACATCGCTGCGGACACTTTTTATGCAATCGAAGAGGCTTACATGAATTCTGAAAGGTCATCGTTCGGGATGATGAGCTTCTACGACGTGCTGGCTGAACTCCCTTGCTGCAGTCGACTTTACAGAAAAATTATCGCGACTGTAGGAAGCGTCGGTGGCTGCGTATTGACGCAGAAGTAACTAGACAATAGTTTAGATTAGTTTTGCCTCGTAACTTATGCCTCGATACTTACTTTACACATCATCTAAGTCTAACAGCGGAATCCAGAGACGTCAACTGACGTTAAGAGCTAAATAATGGTTTTCCTAAAGAAGAAGAAAAGAAAAACAAGAAAAAAAATGTTGCCTAGTCAGTAATACATTTACGCTTGATTATAATTGTCAGGATGTCAGAGGAGGAATGTTTTATTGTTTGTCTTCATTACCGACAACTCACGAGCGTGCGCGATTTGTACTGATTAGCTGCGTCGGTAGAAATTTTCACGCGGAAGTAACATGGATTCGTAAATGTGTATCATAGATACCGCCATCTCCAAATGCGATACATATTTGTTGCTGGGCATACGAAATTAACTAAAGGCTATTGTATTAAAACGTAATGGGTAGAATAAAAATGACATTCAAAACATTTAGTAAACATTTGTGATCGTTAGTTACACCTGACGTTGTTGGAGAATGAGAAACTGGTCAAATGATGATATCTTAAGTAATAAAAGAAATTAAGACAGAAAGGTATTAAAGACGCTGCAGTGGGCACTTATTTATATCAATGGCGCAAGCTGAAAGTTTGTACCAGTACGGCACAAATTTTTAACTTTCCCCAACGATATAAATCAATGCTCACTGCAACCGATGTCTTTAATTCCAGTGCGTCTTGTCCGCCTCCTTACCTGAGTGGACCACTCGCGCCTTGATTTGTAGTTATATCTGCAGACTGCACATGCGGAAGGTGCACGCTGTTCCTGTTATCTTGCGCACTTTGAAAATTATCTTAACAGCGTTTATACAGCGCCTCCACTAAGTTGGCGTGTTCCCGGCGTGGCAGGTGACTCGGAACGAAACATGACGCGCCTACATCTTGGCTTCGGCCCGCCTATCATCGTGCATCAATTTGCGGGGTTTCCAAAGTCCACATGGATGGACTAGTTTTAATTTATTCTGTTTCTCCCTATGTATATATATGTGCACAAAAGAAATAAAATAAATAAATAATTAATATGAGCTAAGTGAGCGCGCAGCACGGTGGCGCGAAGAGGGAGGCATCATGGCAAGGCGTCGGGATTCGAGCCTTGTCCACGTTGTCTTCTCCAATCTGTAGCTGACTGTGGGCCTAACAGATCTAAAATACAAAAATAAATGAGGTAATATATTAAAAAAAATAAAAAGTAGAAAAATTAATTAAAGAAATATATGTTTTCCTCATACGTATGTAAAGAAATGGACCGCTGTTTCGGAAAAAAAGTGGTAACGTGTTTGCCTACAATGCAGCGGCGCCGGGTTCGATTCCCAGCCGAGTTGGATATTTTCTCCACTCGTAGACTGGGTGTCGTGTTGTCCTCATCACCGTCTCATCATCACCGACACGCAAGTCGCCCAATGTGGCGTCACCTGAAACTAGAATTGCAACTCGGCGGCTGAACTTCCCCGGATGGGGTTTCCCTGCCATCAGTGGCACACGATGATTTCATTCCAATACCGTTGTGTCTTTATTCATGCTGGCTGCAGGATTAAAATGTATAACTTTTTTATATGTACGTTCTATAACTGAATGCAATCACATTAAGTGTAGTTTTAAAAAGTTTTGGTTTTACACAGCCGGTTATTCAGTTCTTTATTAAAAGTGGTGCATATACAGACTTCCTGCGAACTACTTAGACGATGCAGAGGTTTCAGTACGGTGTATACAAATTTTTATTGCACCGTGAGTGATCTGAGGATGACTGCCTAGTCAGCTGAATCTCTTTATCATATTTTAATGGCTCTGAGCACTATGGGACTTAACCTCTGAGGTCATCAGTTCCCTAGAACTTAGAACTACTTAAACCTAACTAACCTAAGGACATCACACACACATCCATGCCCGAGGCAGGATTCGAATCTGCCACCGTAGCGGTCGCGTGGTTCAGACCGTAGCGCCTAGAACCGCTCGGCCACCCAGGTTGGCGTATCATATTTTAATGTTTTATAATGTACGCAATATAGACAATTTAAACGAAGTTTTTGTTTTTTAAGAAATTTGTGATTGAGTCTCTTATCGCAAAAGGTGTTTAAAAATCAGTTCAGTTACTGTTATCAAACATGTAGTGTTCCGCTCACACAGACAACACGACAATTCGTCAGGCAGATACGGTGTCACAAATCTGGGGTCGCTGACGATGGCGGAAATGTGAAATAGACGACAGTCGACACGAAGTACTGCGAATGGTCTAGACTTTTAACGAACAGAACTTTGTGGCCGGCGGCTACTTTACCGCGCCTTTACTGTATCTAGTCTAGTGGAATCTCTTAATATACTAATTTATACAAGCTACAAATTAACTAGTGCGTCCAAGGTGTCACTACACGTCTGTATCGGCTGTCGAGCAAAAAAAGTAGTATTGCTACTGAATTCTGATAAACAACAAAAATATAGCACATAGATTATGGAAACGAACCTGCGTAGTCTCATGGATACTGTAATTCGAATGGTGACAATTTAACGGAAGAGACTTTTCTGGTTGGTATAATATTTCACCAGCGAGCGACTGTGTGATGGATTATAGCACCACACACCCATCATCGTCATGAAGCTGTAAGACTGAAGAGCATTTCCGGATCGTTACTGTAGAACAAAATACGATGCTGCTATATGTAAAGTTTGGAAATACCACGCATAAGCAGAAGCTGTACTGTGAAATTAGCCATCAGGATTACTGCGAACGCTAGCAAAAAGAAATAGTTTCGAAAACAGAACCAAACAAAAAAAAAGTTAATCAACACTGCACTATAGAAACCGAACTATTGCGCCACCAGCGGCCATGTACGATATTTACAGTTCTGTTTCCCTGGGAAGTAGCCCGAGGGGAACGAAAACATGGTGTCGAGTATAAAAACCCGACCACCAAACATTTTAAACCCACAAAATTATTAGTTTCACGACTTCCCTCTACAGAGCAGTTGTTTGCTGTTAACATGTGAGTTGCATCGAACGACAGCGCGGCGCTTGCGGAAGAGAGAGTTCGAATTTACCGCAAACGCCCAATTGCGGGAGGTGTCACGTGCATCGGGCTGACGTTTATCGGGCAACTGGCCGAGTTGGGCGCGGGCGAGCGCGACCGCGTGTCGTCGCGGGGTAATTGATGCGTACACGCACCGCCGGCCGACGACATAACTCGTGTCCGTCGCGAACGGCTGCGCGCTGTCCACAACCGTCAGCTGTCGATTGAAAATCGACCGGCCGCAAATTGGACTCCAGTGCAGAGAGCGCGCCGGCTGAAGCGGCCGTGGGCGGGGCGGCACTCACACCGCGGCGAACTACGACCCGGATAATCGTATACGGCCAATAAACAAGCTCCGAGCGTGGAAAATAAAAATATTGCAACATTCCACCCGAAAATGAGGTACTACAGTCACATTACAATTTTCACAATAAAATCCAGTGTAGATCGCTTCCGTGGTTACTCGGAGTGGCGTTGCGAATATTTTGTCCCTCCACGTTTTCCCCAAAGCACCTTGCATTCTCTCCTTATCCGACCAGTCGTTCTTTTATTTCGTCTGGTGCTGCCCTCCGTGGCTACCTAAGCCAATCGTTTCTATCTACATAGCTACTTACGTCCTGAATAATAACCCGAATTTATGTATACTAACAAAATACAATTTTAAATAGTAAATTTTATTACTGAAATTCAACTTAACTGTAATAGGTACAGGTGTACTACCTAATGCGACATATGGAAATTTGTGCCGGACTGGAGCATGACCCCAGATTTCCCCCTTATCGCGAGCAGTCAAACGTAAAGACAAAGAACGCCTGTGATGAAAATGACAACGAAAGTCTATGACTTCTCGTTGTGTTGTTTCTAAAACAACCTTCACGTGAATCACGAGGTGTGCGAGACTGAGTAAATGAAATTATAATACGCTACTGGCCATTAAAATTGATACACCAAGAAGAAATGCTGATGATAAACGGGTAATCATTGGACAAATATATTATACTAGAACTGACATGTGATTACATTTTCACGCAATTTGGGTCCATACATCCTGAAAAATCAGTACACAGAACAACTACCTCTGGCCGTAATAATGCCTTGATACGCCTGCGCATTTAGTCAAACAGAGCTTGAATGGTGTGTACAGGTACAGCTGCCCATGCAGCTTCAACACGATACGACAGTTCGTCAAGATTAGTGACTGGCGTATTGTGACGAGCCAGTTGCTCGGCCAACATTGACCAGACGTTTTCGGTTGGTGAGAGATCTGGAGAATGTGCTGGCCAGGGCAGCAATCGAACATTTTTTGTATCCAGAAAGGCCCGTACAGGACCTGCAACATGCGCTCGTGCATTATCCTGCTGAAATGTAGGGTTTCGCAGAGCCACGGGTCGAAACACATCTGAAATGTAAGGTCCACTATTCAGAGTGCCGTCAATGCGAACAAGAGGTGACCGAGACGTGTAACCAATGGCACCCCATACCATCACGCCGGGTGATACGCCAGTATGGCGATGACGAATACCGCTTCCAATGTGCGTTCACCGCGATGCCGCCAAACACGAATGCGACCATCATGATGCTGTAAACAGAACCTGGATTCATCCGAAAACATGACGTTTTGCCATTCGTGCACCCAGATTCGTCGTTGAGTACATCATCTCAGGCGCTCCTGTGTGTGATGCAGCGTCAAGGGTAACAGCAGCCATGGTCTCCGATCTGAGTGTCCATGCTGCTGCAAACGTCGTAGAACTGTTCCCCGGCCGGTGTGGACGAGCGGTTCTAGGCGCTTCAGTCTGGAACCGCGCGACCGCTACGGTCGCAGGTTAGAATCCTGCCTCGGGCATGGATGTGTGGTATGTTCTTAGGTTAGTTAGGTTTAAGTAGTTCTACGTTCTAGGGGACTGATGACCTTAGATGTTAAGCCCCATAGTGCTGAGAGCCATTTTTTAGAACTGTTCGTGCAGAGGGTTGTCTTTCAAACATCCAATCTGTTGACTCAGGGATCGAGACGTGGCTGCACGTTCCGTTACAGCCATGCGGATAAGATGCCTGCCATCTCAACTGCTAGTGATACGAGGCCGTTGGGATCCAGCACGGCGTTCCGTATTCCACTCCTGAACCCACCGATTTCATATTCTGCTAACAGTCATTGGATCTCGACCAACGCGAGCAGCAATGTCGCGATACGATAAACCGGAATCGCAATACGCTACAATTCGACCTTTATCAAAGTCGGAAACGTGATGGTACGGATTTCTCCTCCTTACACGAGGCATCACAACAACGTTTCACCAGGCAACGCCGGTCAACTGTTCTTTGTGTATGAGAAATCGGCTGGAAACTTTCCTCATGTCAGTACGTTGTAGGTGTCGCCACCGGTGCCAACCTTGTGTGAATGCTCTGAAAAGCTAATCATTTGCATATCACAGTATCTTCTTCCTGTCTGTTAAATTTCGCGTCTGTAGCACGTCATCTTCGTGGTGTAGCAATTTTAATGGCCAGTAGTGTATAAGAGAATTAATAGATAGGTGTGTGACATAGGGAAGCATGCGTCGGTGCGGGGAGTGTACTCGGATGGCCTAAGTGGTACTGCAATAGCTCGCGACAAGTGAGATATCCGGGTTCGAGTCACTTTACAGCACTAATTTTTCATATGCCGCTTTAGGTAGTACATCTATACCTGTCACGGTTGGACTGAATTTCAGGAATAAATTTCAGTATGTGAAACTGTAGTTCATCATGAAATACACAAACGTATAAAGCGAAGATGGGCCTGTAACAATGACAGTGATAGTCTGTGACTTCTCGTTGTCTTGATTCTAAAAAAAAAAAAAACCTGCATCGGAATCACGCGATGTGCAACTGGCAGTAAATGAATTAATAATCTGGGAGAAGAAATAAACGTGTGACTTATGGAAATCTCGGTCGGTCTGGGGAGCGTTCTCGGGTAGATAGTTTAAGCCGTGGGTCACAAGTATGAACTATATGGTATAGGGTATTCCGCACTTGCCGAAGTACTCCCGATACCGGTGGGGATAGCAAGACGCATAGTGGCGGCGATCGATTCCTTCCTGAGTGGAGGCCTACTTTTTAAAACCAGATGTGGAACCCTTACGCTCCTTCTTGATAGGGGTGGACTGACTCTTCTGAATGTTCACGGTCGAACGGTAGCGTTACGTATTAGCACCTTGTGACAACGGTGTAGACGCCATTTGGTGTACCTGACATGACTCTTAATAGAGGACCTATCACCAGTTTCTATAATGGTACCAGATGGCTCTACCGAAAACCAGACCTGCGACAGCGCGCAATATCTATCACATACTAACGACCAGACAGTCTAGCAATCGTATTGAGAGGAGGCAACCACATGTCAATTGGCAGGTGGTATGGCGATCCGTACCTACGTTTCATTAGGTAAAGAGGCATGGGAATTATGGTACCTGACAACGTTGAACATTTGACACGATCCAGACTTCATGAGATTAATATGATGAATTCACCATTATACACTCATTACAAAACTCTGGCTCTCGATGAAAGCTGCCCTACGTGCGGTCCCTCTACGGAAGCGTGGCGTTTGATGACACAAATGATCGATCTCTCTCTTCGAGTGGGACAGCAAGACACTGGACGAGGGACTGTATTCTTCCCCAGGTGGGAAGTACCGTCCGCGTACTATAACGAATGAAGTAACGTGGCCACGCAGCTAAACGGTGCTCTATTTCATCATAGGTTGCCCAAAGAACGTACTGAGAATTTAGATCTTTTTGCGGGAACGACATTTGAAGACTGTGTGCAACGCGAAATACAGGCAGTATTTCTTTAAGTTCTTATGGAGCGTGTTTCAGGACCCCAGCGTAGCTGGAACGTACAGGATTGGAGGATTTAAATTATCAGTGCGATGGCACAATGAACAGGAGATAAGAATCGCTGAGACGAGGTACCCGACAGAGATGACGACGAGGGGATTAGAAATCAAATTCTTCGTTTTGCTGCGTGTTGGGTGCTTCATTTTATGCGAGTTTATTTCTTGATGTACGCATGGCGGACGGATCCTTATAGCTTGTATGACGCCACGTCTAGGCAAATTTGTTTTTCAGTTTTATTATTATAATCCCTTCAAGAAGAACTGAGACTATTCAGTCATCTTTTTATGTCATTACATAAAAAAACTAATTGTAGTAAAGAGACATAACGAGTGCTTTACTTTCCAGTGATTTTTTGTTGATCAGCTATGCGTAATTGATGTCAGTGTTGCGTTCATAAGTTAAATTGTTATGCCTCTATTAAAGTATTTTACTTAAGAGAACAATAATTTCCCAAAAGAACAATTTTCTTTGGTCTTGATGGAATGAGAAGCGAGATTCATCATTTATATTTTATTTTCAATCTCACCTGACTAAGAATTAAATTTTCTTCAGTTGTGGTAGACTGTTCAAGGATTCACCATTTTAAATGAAGTACTCACTATGTACTGTATATACCAGAAAAGTATTTTTCTACAAATCTCGTTGTAAGAACTGCTAAATAAAAGTAATAATGGTCTAAACACATACGTAAAAGAAGTAGCGGTAAAGAAATACTGGCAAGGCGACCACTCGCGTAAGCGGGAATCCCGGGTTCGAATCGCAGTTCCATTCAGATTTTTATATTTCGCTTTAGGTATTACACCTACACCTATTACAGTTGAATTTCAGTAATAAATTTCAGTTTTACCTACTCTAATCTTCAGGAATTAAGTTGCACTTTGATATGGAAAGTAAATAATGTTTTTTAAATGTTGCAGTACATTTCAAAGTGGCACACACGAATGATACCATTTTTCACCGTAGTCTCCAAGTCTCTAAACAATGGTTGGAATGTTCTATCATTCATTCAGTTCCTTGACGATAGGAATATGATCACAGGGCCGTTCGGGAAGTGCTGTCCGAGTGTCTTCAGCGTCGAAAAATCAGTGACTGCTGCAAGTCGGTTCCCAGAATGCCTTGACATTGTCGTCTGTGGTTGCTGTAGATGGCCTTTCTTCTCTATCAGCACCACACGTTTCTTCGTGGCGTTTGTAAGTTTGTTGGCACCATCTGACTACGGCTGGTCGGGACATTGTATCTGGTCAAGATATCTACAGAATTTAATGGTGGATATGTATGCAATTTAGATTTTTGCTAACAAAAATCGTAACGTCCCGCGTACTTCAGCTTTGCAGTACGGTTCATGCTGCCGTGCCACTTCATTCCCACACTGTGACGCACTTTGTCTGAACCGCAGCAAAACTGTGCCTGTAGGAAACCTAAAACGCGTACTCTCTTGTGACAATGCGCCACTCTTGTTGCGAAATGGTGTTGGCGTGGCACGTTATGTGTAACTTACATTTTAAACTCCTATTGTATGAGTGCCCTAATGTTTATCTTTTGTAAGACATCTTTCAGTACCAAGAACATAACCCGTCGATGCCTAAGTACGCGACGATCTACCTAGTTCCTCTGTCACATAAGAGTTTTCCAGAGAACTTATACGCCCGTTCACTGTAGCGCCTTATTTCGAATTTACTCAGTCCCAGTGGCCCCCATACTAAACAAAATGAACTTATTTGGCACAACGTTAATTGTTCTAATCCTTTGTCTGTAGTTCCCACCAATTCACAATTCGCTTTAAGACAATTCTGGGCTTTAGATGAACAGTTTCACGAACTTCCCTATATATACCTACACCTCTATACATAACTACCTATCTGTCATGTTCTCGATAATGTGTTTTATCTATTCTGATGTAAGAGCGTAATTTTCACTACTTAGATCACTAGTAATGTATTCCTAAGAACGTGACTCACAACTTGCTCCTTCAACCGGTAAAAATTTTAGATACAATTCTTTCCTTGCCCATTACGTAAAGCGAAACTTATTTCGTAATTAACCAGTGTCAAAGTATCCCTTTTTAACAAACTTATTTGATGAAACGTTTCAGTTTCTCCTTCTCTCGTTTAACAACGATTCACGTGTGATTTCGATAGAATTCTATGCTTCTGGCGAACAGTTTCGGAAATTCTCTCTACTCACTGTGCTGTTATCTGGCACGATCATTATTAGTCGCGTCCCCCAGACTTAGTGACTTTCAAAAAATGGTTCAAATGGCTCTGATCACTATGGGACTTAACTTCTATGGTCATCAGTCCCCTAGAACTTAGAACTACTTAAACCTAATTAACCTAAGGACATCACACAACACCCAGTCATCACGAGGCAGAGAAACGTAGTGACTTCCTTCGCTGACCCTTACTTAGGCGAGCTGGCAAGAGGGCACTGTCTGTGCTTTGAGAAGTGAACAGCAGTTCGCTACAAAGCGAGCAGTGTGTGTCTGGCCTGAACAACAGCAACTTGGTGGTCAACAGCTGTCTCGGTCTTGGTGGTGGTGGTGCAAACATCGACGACGCAGCGGACGACTGGGGCGAGCTATGTGTCGGCATAAGGACGCGTCTGAAGAATACGAGCCAGAAGTTCGTGGCTCGGACAGTGTATTTGCACCATCTCTTACGAGTTGCTGAGGTGGTTGTATAGAGTGATTGACCGTAGCCGTCTTCGCACAGTACTGGTATAACTGAAATGACCGTTTTTAATATTTGGGACTGCGGTGTTCTTTTAAGATCCTTCTTGGCAGCAGTTAATTTTATCTCTAAGCCAAGTGTTGCTAATTTTAAAATTTGGCTGACACTATTGAAGACAATCTACTACATGACAGTCAGTGTTTGATGTATCCGTCTTTATGTAGCCAATTTTAAATTCTTTATAGTTTTAAACTGTTATCGTTTTATTTTAAATTACTTGCTTTTCTATGCTGTGAAGTTTTATTTTTAATTAATTGCATTTCTAAATTGTTAAGGATTTGTTTGATAGCAGGTTCTTGTAAACTGTGTTGGCTGATGGGTCACCAAACGCGTTTTGAAGCAACTGAACCCAGTCCTCCACCTCCCATCCTTACTACTTGACCTGTGAAACGTTGGTAATATTTTGGTAACGCTATAAGTCCGTAGCATATACCTACATCTCTGTATGCCGACAACGAGAGATAACAGAACTTTATATAGGAGAGGGCAAGATTAATTTCCATTCTTCATGTCACTGATGTGTTGAGTTTGAGAACGTGACAAACGCCACAAATGAAGTTGACAGAAAGTACACAAAACCTATGTCAAACGGTTGATAGATACAACTTCTTTGATTTAACAATTTGAAATTATATCCTCATATGATTCAATCTAGCGTATTCTGTTAATTAGGAGATCTGAGGGAAGCATATGCAAGAATTATGCATGGCCGTTCGAGAGAAAGTCCTAATGGAGGTGGTTGAATGTTTGTCTTTCCCCGACCTAGAATGAGTGTCAAGCGTGTATCCGTGCAATGTGGAATACTGTGATGAGTACTGTTCAGTGTATTGTTGGGATAATATTGAAGGGAAGGGTGGGAAGGAGAGGGGAGGGGTGGGGAGGCGAAGGAAGGCAAGGGAAGGTAAGGGAACGGAAAGGAACTGAGGGGACGAAACATGGAGCCAGCACATAACAAGTTACTCTCGAACGGCAGCCACTGCTCTTAATGTCCTAATCTGATCGACAATCAACAGTGTCACATGCCCTGACTTCATGAGACATGTGGAAAAGTTTGGACTTTAGTACAGAGTTTTGGAACAACAGCAAACAAACATCGTCAGTACCTTTAGCGAGAAGAACAGTGTTTCGTGTTTCACTGGCATTTATATTTCTGTCTCAAATTATGTTTCCCTTGGTTCATTGATTCTTAAAGGAGCAAGTTAAGTAGCAGTTACAACACTGAATTATATCTTCCTAGAAGGATCTAGTCGTATTTTATCTTTCACTTTTACCACTCTCATTTTGCAAATGAGTGTCTTTTACTTTGAACTAATGCAGCACCTACACTGTGAAATAATCTAGGAAATACAAGTTCAATAGTGCTACAAAGATATGAGTGAGATTTACATTTTGTAGAATATATTATTGATATGGTGTACGATACGATAGAAGAGGGAGACTATGGTCAGCCTATCTGAATAAACTCCCAGCACATCAACATTTGAGTGAGGATATACTACTTAGTTTCTGGCTTCATTTCATAATGTGGTCTCCGGTACGAACTCATAGTGACAAAGTGGTCCTCCCGTAGTTGATATCTTTCCTGTTTTTTTTCTGTTGTGAAGTAAAACATTCCACTCGTTTAACCAAGATTCAAGACCTGCTTTATTCACACACAGTGTAGCAAAGAGAGCACTTCTGTTTCATCTTCACAATTCTGGATACATATTTCAAAAATAGTCAATTGCCTCCCACCTCTCAAAATGAAGAAACAAAAATAAAATAAAAAATACAAAAAAAAACGCACAAGCACGAGCGCGCGTGCTCGCACAGACAAACACACACACACACACACACACACACACACACACACACACACGCACACACACAAACAGACTTGCGACCGCGTTTCCAAACACTACAGCAATCACTGTAACTATAACTTACTTTCTGAATATATAATAACACTCTTGTTCTAGCATCTTCCATATGCTTCTACGCTTGTCGAACCTGAGGTTGAAGCACAGTGGAGAAACGTTGCCATAAACTGCACCTTTATTTGCGAATGAACATATTTGTGAACAGGCCATCAGTATGTGTTACCATAAAGAGTGGTTGGTACCCTGGCCATTAGGAAGTTCGCTGTAGCATCAAGAAAAATGGACGCTGGTGTTATCAGCGCCAGCTTGTGACAGAGCTATCCTCGTGTTTCGGTAGCGCAAACTGGACACATTAATTGGCACGTCAAGAAACTGTCTTCCGTTAAATCTATTGAGGCTAATGTGTTGGGTCATCAATAGAAAATGGCTGTGAATTATGTCTCTGCAACTAGTATTCACATAAGATACACTACACAGCTAGTATACGGATGTGCAGTTCCTGCCCACATTTATGTTTCCGATCCGTAGTGCCACCTGCAGGAACACTTGACAACGGATTCCTTGTTACTGTGTGGGAACGGTATGATATTTAAGCCAGTGTCTGCGGCGAAGGAAGATCATTGCGCAATGGAACCGGATGCGGAAGGATTAGGACTAATCGACTAATGCTCTATGCTTGTAATCCACAGAGAAGCTTAAACCACAAAAGATTATCCGAACAACATTACAGCTGTGCTTCTTCTCAGTTAGCAGCCAAGCTCCAAGAGATCTCTGCCAAACCCTATCAAGCTGACTTGCATTCACTTAAATATACCACACAGGAGAGCGAAGAAAATATACGGATCCGTTTGTAGAAGACTGAAGAAAAGCGAGACGTAAACAATGCGTTGATGGTAGGCAATGTGGCGTAACATTTCTGTTACTGTCAGCAGAAGTTGATATTTGGTACAAAGTAATAACCCGACTCATACATCCTATTGGGAGCAGTGCCGTAACAACTTCAAGAACCTCCACCAGCGTGAGGCCAGAGGAAGAACTGAAATAATATAACTATGCATTTCGTATCTTGCGGCTATAGTCACGTGTAGTACTGTAAGGATAAAATTAAAAATAGTGAACCGAACATAGATCGACAGCTTCACAAAACCATCATAACCAAGCACTGAGAAGGACGAAACAGCTTATTTTGTCACAGTGCACGTGCAGTCTTCGGTGTACAGTTAAAGGACACGATCTTTAATTAATTATGGATGTACGAACAAAGGAATCATTAGCTGACATCAAGACAGCATATATATCGCTGGAAAGTCTTGAAATCGATTATGGTAAAATAACTTTGAAGGTCATGTAATTGTAGGCTGAGGCAAACTAGTCCTTACTTTGCAAAATTCGTCTTCAGTGTCTCTTTGCATAAGCTGTTTCCCTCAACATCGCATTATTTAGTTCAACTACCTTTTATTATCTTTGTTTTATTTTTAATTTCATGTTATAACCCATTTTCGGGACACTATTCATTCCACTCAACTTATTTTCCAAAGTCTTTGCCGTTTCTCACATAGCTACAAAGCACTGACCTCTGATCAAATATCGACACATAATCTGTGCCCAAGTGGCTGACGTGGGAACAACACAAGAAATGAAATATATTCACAGCAGCCATCACTACCAGAAACTGTTATTAGTGCAGTTAAGTCGATAATCAGGAGTTTTGCAAATTCTGATTTACTTAGGAAGCGTCTTTATTGGAAAACAGAAACTGCGAGTGAAACTCTTGGTAATGTAATTTGGATTAGATGCTCCCGTCTAAGGACTCAGTTTACTAAAACTAGGTGACTATGATGCAGTTTTATATTTCGCTGAGGGAAATACTGTCAGAATTTAAGGGCTGAAGGGAGCTGTCTTAAATCTAGATATGTTTAGCGACAAAACAGTTTTACAACATTGATCAGAGCGGGATCAACGAAGCTGACATAGCACTCTCTCTGATCTACAAACAGAGGACAGAAGAAATGCTTATAGTATTGGGTGTATCAGCACTGGGGATTTTTAAATACAGTCAAGCCTATTACATTTTGAAGTATTTGAACCTAACCTTTAAACCGTGTATTCTCCGTTTTATAGTTTTTACGTTGTTAGAAGACATTTACGGAGAAGAGCTAATGCTATGAAATTTTCAGGAGGCGTTCAGAACATGTAGCTGTCTAACTGGAACTAAGAAAAGTGTATAATATCCTACAATTAACATCGGATGTGTGTGTTTGCATGTTAGCAAACGTTCTTATTTTGATTGCGCAACACTCATATTTCGTAAATAACGAAATAGTAAACATAAATTAATAACTGTGCTTCAGTGATGGTATAATTCTCCCAGGACCTTGCAATAAAATTTTCAAGGTGATCGCATGTTTGGAATCTGTATGAAGACTTTTTATAAAATGGAAATAAAAAACTTCAAAAAATCAATATTTGTGGGGACTTATTAATCCTGAGTTTCTTACTTTACACAAGCGAAGTTACGGATCTCTATGTTTATGAACTTTGGCTCTAACGAGTTTTTTAAAGAAAGGTTTAGATTTTCGGTAACATCCGCCCTCACTGTCCAGTGACTGCATTCCAGTTGCTACACAAGTCCTATACAGCCTTTCGATTTTTGTATGTTATACATGATTTCCGAATTTTAGTGAGTGTAATCCAGTCAACATCGACAAACGCTTTTCTATAAATGTCGGTACGTCCTCTTAGAAATGTCACAGAGTCAGTATGTCTCGCTTGTCACTACTTTTCTTAATAAACCAAAGTGATCTCATCCAGTTCTATTTCTACCAGTCGTTCAATTCTTCTTTAGATGATTCGTTACATTATTTTGTAACGATAACCCAACAAAGCCGCCGCGCGAACTTTTAGCAATGTTTGCCTTAGGATTTAACGTTATTACATTCATCTTGATACATAAAGTCTCTCTCCCGTCTCGTTTATCCTGTGCACTAGTATGGCCACATTTGTCCTCATTGCTTCTCTCAAGGATCTTAATAATACTTTGGAAATGCCGTCTACTTCAGCTATCTTTCAGTGTGCTGCCTGGTTCTTTTCGCAGTGCCCTAACACAAATCTCTTGTCGATCACTTACCTCTTTTTTATGCCTTCACATATTACGTTCCTCATTAAGGCTTACCCTCCTTGCTCATTACTGGCTTCCCATCTGAGATCTTGATGTTTATAAAGCGACATTTTTTTTCTCCAGCAGGTTTCTTTCATTTTCATATGTTGTGCGCTTTTGCAACAACAATGTGTGTTGCTACGGCTGTGCATTTGTCTTCTAGCTGTTCCTTTTTCGCCATTTTGCACTTTCTTCCAATTTCATTTTCTAACGACCGTATTTCAGTTATCTGCTTCACTTGCTGCTTTTCTCCTATTATCAGTGAAATTTAATATTTCATATGTTATCCAAGGGTTTCTACGAACCCTAGCCTTTTTGCCTAGTTTTTCCTCTGGGACAACAAATTCATCTCTCAAAGTTATGCATTACAATTCTCTTGTACTCCCTTTCAGGTACCCAGCTAATAGTTCCTCTTCTCCCTTTGACACCCGGTGACCTGGTCTCTCAATTTATCCACATCCCATCTCCCTAGTTTCCTATAGCTCTGTAATTTTTTCAGTCTTAATCTGTTGTTAAAACCCAATAAATTATTGTCAGTCTACATCTGAAACTGGAGACGTTCTAAAATTTAAACTTTGGTTTTGACATCTGTGTCCTACCATTATATAATGTAATTGGAAACTTCCGATATTTTCAGGTTTCTTCCACGCATACGATCTTCTTTCACTATATTTAAACTATCCACATCGTAAAATTCAAGACTTCTACTAGGCGACTTCCCTGTTCATTCCTCTACTCTATTACATATTCCGCTATTTTTCCGTATCTTCCACTTGATAGTGTCTTTCATCACTATGCCATTCACGTGTCTATCAACATGGTTAATAATTTCTGTTATCTCATCATCATTCATTTTTCAATCGTTCCATTATCTGCGAAGCTAGTAAGCATAAATATGGAGAACCATAACTCCACGACAAAATTCCAGACCCTATTCAGGGATATTTTCTGAGTATTTTGACGGAAGGTACCCGTGGCCTCCGGTCGCTCGTTACAGAACTATAGTTGTTGAATTTGTCACTACAGTTACTTTCATATGTGGAAAAATATCTTCAAAACATTGAAAGAGTCTGTAACGCGACAACGCAAAACACGGAGTAATGCGAAAACCATCGAACAGCTGCAAAAGTGATTCAGTGGGATTACTCGTCGATGGGAGAACGTCTCAGCATAGCGTCGTAGTACCGCTCTCCCACTGTCTTCAGTTAAGCCGTACACGAGGTGCATTTCGGCAAACTGTCCATCAGTTAGGGGGAACCGAGCATTACTGAAGGCAGGCTGTTAATTGCCTCCTCACTAGGTATTAGGGCGCCATTTCCATGGAGACATCCAGGTTAAGATGTCTGTCAGTTGTCAAAGAGCCGGCCGGGGTGGCCGAGCGGTTCTAGGTGCTACAATCTGGAACCGCGCGACCGCTACGGTCGCAGGTTAGAATTCTGAATCGGGCATGGATTTGTAGTGCTCAGAGCCATTTGAACTATTTTTTAAGTTGTCAAAGACGTATTTGACGCTTGTATAACCCTGGAGGTCGATATCACTCAACACAGATAAAAGGGGCATTGTTTACAGACGTGGCGTCCTAATACAGTGTTACAGGCACTAAGAGATGGCATACATATACAAAGATGCAAATAGTGTTTTATAGGGAGTCTTACGACTTTAAATAACTGGCGACTAATACAAATAAGTCAATATGTAAAATTTCGATATTAATGCGTCATAGATTTGGTTTCATTACGAATAAATAGCAGTAGCTATAGAACTAACGATCTTATAGTGCTAATTACTTCATCCAGACAACGCTCTGGACCTCAGTTAACGAATTACAGTAAATTGTCACGCGTGTTATAAGGCTGGCTGTGATATAGATCATGAACCATAAATGAATATAACTCGTTTCTTGATTAGTTAAATTATAAGAGGTAAATGTTTAAGAATGAAGCATCAAACGATTTGTAAGTCGTTCCCCATTGGATGACGGCGTCGCCTTAGGCTCTAGAGCGCCCTCTCTCTACCCTATATAACTCGTGGCTGCGTAGCCATCAGCATCAATTACAGTGACAGGCATCCACAGCGGGTCAGCCGCCATCGTCGTCATCCAGATGGGTAATGATATACCTATTTGGAGTATACTTTTACAACATTGGCTTCTCTATGTAATATAGCACTGTTACTTTAATTATTACAGTGCACACTCTGATGAGGGCCCGTAATTAAAAGGCCGAAACCGGTCAGAAGTTAACACCGGCTGCGATCAACACTGCTTTTAAATAATTTTATCACAATAAGATCGCTGTTCTACAACAATACTATACAAAAAGAATGGCATGTTGATTAGTTGTCATCCACAAGAAAACATACGACATTATTTTGAAAAGGATGAGTTAAGTTACCCACATGTCAAATATTACGTACATCACCACTACTAACATTTAAAATATGTTTACAAATCCAGTGTGTGTGTCTGTCAAATTGCAGATCCGAAGATGACAGAAAAGTACTTTTGAAACCTGTTATTAGTTCAAGATAAATATTTAAATGTGATTTTTTATCTGAGGCATTTCTGCAAATATTATAGGCGAGTCCCGGCGGAGGTTCAAGTCCTCCCTCGGGCATGGGTGTGTGTGTGTGTTTGTCCTTAGGATAATTTAGGTTAAGTTGTGTGTAAACTTAGGGACTTATGACCTTAGCAGTTAAATCCAATAAGATTTCACACACATCATCTCCAAATATTAAAACCTTGATGTTTTATACACTACTGGCCATTAAAATTGCTACACCACGCAGATGTGCTACAGACACGAAATTTAACCGGCAGGAAGAAAATGCTGTGATATGTAAATGATTAGCTTTTCAGAGCATTCACACAAGGTTGGCGCCGGTGGCGATACCTACAACATGCTGACATGAGGAGAGTTTCCAACCGATTTCTCATACACAAACAGCAGTTGACCGGAGTTTCCTGGTGAAACGTTATTGTGATGCCTCGTGGTTGTTCTGGATATTTCTGAGAATGTATGCACCCAAATTGCGTGAAAATGTACTCACATGTCAGTTTTAGTGTAATATATTTGTCCAATGAATACATGTTTATCATCTGCATTTCTTCTTGGTGTAGCAATTTTAATGGCCAGTATTGTATTTTCGCTGACACTTGATTTATATGATAGCAGGTAGTCGGCTAAAAACGCAGCAACTGTGTGTTAGAGGGACTTGGCTGTGGCGCTCAGGGAGGGTAAGGTAAACAGAAAAAAGTATTTCGTGGAGGGTAAGGCTTTGTTTTCCAGCACAACGCTGCCGCGGTAAACCGCTAAACAGCAGAAAAAGCCACGGCGGTGCGGCAACTGCAGAGAACGGGCAGGCTCCGGCCTGCGAGTTCTCACCTGGGCCACGGCGCGGGCCGCGGTGGATAAGGTGGCCAAATCTCATTAGGCTCATGAATATGTAGCCCGGCCGCACACACAGGGCCGCCGTAACTCGGTTACCGCCGGCGCGTCTTCAGCGGGGCAGCACTGTGCTGGCGGACACACGGCGCCCGGCCGCAGACACGGCCGCAGCGCCGGACCACCGACACACACCACACACGCCTACTGCTGGACGCTGCTGCACCAGACGGCCGGGGCCGCCCCACCAACGTTTCGGAACCTCTCTGCGTCGCCGGCAGTCCGTCTTACGGGAATTGTGCCGCGAAGGAATTCTGAAAAGCACCTATGTCAGAGAAAGGAAGAACACGACTAGCGCAGCAGCCACCGGTGCAAGATAATATACAAGGTCATTCACACAGCTTAACCTGATTTATAAAACTACACCTCGTTCATGAATGAAGACAAAGTGTGGTTGTAATTAATTGCAGCTACTCACTGAGGTCCAGTGTAGGATGCAATTATCGTATTACAGCGAAGCTTCGATGGTACACTAATGCGTTGATGCGGAATCGATTTATGCTGGAAAAAAGAAACATAAATTAGTTACAGTTCTGCCCACTGTGACGTCGGTGGCATTTGTTACGTTATATAGGCCCTGAGCACTATGGGACTTAACATCTGAGGTCACCAGTCCCCTAGAACTTAGAACTACTTAAACCTAAATAACCTAAGGACATCACACACATCCATGGCCGAAGCACGATTCGAACCTGCGACCGTAGCGGTTTCACACATTTTCTGACCACCCTGTATATATCACCCTGTATATATAGGGTGGTCAGAAAATGTGTGAAATGTGTGTAGGGATGTTACAAGGCACGTTGTACTGACACATAAATGTTAAGAAAGAAATTCGATGCGTTGCTCCGTTTCCGAGTTATTTAGCATAGAATATAACCAGTCGGGGCGTCGCGCGCTCGCATTCAGGCGGCCTGCCAGGGGCGGTGATATATATATATATATATATATATATATATATATATATATATATATATATATATAATCAGCATCGATTTTTCTTTGCTTTGAGCATGACTCTTTCTCTCAGGGATATTATCTTTTCTCATCACTTTTACTTATGTGCATATGTAAATATGAAACGGATTCTTGAAGGGCCGCTGTTATTCATGTACCACCTTTAGATTTTGAACGCGGTTACTAAACTATAGTTGCTCTTAATTGAATTGAATGCATTTTTGTTGATTTCTATTTACTGATTGCAAAGCAAGGCTTGAGAGAATTTCGATTGTTGCCGTGGAGCGGCCAAGATAAAACTTACTGAACTCCTGGAATCTGCATAATTTAAAACCATGAACTTTAACGTAAATTAATTATCTGTTGCAATTTAAAAAAGTTCTTATAACGAAATCTCTCGGATTTACATTTACCGTTAACACTTGGAAAAATAAATTAATAGTTCGGTGCGTAATGGGCGATCAGAGGCTGCATCGGAAGATTAGCTTCTCGCAGCGCAATTACTGAATGAATGTTTATTAAAAATAATTAGCCACTGCGGGCATTTGAGGTGACAAGTATTACAAAGAAATTCATTTTGTGATAACAATACAATTTTATTTTAGCAGAAATACGAATAACTTACATAAAATGTGTGTAGCCGCTCAATGGCTGCCTTCCATATAGCGTAAGAAAAGTGTGTGTCCCATAAAATACGTCCTTCCTCCTCGGCCGTACAATCGCGTCTCTTTCAATCATTTTTTTAATTTCATAGACATTAAATAAAGATGCTACTCTTAAATTATGGCTGCATATCAGTTGTTTCAAGAACATTAACTATATCTTTTACACTAATTATATTCATAAAATACTTTTACTGCGGTTTACAACCGATAAAAATGTCAATATTTGTGTGACGTACCGTCATTCCACCCTGGGCATGTCTCGCGCTGTAAAGAACATCGTCGATGGCTCCGGTGCTAGTATTGTACAAACTGTGTAGGAGGCGGTTAATAATAAAACCAACATTGTGCCTTTCTCACTTGTTTGACATTTTCTGCCACGTTCCATTTCTAATCCATTACATATGGAAACATTTATGTAATAAAAAAGGGTGTTCGGCGGTGCTGACTCACTGTCATACAACCTTCTTCGAAAAAACAATCCACCATTTAACTGTATATTTCTGTACATTTCTTACGTACGTTCTAGATGTCGGCTTTCACGCTATTATCGATTACAGTGTTCTTAAAACATTAAAATCTTTTGCTGTGTACAATGCAAGATGACAAACACCTAGTTTCTGTACGTCTTTCTTGCATTCACAGCGCCAGATTTGCACCGGGTGGCCAAAATTGGAACTAATTTGTCTTCAGTATAAGTCGGTTCTACATTATCGCATTAGAATATTAACCAAGTTTCGCTGCCATACGATAATTACAGTCCACACTGGACCTCTATGAGTAGCTGCACACTAATTGTAGCCAGGTATTGCCACTTTAATGGTAGACTTGTCCCTGGTGCAGGTGATTCACTCATTCGCTCATTCATTAGCCAAAATAATGAAAAAACCGGACAAGTACTAGTAGGACTCGCGCTCTGAGGGTTTCGTACAGACTTATTTATGTATATATATAATAATAATAATAATAACTGTCAATTGTGTTATAATAGAAGCCAAGAGCGCTTGCCTTCTAGTATTATACATTACTACTTTAGATCGCCCAAAAACATATGGAAATTACATAATGATAAATTTGAGTGGCTCAGTGATCCGACGCAGACCTCTTTATTGAACGCCATTTCGGCGACTTTCATGTCCCTAATAACCTATACCAATTCTCCAACCAGGGAAAGGGGGCCCGCAGTGTGACGTGGAATCCGACTGGCGACTGCTCATTTGTTGAGAAATGACGGCTAAGTAGGAACGCAAAACTGGAAAATCCGTGGCCCGACAAAGATTCGATCCCTCGAACTCTCAGTTTCCAGCTACACGATTTACCTTTATATACCCACACCCGACACGTGTGTAGATAGTTCATCTATAGGTTTTTAGTATCGAGTTTACGAGTACCAAGATATGTGAGGGGTATGGCCGTATCTTTTGATTGCTTTGACTTCGAAGCTTACACTTTTACCCCACTGAGGTCCTGTAGAGAGTATTTGACATAAATTTTAACCTGATAGCCCTACAAGTTCGTGAGAAAAAGGGATGTTATAGACAACGAGATAGACGGACAACAAATCGCAAAAAAATATTATTTGATGTAATTATAAATTAACACTTTTCGTATTTCTTCCTTCACTTGTTCTGTGAAACCTTGCTGTTTGTAACTTTTTATGATCCTAGGTCAACAGGAAGTACTCTTTTGACGAGTTATTTGCGAGTATGAAAATATTTGACATAAATGGCCGTACCTTTTGATTTCTTTGACTTAGAAGCTTCAATGTCCTACACCGTCGAGTGACAGTAGACCTTAGTAAGCGACATAAATTTCAACTTAAAACCTTTATCAGTTCTTCAGAAAAAAGGGGTCTCAATTGTCGGACATACAGACAGACAGACAGACAGGCAGAAAAAAGGTGTTACTGTAAGGTTTCCGTTTTTAGCTATTCATCTACGGAATCCTTGAAGCAGAAACATTTTGTTGGTGCTTCGTGATGTCAAAATAGGTACTCTAATTTTTTGAAATCTGTCAGAAGACCAAAAGACTTTCAGACCGTCTGTGAAATACACAAGGGGCGAGAACCTGTCAACAGATTCACTGCGAGATAGCAATGGTAATGTTACTGATGACCGCGCCACTAGAACGGAGTTACTATACATGGTTTCCCGAAAGTCCTTCACCAAAGAAGACGAAATATCTACATCTACATGGATACTCTGAAAATCACATTTAAGGGCCTGGCAGATCAATATTGCAGAATTCGAATCAACTGCCAACATGAATAACCTAGAAGTAGACAGTATGTGTAGCGAAGCAACTTAATGCAATTAATTGTATTCCAGCCACGCTCCATTCAGAGTACAATAGCTCCACACTTACCAAATCTTATAAAACCACTCGCTCGTCGGAAGATCCGTACCTAAAGACTGGAAAGTTCCACAAGTCAGACCTATAGGCAAGAAAGGAAACAGGAGTAATTCGCTGAATTACAGACCCGTACCGCTAACTTCGATCTGCAGTAGGATTTTGGAATATATAGTGTGTTTGAACACAATGGGACACATCGAAGAGAATGATTTATTGACAAACGGCCAACACAGATTTAGAAACTACCGTTGTTGTGAAACATAACAAGTTCTTTATTCTCATGAAGTAATGAGTGCTATCGAGTCGTTGGTGGGATGACAAAATGGTTGCCATATACGAGATTTAGATTAGCTAAAGGCTTTTGACACCGTTCCTCACAAGAGATTTCAGATCAAACTACATGCGTAATGAGTGTCGTCAGAGTTGTGTGACTAGGTTCATGACTTTCTGTCACAAGAGTCACAGTTCGTAGTAACTGACGGAAAGTCATCGCGTGAAACAGGATTAATATCTGGTGTTCCCCAAACAAGTGTTATAGGCTCTCTGCAGTTCCTGATCTACATAAACGATTTAGGAGGCAACGTAAAGGCCTTTTAGACTTTTTACAGATGACGCTGTCATTTATTATCCTGTGAAATCATCAGATGATCAAAACAAGTTGCGAAAAAGATTTAGACAAGATATCTCTAAGATATGAAGAGTTGTAATTGACTCTAAGTAGTAAAAAAAAGTCTCAAGTCACTCACGTGTGTACTAAAAGGAATCTGCTAAATTTCAGTTACATAATAGATCAAACCAAACTAAATCCCCACTGAAGATGCCTGGGGAGATGCAATGTTAAATCTCTGTTCTTTTTCTTAGCAACTTGTCCCCGTAGAGACTGAACCATAAGTGGTTTATGATGCGATCCTGTGATGCAGATTCTTTCAACATTTAGTACTGCCTTTATTGCGACATATTCAATCGTATTCCCATTTGCGTGCGCGTTTGTTCGACGACCTCACCAGCTACATATGACTGCCAGTTTACTTTCTTTCTGGTTGGACTGTGATTGTTTCTCCTATCAGGTGTTTCTTCGAGCAATCAAGCGTCTTTGGCGTGTCAGGTGTACAACTGATCTTGGACCGTGGGTGTGCTACACGTACTGTACTGTAAGGGTCTGTCTTCCTTCAAATATTACGATTCATTGTGATTTTGCTATATGGCACTTAGTATAATATTTAGAGGGTGGAGGTCATGCTTCAATGTTAATTGTTCTTTCTTGCATATTTAATTGACAGGTTTAGCAAGAAATGCTTTTTAGGATTTTGGGTTTCATGTTACTGATCAGGTACTTTATTGCTTTGTAAATTGCAACGAGTGCTCCTTTTAGTATCTTGCTCCTCCAGTCTTTTGCCATTCACACTGCAAAACGTCGTGACTTGTAATTTCCCTCTATAATGCCGGCCGAAGTGGCCGTGCGGTTAAAGGCGCTGCAGTCTGGAACCGCAAGACCGCTACGGTCGCAGGTTCGAATCCTGCCTCGGGCATGGATGTTTGTGATGTCCTTAGGTTAGTTAGGTTTAACTAGTTCTCGGCGACACCGGCCGGCCATCAAGTTATTCCCCGATGTCTTAACAGATGTCCTATCATCCTTTCCTTTCATTATCTCTACGAATGTAAAATTCTTTAAGGTGTCCACAGAGAAGTTTTCCGGTAGTAATGTTTCAGAAACTCATTTTGGTCACGTAATTTCCTCCTATAAATTTTTGCCTGCCTATGTGTACTTATGTTTGAGTCGGATGTGGCCCTTTTCTTTTCTTTTTTTTTTTTTTCGTTTTGCCGCCCTCCTCCCTTCCCTTTCGTTTTTGCGCGTGAACAGTTGACGTGTCTCTTCTCCCGTTTTATCCAGAAATACAGATTTATACTAATGACGCACAGAAATGTATTCCGTCAGTCGTATATCAGAGATTTACTTTAGGCTTGACAAGTTACCTTTTTAATTAGACTGGAGTTACTTAGGTAAGTAGGCTGTTTAGGTTTTTATGTTGGTAACGCCATGTAGGGCTGTGTATTAAAATCGCTGACTGCACTGTGTGCAGTCTGTGGCTGGTTGGACTCACTGTTCGAATATTCGCTATTGTAGTGTTGGGCAGTTGGATGTGAACAGCTCATAGTGTTGGGCAGTTGGAGGTGAGCCGCTAGCAGTGGTGTATGTGGGGAGAGATATGCCAGAGTTTTGACATGTTAATGTGAGCGGACGATCTGGACGTGTGTCTGTCAGAAAAAGGAAATCTGTCAGAATAGATATCTAGAATTATATATATATATATATATATATATATATATATATATATATTTCATTTGATGGCTATCAGTAGTTAGTGCATTCAGGTTCGCAGGAGAGCTTCTGTAAAGTTTGGAAGGTAGGAGACGAGATACTGGCAGAAGTAAAGCTGTGAGTACCGGGCGTGAGTCGTGCTTCGGTAGCTCAGATGGTAGAGCACTTGCCCGCGAAAGGCAAAGGTCCCGAGTTCGAGTCTCGGTCGGACACACAGTTTTAATCTTCCAGGAAGTTTCATGTCAGCGCACACTCCGCTGCAGAGTGAAAATCTCATTCTGAGTGCATTCAGTAGTTAGAATCTTTTATTTAGATGGCAGTATTGGCGCTCGCTGCATAGCAGTAGTTCGAGTAACGAAGATTTTTGTGAGGTAAACTTTGCTTAATGGAGGACATTAGTGATGTTGGTCCTGTATAGTTATACAGTTTACATTTCTCTTGAAGAGACACTTTCTAGACTTCAAACTTTTACGCGTTCATCACCACATGTGCAGACATGGTCTATTACCATATAAATCACCATAAAAATAATACATAAGAAGTATTATTCCTATGGCATGGGTTTTTCCTTGGTACTGTAGCTGCAGTATTCCTCTTTCACGCCATAATATTATTAAAAAAATCATATTCTCTTATATAAAACAGGGTGAATCACCTAAAACTTGCACCACAAAAATTGCGGATATGGAAAGTGCTACTATGTGCGTTTCCACACAATGGACTGGTAGTCAGGGGCTCGTATTCTTAAGCAAAAAGGTAATAATAATACTTAGAAGGTATATTTTTGTGCAGGTATACGTTTTTTTGTAGAATAATGCCTATTGACATTAACAGACTAACAGTCAGTTAAATTAGAATTTTAGCGCTTGTTTGTTGCAGGTTCCTTGCACGAGTCGTTTACGAGACATTGTATTTTGAAAAGTTCCCACGCTGACATTTGCACAGTACCCGTAGTGTAGCATACACTAAAGAAAAACACAAGGGCACGCACCAGTTAAGTGAATTCCATGGCAATGAGACAATTGACCAACACAGGTAGTGTTCAAAAGTACCACCGGCAGCGTCAGTAAACGGATCCGTTCTGGTATGGAACGACTGCGGCACGCATGCTGGCATTTCAGCAGAGATGCCCAAGCAGGCTGTAGTATTGCGCCGTATCCGGGAAAAGGGCGGGCCAGGATCCTCTGCGTCCAATCCAACTATTTGTAAGCAATTCATGAAGACATGCTACAGCACATTGTGCACTACCGGCTGGACAGCCATTATGTTGGTACCACAGATTCTTCCTCCTCTGCAGAGAAACGTGTTCTAGCATCCGTAGAAGATGACCTGTTAGGAGGCTGCAATAGTTGTGGGCATTCAGTGATGTAAGGAAAACCAGCCCATGAGTTGATAGTTCAACATCCCACACTACACATTTACGCTTCATGGACGTCGACGTTCCACCTGACGAAGCCAACGGCGACTTTCAACGGACCAATAATGCATGTTTGGGCTGTTTACCTACCTATGACTGGTAAAGTTGGCTTCATCACTAAACAAGATACATGATACATCTGGAGTAGCCTTTCTTATTGCTCATATGCAGAAGATAACACGATTTTCGTAATCGTTTCCGTGCAGTTCTTAATGGAGAGAGATGTAACAGGGATGGAACTTAATATCAACAGGAATGCATAGGACATTTGTCTGACTCATGCAACTTTCTCGTGCGATGGCACGGGAGCTAAATTGCAGATCAACTGCCACAGTTTCGAGAACATTGATATATCCCTCGTCTGTCATCAGGTGTTTCCTTTTCTTACGGTGTCCAGGTGCTACACTACTACTTTCACATAACTGATAGAAGTGGTTGATAAATAATTATCGAGATGGATGACGTGTATTGGAATATCTTGCTGCATACACCATACAAGAACGACTTGCATTTTCCTTACAATGTCGGCTTTTTCTGCAATGGTAAATCTGATCATCCACTCACGACCGACTCCTTGGACTGCCACACGCTAACTGGCTAGCAAGTCGAAATGCACTCGAGGAACAAACACGTGCACTGTAAGAAATCGAAACATCGTACCTAGCGGCTATGCAGTTTGAATGACACAAACGAGTGTCGATGTGTAAACTTTTCAAAATACGGTATCCCGTAAACGACTCACATTAGAATCCTGCAACAAACACAATTGACACACTACTTTACCCTATTTTAGTTTGTTAATGTCAACAGGCATTTATCCATATAAAAAAGGTATACGTTTGGACAAAAAGTACAATTTCTAAGCATTATAACAATTTGTTTATGGGCTAAAAATACTAGCCCCTAACTACCAATCCATTCTGCGTAAAACGCGCGTCAATAGCACTTACCATTTCCGCAATATCTGCGGTAGAAGTTTCATATAATTTATCTTGTTTATTCTATAATACTAATTATTAGGTATCTCACATTTTTTTCATACATGTTATGTGATATTTCACCTCTCTCCTTTTTTCAGTGTTCTGTAACTGTTTTAACACTGCATTCCAATATCAGAAGAACAGTTTTCATTTGTATGTATAGTAGCATATACGTAACTACAAAAATCAGTTCACACACGTGCTTTAATGTTTTAAAATAACCACTTAAAGGTACCTTGTGTATTACTTTTAATACATTATGTGTTTTGTGATTTCTGATGTTCAGAGTCCTGAAGATGAAACTGACATATTCTCGAAGCTCGTCGCCTAATAAATATATATTACGAGGTGCATTCAAGTTCTAAGGCCTCAGATTTTTTTTTCTAATTAACTACTCACCCGAAATCGATGGAACTGGCGTTACTTTTCGACGTAATCGCCCTGCAGACGTACACATTTTAAACAACGCTGACGCCACGATTCCATGGCAGCGGCGAAGGCTTCTTTAGGAGTCTGTTTTGACCACTGGAAAATCGCTGAGGCAATAGCAGCACGGCTGGTGAATGTGCGGACACGGAGAGTGTCTTTCATTGTTGGAAAAAGCCAAAAGTCACTAGGAGCCAGGTCAGGTGAGTAGGGAGCATGAGGAATCACTTCAAAGTTGTTATCACGAAGAAACTGTTGCGTAACGTTAGGTCGATGTGCAGGTGCGTTGTCTTGGTGAAACAGCACATGCGCAGCCCTTCCCGGACGTTTTTGTTGCAGTGCAGGAAGGAATTTGTTCTTCAAAACATTTTCGTAGGATGCACCTGTTACCGTAGTGCCCTTTGGAACGCAATGGGTAAGGATTACGCCCTCGCTGTCCCAGAACATGGACACCATTTTTTCAGCACTGGCGGTTACCCGAAACTTTTTGGTGGCGATGAATATGTCTGCTTCCATTGAGCTGACTGCCGCTTTGTTTCTGGATTGAAAAATGGCATCCACGTGTCATCCATTGTCACAACCGACGAAAAGAAAGTCCCATTCGTGCTGTCTTTGCGCGACAACATTGCTTGGCAACATGCCACACAGGCAGCCGTGTGGGCGTCCGTCAGCATTCGTGGCACCCACCTGGATGACACTTTTCGCATTTTCAGGTCAGCATGCAGGATTGTGTGCACAGAACCCACAGAAATGCCAACTCTGGAGGCGATCTGTTCAACAGTCATTCGGCGATCCCCCAAAACAATTCTCTCCACTTTCTCGATCATGTCATCAGACCGGCTTGTGCGAGCTCGAGGTGGTTTCGGTTTGTTGTCACACGATGTTCTGCCTTCATTAAACTGTCGCACCCACGAACGCACTTTCGACACATCCGTAACTCCATCACCACATGTCTTCTTCAACTGTCGATGAATTTCAATTGGTTTCACACCACGCCAATTCAGAAAACGAATGATTTCGCCATTAATCGGACCTTAGAAAAAAATTTCTCTCGTACATCCAACTGAGGATCAAAAGAAAGAACAAGTCCTTAAGAATTATCTTTTAGAAGAAACCAGTATAGGAGATCCGCAAAAAGTAGATGACACAGACATTACGAAATTCAGAAACGGTAGTAGAGTTGGAAAAGAATGGAGAAACAGCCGTATGGAACAAAGATAATGAGGTTCTAAGGAAGAAAAGGAAACACAGGAAACGTAGAGGAGTAAGGATTTCGACGCCAGATGTAATCAGCAATTAAAGAAAAACACGAAATTTTCGAACAATGCAGCGAATGAAAAGCATATCGAATTAAAAGAGAAGTAATTCTAATTACACAACTAGATAAAGGCAAGCAGAATCATGGGAATGCTTTGTTAACACTATAGAGAATGATTTAAATAACAGATAAACATAGCTCATAAAGTGATGAAATCAACAGACAATAAAATGATTGTATACCTGTTAATAGTATACGAGAGGACGAATGAGTAGCTCATTATAAAAAAAGTGGTATGACGATACTTTAAATCAGACGTAACTTCAGCTAAATGAGACAAAAGGAATGAGTGGTACTGACATGAAAGAAGTTCTGGAAGGTCTGAAAGCTACAAAGAATTGTAAAGCCACTGGTTTAGATGTATTAACGTGGAACTGTGGAAATACAGATGGTCATTCCTACATCTAGGAGTTCTTCATATATTTAATCAACGTTGAAAAAATACGAAGGTATCAAAAGTCTGCCTGAGAGCCAAAGTAATATTTGTCTTCAAAAAGAGTGATAAAAATAAAAGTGGCAACTATCTAGATGTAAGCCTCATGGATTTAGCCTACAAATTATATGCCAGCTTGTGAATGAGAAACTTAAAAATATTGCGGAGAAGCTAATATCTTGAAGATCAAATGATCAACTATTGGCAATGTTTTTACACTGTAATAAGCTAAACAAAAGAGGCGACAGTTCAATAAGGAAATCCATCTTGCTTTTGTGGATTCTGAGAAAGCATTCAATAATGCGAAATGAGAAATGTTATGGAATATCGTGGCTGAACAAGGTTATCCATCTCATTTAAGCGCTGTTAACAGTATACACACAAACACTAACATTGTTATAGATGTGGGAAATATAACAACAAAGTCAGTGAACGCAAAGAACGGGATTACGACAAGTATACTGTGTTTCTCCAGCTGTAGTATATATGAAACCAGCAACAAATGAAAAATGTGGAACACAAATAAAGTTCTTCTAGATTGCAACACTAGACTAACTGTAATTTTGTATGCAGATGAAGTGACTCTGATTACGGAGAATGAAGATTACCTTCTAGTGGGAGTGTCTTCGTTGCAGCAGACAGCCTTAGATTACATCCTAACATAGTCAGTAGATGAAACGAAAATGATGGAATTTCAGGGCAGACAACCAGTGAGATATAAAATTGTCGCGATTAATCAGATTTAGAGCAAGTGAAAAATTTTAAAAATCTAGGTTGCGACCTAACTTATGAGTATAATCGTGACGTTGTAAATTTACTTCCATATATGAACCATCGTAAAAACTTCGCAGAATAAAGCCGGGAAAGAAACTCAGCTGAAGTTTTATAAAAGGAACAGCAGAGTTAAGTCTTACGCTGCGGTTGTTAATGGAAGCAAGACAAAAAAAGTGTCAAGACACATTCATAGAACTTGTCGACTTGAAAAAAGCGTTCGAGAATGTCAAATTGTGTAAGATGTTTAGAAATTCTGAGAAAAACAGGAATAAGCTATACGGAAAGACGGATATTATACAGTATGTGCAAGAGCCAAAGGGGAGAAACAAGACTGGAAGACTAAGAACGAAGTGTCCGGGTTAAAAAGGATGAAGACAGGGATTTTTTCGCCCTTACTGTTCAATCTTTACAACGAAGAAGCAATGACGGAAAAAATAGAAAGGTTCGAGATTGAAATTAAAATTCAAGGTGAAAGGACATCACTGTTACGATTCGCTGATGACATTGCTGTGCTCAGGAAATTGGAGAAGAACTGCAGGGTCTACTGAATCGAATGACGGGTCTGACAAGTACAGAATATGGATTGAGAGTAAAACGAAGAAAAACGAACGTAATAAAAAGTAGGAGAAATAAGAACAGCGAAAAATTTAACTTCAGGATTTGCATACAAGAAAGTAGATGAAGTTACGGAACACTGCTATGTAAGCAGCAAAATAACTTATAATGGACGGAGCAAGAAGGACAGAAAAATAAGACTACCAGTGGCAAAAAGAGCGTATCTGACCAATAGAAACCTACTAGTATCTAAGGTACGTCTTCATTTTTACAAGAAATTTCCTAGAATATACGTCTGAAGCACAGCATTGTATGGACTGCGGGAAAGAGGAAAACGAAGAGACTCGAAGCGTCTGAAATGTGGTGCTACAGACGAATTCAAAAATGGTTCAAATGGCTCTGAGCACTATGGGACTTAACATCTATGGTCATCAGTCCCCTAGAACTTAGAACTACTTAAACCTAACTAACCTAAAGACATCACACACATCCATGCCCGAGGCAGGATTCGAACCTGCGACCGTAGCGGTCACGCGGTTCCAGACTGAAGCGCCTAGAACCGCACGGCCACACTGGCCGGCTACAGACGAATGTTGAATTAAATTTGACTGCTAAGGTAAGAAATGTGGAGCCTCTCCGGAGAATCGGCGAGGTAAGGAATATGTGGAAAAAGCCGATAAGAGGAAAGGGGAAGGATAATAGGACATCTGTTACGACATGACGGAATAAGTTTCATGGCACTAGATAGAACTGTAGAGGGTAAAAACTGTAGAATGAAACAGAGATATGAATACATTCAGCAAGTAATTGTGGATGTAGGGTGCCAGAGATACTCTGAGAAAAAAAAGGGAGGGGGAATAAAAGCATTACCAACCGTTATTTATGGAAATAAAGAATGGGCAACAGGAATAGCAATACACCAAGAAAGTAGAAGACGGGCTTCAGGAAAGTGCTTTCTAAGAAGCGTGGAGGCATGTACAAGGGAAGAGCGAAAAAGAAATTAAGACACAAGGAGAGATTTAATAATATATAAAGTAAATGACTAAATAAAGGAAAATGGCAGAAAATGGAACATGTAGACATTATGGGTGGAGAAATAATCCGGTGAACGCTCTTAAATATAAATGCATTAGAGGAAGAAATGTAGGAAGATCGTACAAGAGGTGGAGTACCGTAACAGGTAATTTGCACAGAAAATAAAGTGAAGATGAAGGAGAAAAATAAGGAGATATTAGTTGGGTGATCAAAACGCGATAGTGACTGCGTCGCGCACTGAACCCGCCTGTCGGGTGAGAGAGCGTGGAGGGCCGCTGATTGGCCACGCTGCGCGCGGCTCGCCACGCCTCGAAGCGGATCGCCTCTTTCCCACTTTCGCGTTTCTTGCGCCGCCGGCGCCGCGCACGTGCAATTACTTTCGTCTCGCCGGCCAGGCTGGGTCGGGCCGGCCTCTTACTCCTGATCTACTTCTTGTAATGACTTTGGCTGCCCGGGACAATGGCCTTGCCGAGACAGGAATGCGGCCTTCCGCGCCCCGGGCCCGGAGTGGACGCGCCATCTGCCGGGAAAGAAGTGAAAGCCGGGCGGCGCACTCTTCAGCGCCCTCGGGGCTTTCTGTGGGCAGCGAAACTACGGGCACTATGGCTGATACAGGCGCTGCGAATACCCTTAACACGGATCATCACTGTTCGCCGAGACTGACAACTTTCACTGCCGCAAGCGCTGATCCAGCTATCCGGTGCTAGAGCTTTAGGTTTTCTCTGAGTAATCACTGTCCGGTGTTTTGTGAATGGCCGGCACGAAGTACCATTAGCAGAACGTTGTAAAAAACCTGTATTTCAGATAAACTCTACTGATTTATCTGTAACTACCCCACAATATGGTTCGTTTTCTCCCTGCCCTATGACATCTCTGGAAGCGTTTAAAGTTACCAGAAGAGAATCGAAGCATTTGAGATGTGGTGCTACAGAAGACTGTTGAAAATTAGGTGTACTAATAAGGTAAGGAATGAGGTAAGGGAAAGGAATATGTCGAAAACACTGATAAGTAGAAGGGACAGGTTGATAGGATGTTTGTTAAGACAAGAGGGAATGCCTCAAACTGTTTTAAGCACTATGAGACTTAACATCTGAGGTCATCAGTCCCCTAGACTTATAACTACTTAAACCTAACTAGCCTAAACACATCACACATATCCATGCCCGAGGCAGGATTCGAACCTCATACCGTAGCAGCAGCGCGGTTGCGGACTGAAGCGCCTAGAACTACTCTGTCACAGCAGCCGGCGTGAGGGAATGACATCCATGGTACTAGAGGGAGCTGTAGAGGGCAAAAACTGTAGAGGAAGACAGACTGGAATACATACAGCAAATGATTGAGGACGGACATAGCTTGGAAGTGCTACTCTGAGATGAAGAGGTTAGTACAGGAGAGGAATTCTTAGATGCGGAATAGAGGAATTCTTTGATGCGGCCCACTAAGGGCCGCATCAAACCAGTCAGAAGATCGACGAAAAAAAAAGGCCTATGTCTATTCGTACTTTGGTGCTGATCTATCACTAGGTCTGACAGCACAGACTTTCAGCGATGACGAATCTTCTGTGACTGCCTAGGCTGATGTGTCCCTGACAACAGCAGAATATGTCCTGCATGTTGTACGCCACAGCTTTTGCCAAAGACTTTTTTTATATATAAGCACAACGAAGTTTTAAAATCTTTGTTGTTCTACAAGTTTCTACAACAGTTCATCATTTCCTATAATTTCAAAATGGTGTATAAATATGTCCATAACTTATAATGTATTATACATCTCCTCTACCTCACCAAAAGTAGATACCTGTTAGTGGACGTTAAGGGTTCAGTCTCCTCAGTCATCCCAAAAGATAAGAAATTTCTGCAATTCTTTTGGAAAAACCAATTAAATGATCAAAGTAAATCTTTTGCACATTATATATTCTTGAACAATATTGTCAGGTTGTTTTTCAATAGTGTCTGATTTTTTAAAGAAATTCTTTCAGCATTAATGCACCCGATCCGTGGAGTTAAAGCTGCTCCGTGAAAAACGAGTTTATCCATGACGGAACTCCTACACTCTGCCTACCTTAGATTAAATCAAACAAGAAATAGTGTTCTTAATCTGTAGAATATGGCGAACGGAGAAATAACACAGGTTTTTGAATTTTGAAAAAAATAATAAAGTGGTGCAGGTTTGAAACAAAGATTTGGTTTAGCCGAGTGCCATTGGTTAAGTTTATTTGCAATTCCCAATGAATTAATTAAAATAAAAAATTAGTCTACATCCCTGAGGAGCAGTTCAACCAAATGTAAGAAATATATCTTTATTAGTATGCCCGCAATCCATTCCATCAGCTTGAGTTACTGAATATTCATTACAATATTACGGAAGTATAAACGAGGGCTAGTTACGTTACGATTGCAGACACAACAACTGGGCATGACGATTTTTATGCACTAAAAATAGAATGTTATTCTGTTCACACACACACACATACACACACACATACACAGACACACAACACACACACACACACACACAGGTACATATGGGTGAGTACATTCCCTGCACTCGTTGGTTGCACACTGCGTCTTGTACACGTCCACGGCGGCGCTCGGACTCACAGCACCAAACTGCGGCACCTAACGACAGGCATATAAGAGCCCGTAACCGGTCGTGTGTTAATAAAAGAACCTTACAACTGTAGCAGTAATTTAACCTTTCGGAAAATGCTTAGTTGTCGATGTTACTCCGACAGGATTGTTTGTTAATACATATCGATAAAACGAATATCGCACGAGACTAATTTTGGAGCGTTTCACTGAATGAACATGTAAAATTAAGCGTCTGCTTGCAACGGGAAACAAACCGACGCTCTCCGTTGAGACTGGACTGAAAGACGTAATGAACAGTATATGTTTCGACTGACTCCATCTACACATTGCAGAAACTAAATTGCAAATATCTACCGAAACACCAGGCTCTTAGGATAAACACTGTATACGGGGTGAATTGTTTATTTTGAGGCAAGAAATATCTCAAAATGCAGGCATCAGAGTAAAAATTTGAAATCTTAGATAGGAACATCGTATTTTTATTGTAAAATCGGATTCTACGGGAAAAAATATGTAACACTTTTATGTAGCGCTTTTGTCTTAGCGCAGTAGATGGCACTGTAGTCGAACTGAGCTCTAAAACGGTATTATCTCTAGAAAAATGCGTTGTATCAAACGAAAAAAAAAAGTCGTGATTGGTAATTCTGAAAAAAAGTTTGTTTGAGGTGTGTCCTCTCACCTCTCACCTCTCACCAACGTGGTACTTGTTTGTAAGAACTCACAGGAAATGCTCAAAAATGTCGCTGCCGACTTCGTTGCACTTATTTATCCCCACATGGAATGAATCGATACAATTGAGAAACGTTTCCGAGGTTATCTGCTGGCTTGCATTGGAGATACGTTGAAACATGTAATCGTCGTTGTCACTTCTTTCTAAACTTCACTCTTCAGGTATCAACACAAACTGAAGTTAGTTGAAGTAAGATCGAGTGTTTTTGCAGGCTTTGACGCATGTACACGTGATATGAAACTTGAGCGATGCTACAGCATAATGTGCTAGACAATCACCACGTTGAGACCAAATTATTATCTGCAAGTCTAAGGGAAGGCCTGTAAGCAGTACTGAAGTTCGTTCTCAAAAAATGTTCAATGTTTATCATCATTTAAGGTTCCGTCTATAAAAAATGGGCCAATGAATTTATTCCACATCAAAAATTCACGTTCCACGGACGCTGATGTTGAACTTGGCGTAATCAGTGAGGTTTTTCCACATTCCAATAATTCGTGTCATGTTGATCAATAGCACCGTGATTCCTGAAGACGACTCGACAGACAAAAATACTCAGAGAAATTGGGATCTGTCGATATTTACCCAGGGTGCTAGTGGTGAAATGTCATCTGGTTCTGAAAATCGTTGCCATAAAGTTATTGACGGAGGGAAATATGAAACGGATGATATTTTCTACATTTCAAAATGCAGCCAACGGTAGTCTGACTGATACTTTTTATTTTGACTGGAGCCACTATCTTGGTAAATTTATTGTTGGGGCTTTGATTCACTGCAGCTAGTATCCCACTTTCGTTATTCTCTCCAGAAACGGTTCCTCGACGGTTCTTTTTCATATATGCACTGTTCCATCGATGGAACACTGTCGAGAAACCTGACAAGAACAGCGCGTGTTCCCTCCCTGCCTGGAAAACGTTGACCAAAAAGTTTTACAGCATTGTTCACACCAATGCCATTTTCTTCATAAATGAACGATTTAAGTTTTCACTTTTAGAAATCGTTTACATTCTAATAAAGCAGCCAGGTTATGAAGAAACGAGGGACGACATGTAGCCAGTGAGATCTATTCAAATAATGAATGAAAACTAAACAGCTAAACGGAGAAAACTGCAAAACACTGAGTTGTTTGCCATAAACCTTTGTTTCTAACGTTTCACCGATTGCATTTTTCTAGACACAATTCCGTTCTGGAACTCAGTGCCATCTATCGCGCAGAGCCAGAAGTGGTACTTGCAAAAGTTACGTACACTATACGATCAAAAGTATCCGGACACCTGGCTGAAAATTACTTACAAGGTCGTGGCACCCTCCATCGGTAATGCTGGACGTCAGTATGGTGTTGGCTCACTCTTGGCCTTGATGTTAGCTTCCACTCTCACAGGCATACGTTCAGTTAGGTGCTGGAAGGTTTCTTGGGGAATGGCAGCCCATTCTTCACGTAGTGTTGCACTGAAGTCAGGTATCGATGTCGGTCCGTGAGGCCTGGCACGAAGTCGGCGTTCCAAAACATCCCAAAGTCAGGACTCTGTGCAGGCCAGAACATTACAGGGATGTTATTGTCGTGCAATCACTCTGCCACACGCCGTGAATTACGAACAGGTGCTCGATCGTGTTGAAAGACGAAATCGCCATCCCCGGATTGCTCTTCAAGCAAGAAGGTGCTTAAAACGTCAATGTAAGCCTGTGCTGTGATAGTGACACGCAAAACAACAATAGGTGCTAGCCCTTTAGATGAAATACACAACCACACCATAACACCACCGCATCCGAATTTTACTATTGGCACAACATACGCTGGCAGATGACGTTCACCGGCAATTCGCCATATCCACACCATGCCATCTGAGAGCCACATTGTGTACCGTGGTTCGCCACTCCACACAACGTTTTTCCACTGTTCAGTCGTCTAATGTTAACGCTTCTTACACCAAGCGAGGCGTCGTTTGGGATTTACCGGCGTGTGTGTGGCTTGTGAGCAGCCGCTCGACCATGAAATCGAAGTTTTCTCACCTCCCATTAACTATCATACTACTTGCAGTGGATCCTGATTCAGTTTGGAATTCCTGTGTGATGGTCCCTCTTCAACTGTCGGCGGTCTCTGTCAGTGAACAGACGAGGTCGGCCTGTACGCTTTTGTGCTGTACGTGTTTCTGTGGTGTCATCGCCAGACACCACACTTGCTAGGTGGTAGCTTTAAATCGGCCGCGGTCCATTAGTACATGTCGGACCCGCGTTTCGCCACTGTCAGTGATCGCAGACCGAGCGCCACCACATGGAAGGTCTTGAGAGACGTATTAGGACTCGTCCCAGTTGTACGGATGACTTTGCTAGCGACTACACTGACGAAGCCTTTCTCTCATTTGCCGAGAGATAGTTAGAATAGCCTTCAGCTAAGTCCATGGCTACGACCTAGCGAGGCGCCATTAACCATTTCTAGAGAGAGTCTCACTTGTATCATCCAGAATGCTGTATACAAATGATGGATTAAAGTTAAGTATTCCAGCAGCTACATACTTTTCTTTATAGCATTCATTACGTATCCTGTTTCAGACCTACCGCCCGCCTGCGTGAGTTGACGCGTGCCCTTTCGGCTTCCTCGCCTTGTGTCTAGACTGTCTTGTCTAGACACAACATATTTGGCGATGCGGATCAAAAAGGATCTTGTTCTTTCTACTTGCTTTGCCCTAATTTACTTCTGTCATGGCTTCGCCACATTCTCCAGATGTACTGTCCGATTTTTATCACTTGCAGAATCAGCAGACGCAGGCGTTATTGCATGCCCTTGGACAGTTCGTCCAGGGTCAACGTGCACTGCAAAACGATGCGGCCGCCGCCGCTTCATCGCCACCGCAGCCACAACACGCAGTTGCACCACCGTTCCGCAATTTTCAGCCGGCCGAGGAAACATGGACGGAGTGGTCACGCCAATTTGGATTCCATCTCGCCGCCTACAGAATTCAAGGTAATGAGCGGCAGCCGTTTTTGCTTTCGTGTGTAGGTGTGTCCACCTACCGTGTGATAGTGAAATTGTTTCCCCGATGCGACGTAGCAACTCTGTCCTACGAAGAAATTTTGTCTGCTTTAGATGCCTATTTCAAGGAAACAGTCAATGTCGTTGCAAAACGGTATACGTTCGTTCGTACAAGACGTATGGCCGGTCAAACTAATCGGGAGTGGGTTGCAACTTCGCAAGGCTTTACTAGGGTTGTGCTTTTGAGTGTGAATGTGGACTCCCTTATTCAGATACTATGGTGCGTGATGCAATTGCACAGAACGTTTCTGATGTTCGCATAAGGGAACAGATTTTGAAACTAGTCAATCCCTCCCTTCAACAAGTGATAGACATATTGGATCGGCAAGAAACACTTGACTTTGCTCAGGAATCATTTGCAACTTCGCCAGCTGTGTGTCAAATTAACCGGCCCACCGGGAGAGCTGCACGGAACTGTAAACAGCCCTCGCGCACGTCCGCGCAGCCACGTGTCCCGTGCAAGCAAGCAAATGCAGTGCTGAAATCATGCCCGCAGTGTGCAACTAGACATTCGCGTGAGAATTGCCCGTCACGCAAAACTATTTGCTTTTTCTGTAATACAAAAGGCCATGTTCAAAGTGTTTGCCAGAAAAAGCTTAGATCGGACACTCACAACCATTCCAGGCCCTTTGCTTCGCGCCGGAATCAAAACAAGAATACACAGGCTCGTGAATCTTCGCCCATGGACATTCATGTAGTTAATGCCACTCCGCCCAGTGTTACTCTCGCTAACAGTACTGTGTTCGTCCCACAAAAAGTGTGCGTCAACGTCGACGGAAATCCCGTCACGTCGCATGTGATTCTGTACCAGTGTCTGTTCACGTTGCACAAAACAGTCGCTCTTGTCGTCAGCAGGACAATAAACTTTTTGTAGACTTGGAAATTAATGGCAACGTGATACCATTCCAGCTCGATACCGGAGCTGCAGTTTCACTACTCAATCACGCCACGTACAAAAACTGGGCGCACCTCCATTGCGTGCCGCAAATGTTCAGCTCACTAGTTATTCAGGACAGCTTATCCCTGTGTTAGGACAGTGCAGCCTTCTTGCAACATACAAGGGACAAACAAAACTTGTGTCATTTTACGTCCTTCGTTCTTCTTCTGCAGTGAACTTGTTTGGTTTAGATTTATTTTAGTTGTTTAACTTGTCTATCGTAAATCAGGTCCTATCAGTGAACCAGACTGTGCCTTCCGCCAGTGTTTCTCGTCTATGTGAAGAATTTGCAGACTTTTTGCACTGGGCCTTGGTTGCACTAAGAACTATGAAGCACATTTGGAACTAAAAGTCAACGCGCAACCGAAAATTTTCAGAGCGTGCAATGTTCCCCACGCATGGCGTGATGAGGTCGCAAGAACGTTAAATGATTTAGAATCACAAGGTGTAATTGAACGTGTGCAGGCTTCTCTCTGGGCTTCACCCTTAGTCATTTTGCACAAACCTTCCGGAAAATTACGACTTTGCGTGGACTTCAAGGCAACAGTGAATCCACAACTAGTGACTGCAACTTTTCCTTTACCCTGCCTGGAAGATCTTTTTGACAAACTGTGTCTGGGAAAATATTTTTCAAAGCTGGACCTAGCAGATGCGTACTTGCAAATACCGGTGGACGCAGAATCCCAGCGCGTATTGGTGGTTAACACGCATCTTGGTTTGTACTGATTCAAAAGACTGCCATTCGGGTGTGCATCCGCCCCTGCATTGTTTCAGCAATATCTGCAAACTGTTTGTGCGTCGGTCCCTACTGCTGCAAACCATCTGGACGATATTGTGATCTCTGGAAAGACAGCAGCAGAACATTTATCCAACCTCCGAACGTTATTTCAGGTATTGCGACAAAATGGTCTTCGCTTGCGGCAGGACAAATGTGTGTTTTTTGCTCGTGACTTACCATATCTGGGACATGTAATCAATGCCCAAGGCATACATCCGAGTCCAGAGCACATCCGTGCCATACAAGACTTGCCTTCGCCGCAGAATTTGAAGCGGCTACAGAGTGTGTTGGGAAAAATTAACTATTACAATCGCTATATCCCCCATGCCTCTTCCATTTCAGCTCCGCTTCTTCGCTTACGCCGTAAAGGTGTTCCGTTCGTCTGGACGACGGAATGCGAACGCGCCTTTCGCCAGTTGAAATCGGCGTTGCTTTCAAATACTTGCCTTACGCCATTCGATCCCCAGAAACCCCTTTTGTTGATGGTAGATGCATCGGATTCCGGGATCGGTGCTGTGCTTGCGCACAAAGATGGTTCGCATGATCGCCCTATTGCCTTTGCGTCCAAATTGCTGTCGTCTGCGCAAAGAAATTATTCCCAGATCGAGAAAAAAGCTTTGGCTCTCGTGTTTGGTGTTACAAGGTTTCATGATTTCTTGTATGGTCGTCACTTTACCATCATCACAGACCACAAACCTTTGACATCGCTTTTTCATCCGAACAAGCCTGTACCTCCACGTACAGCGCAGAAATTCATTCGATGGTCCCTTTTCCTCTCGCAGTACCGCTACGATATCTTGTATCGGTCCACTGCTAATCACGGCAACGCCGATGCGTTGTCCCGTTTGCCTGTTGCTGAAGATAGAGCATTCGATTCCTCCGAACTTGCTTGCATGTTCATTGATTCGAAAACCGATGACGTGGTCAAATCGTTTCCGATTGACTTTCGTCGTGTAGCTACAGCCTCAGCTGCTGACCCAGTCCTTGCTACCGTTTTGCGTTTTGTTGCTGCGCAATGGCCCTTGTCAAAGTCACGGATCGAGGATCCGTTGGTTCGCCCATTTTTTGCTCACAAGGAGAGACTTTTTGTTCGACATGGTGTTCTGTTGTTGCGTTCTGATAATGATCAGTCTCGGGTCGTGGTCCCACGTTCGTTACAGTCCTCTGTCTTAAAGCGTCTCCACCAAGGACATTGGGGTATAGTGCGCACGAAACAACTTGCTCGTCAGCACTGTACTTGGTTCGGAATCGATGCTGCGATTACGAATATGTGCTCTTCTTCCATGGCGTGTACCGAACAACAATCCGCACCGCCGCGGAAATTCTTTGCTTGGCCAAAAGCCACCTCCCCTTGGCAGCGCTTGCACATCGATTTTGCTGGTCCCTTCTGGAATGCTCGATGGTTGGTTGTGGTAGATTCATTCAGTAATATTCCTTTTGTTGTCCGGATGTCTTCCACGACGTCTTCTGCCACCATCCAAGCGTTGTCCGCTATCTTTTGCATTGAAGGTCTACCACAGACTATTGTTTCCGACAATGGCCCACAATTCATGTCCGCAGAATTTCAGTCATTCTGCAAGGCCAATGGTATTCAACATCTGACATCCGCGCCGTTTTCGCCTCAGTCAAACGGTGCATTCTCGGGAAGACGCGTTATTGCTCTTTTTGTCCTCGTATCGCTCTCAGTCCCGGGATGGTCGCTCGCCGGCTGAGTTGCTCCATGGTCGTCCTCATCTTTGCTGCATCCGCCGCATCAGGTTCCTGTGCAGCGGCAGACTCCTGCTTTTGCTCCAGGCGGCGTTGTATTCTATCGCAACTATCACGGTTCACGGCGTTGGCTCGCATGGCGCATTCTTCGCTGCCTCAGCCGCGCGATGTATTTGTTTTTGGGGGCCTCTGGTGAGGTGCGTCGGCATCTCAATCAGCTGCACCTCTGTCGTCGCACGGGTTCTGCCGCTCCCCGTCTGCTTTCAGCGACGGTGCCGTCCGGTCAGCGCCCTGGGGACCCATCTACTGGCTCGCCTCATCCCCAGGTGTTTCCGACGATGCCTTCCATTTTACTCCATGGCGACGCGCCGCCGCCGCCGCCTGTTCTCCCACCGGCGCCGCCCGCAGTGGACGCTTCGCTGCAGCCGCCAAGCGCCTGGGTCACGCGCCGCCGATCGCTTCCCGTGACCAGCTGTTCCGCCATGGAACTCTTGCCCGCTCCGGACCACATGGCGTCATCGCGCGTCGGATACCCCGACGCAATGGAGGTCGACCCTTCGGCCCCTCCTGACTATCTACGGGCGCATACACCGCGTGTTGGCGTGCACCCTAGACTGGGTTTTCAGGCGTTTCCTAGTTCCCCTCGGACCGAATGGCCGGGTGCGGGTGGCACAGCCTCGCCTGTTGTTAGGCTCCCCACCTCATCGCATACGTCAACATGGGGCCCTCCCCAAGGCGGGCGGAAGCCTTATAACACGACCGTTCGCCGATTCGCGGGGGAGGAATGTGGTGTCACCGCCAGACACCACACTTGCTAGGTGGTAGCTTTAAATCGGCCGCGGTCCATTAGTACATGTCGGACCCGCGTTTCGCCACTGTCAGTGATCGCAGACCGAGCGCCACCACACGGCATGTCTTGAGAGACGTACTAGGACTCGTCGCAGTTGTACGGACGACTTTGCTAGCGACTACACTGACGAAGCCTTTCTCTCATTTGCCGAGAGATAGTTAGAATAGCCTTCAGCTAAGTCCATGGCTACGACCTAGCAAGGCGCCATTAACCATTTCTAGAGAGAGTCTCACTTGTATCATCCAGAATGCTGTATACAAATGATGGATTAAAGTTAAGTATTGCAGCAGCTACATACTTTTCTTTATAGCATTCATTACGTATCCTGTTTCAGACCTACCGCCCATCTGCGTGAGTTGACGCGTGTCCTTTTGGCTTCCTCGCCTTGTGTCTAGACTGTCTTGTCTAGACACAACAGTTCCTTCACGTTTCCACTTCACTATCACATCGGAAACAGTCGACCTAGGAATGTTTAGGAGTGCTTAACTCCTGCTTACACACGGATTACACAAGTGCCACCCAATCACGTGACCATGTTCGAAGTCCGTGAGTTCTGCGGAGCGCACCATTGTGTTCTCTCACTATGTCTAATGACTACTGAGGTCTCTGAGATGGATTACCTTGTAGTAGGTAACATCACAATGCACCTAATATGAAAAACATAAGTTTTTGGGGCTATCCGGATACTTTTGATCACATAGTGTATTTTTTTCCTGTAAAATCTTATTCTATAATAAAATGGGACGTTTCCATTAAAAGTTTCAAAGACAACAGTGGTATTTTTCCGTTTTTTAATTCGATGCGTAACTTCTGAGATATTTCGTCAAGTCACCCTGCTTATTGACGTGTGTGTGAGTATGTATATATTTATATACGAATATATATATCTAAATGTACAACATTTCGAAGAGTGCCGCGAATTAATTACACAAGAAACAATTATTCTTTTTAATTGGACGAAATTTGTATGTGTTTCGTCTGAAGTGTGGGCAACAGTATCTAATTTTTCCTAGTTAGCACTCTTCCTCTTACCGAACGGATGAGCACTTGTATACACTGCATTGCTTGATATTCGTCTTGTACCCTCCACAGTCTCCGAAAACACAGCTTCCTTAAGGGCCATCTGATCCCGAGAATCGCAACTTTCCCTGTCTGTGCTATATTACAAGATCGTGATACGTCACGGTTTTACGCCCCCGCACGGTATACTAATGGGGCACGAGTTGTGTAGAAAGCGCTCGCAGGAACACCATTCCGTCACTTATCAAAACCGCAGAGCTGTAGAGGGAAGGAGGAATGCAAGTATACGATTAGCACCGTATAACAGTTTACGTCTTGTGCTCTAATATATGAATACGTAAACACTGGGCTCGTACTATGTTTCGATCCACAAATCAGTGGGAATAGACAGAGCGACTTCAGTTCACCAGAGGTTAAAGGTTCGACTCCAGACGGCGCTTTCATTGTCTTACTTTCCCTCGAACACGACGTCGGTATTGCCACCAAATGAGCAACCGCGAAATACGCTTCCTGTCACGTGGGCCGAAGTACAGTGCAGCGCTCCCTACCCCATTTGGAGCAATGCAGAGATCACGGGTGCTATTCGTACCGTGTCTTATATCTTATACCTAAAATCTAACTCGACAGTGCTTCGATTATCTACACTACTGGCCACTAAAATTTCTACACCACGAAGATGACGTGCTACAGACGCGAAATTTAACCGTCTGGAGAAAATGCTGTGATATGCAAATGAGTAGCTTTTCAGAGCATTCATACAAGGTTGGCACCGGTGGCGACACCTACAACGTACTGATATGAGGAAAGTTTCCAACCGATTTCTCATACACAAACGGCAGTTGACCGGCGTTGCCTGGTGAAGCGTTGTTGTGATGCCTTGTGTAAGGAGAAGAAATGCGTACCATCACGTTTCCGACGTTGATAAAGGTCGGATTGTAGCCCATTGCGACATTGCTGCTCGCGTTGGTCGAGATCCAATGACTGTTAGCAGAATATGGAATCGGTGGGTTCAGGAGGGTAATACGTAACACCATGCTGGATCCCAACGGCTTCGTATCACTAGCAGTCGAGATGACAGGCATCTTATCCGCATGGCTGTAACGGATAGTGCAGCCACGTTTCGATCCCTGAGTCAACAGATGGGGACGTTTGCAAGACAACAACCATCTGCACAGTTCAACGACGACTGCAGCAGCATGGACTGCACGACCGCATGTTGCAGGTCCTGTACGGACCTTTCTGGATACAGAAAATGTTCGACAGCTGCCCTGCTGCCCTGCTGCCCGGGCCAGCACATTCTCCAGATCTCTCACCGATTGAAAACGTCTGGTCGATGCTGGCCGAACAACTGGCTCGTCACAATACGCCAGTCACTATTCTTGATGAACTGTGGTATCGTGTTGAAGCTGCATGGGCAGCTGTACCTGTACACGCCATCGAAGCTCTGTTTGACTCAATGTCCAGGCGTATCAAGGCCGTTATTACGGCCAGAGGTGGTTGTTCTGGGTACTGATTTCTCAGGATCTATGCACCCAAATCGCGTGAAAGTGTAATCACATGTAAGTTCTAGTACAATATATTTGTCCAATGAATACCCGTTTATCATCTGCATTTGTTCTTGGTGTAGCAATTTTAATGGCCAGTATTGTAATTGTTACTACTATCTGTATTGGTACATCTGATGAAATGTAGAAAGAGTATTTTTTACGGGAGTCTCCGACCCTAGTTCCAAAAAGGGCATGCGTCTGTCCTTTGTGTGAGCATATTTACTGGCAGACTTCTTTCAAATTCAACATTTCGCTTGTTCCTCCTGAGCATATGACATCAATATTGCGCATACCTGTCTCGAACATAGAATAGTGCTGAAGACGGTTACACTTCTACAGCAGTTTGATTGCCTTACGCATTAGCCTTGCTAATCTTCCTTTCTTACAAATTTCATTACACTACTAATAACTTGATCTTAACCCAAAGCCCGGACCTACGTGTTAAGCGTCTGAACACCTTAAGACGTGACGCAAGATGCACATGATTCAAAATTAAGCCATCTCAGTAAAGTAGTCACAGTCAGTGTACATCAGGTTGTGGGGAATTTGTCACCGTATCTACAGTAAATGCACCCATCTTCTTGTGGAGTGTCCTGTTTTTTCCGGTTTCATCTAAAATCTTCTAAAGCCTCTTCGCAGGATGTTGAACGGTTTCGTATCACCCAGATATCTTTGTAACCATGGCTTATGTACGTTCCGTGTGGGTGGGGAATTTACGCCTCTATACATCAACGTCGTTTACTCGTGACACCTACTCCATGTTTTCTTTTGAAGTGCATGAAATTGTTTCTGGCCATAAGCCGAGGTACGGAAGTACCACGTCGGAGACAGTGACCTCTTCTCGGTGGAGGTTCGATTCCTCCCTCGGGTATGGGTGTGTGTGTTTGTCCTTAGGATAATTTTGTTAAGTAGTGTGTCAGCTTTGGGACTGATGACCTTAGCAGTTAAATCCCATAAGATTTCACACACATTTGAACATTCCTCTTCTCGTTTGCAGCAAACTCATCCAACGTGACGTGGAGTTGAGACTGCCAGAGGACGGGGTATGTCCGCTGGAGGCTGTCTCCAACATTGTGTGACCAATCTGAAAATTTCCGTTATGGTGTTGTTGATTTCATATTTCATTAGAACCAAAGTTTTTGATAGATGTGCGTCTGCTGCTTTCTTTCATTGACTTTTTACTCGCTGTTCCCATTCTTGTTAGTACCGTTGAAAGATAATTCCTCTGTTGCAACAAAATTTTGCACGAAGGTGTTTAGGCTCACAGTAGGAATAAAGAAATTATGTAACATACCTTTTTTCTCGATCAGACTCACCACGGTTTTAAAACTATTGTCTGATAGGTCCAGGAACATATAGCATTTCCAAAGATCAGTTTTCAGCACTCTGCCCCGTTTCAGAAAGAGACGTAGCAGCTCGGTATTAATTTGAAGATATGTAATGTATATTGACGACTACATTAATTCCGAGAGAATATTGCTTAGTGCAGGGCGTTATTGCAAATTCTCCTCTCAGTCTCATATCTCTAATGTCAGGTTCATGTATTTCCTCTTACCTTTGCATAACTGTATCAAGTTCATTTACCTTGTTGAATTCTTCCATTTATTGAACTCCTCTACATATTATTTTCATCTCTTATTTTTCCCTCCCTAGTTTAATATTGGCTAGCCATACGACCTCTTGATATTCATACAGATGATCCTCTTTTCTCCAAAGCTTCCTTTCATCTGCTAATAGGCGGTATCCATATTTCGACTAGTTATATTTGCTTCTACAACACTTCATTTGTCCTCTAGCCTTCCTTACTTAGCCATTTTGCGCCTCCCGGAAAGAGGACACATGACTAATATTATCTCAAGTCCGTTCAACATATGTTGCTAAACAGTGTACAGGATGAAATAAAAGTCTGGGCACGTCCCTACAAAAGTCCAATAGTATGAGGAATCATAATGGATTTTTGTATCAGGTGTTTGTAGATGGCGCCTCAAAATCCGCCATCTAGGATTGGATTACGTGTTTCAAATGGGAAGGGGATCATGTGACACATCGTTTTGAACTGCCTCATTCTCAGGAATACACAAGTGAAATCTCCTTTAAGACACCATTATGAATGTGAAGTAAATAATACCATCAAATCAACGGAGCTGTTAGTAGCTACTCGCAAGTCTTCCTTACGCATATCAGCTGTTCCACTTTTACATGGCTCGTCTGGATTACTGGTATTTCTCAAAATTAACATATTTTCACCAACAAATCATTTCCTCCAGCAGATAACGCTGTTTCAGTTAAATCTACTTCCTGAATTTAAAGCAAATTTTTAAAGAGTAAATCAATAGTGCATAGAACGAACAGAAACTGACGGTGTTATAACCATGGTTAATTTACAATTTCATTGAAATCACTTGATGATGAAAAAATACATTCCTTCTAAGTCTTGGTTGCGATTTCATAACAATCTACTGCATTTATGAAATTATGTAAACAGAAGCGCATTAAAGTATTATCGGCGTTAGAATCGTGACGGCATGATCGCTTTACTGCTCCGTTAAGACCGACGAACTCATTGTCAGTGCGGTTTGAGCTCTGGACACTTCGTAACTCCATACAGCAAGACATTTTCGGCACTCAAACTCCTTCAATGTGTGGTCTTCTGTTGCGTACCATACAACTAATGACGAATGGAATTACCTCTGCAATCTGTTAACTTCTGTCGCCCTCTCAAGCGCAGTCGTTTACACCCTAACGTTTCAATTCCAGACACCACTGTTTCCACTGAGAGTGTATTTGTGACACTAATGTCTGAAAATAACAACCTGACTAAGCAATGGAAACAGTGGTGTCTGGAATTGAAACATTAGGGCGTAAACGAACGTGCTTGAGAGGGCGACAGAAGTTAACATCTCTCAGAGGTAATTCCATTCGTCATTAGGTGTATGGTGTATGACTGTTTAGCAACATATGTTGAACTGACTAGAGATTTTATTAGTCATGTGTCCTCTTTCCGGGAGGCGCAAATGGCTAAGTAAGGATGGCTAGAAGACAAATGAAGTGTTGTAGAAGCAAGGATAACTAGTCGAAAGATGGATACCGCCTACAAGGAGATGAACGAAAGCTTTGGAGAAGAGAGGATCAACTGTATGAATATCAAAGTGCAAAGTGCAATAAGCGTTGCCATGTGACAATGCACGACACTACTTGGTTAATAATGTGACTGGAGAAAGATGAGTTACTTTAGATAGAGTAATGAGATTACAGTAATTGTATGCACTGATTTCATTTGCTATTTTAACAGGCTTTAATCTAGCCTAGTTTCTATAAATATGTACAAATCTATACTGATAACATTAAGATCTATGAAAATGACAAGGCATGGAAACTACATCCAGTTATAGAGATGTTGAAGAAGTGCTGCACTGAGAATTTCATACCTGGGGAACACCTGTCGTATGATGATTATATGGCCCTAACACTTTGGCCGCCACGTACACAAATAATTTGTCCATGATAACTATTATATTTCGGCTATAAGTTTTAGGGCCTCAAAACGAAAGGTGGATATCTGGTTAAATTATGAAGTGTACCAGGGAAAGGTCTTAAAGTAAATGTAGTCAATGAGCAGCTTCTTCGCAAGGCGGCAAGTTCATTACTTGTTTTGTTGTATGAAATTCCTGAAATGAGAACTTTGCTAAGGTCTCTACATGGACAATTTATTTTCAGGGGTATCTCTGTTTTAATGTCCCAAGTACGATGGATACTCTGCCATCGGTACCATCAGAGACAACTGACTCTCAAAGAATGCCCATTCGAAAACGGACATTCAGTTTTCAAGAAAGATTGTGGACTATTGGAAACAGCAACAGAGAAGAATGATGCATTGTTGTATGTGCGGTGGCTGGACAACTCAGTTGTCACAATGATCTCTTCTTCATATGGTGCTGAAGAAGCTGGGCAAGACAGGATATTATCCCTACAAAAAAAGAATAATATAGTGATTCCCAGACTAAAACTGGTAGCGAAATATAATACATATATGTTACTGATCAGGTGGATCGGAATCAAGGATGCTACAGTATTTTAATGAGAGGAAAAAATTGATACTGCTCTATCTATAGATATGTTACGTTAGATGTTACCATACAAAACGGTTGGATGTTCTATAATAAATGGAGAAACGAAAATATTTCTCAGCTGGAATTTTAGAGGGGTGTAGCAACAGAGTACTAGCAGGGATACCAAGCTTTACCAAAAAGGAGCCAGGAGACCTTCTGGATCAAGGGTATTTTCTGATAGTCGTATATCAGATTCAGTTAAATTTGACAAAACTGACCACCTCGTCCGAGATACAGAAGGAAAGAAGAAAATCTCTTGTGAGAACAATGTGTTCCAGCTGTAGTTTGGGATTGTGTACTGACTATTTTATTCCGTTCCATGTACAGTAATGCGAGCTGAATTATTTGATTTCTTTAATCATGTATCGTTGTCAGTTGTATTGTGTTATAAAATATCAATTGTGTGACGAGGTGTTTATAAAAAATTTACACAAAAGATGTACATGTAATAAAAACTTTCGATAACCCATTTAGTTGGTTGAAGCAGTAATCCATATAAATTTAGATATGGCAACATCAAATATCTCGCTAAGGACGGTAATGACTTTTGTAAAAACAATTATGCTTTGCAATGTATTCCTTGTAGAGACATAGTGAGCAAAAAACTAAAAAAGGTAAAAATAAATTTAGGCGCTAATGAGTTAGTTATAAATAAAGAATAGAGACGAGCTGAACTACTTGCCTCTTTTCAACTACTCCTCAAAATCAATGTGTGCTAGGAGTAACAATTCTGTGACAAGTATTCTTTATCCCCTGTTCCTCACTGGTGCTTCTGTCCCCAGGAAAGATGGCATTTCGGAGAATCCAGGTAAGGGCATGTGTTGTCACACGCAAGTCCCACACGATTATATAGAAAATTACTAAAATGCTTCAAAATCATTGTCACTAATACTTCTAAGAGAGCAACTACCACTTTTGTAATCGTGGAATGGATCGGACGAGACATTCTCGAAGTGCCTGAAAGTTGTAAAAGCTCCAAAGTATTGTGAAACTCAAGAAAAAGTTCCATAAATAACGAAACTCTTTGGTCAAGAGTCAGTCACTTGGCCTGCCAGTAATGTGGAACACTTGTGGTAGCAGACAAAAACTACGACTAGAACCAAAAGAGGTTGTACGCACTAATATAATGATAGTTGTTCGGAAAATGCAGTCCTGAATTTCCATAATTTTCTTTATAGTAGTTCCAGACATATTTTTTCAGCAAGTTCATTGGCACTGCGTAATTTAATATACATATGTAACACCATACAGTTGTGTAATACTCTTAAAGCAAAAAATTAAAGAAGAGAGCAAGAATAATGTAATTAATCAGGATTTAAATTTTCTGATACTGGATCACAAATTTAGGAAACGTAGTATCTGCCTGTAGAGTAAATTTTGAAAAGTGCAAAATAGTGTATGAATGCAAGATTAGGAAATATAACGAAGCACTGCTGTTACTCGGTATCGAGCATTTCACTCCTTCGACCAGAACAATGCGCACGGTGGTTGGTCCCTGAAACTGGACAGGAGGAAAAGGAAAGCAGAACTCAGTTGTTTTGGCAACAATATTTTTTATCTTTTGAGTTTGAGTAAACCTGTGACTTTTCACTCTCTCTTCAATCATATACAACGCTGGTTGCATAGATACTCGCTACTGAGAGGGCAGCCATCTTAATTTTGCATTTGATTCATACGTGGGAAAAATTGTCATATACTGTTTTGAGGCATCTGATAACCTGTCATTCTTTTCTCCAAACTATTCTAGCAAATTACAGATTACTTACAAGTCCATGTAAAATAAGTGATTTCGGTCAGTATGACCCATTACAGTAGAATTGTTAACAGTGAAAACGATATCATATCTACCCATCACACATATCTTGTGCAGATATTGCATTTAGCAGAGCAGTATCGATCTTTGAATGGTTCTTACGAAATAAAATTCAAAGTGTATGTAGGTTGTGGGTTTGGGAGGAAAGAAGAAGTTCTATCACTGTAGGACATGCATTATAATTAATGACCTTATTTGTGTATCAGAGTTAGATAATTAATAATTCCAGCAAAATTATATTCATCACACATAACAGTAATGCCAACCTGTGGCAACTTCTCAGTAAACGTTTAACCATGACAGCCTATGCGTATGCAATTCTCATAAATCTAACATGAGAGTCGGCCAGGGTGGAGGGAACTGACAATAAATCTCATAAGTTCTGAGTAATGGTCATGAAATTGACTGGCATAGAATGGAACTACCGAAGGTAACAGGTTATCCAAGGTAATTCGTTACTTGCGAATATTGTTAGCTAGCTGTTAATGGTTTTGCAAGGCATATCTTCAGAGTGAGACTGTATCTCTAGCAGTGCACCTTGGTCACACCACAGTACAACTGTAGGTGGGAGATCCACGGCTCTCTACTGTGGTTAAGTGTTGGATGGTCGAAAATTTTCTAACAGCACCAAACGCATCAGCAGAGTGGTTGTGAGCCAAGTCTGTCAGCGAACGGCAGATTTGTAAATCCACAATCTTTCTTCTAAGTGCCAGAGCGGCCAATAAAAGTGTTCCTCAGAAAGTGTGTGTCCTTTTCCCCAGGCTATGTTTTTCTTAGTTAACCAATATTCACTTTCTGCTATACTCCTCTGAAAAGAGTCATTCCTCACCGCTCCTTTCTGTCTCCTCAGCCAAGGAGGCAGCTTGTATCAGTTGCACTTTGAGTCACTCTAGAGAAAGTTAATGCGAACCAATGTGTTAAGATCTTACATACTTAAACAAAGTTTTTGTCGGAGCTACAAATTTGGCAACATCTCACAGTATACAAAGGCCTAGCAGGAGTTCGCTTTCTACCTACAGATACCGATCTCCAGCGTCAATCCCAGTCTGCTTTTCTGTGTTTGGTGGACAACAGTGCCTTTCACTGAAATTCCTACTCACCACATCTCGTAAGAAATTTGCGTGAGTGAATGTTACAGGATATGCAAGCGGTGGTCCATCTGCACGACAGCGCCATTGAAGAACATAAAGGCGCTTGCTGAATCGGCTGCCACAGTGGATGTTTCCCCTCGATGTTCTTTCTTAGAATCTCTCAGCAGGGTCCCTTTCCATTCTGGCGCTTAGCTCTACTTGTTTCACCCAGTGTGCTTCCAAACATTCTCTTATTCCCAGCTAGCACGCATATTTATTTCATATTGCTACTGGAAGTGACATATATTTAGTATCAATTCCATACTCTGATCATAATTAATTATTCAGATAAAGTATGGGTAGATACCATGAATTTACATGAATTTGCGTACGTTTAGAGGCAGTTCTGAAAACATGCCCCTCAACAAAAAGATTGGAAAAACTGAGTTATCACCTAAGAGAATATCTGTTTCATTTCACAATAGTTACCTCCAAAGTACTTAAAAAATAAAGCAAAGTTTGCTTGAGATTTCTACATTTATATTGATGTCGGTATGTAACGTTCAGATACATCACTTGGTGCTTTATATGGCCTTACTATTACTAGTTTCACTCTAAATAGGAGAGCATTTTCACACATTCTCTGTTTTGAAAACCGTGAGTTGCATTTTAATAACTTCGTGATGTCTGGACTACACAATAACTCAGAGATGTCTTGACGACACCTATTTACTATTTTCAAAAATGATTCACGAGTTTCGAGATTCTATCATTTAAAAAAGAATGTTATGTTAATCATAGAAAATTGTTCAATAGTTACACAGTATCTCGTTAGTATTCTTAACTAAGATCCGAAATACATAATACCCGTCGAACAAATTTCTATACCTTATATAACACTACTTTTGAATATGGTGAAATGTGTAAGGCGATTTTGAAAGTAGGAAAGTGTGTTCAACATATCTGAAAGTTATTAAAGTGTATACAAATAACCGCTTCTCCTCGTGGCATTTTCATTCAGATTGCCATTTTCAGCTGATGATGCAGAGCGGAGCTTTGGCATATTAACCTGTCTCCATGAGAGCAATGGGAAGCCCACATCTGTAGAGTAAACTAGTGATATAGCAAATAAGATGCAACTTCATGTGTGTATTAATTGCTGAAGATCGCTGTGCCCTGTGTAGGTGATGTTTACATGACCTAAATACTTGCCACATTAAGATTTTTCGTAGTTATTAAAATTTATTGGCAACACGAGGAGAACAATCGCGAACTGAAGATACACTGCTACAAGAACTTTATTGAAACCAGAGGCATCTGACATTTTTCGGTTGCAAGGCGAACAGCCAGTCATGGAGAGTTCATGACAAGCGTCTGTGGGTAATCTTTGATTAGCCAATATCCTTTGAGAATTATTGATATTCTTGGGAGAGCCAGCTGTGACAGAGCTTTTCTACCTGGAGTGCAAGGTATATGATACAGACAAAATAACCTCGAACTTCAGGAACAATACAATATTTCAGACTCCAAAAACGGCATGTAATGACAGATGTGAATATTTCCGAACTATCAGTTTAATATCCCATACGCGCAGGTTTACTATTAAACGGCTTCCAGGAACAACAAAGTGTTTATTTTCATATAATTATATTTAGAAATTTAAAATCCTGTTTTAATGTACTCCTTAAGAGGGATAGTCTTAAGTTACATGCTTAACACCGTAAGGCAAGTATTAATGTTAAAAACTGTATATACACTGTACGATCAAAAGTATCCGGACGCCTGGCTGAAAATGAATTACAAGTTCGTGGCGCTCTCCGTCGGTAATGCTGGAATTCAATATTGTGTTGTCCCACCCTTAGCCTTAATAATAGCTTCCACTCTCGCAGGCATACGTTCAGTGTGGTCCTGGAATGTTTGTTGGGGAATGGCAGCCCATTCTTCACGGAGTGATGCACTGCGGAGAATATCGATGTCGGTCGGTGAGGCATAGCACGAATTCGGGGGAAACATCCCTAAGGTGTTCCATAGGATACAGTTCAGGTCTCTGTGCTGGCCAGTCCATTGCAGGGGTGATTATCGTGTAACTACCCCGCCACAAGCCATGGATTATGAACAGGTGTTCGATCGTGTTGAAAGATGCAATAGCCATTCCCGAATTGCTCTTCAGCAGTGGGAAGCAAGAAGGTGTTTGGAAACATGAATGTAGGCCTGTGCTGTGATAGTTCCACGCAAAACAGCAAGGGGTGCAAGCCCCCTCCATAAAATACACGACCACACCGTAACACCACCACCTGTTGGGGGCACTACGGACACTGGCAGATGACATTCACCGGGTATTCGCCAAACTCACACCCCGCCATCGCATCGCCACATTGTGTACCATGATTCGTCATTCCCCACAACGTTTTTCCACTGTTCAATCGTCCTATGTTTAAGCTCCTTACACCAAGCCAGGTGACGTTTGGCATTTACCGGCGTGATGTGTGGCTCGTGAGCAGCCGCTCGAGCAAGAAATCCAAGTTTTCTCACCTCCCGCCTACCTGTCATAGTACTTTCAGTGGATCCTGATGCAGTTTGGAAGTCTTGTGTGATGGTCTGGATAGATGTCTGCCTATTAAACATTACGATCCTCTTCAGCTATCGGTGGTCTCTGTCAGTCAACAGACGAGGTCGGCCTGTACGCTTTTGTGCCGTACTTGTCCCTTCGTGTTTCCACGTCACTAACACACCGTGGACAGTGGACCTAGGGATGTTGAGGAATATGAAAATCTCGCGTACAGACGTATGACACAAATGACACCCAATCACCTGACCATGTTCGAAGTTCGTGGGTTCCGCGGAGCGCCCCATTCTGCTCTCCCACGATGTCTAATGACTACTGAGGTCGCTGATATGGAGTATTTGGCTGAAAGTGGTAGTACGATGCACCTAATATGAAAAACGTATGTTTTTGGGGGTGTTCAGATACTTTTGATCACATAGAGCGTACCTCGAGGTTGCATAACTCACCCCGCGAAATTTACTCAGAATATATTAGTTCAGTGTTAGAGAATGAGAGCACTTGCCAACTTTAAACAAACTTTACACAAAATTTCAAATCTTTTCGAAGCTACTTCTGACCGACACCCTTAAAATACAGCGACAGGAAAGAGGTTTGACCCTTTTCACATTTTCACTGTTCATGCAGTAAAAAACAAGTTTTAATTTATTACATGTTTACGGCTAACTCCAATTGCAACCCACTTGACAGACGTTTGAAACTTTAATACATGAGAAATCGATTATTTAAATTATCAGGGTTGGATGCTAACGTAGTGTGCATGCAAAAGAAATGTCAGATGCGTTGCTAAGTTGGTAGGTTAGATTGTACGTAAATTTTATTAATAAGTAGTGACGAAATAATAGTAAGGAAATTCTGTCAAACTAATTGTAAAATAAAATTATCGAGTAATGCTCTTATCAACAAAGGTTACCGATTGATTTAGTTTTTAAGTAGCAGTCATGTTATGTTTGTACCATCAATGAATACTAAAACAAAATATACGGACAACGTAGCGTACGCTCCTAGCAGTAGGTGTAGATGAAATTGCTGCTATTTTGTTGGTTGTTGGATACATTTTTGACGGAAGCTAATTTTAAACTACGATATATATATATCTCTCTCTCTCTTTCCATTCCTCTCTGTGTTTGTTTATCTTAATATAACGTTTCCGTCCCTCTCGCGTTACACTACACGCATTACGGGTTTGTCTGACTAACACTTCGACGCATGTCGGTTGTGTTTAGTACGAATAAGCTAAATTTGAATGTTACCAACTGCAACGCACCCATTCTCATGTTGTGTTTGAGGATGAATGAGAGGCGTAAATTCTGCGTACATAGAAAAAAACTTCGACTGGCAGTTGAAAAATTTGTGTAGAACAAAAATTAGAATCACAATTGCTCCTTTTGTGAACATCGTCTAGATCGGTTCAGTCGGCTGAAAAATATGCAACAAAAATTTTATTTTGTCATTATCATTGTACATATGCTACACTTTTTCACATATTCCGTTCTTATTTCCAAACGCTGTGTCATGTGTTACTGACTGACTTCTCCATGTGAACTAGCCCAGAACTCACAGTTCTAGTCTACCTCTCTTATTCCTTACTACAAATATTGACGCATGGTAATTGTCAGCTCAATTGTTATTTATTACTGTAGTTCAGACAGCCTACAGAAATTATTCTCTTCTCATTCTTGGTATCTGTAATAACAGTGTTTGATGGTATGAGAGTCTCATTCCCACTGGCATTATTTACATCAACCATTACTTAGTATTTAATCTGATATCGGTAGAACTAGTGAACGACGCATAGTTGAGAGAGATGACCTCGTGAACCCAACCGTAAAAACTTAATTATATATTTCATTAAGAAGTAGAGGTAAACATAATGATGACCCATTCAATACCCTGATGTTTAACACGTAGCTGTGAGACGTGGCACCTTGAAGTAGGTAGCACCTCTCGAAGGTATTATATTAGAGGGGAAAGAAAGACAGTTCTTCGCTGTGAACTGTTGAGAAATAAAGAAAGAAAAAGGAGTTTATGGCATGAGATAAGACATCGAGGAAAGTAAAAGCTGATGTGCAAAGTTTAAATATCGTTCCAGCTCCCACGAACATAGTCATCACGCAAAGAGTTCATAATGTAATCAAATATCATTTTGCTTGTCACGAAACTGCAAGAAAACTCCACATAACGAAAGTTACACACGAAACTTTAGCAGTTCAAAGGTGTTGGTGCTGAAGTTGATACAACATCAAGGATAAAGGTTTCCGATCTTGTAGTGATAGTGTTATTATATTGAAAATAATATTGTACAATCATTTCATTTTAAATCAGTTGTGTTTGTCTTAAAGACTGCCCAAGATTCTGGAGGGTATGTAAAGTATCCATCAGCCTCTTCATGCAACATAAAACATGTTCCAACCACGTTTTATGAAGCAGAGGGTTCTATATCTGACGGGCAGAACAGTTGTTCCCACAGTTTTGCCATTACGAAAGGAACCTTGTGAGAACGTTAAAAATACGGAGAAAATGATCTCTACCACGGTACGATTTTTCATAATCCAGCTCTTAGAGAAGTTTTACCCAGTATTTGTCAATTATTGCAGTACCTTTTTCCAGGTAACAGTTAATAAAGTCTCGCGCTGGCTGAAACCTTCCTGACAGATAAATTTGATTTCTGTATTTTTGCCGGCCGCGGTGGTCTAGCGGTTCTGGCGCCGCAGTCCGGAACCGCAGGACTGCTACGGTCGCAGGTTCGAATCCTCCCTCGGGCATGGGTGTGTGTGACGTCCTTAGGTTAGTTAGGTTTAAGTAGTTCTAAGTTCTAGGGGACTTATGACCTAAGATGTTGAGTCCCATAGTGCTCAGAGCCATTTGAACCATTTTTTTCTGTATTTTTGGTATACGGCCACCGGATTTCACCAGCTGCTTTAATAGTTATTTCGTTTATTACATGAAATGCTCGTCCCACATTTCATCCACAGTAACAGATCGGGATTCTAAACTAGCTGAATTCTTTCTTAAAATGTTTTCTTCTGGTGTTTTGCAAGTTTGGAAGGTCTTCACGTGATACTGACCCTCAATACTTCTCTGTCTTTCAATCCTTTTCTTTTTACGTCACTATTCCGCACTTCCATGTTGTCTATCATCAGAATCTTTCCCTCCATCTTCTTTTTCCTTTTAGTAACCAAGCGCAAAGAAAATTTTATTCTTAATCTCATAACTAGTGCTCTTTCAGATCTCCTGTAATATTTGTTCCTTTTCACAAAACATTCTTAATAAACGTTAATTATTTACTCTTTATGTGGAATTTATCTTTTCCATCCTCATTTATATCTACTTCTTAAACACCTCCAATCTCTTTTATACTTTCCTTGGTGTCCACGTTACTGCTCCATCTAAAACCAAACTCCACTCGTAGTATTTAACCAGCCTTTTTCACAGTCTTCTGTTCAATTTTTAAAATAGTAGTTTCATCTTTATGTTAATTCTTGCGGGGCCATAGCAATTCTTGTTGGACGCATGTCATATTCTCCTCTATTTAGGCGCCTAAGTATTTGAAATATTTTACTGATGCCCTGTTGTAAGCTGCCCATTACCACAGACACCTCAAATGTCACCTCACATTTTATTAATACACAGATTATTAAAATGCTGTTTTTCTGAGTGCCTATCCCAGTTTCCCTGAACTCATTTCCTTTGATTACAAAAGTTCCGCAAAGAAAAGGAACTGTTCACAAGAGTACTGCACTCCTCCGATGATCACATTAAAGACGTGTGTTCTGTTGCTGTCAACCCCCGCATCCTATTCACAAGAGCACAGCGTGGGACGCCGTTAGAGGAATGGAATGTGGTGTGAGTCGATTACTGCCAGTGAGAGAAGAGAAATGGATACTGATGTCGTGAAAATACTCCAAAGAATTGATAAAATTAATCGAATAGTATGTCGAGGGTACAAGAAAGATAATATTACTAAAGCAATATAATGATATAGCAGCAGAAGGTATTTCATTGTTTGATAAAATGTGGAGCATGACTGATCGTGGTAGTGAAAACAGTACTGGTTTTGTACGTAACCAGGTGATGCTGAGATGTAAAGCGAACAATAATAATTTACAACTAAAAATGAGACTCATTGTAGGTTTCTTCTTTACTGTATTAACTTCTCAGAACAATTATTTCAACGAAAATTTACAGTGAGGTCACTATGAGAGGTGTGACGCATTCAACCACAGTTTGCCGCCATTATGAAAGTAAAACAGAGCACATAATTGGAATGCTTCGGAAAACGTCAAGGTTAAAAGACGGATCAAGAGACAGTTTAACATAAAGAGTATGGGATTCAGTGTACAAGAATAGATTCTGCACGCCACAAAGTCTTTCAAGAACATTTCCCTCTGCAGTCAGGTTAGGCCATACAAAATAGATAAAACTGTTGCATTAATAAAAAATAAAAATCAAACTTTCAGGGTCTTAGCAGGCAGTTCTTAACTTTTGTTGTTGTGGTCTTCAGTCCTCAGACTGGTTTGATGCAGCTCTCCATGCTACTCTATCCTGTGCAAGCTTCTTCATCTCCCAGTACCTACTGCAACCTACATCCTTCTGAGTCTGCTTGGTGTATTCATCTCTTGGTCTCCCTCTACGATTTTTACCCTCCACGCTGCCCTCCAATACTAAATTGGTGAACCCTTGATACCTCAGAACATGTCCTACCAATCGATCCCTACTTCTATTCAAGTTGTGCCACAAACTCCTCTTCTCCCCAATCCTATTCAACACCTTCTCATTAGTTATGTGATCTACCCATCTAATCTTCAGCATTCTTCTGTAGCAGCACATTTCAAAAGCTTCTATTCTCTTCTTATCTAAACTACTTATCGTTCATGTTTCACTTCCATACATGGCTACACTCCATACAAATACTTTCAGAAACGACTTCCTGACACTTAAATCTATACTAGAAGTTAAAAAATTTCTCTTCTTCAGAAACGCTTTCCTTGCCATTGCCAGTCTACATTTTATATCCTCACTACTTCGACCACCATCAGTTATTTTGCTCCCCAAATAGCAAAACTCCTTTACTACTTTAAGTGTCTCATTTCCTAATCTAATACCCTCAGCATCACCCGACTTAATTCGACTACATTCCATTATCCTCGTTTTGCTTTTGTTGATGTTCATCTTATATTCTCCTTTCAAGACACTGTCCATTCCGTTCAACTGCTCTTCCATGTCCTTTGCTGTCTCTGACATCGGCGAATCTCAAAGTTTTTATTTCCTCTCCATGGATCTTAATACCTACTCCACATTTTTCTTTTGTTTCCTTCATTGCTTGCTCAATATACAGATTGAATAACATCGGGGATAAGCTACAACCCTGTCTCACTCCCTTCCCAACCACTGCTTCCCTTTCATGCCCATCAACTCTTATAACTGCCATTTGGTTTCTATACAAATTGTAAATAACCTTTCGCTCCCTGTATTTTACCCCTGCCACCTTCAAAATCTGAAAGAGAGTATTCCAGTCAACATTGTCAAAAGCTTTCTCTAAGTCTTCAAATGCTAGAAACGTAGGTTTGCCTTTCCTTAATCTAGCTTCTAAGATAAATCGTAGGGTCAGTATTGCCTCACGTGTTCCAATATTTCTACGGAATCCAAACTGATCTTCCCCGAGGTCGGCTTCTACTAGATTTTCCATTCGTCTGTAAAGAATTCGCGTTAGTATTTTATAGCCGTGACTTATTAAACTGATAGTTCGATAGTTTTCACATCTGTCAACACCTGCTTTCTTTGGGATTGGAACTATTAAATTCTTCTTGAAGTCTGAGGGAGTTTCGTCTGTCTCATACATCTTGCTCACCGGATGGCAGAGTTTTGTCAGGACTGGCTCTCCCAAGGCTGTCAGTAGTTGTAATGGAATGTTATCTACTCCCGGGGCCTTGTTCCGACTCAGGTCTTTCAGTGCTCTGTCAAACCCTTCACGCAGTATCATATCTCCCATTTTATCTTCATCTACATCCTCTTCCATTTCCATAATATTGTCCTCAAGTACATCGCCCTTGTATAGACCCTCTATATACTCCTTCCACCTTTCTGCTTTCCCTTCTTTGCTTAGAACTGGGTTTCCATCTGAGCTTTTGATATTCATACAAATGGTTCTCTTTTCTCCAAAGGTCTCTCGAATTTTCCTGTAGGCAGTATCTATCTTACCCCTAGTGAGATGAGCCTCTACATCCTTACTTTTGTCCTCTAGCCATCCCTGCTTAGCCATTTTGCACTTCCTGTCGATCTCATTTTTGAGACGTTTGTAGTCCTTTTTGCCTGCTTCATTTACTGTATTTTTATATTTTCTAGTTTCATCAATTAAATTCAATATTTCTTCTGTTACTCAAGGATTTCTACTAGCCCTTCTCTTTTTACCTACTTGATCCTCTGCTGCCTTCACTACTTCATCCCTCAAAGCTAGCCATTCTTCATCTACTGTATTTCTTTCGACCATTCCTGTCAATTGTTCCCTTATGCTCTCCTTGAAACTCCGTACAACCTCTGGTTCTTTCAGTTTATCCAGGTCCCATCACCATAAATTCCCACCTTTTTGCAGTTTCTTCAGTTTTAATCTACAGTTCATAACCAATAGATTGTGGTCAGAGTCCACATCTGCCCCTGGAGATGTCTTACAATTTAAAACCTCCTTCCTAAATCTCTGTCTTACCATTATATAATCTATCTGAAACCTTTTAGTATCTCCAGGGTTCTTCGATGTATACAACCTTCCTTTATGATTCTTGAACCAAGTGTTAGCTATGATTAACTTGTGCTCTGTGCAAAATTCTACCAGGCGGCTTCCTCTTTCATTTCTTACCCACAATCCATATTCACCTACTACGTTTCCTTCTCTCCCTTTTCCTACTACTGAATTCCAGTCACCTATGTCTATTAAATTTTCGTCTCCCTTCACTATCTGAATAATTTCTTTTATTTCATCATACATTTCTTCAATTTCTTCGTCGTCTGCAGAGCTAGTTGGCATATAAACTTGTACTACTGAGGTGGGCGTGGGCTTCGTGTCTATCTTGGCCACAATAATGCGTTCACTATGCTGTTTGTAGTAGCTTACCCGCACTCCTATTTTTTTATTCATTATTAAACCTACTCCTGCATTACCCCTATTTGACTTTGTACACTCCTGGAAATGGAAAAAAGAACACATTGACACCGGTGTGTCAGACCCACCATACTTGCTCCGGACACTGCGAGAGGGCTGTACAAGCAATGATCACACGCACGGCACAGCGGACACACCAGGAACCGCGGTGTTGGCCGTCGAATGGCGCTAGCTGCGCAGCATTTGTGCACCGCCGCCGTCAGTGTCAGCCAGTTTGCCGTGGCATACGGAGCTCCATCGCAGTCTTTAACACTGGTAGCATGCCGCGACAGCGTGGACGTGAACCGTATATGCAGTTGACGGACTTTGAGCGAGGGCGTATAGTGGGCAAGCGGGAAGCCGGGTGGACGTACCGCCGAATTGCTCAACACGTGGGGCGTGAGGTCTCCACAGTACATCGATGTGGTCGCCAGTGGTCGGCGGAAGGTGCACGTGCCCGTCGACCTGGGACCGGACCGCAGCGACGCACGGATGCACGCCAAGACCGTAGGATCCTACGCAGTGCCGTAGGGGACCGCACCGCCACTTCCCAGCAAATTAGGGACACTGTTGCTCCTGGGGTATCGGCGAGGACCATTCGCAAACGTCTCCATGAAGCTGGGCTACGGTCCCGCACACCGTTAGGCCGTCTTCCGCTCACGAACAACATCGTGCAGCCCGCCTCCAGTGGTGTCGCGACAGGCGTGAATGGAGGGACGAATGGAGACGTGACGTGTTCAGCGATGAGAGTCGCTTCTTCCTTGGTGCCAATGATGGTCGTATGCGTGTTTGACGCCGTGCAGGTGAGCGCCACAATCAGGACTGCATACGACCGAGGCACACAGGGCCAACACCCGGCATCATGGTGTGGGGAGCGATCTCCTACACTGGCCGTACACCACTGGTGATCGTTGAGGGGACACTGAATAGTGCACGGTACATCCAAACCGTCATCGAACCCATCGTTCTACCATTCCTAGACCGGCAAGGGAACTTGCTGTTCCAACAGGACAATGCACGTCCGCATGTATCCTGTGCCACCCAACGTGCTCTAGAAGGTGTAAGTCAACTACCCTGGCCAGCAAGATCTCCGGATCTGTCCCCCATTGAGCATGTTTGGGACTGGATGAAGCGTCGCCTCACGCGGTCTGCACGTCCAGCACGAACGCTGGTCCAACTGAGGCGCCAGGTGGAAATGGCATGGCAAGCCGTTCCACAGGACTACATCCAGCATCTCTACGATCGTCTCCATGGGAGAATAGCAGCCTGCATTGCTGCGAAAGGTGGATATACAATGTACTAGTGCCGACATTGTGCATGCTCTGTTGCCTGTGTCTATGTGCCTGTGGTTCTGTCAGTGTGATCGTGTGATGTATCTGACCCCAGGAATATGTCAATAAAGTTTCCCCTTCCTGGGACAATGAATTCACGGTGTTCTTATTTCAATTTCCAGGAGTGTATTTATAACCCTGTATTCGCCTGACCAAAAGTCTTGTTCCTCCTGCGACCGAACTTCACTAATTCCCATTATATGTAACTTCAACCTACCCATTTCCCTTTTTAAATTTTCTAACCTACCTGCCCGATTAAGGGATCTGACATTCCACGCTCCAATACGTAGAACGCCAGCTTTAGTTCTCCTAATAACGACGTCCTCCTGAGTAGTCCCCGCCCGGAGATCAAATTGGGGGATTAATTTACCTCCGGAATATTTTACCCAAGAGGACGCCATCATCATTAACCATACAGTAAAGCTGCATGCCCTCGGGAAAAATTACGGCTGTAGTTTCCCCTTGCTTTCAACTGTTCGCAGTACCAGCACAGCAAGGCCGTTTTGGTAATGTGTTACAAGGCCAGATCAGTCAATCATCGAGACTGTTTCCCCTGCAACTACTAAAAAGGCTGCTACCCCTCTTCAGGAACCACACGTTTGTCAGGCCTCTCAACAGATACCCCTTCGTTGAGGTTGCACCTACGGTACGGCTATCTGTATCGCTGAGGCACGCAAGCCTCCCCACGAACGGCAAGGTCCTTGGTTCATGGGGCGGGGGGGGGGGGGGGGGGGGGAATTCTTAACTACAGAATAAAAATGCAAAAGAGATTGCTGTTGTGGTCTTCTGTCCTGAGACTGGTTTGATGCAGCTCTCCATGCTACTCTACCCTGTGCAAGCTTCTTCATCTCCCAGTACCTACTGCAAAAGTGATAGATTTAATTAATTGTACTTGAGAGGTAATAAAAATTTCGTATTTCAGAATACCAGTTGTACATAGCTGCCCATGCCGGGAGAAGTTAGGGCCGTACTATTAAACTGTACATGTAAACTTACGAGCTATGTAACGACTAATATCTGTAATACAGTAGTATTAACTGACAGGTTCTATATGCTAACTAGTCATATGTTCTTACATTTATCGCCATTGATTGTGTTTTTTGGGCAATGTTACTGCTTTGAGGAATGACAGACATGTAGAATTTTTTAAACGATTTTTTAAAAATATTTTTCTTTCATTGTCAAACAAATTTTTCTTCTAAACGTTTATGATGTACATTTTGTGCAGCTGTTGCATAACTGTGCATAACTTGTTACTAATAGGTCGCGCACACTTGATTGAAGCGACGTTACGGCACCTGTGAATGCCTTGTTAATTATAGAAGTGATGGATCGAGTTACGTGATATCTACATCTACATCTACATCTATACTCCGCGAGCCACCTTACGGTGTGTGGCGGAGGGTACTTATTGTACCACTATCTGATCCCCCCTTCCCTGTTCCATTCGCGAATTGTGCGTGGGAAGAACGACTGCTTGTAAGTCTCCGTATTTGCTCTAATTTCTCGGATCTTTTCGTTGTGATCATTACGCGAGATATATGTGGGCGGTAGTAATATGTTGCCCATCTCTTCCCGGAATGTGCTCTCTCGTAATTTCGATAATAAACCTCTCCGTATTGCGTAACGCCTTTCTTGAAGTGTCCGCCACTGGAGCTTGTTCAGCATCTCCGTAACGCTCTCGCGCTGACTAAATGTCCCCATGACGAATCGCGCTGCTTTTCGCTGGATCATGTCTATCTCTTCTATTAATCCAACCTGGTAAGGGTCCCATACTGATGAGCAATACTCAAGAATCGGACGAACAAGCGTTTTGTAAGCTACTTCTTTCGTCGATGAGTCACATTTTCTTAGAATTCTTCCTATGAATCTCAACCTGGCGCCTGCTTTTCCCACTATTTGTTTTATGTGATCATTCCACTTCAGATCGCTCCGGATAGTAACTCCTAAGTATTTTACGGTCGTTACCGCTTCCAATGATTTACCACCTATGGCATAATCGTACTGGAATGGATTTCTGCCCCTACGTATGCGCATTATATTACATTTATCTACGTTTAGGGAAAGCTGCCAGCTGTCGCACCATGCATTAATCCTCTGCAGGTCTTCCTGGAGTACGTACGAGTCTTCTGATGTTGCTACTTTCTTGTAGACAACCGTGTCATCTGCAAATAGCCTCACGGAGCTACCGATGTTGTCAACTAAGTCATTTATGTATATTGTAAACAATAAAGGTCCTATCACGCTTCCTTGCGGTACTCCCGAAATTACCTCTACATCTGCAGATTTTGAACCGTTAAGAATGACATGTTGTGTTCTTTCTTCTAGGAAATCCTGAATCCAATCACAAACCTGGTCCGATATTCCGTAAGCTCGTATTTTTTTCACTAAACGTAAGTGCGGAACCGTATCAAATGCCTTCCTGAAGTCCAGGAATACGGCATCAATCTGCTCGCCAGTGTCTACGGCACTGTGAATTTCTTGGGCAAATAGGGCGAGCTGAGTTTCACATGATCTCTGTTTGCGGAATCCATGTTGGTTATGATGAAGGAGATTTGTATTATCTAAGAACGTCATAATACGAGAACACAAAACATGTTCCATTATTCTACAACAGATTGACGTAAGCGAATTATTCGCATCTGATTTATGACCCTTCTTGAAAATGGGAACGACCTGCGCTTTCTTCCAGTCGCTAGGTACTTTACGTTCTTCCAGCGATCTACGATAAATTGCTGATAGAAAGGGGGCAAGTTCTTTAGCATAATCACTGTAGAATCTTAAGGGTATCTCGTCTGGTCCGGATGCTTTTCCGCTACTAAGTGATAGCAGTTGTTTTTCAATTCCGATATCGTTTATTTCAATATTTTCCATTTTGGCGTCCGTGCGACGGCTGAAGTCAGGGACCGTGTTACGATTTTCCGCAGTGAAACAGTTTCGTAACACTGAATTCAGTATTTCTGCCTTTCTTCAGTCGTCCTCTGTTTCGATGCCATCGTGGTCAACGAGTGACTGAATAGGGGATTTAGATCCGCTTACCGATTTTACATATGACCAAAACTTTTTAGGGTTCTTGTTTAGATTGTTTGCCAATGTTTTATGTTCGAATTCGTTGAATGCTTCTCTCATTGCTCTCTTTACGCTCTTTTTCGCTTCGTTCAGCTTTTCCTTATCAGCTATGATTCGACTACTCTTAAACCTATGATGAAGCTTTCTTTGTTTCCGTAGTACCTTTCGTACATGATTGTTATACTACGGTGGATCTTTCCCCTCGCTTTGGACCTTAGTCGGTACGAACTTATCTAAGGCGTACTGGACGATGTTTCTGAATTTTTTCCATTTTTGTTCCACATCCTCTTCCTCAGAAATGAACGTTTGATGGTGGTCACTCAGATATTCTGCGATTTGTGCCCTATCACTCTTGTTAAGCAAATATATTTTCCTTCCTTTCTTGGCATTTCTTATTACACTTGTAGTCATTGATGCAACCACTGACTTATGATCACTGATACCCTCTTCTACATTCACGGAGTCGAAAAGTTCCGGTCTATTTGTTGCTATGAGGTCTAAAACGTTAGCTTCACGAGTTGGTTCTCTAACTATCTGCTCGAAGTAATTCTCGGACAAGGCAGTCAGGATAATGTCACAAGAGTCTCTGTCCCTGGCTCCAGTTCTGATTGTGTGACTATCCCATTCTATACCTGGTAGATTGAAGTCTCCCCCTATTACAATAGTATGATCACGAAACTTCTTCACGACGTTCTGCAGGTTCTCTCTGAGGCGCTCAACTACTACGGTTGCTGATGCAGGTGGTCTATAGAAGCATCCGACTATCATATCTGACCCACCTTTGATACTTAGCTTAACCCAGATTATTTCACATTCGCATTCGCTAATAACTTCACTGGATATTATTGAATTCTTTACTGCTATAAATACTCCTCCACCATTGGCGTTTATCCTATCCTTGCGGTATATATTCCATTCTGTGTCTAGGATTTCGTTACTGTTCACTTCCGGTTTTAACCAACTTTCCGTTCCTAATACTATATGCGCACTATTTCCTTCAATAAGAGATACTAATTCAGGAACCTTGCCCTGGATACCCTGCAGTTTACCAATATTACGTTAACTTTTCCTGTTTTTGGTCTCTGAGGACGGACGTTCTTTATCAACGATGATAATGTCCTCTCTGGTAAGCCGTCAGGTATTTTATCGTTTCGCCCAAGGGGGGGGTCCCTCTAACCTAAAAAACCCCCGTGTGCACGCCACACGTACTCTGTGGTACGTCAATCACATGATCATAAGAACTCAGACTCTGACAGAGTTGAACAAAAACAGATTCGTGGAAGAAGAAAGAAACAGTCACATTAGTGTATAGCCCCAGAAGATATCACTTCTCTAACTAAGCAGGCGCAGGTCACTATCTGGTGGTGTGGACGAAGACGCTGGTCTCATTCGACGAGCAGCAAGCGAGCGTTGATGCAGGTGAGGTGATGTCACAGTCCGCTTTCGGAAACACCACCACCGAGGAGTACACGGAGCTGCGCAAGCGAGAGGCCTTGCAGAAGTTCTCCCTCTGACATCGCGTCTGTCGCTGTCACACAGCAAGGCAGCCCCGCTCCGACGGCTGCAGACCACGCCACGCGAGCGCCCGTATCGACACACATGGCGCATAACGCGTCAAGGAAAGAATCTGCGTCCTACTAATACCAACTGTTTCACAAACAACCCAAAAACAAGGCAAAACAACAGGAAAACAGTAGAAGTTTTTACAAAATAAGATGACACAGTTGAAAGGCAATGTGATATCTCATCGTATCAGACGATAGAAGAAAGACTTCATGAACTAAATGCATCGATGACGGAGATCGAAAAGTCAATAGAAGGTGTAAAAGGCATTTTTAAAAACCACAGTGAACACTTTAACTGTCATTACTCAACTGCAAATTGTAACTGAGCATTTTATTACAGAATTAGTTCATCAAAGTGAAAACCTGAGTAGAACAGAGATTCAAGTTCATAATCTGATAGTACAGTGTACCATACATAAGGAACAAATTTCTTCATTAGGAGAACCTCTGAAGATTATTGAAGGTAATGTGAAACATTAGTTTACTAATGTTAGCGAACGGTTAGTCAGCGAAATGGAGGACCATGTGATTGGCAAGAAGTGTCGAGAATACTATCTGGCACATCCTCATTAGGAACCTATAGCATTGGAGGATACATCTGATCACAAGATCTAGCAAAATATTAAGAACCCAGAAAGCAAATTACAAAAAGTGGAATACTTCATTCGAGACAGAATTTGAAAGTTCAACATTAAACTTATGATATCGTGTTAGTAAGTCTCAGGTTGGTATAAAAAAAGGTATAAAACTTACTATGACATTGAAATACGTAAATATCAATGCGGGACAACAGAACTGTGTTAGAATTAAATTTCGAAGAGAAGTATGTGGAACTCACGCTACATGATGCGAAATCACTACTAGCCGGTACAGCAAACAATTCGCCAGCGAGAAGGCAATTCATTTTCAGTGAAATTTACTAGTGCTGTTTGACTGTAAAAAGGGTGATACTGATTAAAATGTTGGCTCTGAGTTCTGTAGATCTTTATCGTAGTGTAGTAAACAATCAGTGTATCAGAAGTGTTACTGTAGTCACAGAGCAAATGAATAAGAAATTTTACGCATCTGACTCTCTCATACAACTGCTTGAAAACTCACAAGAAAGCACTTTCCTGTAATCCTTTTCTAATATAAAACCTCTTAACTGATACGATATTCTTTTCACACATTCACTCTTACAATCACTGTACCTTTCAGTGGACAAGAATTTTGACGATAATGAAATCTGTTGGCCTGTCTGTGCACACGAAACCCTCATCTGTCCTACAACCTCTTACTATTAGGAATATTTCTCTTACTGCCCAAAACTAAATTTCATTTACCTTACTTGCGATGTGCAATGCAAGACTGTGTCTCACCAATTTTCACAAAAATGCTTCTGCAGCACACAAGTCGCGATGTGCAGTGCGAGTATACAAAACAAATTCATAAAGGTAAAGAATGAAAAATGGGGAGCTAAAACTTAACGATAAGTAAAGGAGAGCAAAGACTCGAAGTTAAACTATGCTTCATCGAGCCAGGACAACCATACACAGTTTCACGAAGTTCACACGCCTGGACAAGTTAGCAAAATATTTCCTAATAACTCCCCTGTGTACTCGTAGAACTACCTCCGTTAACACTTGTTTCCACTACAACACAAAATCATACGTTGCATTATAAAGTTTCTATTGCAGACTTTAGTATTACGCAATGTCACAACAATAACAAACTACGCAGTTACAAATATGAAAAACTGAATTACCTTAACACTTGAGTTTGTAATTCCTCCTTTAACATTCGCTCAGTATCTCCAATATTCCTCAAAATACAAAATCCTTTTTCAATAGTGCCACCTCCACTGCGCGGCAGGCCAGCTTTTATACTTTTCAAACCAAGTACATTGCCAGACTCTTTATCACTCACTACTTGCTACTCTCTTCAAAAGAAGTAACCTCACTGACCAGCGTTTGTGGTCGCAGGAACAGACTTAAAAAAGAATACGGTTGTGTTGGTACGACAGTGGTAGAGTGCATTTATCAAATTCACAGCTTCCTTCACATTTATGGTCAAAACTTCTTGAAAATCGAGATGGCAAATCGAAAAATCTCCTTCCAAACTATGTACGTTGAGTCAAGGTCTTGATGTGGATACCTTTCGTGGAGATGCAATTCTATCAACCCTACCGCTAAACAGTATATACTTTTAATGAGTCGATGCAGTGATCGAGAATATGGAAGGTTCAGATCTTGGATTAGTTCACACTGAACTGAGAGAGAGGTAAGGACGAGGTGGACAGAGACATGAGGGCGGATCAGATGAACAAAAAGAGGGGTAGGAAGAGATAAAGGAGAGCAGGTAGAGGAGAAGACAGAGGGGACATGGACAGAGGGAGGAGAGTGGAAAAGGACAGAGAAAGGGGAAAAGAGGAGATGCGTGCAATATATGTCATACACATGTGCAGGTAAAGCGGTGGGTAACACACTACTATATTTATAAAAATCGTTTACGTACGTGTGTGTACGTATTCGTGTATGTGGGTGCGTTCCACATTTATCCAAAATCGCTGAACCTATTTCAATAACACTTCGTACAACCGTCTGGACATAAGCACTCTGGGGATTACGATCCAGATAGGTTCCATAAGGGAAAGGGCTGCGGTGGAAAGGGGATGACTGAGGAATGGTTGGAGTGATTTTAACCAAATTTTGTAAGAATCATGATTCTATAAAAATACTGGTGAGGGTAAATATACCCTTTCCAGCCCTAGGGTAGTGAGTGTGCGTGAAAATCTGTGACATTTAGAATTATTCGGTAATGTACTGTATTAATATAGAAAACACAGTTGTACTGTGTAGTTCTGCTACTCTGAGATGAAGAAGATTGTCACAGGAGATGAATTTGTGGCGGGCAGCATCAAACCAGTCAGAGTTCTGATGACCCAAAAAAAAAAAAGTTCGTTGTGATACATAACAGTAAAAGGAAACAAAAAGAACCTGAGTGAATGTGAAGAATTGACGTGATGCGCTTTTCCTATTACAAATATGAAAATTGTTCCTTCCAGTTCCACAAGTAAAAAATTAACCAACTGTCCACAATCTTTTCCACATTTATTACCTAGGCGGAATTACAGTTTTTGATGAAACTACATTATTAAATTCGCTACAAATACAGTTGAAATATGAATACCTCGTGGTAATAACGGTGAATATCACCTTTTTCTCATGTTGAGGTTATGGTGCCATGTTTTAGAGGTCTGTGTGTAGTTTCTGTTGAGGTATTCATCGGTGCTAAAATACTAAGGGTTCTGTGTCAATCGAAATAAAAATACCTCGGATTATAGGAAACCGACGAGAGCCCTCGGTTTTGATGAAAAAACTATGTTGGTCCAGACTGCTTTCTCTGCTTGGAATGTGAACTTTTAGCCCTTGGGTCCGTGTGACTGGTTGGTGATTTGTTTCATTATTGAATTCAGTGAAAAGTTTGTTGATTTGACCATTGTTAGTGAAGCTGTGTTAGTGTTGTCTGTAGTCACAAAGTCTGGAGATTGCTGTAAAAATTTGTGAAGGCGCAATTCCAAAACCAAGTCCGAAGAGGTGAAAGTACGGTAGATTATCGGAAGTAAAGAAAACAATTATGATGCAAACGCATGAAACAGATGAGGACTGTAGGTGTGCCAGATTAAAATGTTTTTAAAGTGTGAATCAAATTGACAGATGTACTATCATAAAAAGTTCAATGTCTTACCTGATCGCGATGCACAGAGGATATATTTAAGTGGTTTAGTTGACGTGAAACTTGTGCAGAGAAGACGTCCTCAAAAAATATCCTGGCGAAGCTCTTCTTCACGATCATACACACACATACAAACTAAGAGTGAAGAAAGATAATGCTGTGAGGGAGATTCCTGTTTGTTATACAGCTTTCCTAGCACTTCATGGGATATCTCCTAGTACATTGCAGACTATTCAGCAACAGTTAAAAGAATGTAGCAGATTTGGATCAGACGGAAGAGGCAAGTACAAAAATGGGCCTCATGCTTTGAGTGATGACGCAAGTAATACACACATCAAAAATATTCTTGCATCATCTCGGTTCCGAGAGTTCCGGAACCTGTTCAGTAAATTGGAATAGAAATTAACATAAATATCATTCCCTCCCTTTTTATTGCTCATGAAAACCACACATTGCATGTTGTACCACCATACAGCGGGACCTTCAGAGGTGGTTGTCCAGATTGCTGTAAACACCGGTACCTCTATACCCAGTAGCACGTCCTCCTGCATAGATGCATGCCTGTATTCGTCGTGGCGTACTATCAACTAGTTCATCAAGGCACGGTTGGACCAGATTGTCTCACTCCTCAACAGCGATTCGGCGTAGATCCCTCAGAGCGGTTAGTGGATACCGTCTTCCATAAACAACACTTTCCAATGCATCCCAGGGATGTTCGATAGGGTTCATGGAAAACATGCTAGCCACTCTAGTCGAGCGATGTCGTTATCCTGAAGGAGGTCATTCACACGCTGTGCACGATGGCGTCGCGAATTTTCGTCCGTGAAGACGAATGTCTCCCAAATATGCTGCCGATATGTTTGCACTATCGGACGGAGGATGGCATTCACGTATCGTACAGCCGTTACGGTGCCTTACATGACCACTAGCGTAGTACGTCGGCCCCACATAATGCTACTGCAAAACAGCAGGGAACCTCCATCTTGCTGCTCTCGCTGGACAGTGTGTCTAAGGCATTCAGCCTCCCGACAGGTGTCAGATGATTGTCTATTTGAAGGCATACGTGACACTCATCGGTGAAGAGAACTCGATGCCAGTCCTGAGCGGTCCAGTTCGGGATGTTGTTCGGCCCATCTGTACCACGCTGCCTGGTGTCGTGGTTGCAAAAATGGACCTCGCCATGGACGTCGGGAGTGAAGTTGCGCATCATGCAGTCAATTGCGCTCAGTTTGAGTCTTAACACGACGTCCTGTGGCTGCACGAAAATCATTACTCAACTTGTTGGCTTTGCTGTCAGGGTTCCTCCGAGCCATAATCCGTAAGCAGCCATGATATACTGCACTAGCTGTCCTTGGGAGGCCTGAGCGAGGCATGTCATCGACAGTTCCTGTCTCTCTGTATCACCTCCATGTCCAAACAACATCGCTTAGGTTCACTCCGAGACGCCTGGACGCTTCCCTTGTTGACTGTCCTTCCTGGCACAAAGCAATAATGCGTACGCGATCGAACTGCGGTAATAACAGTCTGGGCATGGTTGAAGTACAGACAATACGAGCCGTGTATCTCCTTCCTGGTGGAATGACTGGAACTGATCGGCTGTCGGACCCCCTCCGTCTAATAGGCGCTGCTAATTCATGCTTGCTTACATCTTTGGGCAGGTTCAGTGACATCTCTGAACAGTCAAAGGGACTGTGTCTGTCATACAATATCCACAGTCAACGTCTATCTTCAGGAGTTCTGGGAACCGAGTGATGCAAAACTTCATTTAATGTGTGTACAGTTCATGAACTTATCCGTCACTCCAAGGCCATTGTTTGCACTATTCCTTCAACAAGACATTTAAAACTTACCATCCAGAGGATCTCTGTGGAAAGAAGTTGTATCAGATGTTCATGGATAAATACCCCAACAGTCTGATGTCTTATGGGACGTATTTGCGAATGTCTAATGCGGAAGAAAATATTTCATTTGGGTATCCTCAGTCATATACATGTAGTCAATGTGATGCCATGAATGCAAATAAAGAGGTTCAAATAAAAGAAGACCAGTCTTGTTTGAAAACAGATTTGAATGATTCTGGACATAAATAATAAATGACGAAGAAACTGAAAATCATGAATGCAGACAAGGGACTTCATTTAAGGACAATCCAAACGTTTTATGCTAAGAAACGTCTCTGCAAAGAACAAGAAGCTAGTGTCACGGAGTTTCAAAGAAATGTGCCATTGCAAAATATAGGAAGTAACATGGTGTACTACAAACGTCAGCTGACGGCACATTTGTTTAACATCCATGTTTTAGCATTGTGGGAGTAATATACAATGGTATGAAAAATTAAATCAATAAACGGACATTTCGCTAGGTTGCGTTTATTTTGCCACAAACAGTATAAATAAATGATAGTAAAGTGGAAACAATGTAAAGAATACAGAACATAAGCAACTGCAACATGCATAAAGGTAGACAAAAATTTACTTCCTTTTTTTCCAACTTAACGGATTTGCACACATTTCGACAATTCGTTAATGCTCAATGTGGTGTGTGACCACCTCTGGCAGCAATATAGGCCTGACAATGACGGGGCATACTGTGAATGTCATCAGTCTTATGTTGAGGCAATGACCCGCAGTCTTGGAAACTGATTGGTTGATGTCGACGCGATGCAAGCCGCCTCCTTAGTGTATCCCACATATGCTCTATGTGATTCAAATCGGGAGAACGAGCAGGTCACGCCGTGCGTCCAATACCTTCCGTTTCCAAGAAAACATCAGCCACTCGTGCCCTATGAGCTCGAGCATTATCGTCCATCAGTATGAATTCTGGGCCCACAGCACCTTACAATAACCGGTAATGAGGTCCCAAGATCTCGTCACAATACTTGACAGCAGTTAAACCCTGCCGACTCACCCATACAATTTCATGGAGAGAGGTGCGGGTGGTGAACAAAATCCCTGCCCACACGACTAGGGATCCTCCTCGATATCGCTCTCATTCCACAATGATTGGGTCCCGAAATAGTGTTCCAAGTTTCCACTAGATGAGAATCAATCGAGAATCACTCTCCAGAGTAAATCGGGTATCATATGCGGAACATCAGCTCTCTGTTCGAACATCCAGTTGGGACATTGATGGTTCCACTCTAGACGTTCCTTTCTGTGAAGACGCGTCAGAGGTAGACATACAGCAGGTCTCCGACAAAAAGGCCACTCTGCCGAAGCCTTCTGCACACCGTTTCCTCGATACAACATGTCCAGTGCATACTGCAAAGTCAGAAGCCAGTTCCCATGCAGTATTAAGGCGGTACTGCTATGCCCTTACAGCCAAATAAGGGGCCTCTCGAAGTCACGTGTGGTCGGCCCTGCCGTGGTCTTTGGGGTGCAGTTTCTGTGTCTATAAACTGTCGCCACATCCGAGAAACAACAGAACGATTCCCATTAAGCCATCTGGCCTAATCAGTTGGCGACTAGCCCGCTTACTTTCTTTCTGGGGCCCTACTCCGCCGAGTATCTAGTAGGAACCTTCTCTGTGCCACATTGCATCGTCTGTGACAGTGTACACAGCATTTGTGGATGTGGGGCTACCCGGCAAACACCACCTCCTTTTTATAGGTGCCCTAACGTCATCGTTTGCACGGTCGTCCATTGACCGGAATAGCATCTTCCGTGCAGACCACCATCCTGTGGACATCTGAGTGACAGTTTATATGATTATCTCGTGGGTTAGACACAGGACGGGGAAACAGCTGTTTGTTGCTTTAATTTTAGACACCAGTGTATTGTTGTTGTGATGAGACTGTAGCAAAAAAGATGCACTTGAAGTTGTATCGATGCTTCACCATTTTATATTCCACTTTCTTCCTACTAATGTAAAACAACTGTACATATTTTGCGATTCATGCGGTTGACTGAATAAGAATTTCATTGTTTTTAGATACATTCATTACATTGGGACAGTTTGCCAGCGCCTTGAAAGGGTTACGACGACATTTCCAGAAACAGAGTACTCATGATTTGAATGTGACGGGAATATGGGGTAAACATCGTAATGGTTTTACGGTGGACATCATTCTTTTCATCTGACGGATTGTACTGAAGGAATGTACCTTCGAGACCGCTCAAGGAAGTAAAGGTAGAGTATAATCAGGCACACATTACGTCACTGAGGTCTGGAAGCTGTAACAGTTTGCGAGACACGTGGTAATCACAGAGGTGCATACGAGTTCATCCAGTCTCCCAGAACCGGAGTTTTCGTTACTGGAATAAGCTTAGTGGACGGACTTGCCGATTCCCCTTCTAAAATGGAGAGATTTGCAGGTAAGTCTACTGAATAATTTATAGTCTTGTGGTAACCACTATTACTACTACTAATAGTATTACTAATGCACCAGTGTATTCTACAAATTTTCTTGGTGCTGGTTTTCAGTAACTGCCAGCGCTTCTAACAACCGAGGAATCAAAACCCTTTTACAGTAAGATTCAGCACTATGGGTGAACGTGAGACGTAAAATATGGCGTTATGCGTCCGTGTTAAATTATAGTACTTACGTTTTAAAGACTCACAAGTTCAGTGGTGTTGACTGCCGTAAAATGAATGTTACATGCAAACGATTTGCAGTACATTCACCGTTCTAAATACTTTTGTTTGGTCATTGAAATCTCTTTGTTACATTTTCTCCATTGCTATGGTTCAGACATTCCTGAAACTTTATCACTGGATTGTTAGGGCCCTTGTGTTTGCATATTGCTAACGTAGCCTTCCTATTATGTAAATCATAGGTAATAAACCGTTTCAAACTTTTAAAATTCAAACGTCTCTCTAACATTGAAATGTGACAGTCATCGCTGTATATTTGAGTGAAATATGTTACGTGTACATTTAATATTTATATGCCATATGTGTGTACCTGAGTGAAGCCACGGGTAACACGCGAATATACATGTAGGAGTACAATGGATATTTAGAGATCATAACACAAAAAATTTCAGTAGTAAAACACAAAATTCCAATTTTTATATTATTTCAGAAGTTCATATGACTCCAGTGAATGAATGACAAGGTAACAAACAATTAAATATAGCACAGACCTGTTACACTATATTGCAGAGACTGTACGAACTTGTTTTAATTCTCGCCAAAGAAACGACATTAATATCGCAGAAAAAACTCAGAGACTATAAGCTTGATTAATCTGAAAAAATAGCTAATTACGGAACAGAAGAAAAATGTCACATTGTTTTCAAAAGAGGAGTGATGCGCCCGCATTGATTTAGGGAAAGTAATTTGATCTAAATAGACAAAGCCTTGACAGTACAATAAGATGTACATGGATCTCTCCACCAAAGTAGGTTGTCATGAACTTTCCCGAGCTGGACACGCAGACTATGCCTTGTTCATGTAACCAAGATATATCAAAAAAGCCGCTAAATGAAAACTTAATTACCGTAGAAGTTCAGTGGAACAGGAAAATGGACACTGTAAAGAGGCCTCGTATGCGACAGTTGTAACATCTTTAGGCCACCGTCATGTGGGAGGCAACATTCAACGTGCAACGCGATGACGAGGTTCCACCACACTTCTGAATGCTACAATCAGTAGGGCTTGTTTATACGATACCTGTTCTGTGACACGATCACATGCGACCGCAGCCCGCTAGATTGGCTGTTGGCAGTCACACGAGTAGATGACACCGGCTAACTACGTACAAATTCTCGTTACAGACAAGCGTACACTAGCTTGTCACTCTGTCAAACACACAACATAGTTTCCATCAGGGAACGTTTATTTTGGTAATTTGTGCTTTTGTACAGGCATAAATGATCTTTAATATGACCCCATAGATACACGTAATTCTTCCGTGTGGAAGCAGCTTTTTCTTTGTTAAAATGCAAGGCGGCCTGTATATGAGATAGGTGGTGTTCTTACATTTCAGTGGGTCACATTGGAAAGTGCATTCAGAATATCTGACATGTCTGATATTGCTCTTGTCGTTCGTGAAGACTCCGAATTTCACACGCTTTGACGTCAGAAACTCATCACGTAGTCTATTGATGTTCGAGTTCATTGTCCGTGTGACGACGACTGTATGCTCGCCGACTCCGAACTGCGTGGGATGCTACACCAAGCCAGCACCAAGCTATGCAGGAAGTGAAATGAAACTGACGTTCTCATTCAGCATCGGCCGAAATCACAGTGTCAATAATTGCTAGCTCCTCGCTCGCGTCAAAGAATTTCGTGTACTCGAGTGACCAATGAAATATTTGCCATGTAGCTTAGTTAGGAGGCAACCCATCAGCTTTATGGTTATAAACTATAAATATGTGTTATTAAACTAGGTAAATATTAGACTTCTCCAAGTATCAATAATTTCAAGCTTTTGTTGTATATGTACATGTTGCACATCACCAAAGTCGACTGTCTGCCCGACTTTATTCTTTACACGACTTTTCGAATATGTCGGGTAATGGGCGTTTCGTTCAAATGGATCAACTGGGATAATGTGCGACATGAAACTTTGGACTGGATAGTACACCGCTAACGGGGATTCATCTACAGGTGATAAAGCATATGCAAGTTGTCTGTTCTTTCGTTTCATACAGTTAAGGAGTGTGCATTCAGTTCACATTAAGCCATAACTTACTCGAAGATTACAGATGCGACGAAGGTCAGAAAACTCCAGCCACAGAAGAGAAATGGTGAAGAAAACTTGTCGATGGCAGTTAGTGGCAAAGAACGTGATCCGATCTTTTTTATCATTCTTACCTCTGGTTTCATGTGGTCCACGACTAGTACCCTTGTGCCAGTCTCATCATCTCAGTATATTACTTGCAACGAACGTCCTTAATTATTTGTTGCATATTTTTCAACATCCTAGTCAAGTCCATCGTGCGTCAGGACACGTATATGTGCGACCATGTGAGCCGCTGACGAAGAAAGAAACCCCGAATAATAAACAAAAGATATCATTTCAGATTCCAGACCCATTATCAATGACCATTTCATTAGTGAACAAATTATAAACTTATGAACATTATTCTGAGGTTCCTCAAACTTTAAATGCTGTTTAATCCCTTATTAAGCAATGAAAGAGAAAAGGAGACCGTAATAGACAGACCTCACACATACTGAGTAACAGTACTTCTGAATCTGATTTCGGTCGTATTGATTTTTAGAGAATTCTACAAAATGCATTACACTCTGCTGTCTGTGATGATGATGTTTATTGTACTACGGGTTTCCGTCTTAAACCATCTTCAACGGCAGCTGTACAACATGTAAAAGTGGACAATGTGACAAAGTAAACCGAAATAAGACCAAACATAAAAAAAATGGTTGAATCAATGGAAATACAAAAATTATCGCTGATTTATCACATTTCACACATGCTTTGACATACTTTACTACTGTTAACCACATTTGCCAACATAGATGAAAAATCGTAGCAAGATTACAATACGATGTCCCACTGACAAAAGAATAACAAGTGCTGTATAACAATACAACTCAAAGAACTTCAAAGATGACAGTCTTGACCAAATCCGAAGAAGTTTCCATTGATCACTACTGTGGTAATGATTACAAAATTGAAATATTAACTACTATTCACTGATTCGTATTGCTTGAAGACGCAAATAAAGTACATACGAGTATTAAGTAAAAGAGCAAACAGGGGTGATGAATGTAATAATAATAAATATTTTACATTCCAGTCAAAAATGTAAGCATGTAAATTGCAAGCTAGGAAACAGTCCATGGAATTCCAATCAGTCAAGACATATCTCACAAAAATAAACATTAAATTAAATTAATATTACGGAAATACAACTTTAAAGAGCGAAGAAAAACAAAAGAAATATACAATATGTAGTTGTAAAACATCTGTTTTTTGTGAAGAAACATGATTTATATCTAAACTGTTACATCTAAAATGTTATACATCAGTTAGAAGAATATGTCATCCAGTGTCCATAAAACTACAAAATGTAATTGGAATTCCATTTATCATACAGATAAAATGGAATGGTAGAACGATGGGTTCGATGACGGTTTGGATGTACCGTGCACTATTCAGTGTCCCCTCGACGATCACCAGTGGTGTACGGCCAGTGTAGGAGATCGCTCCCCACACCATGATGCCGGGTGTTGGCCCTGTGTGCCTCGGTCGTATGCAGTCCTGATTGTAGCGCTCACCTGCACGGCGCCAAACACGCATACGACCATCATTGGCACCAAGGCAGAAGCGACTCTCATCGCTGAACACGACACGTCTCCATTCGTCCCTCCATTCACGCCTGTCGTGACACCACTGGAGGCGGGCTGCACGATGTTGGGGCGTGAGCGGAAGACGACCTAACGGTGTGCGGGACCGTAGCCCAGCTTCATGGAGACGGTTGCGAATGGTCCTCGCCGATACCCCAGGAGCAACAGTGTCCCTAATTTGCTGGGAAGTGGCGGTGCGGTCCCCTACGCCACTGCGTAGGATCCTACGGTCTTGGCGTGCATCCGTGCGTCGCTGCGGTCCGGTCCCAGGTCGACGGGCACTTGCACCTTCCGCCGACCACTGGCGACAACATCGATGTACTGTGGAGACCTCACGCCCCACGTGTTGAGCAATTCGGCGGTACGTCCACCCGGCCTCCCGCATGCCCACTATACGCCCTCGCTCAAAGTCCGTCAACTGCACATACGGTTCACGTCCACGCTTTCGCGGCATGCTACCAGTGTTAAAGACTGCGATGGAGCTCCGTATGCCACGGCAAACTGGCTGACACTGACGGCGGCGGTGCACAAATGCTGCGCAGCTAGCGCCATTCGACGGCCAACACCGCGGTTCCTGGTGTGTCCGCTGTGCCGTGCGTGTGATCATTGCTTGTACAGCCCTCTCGCAGTGTCCGGAGCAAGTATGGTGGGTCTGACACACCGGTGTCAATGTGTTCTTTTTTCCATTTCCAGGAGTGTATATCTATAGCAATTGGCCAGCTTAACTCCGTTGTGTGACATAAATAGCCGACCGGAGTGGTCGAGCGGTTCTAGGCGCTACAGTCTGGAACCACGCGACCGCTACGGTCGCAGGTTCGAATCCTGCCTCGGGCAGGGATGTGTGTGATGTCCTGAAGTCAGTTAGGTTTAAGTAGTTCTAAGTTCTAGGGGACTGACGACCTCAGAAGTAAAGTCCCATAGTGCTCAGAGCCATTTGAACCATTTTGTGATATAAAAACCATAACCAGGCGCCACTTAGACAAGGACCAACCAAACTGTTTTCAGTGGCGGTTGACACTGACAGTAGCAATGTACAGACAGAATGTATCAGTATTCCAAGCCCTAGTATATGTTAATCACCACATCACATACAGCTCTCACTAGAACCTTGCGTACTAAGCAAGTTGGAATTAAATGTGGACTCAGTAGAAGTAGCAACAGCCGGCAGAGGAGATGAAGTCAACAATACTGAACCGAGTTCTCGATTCCGGCCACAAGCAAGGCCCTTACCATTTTGCTTGTTCGACGAAGCCAGCCGCCGCAGAAACCGGTGCCAGGAGACATGCAGGAAGCGAAATACACCAACGGGTTCCCAGTAACGTGACTCCTTCCACGCCGGCGATATTTGCTACGGCGCCGTCACCCGGGTAAACAGCCACTTATAGATGTGCTCTTCATGTTGCCTCGCACGGCGCCTGTATTGTCTGCCGGACTTCCCAAACGATGTTACTGCTAGCCGTCCCAACGCAAAGTTCTCCCTACTTGCTAGGGCTTACCCCTCGCTGCCCTATCGACCCAGTAGGTGGCGCCACCGCGCTCTCTGCGCACACTACCGGAAAGATGACCCATATCGCTGATCGAGCCACATAGCTCATCCTCCCCCTCAGAAAATCGGTAACCATCCCTCATTCGCCGAAGACAAGAGACAATACCTAGCTCCCTCCCTTCACCTCAGAGATGTGGACCCGTGAGCTCGGCCTCGTCCGACTACTCCGAACCAGCAAACTGACTGGGTTCAAGACTCGTAACACCTGGCAGAGTCCCGCGAAACGTGTTGATAACTTGCTCGAGATTTTGTCTTTCCCTTGCCTCCCTGCCACAAAATTACGGATGAAAACTGTCGCCCCTGGCTGCACCTTAAATGGACGGCGCCCGTCATTGTAGTGCTGCGCTAGTTTCCGGTGTGCAAGCTCGATATTTTTCCTGGCATTTTTCGAATTCTGCTGAATGAGCTCGCTGGTCATCTCCTCGGGCAGTAAATCATTGATGGACCACAAATTGGCCAGTGGGGAGTTCACAGGATAACTATGCACTAGAGAGAGAGGGGCATTCTTACTCGCTTCGTGGCGGGCGGAGTTGAAGGCTAAGTTCAATCAAGGCATCGTATCGTCCCATGTTCGCTGCGACTTCTGGTGGAAGGCTATAAGAGCATCGTTAAGACTGCGATTCACTCTCTTCGCAAATGAAGGTTGTGGGTAGTAGGGAATAGTAGTGACATTATGTATAGCACTTTCGAAACAAAATCTCATAAACCGCCACGACACGAAAGCAGGGGCGTTATCACTAACGTTGTTTAGTCAGATGGCGAACGGTTAAACCCGCTGTTATTCCACTATTAGGGATGGATCGGCCATAAAAAACGAGTGAACGCATCCACCACTACCAGTCTATTGCCATTCCGCGATCTCGGTAATGGTCCGATATAATCAATGAACACATTGTCCATTGGTGCATTCTTCTCGTTAGATTGCAGCAACACTCTCCTTGCATTAAAATTCGGCTTGGACTCCTTACAAGCGAGGCATTGCTCTACTAATCTGTGAATGTTCTTATACAATGTCCTCCAGGTTATATGCTCCCGAATCTTAGCAATAGTCATGGCTTATCCCAAGTGGCCTCACACCACAGAATTATGGAAATAATGGAAAGTCGCAGGGACTAGTTCAGTCGGCAGACAAATCTTAACCCATCTGTCGCTAATCGTTTGGTAGCATACGATGCCCTACAGCCCGGCACCTGCTTCCCTTCTAGGAGTGCTGTTTTATGGGACTCAAGGTAGGATCCATGCCCTGCTTTTCTCTCAAACTGCCAAACAACTCCGGAACTTCATTTAGAGCACCCATATCCAAACTTACATTCCCTGCGCCAGTAGTATCCTGGTCTCCTTCCCGTCCCTCCTCTAACATCCTACTCAGCCCGTCCGCTATAGAATTTTCCGTTCCCCTTGTGTGTTTAACGCTGAATCTGTAGGCTGATATGCGGACTGCTCACCGGGCGATACGTTCGGTTTTCCTGGGGCGGGATAGTACCCAGCTTAATGTCTGGTTGTCGGTCTATGTTCTAGGTAGAAACGAAACCTTTCCAAAACGAATAGTACTACGAACGCTTCCCATTCGTGGATAGAATATTTTAACTCGGCAGACGAGAGTGTCCTGGATGCGTATGCCATCGGACGACGTTCACCTCCTGGAGGAGCACAGCTGCCACCCCAGAATTAGACGCGTCCGTCTGAACAATAAAACGCTTACCAATATCCAGTACAGCCAACACGGGTACATTGGCTTAGGCCTGCTTAATAGCATCAAATGTAGATTGCTGGGATTCCCCCCACTGAAAATCAAGATTCTTCTTCCGAAGTTGGTTTAGGGGAGCAGCTGATTGCGAAAAATGGGACATAAAACTACGGAAGAAATTAGCCATCCCTAAAAATCGGGAACTCTCTTCTTAGTCTTATGAGGTGGAGACTTACGTAGATCCATCCTTCTCCCCTGGTCAATCCTCACGCCCCATGCTGAGACCAAATGACCCAAAAACGTAATCTCCTTGCGTGCCAAACTTATCTTAGAGAGCTTCCCGCAAGCGGAGTAAGACTTGCCCAAATGCTGGAGGTGCTGCTCAAATGTAGGACTATATACTACCACATCGTCAGGTAACTATAAACAAACTTGTACTTGACATCCCGCAAGATGTTATCTAGCAGCCGAGACAGGACTGCCACGCTCGTGGACAACCCGAATGGCGCCCGATTAAAATCATAAAGGTTCCAGTCTGTGCTAAACGCAGTGACTGGTTTAGACTCTTGGTAGTAAGCCTGGTTGAGGTCCACGATGGTAAAGACCTTTGTCCCCGCAAACCAGGTGAAACAATGGTGGAAGTCGGGTACGACACCGACTCTAAACCAACCCTCTGGTTTAATCGTCTATAATCCACCGCCTCTGCCTTAGGCACCAAAAACATCGGAGAAGCATAAGGAGACGTCCTTCCTCCAACATCTTATCAACCAACTGGCGCAACGCCTCCATCTTCGGCGGTGACAGTCTGTACGGTGGTTGTCGAACTGACGCATCATCGGTCAAGCGGATGTGGTAATGGATTTTATCCGTCACACCGAGCTTATTAGTCAGCACATCAGGATAACGAAGCGCCAATAATTCCTCTCCCTGGCAAATGACTGATCCCAAATTCAAAATACTGAACAGATATATTGTTTACCTCGGTCTGCCCCTGGCATGAACAAAAACTAAACTGCTTCACAGGTGCGAACCGAAAATGAAACATCCTGCTGGCGTGATCTAACACCAAACCCATTCGTTGCATGGAATCGCAGCCCAGTAATAAATTAACGGACAATTTCTCCACCACTAACAAATGAATTGTCCACGACAACTCCTGTATCAATACACTTCCTCGGCAACAACCCATGAGGGGCAACCATTGCCCATTAACCGCACGACATCCCTCTGAGGTCGGTTGCAAGGGAGGGAGCTTACATACTGAACGGTACTTCTGATACCGCTGATATTCTAACAAGGGCACACTACTGCCAGAATCTACTAACACACAGACTGGTCCATGGTTAAAGGTGCCTCACAAGAGCGGCAGCGACTGGCTGACAACTATTCTAATGTGATTACATCGCTTCATCGGACGCTCCAGACAGCTATTCGGACACGGTTTCCGTCTGTCCGGACAAGCACGCACAAAATTCTCGAAACTCCCACAGCGAAAACAGCCCCTATTCCCAACAACATGTATCTTTCCTTCAATACGACCAGGTTGCACCAAGGTAGTTATAGGGTCCGCCTCTCACACCCTGGCTCTCTTACTATCAGAAAAACGGAGCCACTCGTTCTAATAAACAGAAGTCTCAAGTTCACTGAAGGTATTTGGCTTAGGGGCAAACCGGTGACCTATCCTCCGGTCCGATGCCCTTCAATAAACTCTCTACAGCCTCCCTCTCAGTATATTTAAGTCTAACGCTATAATGGCGACACGAATTTCGTCAATATACCGTTCGAGGATCTCGGTTTGACGCTGGACACGATAAAAATATTGGCCTACCAAATCATGCTTAAGGCGTCGGGTGAATTTACGTACAATGATGTTCCACCGCAAATCGGAAAGCTACCCTTAACTGTCAATACTTCACTAATATTAATACTCAATAACCCCTTCGCCAAAGGATAAATAAGTTGAAGAACTCGGTGGTCAATACCTAGTGCATCGCCGTGCGTTTCCAAACGTGTCAATAAGTGAGGAGTGGGACGTCATACCCCAAGACAAACTTGATGGTCTCATCCAGAGCAAGCCTCGCAGAGTGGAAGAACTCATCCAGTGTGGAGAGGACATACTCTCTACTAAAGACTGATAATCGGCATTAGGAGGTAAGGATGTTTACTATTTTTGTTTTCATGATTTACCTTGGGAGAGAGCCTGTTTTATAATTTTGTTTTGTAATCATTTTTTGTAACTACCTAAATCGTTCTACTTTTCAAATGAAATTACTTATATGTTTTGTTAAGAAGGTATTGTACATGCTTCATGGGTGTAATAAAAGAATTCATTGTAGTAAACTCTATGATATATATATATATATATATATATATATATATATATATATATATATATATATATATATATATATATATATATACTCGTATATATCGCCCATGTACTTTGGAGGAGATAGGCTGATAGAACTATATACAAGAGCACTAGAAAACAAAATTGGTGAATACCAAGTGGCTTTCGCCCCAGTAGATCCTGCACAAAACACATTTTCAGTCTAACGACTGTGCTAAGATACAAAGCAGTCAGAAATAGCCCAATAATTTGCAGGTTTGTTCACTTTAAAAAGGCATACGGCTCAGTTGACAGACAAGCACTTTTTATATCCTTGAAGAACAAGTACTAGATCCAAAAAACCTTAATCTCATCAAAGAAACATTTACCGTTACTACCTCCAAGATGAAATTCATGGGAGAGATATCCGAGCCCTTCCTGATCAAAACTGGCGTCCGACAAAGTGATGTTCAGTCTCCTCTCCTATTCAGCGTTCTGCTGGACAAGGTCATCCACGAATGGGAAAAGGAATTGAAGAAAAAAACTGGTGGACACTTATACAATAGGGACTAGTCAAGGATGACGTAAGAATTTCATGTTTAGCTTTTGCTGACGACTTAGTCTTACCAGCGGATGATGAGATAACAGCAATCGAACAGATTGAAACACTTAAAGAGTGTGCAGAGAAAGTTGGTCTGCATATATCTTTCTTAAAGTCGGAGGTCATCGCCACAAAAACTGTCACCCCATACTTAACTATAAAATACGGTCATACCAATAGAGTCCCATATCTTAAATACACCGGTGAAGTCCTGGAACAAATGGGGCGTGGGAGATAGCACAGAACATCGCCTCCAAAAACTAAAGAGAGCCTATGGAAGAACCTACAAGGTCAAAAAAAATTCTTGTACAAACACACTAATATTAGTGTGTACTGAAGTCCTGTATACCAGTGAAAGCCTGACAGTCCACACAAAAGATCAAAAAAATCGTAAAATCATTAGAAAGATATTAGGGCCAAAGAAAACAGAAGAGGGCTATAGACTACAATCTGGAAAAACCAGCTTAGAAATTACCTAACCTGGTTGCAGACATTAGAAAAAGGCCTTTAAAATTTTATGGCCACGTCTCAAGACTTCCCAAAACAAGACTTATGCACAAAATTCTTAAATACATAGAAGGACTTAAAACTATATCCTGGACACAAGAGGTCAGAAACGACCTACAAAAAGCTCAGATAAATTATTCAGATATTTTGGACAGAAAGGTGTTTAAGCAGAAATTTGACAGATGGGAAGTTAAGTCAGAGAACGAAGCTCGGAAAAAAGCAGGAACAAAATGGACAGAGGAAAGGAAGAGAGCCTATGTAGTGAAAATGAGACCAGTATGGAAAAAAAGGAATAATAATCAAGAAGCTTTGCGTCATCCAGCTGGGTCAAGTCGCACATAATAGCATACACCGGGTGATCAAAAAGTCAGTATAAATTTGAAAACTGAATAAATCACGGAATAATGTACATAGAGAGGTACAAATTGACACACATGCTTGGAATGACATGGGGTTTTATTACAACTAAAAAAATACGAAAGTTCAAAAAATGTTCGACAGAGGGCACTTCATCTGATCAGAATAGCAATAATTAGCATAACAAAGTAAGACAAAGCAAAGATGATGTTCTTTACAGGAAATGCTCAATACGTCCACCATCATTCCCCAACAATAGCTGTAGTCGAGGAATAATGTTGTGAACAGAACTGTAAAGCATGTCCGGAGTTATGATGAGGCATTGGCGTCGGATGTTGTCTTTCAGCATCCCTAGAGATGTCGGTCGATCACGATACACTTGCGACTTCAGTAACCCCAAAGCCAATAATCGCACGGACTGATCTCTGGGGACCTGGGAGGCCAAGCATGACGATAGTGGCGGCTGAGCACACGATCATCACCAAACGATGTGCGCAAGAGATCTTTCACGCGTCTAGCAATATGGGGTGGAGCGCGATCCTGCATAAACATCGTACGTTCCAGCAGGTGTTTATCAGCCAGGCTGGGGATGATGCGATTCTGTAACATATCGGCGTACCTCTCACCCGTCACGGTAGTAGTTATTGCTGTCCAGCGCCATCTGTCGGACATTTTGTGAACTTTGTTTTTTTTTTTTTTTTTTTTTTTGGTTCTAACAAAAGCCCATGTCATCCCAAGCAAGTGTGTCAATTTTTACCTCTCTATCTACATTAATCCGTCGTTTATTAAGTTTTCAAATTTATACAGACTTTTTAATCACCCGATACATACCAGTTCTAAAATTACCGCCACTTCCAAGTGCCTGACGTTGAGCACTCTAACTGTAAAGTCATAGTTTCGGACCGCAAAGATCCCATTCTGCAAGAGAAGATCTAAAAATGGTACGGCAGAGTTTGTTAATATAAAGTGCTCGTCCCATTCTCGTAAATGCTTTTTTTCGGTGTGGTATAACATGTTTCCTTCATTTAATATGTTGAAACTGTCATATTGCAATGACTCCTCGCTCATTTCTGGGAGTGATAAAGTGGCTGCAGAGTAAGCCTAGCAGTCCGCTGGTAGAAGTCTCCAGTGAAGAACAAGGAACATACCTCAGCGGCTGCCGCTATGTTTCAGCGACAGTAATTCACACTGTAGCAAATCTGCACGGCTTTGATGTCAGGTAACAGGTATTTTCAAGGGTGAGGGCGAAGTGGCTCATTAATTACCTCTGCTTACGGTGGGGCCCGAACACAGCTGTGCCCGCGGCGAGGCGAGGTGTGGGAGCAGCAGCAGACAGCCAACCTCAGCAGCCGTCGGCCCCGGCGCTTCCACTTGTTTGGAAACTCATTAGCGCCGCCCAAGTCGTACCCAGGGAATTAATGAATCTGTTGATGGTACCGTAATGGAGCGGCGGAGCGCCGTTTAATACATGCGTAATTACGACGTGCTGGTTCTGCACACCGTCCCACGGCAACAATTGTAACGAGGGCGGCACACCTTGCCTCGTGGTTGCGAATTAATGACACCACGGTTGAAGCTGCACAGCCAGTGAAGGCGCTGCCGTACTCTTTTTCTGCGTGAGGTTCGTGCCGGTATTTAGAGAGGCTAAAGTTACACTCAGCTTTCGTCTAATCGAAAGAAACGGTTTGCCAGAAAGATTTCTTGTAGAGTCATCCCATATTCACTACTACACCTACAAGCAGCGTGAATCAGTTGCCCCCCCCCCCCCCCCCGATGTGTTTTAGATAATCCACAATGCTATATGTGACCTTAAAAAACCACCCTTGAGATTTTAATTTTGTGTCTCTCGCTACGAGCAAACTGTCTACAGAAAAAATTAACAGGATATTTTTCTAGGAAATTTAATGTAGTTAAATTTTGTGCTCGGATACGCTAAAGCAAATAATTTTCGAGTTATTCGAGAAAAATGTACAAAATTTATCTTCAAATTCGGACACAGTGCCACACTCAGCCCATACCGATCAGGAATCCCATTACGATGGTCATGGCACAAAAATTTCCGAATGTTAGAATTATTTTCCACACTCAACCATTCTTGGTCTTCGTTGACTGGCAATATTAAGCCATCGGCTTAGTCGAGCACTTAAAAATAGCAAAACAGGCGTTTGTGATAACTTTTACTTATCAGTTTTGTGAGTTTTAAGAGCGTAAAATAAACAATTACATCAATTTATTCGTCAGGTCTTCTGATTACGAAACTGCTATGCATGTAAGAGTTAAGTAGGGATCGAACTGTCAATCTGATTGGTTTTAGCCTAACGTTAAACAAAGTCGTTTTTCTTTCATTAACCTCAAGGACACATTCAATTAATAGTGTAACGATATTTCCGACCATGCTTGTCCATATAGCTCTATCAACAGAGACCAAAGAACGTTGAATATCGGGAATAGTTCACATAGTCGTAGCCATTTTGCAGGATACCAGATATCTAGCGAGGTGACGCTTCCCACAGGTTTCCCTCAGAAGAAACACCAAGAAATAAAGTACAGATTAAATTTTCAAGATCTACTGTCCGGTTTAGTTCTTGTTGTTTTTTAGGCAAGCCTATTTGTTTCAAAACTGTGTCGCATAGGGGGAAGAAATTTCCCGCATTCAACCTCAGAACACTATTAATTGGAAAGATTAAAAATCCACAAGACTGACATTGTTTAGCATCTCTATTTCAGTTTTACTGGACGGAACTCGCAACATCGGCCAACACTGAGTTGCGAGTTCCTGCTCTGGCGAAGAACAGCCTAGTTACAGAACTTTGACAAAGAGAACGCTTCACTTCAGGAGATGGTATATTGATGACTTCACTTTATACTGTTTGAAAGTAATGACTTCATGATAGGCTTTTGCAGAGTAGACACTTTCCACTGGGATATCATTGAGTGAAGACTTGTTGCTGGATGACTGACTGATGCAAGCGTTGTGGTCACAAGAAAACATGTTTCCAGTCAAGGTCTGAGCATAGGAAGAGAGCTGCCGCTACCGCCGTTGCCTTCCACTTTGCACTAAAAGTGAAGGGAGGACAAATCACTCTGTCGCTTATTTTCATATTCAAGGCTACTCTTTAATGTTGTTATTACAACTTGGATACCATTTTTGTGGGATGAAAGGAAGTTTTCACCACGAGCAGGCATTGATCGAAGGACGTATATTGTTAACGCATGCGGGATCTTTATTGTACCTCTCCTTCGAATAGCATTTTCTGGAGTTAAGAACAAGCAGGAAGTTTTTTTTATTTAATAGTAAATGTTGTAGTGAACATTTGGGGCTTGGAAGCCACCGTGCCACTATTAGGGAGAGCAACATCTCGAAGCACTTACCAGGGACAGAATGCTGGTTCCCAAAATTTCTCACACAATAATTTTGGACGAAGAGGCGAAAAACTGCCTACCTGGATTTACCTTTTAGGTGTTTCTGGCCATGGCAGGGACAGGGCGCAGGAGAGAATTGAGTCATCTGGCTAGGGCGTTTCGACAGTGTCATAAATGCCCATTGTGTAAAGGGATGGTGTCCACAAAAATCAGTAGGTTTCCATGTTGACCTTGGACTGGACACTATCGATGAAGCTGTCATGTGGTGTCGCCCCTCTGTCTGCAGAGATTTTTAGGAAGCCTCAGGCTTTCGAAGAGTCTTAGGATGGAACACAACATTTATGGGGGCTCAGAAAGTGTCTATGTTGGTACGCCAAAGTATTTCTCTTAGTTTAGCTGAGGTCCCTGGTCGGACATGCTGTAACGTTCGGCCAGTCCAGATAATGATCTTTACAATAAATGCCTTGCTTACTTTAGGCCTAAATGGAACGGCAAAACACGCTGCCTAAAGAGCCCATGGGAAAAACAATTTGGGAGCGTAACTTCTTCTCCTCCTTACGTGGCAATACTCGAGTCAGGGACTGGCTGCTTCTTCAGTAGGAAAAAGAATATTATTATCTGTGGTTAGATTTGGCCAGAGGATAAAGCAGACGATCGAGAGGGAAGACATGACACTCATTGGATCTTGCGATTGACAGAAAACCCTTGGGGGGTGGGGGGGGGGGGCAGTGGGGGGATGTCTGAGTGCTCTTTTCGAGTTCACCAAGGTTTGATGAAAAGGGAGGAGTCGAGAAATGGGGCCTTCTGATTTAGATTCTGGTCGGTAGAGGAGATACTGGTCTTGACTGTTGTTATGAGTGGGCTGCACTTGGGACACTCGTCCTGAGCATGACTTCGCGCTGGGACTGCTCACGATTGGGGAACCTGTGGGGAAGTCTTAGCTGTACCGACAATTTAGACCCCAGTCATCTTGGAAAACTTGCTGTGACAAGGACAATCTTATTTGTATCAGATCTGCAACCTTGAGGTTTGTCTACTTGTGCACACTGCCATATAAGTGAGTCAAATTGGTCCATGGTGACCAGCGAACTGGAGAATCAAACTCTGGAATCTACCGAGATTTTAGGACTTCATCAGAACGTAATTTCGATCCGCATATCAAATCGCCAACTGGCGACTTTGCATATTTTGTGTCGGCGGTAACGAATTACAGGCGCGTCACATCGCTATTCTGCAGATTCTTGCACCATAAATATCACCTGAGACAGCGCTATGCATTGAGAAATACGTACAGTGTTCATGCTCTGGCCTTTTAGGGCAAACTGAACCACAATCCTGCCACTTGTACTCAGCTGCACCAATGTAGCATAACTTCTGAGTAGAACTAATCCATCAAAGTGTATTCGGCGCTAGATAATTTCAAATTATGTTGATTTTGACTTAGGATAAATAGATTAAACAGATAATCCTCAGTCTTTGCCAGCCAAACGCTACTCAGTGGAGTGCTAATTATTTTTTGCTTCTATTTGTGTTGCCAACAGTTCATGATATACATATCATTTCACTTGGGTTGTTTGTCCTATTTTATGATCAATAAACTTTTACCATTTTTCTCATAGATTTATTTTGTGTTCATTCATTAATCACCAATCAATAATTGACTAAAATTATGATATGTCCACCATTTCAATAAATTATTTCAGCATTCAAACTCTATTTAAGATTCTGATAAAAGTGATAATATCCAACGCAGAATGAATGTAGCAGACACATGGCCGGTAGATAAGTGGAAGGCTTACAAGTGACAGTGATTTCTGTCAGGTTGGAAATTTACAGTCGGCTGTAGTCTTTCAAATCAAACCGCAAGACCAGTTTATTTTAGTAGAGTGTGTTAAAATGAGTTGTTGTTGCAATTAATGATTCAAAACGGATGCAATATTAGCTCATTCGCTTCAGGAGCCAGTTATCCCGTTTTAGTACTTCGCATCCAGCCAGTTTACTTTTAGTGTGCACTGTGGTGACCTCACTGGTGCTTGATTCTATTTTTCTGCTTTCTTCCTGTAATCTACCAACAATGCTTACAGCCACTGCTCCTATTAGTGTATTATATTCATAACTTTGCATTTATCGTATTTACCCATATGTGCCAGGATTACAGTTCCCCATTAGAACCGCTTGCCCAAGTATTTTATGTTAAGTTGTTTATATCGGTGAGCGATTCGTGTGTTTTATTTCGATAATAAATCTGATTGTTATGATGACTACTTGTTTCTGTTATAGATGTAATTATAACTTCTCTCATTAATTTGTCTGTGCGCGAGGTGTTTGTAGACATTGGCGCGTTTGATTGGATCACCCCTAATAATTATGTTTCAGTAAGACTGTAATTCAGTAGCCGGCCGCGGTGGTCTAGCGGTTCTGGCGCTGCAGTCTGGAACCGCGAGACTGCTACGGTCGCAGGTTCGAATCCTGCCTCGGGCATGGGTGTGTGTGATGTCCTTAGGTTAGTTAGGTTTAAGTAGTTCTAAGTTCTAGGGGACTTATGACCTAAGATGTTGAGTCCCATAGTGCTCAGAGCCATTTGAACCATTTTGTAATTCAGTAAGACGATTCCTTTGTACAACATTATTATTTTCTTTAGTTAACTTACATGATCATATGGATGCCTGCTCTTCTGTGTAGCTCATCAGAAATTTTCTTCTTTTGAGGACTGGGTGTTTGTGTTACACCAATCATTTCCTCTTATGTACATCATAAGGAGGTCCAAGTTTCTGAAGTGGCGTCACGTAGAAGGACTTGCACCAGATGGCAGGACAGCCCCAGACAGAGTTATACTGGCGTTAATGCCTTACCGTGTACGTTTCATCACTGAAATCCTTTGCAGATATATGGTCCCTGGTGGAAGGCTGGAACGGGATTCACACAGATTCGTATGACTAGTTGAGGAGCTACATGAGAAGCTACATGAAGATCTGGAAACCAACGCTGGCAATGATGCAATACTCCTCCACACCACCTGAAAACAATAGAGAATGAAGCGGCAGCCACTCAGCACTGCATTGCCGTCGGAGCAGGAACATGGGGCTGACACATAAAAGGGGCAGTCAACAAGTTCCGGTTTATGGGCGTTGCTGCAGCGTATATACAACCCAGTGCGACTCTGATATGGGTACGCAAGCACTGATATTTGGGCAAGAGGTTAATGCGACACTCATGACTCTCTCGTATGCTTGTGGTGAATGTGGAAATGAATGCTAGGGTGGCGTTGTTACCAATTGCGTCCCAACAGCACCACGGCGTCATTACTTTTTTCTTGGCGGCCGAAAGACAAGAACGTGTGTGCGGCAGCATGTCTGCCGAAAACCACTGTTATGAAATAGTGTGCCGAGTTCCATGTCGGTCGTGATTCGACACGCCATCTATCTGGGAGGCCGGCGTCATCCATTACGGACAACAGCAATCAGGCGTTTGATGATGCCATTCTGGCGGACCGAAGCGTAACTACTTGTGTGCTAGCGATGAATTTCGACATCACATTTCGTAGCATGCGACACATTATACGGCAGGAGGTAGCCTACCGTAACGTCTACAGCCAGTGGATTCCCCGGGTGTTGAATGCTCAACCGAAAAGAAAACCGAATGGGCGATTACTTGGAGCACTTGAGGTATTTCAATGTGGGTCTACAAATTCCTTGAGCGCGTTGCTGCACCCATTAAAAGCTGGTGCCACCACAAGGAACCAGCGTTAAAAGCGTCGATCATGTAGTGGTGTTATCCATTGTAACCTCATCCTAATAAAGTTTAAGCGCCAGGTTCAAAAATGGCTCTGAGCACTATGGGACTTAACATCTATGGTCATCAGTCCCCTAGAACTTAGAACTATTTAAACCTAACCAACCTAAGGACAGCACACAACACCCAGCCATCACGAGGCATAGAAAATTCCTGACCCCGCTGGGAATCGAACCCGGGAACCCGGGCGTGGGAAGCGAGAACGCTACCGCACGACCACGAGATGCGGACAAGCGCCAGGTATTCGCAGGACAGATTTTACTCACTCCGTTCTTTGATTACCGAGGCTCATTGTTTATTGTGGGCAAGGAACCTGATGCCTCTATCAATGGCGTAACGCTGGAGAAATTACGGCGTGCAGTTAAGATAAACGTGACAAAGGGTGCTGGTGCTTCATGATAATGCACGTCCACATATCACAAATGCGCAACGAGAAGTTATGCCAACTCAACTGCGAAGCGCTAAAGCACCCGCACTATATCCCTAATGTCTCCCCATGCTATTATAACACCATCGGTCACTTAGAAAACCTTGTCGGTCGAGGATTTGCAGCAGACAGTTACGGACATCTTCCCACAGCACGACACGGCATGCTACCAAACGGGTATCTTCGACCTGTGGGATGATTGCCTCAATGCGGTCAATGAATTTTCCCGATTGGCATTCCGAATCTGAACTGTACGGCCTACAACGGAAACTCTTTGCTCGGCCCTTCACATTGTTCAAAAGAATTAAATCTGTTTTGGTATAGACGGTAACTGTGTACTTATTGCATGACTTGAGATATTCGCTTTCACTGCATAGAACAAATAAAATCGTTCACCATGTTTGGCAGTGTCATGCATTACGGTAATTCCCAGAAAGAAGTGAGTACCGGTGTACCAGTGTACTCTAGTGAGGTACATAGATGGCAGTGGTCATTTGTTAGTTGTCATTCAACCCACATGAAATGTGAAATCTTAATGCAGTGCAAGCTGCAAGGGCAGTCAGTTTCCTCCAAGGAGTACGGCCTTTCCGTCATGCTGCTGCAGATATCCATGTCTCTCCATCTGTCATCTATAGGTTGTGGACAGCTACAGGGAGACAGGTCGGTAACCAAGGCGTGTTGGACATGGTCGCATTAAAGTTCTTGCAGAGTCTGTGACGGGACAGGGCGACTACCAACGCGTGTGTAAAGCGTGATCCACTTATGCACGACAATGTTCAGGTGGGAACTTCAGTGCCCAGGCTTCGCAAGACGTCGCTGTTGCCGCTCCCCTGCATACGGTGGTGGCCATGAATTCCGTCTAATGCCAGGGTCCATGTGTAGGCTTCCTAGAGAAAATTCCTGTCTTGATTATCAAGCGATAGTGTCCTAAAAGTTTCAGACATCAGAAATCTATGTATACGTTGAAGGAACATTTTTCTCGGTTAAGACTATGTCAACTTTTCAGGACTTGCTTGGACGTTTTGTTGTGCCCAGATTGGGCGTAGAGTCGAATAATGGAAATCGGTACGTTCATTTCAGTTTCGAAGCGGAAATGAGAATACAGATCATGTCTCTTTAGGTTAATGAATCCCATACGAACGTTCAGTTGGTTTATAGTCAGCGCTACTCCCACAGGGAAGGAGGAAGTGTAGCAACAGGCACACATCAGCTTTATATGAGAAAGATAAAAACCGATAACAACCACATATTTCGATTTTGCGATTATCCTACGTGCTAGCTGCTGTTCACATAACAAGTAGTAGGATACATTATCTATGTGAAGGAACATGAGGTAATTTCAAGAGTTCGTGCATTTAGCTTGCGTAATGACTGTTAACTTCATTAATTCGTTTGAAAAAGTAGAAGTTCGATCTGGTGGTGTTCTTTTTCAGGTGGTTCTGATCAATATGGCGATGATTTCTTTATGTAATTCAGATTGTGGAGTTAATTAACGTTAATAATATTTGTATTTAGGAATTTTGCTCTTAAGTTAAACGAACTACAGAATAGAGAAGTACAGTAAGACACTTCAGTGTAGCGTTTGTTGTCGATAAAGCTACGGAGTTAGTTGCACCAGTTGCAGGAATGTAATTGAAGTTATATCATAATTGCTTTTACTTCCTCATAAATAATTCATTTGGAATTGAATTACTGTTTACAATGTCGCTAAATATCTTACTCTGCAATTAAATAAAAATTATTCAAAGTTTTCCCATTGTAAAATGGACTAAAAAAATTATCTTATTGTATTTATAATTAAATCATCGTTATATTATGGATGTTATTAAAATCCTTGATGAAAATATTTTGCTGTACTGCTTTAGTTCACATCATTAGCAAACGGTGACTGAAGTCGGGTGTCGCATGTATTTAACAAAGCACGTGTGAGAGCGGCGGCATCTCTTGTCGGCAGTTTTTACTTACACATACACTGGAAGTAAGTTGGACTTCACAGCAATGACTCTGACAGTCATCGTTTACTTTCCTAACCAAAGCCTTGAGCGCTCTTCCAACAAAAGTCAAAGTGTCTCATACTAGGCCCTAAAGGTGTCTCACAATACGAGCGTCCGGAAAAGTCTTGTCTAGCATAATCTTTACATTTCATCGGTTATATCTGGTTTAGAGGCAACCAATCGGATATCCGGCTAGCTCTTGAGTAACGAGTAACGCCCACTTTTTCTAGTAAAGAAGCGCTAAATAACAAGAAATTCAGAGACTTTAAATAAACTATTTTCAAAAATTCACTAGAAAAGTTTGCGAAGTTTTCACGAAACACTATTACTATAGAGAAAATCACGTTAATTATCTCTGCAAATATCTTTCGCGCCAGTGAATTCGTACATTGATATCAGAAGATAATTCCTTCCTGCCTAGTAATCGATTTCAGAAAAAGAAGTTGTGGCATGCGTTGAAAGTTACTCAAAACTGGTGATGCGTTGTCATTCCTACGGTGTACGGCTAATATGGGGTCATGTTACCCCATACTGTCTGCAGACAACTACAGTATTACTCATTGACAGGTCCAGATACACACTAGTATCTTTACGTAAATGCCTCTGTTCTTACTTGCATTATTTAAACTGTTTACTGTTTACAATCAGCTATGCGTATTTCACATGCCTTAATTCTAGCTCTGGTTGGATCCAGAGCTATTCAGAAAATACTTCCCATCATAGGTCAAGCGTTTTTCAGAGCTACAACAAAGATACGCATGTTGTAGTGTTACCGTAATTCATAATTAAATGTTTTCCTTTACTGTACTAAGACATTGATTAAATCCTATATCTTAATAAGCAAGGAATAAATTATTATTGGTATTGATCTCTAGAGGAGCCAAACAGAAATGCAAGGGAAAAATTTCAGTAAGTCTGATTTTCGTCTGTGGATGGAAACTTGAATAAACGGAATCTGCACTAAATTTTTTTCATATCTGAACTCAAAGGATTCACAAATAATTTTCTAATTTCATGTATTCACTTAGATCATTCAACACTAAATGGAAAAGTGCTTGACTCCATTATTTTGCAGCTCTATTCTTCCTTCTGTTATCTGATTAGGTATAATGTTGGTGAGAGTCCACTTACGGGTTCGACGATTATTCCTCCGGATTGTAATATACCACTTTCCTGATTGAGGACAGATCAAAAATACATATCCAATGACAACGCGAAATTCGTTATCACCGAATAAAACAGAATAACATTCGGTTATACCATTAAACGTTATGCAGAAAATTTTCTATTTCATCATGTCCCTTATTTGTAGAAATGTGGAGGTCATCCTATAGTGTTTTTATTACGACTGCAGTGCGCATATTAATCAGGACAATATTTCAAAACAAATACCCACTTGAGGTACGGAAGTAAGAAACGAAACTCTGGAACCTGAGGACAACATAAAACTACACTACTGGCCATTAAAATTGCTACACCAAGAAGAAATGGAGATGGTAAACGGGTATGCATTGGACAAATATACTAGAACTGACATGTGATTACATTTTAACGCAATTTGGGTGCATAGATTCTGAGAAATCAATACCCAGAACAACCACCTCGGCCGTAATATGGCCGTGATACGCCTGGGCATTGAGTCAAACCGAACTTGGATCGCGTGTACAGGTACAGCTGCCCATGAAGCTTCAACACGGTACCACAGTTCATCAAGAGTAGTGTCTGGCGTATTGTGACGATTCAGCTGCTCGGCCACCATTGACCAGACGTATTCAGTTGGTGAGAGATCTGGAAAATGTGCTGGCCAGGGCAGCAGTCGAACATTTTCTGTATCCAGAAAGGCCCGTACAGGACCTACAACATGCGGTCGTGCATTATCCTGCTGAAATGTATGGTTTCGCAGGGATCGAATGAAGGGTAGAGCCACGGCTCGTAACACATCTGAAATGTAGCGTCCACTGTTCAAAGTGCCGTCATTGCGAACAAGAGGTGACCGAGACGTGTAGCCAATGGCACCCCATACCATCACGCCGGGTGATACGCCAGTATGGCGATGACGAATACGCGCTTCCAATGTGCGGTCACCGCGATGTCGCCAAACACGGGTGCGACCATCATGATGTTGTAAACAGAACCTGGATTCATCCGAAAAAATGACGTTTTGCCATTTGTGCACCCACATTCTTCGTTGAGTACACCATCACAGGCGCTCCTCTCTGTGATGCATCGTCAAGGGTAACCGCAGCCATGGTCTCCGAGCTGATAGTCCATGCTGCTGCAAACGTCGTCGAACTGTTCGTGCACATGGTTATTGTCTTGCAAACGTCCCCATCTGTTGACTCAGGAATGATACGTGGCTGCACGATCCGTTACAGCCATGCGGATAAGATGCCTGTCATCTCGACTGCTAGTGATACGAGGCCGTTGGGATCCAGCACGGCGTTCCGTATTACCCTCCTCAACCCACCGATTCCATATTCTGCTAACAGCCATTGGATCTCGAGCAACGCGAACAGCAATGTCGTGATACGATAAACCACAATCGCGATAGGCTACAATCCGATCTCTATCAAAGTCGGAAACGTGATGGTACGTATTTTTCCTCCTTACACGAGGCATCACAACAATATTTCACCAGTCAACCCCGGTCAAATGCTGTTTGTGTATGAGAAATCGGTTGGAAACTTTCCTCATGTCAGCACGTTGTAGGTGTCGCCATCGGCGTCAACCTTATATGAATGCTCTGAAAAGCTAATCATTTGCATATCACAGCATCTTCTTCCTGTCGGTTAAATGTCGCGTCTGTAGCACGTCATTTTCGTGGTGTAGGAATTTTAATGTCCAGTAGTGTATGACCGATTTGACTTCGAAGGTTGATATAATTTTAAGAAAGATTTGTTTTCGTGGCACATTGCACCAAAACAAAAAACAGTGCGATACAATGTAATATCACACTTCGGTTTGCAGAAGGTGGATACCATCTAGGCACAGAATAGTTTCGTCCGTGAATATATTTCAGCGAATTACAACCGTATTAATTTTTCAACTGTAAATTCGCATAATTTTTACATGAAAATTCTCATGAACTACGCGGTGAGTGAAAGTACAAGGGGATAAAAGCAACAACACTGTTGCCACACAAGGCATCAGTACCATCATGCCTTATCCGATGTGTCACTGGACATTAGCTTTCTGGCGTTATCGCTTTGATTTAACTTCTGAGTGTTGTTTCTGTCTACAGACAGAGCTCTCAAGGACTGATGACACTGTGTGGTGGAGAGAGCATTAATTAGCTGAAAGCAGTGTATTTGGGTCGCCGTGTGTTGGCAGCTTTTGCGTCGTATGTCGATCTGTTTTCCTTCACGGGACGATGTAGCAAGTAAACAGTGTGAGTGACCTAAGTAAATATAACGCCAGCAGCTGCTCTCCTGAAAGTGCTTCTTATCTGATCTGATCCACATCATCACAAAATTCTAATAGAGCAACCACGACCAGCTGTTCAGTTTTCTTGTCCAGTTTGGGATGTAATCATGGTTAGCATCTTATTAGCAACAATTCCTATATGTCCACTTTATTTACCTACTGCATTTCATCTTCCCATTTACTATCAAAGTTTCCTCCGGGACATACGCAAAAGGCTGTTATTTGTGTTATCGTTTCTGGATACCTCTTATCCAAATATAACAATCAAAAGGTACCTCTCAATGGAGAGGTTATCGAGTTTCACGTCACGTCAGAATAAAAGCACAAGAAATATCGCAAACAGGCGCTAATATTTGATCCATATTACTAACTTAGGAAAACATTGTAACAAATTGTCATTTCATTATCGAGATTCGGCCGCATAATGAGCTATTAGATAATGCCGGAAGGCAACGCTAATATCTGGATTGGAGTTTCAGTCAAATTAATTTAACTGTGACTCATCCGAAAGCTTTTCAAAAGTGTCCGACTATTTACGAAAAACGCATTTCTTTTCATTATCCGTATGGTGGACTTTGTTGTTGAGTAATTTGTGAATTTTCAGTTCATATTTGTAAAAATATGAAACCCTACTCGCCTCCAACCAATAGCCGAAAGATTTTATTGAGAATTTAGTTGTAGTTCTTATATACCATATCTACGACCAACATTTGCACGCGAAAGAATAAGGCGAATGCTATAAAAGATCTTTTGGTATCAGAATAAGTAATAGGGTTGTAAGCAACCGTACAGAGATTCAACGACATCCTAATGCTGATAATTTTATTATTATTTTCCAGTAGAGTCTTCGCATCGATTCTTTAAAGAACCAGACACTCACGTATAAAACAGCTTCACATATCTGATAACAAGTGAGTTAATGTACAAAGTATTTTAGTTTGAGCTTGTAAACACGAAAAAGTGAAAGAAAAGTTTGAAATACTGTTTAAGATTTTCTGTAAATCGCTAAGTGCTCTCATTAACAAACACTGGATAAGTACAGTCAGGGTAATTTGCTCTCCGTGCCAAACAACACTTAGTTTTTCATGCAACTCAGTGTTTATCACTTCATATCTCCTGAACTATATTACATACAGTAATATAATTTTGGAGGTATATGTGGATTCTACATGCGAAATGTGTTCCCAGTAACTTAGTGAAGGAGTAACAAAATAAAACGTCATGCCTGATACTGAAGCTGTACTGGATGAATAGCAGAATGTAGTAAGTTTTTTCCTTTCATCATTGTGTGCAGGACTGTCAACAAGAAGAGGTTTCATAATAGTATGAATTTATGTAGTTGGTCATAAGTCACTAAATGTTCTCCTCCTGAAATACTGGATGCACAGTGTAAGTAATTTGGACGTGATAAGCTAACTTGCCACAAAATATATACACAGTTTCTACCGGTAATTGTTGTCTTACTGTGTTACCTTTAACGTAGGACTGCATCGCAGGGTAGGCAGATTATCACACCATTTTAAATTTTTAAATTCGTCCAATAATTATACGAAATATCTAAAATCAAATATGTGTTGCTAATGGAAGCCGATACATAGGCAACCTGCAAATCAAATCATGCTCCAGCTTAGTAATGTAGATTTGCAACTCCCAAGAACAATGATGTCACCTTCTCACTATGTTGCGGAAAATTACAATTAGTTTAAAAATATAATAAATTTATTCAGTGAAAATTACGACAACATGGGGGTGTAAAGTTTCTTACTACGTATACATCCACATCTGTGCTCTGTAAACCAACGTCAAGTGCCCGTCAGAGGGGACATAAAATCGTACCAACCATTCCACTCGCGCAAGAACTGCGGGATGAATGACCTGCGCGAGCAGTGATTCATATTACCTTGTCTTCGCAGTCCCTAAGGGAATGATATGTACACTCCTGGAAATTGAAATAAGAACACCGTGAATTCATTGTCCCAGGAAGGGGAAACTTTATTGACACATTCCTGGGGTCAGATACATCACATGATCACACTGACAGAACCACAGGCACATAGACACAGGCAACAGAGCATGCACAATGTCGGCACTAGTACAGTGTATATCCACATTTCGCAGCAATGCAGCCTGCTATTCTCCCATGGAGACGATCGTAGAGATGCTGGATGTAGTCCTGTGGAACGGCTTGCCATGCCATTTCCACCTGGCGCTCAGTTGGACCAGCGTTCGTGCTGGACGTGCAGACCGCGTGAGACGACGCTTCATGCAGTCCCAAACATGCTCAATGGGGGACAGATCCGGAGATCTTGCTGGCCAGGGTAGTTGACTTACACCTTCTAGAGCACGTTGGGTGGCACGGGATACATGCGGACGTGCATTGTCCTGTTGGAACAGCAAGTTCCCTTGCCGGTCTAGGAATGGTAGAACGATGGGTTCGATGACGGTTTGGATGTACCGTGCACTATTCAGTGTCCCCTCGACGATCACCAGTGGTGTACGGCCAGTGTAGGAGATCGCTCCCCACACCATGATGCCGGGTGTTGGCCCTGTGTGCCTCGGTCGTATGGAGTCCTGATTGTGGCGCTCACCTGCACGGCGCCAAACACGCATACGACCATCATTGGCACCAAGGCAGAAGCGACTCTCATCGCTGAAGACGACACGTCTCCATTCGTCCCCCCATTCACGCCTGTCGCGACGCCACTGGAGGCGGGCTGCACGATGTTGGGGCGTGAGCGGAAGACGGCCTAACGGTGTGCGGGAGACGGTTGCGAATTGTCCTCGCCGATACCCCAGGAGCAACAGTGTCCCTAATTTGCTGGGAAGTGGCGGTGCGGTCCCCTACGGCACTGCGTAGGATCCTACGGTCTTGGCGTGCATCTGTGCGTCGCTGCGGTCCGGTCCCAGGTCGACGGGCACGTGCACCTTCCGCCGACCACTGGCGACAACATCGATGTACTGTGGAGACCTCACGCCCCACGTGTTGAGCAATTCGGCGGTACGTCCACCCGGCCTCCCGCATGCCCACTATACGCCCTCGCTCAAAGTCCGTCAACTGCACATACGGTTCACGTCCACGCTGTCGCGGCATGCTACCAGTGTTAAAGACTGCGATGGAGCTCCGTATGCCACGGCAAACTGGCTGACACTGACGGCGGCGGTGCACAAATGCTGTGCAGCTAGCGCCATTCGACGGCCAACACCGCGGTTCCTGGTGTGTCCGCTGTGCCGTGCGTGTGATCATTGCTTGTACAGCCCTCTCGCAGTGTCCGGAGCAAGTATGGTGGGTCTGACACACCGGTGTCAATGTGTTCTTTTTTCCATTTCCAGGAGTGTATATGACTGTAGTAAATTTCTAGGTTCCTGGCCTGAAGTTGGTTCTTGAAACTTCGTGGGGTAGCTACCGTGAGTGTTCATCCTCTACCAGCTCAATATTTCTCAGAATCTTCGTGACGGTCTGTCATGGCTTGAACAAACCAGTGATAGGTTGTTCTGCCCTTATCCTTCCTGCAAATACAAGGCGTTGATCAAGAACTGAAATAATCATTCTGCCCACAGTTTTTCTTTAATTGGAGTTTGTTGATACCCACATTAAACTGCATATGGTTATCAAAGTGTCTTAGCTCGAATACGCTATATTTTTTTACAAGAAAGACAAGTGTCTTGCGAAAACTCAACAACGACTGGCGCCACGGACTGGTACTCATAGCACAGGTTGGCAGCCGCACCTACGTCACTTGAATCCTGTTTACTCAGCTGTAACAGGCAGTCCAAAGCGCCCGCAAGCTCTGTGCTAGTTCGACCATGCTCCTGTCAGTGGCTTGGCCCCTTATCCGTACTTCGTATTGGAGAAATTGCTTTTTTAAATCAGAATTGCTATTTAGTTCTCGGGTGTTCACGCATAAAAGCACGATAACCTGCAACACAGCACAAAGAACAGAATCGAACAATGCAACTCCCGTAACATAATTTCCTAATTTTGCCAAAGTTAAGTTGAATTTTCTGTCACACAACCACGCTGTGCTGCGATTGATATTGTGAACACTATTTACTTTGGTAACAACTGCATGGAGAAGGGGAGAGGTAGGGGCTAGGCTCCTGTAGAGTAAGGTTTAGATACGCTAATTGCTTTCATTTTCTAGAGATCTCCACAAAGGAAATACGGCACACTCTTTTTAAACAAACACTGTGTACCAATAATCAGCTGAAATAAAACGGTTATCTCACATGTCATGACCATTAAGGTTACAGCTTGAACCAGGAAATTACTATTGTAAGTGCAGTTTTAAAACAAATGAAAGAGTAAAGTAGCACACCTCAGTCACGCCTTTACATACCTGAAAGATAGACACACAAGTTTCAAAGGGGATAATAATTAATTATCAGTTCCTCTGTAGGAATCTCGAGTTCATACAGGTGGTACGAGCACCTTACACGTCTCGAATACCACCAGCGCCAATGGGCGACTTGACTACAACACACAGAAATGAAAGTTACACATATCACATGCCATACGCTTGAATACATAAGAAATATAACCACTCAGTGAACATTAGAACATGAAATGTGTGTCAAGAATCGTTCCTAGTTAAACTGTGTTTGGCCGTTGACTGTACTTAATAATCTTGAACCACAAATGTTATCAATTCATGTAAATTCAATGCCTATTAGGCTCGTACTTTTCGTTAGTAGATTTCTGGAGAGTAACCAGAATAGAAAGTGATTGCACTACAAGGGAAGCCACTTAAAACAACGTGCAATAGAAATATTTCTAATGCTGCGAAAGCGAGGTCAGGAACAGTACAATCAAACGGGTCTCTCACAGAACAAGATGCACTTGCTCACTGTAACAAATGAAGGCTCACCATGTGACAAACAACGTTGCTACATAGACAAGATTGCCATAAATCACCAGTGAATATGCCGCAGCTACCTGAAATGAAATTTAAACTTTGCCTCTTCAATGCAAGCCGCGCAAAACATTACTAGACGGTACTCCTCGATAACACCGTTCCTCGCGGTCCGCATACCTGGTAAAAGACGGGTACGACACGTCCACTGCAATTAATGTAGCCACTGCAATCTTCCACACCAGGCGGCCTATCAAATAAGGGCTCGAGCACAAAATTGGCGAGAAAGACCTTTCTCTCTCCATCCCGTGCGGTGTCAAACCCTCACTATCCCTCTTTGAGGGCCTATCACCAGACCGCGGGGAAGACCATCTTGTCGCGCTACAGCAACATGATGTTTGACATCTCTTATCAGGTACCGACAGGAGCCGGAGCGTGGCTCAACCTAGAACTAGTATAGAAGAGTAAAGTTCCATGGCCCGACAGAATCCTTATAAGGATCTATACGCATCTCGAAACCTCTTTCTCCGCGTTTGCAACATGAAATTTTGAAATCCAGTACTACGCTTATTAACTGAAGTACTGTCATAAGGAATCTGTAACTGGGTAGATAAGAAGTTTACAGCTTGTTATATTAACGGCCATCAAAAAATGTGGAAGTCACTTCTGGTGTATCCTGTGGAAATGTATTAGAATCACTGCTGTTCAAGCTGTACAGTAATGACGTGAAAGACAAAATACGCAAATGATGCAGTTAATTGCAATGAAGTACTATTTGACATCTCAAAAGAGTAACACAAATATTCTACTAAATCTTGTTACCATTACAATGAGGTGCAAGGACTTGCAACTTCCTCTTCCGCACTTTCAGTTCTAGTAGTAGTGAAACTGTCAACTGTAACGGTTCCCACCTTCGGTCTGCAAGGATCCCTTTGTACTTTTTGTTTAAAGTTCCTTATCTAACATGGTAGTCTCTCTGTATCCATTCTTTGTAGATGGCCATTCAATGTCATTCTGTTTGAGACCAGTTTTTCTTCCACACTCCAAATTTTCAACTCCTCTCCGCTCTCTCTATTTCGTGTTGTATCTATTTCTTCCCATCCAGTCACCGCTCTAAGAAATCTAAGTGTTATCCACTTTATTTATTTGTCTGGTCTTTTATTTAACGACAGTTCACCTCCATAAAATATTGTTGACAATGCTACTGTTTTATAAAATTCCAGTCCAGTCATGTTTGCTTACTGTCTTCCGAAGCAAATTTTGGAACAAAGGAGCGTTTTTATGTAACTCTGTGTAGGTTACCTATCCAGAACAGTTAAGGTCGGTGACAGGGCTTGCACCATCCATCATACGAGTCAAAACTCTGTCTATCCTTAATTAATAATTGCTGCAGCGTTTCCCCTGTATTCGATCTTACAGTGGTACCGCTCATATTCGGTCGTCAGAGCCTGAATAGTTTGGCAGGATACACCACGGGCAGATGAGGATGACAACTGAATGAGAGAGGCTGTATAATCGCGACTTCATTCCATTAAGAGCCCAGAGTAGCAAATTAATTTTTTATTAAAACTTTTCTTTTCCAGTATAGTGCTGTAGAACATAGTGATCACCTAGTTTCAGCCACTTAAACAGACATCACAGCACAGAGTAGAAACATGCAGTAGCTACACCAGGGGTGGCCACGATTTCGCCTCACATGGTGTAACCGGCCCCGAGTGCCAAAGCGGTGAGCCTAGCATCAGATTTCCCCCACCGCCACGCCACACTGTCTGATGGCGAGGAGGGTAAGAGGGAAAGTATTAAAGAAAAAATATCTGTAATTTGAACTGGAATTACCTTGCAAGTCAATCAGTTACGTCTGGACATGAACAGAGGTGATTCCGACTGAAACGGCAAACAGTCAAGAAAACAGCTCAAAAATAGACGTAAGATTGAATTTTCCTCAAAAGCTTTATAAGACTATCGTTGTATTTCTTGCAAGGCCACAAAGAATTCTTCAAACCCCGCTCTTTAATTATCGCCAGTGAGCTTAGGGAACAGGACTGTGTTGGTCAAAGTGTGTCCCTTCTGCAACGCGATTTTCTTTTTAAATGCATCTCCATCAAATCAGAAAGAAGCTACCTTGCAATGTCTTGCTGTGGGTATGTGTAGTCAAGTCCACTTAAACTGCGAAGTCTGCAGTCCACATCGTATGTTCTAATTGTCGTTCCTGCACTTCCGTTTTCATAATAAATTCAACAACAGCGAGATTTAAATCGAAAAATCGTTCCAGGCATGCCCTTTGACTTAACCAACTCACTTTGGAGTAATACGTCAAGTCTCCGTACTCTTCGTTCATTTCCACTGAAAACTTTTGCAGCTGAAAATGTAATAATGGTTGTCACTTCAGAAATTTTACTATTCGTAGCATCAATTTCTTGAAGTACTACACGCCTGCAAATTTATCACAAAGTGCTTCTTGATGTAATGAAAGATGAATCATATCTGTCGATCATTGTAATTTCTGGCCCTGTCATTGGCATCTAAAAGTTTAAATTCTGTCTGCACGGTGCTTAATGGCGTTTCGTAGCAATACCAGTCGCTTATGCGAATTGGAAATTCTCATCCCTCTCTTGTGTTATTCCTTACATTTCCAAGAATTGTGACGCTAGGTCGCCACACTGCCCCTCTTTGCGCAAACAGCCACTGAACCTGTGAACGTGCTTAACACCACGAACATAGAGCGAAGGGTAATCACCGCTGACACCACGATTCAGTCGAACTCATGGAATTGTTCGGACAGCAAAATGCCACAACGCAATGCTAAATGAAGGTTATGCTGTGCCGGGTACTTCCGAGAAGGACCTTGTAAAGCCAAGTGACACTCCAGGCCTTTGCCGCACGCTTCCCGTACACGCTGCAGGCACGAAGTTTGGCGCGCCGTGGCCGGCTCTGGTCTACATCAAAGAATAGGTAACACACTTAGCCATTTCAATATTAACATAGTTTAGGAAACAACTTACAGTCGTATTTAGCCGTACTATGCTTTGTTACATGAAGTGATTACTTCTTTTACATAACCATTTTTTGTATGTAAGGCCATGTTAGTACATTTCTAATTTTGTTAAGTGTTTTTACGAGTATGTGAATGTAGCCTTTCAACAAATAATAAATTAATGGTCTGCGGACTATTAATGGCTACCCACACACACTCTGTCACTTCCCCGTTCCCTCTACTGCCCCCACCCTCACCCCCACCCCCACCCATTGCCCCCAACTCCTGTTCGGTTATAGACTACTTGTTATGTTAATGGTAACCTCTTGTCTTTGGTTTTTTGGAAAACAAAAATTTTTATAACTCGTTAAAGCCCTGCATGGCTATGCGAGCGTGTTTTTTTATCATCTGTAACTAATAAATGAATCCGTACGGCTTACAGTATGTAACTGGTGCCATCTAGGGCTTCTGTTTTAACTTAAACGACACGGGTCGCCATAACTAGCGAGTGTCATCTTGGCATGTTTCTAAGTTACACGATACTCTGTTTGTCTCTGCCTTGTTCACATTTGTCGACCTACTAAGCGACTGCGTAAATCAGAAGGTCGCGAGATTTCGGGAATTCATCCCGGTCAGAAGTTGCCCGAATCCCTTTCAGGTGACTCTAAGGACGGCTGCGTGTGTGAGAAAACTGCCAGCATTCGTAATCCCGGCCAAGGATAGCCGGAATCTTATGTTTGGTGTCGTTTATGCTATTTTGTATAGCGCTAGAGGCTAAAGTTATCTTGGGTGACCTACAGAGAAGAGAAGTATACCGATGTGTTCCTGCACTTTAATTTGAGAGAATAATAAAGAGCCACAAAGGAAACGTCTTACTGAACGGTAAATGATAGGAACGCCCCAATCAAGCATAGCAACGTGTGTACTCTTATGATAATACTACAAAAAAGATTTAGTTTTTTACCTGTATTTTCTTTTACTTATTTTCATGATAGATAGAAAGGATTATTTCAGGATAAATTTTATTAATGTATTTCTTCTTACAATTATGTTCATGTTTACGGAGTGTAGCTGTTATGAATATGACAGCTATTTTCATTTCGTTCTCATTATGTATGTTTCATTGTTTATTAACTTAGTATTAACGGTCTAGAAACATATTGATAGGTCAACAGAGGACGCATCAACACAAGAACGAAGCGAGAACAGAGTGGATGAGATGGTCGGGCGCCGGCCGCGGTGGCCGAACGGTTCTAGGCGCTACAGTTTGGAACCGCACGACCGCTACGTCGCAGGTTACAATCTTGCCTCGGGCATGGATGTGTGTGATGTCCTTACGTTAGTTAGGTTTAAGTAGTTCTAAGTTCTAGGGGACTGATGACCTCGAAGTTAAGTCCCATGGTGCTCAGAGCCATTTGAAGATGGTCGGGCGGTGTGTTTACCGCTACGCATTGTGTTCGTGGCGAGAGGAAAGTATCATTGTTTGAACGAGGCTACATTTATGATTTCACAGTGCACTATGTTTGAAGAACTGGTGACTTTACGTGTTGCGTTGCTCAGTAGCCGAAAATGCGTTTTGATTCTTTAAATTTAAAACTTCGAATTGCAGATCGGTAAGCTGTGTGCACGCCGTAAATATAACATTTTTGATTGCAGACAGCATAAACTGTTTAGTGCGCATGAAGGATTGTGAAATTTAAGAGTAAACGTGGCAACGCGTTTTCTTGTCATATAATGATACACAGAGCTCTTAAATTTGAATGTACAGTATGCTGAACGTCGCATGATTGACGTGATTGCATAGACAATTGTGCACGGCGCGGATTATTCAGTGTAAACTAGGGACTAATGATACAATGCTCAATAAACTTGATATACTTTCGTAGTGCGGACGGATATTCTGAGAAAAGTGCCGCATCGTGATTTAATAGTACAATGTAAATCTGTAACCTGTGTCTAAACTGTCTAACAAACCTAGTGCCATCAGATTACGTCACGCGTTAATGAGAAGAAGCGTATTTTATGCAGGCACGCAAATTGGAAATAATTCAGCGAACATCGGACGTTTCTCTTACATTCGCATCAGGCACCCACGATCAAGGGAAGCAGCAAGGCGACACCAAATATTGGGATGCATGCTCGGAGATCACTGACTAGCGACGCGGACATCAACGACGTACCGGCAGCATCAGCTAAATGGAAATTGTTTTGAAGGAACATTGACTAAGAGACACCAAGGACGGCATTCTTCTAATCAGTGATGTAAAAACTCTTTACGTAGAAACACCAGTAATTTTTATTGGTCATTCATTTTACGTAAATGTAATTTTTCATGTCGTAATATCGTTCTAATTTATTTTAAATAATATTTAGAACAACAGTTAAAAACTTGGTTTCATTCATTGATTTATTTTTTTCCACACTCATAATAATATTGCAAACTCATTAACTTACAATACAGTTCTCACTATTACAGACAATTGCTATTAATTCTCATGAAATAACAGTTAAACAGTTTTTTATTCATTCGCTTTTTAAACTGCCGATATCTGTTTATTTATGTAGTTCGTAAGGTCCGTCTGCATTTGCGTGTTTAATAGTTTTGCACATCGTCTATGGGAAACATTGTGCTGTGCCGATGAAGTTGTGCGCTGTGAATTAACCGCCATTACTTTAGCTCGCAGTAGCGCGAAGCAAGCTGTTCAGTTACTTTAGGATTAGCAGTTGTAAGCTTTTGGATTTGAGCTAGTAGCTGATCACTCGTAATGTTATAGTTTTCAGGTAATTACTTTCATGTTCTATTGTAATGTACAGTTGAACTGAGGAAAAATAGAGTATTTCCGTTTTCAGTTATCTTAATATTTCCGGGCGTCGAACATTAGGGGAGACTGATCGGGGTTTTATCAGTCCGTGTTGTTGAGCTCGGTTCGTTCTAGCCTAGATGATGTTCGAAGAGGTGCTGTTTCGGATGACAGTTACTTTTTGTGATCATGACAGTGACTCATGGAAGTATAAAAAGGAGAGTCATCTAATCTATAGCACAGAAAAGTTATCACTGTAACCATTAGCTTTATTAATGGAAAGCAAAACATGTGAGCTACCCACTACAATAAACAACTGAACGTTAAATATTTGTACAATGGAATTCCAATAATAAACTCTAATTTTGGCACAGGTGGGTGGAGACGATAAAAGCCAAGTTATACGAATAATATGCAAAGACAAACGGTGACAGTAAGCATAGTTAGTAAAATAAAAGATGAACATAATAAAATAGGATCAAGCACTAGTGAGATCACCAAGGCCCTGCTTGAAATTAAACTACCTGGCTGCGAAGTATTAAATGGAATAAGAGGCTTCTGAAGGGTGAGAACTATATATCGCATCCTTACAGAATTGGTGCTCGCAACGATGACGCACCCTATCATTCTTATAGTGTAATTTGGACGGGAGCAACCGTAGCGGCTAGGTATTCTGAACTGAGGTCTCTTATCTCAGTGTTCAAGTGGAGACATCAACCTACACACTAAGCGGACTAATCTCTCAGTCGTACTGACTCTCCTGTCATTTAGCCGTCAGCGTTCTTTTTTCTGGGTACCCATAACAATGCTGTTTCTCGCCAGAGCAGGAACACGCCGGCCCATCATGGCAGCAATTGCGAGTTCCGACCACCAAAATTTAAGTAAAGAATTAAACAGTCTCATACCTTTTCGATTTTTTACTACATCTAACCAGCAGTGCTTTGGGGTGGGGAGAAAGGTAAAATATCTCTACCACTTTATGTTACAGTTTTTTGTGACAGATCTACAAGATGGTGGCATGTAGACATAAACAGGAAACTGCATGTATCGGAAATAACGGTAGGAACAAACTAGAACACTGGATGCTGAAAACTTAAACCAATCGTTATTTTGTTGCGTTGGTCCCGAGGTAATGAGGATTCACAAACTAGATTCACATACTACCCTATTGGAACTGACACTTGGATAGAAATTCCTTATGTTGCTAAAGGGCGTCTGTAAAAAATGTTGTGCTTTTTCAGCAGAAAGAGGGGTCTTATGTCCCACTTGGAGAGAGTGGGCTGAGTGAATGTGAGTGGATGTGAATACCGGTCTGTCTACCTGACGCTGCAACTTTGCCTTTGTTCTGAAGATGTGTGTGGTGGCCAGCTCCTTTCTAAAAGACTCTTATATTTTGCTAGCCAGCTCATAGGCTCCCTCCTGTGCTGTCCCTTCACTGTACTGGAAACAGAAGTGGAAAGAAAACTATAAAAATGACAGTTACTGGAGGATCTGAATCTCTATTGCAGTTATTAAGCTGCATCTGTTATAGGCTACTTGACCATGGGGAATGAGCATTAAAATATTCTGAAATATGTTCTGCAACTGTTTCAGAAACAGTTGACTATGTAATAATAAGTATACTTCACCATATCACAGATGTATTTCAGCTTCACTGTGTGTCAGTGCTATCGCTTCCTTTATTTGTGGCTCACACACACACACACACACACACACACATATTACTATAGGACTGCAGATTCACAATTTCTGTATCAGTTGTTCTGCAGATTTTGACTCAGTGTGTGAAGCTAAATAGACTTTCGATTATACAGGGTGGTCGAAAAGTCCGGAAACATCCTGATAAAATCCAAATGGAGTAGCAAACAAGGAAACAGAGTTTCTACACACGAGGAACGGGAAGGAGGAAACTTTATAGGCTATGCCACCAATATGGTGGCCATCTTGAAAGCCGCCATCTTGTATTCAACTCCAAAATTTCAAATGGAAATGTGGTCATGTGACATATCAAACAGATAAAGAATTTCACCAGAAAAACAATGCCGTTGTTACTTTAAACATAGCTTTATTCATTCTCAAGTTATAGCCCATTACTTGCGGCGCAGTATTACGTACTGAGAAGTCATAAAATGGAGTCTGAAACGGTGCAAAGTGACTATCCCATGCCTGATATGTTACACGTGTTTAACTGTTGGGTATCATTTACTTATGTTAACGTTTTAATCATTGTTTCCTTATTTACAGGTTACAAAATGTCCTTAACACATGAAGAACGCATTGAAATCATCTTGATATCAGGAGAAAGAAGCACACGGGCCATTGCTGAGGATTTCAACAGTCGTCACCCAACCAGACAGCCCATCACTCACAGCGCAGTTCAAATGGTTCAAATAGCTCTGAGCACTATGAGACTCAACATCTTAGGTCATAAGTCTCCTAGGACTTAGAACTACTTAAACCTAACTAACCTAAGGACATCACACACACCCATGCCCGAGGCAGGATTTGAACCTGCGACCGTAGCAGTCCCGCGGTTCCGGACTGCAGCGCCAGAACCGCTAGACCACCGCGGCCGGCCACAGCGCAGTTGCCAAGCTTTAGGCCAAATTCCGAGCAACAGGTTCTGTCGCAGATAAACCTAAGGCTGGAAGACCAAAATCCGCCACCGATGAAGCAACAACAGTAAGCGTGTTGGCATCATTTAGCAAGAGTCCGCAACGTTGTACTCGTCGCCTGTCACAAGAATGTCGTACCTCCATAATGCGAATTTTATCGCAGCACAAATGGCACCCGTACAAAGTTCAGCTGTTCCAACACCTGAACGAGGATGGCCCAGACCGTCGGGTACAGTTCGCAGAATGGGAGACACAGCAGCTGCAGAGAAACCCACGTTTCCCCTATCAGGTGCTGTTCAGTGATGAAGCCAATTTCTTTATCAAAATGGTTCAAATGGCTCTGAGCACTATGGGACTTAACATCTTAGGTCATCAGTCCCCTAGAACTTAGAATTACTTAAACCTAACTAACCTAATGATATCACACACACCCATGCCCGAGGCAGGATTTGAACCTGCGACCGTAGCAGTCCCGCGGTTCCGGACTGCAGCGCCAGAACCGCTAGACCACCGCGGCCGGCCACAGCGCAGTTGCCAAGCTTTAGGCCAAATTCCGAGCAACAGGTTCTGTCGCAGATAAACCTAAGGCTGGAAGACCAAAATCCGCCACCGATGAAGCAACAACAGTAAGCGTGTTGGCATCATTTAGCAAGAGTCCGCAACGTTGTACTCGTCGCCTGTCACAAGAATGTCGTACCTCCATAATGCGAATTTTATCGCAGCACAAATGGCACCCGTACAAAGTTCAGCTGTTCCAACACCTGAACGAGGATGGCCCAGACCGTCGGGTACAGTTCGCAGAATGGGAGACACAGCAGCTGCAGAGAAACCCACGTTTCCCCTATCAGGTGCTGTTCAGTGATGAAGCCAATTTCTTTATCAAAATGGTTCAAATGGCTCTGAGCACTATGGGACTTAACATCTTAGGTCATCAGTCCCCTAGAACTTAGAATTACTTAAACCTAACTAACCTAATGATATCACACACACCCATGCCCGAGGCAGGATTTGAACCTGCGACCGTAGCAGTCCCGCGGTTCCGGACTGCAGCGCCAGAACCGCTAGACCACCGCGGCCGGCCACAGCGCAGGTTCCAAGCTTTAGGCCAAATTCCGAGCAACAGGTTCTGTCGCAGATAAACCTAAGGCTGGAAGACCAAAATCCGCCACCGATGAAGCAACAACAGTAAGCGTGTTGGCATCATTTAGCAAGAGTCCGCAACGTTGTACTCGTCGCCTGTCACAAGAATGTCGTACCTCCATAATGCGAATTTTATCGCAGCACAAATGGCACCCGTACAAAGTTCAGCTGTTCCAACACCTGAACGAGGATGGCCCAGACCGTCGGGTACAGTTCGCAGAATGGGAGACACAGCAGCTGCAGAGAAACCCACGTTTCCCCTATCAGGTGCTGTTCAGTGATGAAGCCAATTTCTTTATCAAAATGGTTCAAATGGCTCTGAGCACTATGGGACTTAACATCTTAGGTCATCAGTCCCCTAGAACTTAGAATTACTTAAACCTAACTAACCTAATGATATCACACACATCCATTCCCGAGGTAGGAGTCGAACCTGCGACCGTAGCAGTCGCGCGGCTCCGGACTGAGCGCCTAGAACCGCTAGATCACCGCGGTCGGCAATTTCTTTATCAATTGTGAAGCGAACAAGCAGAATCACAGATACTGGTCCGACACAAATCCGCACTGGATTGATGCTTCCAAAGCGGTCGACTCACAAAAAGTGATGGTCTGGTGTGGTGTGTGGGGTACCAATGTCGTTGGACCTTTTTTTATTGATGGTATGTTTACATTCAACGGCTATCTGTGGTTATTGCATGAAGTGTTTCCCTCGTTGTTAACGGAAGACGGGACATTTCCGGAATTCTTCCAGCATGATGGAGCCCCACCACATTATGGGCACAATGTGCGAGCATACCTGGATGTGCAGTTCCCTCAAAAGTGGATTGGTCATAGGGGTGCTGTGGAGTGGCCATCACGTTCACCAAATTTGACTCCTTTGGATTTTTATCTTTGTGGTCATTTCAAAGCACTGGTTTATTCTGTGAAAATACGGGATTTTCATCATGTAAAGCAGCTCATTGTTGATGAGTGTGGTTAAATTCAGCCAGATGTGTTGGTCAAAGTTCATCAGGACTGGATTCGGAGGATAGCATTAACATTCCAACATGATGGACAACATATCAAGCCATTCCTATGACTGTTGGTGGTCTCTCGGGACATCGGCGTAATGTCTCTTCGGCACATAACACACATGCTGCCGAGCGTCCCACCGCTGCCACATGTAACTGGCTATAACCCGAAAATGAATAAAGCAATGTTTAATATAACAACGGCATTGTTTTTCTGGTGAAATTCTGTATCTGTTTGATATGTTACATGGCCACATTTCCATTTGAAATTTTGGAGTTGAATCCAAGATGGTGCCTTTCAAGATGGCCGCCAAGTCGGTTACATAGCCTGTAAAGTTTCCCCCTTCCCATTCCTCGTGTATAGGGACTCTGTTTTCTTGTTTGCTACTCCATTTGAATTTTATGAGGGTATTTCCGGACTTTTGGACCACCCTGTATTTTCCTCGTAATGGCTAATATTAAATTTATCTTGTTGATGAACTATGACTTTTATTGACAACAAATGTAACAAGAGCAAATATGTACTGTTAGGCTATTATCAGTATGACCAATCAGTATGGACAATCTGTTCGTGTGCAAGAGGAATTTAAAGTTGACTGGGGTGGCAGTGAGAATTTCGAACGATGAGGGAGGCGTGTCAGAGTAATCCGTGCAGCTGTGTGAACCGCTGTGCCGAGGTTGCATAGTAGCTAACTACCTGTCAAGTAAGCAAGAGACCCGTGTTCGATTTCCGGCCTTGGTATAAATTCTCATTCGCCACTTCGGTCTACGTACATAAAATCATTTCTGTCATTTCATTACTTAAACTGGACCAGAAATGAATCAAAAGTTTTAAAACATTCAATCGTTCAAAAGTGAAAACTCAGTAAGACAATATGTCTTTAATCCATCATCTCCATAGAAAATTATTATTTAAATAAACATAAGAACAGTATTGTGTGCTCAGCCGCGAAAACCTTATAGACACTCATTTAAATAATTATACATTTCAAATATTGTGCACAATACACATCACCTAAAGAAATTTTTCCGAATCATCATTGTTGAGAAACTGTAGTAACTTCCATACTAACGATACTAGATCAAAGTACTTTTGTTCTTCGTGATTAACGTATAGGATTCAAGAAGAGTGGTAAATTATTCTGCAAGAATACGTTTTATCTCCTGCCTTGTAATATAAACTACTCGACAACTAGGAAGGATAAGTAAAACAGAAGTCAATATGTTTGTTATTGACAGCTAGTCCACATACCAGTTTTACTCCTAAGGATCATGTGGATAAAAGACTTACTACAGTTTTAATACAAGGTGTTTCGTTGGAGCACAGTAGTTGGTTAGGTGAGAACTGCATTACGGCGCCACGGTTCACCGAGAGTAATAATAATTGCGTGTGGCTCAATGATCTGGTGCAAGTCAAATGGCTCTGAGCACTATGGGACTTAACATCTGTGGTCATCAGTCCCCTAGAACTTAGAACTACTTAAACCTAACTAACCTAAGGACATCACACACATCCATGCCCGAGGCAGGATTCGAACCTGTGACCGTAGCGGACACGAGGTTCCCGACTGAAGCGCCTAGAACCGCACGGCCACAATGGCCGGCTGGTGCAAGTCCTTGAAATGAACTTCACTTCGACCAGTTACGTATCCCTAACCCACCCCGGTTGCAACTGGAAAAGGAAACCTACACTTTCATGTGGAATCCGAACCACGTGTCTTTTATGGCGATTTCACACATCGTTGAGAGAAGAAGGCTTGGTTAGAACGAAGACCGAGAAATCCGTGATCCGAGTGAAATACGATCCAAGGATCTCTCTATTTCCAGACACGTTTTTTACCGCTACTCCACCATTTTCATTTTCGTCTTCCATGTCCTCTTATAGCGCTGTCTTGCTTTCATCTATCATCGGCCAGACCTCAGTGTCTCTGTTTGTATACGAGCACATCCTCATAATAATCAAATAACATTAAAATCACGAAATAACTATAATGTTATCGCTCTTCCGACTTCAAGAAGTTACAAAATTCCTTTAGTAAAGAAAAATGACTAACCAAATGTAGCCGTTTGTTGTTCTTGGTTGAATGAAATGTATTTCTTCAAACCAGAAAAGAAAATAAGCCTTTTTCTAGACAGTACGGAGGAAACTAACTGTATCTGCAACAATAAAAGTTATGTCTTTTAGTTAAAAGAAAGCAATTTTCACTTTGGTATAGCCGGACCAAAGCCTGGTTGAGAAAGCAGGAGGGGGAGGAGTCACAGCTCGTAAGAAAATTTTGATTCACTTCGCCCGGGTGATAGTACTTTGTGAGGGTCCTTTTCCATGGTGACAGTGAAGACATCAACAGCACTCAAGACGGAGATGAAGCTCATCTGTACAGCTGGCGGAAGAGGCGGCCCTGCTTTTAGGGTTAATATAGAAGCTAAAGATAGCAAACTCAGATACGTCTGAACGCATAATGGGCGGCTTTCTTGTCAGTGTCTGTTCTCCGTGTTAGGGGCAACTCCAGTAATTGCTCCAGGAACTAACAATCCCTGGTTCTAATAATCCAGTGCAAACATTGGACAAACAATTATAAGCTATTATGATTCGTGAAAGTAATAGCAATATTATCCCATGTTGTAGTCAAACCACCCGTCAACAGACGTCAACCGGGTCTTCGGAGTCTGGGGAACGTAGGCAGTCACAAATACAGCGAAAGTCGGAGTTCTCTGGCAGACTTCCATCCAAAACTATCACTTATATAAGCAAATTTAATATCAACACTCTAATTCAACCGGAAAAATTACACAGCTTAGTACAGGAGTTAGATCGATAAAAATTCAAATTTTAGCCTTTAAGTGTAAAACAGAAAACGTATTGCTAAAGGTGCTCCGCTTCTGGGAATGGCTATTGTCATACATAAAAATGTAGCAGATTCCATAAGAGATACACGCCCCATATCCAAACGCCTTATGACAATGCGCATGCAGTGCGTTAACAAGAAATATACCTTCATTAACGATCACGCCCCCACCAACATTGCTAACAGAAGGAATCCGCAGGAAATCAGAAACGTATTGGGTTCAGATAGGCGAAGAAAAACAATACTGGAAAACTGTAGGAAAATATCCCGCCCACAAATTTACCAACAAAAACGGGAAAAGCTTATCGAACTATTGCAACAAAACAACCTTAAAATCATCTTAGCATCGTTGAAGAACAATCCCCGAAAACAAAAGACTCGGAGATCTGAAAAATATGTAAAAATCTGCCAACCGGTTGCAAAGGTTTTCTATGTTCAGTCATGCTCAAAAGTAGCAGAGCGACCTAAATTGCATTTCACCTGATTCGAATGCAACCCACATAACGCAGCTGTCTATCAGGTCCTCTAATCGCTCCTCGATACAGTCGTTTGACTATTGAAAATGGTTCCAATAAGTCACGATTAGAAAACACTGCTCTGTATCACAATAACTCAAGATGTAAAGTAATACCAAGGTACTACAAATATCAGGGAACATCTTATCACAGGTAAGACGGTCCTTAAGGTTTATAAGCTCACATTTATTACAATAAATAACATACCTGAAATGTTACCACTCTCACTATTATGCCAGATAGGTAATTCACGTAGTAAGTTCGTAGTATTCATGATGTCGTCGTCAAAGTAACGTACCGAACTTATTATTTAACACAAAATGACATTAAAACATTAAGTTATTCACGAGCAGCTACTTGAGAATATGTATGAACTTCAAACGACACAACGAACCGTCTCGTTCTGCATATGGATTCAAACCCAGGTCAATGCAGACTCAGGACAGACTTCGTAACTGACGGATACTAACAGTCATTCCTGACTAGGCATACAGTGAGTGATATATCTCGATTTTAGACAGTCAGTTAACAAATATCAACATTAAATCACATAAAGTAAACATTTTTAACGGACCCGAATACCTACCCAGGATCTATTGTCCTTGTTAATGAACCACGAGAGATGTTAAATATTGCTTCTTCACAAGCAACTTACTTGAAATGCCGTGAGGTAAAGCTTTGTGTTGGAAAGGGATTCGAACCAAGAACCTAATTGGATTGTCATCGAAGCACAATCAACTGTGACATATCGGATTTTCTCGGCAGTAGGTAGATGTTATTACTGAAATGAAGAGACGAGACATTAATTTCTTCTTTCCCAGGACTCCAACCTGGCGCCTATCGCTTTTATATTCTAGAAAAAACTAACTTTAAAAATGGGTTTGTTACACCAGCAGCGACATGTGAGCATGTTTGAACCAGAAATAATATGACGAAGAGTTCAGTACTGACTGGGAATCGAACTCCACACATATCGTTGTTGACTGCACACAAAGAGACGTCAGCTACCGAATTTTTCTCCACCAGGAACTCGGAATAACATCCTTAAACTTACAGTGATCTCACAAACAGTTCTGTGTCTCACTTCGACTCAAAAACGTCAGATATCGTTAGTGTTGACAACGAATGAAAATACATTAAAAATCACAATTATTATCCACCAGCAGGTAGGTGTTGTCATGCTAGAGGTTGATAATACATAATGAAAGCTCTAGTGCCGGGCCAGGATTCGAACCCTGTCACGGGCAATATGTGAAGATGTTGAGGAATCTGCAGTTTTGAACAAACAACAAATTGCAGTCGAGCTGTATTGTCATGAAGAGATCAAATTCCGCTTTAAGGGCGGCCTGAGTTGCATTCCCAGTTCAGAACCAATTTTATCGACATACAGAAGCTCAAATAAAAGATGGAATAAGTGTCATGTGACCCTACATAGCGTTTGTTTCGTCACTAGAAATAAATAACTAGTATAAGAAAGGTTACTGCTGGTAGATTTTCTATGTGTCGCGACTCCTGCCTTTATTGTGGTTCAACCTAACGTCTACTTGGTAGACTTGTTTAACGTGAATGTCTGATCAGAATGCCATTATATCTTCTTCACTTGGCGTAGCCAGAAGAGAACAGATTCTGTCTCTCCTCATCAAAAATCATCAGCAGAAGGTGGAATCGAACCCAGACGATATGGATATGAACCTAGCATCAATCCAACAAATTTTCCTTTCTGTCACTCATTTTTCTATCATAACAACGTTGCGCCACACTGGATGAGAATTCATATACATGGTTCACCGAATCGCCATTAACTAGCTGCCTCGGCTACCCAGTGCATACATTCGACTCTATTTTGTAATCACAGAAATAAAATCACTTAACTGACACCTACACAGACTGCCAACAGTGTAGGATGCAGAAGTTTAAATACGAATTGTTCCTTTCGACTTGAGCTACTCTATTGCGCTATCTGTTTGTTGAAAACGACGTGCAGTGCAAAAGAAAAGCTGTAACTGTCTGTCTCTCCGAAGTCTAGATCCGGCCATATGCATTATCTCACAGCACTATGCAATGCGGAAGTTCTGGAGGAATTGTTGTTGACATCTGGAGGTGGTGTAGCTATGTGTCAGCTAGTATCGTAATGGTAAGTGTCGCGCACTGTTGATAAGATGTCGCGATTTCAGGTACATTCACTGCTACATCTTTTTAAAACGCAATACTGCTGTCTGCTGAAGTTATCGATCTAATGAAACTATGAACATAATTCCCTTACTTCTCAACCCAAAATAGTCACATGTGGAAAAAGGGCTAACTTCTGTGACATTTTGTTCTTTTTAGGTTTAAAAGATGGCCAGGCTGCAGATGCATCGCCGGCCAGTGTGGCCGTGCAGTTCTAGGCGCGTGAGTCTGGAACCGCGAGACTGCTACAGTCGCAGGTTCGAATCCTGCCTCTGGCATGGATGCATGTGATGTCCTTAGTTAGGTTTAAGTAGTTCTATGTTCTAGGGGACTGATGACCTCAGCTGTTAAGTCCCATAGCGCTCAGAGCCATTTTTTTTTTTTTTTTGAAGCAGATGCATCTCGAAACTTTTGTATTATGTATGGGGAGAGTGTATCGTGCCAAAATACGTCAGAAAAGTATTTTCTACATTAGCTGTCGTGTGGCAGTGACATTTTATTCTTCATCAAACCTTGTTCGAACATGCTCACATGTCGCTGCTGGTGTAACAAACCCATTTTTAAAAGTGCCAGGTTGGACGCCTGGGAAAGAAGAAATTAATGATTCGTTTCTTCATTACAGTTAAAACATCTAGCTACTGCCGAGAAAATCCGATATGTCACAGTTGACTGTGCTTCGATGACAATCCAATTAGGTTCTGGGTTCGAATCCCTTTACAACACAAAGGCATTACAAGTAAGTTACTTGTGAAGAGGCAATAAAACCTGAAGTCCTGTATGCCAGTGAAACCCTGACATTTCACGTAAGATGTGACCTAGAAAACTTATTAAAAGAAGATTGTAAAATCATCAGAAAGATACTAGAGCCAAAGAAAATAGGAGAGGGCTGTAGACTACAATCTCGTCGAATAAACTTAGAAATTGTCCAACCTTGCACCAGACATTAGAAAAAGGTGATTAAAATTTTATTGGCACGTCTCTAGACCTCCCGAAACAAGACTTACGACCGAAAGTTTTAAATACATAGAAGGACTTAAAACTATACACTGTATACAAGAGGTCACAAAGGACCTACAAAATGTTCAGATAAACTGTTCATGTATTTTGGACAGAAAGGTATTTAAGCTGAGAGTTGACAGATGGGAAGTTAAGTCAGAGAACGAAGCTGCTAAGAAAGCAGGAACAGAATGGGCATAAGTGACGGTCAATAACTGACATATGGAAAATACCAAAAACAGCTAAAAGGCTCCAGAAACATGGGTCCAAAAATCAACCTTTGTCGAGATACAACAGATTTTCTGTTGAGGGTCGTCAGTGTCTAGGAACACATGGCATATCGAGACGATAAAGTAGGTATTCGAAATGTTGTCCATGCGTCTGAATGCAACATCGAACTCGTCTCTGAGATGAGATGCTAATCCTGTAAGGTAGTTCTGAGAAATTTTGTAAATTCTGGAAAGCTGCTTCAATCCGCAAGCGTTATTCATCAGGGAGTTGATAACGTAGATGAAGCTTTTGACATGATCCCAGACACAGAAATCCATGTGATTTAGATCCAGAGAGCTAGGAGGCCATGGCACAGGTCCACCTCTACCTGTCCAATGTTGACCGTAAAGTCCGCATTAGATGCCGGCGCGCTCGTAAATGAAAATGTGCTGGAGCACGGTCATGCATGAACCATACGTTCAGGCATTGGTTCAGTGGAACATCATCATGCCCATCTGTAAGCACAGTCCGCATGTACTGCTGTCTGGTTAGTCTCTGTGGTAAGCAGTGTGGTCCAATTACGCGGTCCCCGAGCAATCTTGCCCACTCATTCAACGAATAGCGCTGCTGATGTCGTGAAACTTTTGTTGCATTATGACCGACATTGGCCCAAATGTGACAGTTATGATAGTTAAAAATACCGTCACAGGAAAATCCAGCCTCATATGTGAACAGAATACTGCTTGCAATCAGGAGATTCAAAGTACACTGTTGTTGCACCCGTTGGCAGAAGTTCTCTCTAGGAGGGAAGTCTGCATGGTTGAGGGCTCGGTCGCGCTTGCTGGAAATGCGTACATGCCGATGCAAAATCCACCACACACTAATATGACTCAGAACACGCTCCTTCTTGAAGTACTAGGACGACCGTGTACAACGCGTAACTCCTTTCCTCAACGTCGGATGTTACGGATGTGGGTCGACCTTCTCGTCCTTGGTGTGCGAAACTCCCGGTTTCTCTAAGGTGATGATGTAGCGGGTAAATGTACGCCTGTCGGGCTGTCTGCGGAGAGGAAAAGCTTCTTCATACAATCGTGGAACCTCAACGGGCACTGCCATTCGCTTTGCCATACACGAGGTGCATATCGGCGCACTCTTCAGCGGTGTAACCTCTGTCCACGATGCCTTCATGTTCGTAACTGATTGTGAGTCCGGTACGGCACAATGCACGTATGAGGAAAGGGAAGTAGTTGCCAATGCGTAAACAAACAGATAGTCGATCCTAAACCTTCAGATACCAAAGTAAATACCGTGGTATCCACGGACGTTTCCACATGGTTCCAACCGATGTTTACTGGAGCCTTTTAGCTGCTTTTGGCCTGTACTTTCAATGTGTGAATTATTGACCATCACTTGTGAAACACCCTGTATAATTTTATTTATATTTATACAGTGATTCCCAGCAATATAACCATGTACATGTATGAATAAACATCTGAGGATGGGCACAAGTCCGAAACCAGTCGTGCTACGAATAAGTAATATTTAATTGTGACTGGTGGCGGTAATTTTTCTACACCCTATCTCTAATAAACGTTCATACGGACATACGCTATATAATTTTATAATATATAAATGGGGAACATTGTTAGCAAAAGTCTCGAAAGGTTTTTGACTTCCGCGCTCCAGTAAACAATCAAATGGACACAGGCTACATATTTTTAATATATATAAATACATGTATAATATATATAGTACAAGTACCGATGTAGCACACGTTCATTCACAATGAAGTTGTAAAATCACACTTAACGAGACAACTTACACATGAAATGTTATTCCCTTCGATTTCGCATCACAATCAGAACGATTCGTACATCCTAACACCACACAAGTCACCATAATAGCGCAAAATCCTTCCAAAAGCGAGCGACAAGCCTATGCACACAAGCTTACATCAGCAATGTTTTGGTCGGATTGATATGGCTACCCTCGGCTTCACATCGCTTCACAGCTGTGACGTCACGGCGTCTCCCTCTATTCTTACCTCCATGCCGCTTGCGGTCCCATTGCCAATATCTATGAGGAAGAGTTGTGTGGGTTGTCTCCTTAGGTCTTTGCTTGCCGATATTTATACTGGCTTCGCTGGCCTGAGAGGAGGCTCCAAGTTTGGGGATTTGGCGGTAGCATCGTGACAAGAGGTGGTCACGAGATCTGAGCGTCCGAAGCCACGAGCAGCACAAGGAGGGCCTGCGCAGAGTGAAGATACCGGAGTACTTGACCGGGGCCAGCGTCGACTACAAGCAGCAGGCCGACATCCTGTCGGTTGTTTAGCAATATTCGTGTCGGATGGCTGCCCTCATCCATCGGGCTGCCATCGGCACACTCAGTAACCGCTGCGACGCACCGTGGCTCCACGGAGCTGGTTGCTGATAAAGGGGACTAACATTCTGTAATCCTCGTGGTGATTGGTGTCAATGTCCACCTGCCCTCCTTATTATTTTCTACTATGTACCTGAACCTCAGAGTTTTACTCGGTCGGCTCTTTGGTCGTAAATATAGACCGTAGTATTGTACTAAGACACTGTTTGTCGTTTAAAAATTTGTCCCGCTATTATTTCGCCTTAGCTTATTATTTCATAGTTGGTACACAACCCTCAGAGTTTTATTCGGTTAGTTCTTTGATCATAAATATAGACAGTAGTATTAGGCTAAGATACTAGTTGTCATTTGAAAATTTTCCCGCTGTTGTATTGCCTTTCTTTTCTGGTTAGTACCCGATTAGTAATATTATAATGAATCAGCTCATGGTCACTTACATGAAACAGCTACAGCAGTTTAAGAGACTCTTCTATAGGTTCCACTTTTTCATTGTTTTTTTCATTGTTTTTCAATTATTTGTGAACTGGTGAGATGGAGAGCACTTGCGATGATTCCTTGAACATGATATGCAGCGTGTTATCAAATATTTTCCTATGATTATCATACTTTTCAATCCGAAAGTACTCTACAAGGCTCGAGACTTAGACACTTCAAGAAACGTTCATAATGAATCTGTAATGGCACATCCTTCAGTATCATTTTAGACACAATGTGAGACAACCGCATTGGAATAGTGACTGTCTACAAACATAGGACATCTTGGTCCGATTATGTTAGTAAAGGAGTTCACAAAGTATTATCCTTCCAGAATTTCTGTCATATAAACTAAAAGTGGCTGCTTAATAGCTTGGAAGAGCCTTTTGAGTGGTTTTCATACTCTGTTTTGTTGCTTATAACTACTCAGAGCCCATAAACATTCCGATCGTCCTCAGACAACGACCAACAGGGCCAAAAAATTGCACTAGACGTCTCAATAACGAACCTGTTACCAGAATTTCCTTTTTTCGTTTTAAGTCTTCTGGAAGCAGGTTCCTAGACGTTTGCCTCCTTTCACTATACGTTGCAGCGGAAAAGAAAAATGGAACTCCTGACAAACCGCTTGTGGGGAGGGGAGTTGAAATAATTTTGTTTTATATTGGTTTGTATACATTTTATACGCCGTCTTCCTCATGAGAACCTGGTAACTAATTTAGTGGTCAGCTAGAAAGCGAAGGGAAACATACTGACCTTAGTTTCCAGTTTGCACGGCCACATTCTGGTCCAGTCCACTAAAAGAAAAATTTCTGTTCTCCTATTTCTTTGTGGGATCAGGACTATGATTTAAATATAAGTATATAGTTTCAGTTAAAAATTACTTGACGTAAGGTTTCTTAAGCACAACACTAGGAAAATCACTATGTTCAATCGAATAAAAGTCCTTCTATTCTAACAGCACGTTCAGCAGTTCAGAGGCGACCTCTACGGTACGTTCCTACCAAATTGTCTTTCGCCCTGACTAAAATTACTCAACTGAAAATTTGCAATAAATGTTCAAAGTTAATGCTCGCCATAAAAATGGAAATAAAGTCACTACTTGCCACGCGGAATTGTAATTCACACTGACGGCACACTATCAGTTACTTTGGCGAATTCTAAGCGATCCAGGACGGTGTACAGTCCTCGCGATTTCACTATCCGTTTTACCGCAAAATATGCGCTTTGTCACAGTTCGGCTCTGACGTCATGCGGGGCGGAGCGCGATCCGACGTTTCACAGGCGTGGATCCTATAGTAGCTGAATGCAAAGTGCTGCTGCCTCTTGAGCTGTATTTATATAGGTGCCGGAGCGGACGGTCTAGAGAACATCTGTTGTCTAGGCTATCTGCCTACTGCAGCAGCCTCCGAACGACTGCTTTCTCGGGCACATAAACTTTAATAACATGGTTACAAATTAATTCAGAATCTTTATTTTTACTTGTTTACAGTCGTTAAACTCGCAGAAAAAGTTTCATTTGGCTAGAATAAAAAATTTGCCTTCTAGAATTTTTATAGTGGAACTAACGGTAGATCGTTGGAACTTACATCGGCTGCTAGTTATACTACAACTCTCAAATTTGGTATAGCTCTGTTAATTGGTAAGTTTTATCATCCATTTTAACCAAAATTCTCTATAATTTAAATCACAGGTACTTAATCCACAACAATTGGATACAATTTACAGTCTGAGGCGTCTTGTCACGGTCTGGGCGGCTCCCCCCGTCGGAGGTTCGAGTCCCCCTCGGGCATGGGTGTGTGTGTGTTGTCCTTAAAGTAAGTTAGTCTAAGTCAGATTAAGTAGTGCGTAAGGTTAGGGAACGATGACCTTAGTAGTTCGGTCCCACAAGACCTTACGACAAATTTTTTTGGGTTACATTTTAGTTACAAAATTGGTTTTTATTTAATTACTCAGACTCTATAATGAGTAGCTTAACGTGGTCTTTCAGTTATTAATTTTGGGGTGAACTGAAGCACAATTTTCATGTTTCTAAATCCATTATTTAGCGCTTTTGATTTTTCCCAAAAACGTGGATTCCAGTGTTAATTTTTGTTTTATGGTTTTGGGAACGTGAACCACCTTCTTATCAATTCTAAAGACACCTTCTGATCAAAATCTGGCTTTCTACCTTCATTATTTAGCGCCATTTATTTTTCTCTTAGAACGGAATTTCTGCGTAAACTGTTAGGTGTAGAACATTAAGACTTGATATTTGAAACATTTTAACACTGATAAAGAAAAATAATGAAATGAAATGATCGTATGGTATTGTTGGCCGTGGGCCCCATGAGGGGAAGTTCGGCCGCCGTATTGAAAATCCTTTTTAGTTGACGCCACATCGGCGACTTGCGAGTCAATGATGATGAAATGATGATGAAGAACACACAATACCCAGTCATCACGAGGCAGCTAAAATCCCTGACACCGCCGGGAATCGAGCCCGGGACCCCGTCCGCCGGAAGCGAGAACGCTACAGCAAGACCAAGTGTTGCGAAACATTTTAACACTTAACTATGGTTTAACAAAGTTTTAAACATAAATTTTGATTTTTAATTTCATACTTAATTGTGGTGCAATATTTGCGCGCTACGCACAGATGCGTAAAAGTGACGTGGCGCTGCTAGCAGTGAACTGGGGTAAGCCCCTAAAGATGGAAGAATCAGCAATAATTAACGATATGAGGATGCAGAAGGCAATGGACACCACTACATTAAAGACATATAATTAGTATCCACAGGACATGTAGTCGGTAATTGAAAAAGTATCATGATGATCTTTCTATTGGCAGAAGATTCTAGACCAGTCATCCATTCGGGTCTCTGGGACTTGACAGACAAGAGAGAGGTGAAGATAACCAACGAAAAGATAACTTCTTCTAGTCGGGGCGTGCAAGTCAGAAACAAGGACTGTGGGAAACTTGAAAATTAGATTGACTCTTAAGGTAAGGTACGAGGAGATTCTCGACAGAATCGGCGAGAAAAGGAATAAAAGGAAAACGGTGACAAGAAGAAGGGGCAAAATTAGAGGACATGTGTTAAGACACCAGGGAATATCTTATATGCTACTTGAGGGAGCTGCTGAGGGTAAAAACTGCAGGTTAAGACAGAAATTGGAATACATATATCAAATAATTTAGGAAGTAGGTTGCAAGTTATAATTTGAGATGAAAAGTTGGCACAGGAGAGGAATTCTTGGAGGACCGCATCAAACAAATCAGGAGACTAATGACAAAAAACGAAAGAACTTAAAGCTTCACGAATCTACGTCTCGAGCCGTTGTGGTTGCAGGAAGAGCAATAGGAAATTATTCAAACGACAACTGAGGGCGGGGAGAGATTTTCTTGGGAATACTCGGTGCAGTTCAGTTGCTCATTCGCATTCGCGCCGGACCCTCATCGCGCACTCCACAGTGCAGTTGCGGGCTTCAGTCTGCTGGATGTACGTGAGCACTTTCATCAGCGGAGTGCGGGGTGCTGGCGCCGCGGTGTCTACTTTGTATTCTGTGAGGGGTGCTCTGCCACCCGGTAACCTTGCAGCCATTAGCCTAGAGCTCGCAGCCTCACGTGGAATTCGTGAGTCACTCAGAGCCGGTGATGGATCGTGGGTGGAACGCGTCGCCCACGATGCCGTGCTGTTCTATGGGAGTCTGTCTCCAGACACCTCAGGAAAGTCGTTGCAGATCCTAGTACGGTGCAGCATTAGATTTTAGTTACTATGAGGTAAATGTCTGTATCTGAAACAACGGTTCTCTCAACTAGATTACATCAGCCTCACAGATACGCTCTAAGCTAATATGATAATAACGCTACTGGTCTCGACGTCAATATACGATGTTATTGTTGTGGTCTTCAGTCCTGAGACTGGTTTGATGCAGCTCTCCATGCTACTCTATCCTGTGCAAGCTTCTTCATCTCCCAGTACCTACTGCAGCCTACATCCTTGTGAATCTGCTTAGTGTATTCATCTCTTGGTCTCCCTCTACGATTTTTACCCTCCACGCTGCCTTCCAATATTAAATTGATGGTCCCTTGATGCCTCAGAACATGTCCTACCAACCGATCCCTTCTTCTAGTCAAGTTGTGCCACAAACTCCTCTTCTCCCCAATTCTTTTGAATACCTTCTCATTAGTTCAAATCTTCAGCTTTCTTCTGTAGCACCACATTTTGAAACCATCTATTCTCTTCTTGTCCAAACTATCTATCAACCATGTTTCACTTCCATAGATGGCAACACTCCATACAAATACTTTCAGAAACGACTTCCTGACACTTAAATCTATACTCGATGTTAACAAATTTCTCTTCTTCAGAAACGCTTTCCTTACAATTGCCAGTCTACATTTTATATCCTCTCTACTTCGACCATCCTCAGTTATTTTGATTCCCAAATAGCAAAACTCCTTTACTACTTTAAGTGTTTCCTTTCCTAATCTAATTCCCTCAGCATCACCCGACTTAATTCGACTACATTCCATTATTCTCGTTCTGCTTTTGTTGATGTTCATCTTATATCCTCCTTTCAAGACACTGTCCATTCCGTTCAACTGCTCTTCCAAGTTCTTTGCTGTCTCTGACAGAATTACAATGTCGTCGGCGAACCTTAAAGTTTTTATTTCTTCTCCACGAATTTTAATACCTACTCCGAATTTTTCTTATGTTTCCTTTACTGCTTGCTCAGTATGCAGATTGAATAACATCGGGAGAGGCTACAACCCTGCCTCACTCCCTTCCCAACCACTGCTTTCCTTTCATGTCCCTCGACTCTCATAACTGCCATCTGGTTTCTGTACAAATTGTAAATAGCCTTTCTCTCTCTGTATTTTACCCCTGTCACCTTCAGAATTTGAAAGAGAGTATTCTAGTCAACATATACGGTATGTGGCTATAAAACAACTCTTGCTGTAAAACATAAAAATATTTTATTAAAAAAAACATATTTTGGTGTTTTCGCCCTCTGTGTACTCTCGTCATTTATCCTTACAACGCTTCATGATTTTCCAGTGATGGAAATAATGCTGGAAGTCTTCGTCTGTGAGCTCCACAAAGACACGTGCCGGTTTTTCTTCCACTGCTTCAGCAAACTGAAATCTCGTTTCTTTTAATGCAGATTTGACCTTGGGGAATAGATAAAAGTCACATGGTGCTAGGTCAGGTGAATAAGGTGGATAGTCTAACAGTGAGATTGTTCGCTAGAGACATCGTAACAGAGAATGCGGTATAAGCCGGTGAGTTGTCTTAATGCAGAACCCATGATTTGTTCTTCTACAATTCATGTTCTTTTTTTGTTTTTAATTTTCTCACAGAGTTCAGCAAGGACCTCGAGTTAGTAATGCTTATTAATAGTTTAACCTGCAGGAAGCCAGTGAATAAACATAAATTCATAAATATAAAAAATCAACATCGTTTTAAATCTTAATTTGTTCATTAGAGTTTTTTTCGCTCTCGGTGAAATTGTGCCGTTCCAGTGCGTGCATTGGCGCTTAGATACTCTCTGTGTGTGTGTGTGTGTGTGTGTGTGTGTGTTTGCGTATGTAAGTGTTTGATGTTAAATTGTTGGTGTAAAATTGCTTTACACATTGTTTGTCAATTCTTGCAGTTTAAGAAATCGATCGAATACTCAACCGACGCTCAGGTCGAATCAAACTACCTAATTTTATGATATTTTCATCCGTTTCTGGTGATGAAGGGCATCCCGGGTGTGAATCATCTTCAGGGTCTTCTTGGCCATCTTGGAAACGCATGAACCACTTAAAAACTCGAGTACCCGATAAACACTCTTTGCCATACAATTATTTTAGTAAAGCTGGTTTTCAGTATTAGTTTCTTCAAGTTTCTTGTGAAACTTCATGACAGTTCGTTGCTCTTATATTACATTCACAATTTTCCCGGAGAAGCAAAGTAACAGCTCTCACACAAACGGCACACCATTTGTCGCCAGACACCAGAGATTCCGCATTCGAATGAAAAGGGTTCACACGTCACAGCATTTGATCGTTAATTTTAGGTGCATGCGTGCTTAATCTGTGACAGCATCTGTTCTGTAATTTTATAGCAACACCTCGTGATGCAATAACATTTAGAAGATATCAGTTTCGGTTGACCATCGACCATACTCGAATGATGCCTGTACTGTATTTGGTCCTTATGCACAGCGTCAACCACGTCATCATCCTTACTAAGCGTAGCTTGTCAGTTTCTAACCGCTCTTCGGAACCCGGCAGCGTATAAAACCAGTAGGAGACTAATTACGATTGACGAAGTAAGTACGGACATAATTCACAGTACTTTCATAAAAATATGCAAAAAGTAAAAGAAAATGCGGAAATAAATCAGCAATGAAATAAGAACGTAAGGTACACCAAATGACTAAAGGCTTTAATCGATTGTGATGATATACGGTAATTTCAATAATATTGCCTTAAGTTTTATTCGTTGTTTGCTTCCTCCCATTGTTGTTTCGTTTCCTGTATTTGGGGATTTAGGTCCTTATATAATCTTATTATACAATTAAGGTTTTATAATATCAGTCTTTTCGTTCAATCATGTAGCGTCTTTTCCAGTTCCAAATAAGAACATCTATAATATAGACCGTAAGAAGTCTGGGTCAATGAAAAGATCTGACAACTGTAATGTGATCAGTGTAAACAAGCAAATAGATGAAAACACAAATAAATAAAATAGAGAATAGTGGGAGAATGTCACAAGGAAGCTTTGCAGTATAAATTTGGGTTTTAATTTAAATGCATGCTGTTTATCATTTAGATTTTCTGGTTCATCATAGAGCCTACGTCACGACAAGGAGTTCTGTTGATGCTTAGTTTCTCGAAGTAGATCACTCTAATGACCAGAGAAGAACCGTTACTAAGAGTGGAAGAAGCGAGGTTCTACTCCTCATTGAAACAACACTCGAATTGCGGGATGGGTTAAAAATCCAGTACAATGAAAACTGGAGAAAAATTGTATCTGGGATTGCGGACAACTGCGCAATGTCGTTCCTTAAGTTAGAGCCAAAACCAAGGACATCTTTCTCGCCGTCAGCAAACAAGTTGTTAATTGCGTGTCCACAAATCCACTTCCTGGATTTTGTCTTCGCTTGTGGTAAGTATCCCGAGTCCAGAAAGAGGAGCCGGTCAGGAGGTGTCTGATGGGTAATTAAGGTCACCGATTCGAACACCAGGCGACGCTCGTACATGTCCACAGCATCACAGGCGACACAGAAGAGGATGTTAGGAAGGAGAATTACGAGGAGGAGCGACCGGCATATTTGCTTCACATTGACTGTGAGATAACATCAGCGCCAAGGTAACGACCGCACACCGATAACTAGACGATCCGCCACTCAGCTTTGGATGCTTCCCCTCAGTCACATTCGGTGACCCTCTCTGATGAAGAAAGCCAAAGATAGCCTTCGTTGTCATTACGGTCGTTGTCAGTATCGCAGTAAGGACATAGTTCATATCTAAGAAAAAGTGACACACGCCGGGAGTGAGCAAGAGCGATGTGTCTCAATAGCGACATAGGGAGACAGAGTTCAGTGTGGATGTTATTGGCAACTCCTAAAGAGGTTTGATCAAGGCAACCACGTACCGGGCCGTCCATTTAGCTTGTGCAGCCAACAGCTGGCGAAAGATCGTCGTGAACAACGTGAAGGGGCAGCAGTCATGTACACTATGTGATCAAAAGTAGCCGGTAACCCCCAAAACACAAGTTTTTCATAATAAGTGCATTTTGCTGCCACGTGTAACGCCGGAAATGCATATCCTCCTATTTCCATCTATTGTACTATTTTTTTTCCTTGCTTTGTTACCTCAAGATATGACATTTCTGTCTCTTTGTATATTGTAATTGTTTTACTATTTGTATATTTATGCATTTATGTCGATGTATAATTGGTTTGTTTCGTAAATATTATTTGTATTTTTACGCTGGGTCTTGCCTAGGGAAAACTGCTATCGAACGATTACGTCGATAGGTCGTGTGAAGAATCAAAGTGTGTAGGATCTTTGGTAGTGTTAACTCTGCCGCGTGGAGCGCGGGCTGAGGGAAGGAGTGTGGCGGGAGTAGCGAGTGGAGCAGGTGTGTGGTGTGACGCTCCCGCGAGTTGCCGCGCTTTCGGGGTTTGGCAGCATGTAATTGCGCTCGACTTGCGATGATAGTTTCTGACATGGTGTCGCGGACGGGAAACATTAACTAGCGCACATCAAGAGCCCGTTTCGTCTGGTGACCGTGTCGAGAAGAAGGCGCGCCAACATCCAGCTTCTGCAACAGCGACGGCCGACAATGAGTGACTGTCGCCACCTCCTCGATCGACGGCTTCAAACCTTCAATCAACCATCAAGGAAGACTGGAAGCAAGTAAAGTTTTAGAACTGTATGGCAGACCTCAGCTTTTCAAACTGTACCATTTTCGTAACTATAATTACAGCTACTTAGCATGAACCTTTGTTGCTCATTGTCCCAATTGCATTACCAAGCAGGGTCCCTTCCTTTTCCGAAATGAACCCGAGTGTCGTTGAAATTTAAACGCCAGCACTAAAGTAATATAGCTAATTCTATTTCACTGCTTTAATTTCAAAGTTCAGTTAGCTGGCTACAATATTCAGATTACACAAGCACAAATTAAGAGTGCGAGTTTTGTTACCATATTTTAGCTTACCTGTGACTGCAGCTCAGCTTGGTACGTACTAAATTTTACTATTGTTAATTGTTCAGAATCATTTAATTCAGGCTCAAAGTTAAATCTCTTCTTTCTAAATTGCGTAGATTCAAGTAGCTTTTGAAATGATTGTTGAGGTAGTCCAAGACTAACCGTATTTTACTGAATTTCGATGTGCTTCAGAAAGAAAGCTCACTATTAACTTCAGTCACTAAATTGATTTTCGATTTTCCGGTTTTATTAATTCTTTTGCTAAATTAAGTCAGGGTGTAGCGAAATTTATTACTTCTGACAAACTTTCAGTTTTCACACTACGCGTGTCAACCTTCAGTTGCCACGCTTCTAGTGCTAATTATATGTGTAATAACCTTTCTTTTTCAGTTACTATAGTAATTGTCCTTAGGACTGGCGACCGTGATTTCCCCCAAATCTCAAATACCTAATTACCGCTAGTTAATTGTTAACGTAATGGCTGCACATTTACTTTCTTTATTAACTTTACCCCTTTTCAAAATTAATTTCCACCAGTTTCATTAGCACATTTCCTTTCATTTAGATGTAACCCTTTCCTCCCTCTTTACCGACAGGTTAACTTCGGTGACGATTGCTTTTCCAAAACTCCCATTAGGTACACGCGGTTTCATTTTTCACTGTCATTAAGGTCGGAAAGTGAGGGGGAGGTTACACACGTACTGCCAGGTACTCCATACCAGCGACCTTCGTAGTCGTTAGACAGAGCAGAATGGGGCGCTCCACGGAACTCATGGACTTCGACCATGGTCAAAGCATTGGGTGTCATTTATGTCACACGTCTGTGCGCGGGATTTCCACACTCCTAAACGTCGCTAGACCCACTGTTTCCGGTGTGATAGAGAAGTGGAAACGTCAAGGGACAGCTCAAACAAGGGTACAGCTCAAAAGCGTACAGGCCGATCTCGTCTGTTGACTGAGAGAGGCCACGACGGTTAGAGAGGGTCGTAATGTGTAATAAGCAGACATTTATCCAGACCAACACAAATGAATTCTAAAATGCATTAGGATCCACTGCAGGTATTACGACAGGCGGGAGGTGAGAAAACTTGGATGTCAGGTCGAGTGGCTGCTCATGAGCCACACATCTCGCTGGTAAATGGCAAACGACGCCCCGCTTGGTGTAAGAAGCGTAAGCATTGGACAACTAAACAATGGAAAAACGTTGTGGAGAGTGACGGATCACGGTACACAATGTGGCGATCCGATGGCAGGGTGTGGGTATGACAAATTCCCGGTGAACGTCATCTGCCAGTCTGTGTAGTGCCAACAGTAAAATTCGGAGACTGTGGTGTTATGGTGTGGTCGTGTTTTTCATGGAGTGGGCTTGCACTCCTTGTTCTTTTGGGTGTCACTATGTCACTATCACAGCACAGGCCTACTCTGATGTTTTGAGCACCTTTTTGCTTCCCATTGTTGAAGAGCAATTCAAGGATGGTGATTGCATCTTTCATCACGATCGAGCACCTGTTCATAATGGACGGCCTGTGACGGAGTGGTTACACATCCCTTTAATGGACTGTCCTGCACAGAGTCCCTACCTGAACAGCTTTGGGATGTTTTGGAACGCTGACTTTGTGCCAGGACTCACCGACCAACATCGATACCTCTCCTTAGCTCAGCACTCCGTGAAGATTGGGCTGCAATTCCGCAAGAAACCGTCCAGCAGCTGACTGAACGTATGGCTAAGAGAGTGGAAGCTGTCATCGAGGATAAGTGTGGGCCAACACCGTATTGAATTCCAGCGTTACAATTGGAAGACGCCACGAACTAAGTCACTTTCACCCAGGTGTCCGGGATCTTTTGGTCACATAGTGTATCTGTGATGTATCCCAATGCTTTTGTATGGGAATGAGATGACCATCGATGAAACTACCTGGGGTATGTACGATAGGTGGCATAAGATCCCGCAAATTTCGGTCCACACCGGCGCCAGCACGAGACTAAATGTTCGATAAAACTCAGATGGTAGTTCTTCAGGACTGGACAACTTGTTCGTAGAACCCGCCTGCATAGGATCATGGATTTTGTTCTCCATGTTGTCGGCTAGCAGATCCATCGTTGCATCCCCAGGAACTGAGCCAGAGGAGAATCAGGAGACCGCCATAATGTTGTCAGTGTGGTGACGTTGTGCAGAGTACAACATAACATAATGTGCATCGGGTAGCTAAGCGCCACCCGTCATAAACCGTGAGAACATCAATAAAAGTCCTCTGACGGTGATACCATACCGCGGTCACTTGGTACACAGACGAAAGCTCCTACGCTAACCTGTTATACAGGGTGCTACAAAAAGGTACGGCCAAACTTTCAGGAAACATTCCTCACACACAAAGAAAGAAAATATGTTATGTCGACATGTGTCCGGCAACACTTACTTTCCATGTTAGAGCTCATTTTATTACTTCTCTTGAAATCACATTAATCATGGAATGGAAACACACAGCAACAGAACGTACCAGCGTGACTTCAAACACTTTGTTACAGGAAATGTTCAAAATGTCCTCCGTTAGCGAGGATACATGCATCCACCCTCCGTCGCATGGAATCCCTGATGCGCTGATGCAGCCCTGGAGAATGGCGTATTGTATCACAACCGTCCACAATACGAGCACGAAGAGTCTACATTTGGCACCGGGGTTGCGTAGACAAGAGCTTTCAATTGCCCCCATAAATGAAGGTCAAGAGGGTTGAGGTCAGGAGAGCGTGGAGGCCATGGAAATGGTGCGCCTCTAGCAATCCATCGGTCACCGGATCTGTTGTTGAGAAGCGTACGAACACTTCGACTGAAATATGCAGGAGCTCCATCGTCCATGAACCATATGTTGTGTCGTACTTGTAAAGGCACATGTTCTAGCAGCACAGGTAGAGTATCCCGTATGAAATCATGATAACGTGCTCCATTGAGCGTAAGTGGAAGAACATGGGGCCCAATCAAGACATCACCAACAATGCCTGCCCAAACGTTCACAGAAAATCTGTGTTGATGACGTGATTGCACAATTGCGTGCGGATTCTCGTCAGCCCACACATGTTGACTGTGAAAATTTACAATCTGATCACGTTGGAATGAAGCCTCATCCGTAAAGAGAACATTTGCACTGAAATGAGGATTGAAACATTTTTGGATGAACCATTCGTAGAAGTGTACCCGTGGAGGCCAATCAGATGCTGATAGAGCCTGCACACGCTGTACATGGTACGGAAACAACTGGTTCTCCCGTAGCACTCTCCGTACAGTGACGTGGTCAACGTTACCTTGTACAGCAGCAACTTCTCTGACGCTGACATTAGGGTTATCGTCAACTGCACGAAGAATTCCCTCGTCCATTTCAGGTGTCCTCGTCGTTCTAGGTCTTCCCCAGTCGCTAGTCATAGGCTGGAATGTTCCGTGCTCCCTAAGACGCCGATCAATTGCTTCGAACGTCTTCCTGTCGGGAGACCTTCGTTCTGGAAATCTGTCTCGATACAAACGTACCGCGCCACGGCTATTGCCCGTGCTAATCCATACATCAAATGGGCATCTGCCAACTCCGCATTTGTAAACATTTCACTGCCTGCAAAACCACGTTCGTGATGAACACTAACCTGTTGATGCTACGTACTGATGTGCTTGATGCTAGTACTGTAGAGCAATGAGTCGCATGTCAACACAAGCACCGAAGTCAACATTACCTTCCTTCGATTGGGACAACTGGCGGTGAATCGAGGAAGTACAGTACATACTGACGAAACTAACATGGAAGTTAAGCGTTTCCGGACACATGTCCAAATAACATCTGTTCTTTATTTGTGTGTGAAGAATGTTTCCTGAAAGTTTGGCCGTACCTTTTCGTAACACCCTGTATGTGTGCTCCCTGACAATAGCTCCTTCAAGGTTACGGCGAGAGAAGGCAGGGAACTGTGCCTCGGCACCATTCACCGTAGCCTGACGCCTTGCCAAATACATTCCTGGAGAATGGTGAAGTATAAATCCGCTACCTCCGTTCCTTAACCAGACTGATATGCATCACGGCGTCGGCTGCTTGCTGTCCATGTGTTCTCGATGAGATGCCAGCATTCGGGTGAAATAAGACAAACCGTGTTCAGCTTCCATGATCCTCGGTCGCACAGCGCAGATTTTTGCGTCATGGTCAAGGAACTCAACCGGTCAGACTTCAGCAGCTTGTTCCCCACCGACTATATCGCGGGGGCGTCTGGAAGAATGGCTAGTGAAATGAAGATACAGCAGGCGATCAACATGGACAAGCTCCCAAAAGTCGACAAGGTTGAGGTACTGGAAAATTTCCGCTAGTGCCTCGCACTGAGAGTAACGCAGCAGTTGTTCTTTGGCCATCTGAATGGAACAGAAGTTTCCTGCTGTGACTTATGTATCTTGCCGATCTAGGAAGCGAGGCATGACGACCTTGGCAGATGGCGCTTACATGTTGATGATCCTGAAGCCACCAAATATGAGAGCCATACGTCTGGCATCAGGAAGATACTCACCTATTTTAGTGAGAAAACCGGAACGGAAGAGGATCGCCAACCCACCACCAGCAGGGAAAGCATGGGAAAAGCCAGGAGGCGAATGCAAAATGCACCTATGGAAGGAGAGCAACGTTTGAATCCGCAGCATACAGTATTTTATGAAGTACGGACATAGCCTACTCGGCACATCCTGAACAAGAGTGCGATTGGTTATCCTTACACGACGACAGACCTGGAGCCAGCAATAACCGAGTATGATGGAAATATAAAATGAGTGAAAAAGCGATTTAGATAGATGGAATTTTATTAAAAGGACCGGCTTTAGCCGCCAGCATTTCCAGCCACTGAGGTCAACTGACTGTTACACGCATCGTTAACTTCAGCTGTCTGAACATGGCCTAAGCCAAGGCCAAAACCGGTAATTTTAATAAAATACCCACAGTGATCTAGACTGCTTTTCCACAGATTTTGTATGGATTACGAGGTCGCTTTTCCCAAAAATGCTACAAAAAAGATGGAAAGTGTTTCCTTATTTAAATTTTTATCAGACGGACGCCATTGACGAAACGGTATGTTTCCAACGTCTTCCACGTCTCAGCAACTTGAAAGACGTCGTTCCCTTACAGTTTAAGGGCGGCCACCACAACGTCCGACCGCACCTCGAACGGGAGTTCAAAAACATTCAACGTTTTGAGGCTAAAACCAGCGTGATCAACCTAAATGGCCGTCAGAGTATCGGAACTTGAATTCGGTATCATGGCGCCGCACAACCTCGGCGTACAGCTCTTCATTGACCAGTTTTATGTACGCAGTGGTATTAAGAATAGAAAAATGATTCCGAGAACATCTGGCTACGAAGACTCATTTCATGCTGTATAAACTGTTCTCTTCGTACCCATTTGGTCGTTCATGATCTGATCGAAAACTTAATGTAATCGTGGCTTGGTGATAGCATAGCGCCGTGATGGTCGATGAATTCAGTCCCGAAGACAGGCCGCTACGCGAAAATAAACAAACGCTCCCTCACTCGCAAGAAGCTCAGCAGGTGTGAGCAGACAACCTCGTTAGGTGTGAGCACTGATGAGGGCAGAATGTACCCCCTACAGCACTATAGAATCGAGTACTTTGTGAATTAAGGTTATTTTTAATCCCTTATACAAGTGGCTCTATGCAGCGATTTCATGTGGTTAGATGAGTTGTGTCAAATATATATCTGACCCAAAAATGTAAGTGATGTTGGTGGTACAAATTTGTGTTTGAGCAGTTTACAGTCACTCTGCAGACAAATTACAAAATGTTGTGGACAAGTTCATAATCATAAACGTTGAAATCTGGATGACTAGAATATGCGACAGTGGTGTCTTAGATAACTAGTTACTATCATTTCTGCATAACTAAAAGTATTGAAATAAGTACTGTATGCAAAACATAAGTTTGTAACATTTTACTTTACGCAGATAATACCATAGTACTGTAAATAAGAGTACAGTGAACCACTTGATCATTGCATGTAAGCAACATGTTTATCAGATGTCAAAAACCAGTGCTAATCCGCTTCAGAATTAAATGTAGCTATGAAAAAGTCATTTGAAATAACTGATTACTTATTTTTTCAGATTCTTGCTGTTTTGTCACATAAAACTATAAGCAAATATTGTCTTATCTGGTAACATGAGAGGAACCATGTACATCATGCTAACATAAAGAAAGGCACATGAATATAATTTTATGAAACTTATCTACTGTGGTTCACACTATTATTGTTTATAAAATATATCCAGTTCCGTTTTGAGTCAAATTAATAATCATGAAGATGTGAATATTTGTCTACTCCATTTCACTAATAAATAAAAATTAGGTAATCACACATCAAGCTGTTTAGTTAACAAACAACTAAAAGTAGAAATGCCAGAGAAAGGTTCCTATGTATCTTTAAAAAATTATCAAAATATGCAGAAATTTCCATTTCTTATTTATGCTGATTTTGAAACTTTTTATTGAAGATGGACGACTGTCAACCAAATCCAGAAAATGCATATAGAGTGAAAATTAAAACATGAACAAAGGGGATTCTGTTATTATATTAAATATGTAAATAGACAATCTATAGATCCAGTTGCTTATAGATGATCAAATTGTCATAAAAAATTATTGAATGTATAAAAATGAGGTTGAACAAATGGAATAATTTATTCTGAAGTTGAAGAAATGAAACTATTAATTCCTGAAGAACAAGCAGGATATGCAAGATCATAAAATTGTACATTGTGTAACTATCATTATTCACCAAAACGTAGAAAGGTTCGTCTTCATGATCATTTGGCTGTATGATATATAAATCCATTATGTAATAAATGTAATTTACAGTTAAACCTTCTGAGTTTTGTATGAATAATTTATCTAATTTTTCAGGATATGATTTGCATCTGTTTGTGAAAGAACTTGGTTATGATAGGTAAGAAATAGATTTAATACCAAAAAACAAAGACATATATATTTGTTTTGGTACGAGAACTGAAAGTTTAAAAATGAAATTTATTGACACTTTTAAATTTATGGCTCCTTCACCTAACAAACTTTCATCAAATTTGAAAAGAGATCCAGTGTAAAATATGAGAAAATGTTTCTTAGAACAATTATTCGATATAGTGATCAGAAAAGTTGTATATCCATATGATTGCATGTATTCTAGAAAAAATTTGGTCAGACACAATTACCAGCAAAGGAAGAATTTTACAGTAAATTGAATGAAAATGAAATAAGTGATGATTATGAGCATGAAAAAAGGTTTGGTAAAAATTAATATTAAAAATGTAAGTGAATGTGATTATCTATAACTTAAATCTGATGTATTGGTACTATCTGATGTATCTGAAAATTTTGGAAAAGCTCATATAAAGGCATGCAACTTAGTTCCACCTTGTTATTTTACTGCACCAGCATTATTGTGGGATACAAGGTTTAAAATGACTAAACAACCAAGTAGTTTAATGTGTGATAAAGACATGATCTTAATGGTTGAAAAGGGAATAAGAGGAGTAAAATCACAGTGTTGTAAAAGATTTGTTAAAGCGAATAATAATTATATGAAGGATTTTGTATTAAAAAGATATCAAATTATCTAACATTTAAATGCAAATAATTTATATAGTTAAGCTAAGAGTCAATAATCACCATATTGAGAATTTGAAGGGAATAATCCAGTTTCTTTTGAAAGGACAAAAATAAGTGAAATTTTAGATGCTGTTAAATTGGATATATTGTTGTAATAGATTTATAGTATCCAAAAGAACTACATGATTTACATAAAGATTTACCACTCACTCCTGAAGATAAAACTGTGGCTGGAACTAAAGTAGGAGAACTGAAACTACTTTAGAAACCAAAAGTAAATTATGTAGTTCGCTATAAAAATCTTAAAGAGTATCTGTTTCTATGTAGAGTTTTAAAATTTAAGCAATAGGATCGGTTGAAATTGAATTAGAATGGATATAAAATTAGTGTCAGATGGAAAGAAATATGATAATGTAATTGTAAAGCCAAACTTTAAAGCAAGAACCACACATAATGAAAATCTTGCTGCCATTCACATAAATAAGACCAAAATCACATTTAGTAAACCCATCTGTGTTGGTATGAGTAAACTTGATTTATCTAGGGAAATTATGTGTGATTTTCACAATAGAATAATGAAATCAAAATATGGAGCAAGTACTGATTTATGTTATTAAGGTATGGACAGTTATATCTATAATATATGAATTGAAGATATTAATGAAAATATGAAATTGGTGATTGATAAATTTGATACTGGTGATTATGCTGAAAGTAATATTTATGGTATTCCACAAGTTAACAAGAAAATTGTAGGAAAAATGAAAGATAAATCCAATGGAAAAGTAATGGAAGAATTTTGTGGTCTGAGAGCAAAAATTTATGCTTATAAATTTGGTGGTAAAACAGAGAGAACATCTTAAGGCGTTAAGAAATGTATTGTCAAAAATAGAATAAGCTTAGAAGAATATAAATATTGTTTGCTTAACAACAGAGAACACTGCAGAAGAATTAATATGATTTGATGTGAAACACACCAAGTATACACTGTTGAAATAAACAAGAAAGCAGTGAGTACTCATGATGACAAAGATATGTTTTGGAAAATAAAATAGGTACATTATCATATGGATATCACAAATTATGAAAAAAATTAAGAAAAGTTTTTCTGTATAAGTGGAGACTCTAAACAAGAATCTCAATGACGCAAGTGTCATGAAAGAGTTAGCAATAAATATTTTATGTGATGTTACTGGATGTGAATATTTGTATACTGGATATGGAGAAAATGTTTGTATGGAACTTAATTATGCATTTAAGATTATTTTACCAGATAGATATTCTAAATTAATTATTGACTGGGATTGTCATTTAATTGAAAATGAACTGATGAAACTGAAATATAAAGGGATGAAGAAATTTAAAAACAGAAACAATGAATTTCATAATATTGAATTCATTTTGTGAAAATTTTGGACTTTTTGATAGTGAATTTATTTACTTCTTTTATTTTACCATAATTTAGTTTCTTTATTTTCTTACAATCACCTTTTATAAAAAGTATTAAACTATATTTTGGTATATTCACCTTTTATAAAAAACATAAAATTGTATTTCCTTACATTCACCTTTTGTATGAAAAAATAATTATTTAGAAAACTGGTGAATGTGATACAAAAAATATTCATTCTCATTCATTTCTCTAGGTAATTTAAATGAAATTAAGTGAGTTAGATCTGAAAAGTGGATTATATTAGATCTGTTCAGTGGGTTCGAGGTAATCTTTCATTTTCTAGTGAAGGAGCGAGTGAAACGAGTGAGTGAGCTACAAAATGAAAGTTTGATTAGAACCTATCGAATGGATATACTTCAGAAAAAGGTACTTCAGGTGAGAATGATCAATGCGACACCCTGTGTAAGAGAATGTCCATTACCATTTGCATATTCCGCCAAAGTTTCCCGCTGTTAGAGGGACGAATTGTTTCCAATACTGGCATTTAATACTTCACAAATTAATAGGTGGTCCTTTTTTTGTAGATATGCTTCTCTTTATAGGATTTCATAAAAAGGCTATGTTTCTTCTCTTTTTCGATCTTGAGGAGTGTACACTCCAGTCACTGTTAAATGCCTGTTATGTGTTCTGAATCTCGATGCTATGCTTTCATCAGCTATACAAGTATAATCTTCGATTTTGGATTCCCATTTATTATCCATTAAAATAGCTTCTCCACTACTTGCTGTTTTGTCACTTCCTTCACCGCTCTAGATGATTAGGAATCCTTTTAAATCTCATCTTTTTATTCGTTTCTGTAATCGCTGCAATGTTGATGTTTCTTTGTTCCAATACTTTATATAGGCCTGTTGAGAGCTGCTAAACGTTTTGCAACATACCATAATTCTCGATCTGCAATATTTTCCAGGTTACGATTGTTTTTGAAACGGCAGTGGGGCTTTATGAACGCCCTGTAGATATGAACTCACGAATTTTGTCGAACCTGTTAATTACCGCATCCACCGTCAGCCTGTCACTGTGCTCTCTTCTCCCTGGCTGGAATGTTCGCTGCGCAAGGCCATTGACGCGGGGACGCACTCAGCAAGCAGCTAAAAAGTATCCTGTGTTAAGCGTAAGCCTGTCTTGTAATTTCTAGACTTGCTTGTCATTTCCAAAAATTTTAGTTTCCATAATACTTCATTCTCGGAAAGTTAGTAGAGAAATTTTTAAATTCATGTATTTCAGAAAATAAACGCTTTTACTGAAATATGTTTAGGGGAACAGAAACTCACTCTTATCCCAATTATGGGTAACTCTTGATGCAGCTGCCTGTATAATGATATAATCGTGTACTCTGTACTGAAAGAGATGTATATAAGCTCCTCGGATAAAAAATTAGCCACCTCAGTGGGCAAGCACAAATAAAGCGTTGAGGCTTTACAGATGACGCAGCGATCGAGTCACGTGCTAAGCTGCACGTGCCTGCTTGTACGTGATGTGTGAGACATTTATATTTTAAGCGGACACAAGGCGGAAACATGGGTAAATGTAAAGACGTGACAGTGGCGAAAAGGTTCAGTCGTATCAGGCCGTGGCCGTGGACATTCGGTGTGCGAAGTTGCTGTACTTACCGATGTTTCGCGGCCGACTGTTCAAAGTGTCTACAGGCAGTGGTGTAACACACTTACCCACGAAACATGAAATCAGAATTTTGTTAGGAGAAAGATTCTGCTGAGAGAAATCGGAGACGCGTTTCAGGCCTTGTAAATCAAGGCGACAGGAATCGCTGCAGACAGTGAATGAAGGCGAGTCACAACCTGTTAGCAAGAGAGCATTGCGACAGACACACCATGTAATGAACATCTGGAGTCGGTAACCTCGAAAGAAGCCACTGCTCACACAGGCACATAAAAACAACAGAGAAGTTCGTTACGCTGGGAGAATGTGTAACTAGTTTTCTGAACACTCTCCTACCTGTTTACATCTCGACTGGCCTGCAAAAATCACGTGACTTAAACCCTCTAGAAAGTCTGAGGGACATAATGGAAAAGCGGCTAAAATACCCCCAGCATACCCACAACATGGTGGAAATGCGCGATAAGATCTTCAGCGAGTGGCCTAAACAGCATGTGATGTTGCTGCACAATCATGTGGACTCACTTCATAGCCAAATCCAGGCAGTTATCATCTCCAGGGGTGGAAATACATAACATTAAATAATGCCTGTAATGATTTCCCGAGCGGTGGCCAATTTTTGTCCAATGATCTTATGTGATATAATAAGCTACGTGAGTACCAGAGGATTTAAGGAAGAAATCAAGTTTGCATGCACTTCTTTTGATTAGAATCTTTCCGTGATTTACGTTATCCGTTTAAGGAAATAACGAAAAACGCAAACTGCGATTGCCAGTGTCAAACTTAAGTCCTTCTTTGACACGTTTTAATCAATGTGTTGCTAACACATAACATAAGAACACAGTAAAACTCAAGGCAGCATTTGTATTAGTCGTATATGGCTGATCTCGTGAATAACACCACCCTTTAGACGGCCATTATAGAGGCATTGTTTCCTTCGAAGATAAATGTCCGTGTACCAGCAAGCTTTACACAGGTGCATCCAAATACTTTCTAAGTAATGTGGTACTAATAGTGGTAGTAGTAGTAGTAGTAGTAGGTTCACTTTTATACAATCGTGGGTCTGTTTTACAAATATATTGGACATAACGAAGTATTACAATTTAAGAACAACTAAGTAACATAATTCATAGATACACGTCTAGATTGACCAAGATGGGACAGATACTCGGCTGTGGTCTTATTGTAGAACGTACCCCGCGTATTCCTGAGGTAATGCCAAGAACCAACGGAAAAATGTGCGGATAAAGATTGTAGTCCCCATCCGATCGAAAATAAGACCTCTCCGTTTAAAAATGCGCTACCTCAATGGGTTCAGTTCTAGTATACAATACATTTTAGATAGGAGATATTTAACAATGTAACAGGCAAGCGTTACATCAGTCACTTCGCATTGCTGGACAAACTACAAACATTGTATTTCCTGATGAAGCACAACAACAGATAGAGTCAGTCAATGTCAAAATCATAACGACTATATTAGGTTTCAGTTTTGTGTATCACATTTGCTGGCTCGAAAAATTGGGTCAGCATCACTCTAAAATGAATGAAATGTTGAGCTCAAAAAGAGGATAAGGTGTTCGTACTATACATTGCGTAGCATTGGGACAATGGTTTCCCGGAAAACAAAACGAAATAAGAAACCTAATGTGAATGTGTTACATGAAATGACGGGTTTTATTGTTAGTAATATTCTTACCTTTATTGTTATCTTTCGCGGCTTCCCCCGTCGGAGGTTCGAGTGCTCCCCCGGACATGGGTGTGCTTGTTGTCCTTAGCATAAGTTAGTTTAAGTTAGATTAAGTAGTGCGTAAGCCTATGGACCGATGACCTCAGCAGTTTGGTCCCATAGTCCTTACCAAAAATTCCCTATTATATTTATTGTTATCTACTTGTGTTTCATTTTTACCAAATGCCCACATTGTGTAATTCTTCACTGTATAGGATGTACTGGTTAACAGGTATTTTTTAACTGCCTATTTAACTAAGTTCGTTTTACAGTTCTCTTCATTCTTCTTTGAATTTTTATACCGTTTTATCCCTTGATAGTGCTCTTTTAAATTTATTGTTTCTTGCTAAATATGAGTTCAGTCTACATCTTGATCCATGGACATGGACAAGCTATCTGTGCAGTAATTATCATTACAAGTGATGAAACTTGAGATTAGCAACGCAAACTACTGTAAAAAAGCGAAGTTAAGGCGGGAACTCTGTTAATGACGTACATTTCATGCGGTGTGTCAAGAGATTTCTCCTTCTTGAACAAGAAACGTGGGCAGCTCTTTTGTCCTGTATTTACCTTTCGCCAATTACGCGAATGTTTTCCGGACTTCCCGTAACTCTCTACCGATACCCGTTGCTCGTAACCTTAACTTTGAAGAGCAACGAAGGTCACTTACCTTTTACGATTCGCCTTGCGAAGGGAGACTTTCTCCGCTGCCACAGAGTGGCTGGCCGCGAGTGTTAATCACGCTCTGATACTTTCTACATCTCAGTTACCTGTCTTAATAACGTGACGTGAAAGACGAAAGGATTCAGCACCGCTTACTGCACGTGAAAGGATATGCGTTCATTCATTTGACTTCATCAGCTACCAAAACAGTACGGAAATTTTAGCAGAGAGGAACAGTTGTTTGTGGGAAGGAGTGAGAGTATTACTCCGTTTCACGCCACTGAAAGTGGTGTATAAATTGGTGGAACCACGATTAGGAAGCTACGGAATTCTCTAACATGGCCAACCGACTATCTCATTCTTTAGCTCACACAGGAAAATGCTTTCATTCTATTTCTTCGCTTGGTGCTTCTCGTAGATTTTGTACGAAGAGGTTACAACATCGTGATAAGACTCCGATTTGAGAGTTCGTACAAACGTACCCAAACATTTAAATATCTTTCTAGCGTTTAGAGGACTCATAGGAAAGTTCTTCGATATACGACACTGATTCGCTATTACGTTGTGAAATGAGAGTATGAAATCATACAATGTAATTGGCTACTAACATTTTCAGACACCCATTCGAAGGTAAACGGGTTACTCGTTCTAGGGGAGCTAGTTTCATATTTAGATGTGGTTATCTAGATTTGTTTTCCATGTTTAAACTTCATCATTTCAAGAGAATACTGGGTGGCTTCTTCATGTTATTGTTGATTATCTGTTGTATACTCATCCAGGCCCTACTTTTACTTTGTTCCACTACGTCGTCACTAGTCCCTTCCCGTCCCTTCCAATAGAACAGAAATTCGTGCTAAGAGCTATTTAACTGTCATGTATGATCTCCAGATTGGTGTGGTCATCTCCAGTTCTCTAACAGACCTTTCAGCATTTCTCACAGCTGTTATTATATACTTCTCTGTCAAGTTTTTGCCAGAGTGCCAAAATTTTAGGAGTTACAATGTCCAACATTACGAATCGGCTAAAGTAGTTGGAAGGATTTCCACGTAATTCTTTGTGAATAACTTTCTCGTACACGTTGTTATGCAGAAGTAGACAGCGCCCTCAACGAACAGTTTTCCTTTAAGAAATCTCATTTCATCTGCACTCTAAGCTCCACATCTTCTCCATGGTTTCTAGGTGAAAAACCGTATTGGCCTTTTGGGTAGGCAGGTATCAGGGGAGCAATTTGTTTAATTCAAAATATTGTGAAGGACACGAGAAAGATGTTTCTGGGAAAGTAATGTGTTCTAATCGTCATGCTGAAAGAAACAGCTTATTTGGATTGTTTGGCCGTGTAAGGGAAGCATTGGCAACAGCGTGCAGCTCTCGGTGATAAGCTTATGCTTCAATGTCCGAAGACTTTTTTTTTTTAAATAAGGTCACCATGGCAATACAACAAAAGCTGTGTTACGTCCCATTGCATCTGAACGATATACACTACATATATAACACGACTGAGAGAATAACTGAGAAAAGTAGAGAAACCCTATCGCAATCTTAATTTGTACATGACACAGGTGGTCTAGTTCCGTGGCTGTGGATTAAATTACTTGAAGGAAAAGGGCATACAGCTGCATATCTTTACGTAATCTATTCCAAAATGCCCAAAATGGGTCATAAAATTAGGTGTAGAGTGACTAATGACTTCACACTACACTGATCAGTCAGGACATTATGATCACCTACCTAATAGCCCGTATACTCACCTTTGGCACGGATAACAGCGGCGACGCGATGTGGCATGGAAGCAAGAAGGCCCTGGTAGGTCGCTCGAGGGAGTTGGCACCACATCGGTACACAAAAGTCACCTAATTCCAGTAAATTGAGGGATGGGGTGGAAAAGCTCTGACGTCACCTCAAACCAAGTCTGAGAGGCGTTAGATCGTGATCAGATCTGACGAGTTCGGGGAGCAAACACCTTAATTGTAACTCACTGCTGTGTTCCTCGAACCACATCCTGGCCTTGTGACATGGCGCATTATATTGTTGAAAAATGCCAATGCCGTCGGGAACCATGATCGTCATGAAGGGGTGTACGTGATCTGCAACCAGTGTACGATACTCCTTGGCCGTCATAGTGCCTCGCAAGAACTCCACCGGACCCATGGTTGCCCACGTAAATGTCCCCCAGAGCACAAATGAGCCGCCGTCAGCTTGTCTCCGTCACGCAGTACAGATATCAAGGAGCTTTTCCCCTGGAAGGCGACGGATTCGCGCCCTCACATCGACATTGTTAAGAGGGTATCGGGATTCATCAGATCATGCAACGCTCTGTCACTGGGCCAACGTCCAGTCCGATGGTCACGTGCTCATTTCAGTCGTAGTTTCCGATGTCGTCGTGTTAACATTGGGATATGCAGGGATCGTTACTGCTCTGTGCATTGTGTGTTCACACACACTTGTACTCTGCCCAACATTAAAGTCTGATCTTAGTTCCTCCACAGTTCGCTGTCTGTCCTGTTTTACCACTCTGCCCAGCCAACAACGTCCGACATACGTAATGGGGGATGGTCGCCTAAACCTGGCTAAACCTGGACGTGGTTCCACCTTGGTTTCGCCACGTGTTGAATAGCATCATCATAGCACTCCTCGGACACACGACAAATCGTGCAGTTTCCGATATGCTCGTCCCGAGCCTCCAAGCCATCACACTCTGTCCTCGGTCAGATTCAGATAGATAGCGCGCCTTCTGCGTTGTGTACACGAACAGTACTCTCACTGATACTGTATGCATCGTGTGAATATCTCACTGGCAGTCGTTCCTAGCCAGGTGATGCTGCAATTGCCTTGACGGGTTTATGTCGATAGTAGGTCAAAGGCCGTAATGTTCTAGGTGATAGCATAAATCTGCAGAATGAGATTTTCACTCTGCAGCGGAGTGTGCGCTGATATGAAACTTCCTGGCAGATGAAAATTGTGTGCTGGACTGAGATTCGAACTCGGGACCTTTGCCTTCCGCGGACAAGTGCTCTACCAACTGAGCTAGCCAATCATAACTCACACCCTGTCCTCACAGATTCAGTTCTGCCAGTATCTCGGATCCTACCTTCCGAACTTCACAGAAGCTGTCCTGCGGCCCTTGCAGAACTAGCACTCCTGGAAGAAATGGTATCGTGGAGACATGGCTTAGCCACAGCCTGGGGGATGTTTCCAGAATGAGATTTTCATTCTGCAGCGAAGAGTGCGCTGATATGAAACTTCCTGCTCTCGTCTTCTCGGTTCGGCACACAGTTTAAATCTGCCAGGAAGTAACATAAATCTGGTTAGTTACTGGTTATTTCACCCCATCATGTATTGTGTCTATCCACAACATTTTATCACTATTACCTCATTCACACAGACTGTACAGTTCATTTCTCAGCAGCATATTCCAAAGAAACGACTCCCCGCCAGTATGCTATACAACAAACAAACTTGCTGCTTCTCTTTCTACAGAGTTACACTATTTCGAGATATTCAAACAAGCTCGGTAGTAAACATTTCAAACGACTTGTAAGTGCAGTGTAGTAGAATTGATGTCCAAAGCCCTTACAGTACCAAATCCTGTAGTACTTCTCCATCAGAAGACATAAACACGCTGAAGTTTTAGGTTTTATGGTGTCTTACGAGTTTCATGAAAAACAATTTCTTCCCATCAGAGTGTCCAAGAACTATAAGATATAACACAAGTAATCCAGAAATAGTAAATGGGACAAAAGACCTCATGACATTCCATAAATAATGTATTTTCGGACAATTTTTTATATTTCCGAACTTAGAGTGTGTTTTGGTTATATGAAATGCATGTGTCAGTTTCATTTAGCATGAGTAACTTTACTACGGAATGTAATTATTGTGGACAGTATTGCAGAAGGCATACAGCAATACGTGACGCTGGTAGTAATGGTACCTATAATCTCTACAGGAGATGGTCATAAACTGCAGAGGGAACTGTACAAGCTAAGTCCTCTTTATCTCTGTGTACAATTCGAGGATTTCACTGAGTCAATCTAAGGCATTGGCTTCCTTAGGACAGGATCCACCCAGGTATAACATCAACATCGATACTAAAACACTGGACAGAGTAATTCGCTTCCAAAATTCTGCCTGTAATGTAATCTGTGAAGATGATAAGCACTAAAAAAAATAAACGAAACACCATTCAGAGAAGAAGCATCCTCCGGCAGGAAGTGAGGAAAGAAGTAAATTTTAATAACAGTAATAATATCAGCTCTCATCTTTTTGTAAGGAGAAGAGTATTAGGCTCCGAGAAAGAGACATATTAGGCCGTACGAATAGCATAAACAAAGTTTCTGCGGTCTGTACAAGGTTTGGATTGGAGAAGATAAAATCAGAACCATTTACATTAATGCAAAAACAAAAGAATGTGCGAATTCTATAGGAAAGAAAATTGCACGGAACTAAAGTGAAAGTAAGCAACATTTTAATACGTATTTCGGAGTCCAGAACCACAAAGTAAATAATAATTTGGGCAGGTGATCGGCGGAGAGGCAAGAAATAAGACGATGAAACAGGCTAATCATTGCCTAAACGTGGAAATACAAAAGAAGAACAACGCCTCATCGCGGTTAAGTGTCCGATTGGGAATATTGTAAGCGGCAACATTCCTCTTAAATGAATAACAAACAATCTGTTCTGATAGTGAGACGAACCAAACTCTTTACCCCCTCAATTTTATTTTTTGTCGATAATATTCGTGATGTGACTATCGCATATTTCACTGACATAATGCATCAGAAATATTACACTAGTCAACAGCCATTTTCCATCTGGGATGTGATACATCTACTAGTATGTATTTTGATGTTTAGAATCCGAATATATCTTTCAAAATGTTCTAGCACGTACCATTTTTGAGTTTTTGAAGGTTTTTTATTTTTCTTATTCAGTATTTCCCTTTTTGCTGTTCTCCTGTTTTGATGTTTAATTGTTTGTTTTTGATTTGCAGAGGAGAACTAGAAGATCTACAAATCGTCAGTAAATGGTTGGCATGGTAGTCCATTGGTGTGAAATAGATCCTCAGTGAGTGTTTCCTGTGACAAAAACAGAAAACTTTTTGTGTTTAAAACTTACACTAAGAAAAATGGCAGCTAGTAAATCTCGTTGCTGTCTAAACCACCCCGACAACTTTTGGTATGTGTTTGGGAAATTCTCTCCAAATGCCTAGAGAAAACGGATCACTGGTTTGTTTAAGAAGGCGAATAAATTGTATTTTGATTGTCCTGTTGGTGATCAAGATAAAAATTTTCCACCTCATATTGCCTGCATAACCTGTACTACAATTTTAACCAAGTTGTTGAAAGGAAAACGTCGAGCCATGCCATTCGCTGTCCCGATTGTGTGGTGTGAGCCTAATGACCACTATTCAGGTGTTATTTCTGTCTTACAAATATTTCGGGACATTCAAGCAAAACTAGACCTAAAATAAAGTATCTAAATGTATCTACAGTGCATTGCCTGTGCCCCATGATGAGGGTTTGCCTGTTGCTGTCTGTAACTTGAAAGTCACGAAACCGGACACCATGTCGAATGACTAAGAAATTATTGAACACATCGAAGAGTACTGTCATAAGTATCATGATTCTTTAATCGTAAGGAATTGAATGATTTGGTTCGCGATCTAAACTTTCGAAACAGCAAGCTGAACTTTGGGGTCGAAACTGCAACAACGGAACCTTATAGCTCCACGGACAAAAATTTCCTGTTTCAGATCACGAGGTGCTTCCTTCGCTCGCTATTTCCATATGTAGCATTCAGTGTGTGTATGTAGAGATGTCAATGGTCTGATGATGCCGCTAGGTATACAACATAATCCACAGGAGTGGCGACCATTTATTGACGCCAGTAAAACCAGCATGAAAGCAGTATTACTATACAATGGCAATGCATTACCATCGGTACCTTTGGCTTACGCAGTAGACATGAAAGAAACTTATGAAACCATGAATTTGCTTCTAGAGCCAATCAAATATAAGGAATATGAATGGCAGCTTTGCTGTGATTTAAAATGTATTGCACTCGTTACAGGTGTACATGCTGCATTCACGAAATACTGTTTTTTGTGCCTTTGGATCAGCCGTGACACCAAGAACCACCATACAGTCAAGCAATGCCCTATAAGGAAGTCATTTGGTCCTGGAAACGTAAATGTGAACAATACCTCGTTGGTTGAACCCGATAAAATCATTTTGCCTCCCCTTCATATCAAGTATGGCCTTCTCAAGAACTTTGTAAAAGCTCTGGATGAAGAAGGTGAGGCCTTCAGTCACTTAAAAGAAAAGTTTCCCAAACTAAGTGAGGCAAAGATGAAAGAGGGTATATTTTTTGGACCACAAACAAGAAAATTGCTCAAAGATCCAACCTTTGATACCAAACTCACAGACATCCAATTAGCCGCTAAGTCTTCTTTTAAAATAATTGTGAAGGGCTTTTTGAGTAACAGGAAAAACAGAAACTATGTCGTCATTTTGAATGAGCTGTTAAACAACTATAAGAACATGGGGTGTAGAATGCCGCTTAAAATTCACTTTTTACATTCTCACTATGATTTCTTCCCGAAAAATTTGGGAGCTGTAAGCGGTGAGCATGGTGAACGCTTTCACGAAGTCCTTCTTACCATGGAACACCGTTACCAAGGCCATTGGAACCCTTCGATGATGGGTGACTACTACTGGGGTCTTGGTAGGGAGAGTAATGAGACGACAAACAAAAGAAGAGCTCCATCGTTGCATTTTTCAAAAACTAAAGTCGATTTAAAGTGAAAATATTTTCTGAACTAATTTAGACTTTTTGCTGTAATCATCCCTATATGTACATACAAAATAGTATTGATTTCAAACTTTGTGAATGTGTACTTTTGTTTGACTTAATTGTGTCCATTTTCGCTATTACCATTTTTTATTTTGCTGTGTATCTAGGAAATGTGATGTCATAAAGAAAACGTGATTTTATCAGTGTATCCAGCATCTCAAAATTAGGTAAAGCCACCTATTTACAAACCAGATGCAGAAAAATGTTTAAATTTGTTAACAAGTGTTATCAATATATACCTGGACAGGAATTGTTCCACTTGGAAAAACATGTGTGTCAGTGATTCCATCAATATGCATAATGCCATCTATTATAAGATTATATGTTAAACTCAACATGTGTGTATGTGTTACCCCGTGATGTCATAACCACATGTCCTATAATATTGTCCCTTTCCTTGTCATTGTTTATAATATGACCCTTTATCGCCTAGTATGCGGAGAATTTCTAATCAGTCCACCCAATTGTCAACATGCGTCTATAGCACCACATTTTAAACACTTCGATCCTCTTCTTTTCTGGTTTTCCCATACTTAATGATTCTCTATCAAACAATGCTGTTCTTCAAAAATACATTCACAGAGATTTCCTCTTGAAATTAAAGTCGATGTTTGATGTTGGAAGACAGACCAGTAATGGCCAAGGTAGTAGTGTTGCTGCAGTTCATCTACTTCTTGATGACCAATTTCGATGTTACGTTCATCGCTAATCGCATTTATGGTACCCCTCGCTACTTCCACCTTCTTCCGGTTTACCCTCAGTCCATATTAAGTACCTACTCACTACACTCTTTACTCTGTTCAACAGATGCTGTAACGCTTCTTTGATGTCACTGAAAAGAGGAATGCCGAAAGCGAAACTGATCATTGATATTGTAATGAACTCGTGAAGTTATTTTGTGGCATCAGATACCGGTCGCTCCATTTTGGGCGCCAAAGCTGTAGTGAAACCGTGAAATTAAATGAAATCAAACACAAAGGGTACAAAATTAAGGGGTTCCTTTATGAATATAAAAGATTGTTTATATGTTCCAAAACATGAAAGAAACGTATTTTCGTGCTGTTTAAACAAAACAAAATAAAATTACAAATCTCAGGGCCGATTTGACTGGTTGTGGCTACGACTCAGTTATTGAGCAGAAGGAGGAGCAAAATGAATCGTCTCACCATTCTTGTTATCGTTTGTCGTATACTGCTGTCGCCGGAAATATCATGTCCTTTATAATTATCCGGGCTGTTATGCCGTGGTCGGTTGATGAATTCTGTGTCAATTCCCAACGTTTCGTCTCCGACTGCGGGAGACATCTTCAAGGGGGTCCGTAGCTCGATGGAAGGTCCAACACACCCACTGGCTCGCTACTGACTGCCGCTAAATTCCGTGAGTTGCTCGACGTTGAGATGGAACATTTCCACAATGCACTAATGAAGAACGGATATTCGTCCGCCGAAATAAAACGTGCGTTGAGGCAGCCACGCAGAAATCATAGTGACGTACAGGCTACTGCAAAATCTAAGGTTTTCCTACCGTTTGTTAAAAATGTAACGGAAAGAATAGGGAGGATCTTGACGAAGCGGAATATTACCGTAATTTATTAAGCCCACCAGGAAGATACAGGAATACCTCAAGCCTGCCAAGGACGCTCGCACACGCGTTGCACACCCGGAGATCCGAATGAGCAACTAATCCGAATTCCTCCTCAACAGGGAGATTATTTTGAGGTATTATTAAAAAAAATGGCTCTGAGCACTATGCGACTTAACTTCTGAGGTCATCAGTCGCCTAGAACTTAGAACTAATTAAACCTAACTAACCTAAGGACATGACACACATCCATGCCCGAGGCAGGATTCGAACCTGCGACCGTAGCGGTCGCTCGGTTCTAGGCTGTAGTGCCTAGAACCGCCTGGCCTCTCCGGCCGGCGGTTTTATTCAATTACAGGCCATGTTTCCTATGGATACGCACTGTGTCATTAATGCAGTTGTTCCCATTGCCTTCTGCAGTCTCATGCCGTTAAGCCTTGCAGATATCTCCGCTTCGTGGGGACAGATTCCCACCCCAAGCACAAAAAGTAGTCAATAAACTGTCCGCTCCTCCACCACCTCTTACGTGTTCGCTGGCAGAACGAAAGGATACTTTTTGTACCGGAAGCCTTCGACCGCATTTGCTAATTATATTTATTCAAAGTGCTAGGAGTAGATTGGTCAGTCAAAGACGTTATCCCTAGAACATAACAATTGCATCAAGCGTAAGTACTTTCACAAATCGTTATTTCTGCAGCACCTGCCTTCAGCAGTATTCGAAGCAGTATTCGAACCTGCAACCGTAGCAGGCGCGCGGTTCCGGACTGAAGCACCTAGAACCGCTCGGCCACAGCGACCGGCTCATGTCATTCACTGGTAGAACACATATTTATTTCACAGTTTCAATCACGTAACAGCCAGTTAAGTTTTTACCTTCTTCATTAATTAAAGGCCAACCAATGAGACTCTCATTTAAAATTCAATGCCAATTTAAATAATTTACAGAAAATTTAAGAAAAACTTTAACCCAAGATAACTTATTATTCTTTAAGGCAAGACACGCCCCATATGAGACACAGAATGTAATAACGGTAAAGCCGTAAAAGGACACACGTAAATCAAACCAACAGTACCAGAACAGATCAGAACGGTCTTAATTACCAAATGGCGAGAATAAAACATGATTTAAACTTGGCTGTTAAAAAAGACCCAAAAACAACACTTAAACAATGGAAAACAATTTAGCACCAATAACTAGGCACGATAATTTTAAACCCAAAAACACAGAGCACATTTTCCAGTAACACAAGAATAGTTAAGTGACAACAGATTAAGGTATACGCTGGGATCTCGACCTCCAGATCACTTACTATCGTGTGTGGCATTCTGGGTTCCTCTTAAAACATCAGACCTACGCTCTTCCCATCTATTTCGTCTGTCTCGTTGCTTTCTTCGTCTGCCATCGTCTCCCTTGTGTCACTAGCCACAGCACAAACCCCCGTACATTCTATCCCACTACTAGCGGGCCCCCAGGCACCATCCTTTCCCCTCTCCTTTATTTCCTGTATACTGCAAATATGCCCAAACCTCACTCACTTACTCATCTCCTCCAATTTTCTGATGACACCGCCTTCCTGGCCCTTTATCCTACCCTCCAACACTCCCAATATACTCTTCAAACCCACACTGACCATTTCACAGCGTGGTTCAACCAATGGCTCAACCCTTAAAGACCCAGTCAATCATCATATGTCGTACCACCTGCTCCTTCCGGCTCCACGATTTTTACCTCACCATTTACGGTTGTTCTATCCACCTCACACTTACCCTGAAATAACTTGGTCTCATCCTCGACCGTCATCTCACCTGGACTCCTCATCTCCTTACAATCTAACACTAAGCCCTGAAATTACTTTCTGAACAGACATGGGGGCGGCATCCTTCCACCAGCTCTCATACCTACAAATCCTTTATGCATCCCATCCTTTGTTATGCCAGCATCCCCTGGATTTCTGCTCCTCCCAGATTCTGTAAGGTCCTCCAAATCCTTGAACGCCATGTTCTCCACCTCGCCTTCTGTATCTGCCTCAAGTCACCTACACATATCATCTACGACCTCATCCCCTTCCTTTTCCTCAAACACACCTGCACGTTGTACATCGTCTGCAGACTTGATCTCCCCCATCCCGCGCCGGCCGGGGTAGCCGAGCGGTTCTAGGCGCTACAGTCTGGAACCGCGCGACCGCTACGGTGGCAGGTTCGAATCTTGCCTCGAGCATGGATGTGGGTGATGTCCTTAGGTTAGTTAGGTTTAAGTAATTCTAAGCTCTAGGGGACTGATGACCTCAGAAGTTAAGTCCCATAGTGCTCAGATCCATTTGAACCATTTTTCCCCCATCCCCTGGTGTCTTATGTCGTCTCTATCCCAAACCCACTGCCACACCTTTACCATAGTATCCTGCCATCTCTCCATCTCCACATCCTCCACTTTCATTCCTAATGCAACTTCGAGCACATACCCATCCCAGATAATGAGCTTCGCCCTGATGCCCTGATATCTACCCATCCTTCCAACTCTAACGCTACCTTCCCCCCTCCCACTCCTCAAGGCTCCCTCTCCCCTCCTATTCCATTCCCCTGAGCGGTTTTCCTCCCTCCTCCGCCCCTCCTCCCTTTCCAGTGCACCCCTTCTCTGTCTCTGACTTCCATCTCCCAGCCCGCTGGTCTCCTGGCCCTTGATGCACCCCCCAACCCCCTTTTCTTTCATTGTGTGTGCTCCATCTTTTACAGTGATTTTAAAGTGTGTTTGTTCTGGAGTGTTTTAATACTGTGACTAACTTTTATATTGTGCGTCTGACGTTAGTGTATTTCATGTGCTCCACGAATTGCCAACTGTCTTTCTTAACTTTATATCGACTTTTTTTAACTGCCCCACAAATGAACATCTTCGTGTCATATATTCTTCACCTATTATTTTATTATGTCCCCCTTTTTATCGCCTTTTATATGTGTGGAATGACATTAAAGAAAAAAGAAGCAAAGATCATGTGGCTCATATAGTGGCACCTCTTTGTTACGATCTCTGCCACTGTTATGGCAGGTGTTAAAGTCAGTTGATAAACTGAAGGGACGAATACAGGACACTGGAATATACTAGCTGGTAAACCGCCATACTGTGTGGTAATGGCGTATCTCTGTGTATTGTACACTGACACCCGTATTACGTATCTTCGATATATATTGGTATCCTGTAATACGACAACTGGTCTATTAGACTAGAAACAGGTTTTTTTGACCATGGAGGAGTTAGTCAGGTTGGAGGCCTGATAGTTTTTACTTTCGAATACTTGTGAGTCGTTCGTTATGGTCATTAGTCCTAGTCAGAGTATTTTAGTATTAAAAAGAAACAAAGAACTGTATTTACGATGACATGTCACAGACCGGTCAGACATATTTTAACATGTAAGTTTTGTTTTAAACTATCTAATAACCGCTTCTTCCTATGCACTTCATTGTATGGTACGTCCACCTCATTAATTTTCAGTTGAACGTGCACTGGAGAATGGCTAAAAAGCCGAAATCGTGACAGCGTAAATCAAATTAACAATTAATAGCCAAATGTGGGCAACTTCTTTCAAAACATTCCGTAAGACTGTGGTATTAGAGTAACTGTGTATTCCATCAGTCTCCTACATAAGTTATGAAACTGGTCGTACGAGGGTGACTCCAAAAGTAATGCACACTATTTTTTTTTTAAATCCATCTTTTGTTCTACATGTTTGAAAGTTTTACAGTGTGTAGATACATCCTTTAGAAACAAAATTTTCATCTCTCTACATAATTTCCGTCCCTATCAACTGCCTTACGGCATCTTGGAACCAGTGCCTGTATAGCCGCACGGTAAAATTCTGGACCAACCTGTTGGAGCCACTGTTTGGCAGCATGCACAACGGAGTCACCATCTTCAAACCTTGTTCCACGTAGCGTGACAGTTCGTTCACTGTGATGCGTCTGTCAGCAGTCACCAATTCGTTAAATCTCTGCACATTGTCTGGAGTGTGTGCAGTACGAGGCCTGCCACTGCGAGGACAATCCTCAATATTGCCGTGCCCGCTTTCATCACGTAACTTGCTTGCCCACCGACTAACTGTACTGCGATCGACAGCAGCATCTCCATACACCTTTTTCAACCTCTTGAGGATGTTTCCCACTGTCTCGTTTTCACACCACAGGAATTCTACGACACCAAGTTGCTTCTGACGAACTTCAAGTGTAGCAGCCATCTTGTAGACAAGCTGTGACGGCGCCACTCACGGGAACAGGTTGAACTAAGTTTGAAAACGAGCGGGAAGGTTTTATCTACAGACTGTAAAACTTTCATACATGCAGAATGAAAACTGTATTTTTACCAAAATAGTGTGCATTTCTTTTGGAGTGAACCTCGTGTATGGTTTGCGAAAACCTCGCCCCTCCTGGGAACGATCAGTGAGCCATTGTGGAGGGGGGATGTGACGTGCCGGCATCCGAGCCCAGTGGGCGCGCCGCGCCCCGGCGTGCCCCGGCGAGGCGCCTCACGCAGGCGGCAATCAGCCGGAGTGCTGGCGCCGCCCGCCGCCGCCGACCGCACGCTGCCGGCAGGCACACACGCGCGGCCGGCGCCCGGTCCACCGCGACCCCGCGTTAAGAAATTGCCCGCGCCGCGTCGGCACTCCATACAGGTTGATTGCTGCCTCCACATCGCTGCCGCTGATCGAACGCCCTGTGCGGCCGTCGCAGGCGGCAGCGGTACTGGTCCACACAACGAGGTCATCTGTTCGTAACCTCGGATTTAGCGAGCGACGTTTCACCACAAGCAAGACCACTGCAAACGTACGAGTCTACTATCAACATGTAATTGAGTATAACAATTCCTCGTATCGATACAGTCTGACAAAAAACGGAAATTTACAAAAGTAGAGGAAGCAAACGAACATCAAGGGTCGAGTGGGTATGCAATGTTACACTACTGCCCATTAAAATTTCTAATACCACCACGTAGTTGACGTTCTACAGGCGTGAAATTTAACCGACAGGGACAAGATACTGTGATATGTAAATGATTAGCTTTTCAGAGCATTCACACAAGGTTGGCGCCGGTGGCGACACCTACAACGTCCTGACATGAGGAAAGTTTCCAACCGATTTCTCATACAGAAACAGCAGTTGACTGACGTTGCCTGGTGAAACGTTGTTGTGATGCCTGGTGTAAGAAGGAGAAATGCGTACCATCACGTTTCCGAGTTTGGTAAAGGTCGGATTGTAGTCTATCGCGATTGCGGTTTACCATATCGCGACATTGCTGCTCACGTTTGTCGAGATCCAATGACTGTTAGCAGAATATGGAAACGGTGGGTTCAGGAGGGTAATACGGAACGCAGTGTTGGATCCCAGCGGCCTCGTATCACTAGCAGTCGAGAAGACAGGCATCTTATCGGCATGGCTGTAACGGATCCCCCCCAGGGGCTCAGCATCCATTTGCTGGGTACGGGCTTGGCGACCCCGGGGTCCTGAGCTGGGGACTGGTCAGCGCCGCCAGTCTCCTGTCACCGTAACCCCTGGACATGCTTCAGCGACCACCATATGGCGCGGCGGTGGAATGTTGTGTGCTGCGGGGAATGGTAATCTTGGCTTGACCGCCTGGATTGCGAGGAAGGCCAACCTCTATAAAAACCCCTCAATCTTCCGGTGTGCTCCGCGCCTATGGGATGCATGGCTGTTGAGGTGGAACAGTCGCAAGCGGGCAACCTCTGGGGCACCTGCCACACCCCAGTTGTATGAGGCTTACTCAGGCACGCGGGGCTCTGTCTGAGCGTACCTTTAGTTCCCTAGCTGCTCATGGGACCGCAATGGACCCTTCGACCTCTACATTTCCCCCTACCAGTGGCTTGGGTGGGCCACTGGTAGGAAAACACACCCCATCGAAGAAGCGTCTTCATGCTGCGAGTCCTCCAGCGCCTAATGTTGATCGAGATTTCTCAGACTGTCGTAACAGAGCACATGCTGATAATCAGTATGTGTTTTTGATTATTAAACGGAAGGAGGGTAGCTTTGAGAGGGTTTCTCCCTTTTACATCCACAAGGGTCTTGAGGGAATTGCAGGAACACTTAAATCTGTGAAGCGACTGCGCAATGGTACTCTGTTAGTTGAGACATCTAGTTCCCGTCAAGTCACTTCTCTTCGGAAAACAACCTGTCTCGGTGAGTACGCTATCGAGACCGAGCTCCACTCCACTCTGAACTACAGTAAGGGTGTTGTGACATGTAGGGACTTGGTGGATATCCCCACAGACGAGTTAAAATCTGAATGGGCTGATGAAGGTATTGTTGACGTGCAGCATATTATGAAACGGGTCGATGGGAACCTAGTCAAATCCGACTCGTTTATTCTCACGTTCAGTTGCCCACGACTCCCAGAGCATGTTAATGCGGGGTTCTTACGTTTGCCAGTAAGGCCATATTTCCACAACCCAATGCGCTGTTTTAAATGTCAGCGCTTTGGGCATACTACGTTGGGGTGCAATGGGATAGCCTGCCCATGAAGGAGCCCATTGTTCATCGCCTGTGAAGTGCGTGAATTGCTCTGGGAGTCACCCTGTCTGGAGCCGGGTCTGCCCCATCTATCTCGACGAACGGAAGATCCAGGAGATCAAAACATCTCAGCGCATCCCCTATGGTGAGGCCAGGAAGCTCTTTAAGGCCCTGCAACCTCCTGTGTTTACGACATCTTTCGCTTCCGCTCTGAAAAAACCAGTGCAAATGGCCACTGTTGCTACGCAAACGGAGGTTGCTAGTGTTAGCACTAACACCTGCATTTGCCAGTGCACTTGTGCTGCTGCGGTTGTTTTGAAACCTGCGGCTCTCCCCGCAACGTCGGACAAGGCCGTGGTTGCTGACATTGGGGTACTTCCTGCCTCTTCCCATATGGCGCCTTCTGCCCAGGCGGGTACAGCTCCACCTGCTGCCAAGGCTCTGCCTTCTAAGCCCCCCAAGACAAAGACGCCGAAGGTGAAGGTTTTGCCACCTGAGGAGACTGGTAAGGGTCGGTCCGATGACGAGGCCATCGTACTGTCTGACATCTCCCGTGGGTCGTCATCGGAGCTGATGGACATTGATGTCGACCGGGGGCGATCTTCTCGCCCCAGGAATAAATCTCCGGCCAGTACGGGCTCTCCTCCAAAACACAGAGGCAGGGTGAAAGTTCAGCCACCCTGATCACTGGCTCCCATATTACAGTGGAACCTGAATGGGTTCAGGACGCATGTGGCTGAATTACAACTCCTTGTACGAGAGCCCTTTGTGCTTATGTCTCCAAGAGACACATTTTCAGGCCACTGATGCTCCTTCTTTACGGGGCTATACCGTATATCGGAAAGATGATCTGACGGGGGGAAGGGCAAAGGGTGGTGTTGCGGTTTTCGTCCGTGACATGCACCCCTCATGTGAGCTCCCTCTCGTTGCAGACTTGCAAGCAGTTGCAGTTGACCTTCTTGTGGGTCGGAGGCTCACAGTCTGTTCACTTTACTTACCACCTCGGGATGCGATAGACTCTGAGGCTCTCACAGACCTTATTAGCCAACTCCCCCGCCCATTTCTTCTTCTGGGGGACTTCAGTGCTCATAATGTCTTATGGGGCTCTTCGACTACTTGCCCCAGGGGTCGCATTCTGGAAAACCTCATGATGTCTGAAGAACTGTGCATCCTCAACTCTGGTGCTCCCACTCATTTCTGTACTGCTTGTGGGTCGTCATCAGCTATTGACCTTTCCTTTTGCTCTCCAGCACTCGTGGATTCTGCTCTGTGGGAGGTCGCTGCAGACCTCCATTCTAGTGACCACTTCCCCCTTTGGATTCGCCTCCTGGCTGAGGCTATGGCATTACCAGTGCCGCCCCCGTGGCACCTCTGCAGAGCTGACTGGACACTTTTCAGCCAACTGGCTGTTTTGGAACACCGTGCCAGCGTCCACGAATGGGTAGACCATGTTACAGCCGTGATCTCCCATGCTGCTGAATTGTCAATCCCACGGTCATCCGGTCATTCCAAGAGGCGTCCTGTCCCTTGGTGGACCACTGAGTGCCGCTCAGCCATCCGAGCCCGCCGTAAGTGCCGTCCCTCAGCTGTCAATCTTGCGGCCTTTCGGGTGGCAAGGGCCAAAGCGCGGCGAGTGATTAAAGAGAGCAAACGACGGTCATGGCAATCGTTCTTGAACTCCATCTCCCGTTCCACTAAATCTACGAAAGTATGGGAAGCTATCAGGAGGATTTCCGGGAAACTCGGCCAGCTCCCTGTCACGGCATTGCTGCATCAGGGAAGTCTCCTCACGGCGCCGAGAGACATTGCCCAGACACTGGCCATGCATTTTGCGGAATCTACCGCTACTGTTAACTGTGATCCATTTTTCTGCCGCTACCGCACTGCCATCGAGAGGGGTCACTTGGACTTCCGGTCTCCAAATTCTGAACCCTACAACTGCCCCTTCACAATGTGGCGCTGTCTGTGGCTCATGATACTGCGCCTGGCCATGATCGAATCCGGTACAGCATGCTGCAGCACTTGTTACTGCCTTCCAAGGAAGTTCTCCTGAATTTTTTTAATATGATATGGTTATCTGGCACGTACCCTGACTCGTGGAGGGAGGCGATTTTGTTCCCCCTCCTCAAACCGGGGAAGGACCGAACGCATCCCAGTAGTTATCGAAGTATTGCTTTGACGAGCTGTGTTGGGAAGACGTTAGAACGCATGGTCAACCGTCGCCTGGTTTGGCTGCTGGAAACCAGGCAGCTCCTTAGCCCCTCGCAGTGTGGCTTTCGGAGATGTCGTTCCACTATCGACAACTTGACCCTGCTTGAGGCGGCCATCCAGCAGGCCTTCCTACGTAACCAGCATTGTCTCGGTGTCTTCTTTGACATTCATAAGGCGTATGACACTACTTGGCGCCGCCATATCTCCAATCAACTCCATGAGTGGGGTTTTCGTGGCCGTCTCCCCATCTTCATTCGGTCCTTTCTTTCTCACCGCCTCTTTCGATATAGGGTTGGTAATGTGCTATCTGATTTGTATGTGCAGGAGAATGGTGTTCCTCAGGGAAGCGTTTTAAGTGTCACCCTCTTTGCCGTTGCCATTAACAGTATCACGTCCACTATCCGGACTCCTGCCCAATGCTCTTTGTTTGTGGACGATTTTGCTGCTTTCTGTTCTTCCTCCAGTCTTGTCACTGCTAGTCGGCAGTTGCAGCTTACGATACAGCGATTAGAGGCATGGACTGCGAAGACAGGTTTTACCTATTCTGCAGACAAATGTGTGTGTGTTCATTTTAATCGTTCTCGACGTCTTTTTACCTCCCCTGAATTGCGTCTGAGGGACACCATTCTTCCTTTTAGAGACACTGTGAGGTTCCTGGGCCTCACTTTTGATTCCAAGTTGTCGTGGTTGCCTCACCTTAAAGACCTCAAGGTGCGGGCCCTGAAGGCACTGAATATTTTGAAGTGTCTGAGCCATCGGTCCTGGGGAGCAGATCGGGCGCGTCTGCTGCAGTTTTATAGGGCTTTCGTCCGATCGCGTCTTGACTATGGTTGCACCGTGTATGGGTCCGCACGGCCTTCGTATCTGCAGATTCTTGATATAGTACACCATGAGGGTATCAGGCTGGCCACTGGTGCCTTCCGTACCAGTCCCATCCCCAGCCTGTGTGCTGAGGCAGGGGAACCGCCGCTCGCCATCCGGCGGAAACTCCTCATGGTGCGACGGGTGTGTCAATTCCTTGCCTGTCCTACCTCCCCTGCGTACCCTTCCGTTGCCCGACCGCCTATGGAACGTCTCATTTCCAGTCGTCCCAGGGCAACGAGACCATTTGGGATTCGTGCCAAGCATTTGCTTGAGTCCCTTGGTGTGTAGCGTGTGGCCCCCCAACGCCAAGGTTTTACTCGCCTGCCTCCCTGGTTGCTCCAGAGGCCCAGCGTCCTTTTAGACTTGTCGGCGTACCGGAGGAGCTGCACTCCTGCGTTTGTTTTTACCTCCTTATTTTATGATATTTTAAACCAGCATCCCGACCATGTACCAGTATTTACGGATGGCTCTAAACAGGGGGACTCCGTTGGTTGTGCTGTTGTTTTCCCTGATCGAGTCGTCAAGTTACGGCTTCCTGCGGCGTTTACCATCTTTGATGCCGAATTGTTTGCGATCTTGCGGGCATTGGAGCAGATGAGGTGTGTTTCCAGTCTTAAGTTCCTCATCTGTTCTGACTCCCTGAGTGCCCTTCAGACCATGCAACACTTGTACCCAGCAGATACGGACGTCCAGAACATCCATGATGCCCTCCTCCACCTGCAACGGCAAGGGAAGGAGGTTTCCTTCTGCTGGGTGCCGGGGCACGTGGGTATTAGGGGAAACGAACTAGCGGATGTGGCTGCCAAAGATGCATGTTCCCTCCGTTGTTGAATGTGCCGTCCCCCTCCATGCTGTTACCTCCCTCCTGCGTTTTCGCGTTATGCGTCAGTGTGAAGAGGAGTGGCTGGCAGTCGGTGTAAACAAGCTGCGTGTGGTCAAGGCTACCACGCGGCCATGGCGTACGTCCTACCAGTCATGCAGGCGGGATGAGGTTCTCCTCACTCGCCTCCGCATCGGGCACAGTCCCTTAACGCATGGTTTTTTACTCCGGGGGGAGGACCCCCAATCTGCAGTTCTTGTGGCGTCCAGATTACTGTCCGCCACATTTTACTTGACTGTCTATTATTCTCTGACCAGAGGGCGGTGGTTTCTTTGCCACCGGATTTGCCCTCTATTTTACAAGATGACGCAACGACTGTAGTTAAGGTCTTACGGTTTTGTGTCCTGTCCAATTTGTTGCCTCGGATTTTAGGGAGAGGGTTTTAATGTGCTGCTGGGTGACTGCCTCACCCAGGTTTTAGGTAAGAGGTCAGCCAGTCACGATTACCTCCTTGTCTCCCTTCGGTTTCTGTTCTCTTTTCCTTGTGTTTCGCCCGCATCTCGTGGTCGTGCGGTAGCGTTCTCGCTTCCCATGCCCGGGTTCCCGGGTTCGATTCCCGGCGGGGTCAGGGATTTTCTCTGCCTCGTGATGGCTGGGTGTTGTGTGCTGTCCTTAGGTTAGTTAGGTTTAAGTAGTTCTAAGTTCTAGGGGACTGATGACCATAGATGTTAAGTCCCATAGTTCTCAGAGCCATTTGAACCTTGTGTTTCCTTTCCTTTTTAGTGTGTCCCTACTCCTCTTGTTTTGCCTCTGTATGTGAGGATTTGGAACTGCGTCAGGTCTGTGTCTTTTAGCTGTTCTGCTTGTTCGCTGTTTGTCTTAGTCCCTTCACTGCAAGTGTTCTTCTTTTTATGCGTTTGGGCGCTGATGACCCCGCTGTTTAGCGCCCGTAAACCTCAAACACACACAAACACACCTGTAACGGATCGTGCAGCCACCTCTCGATCCCTGAGTCAACAGATGGGGACATTTGCAAGACAACAACCATCTGCACGAACAGTTCGACAACGTTTGCAACAGCATGGACTATCAGCTCGGAGACTATGGCTGCAGTTACCCTTGACGCTGCATCACAGGCAGAAGCGTCTGCGATGGTGTACTCAACGACGAACCTGGGTCCACGAATGGCAAAACGTCATTTTTTTCGTATGAATCCAGGTTCTGTTTACAGCATCATGATGGTCGCACCCGTCTTTGGCGACATCGTGGTGAACGCACATTGGAAGCGTGTATTCGTCATCGCCATACTGGCGTATCGCCCGGCGTGATGGTATGGGGTGCCATTGGTTAAACGTCTCGGTCACCTCTTGTTCGCATTGACGGCACTTTGTACAGTGGACGTTTCATTTCAGGTGTGTTACGACCCGTGGCTCTACCCTTCATTCGATCCCTGCGAATCACTACATTTCAGCAGGGTAATGTACGACCGCATGTTGCAGGTCCTGTACGGGCCTTTCTGGATACAGGAAATGTTCGACTGCTGCCCTGGTCAGCACATTCTCCAGGTCTCTACCAGTTGAAAACGTATGGTCAATGGCGGCCGAGCAACTGGCTCGTCACAATACGCCAGTCACTACTCTTGATGAACTGTGGTATCGTGTCGAAATTGCATGGACAGCTGTACCTGTATACACCATCCAACCTCTGTTTGACTCAATGCCCAGGCGTATCAAGGCCGTTATTACGGCCAGATGTGGTTGTTCTGGGTATTGATATTTCAGGATCTATGCACCCTAATTGCGTGAAAATGTATCACATGTCAATTCTAGTATAATATATTTGTCCAATGAATACCCGTTTATCGTCTGCATTTCTTCTTGGTGCAGCAATTTTAATGGCCAGGAGTGTATTTCACTGATTACAAACTCGAGTTACATTCACAAATATCTTAGAAATTTGACCCCGTTTATCACTTTGACGTTGAATCACGTCTAGCTTGGATTCATACACTGGTTCTACTGAGAAGGGTTTCATAAAACCGTTATATCAGCTCCTCAGGCAGAATGGGCCACCTCTGTTGTAACTGCAAGAAATGTTTTCGCAGTTGCGAATATGAACAACCTTCACTGGCAACAATGGAAATTTGTGCCGGACTGGGACACTAACTCGGATTTTCCATTTGTCACGAACAGTCGCCTTGACAGCTTCCCTTATGCGAACACGCATCACAGCCAGACCAAAACTTCCATACGTCGGCGTCCATGTGTGGACGACCTGCATTTGTACGTCCACTATCTGTAATCCCTTATAGGGAAGACGTTTTAGTTGGAAGCCTCTTGCCCAGTGTCGAGGTATGGACACGAAGCATGCTCGAATAGTCGAAGTGGCTAAGCCGACAAAGGTGAAATCTGGGATCGAGACGCGGTCAGGCAGGAACTTTCAATGTAGTTATTCCATTACAAAGGTGAAGGTTCTCCGTAGTTGCAACTCCTAATAAATTTCATGTATTCCGTAATAGCTGTAGTCGCCTCAGTGCGTGTTACTCCGAACATGCGTGCATTGTAATATTGGATTCATCCGCCGATATTGGGTAACTGACTTTCAATTAAAATGTCTCTCCTGTAAAGCAATATAAAGAGTGACAATTATTGAAATGTATGAAATAAAATCGTCGTAACTTCTGAACGGTTTGCATTAGGACTTTGAAACTGCACGGTTAACCGCGGGACATGACGGGAATTTAGTATGCGCATGCATAGTTTCGTTTAGCGGCGAAGCCCCCTTTCTTTTTGATGGGTTCGTCAGTAAACAAAATTAACGCGTTTGGGCACTGAGAATCCGCATTTCACCATCGAGAAACCTGTTCATACTCAACAGGTGTCTGTGTGGTATCCAATGTCCGGTCACGGAATAATCGGTGCGATATTCCTCGATGATATTCCGGAAGATCATTTCATCTCCATTACCCAAAGTGAGCCTGATTTGGACAAGTTACGGTCCATACCCCATCGAAGCAGGAAAGTGTTTGATGTCCTGGAGGAGCACTTTGGGGACCGTACTTTGGCTCTGGGGTACCCAGAGGCCACTTGCGTGGGCCTCGATTGGCCGCCATATTCTTCAACTCCTTTCTGTGGGGCAACGTGAAAGACAAGGTGTAGAGAAATAGCCCCAAAAATATTGGTGAGCTGAAAACAGCCATTCAGGAGGTCATCGACACTCTTCGATGTTCCGACACTTCAGCGGGTCATGCAGAATTTTGCTATTTGTCAGACGTCACATCATCGGCAATGATGACATGCCTATCTAACATGTCATAACCTACATCCAAATATCTATAGCGACGTTTACACGCTGTTTGAAGTGTGTGCACGCCATAGTTCGTAACTTATCTACTTGTTTTCATATAGTTCAATAATTATCTCCCTGTACTTAATGAATGACGAGTGCAGTGGCACATGGACGACGGAATATGGAAGTTTGAATCTGGTTGTGAAACGTGCTCAGTTAGCTGAAGTGATTAAGGCGACAGCTCAGTACAAGTGGGAAATCAGGGTCGGAGTCCAAGTGTGGCACAAAATTTCAGTGTCGCCATTCCATTATCCATCTGAAGGTTGTACAAACTGCCTTAGACGACACTGCGAACACCTCGTGGTTTATGCAAGATGGTGCCCGGCCACATCGCACGGCCGACGTCTTTAATTTCCTCAATGAATATTTCGATGATCGTGTGATTGCTTTGGGCTATCCGAAACATACAGGAGGCGGCGTGGATTGGCCTCCCTATTCGCCAGACATGAACCCCTGTGACTTCTTCCTGTGGGGACTCTTGAAAGACCAGGTGTACCGCCAGAATCCAGAAACAATTGAACAGCTGAAGCAGTACATCTCATCTGCATGTGAAGCCATTCCGCCAGACACGTTGTCAAAGGTTTCGGGTAATTCCATTCAGAGACTACGCCATATTATTGCTACGCATGGTGGATATGTGGAAAATATCGTACTATAGAGTTTCCCAGACCGCAGCGCCATCTGTTGTTGAAAATTGTAACTACTGTAACTTCGAAAGTTTGTCTGCCTGAAAATGTACTGTTGTCCCAAGCATATTGCAACAAACGGTGTATTTCTATCTCTGCTCGTTTAGTTTTTATTGCCGTTTCAAATATACCGGTCATTTTTGAAACACCCTGTATGTCCATTACTAGATGCGCTCGTGGACTATGCTGAAAATAATATTAGTAACACGTTCTGCCATCAGGTGAAGGTAAGTTGCTGCAAGCAGTCAGGACGTGAAATGTTTCCTGTTTTGACTTCAGTATACTGTTTGTCACTTGGTGACGCGTGTTGATATCTTTTGTAAAGTGACTGTTGATGTAAAGGTTAAGAAGGTTGAAGATTTCCCAACGAAACACAATGACTATTGAGTGGAAATTCCGGGAACTGCAGGTAAAACTGTTGTATCAAAACGGCAGCAGTAGCAGCTCTGCAATGTAGGAATGTCGCCGGCAACAACAGCTATGAAGGAGCCCTATGTCAATGAATGGGCTAAAGAATACGATCAAGAAACTTGAAAGAAGAGGTGACTTAGGTGGTGCAGCAGAGAGAGGGAGAAAACCCATTTCCACATCAGTTGTTGAAGTTGCTGTACCCATAGCCGACCGTGCAACACATTTCCCAAATTCTGCTGCCAGTGTTCGACCTGACGCACAGGAGTTGTCTCTCACCTGGTCAGTAGATTCTGTGGCGCATTTTACTCTAGCATCACTACAAGATTAAGAATGTGCACCGAATTAAGCTTCAAGACAGGCTACAAGTTCGCGATTTTGCCCTTCGTTTCCTGGCGCACATATAAGTTGATGACATGTGGCCGTGAAATATTCTCTGGACGGACGAAACTCATTGTACCCTATACGGAGCAGTAATTGCACAAAACTGTCGCATTTGGCGTTCTATTCCGCCACATGTTGCACAGGAACATCCACTGCACTAAGCTTGTGGTAACTTTCAGAGGCTCCTTCGTTCTAGGTCAGTTTTTCTTCGAGGAGGTGACAACCCGCGGGCCTGTTAGATGTACAGGAACATTCCTCCTTGTAAAGGACGTGTTTGCAACTTCTTAAGAACGTAACTGTATTCACACCATTATTTTCATGCATCTACATCTACATCCATACTCCGCAAGCCACCTGACGGTGTGTGGCGGAGGGTACCTTGAGTACCTCTATCGGTTCTCCCTTCTATTCCAGTCTCGTATTGTTCGTGGAAAGGATTGTCGGTATGCCTCTGTGTGGGCTCTAATCTCTCTGATTTTATACTCATGGTCTCTTCGCGAGATGTACAAAGGAGGTAGCAATATACTGCTTGACTCCTCGGTGAAGATATGTTCTCGAAACTTCAACAAAAGCCCGTACCGAGCTACTGAGTGTCTCTCCTGCAGAGTCTTCCACTGGAGTTTATCCATCATCTCCGTAAAGCTTTCGCGATTACTAAATGATCCTGTAACGAAGCGCGCTGCTCTCCCTTGGATCTTCTCTATCTCTTCTATCAAGCCTATCTGGTACGGATCCCACGCTGCTGAGCAGTATTCAAGCAGCGGGCGAACAAGCGTACTGTAACCTACTTCCTTAGGATTCTTTCAATGAATCTCAGTCTGACGTCTCCTTTACCGACGATCAACTTTATATGATCAATCCATTTTAAATCACTCCTAATGCGAACTCCCAGATAATTTATGGAATTAACTGCATCCAGATGCTGACCTATACTGTAGCTAAATGATAAGAGGGGGTGACACTACATGTCGCTTACCAGGTGAAAGAATAGTTTGGAGAATTCTTCGTTGACACCGCACCATCTCTATGCAATTTAATATGGGTGGCGTTCCATATACCTCGAAGTAAATTCATGCGAATTCTGTTTGTCCTGATGGCTGAAAGATTGTGTCAATCAGGGATGTGTCCGGAATCTCTATGATCTGAAGGATAGCGTACAGCGACATACACTCCTGGAAATTGAAATAAGAACACCGTGAATTCATTGTCCCAGGAAGGGGAAACTTTATTGACACATTCCTGGGGTCAGATACATCACATGATCACACTGACAGAACTGCAGGCACATAGACACAGGCAACAGAGCATGCACAATGTCGGCACTAGTACAGTGTATATCCACCTGCCGCAGCAATGCAGGCTGCTATTCTCCCATGGAGACGATCGTAGAGATGCTGGATGTAGTCCTGTGGAACGGCTTGCCATGCCATTTCCACCTGGCGCCTCAGTTGGACCAGCGTTCGTGCTGGACGTGCAGACCGCGTGAGACGACGCTTCATCCAGTCCCAAACATGCTCAATGGGGGACAGATCCGGAGATCTTGCTGGCCAGGGTAGTTGACTTACACCTTCTAGAGCACGTTGGGTGGCACGGGATACATGCGGACGTGCATTGTCCTGTTGGAACAGCAAGTTCCCTTGCCGGTCTAGGAATGGTAGAACGATGGGTTCGATGACGGTTTGGATGTACCGTGCACTATTCAGTGTCCCCTCGACGATCACCAGTGGTGTACGGCCAGTGTAGGAGATCGCTCCCCACACCATGATGCCGGGTGTTGGCCCTGTGTGCCTCGGTCGTATGCAGTCCTGATTGTGGCGCTCACCTGCACGGCGCCAAACACGCATACGACCATCATTGGCACCGAGGCAGAAGCGACTCTCATCGCTGAAGACGACACGTCTCCATTCGTCCCTCCATTCACGCCTGTCGCGACACCACTGGAGGCGGGCTGCACGATGTTGGGGCGTGAGCGGAAGACGGCCTAACGGTGTGCGGGACCGTAGCCCAGCTTCATGGAGACGGTTGCGAATGGTCCTCGCCGATACCCCAGGAGCAACAGTGTCCTTAATTTGCTGGGAAGTGGCGGTGCGGTCCCCTACGGCACTGCGTAGGATCCTACGGTCTTGGCGTGCATCCGTGCGTCGCTGCGGTCCGGTCCCAGGTCGACGGGCACGTGCACCTTCCGCCGACCACTGGCGACAACATCGATGTACTGTGGAGACCTCACGCCCCACGTGTTGAGCAATTCGGCGGTACGTCCACCCGGCCTCCCGCATGCCCACTATACGCCCTCGCTCAAAGTCCGTCAACTGCGCATACGGTTCACGTCCACGCTGTCGCGGCATGCTACCAGTGTTAAAGACTGCGATGGAGCTCCGTATGCCACGGCAAACTGGCTGACACTGACGGCGGCGGTGCACAAATGCTGCGCAGCTAGCGCCATTCGACGTCCAACACCGCGGTTCCTGGTGTGTCCGCCGTGCCGTGCGTGTGATCATTGCTTGTACAGCCCTCTCGCAGTGTCCGGAGCAAGTATGGTGGGTCTGACACACCGGTGTCAATGTGTTCTTTTTTCCATTTCCATTAATGTATTATTACAATTGCACCGGATATGCTGCAAGTAGCTGTTGACCATGCTGTATAAAGGCTGCAACAATTCGGGAGACCATTCTGAAGACATATTGCGACTTATGACCGTATCCGAAGAAACGTACCAGGACTACCATTATCATGTGCTTGATCGTTCCTTCCTTTTCAATGCATCCACACCATACCCTGAAAGCTTAGAATACCACGTTCTCATATAGTGACCGTAAGTGGAACATCTTTTTCAGCATACTACATGAGCGCACCGATTAATGGACGTGCGTACTGTGTTTCAGCACCGTGCGATAGGGTGCCGACGAGGTCAGAGCAACAGTCATCAGGAATCAGCGAAATATGGCAACGAGTCTGTTTGTCGAAATGGGATATTGGTGAAATTACATATGACCCGGGCGGACAGCCGAGATTTCAACAAAATTATGACCACATACTTAACGGGGTGTTGCAACGCTATACAGCAGCGATCAGCATCAAATGAATTCGATCAGTCCGTAGCAGTTTTTCGGAGGTATGTGACACCAAATGGCCACAATAGCCATGCAGCCATCTTTAATTACGGGCCGGTGGTTTATAGTAGAGAAGCAGGCATCAAATAGTGTGTAAGATTTGTCCCACTAGTATGATGACGGTGCCTCAGACTACTACATAGGTCCGATGTTCCCCATACCATAACACTGAATCCACTGGCCTACGTTCGTGATGCTGTAGATGTTCTCCTGGGTTACGGAGACACGACGTGGTGCCACAAGATACGTGACTCATCCGACCAGGCGACCCGTTTCCATTAATCAAATGTGTAATCTCGATGATTTCCGCCCATTTCAACCCTAACTGACAATTTCATTGGGTCAATACGGGCTCAAGTTTGCTGCGATGTCCCATGTTCCTAAATGTGCAATGAACGATGTACTCCGAAGCACTTCAGGCTACACCAGCATTTTTATTCTATCGTCAGATCATCCACAGATCGCCGCGTAATCTGCTTTACAGATCGGTTAAGCCTCCGATCTCCGCTTTCTAGGGGAAAAATTCGACGTCTAACACTTTTTCATCTGCCCTCGGTTTTACCGTCCTGTAGCCATAGAAGCTCACGACATTAGTACGTGAACAGCGTACCAGCATCACTGTTTCCGAGATTTTCATTCACAGACACAAGGCCACAGCAATGTGCTGTTTGTCAAAGTCGTTTCTGTCATGGCTTATCCCATTTGCGGCCCGTATGGCAATTAGTTCTTATAAAAATGATAACCCATTCATCTCTGTGCCGCTTATACGCTTTCCTTACCGCGTCAAGTGCCTACATTGCCACCAAGCGACACTCAGTCTCGCGGTGAGTAAAGGTAATAAATTTTTGGTTCTTCGATATCTTTTAATATTAACAATACGTAGAATCCACAACAGTCTACTGTCGCTAGTATTAGTTTTATTCAGTAAATTGCATACAACAAATACTGTTGACGCTTTTTGACGTTGTCAAACTGTTGATCACTGTTACAAAGTAAGCCGCCGTTGTGGCCGAGAAGTTCTAGGCGCTTCCGTCCGGAACCGCGCTGCTGCTACTGTCGGTGTTTCGAATCCTGCCTCGGGCATGGATGTGTGTGATGTACTTAGGTTAGTTAGGTTTAAGTATTTCTAAGTTTAGGGGACTGATGAACCGCAGACGTTAAGTTCCATAGTGCTTAGAGCCATTTGAACCATTTTTGTTACAAAATTATCATGTCACCCCCTATCTAACATATTATGTCTGGTATCTGTTACTGAAATATAGCAAGGTGAACTATCCGTCAGCAAAAGTCGTATACGTATTTTGCATACCTACAAATTCTTTTTATGTCTGGCACTATCATTACCGTTATTATTATTATTATTATTATTTCTATTACTATTATCACTGTTAGTGGCAGCATCAGCAGCAATACAATAACTGCCAGTTTAACATTATTAGTTCAAAGTAAGTATTACTTACTGACATTGTCACTCATTTTAATTCTGTTTCTCAGATTAAATTTGTTATCTCTTAGATAACTGTGATTTATTTATTTACTTTAAATGAACACATTGCCGTTTGATTCTATTGCTGTTTATTTAAGACGACCCAGGTTTCAAACTTCCATCACATTTCCAAGTGACAGAGTTTATGTTATTTACATATATTACAGAACTGTGAGTCAAAAGCGTACTGTATAATTGAAACTGTGGAACAATGTAAGAGAGCGGCTGGTGAGTCTAATCAGATCAGGGTATACTAATAAATAAATACAAGGTGCCATGTATGAAGAAGTTACACTAGAGCAGACCACTAACAGAATACAGTGTCTCATTAAAACGAAGCTAAAGCTGTACTCATTTAAGGACCATGTTCAAGACATGGTAAAAAGAGAAACAAAGATCCAGATTTAAAAACGTATAGGAGAAGGGAATATAATCAATAATCAGACGGAAAGCAGTTATTTTTAAATGAGAAATTCACAGTAACAGAGAAAAGTAGACTAGGGAAAAGCAAGGGAGTTTGAAAAAAGTCTCTGCTGTTTTACAATATATATCGAATTATGAGAAACACCTTTACAAAATTGGGAAGAGTAGAAGAAATACCCTTGAAATGGAAATAGATATGTGTAGATAAAAGGGAACTGTATTGTGTGTATTGTGGTTGGTTAAAGAATAGAAAGCGGGTTCTACAAAAAAAAAAAAAAAAAATGGTTCAAATGGCTCTGAGCACTATAGGACTCAAGATCTGAGGTCATCAGTCCCCTAGATCTTAGAACTACTTAGACCTAACTAACCTAAGGACATCATACACATCCATGCCCGAGGCAGGTTTCGAACGTGCGACCGTAGCAGTCACGCGGTTCCGGACTGAAGCGCCTAGAACCGCTCGGCCCAACGCGGCCGGTGCGTGTTCTACACTACGAAGGACATACAGATTCAGAGACGTATTAGAAGTTATAGTCTGCTACTGGACGAGTAGAGAAAAGTTCGACGTAGTACGTTGAAGAGAATTAGAATGTTGCAAAGTAGAAATTAATCTAGACCAGGCAGTTCACAACACATAATAGAAAGGCTTTCGCTAAAAGCCATGGGTAACTTCAAAACTACTTGACTTGGCTATGGGAGAAGAAAAAAAAGCTATAAATAGATAGTCTTCTATTGTGACAGCTGAAAAAACTAAATCAACAGGAGAAGAAATAACATCACACTGGTTCAGAAGTCGAAGAAGAGCTGTATCTACGTTCTGAAAATGAAACAGAAGTATGTGGGAATATTAAAAGCAACTGCAGTACAACCAAGAACAAGTATGAAGTGCTGATAGGAGTCAAGTTGTTAACTGCAGAGCCGGCCGGTGTGGCCGTGCGTTTCTAGGCACTTCAGTCTGGAACCGCGTGACCGCTACGGTCGCAGGTTCGAATCCTGCCTCGGGCATGGATGTGTGTGATGTCCTTAGGTTAGTTAGGTTTAAGTAGTTCTAAGTTCTAAGGGACTGACGACCACAGATGTTAAGTCTCATAGTACTCGGAGCTATTTTTTGTTAACTGCAGAGTACCGGGTGTTCCTAAAATGATTTGATACATCGAAAATTGTTGGAGCACTATTGATATTGCTTATAGATCTAGTCTTGATGTATTATTGTTGGAGAGTAGATGGAACTATGATTTACACAGTACGCTCGCACAAAACACACCGCAAGCACTAGCGACGTAGCATGGACTGCTGCCTTCAGTGGCATACGGCTTCTTCGCTGTGGATTTTGGTTCTAAGAATCAAAGGCTGCAACAGCTGTGCAACGCACTTTTCCTGTCGAGTACGGTACACATCCTTCCATATATGAGTGGCATGACCGTTCTGTTGAGACTGCATAGTCCGTAACCCACAAAAAGTCCTCTGACCGATCGTCTATGTCATTGAGCAAAAGCGGAGTCAAGGTCACGGCTCTTTCTTTATCTAAGAGAAAACAGTCGACGGAAAAATCTACTTGCGTATGCTAGAAATCTGTCAAACTCACTCGTTGACGAGGGTGACTGACGAAGAAACCAGAGAAGACTTCACGCTAGGTGACGCAACGCCCAACTGCCTCACCGACGTTCCCAATACCCTCAGTATCCATCTTCCAGGTAAATGCAGTGATCGAAGTGTACCATTTGCATAGCCACCGCTGTCACCATACTTAACACGCCTTGATTTTTGTTTTTTCGTGCATTCTGCAAGTATACCGTACTTGTATCATGCTTATCGGCTTCACTGGAAAAGCTTAAAACAAGGGTCTACACCAGCTGTCGCCAAAATTTTTGCTCAAGGATCAATATTGACATTTCAGGGCGGCACTTCGGGCCTCATATGTACCATTCTTATTATTAATTGGTGACGCACATAATTTAGTAAGTTATCAGCCCAAAACAATCCACAGTAAAGGCGCGATATGTTGGTCGCCGGCACCTAGTGCTGGTCGTTACAAGTCGGCACTATTCAGAGCACTTAGTGCTGTTGTTTCCTGATTCAGAATGATACCACCCTCTCCCATCCCACAGTTGTGACACTGCAATTACGACACTGTAATTGCCTGACGAAGGGTTAGTGGTTGTATGTGTGAGCGACTGATTAATTGATTAATAACAGTAACTGTATTTACATGTAAATACTTTACGTAAAATGAGATACGATTACAAATGTTTTCTAAATGTTTAAATGCCATTTTTGTTCTAATAATTGCGTTGTATTACAAGTAGCGTTTCTTTAATTTCTTATTCCTTGATACAAGTATGAACTGCTGTAACCTCCCCACTATATTTTGTTTCTGTATTAAATGTAGCCAAACTTTGCCTGTGATTCTATAATAGTCGACGTATTATCAAAACTATGTACTCACAAACTACACTCGTATGCTAACCTTTGCAGAACAGAACCTAATTTGAACTGAACTGTAACTCGTCTGAATGCAGCTTGTATCTTTATTAAATGCGCAATGGAACGGCAACAATTATCTGGCCCTAATCGATATTTCCGCTTACCTCGCGTTTTGTCTACATTGTTGGAGATTACTCGAAAGCACAACAGCAAACAGCAAGCAGGCAGCGGCTAAACTAGATTACTGTTTCTAAATACACATTAAAAGTGTTGCATGTTATAATGGGTAATGATAAACAGTGGGGTGGGGAGAGTAACTATTCCTATGAAAGGATATTCCAAGACAACGTTTTTGGAACGAAACATATATTCAAAAAGACAAAGTAAAACGTAGAGTGATCTTTACACATACCGTTGGTTTGAATAGTACTTCACTTAACAAAGTGAACAATGATTTAAAAAGGGTACATTGTTAACAAAGAATTTCGATAAAAAGGTGCCAAATAGCTTAACCAGTTAACATGTTAATGCATGACTCAGCGATGTGGGAGTGGTCTTTCTCTCAGCTCTGAGTAAGTTAAGTAGCTGACATTAATCAATGCTGCAGTATCACCTCAAACGTCTTCTCTTCAAAAATAATAACATTATTCAAAATAAGTATTCCTTTCGCCTTTCAATGTATACGTCATACTCATCGTTGCATATTCTTGAGCTAAAAGATGCCATCACTAGTCAACACAGCACTACTTAATACGTCTCTTCACCTACCACAGTTCAACGAAGAGTGTTTCAGACTGCGAAGAGGCAAGGACTGTGCCACGACAAGACCAAACATTGTTTAACAGTAACGTAAGTTGTTCTCTCTTTCTGATGTGCACATAGATGACATACAAAAATTACTTGATATGACCATCTTACCCTGCATTTGAAGATGACCATCTCAGTAATACGCATTTCACGAAATCATGTTACATCCATTTGAAATTTATATCATAGCCTTTGATCGGTACGAGGCACACACGCCCATGAGCTGGAAGTACTGGAAGACAAAGATGAATGCATAGCCCCTATCACATCCTCTAAACCTTCAGTGGCCTAGTTACTTATGCCTCTGTCCCTGAGGTAAGCGGCCAGCCTTATTTCGCTCAGGGCGGAAATCATCGCATCTCAAACCTTTAGTGTCTCTGTTTGTTACTCACCAGGAAAACTACATACTGAAGACGCTCTTAAAGTTAGTTGTCGTTTTTGGAATCGCCTGTAAGTCCTTATATGCATATTGCAAACTACGACTGAGAACCATGGGCCGCAGTTTTATGACCACTGACCTACACCGCAAGATGCTGCCAGGGAGATGTCTTGCACCACGGTCCAAGAGTATATAGTCGTAGAAAAATCAACAAGTACATTGTTTCCTCCTACGTATATCGCGCAAAAGAACTGGAGATAGAGGGATTCTTACCGGCAATCGCTCTCCCCGCCAGCCGTTGGCGACTGGAACTGGAAAGCGGGTAGTGACTAGGGAACACAATGTATCCTCCGCCGCTCAGTGTAAGGTGGCTTGCGTAGTATAGAGGTAGATGCAGATGTAGAACTGAAACGAGAGATTGACAAGAAATCAACTTCCCTGTCAAAAAATGGCAACTGCATTCAGATTAACACAAAATATTTATAATAAAAAAGTTACTTTCTAAATTCAGCAAACTTGGGCATTATAGCACTGTAATGAAAGCTGAACGAATTTATGGGGCAGAAACTTTAATTTTAAGTAGAAAGAGAGATACTTACGAAATTCAAAAGGAAGATTATGAGGAAAATTTTAGGCCCCCAAATCACTGATGGAGACACTTATAGGCTCAGAGGTATTAAGGAAACAGAAGAATACAGACATACTTGGTACATGAGAGAACGAGGACTTAAATTTTATGGGCACATTAAAAGAATGTCAGCCGCTAGGTTCACAAAACAAATTGTAGAATTCTCCGAAAACAGAAGAAAGGCTAAAACAGAGCCAATTAAATGGATCACTGCAATTAAAGTGAATCTTAAAATAGTTGCTGTAACTCTTGCAGACTTTACAGATAGAATAATATTCAGAGAAAAGATATTAGATTCGAGAGTTTCTCAGAGGGAAATTACAAAACGGACTGAAACCCCATGGTCTGATGAAAGAAAGAAACTTCATTCTGAAAGGGTGAAACAAATTTGGCGTTGCTGCCGGCCGGAGTGGACGAGCGGTTCTAGGCGCTTCAATCTGGAGCCGCGCGACCGCTTCGGTCGCAGGTTCGAATCCTGCCTCGGGCATGAATGTGTGTGATGTCCTTAGGTTAGTTAGGTTTAAGTAGTTCTAAGTTCTAGGGGACTGATGACCTCAGATGTTAAGTCCCATAGTGCTCAGAGCCATTTGAACCAAATTTGGCGTTGCAGTAAAAACAGACGCCTCCTACAGCGGCAACACAGCAGACAGACCAGTGACGCGGGCTGCCGAATCCGCTGCAAAGTCTGGCCGACGCAAGAGTGTTTACAAGCAAGTACCACGGTTTACAACAAACACGTAGATGCTGCCAACGTCCAACAGAGGGCATCAAACAGTAGCACAGAAAGTGGGCGCGACGCGATGAACGAACTACTTCCTGGTGATCACGAGTGTGCAGATTGTTATTGTTGTTGTTGTGGTCTTCAGTCCTGAGACTGGTTTTATGCAGCTCTCCATGCTACTCTATCCTGCGCAGGCTTCTTCATCTCCCAGTACCTACTGCAACCTACATCCTTCTGAATCTGCTTAGTGTATTCATCTCTTGGTCTCCCTCTACGATTTTTGCCCTCCACGCTGCCCTCCAGTACCAAATTGGTAATCCCTTGATGCCTCAGAACATGTCCTACCAATCGATCCCTTCTTCTAGTCAAGTTGTGCCACAAACTCCTCTTCTCCCCAGTTCTATTCAATACCTCCTCATTAGTTACATGATCTACCAATCTAATCTTCAGTATTCTTCTGCAGCGCCATATTTCGAAAGCTTCTATTCTCTTCTTGTCTAAACAATTTATCGTCCATGTTTCACTTCCATACATGGCTACGCTCCATACAAACACTTTCAGAAAAGACTTCCTGACACTTAAATCAATACTCGATGTTAACAAATTTCTCTTCTTCAGAAACGCTTTCCTTGCCATTGCCAGTCTGCATTTTATATCCTCTCTATACAGTGTAAATAGTCTCGTAAACATCCTTCCGCCTGGGGCTAGAGAACCCGGCGTCCACCCGTTCAGCTTTCAGTCCTCGACTCGCCGAGTGTGGAGAAAATCGGCCGGTCCAGCGTTGGGCCTCTCCAGCCATCCTCTCTTCCACAGCTATTGTGCAGCGTCGCTTCCGTCGTGGTATGCTGTCATCTGCTAACAGCCGAATTTGACGTGAAACAGTTGTAGGGGTACAGAGTCGAAGGGTACTCTGATTGTATGAATTAGAAGTTATTTTGTTGATCCGCAGAAGAGCTTCTTATTGTTTTGTTTGTTTTGAAGAGTGTGTTACTGTTGGTTGTTTATTGTAGTTTCCATAATAAATAAGTTAGCAAAACAAGTTGGTTCTTGCTCGGTGGATTTAGCATTTGGAGACAAAGGAAGGCCAACCATCAAATACTACAATGTTTGATCGTACCTCGCGTGATCGTGTTGGGCCCATACGTGAATAATAACATATACAGTGTATATACGGTCAATGATTTAACTCCTTATTATCGTGGCAGGAACAGCTCCAGAGAGCATGAGTGTTTTGCTCGCAGTGACGCAGATTGTGAACACAGGTTATTTATTGGTCAAACCAGTTTCGACACATCATTCTCAAAAGCCCATTTTAAGTCTTAGGCGACAGCAGCGTTGACTAGAGGTCACAAGTAGGAGACCTTAGGAAAAGTAGCTTTCTACCACATGCTGACGCATTGGCCATCGATTTAAGGACTCTAATAGGAGACCTGAGGAGAAGCCCAATCCTAACACGTACTGATGTAATCATCACTCAGTGTAGTAGAGCTCTCTGCCACGAGAAATGGGCAGAAGCGCACTCCTACCACGTACTGACGCAGTCATCGACCATCTACTAGAGGACTAGATCCTAATGCATTCATCGGCTAAGAAGTAGATCCAGCGAATAAACACTGTGTAGGAGCAGTGTTATGTTAACTGCTGTAGTATCGGATGAGGGCAGATCACGGTGGAGACATTCCTTTCCAGAACCTTTGTTAAAGCGCAAAGCACCTTCATCACAGAACAGCACCGAGTTTATTAATTCACAAAGCACAATAATAAATCACTCTTATTTTCAGAATTTCTTTGCCTATACAAATCACATTGTGTTTTAAATTCTTACTGTTATTATTATCCATGGCCAATGCCACTTATTCTATTGTTTGTTCAGTATCGTTATTTCCAAGACCTCTTATAATTTACAGAAATTATTGCAGTAATATCGCCGTAATCTTATCGGACGCTACAACAAGACTTGGTCACCTCTTACCTGATTCAAGTTCCTGATTATTTACGACAAATATCGGAGTGTATGGCCGGTCAATAATTTTTCATATAACACAACACAAATTGAATCTACGAACATTTCGCTACTTGCTAAGTTTCTAAAACGTAGTCACACGTAAATAACTGTTAACAAAACCAAGTTCCGTTTTATTATATCATACTAAAAAAAATGACTCTGAGCACTATGGGACTTAACATCTATGGTCATCAGTCCCCTAGAACTTAGAACTACTTAAACCTAACTAAACTAAGGACATCAAACAACACCCAGTCATCACGAGGCAGAGAAAATCCCTGACCCCGCCGGGAATCGAACCCGGGTTCCCGGGCGCGGGAAGCGAGAACGCTATCGCACGACCTATCATACTACAAGTTAGAAGTAGAAATACTATCCGAATTACGGTCCTTAAAACTTGTAGATCTCCCAAAGTGAGTCGACCTCTGAAGAACAAAGCTTAGTCTTAAACATCACGTATATAATGTATAAATTGTACCCAATATTTCTCAAAACAGAGAAGACGAAACGTAACCGTCGTTTATTCAATCACATTAGATACTACTATACAAGGTTTAATAAGGATGAAAGGCTTAATTCACACTATGAATAAAGAACACTGTACAATTGGCTCGGTGAGAGATTCATGCCGGCCGCGGTCGTCTAGCGGTTCTAGGCGCGCAGTCCGGAACCGCGCGGCTGCTACGGTCGCAGGTTCGAATCCTGCCTCGGGCATGGATGTGTGTGATGTCCTTAGGTTGGTTCGGTTTAAGTAGTTCTAAGTTCTAGGGGACTGATGACCACAGATGTTAAGTCCCATAGTGCTCAGAGCCATTTGAAACATTTGAGAGATTCATTCCGTCATCGAAGCCACCTACGTCAGACGAATGCAGTATAGTAACACTACACCACTGTCGTCCATGAAGAAAGCGTTTCAGTTAGGCTGGTGAGAACCTATGCGAGGTGTTCTGCCCAGCAAACATGAACGACCTCAATACGATACCAAAGGTGAGATGTCTACAGCCGAGAAAGAGAGCCGCAGAAGACGTACAGCAGATTCACTGAACAACAAAACGCTACTTACGAACTTCCTGATAAAAGTTTCATCAGCCGTATTAATTCACAGCGGCGAACTTCACTGGTACACTGCAGTCTGTTGTAGCGATAGCGCTACTAAGAACACTTTACTGCTGTTCGTGAGAAGCAAGTTCGCCAACTAAACTGAGTACAGAGAGAAGAATAGCATCGTCTGTTTCTTCACGGCTGCGGTAAGGGAGTAGGCGGGACGCCAGTGTCTGCTGGAAAGTGCTGAGGGGCGTGGGTGCGATAGGGGAGAAGAGTTTGGGGTTGGCGGAGGCAGTGCCTGGGTTTCGAGGGTGTGGGGTGGGTGAGAGAAAGGAGGGGAGCGCACACTCTACGCTGCAGGCAGCTTACCGTGTAGCTTTAACCACAGGCAGCGCTCAGTCACGTGACATTCACTGTTTTGGAAACAGTCGTTCCGCAGCTACAGGGGGAGTTCAGGAAGTAGGTCACAAATGACGTCCCACGCTATTTCACACCAAGAGTGGCGTATTGTCACAGGAAACTGCATGTTGCTAGTTTCCTACAGACACAGTTCTAGCGGTAAGAACAACATACTCGTGGTGTAGGGGTAACGCCGTTGATTCGTAATCAAAACGTTCTCGGTACCGGGTTCCAACCACTAAAGCCCTGAACAAAAGTCATCAAGCAATAGCGACCGAAGACATCCAGAATAAGAAGTCACTCTCATTCTGCCAACGGCCCTGTTAAAGAGAATGGAGGAGAGGGCAGAAGTTCAGGACAGTATCTTGTCCTGGTGGTGAAAAACTGCCCCGAAAGGCGGAATAAGAAGCAATGATCAATGGTAAGAGGTTGCACAGGGCAATTGGAAACCACTGCTTTACAGGCACTTAATGTGTATCCACAGCACAAGAGGACTGTAATAGAAGTGTGGCGAAGGTCTCTCAATTTACAAATGATTCTGGACTAACGACCCATTCGGATATCGAGGAGGGGAGTGCCAAGGCGGAGGTGACCGTAAGAAAATGATTGAATAACCAACGAAAGTATAACGTTCGACGAATCGAGTTGTGCAGTGTCAGAAGTTTTAACGTGGTAGGGAAGCAAGGAAACCGGAAAAGGGTAACGATAACGCTCAATCTAGATATAGTGGAGGTCAGGGGTGTGAAAGGGAAGTAAAGCAAGGATTTATGATCAGATTAGTTTAGGGTAATATCAACACCAACATAAAATGAAATAACGGGAGTAGGACTCATTATGAATAGGAAGTTAGGATAGGGATTGTGCTACTTTGAACACTTCAGTGACAGGATTGTTCTCATCAGAATCGACAGCAAACCAACACCGGAAACGACAGTTGACGTATAAATGCCTATGTCACAAGCTGAAGATGAATAGATAGAGTCCGCAGCTCGTGGTCGTGCGGTAGCGTTCTCGCTTCCCGCGCCCGGGTTCCCGGGTTCGATTCCCGGCGGGGTCAGGGATTTTCTCTGCCTCGTGATGACTGGGTGTTGTGTGATGTCCTTAGGTTAGTCAGGTTTAAGTAGTTCTAAGTTCTAGGGGACTGATGACCGTAGATGTTAAGTCCCATAGTGCTCAGAGCCATTTGAACCATTTTGAATAGATAGAGATATAATGAGGATATGGAACGGGTAATTCAGGGTATAAAGAGCGACGGAGATCTAATAGTTATGGTGGAATGGGATTTGGTTGTAGGTTAAGGGGCAGAACGAAAGGTTATGCGAGAATATGGGGTCTATGGGCTCTGTGCTACAAATGAGAAAAGGGAAAGTGATCTGCAATAAATTTAAACTAGTAACAGCGAATACTTTCTTCAAGATATTCACGAGACGAGGAGGTACACTTGGAAAAGACAGAGAGATACGAAAAGATTTCAGTTAGATTACATCATGGTCAGACAGAGATTCCGAAATCAGACAATGGATTGGAAGGCGTATCCAGGAGCAGATATAGACACACGTCACAATTTAGTAGTGATGGAGACTGAAGTTTAAGAGCATAGTGAAAAAGAATCAATGCGCAAAGACGTGGGATACGGAAGTGCTAAGGAATATATAGACACCCTCGAAGTCCTCTAGGGCTATACACACTGCGATAAGGAAAATCTCAGCAGGCAGGTCAGTTTAAGAGGGCAGTAACAGATACTGGAAAGGAAGTCGTAGGTACAAAGATGCTGTGAAGAAACCATGGGTAACAGAATAAGTACTTCGGTTGATCGATGAAAGAAGGCAGTACAAAATATTAGAGGAAATTCAGGAATACACAAGTATAAGTCACTTAATAGGAAATGCAGAGACGCTATGGAGAACAGGCTGCATGAAAAATGAAAGAAATCGCAAAAGTAATTATTGTGGGAAGGACTTATTCAGCATATATAAAAGTCTAAACAGCATTCGGTGCAATTAAAAGCAATGGTGGTAACATTAAGAGTGCAGCGGGAATTCTTCTGATAAATGCAAAGAGGAGGGCTGATGAGTGGGAAGAGTACACTGAAGGCCTCTATGAGGGGGAAGACTGGGAAACAGCAGTCGATATAGAAGAGACAGAGTCTTGAGTATTAGAATCAGAACTTAAAAGAGCTTTGGAAGACTTAAGATTGAATAAGGCAGGAGGGATAGATAACATTCCATCAGAATTTCTAAAATCTTTGGAGGAAGTGCCAACAAAATGTTTATCCACGTTATTGTGTAGAGTGTATGAGTCTGGGGACATATCACCTGACTTTCGGAAAAACATCATTTACGCAATTCTGAATATTATAAGAGTCGACAAGCGCAAGAACTAACGCATAATCAGCTTAATAGCTCATGCGTCCAAGTTTCTGACAAAAATAACATACAGAGGAATGAAAACAAATTGGGAATGTGTCAGAGGAGAGTCAATTTGGTTTTAAGAAAGGTAAAGGCACCAGAGAGGCAGTTCTGACATTGCCGCCAATAATGGAAGCAAAACTAAAAAAAAAAATCTATATTGATTCATAGGATTTGTCAACCTGGAAAAAGCATTCGACAATGTCAAATACTGAAAGTTGTTCGAAGTTCTGAGAAATATAGGGGCAAGCCATAGGAAAAACGGGTAACATTCAGTACATATAAGAACGAAGAGAGAGTGGAAGACCTAGAACGAAGAGCTCATATTAATAAAAGTGCAGGAAAGGGATGCAGCCTTTCGCCGCTACTGTTCAATCTACACATCGAAGAAACTATGACGGAAATAAAACAAAGATTCAAGACTGGAATGGCAATTTTTGGTGAAAAAAGGAATGATTAGCTGATGACACTGTGTATTCAGTGAAAACGAAGAGGTATTACAGGATCTACGAAATGGAATGAACAGTCTAGTGAGTACGGAACATGGACTGAGGGTAAATCAAAGAAAATCGAAAGTTATGAGAAGCACCAGAAATGAGAACAGTGAGAAAATAAGCAGCAGGGTCGATCACGAAGTAGATTAAGTTAAGGAATTCTGCTATCTAGGCAGCAAATAACCCACGACGAACGGAGCAAGGAGGACATAAAATGCAGACTGTAACAGGCAAAGAAGGCAGTCATGGCCGAGAGAAGTCTGCTAGTATCATACATAGACCTTAATCTGAGGAATAAATTTCTGAGAATGTACGTTTGTAGCACATAATTGTATGGTAGTGAGACATAAACTGTGGGAAAAACGGAAGAAAAGGGAATCGAAGCACATTTTATGTGGTGCTACGGAAGACATATAAGGTGAGTAATGAGGAGGGTTCTCCACAGAAGGGTTAAGGAATTTATGGAAAACACTGACAAGAAGAAGGAACAGCGTGATAGGACATGTATTGAGACTTGGGAATAACTTCCTTGGAACTAGAGGGAACTGTAGATGGTAAAATTTGTATGGGAATACAGAGACTGTAATTATCCAGCAAATAATTGAGGGTGCAGGTTGGAAGTGCTACTCCGACATGAGTGGGATGGCACTGGAGAGGAAATCGTGGCAGGCTGCATCAAACCAGTCAGAAACCTTATGAATTAAAAAAAAAAAGAGAGATAGAAACCGATGACAGGAGTATCACATGGAGCGACTGATATGCACGGTCACAGAGAAGGTATTCCATATGTGAAGTACGAGGGAAATTTTTGTGACCAATACGTCGTAGTGTAAGAAATACGGCCAAAGTCACTCGGACGTGGATGATGCTAATTAGGAAGTCAGATCTTGCACCATGTGATTCCCATTTTTCCAGAAAGCTTGAAAGGATATTTGGGATCCAAGTGATTGTCCTAAGATATTGACGTTCATACAGCAATTTGCGAATGGCTCATTGACAAGGGAGCGGTTTTCCATCGTCAAGCTATTGAACGATTCGTAAAACGCTCCAGTCGTTAACGAGACTTGGTGATTGCGTTGAAAAATGTTGTAATGTATCTGTGCCACTTAAAAGTATATTGCAGCCTATAATAAAAGTTACTTGGTTTGCCGTTTAACGCGTAATTTATTTTTCGAAGCCCTTTCGTACAAAGTTTTTGTTTTATTTCATTTTAATTTTTTCCGAATAATTTCGTACGATTAGCCCCATTTTCAGGCACTCTCTCCTCCCATCAGCCAAGCTGCTAGGCTGTTATACGAGTCCTGGTGATCCTGAATCCCAGCTTTACGCTCTGGCTAATGGTAGGTATAACTGCATGGAAATGGTGTTACGACGTTGAAAGTAGTAACAAAATATTTTAAAAATTTCAGCACAGATAGCGTTGTTGTGAAATGTCTATTAGCAACACATACACTGAAGCGCCAAAAAAACTGGTATAGGCATGTGTTTTCAAATATAGAGATATGTGAACTTGGTGAATACTGCGCAGCGGTCGGCAACGCCTATATAAGAAAACTGTCTTGTGCAGTTGTTAGATCGGTTACTGCTCGTACAAAGTCAGGTTATCAAAAGTTAGTTTGAACATGATGTTGTAGTCGGTGCACAGTGTCTCCGTGGTAGTGATGTGCGTGTACACCATTTCACGAGTGTACTGTGAGTATCAAGAATCTGGTAAAACATCAGATCTCGACATCGCTTCTGCCGTGAAAGATCCTGCAAGAATGGGACCAACGACAGCTGAAGAGAATCGTTCAACGTGACGCACGTGCAACCCTTCACATATTGCTGCAGATTTCAATGCTGGGCCATCAACAAGTGTCAGCGCGCGAACCATTCAACGAGCCGAAGGCCCAGTCGTGTACCCTTGATGACTGCACGACACAAAGCTTTACGCCTCGCCTGGGCCAGTCAGCACCGACAATGGACTGTTGATGATTGGAAACATGTTGCCTGGTCGGACGAGTCTCGTTTCAAATGTTATCGATTGGATAGACGTTTACAGGTATGGAGACAATCTCATGAATCCATCGACCCAGTACGTCAACAGGGGGTTCAAGTTGGTGGAGTCTCTGTAAAAGTGTGGGACGAGTGCCAATGGAGTGATATGGGACCCCTGATACGTCTAGGTACGACTCCGGCAGGTCATACGTACGTAAGCATCCTGTGTGACAATCTGCATACATTCACGTCCATTTGCATTCCGACGGACTCGGGCAATTACAGCTGGACAATGCGACACCCCACACGTCCAGAACAGCTACAGAGGGGCTCCGGGAATACTCTTTTAAGTTTAAACCCTTCCGCTGGCCACCAGACTCACCAAACATAAAAATTATTGGGCATATCTGGGATACCTTGCAACAAGCTGTCAAGAAGGGGTCTCCAACCCATCGTACTCTCACGGATTTGTGGACAGCCATGGAGGATTCATGTTGACGATTCCCTCCAGCATTACTTCAAACATTCGTCGAGTGCATGCCAAGTTTTGTTGCTGAGGCTCTACATGATATTAGGCAGGTGTACCAGTTTCTTTGGCACTTCAGTGTTAATGTTATGACTTAAGGAACCGCCAATAAAATTCTCCTTGAAAAGAAAGGAAAATATTATGAAACATAAAGCTGAACCGTGTACGGACGATAAGACTTCTGCATAGAATACAAAGGGATGGACTCTTTCAAATCTATGGTGCCTACGGAGACCAAACTTGTAAAAGGACGTTACGCTTATGACTGCAGAAAATTTTATTTCGTTATTGCAGTCTCGATGTTACAGAAAGATCAAGCATAGATAATTGATGCCATGTTGTAGGGCTGTGGTTTATTAAATTTGGTTTGTTTATGCCACTGTCATTCTTAGACACTGATCACTTTGCATCACTTGCATACTTCAAATGTCTAAATGAGAGGCTAAAGCAAATTCAATGCCAACAATGAATACTAGTCTTACAGTTTGCCCATGCAACGAGGCCCTGTAAGCTACTGGGAGGGGCAACCGGGATATAGACGTGAAAAGTTACTTGCGATCTTCGTTGCGCTGAAAACTCCTACTTTATGCTGCTGGGAGGAAATTAGGAATTTTGTAATTGAAGTTAGGTAAAGTAAGTAAAAATATAATTTGACTTAAATGTTTTCTGGGTGTGATACCGCGTCATACTGTATAAAACTACTGTTAGAGAAAACCAAAGTTTCGGCCATGGTTGCGGCGGCCTTCTTCTGGATCTACTGGTGCGTCCTAGCTATGCAGTGTCCCTTATATTTTGTTATTACTGTTCACTGAACGTGCCATTACCTCATGATTTTAAAAAGATAGTTCGTTTCATTTGTCACTTAAGGAAGAAGGAGAAGGAATTTTAGTTTAGTAGGTTACTGCGGTGGAGTGAGAGCGCAACATTTTGTCTATTGGCTCTTGTATTATTGCCAGAACATCAGCAAGTTTGCGGAAAGGAAATAAAATTCAGCGAAGCCTGTGTGTTGGCCAAGCATCAATATTTAAACACCTTAAGAACATGAAAGGATGGACTCAGGCTTGCCCCATCTTCGCTGCCAGCAATCAGAGCTCAACAGGCAGCACTGACAACACGAGGCGCGAGCACTACGTGCGAGTAACCGTCGCCGCCAGTGCTTGGTAAACAGGAGACAATTTCTCATTCGCCGGTAACCGCCAACGCCAAACAAGAGCCAATAGACAATAGATGTTACGCTCTCCCTCCCGCTGTACCCCATTAAAGTAAAGTACCCTCTCCTTCTTCCTTAAGTGATCAATGGAATGAACTATCTTTTTTAAAATTATGACGCAATGGCATGCGCGGTGAGCAGTAATAACAAAACATAAGGGACACTATGCAGCTAGAGCTCACCAGTAGACTCAGAAGAAGGCCGCTGCCACAGAGGCTGAAGCGTTGGTTTTCTCATGCAGTAGTCTTATACAATATGACGCGGTACCATACCCAGAAAACATTTATGTCGACTGAGTTTGGCCGCAGAAGCCTACGCAGTTACATGAATGGAATTGTCTATGTGTCGTAACATCGTTTAGATTAAGGGGAGACCCGGGCAAAAAATGAAAAAGAAATTGATTTTTATTTTTTTGTATCATTAAAATCTACGGAATCTCCTGATCATTCTGATATATTATTTCTATGGTGGAAATATTATCTTGTTGGTATTATCGCCCTTTTCTGTATATCTGCATTGTCAGTTTTCCTCCTCGCGACTTACATTGATTCATTTGAACGATCATGTTTCCGAAACTATTCACTATAGAAGGCTGTGAGATTGTTGTTTTGTAGTCGACAGTCTGCTCTACACAGTGTATTGTTTCCGCAGCTCTTGATTTCAATGGAGCGAAGTGTTTCTTGAATAACTTTCTGTTTAGTGGGTTTTAGTTCGCTCAGCAAGCAGACATTGACAGCATTTTGCAGAAGACAAATGACAAAAACACGCGGAATATTCAAGAAGCGAAGAAACAAAGGTAACAGGCTTTACCGAAAATGTGTAGCTGATGAAGCTTGTTTGAGTATATCACAGGGAGCTACAAGCGACAGCAGTGACAAGAGAAGTGCACTGCCTACACTCTCCCCCCCCCCCCCCCCCAGTGCTTCAAATAGGAAAGTTGACTTTAGAGTTTATGAAGAGCTCAGTGTAGAAAAAGTCATGAATATGAGTAGAATTGTGGAGTTCGGTATTTTGGCTCGTGTTCTAAGCGAAGCAGTGAGTTGTTCTGCCGGCCGTGGTGGCCGAGCGGTTAAAGGCGCTGCAGTCTGGAACCGCGCAACCGCTACGGTCGCAGGTTCGAATCCTGCCTCGGGCATGGATGTGTGTGATGTCCTTAGGTTGGTTAGGATTAAGTAGTTCTAAGTTCTAGGGGACTAATGACCTTAGAAGTTGAGTCCCATAGTGCTCAGAGCCATTTGAACCATTTTTTTGAGTTGTTCTATTTGTAGTGGTGCAGTAACACTCTCTGAAGATGAATCAGATAGGAAAGGAATTGTTTGTCATTTACGTATTTCCTGTCAGAACTGCGAATTCTCTAAATCGTTTTGCACATCAACCAAGTGCAAAAACTACTTGTACACTAATAACGTAAGATTATTATATAGACTGAGGTTCATTGGGAAGGGTCAGGCAGCTGGTAAAACGTTGTGCAGCATCATGAATTTGCCAGGTCCTCCTACAGAGTATGAAGACTACACAAATGTCATTGATGATTGTGTAAAGGAAGTGGCTACAGATTCCATGATATCTGCAACAAAAGAAGCAGTGGAAGCAAATGGTGGTTGCACTGATATCAGTATCGCCCATGATGGTTCCTGCCAGAGTCGAGGACACAAATCTAAGAATGAAGTTGCAACGGCAACAAGTGTTGACACAGGAAAAGTCCTGGATCTTGAGATTTTGACAAAATATTATCAAGGATGCGCACGTGCTGGCGTGGACAGAGAGAGAGAGTAGAAGCCCATGAGCCAAACTATGGAAGAAATTATGAGGGAACAAGTGGAGGGATGGAAGTGGCTGCTGCAGTAAATTTTTTCAGCGATCTGAGGAAGAAAGGGGAGTTAGGTACATTCAGTTCTTGGGAGATGGAGACAGCAATCCCTCAAAGCAGCAGTGGACAGCAAACCTCACAGTGTGCCCATAACTAAACTAGAGTGTGTAGGCCATGTGAAAAAGAGAATGGGTGCACGTCTCAGACAGTTGAAAATAAAACTTGGCAACGCAAAGCTATCAGATGGTAAAACAATAAGAGGTCCTGGCAGACTGACTGACAAGGTGATAGATCAGTTTCAAGATTATTATGGCAAAGCTATCAGGGACAACACCAATGATTTGCACGAAACGGTGAGAGCTGTGTGGGCTATCTACTATCATAAAATTTCAACTGATAACAACCCCGAACATTGTTTGTGTCCTCCTCCTCCTGAGACATGGTGCATATATAGAAAATCTGAAGCTGAAGGATCTCTGGCAGATTTTAAGCATAAAAACAGTGTGCCTCAAGCATTAATGGTGGCTCTGAAGACTATATTTAGAGAGCTGGCCCATCCAGACCTGTTGAAAAGGTGTTTGCATGGGAAAATACAAAACGTCAACGAATCTACAATAATCTTCTCTGGACTCGCATACCAAAAAGGGTATTTGTTGGAATGAAGACCCTACAGTTAGGAACGTATGATACTATAAACACATTTAATAATGGATGTAGTGGCAGACTGAGAGTACTTGAGAAGCTGAGAGTGATTTTGGGGAAGATTACAGTGGAAGGTCTTCACAAAGTGGACATCAGAAGAGTGAAAAAAGCTGAGGTTTCAGCAAAACATGTGACCAAAGAGGCAAGGAAAAGAAGGCAGCTGTTAATTGATAGAACTGGTGGTGAAGATGACCTAGAATATGATGCAGGTTTTTTTTTTAATAACATCATGTAACAAATAAAGGTAAGGAATTTCATATGAAAACCTTAAACGTCCTTTTCTCAGTTTATACATTTTTCACTACAAATGCCCCGTTTTCTCAGAAAATATTCATCCTATTGCAATGAAACTATTACAGGGTCCTGCACAACTGTCCAGTAAGCCATGGATCTACAACCAAGAATATGTGTTCAGCTTAGCTATTTTTATGTATATTTTATGTTATCAAATTTTTTGCAGAAATACAGGCATTGAGTAAAAAATTTGTAAAACCTTTTGTTTTGATGCAAGACCTTCCATCGTAGATCAGTAGAATAAAGAGACAGTAGTTAATATAATGCAGGAATTTCAAATCCGTATCTACAACAGTCTCTGAGATAATGGGTCATTAACATTGGTGAATTAACATGGGCGAGACAGGGGCCCGCGTCTCTCCTTAAAGAAATAAATACAGTAAAGCCAAATACAGATAATAATCTCTATTCAGTACGCGGCATAGTTCAGATTCAATACTTTCCTAAATTTCCATTATAGCATTCATTCTTTTAAAATCGGTGGTTTAATCAGCGATAGTTTTGCTGGCGCGTGAAGTGGGAAGTCTAATGCCCCACTCACTACACAGATTTATGCCACAGGTGGTACACAAAAACTCGCTAATACCGAAAGGGATGAGGTAAAAACACCATTAAGTCTTTTAGATTTTCATAATATCCACACGAAAGTTCATATTTATGGAATGAAAATCGAATACGAACATAGTATCACTCGCGAGCGCGTAAACCTTTTCGTGTATGCAGCCATCCGACGCTCTGCCTAGGGGCTATAAAAAACAATGCGGCCACGCAGTCGCAACTTCCGTCACGAAGTGAACACATCTAGCGACTCCTCCAAGTAGATTCTTCACCTTCTAACGTTGTTGCTGCTGTTTTCCGGTGCGGACGGCAAATGGATCACTCGATTTCTTACCACGCTATCGCACACAACTGCGTCATTGCGCAACACGTAATGTCGGATACCTCCCGAACTGGGGTTCTATATTAGAGTAGATCAGAGTATATAGAAGAATATTCTGTCGAAAAGTGGAGAGTGTACTCAAATGGATACGGAGGGTGCAAAACTTTAAACAGAACTGTGAGTAGGCCTTTGCCTCTGAGGTGGCCACTTCCTCGGCTCTATTGCAAACAACAGTCCCCTTAGTTCTCTAAAAATTGGTACGTATTCAGTAATTTGTAACAGGAACATGATGCTGGAATTTCTGTTTTCTGACTTTTGTCGACATTTCAGATGATGCATATCAGTTTTATTCATTTTGGGCCAAAATTTACATTTTCACTAATAACTCGAGAAAAATAAAAGTAATGTAACGACAAAAACCTTAGTGTGACTATTCTAGGATCTATTAGCTTTATTATTCATATTTCTAGTCTCTAGATTTAATACTCGGTTGCTCTATAGATTATGAAAACTATCCTACTGATTACTGTCAAATTCTGGATAAGGGACTTCTATATTTTTCTGAACAATTTAAGCTCAATTGGCAATGTTTCAATTATTATGAATTTTTAATACGTTGTTGCGTAATCTCTGGCTGCGGCGAATACGTACAGGCAATTCCCGCTCTTGACTCAGTGATGCGAAGAGGGGAAGGTAGGAGGACTCACAGTTACAAGTTTTGCGGATGCAGATTAATATTACCTAATTGGAACAGACAAAACAGAATGCATATCTTCTGGGCCAGGAATGAACGCTCTGTTAGTAACATTTACTCAATAGCCTGTTCATAGCTGGCCGCTGTGGCTCTAGGCACCTCAGTCTTGAGCCGCGCTGCTGCTACGGTCGCAGATTCGAATCCTGCCTGGGGCATGGATGTGTGTGATGTCCTTAGGTTAGTTAGGTTTAAGTAGTTCTGAGTTTAGGGGACTGATAACCTCTAATGTTAAGTCCCATAGTGCTTAGAGCCATTTGAACCTGTTTATAGTTTCTACTGTTGTGAATGATGCACGTTCTCACATAATATGCTTAAGTGTAAAGGAATTATGTAAAAAATAAGTAACTTTGTAATGGATAGATCACAAAGAAAACTAACGTCCTATCACAAATGGAAAATCAAGGCTTCTCTGCCGTGCAACACACAAACACGTAAATATGGAATAGAAATCACTACGCAGTGGTCGAAATTAGCTAGGTAATTTATCTTTACAGCAATATCAGTTTCGAAACACTGCTTTCCTTTTTCGGAAATAGGCAATAATATCCGTGTAGTCCACGCAAGAGATGAACATCAGTATTAAATTGCCAAATCACTTATGGCATTACCACATAATAGGATGCAATCTTGTGAAACAGTTACCGCAAAAATAAAATTTTATTTTTCACTTTTGGGGTGTCGTATTAAGGACTGCGATACACCAAGTCGTAGTACACTGCTTCTGCTCTTAGCAGCTCCCACTCTGAGCATCTATTTCCTCCGCAGCTAAATATTTAATAGAAGAGTATTAATGAGGATTTCTATTCCCGTTTGTGTGTGATCTTTGATGATAAGAAGATAAATTAGGAGCTATAATCAAACACTGTTGCTTTCTGAAGGGCGTCCCACTGGACAAGCTTTCTCTGACGCCAAGCCATGCATCCTATGTCTGTATATGATGGAAGTGTTGTCTGCTAGGACGAATTTCATGAGAGGACTAACTCAACCGGAAATGTGTCTGGTTTCGTGGTTTCGTAGGCCAAAAAGGTAGATTATTGCATCAGAAGAGTTTCACAGAAGGTCCACGCATAGCAATGTTACTGGAAAGTCGAAACGTCAGGGGCCATTAAGTACAGTACTCTCTCTGGAGAGTACTGATAGGGTTTATCAGAACAAATCATCAGATAAATTATCAAATGGCCATTTGAATGGCAGGTACAGAATGATACGACGAAATGCGCGGAACTCTATCATGAGTATGGTGTTGGAAAAGGAAGACATTGTCACAAAAATACCGACAGACGCCACTGAAAGAGAAGTAATTAACGGCACCACTACTCTGTGGAGCTTTAACTTTTATGGAGTATGGCGGGACAGAGCTGCATAAAGTTGAGTATGCCATGGCATTACAGAAATTTACTAGAGGAACTATGTTCATTAATTATGGCAGATGGGCAAGTAAATGCGCATTAACACGAGCGTGAGGAATAGATAAGACTTCAAGTGTTTGAGAGTAGAACAAAGCAAGTGCGGAGTCAGCACACCCACTTTGCTTACGAATCATATGACTAATTATTAATACATTCTCTAGGAACACTTTATAGTCCGACCTCTTCTGAATCAGCACGAAAATAGACCTTTGCTTAAACCAAAATCTGAAGCGTCGTAGTTCGGAGAAAACCATTGTAACCCCATGGAACATCTTTGGAATGCACGACAAAACCGGTAGAGAGCCCAATGAATTCAGTAAAAATCCCAGCAGTGCTTAGTCGTTCTGTCTCAGGAATAATAGTATTAAATTGCACCTGCATAGTCTCTGAATATATAGTGAAACCTGTACCGAAGATCGAAACTCTTAGACGTAACAATACTGAAAAACACACACTGTTCCGTCTGACGCCTCCGTGTTGAACACCAGTGGGTGTCCGCCAACCATTTCCTACAAACAGTGAGGAGAATTCACGCCTAATGAAGTAAAAAGCGAGTGGTCACAAGCTTAAGGTGACTTGTTTCTAGTAATGACAACTAGATATAATAAATACACTGAAACTATTACGCTATTACACCACTTTTCGTTTACATTCGGTACGTGTTTTCAAAAACAAAAGGAAAGTACGTGTGCGTGTGTGTGTGTGAAATCTTATGGGACTTAACAAAGGAAAGTATGTTTCTTAAAATGATTCCATACTAAATTCATTGCAGTTCGATAGCGACGTGATTGTTTCTTTTTTTTCTTTTTTTCTGCGGCAGAATAACTCCCGAATGTGTAGGTTTTGATGCGTATCGCTTCTGAATCAAACATTTAATGTATACGTAGAAACGCTGAGAAATGAGAGGCGGATAATATACTTTATGCATGTTGGTGCAAAAAATTACAACAGCAGCATGCTGCTTGGGAACCAAACTGAATTACAGTTCGGCTTATAGACGTGTCGTGGAAATGGAACTCCCAAGTTGGAAACTGTTCCAGGAATCAAACAACAACGTACATGTCCAGTACAGTGGAGCTAAAGGTTTCAACTGGTAACTTCCAGAGCTGTATAGAATCTGCGTGTTCCAAGGGTGTCACTCTACGTGTATTCGCGGCACAGCAGTAGCGCATACCCTGGAGATGGCCTGAATTGCTCTGTCGTGATGAGCGTTACCTGGTACTTTGAACCACTTAAGGGCACTCTGTAGACGATGGCAATGGGGACCCTTGAAACTTTCAACGTAACAACTATTGTTGACAGAGATACATAGTTCTTTTTTTTTTTGTAATGTGTATACTTTTACTCAGCTACAAGAACACACTTCGTTCATCCACTTCTCGCTTTTCACTTATCATTTTTGAGAATTTCACTTAGATGTTTCATCGTTAAATTTACGTAAGTGTGTCACAGGATACCTATCATTTAGCTGATCCATTCGCTGATGCTGTGGGGGCGACAAACATACAGCTACTGAATATTCACAGATACCTCTTTAAAAGCTATGTTGTAAGTGCATTTTGTAGACACCTTTCTTCAGTTAATTAGGAGTTGAATTTTTCAGAACGTTCATATACATTCTCGCGAATTACTAAAGCTATGAGCAAAAGACAACGGATCTGCCAGCGCATGACTATGCACAAGTGGTCCTGCAGATGACTATAATGCAGAATTAAGATTTTAATAAATAAAACCATTAAAGATTTTCGGTTGTCACTAGTTGATCCAGGCCTGTCTCCGAGGCTGTTTGTGAGTTTTCCAGTAATTTTACATCTCCTGGTAGCGTTAATAGCGCTGCGCAGGTTAAGTCGCGTGATGGGGCTGCTTTGTAAAGACAAAATCATCAGAAAGCCGGGAAACATGCAAAAGAAAAAAGGAACGCTGCGAAACAAATAATGCGCAAAGCACACCAAGGGTCATGTGACTCATTCATGAGCGTCTTAGAACAGAGCGAACATGGTAGACAGCAATGTGCTGACAAGGTAAAGAAAGCCCTCAAAAAAGAAGAAAAAGACACTGCCTCACTGAACATTGTATCAAATGAACAATGGATAAATCATTGTACAGTTTTGTGGAGTGCACAGATGGCCGAAGCTGACACTCGAGATAGTATGTATAATGACATAGTAGATACAGTTACTATGGACGAACTACAACAGGCTTTGAAAAACATGAAAAACAGAAAAGCTACTGGAATAGATGACTAAATGCAGAGCTATTTAAATATGGAGGGGTACCACAAGATAAAATACTTTTAAAATTAATAAATGAATGTTGGTCGAACTACAAGACCCCAGAATCTTGGTATACAGAAGAAGTAATCTCTCTTTTTGAAAAAGGGAAACGTAGTAACTGTATAAATTATCGTGGCGTAAGTCTCTTAACAATGGAAACAATCTATACTCAGATATCGACAATAGTCGCGTGAAGAATATTAAAGAAGCTATTATTTCTGAAGAACAAAATCGGGTCGATCATGAACAGACAATTGTATTCAAAAACATCACAGAAAATCACAGAGAATTTAATGTAGAATCCCATATGGCCTTTATCGACCTTGAAGCCTTTGACCGAGTGAGTCGTGACAGGCTATGGAAGATTATATCTGAACGTGGATATCCCTATTACCTAATGGATGTAATTGAAAAGTTATTACAAAACTACACGTATTGTAATAAACACAGGAAGGATACGACTAGAAGAAATAATTATTAACCAAGGGGTTGGAAAAGGACCTGGACTATCACCTATCCTTTTTAATATCTACATTGACATTATTATTGCCGGCCGGTGTGGCCGTGCGGTTCTAAGCGCGTCAGTTTGGAACCGCGTGACCGCTACGGTCGCTGGTTCGAATCCTGCCTCGGGCATGGATGTGTTTGATATCCTTAGGTTAATTAGGTTTAAATAGTTCTACGTTCTAGGGGACTGATGACCTCAGTAGTTAAGTCCCATAGTGCTCAGAGCCATTTGAACCATTATTATTCGCAAATGGATACGTAAAGGAAACAAAGGAATTAAGATAACAAGTGAGAAATACCTGAATATACTTTTGTTTGCTGACGACATCGTTACTATTGAAAAGAATGAAGATGACTTCCAAAGATCAGTATACAACCTAAATAAAATTTTCAAGAAGTGCAACTTTAAATTTTCTAATAATGAAACAAAAATAATGGCAGTCCGAGGAAAATATCCAGTCAAATCAAAAATTGTTTTGAATAATTCAGGTTTAGAACAAGTGGACCAAATCTCCTATTTAGATTCCACTATAAGTTTTGATTTAGACGCTGATATTGAAAATAAAAAACAAATATGAAGCTGTCGTTGGTAACATTAGCAAAACATTGGGCCATAAAGTAAAAAAAGAAATCATCACGAAATTGTATGAAGTAATTGCGGTTCCGGTATTTTCCTACGGAAGCGGAAGCTGTGTTACCACAAAAAAGAAAAAACAAAAAAAACATGAAAATAAAAGTCAAACAGCACAGATGAGGTTAATAATGAAGATGAAAGTCTGCAAAAGAAGAGATATGATGAGAAACAAAGATATTAGGACGGAATTAAATATTTTCAGCATGAGTGAAAGCATTCAAAAATATCGTGAAGATTGGAAACAACACTTCATGGGAATGCCAGGTCAGAGAATTCCTCAGAAGATCGTGAACTACAAGCCGAATGGGAAAAAAGACATTGGAAGGCCTTGAAAAAGTTGGGAATGATTATCTTTGTAAATTCGGAACAGGCAACAATCCAATCCCTGGAAGGAAGATGATGATGACAAATGAAACCCTGTGATGGTGGCACAGATGTGCTGCAACATTTATGGGTCCCATGTAAAAAGATATTGTTTTGCATAACAGACGGATCTTATATCCAATAATTTTAACTGCAGACACGGGAACTATATGTACATGTACATGTACATGAGCAGCAAATCAGAATACGTCAAGAAATCTGGGTGGCTACAGTTTCTGCAAACATTATTTTAACGAGAGTTTCTTGTTGTGCAGGACCGATTACAATGATTTGGTTTGGCGAAATTGGCAAAGAACTATGCATGAAATCACAAAGAGGTTCTTTTTGATCAGCTCAGACCCAAGTAATATGAACACATGGATTCTAGAGTACTCGTAATAACGGGTTGCTGCCACGAGGAAGAGGAGGTGGAAGAGATTAGTGTTCAACGTCCCATCGACAACCAGACTATTATAGACGGAGCACGAGCTCGATTTAGGGAAGGATGGAGAAGAAAAGCGGCCGTGCCCTTTCGAAGGAACCATCCCGGCATTTGCCTTAAGTGATTTAGGGAAATCACAGAAAACCTTAATCAGAATGGCCGGACACGGGTTTGAACTGACGTCTTCTCGACTGCGAGTTCAGTGTGCTAACCACCGCGCTACCCTGGTCTGTTTGCTGCCACGAAAACTAGCAGAAGTACGGCTCCTATGAAAATATTTGTCAGTTGGTACGCAGGCACAGTGTTAACATATTCAGAACTTGCAAGACTGTTGTCGACACCCAGGAAGCTAACGGTTTCATCTGCACCGTTCGTAGGAAATTACAGTTTCATCGATTTAGCGTTGCCAACAATAGCATCCAGTGTTTTTGCGTTCCTAGCCAAAGTACACTGTCTATATAAAAATGATTCAAGTTCTGTGTTGACCTTTGTGGAAGACTTTAGGTGAGACGCCAGTCTTTCTGGAGGTGTGGTCTCTCTAAACACAGCGAATAATAACGTCACGCAAAGCCACACAGCAGCGGAAGAAATCGGTGAGAGGTACTTGTTGGAAATTTAGCGTAATTGCAGCACGGAATCGTAAGAGTCCTGCGGAAGAGGAAGTAACCGGCACAAAAGAGTCATGAGAAGTCGCGTGAAAGTTGGCATTCACCTTGTGGGATCTCAACGCTAAAACCCACTGAACTGATCGTTTAAGAACTGGGCCCCTGAGAGTGAAAGTAGCTGTGTGCTTGTATGACTGCAATATTCTGTAACGAGGAGTGAAAGCAAGGCTCCCAATTTTACTTCTCACAGAAAATAATGAACTCTTTAACATGACGTGAGAGTAAAAAGGTTGAAAGTCTTTTACATGTTTCTGAGTAGCAAGTTTCTACAGACAGAAGAAAGATTGCATGAAGAAAGTAATTCTTCCGCTCTCGTTGAGTCGACAAACGTTTCGATATATAACATTTAGAAAGCAGTGTAAACGCAGATTCTCACGCAGGTAGGTTTAATGTAGAGTTATCAAGAGAAGGAACAGAACTAGCTAATCGTCTTGTCGATTTCGTGGGCATCAGGAAACAGGTACCATCCATTTCCATGATGAAGAGAAAGAAACGTACCTGTGATCCAGACGACCACATCTAAAAAGTTATATAATTTGTTTATCAAGAAAACAGGTACCAAACTGGCAGGCACGACGGTTACGTCACCGGACCCGCATCTGGAACGTATTGGGTTAGAACGTGTTGTCCGGCGAGCTACATCTGAGTTCTTCGTAGATTAGTCGCACGCAGACGACCTTGAAATCTCTTCTTGAAAGTCCCGGGTTACTCTTTCAAGAGGTCAAGTCTTTTTTCCTCGCATCAGGTTCTCTATTAACGCTTGCCTACCTATTATGGACATCATAATTTCATTAATATAATGCTGGTTGTGGATGACGCTGGACTTGTCTTCGAACGATACCCCTCATGATCTGGAGACAGATCTGGTGATCGAGCAGGCCAAGGCAACACGTCGACACATTCTGAGTTACAAGAAAGCAGGGAATGCTGTTCATGAGTTGCTGCACTAACAGGTCGAATCGCTGGACGTCCGGCCCCTCCTTCAACATCCTGCAGAAGGAAGGACGCTGGTAGGATCTCAGTTGTACAGAACTTCACGCTCGTACAATAGTTGTCTGACAGGGGCGGACAGAGTGAAAAACAGCTGGTGTGCAAATGTTTAAAAGCCGTACATTCAGAAGGTATTAACTGCGTATCGACAGAACTAATGCCCAGAGTTTCACGAGGCATTGACTGCTGGGGCTCATGCTTTTTTCTCCTTAAAATATGAGGTGAAGTTGGTGACGTTTACTTATTAGTTTTAATTTCAGTACTGATCAGTTACCTTCAGTAGGCATCTTCTAATTGTGCAAAAGAGTGGTTTCCCTAATAAAGTAAGTTACTAGCAAACCTAGTTTGTATATGAGTTTTTCTGGAACTAGCTTTGTCTTTCCTGCAGTCACATGCTTATTTCAGATCATGACTTACAAATATTTTGCAAACGCCCCAATGATATCAGTATTACTACAATTTTTAGGTAAATTATCATACAAGAGCTTCACAGTTAACACAGCAAGCATTCGCTACCTGTCAGCTTCCACCACATGCTCATATAAAAGTTCGTTTCATCTTCAGAGGTTAGCGGCTGTAGTTCAGTAGCGTTCATAGTTGTTAAAGACTATACGAACTGAACAAACAAGTGTATGGCAATAAGTTACTAGCATACCTAGTATGTATATGACTGTTTTTCTCGAACTACCATTGTCTTTCTCACAATCACATTCTTATGTCACATCATGACTCAAAAATATTTGGAATTTGCCCCAGTTTCCTATAACGAGGCCTCTACTGCACTAATATTTCGTAACCTGTGCTCTTCCTACTTTAATTTTTTTCTATAGATGATCAACCATTCTGACTTCCAACTATTTCCTTCTAATAGTCGAGAGTCTGATTTCCGTTGCGCTTGCGAAGGTCACCAGTATCGCCAAATAAATAATGGATGTATCTTTTCATGTGCCCTTCAGGAAATAGTTTAGATTTTGGTTATGGTAATAAGACACAGAAGACAGAAGTTACATTTCCCTGTTTAACTGAGAACGACGAACGAATTTCACTTATTCTCAATTTATGAGTCAAAAAGCCTTCCGTTCCATAGTGCAGGAAACGGAAGTACTAATCTTGCTATCGACGTACCCCACGACGTAATATATTGCTCCCGATGAAATAAACGTATTTGCTTAGGATGAAGCAGTAGAACAGTTGGCCGAAGAAGCTGCTATATCTGGAGGTTACCTTGACGATCACTTGCCATTCACAAGATGTCTTGCATGAAGTAAAAATGGGAATCAGGTCACAGTGGAAACGAGATGAGGATACATCAGTCGTTCAGATTCGTGCCTCGCATTTCTTTGTTTCGCAAGACATAAATACTCTGCAGAACTGTCTCTACAGTCACTCAGTCCCTGCAGCTTGCCAGCTCGTGTCCAGCTAAATAATTCATACACTGTTTTCATTGCTATAGTTTGGATGCTGAAGATAATAATCGTTTAATATAGTAATTTCCGGCAACATAGAAAACAATTTCTCCCAGAAATGGGAAGCGTTACTTTACCATACCCTATAAGCACTACTGTTGTTCTAATAAAGAATGATGTTGTAGTCTTCAGATGTATGATGACATTTATTTTAGCTATCAGTTTTAAAAGCAGACAAGGACCTACATATAAGGTGAAATCATTAGTTTGGTGATTCATTGTAATATTCTTTGTATCACAAGGAAGTGTGATTTTACAAATCTATTGGCAGCCTTTATTTTGAAAGACAAATTTACTTCCGTATTCAAAAGTTGATAACTCTTCCTATTTTGGTAATAGTGAAGAAATGTTGTTGAATTACGAAGGCTATTCGTTCACTAAGATCTGATCGGCCGCGAAACGGAAACCACAGTGAAAATAAAAACTGTTTTCCTTGCAGCAGTTAGCTACTCCTTCCAGCTATTTCTCTACACATTGCCGCACCAACTTAGTCATTTGTCGTTGCATTGTACCAGCTTTTCCATCACCACAAATGACAGCTGCCTGTGCGTTCTGGTCTGCAGCTCGTTGTCTGTGCCAAAATGTTGCCTTCATAGGCAGCGGTTCATGTGGGCAGAGATGAAAATCAGAGGGAGCAATATCTGTACGGTACGGTGGATGATCAAACACTTCCCATTGAAAACACTGCAAGGTCGTCTTCATAGCTCCTGCAGTGTGCGGCCGAGAACTGCCATAAGGAAGGAAATGCATGACATTTACGTTATGTGGGCTGTATGAAATCTGGCGAATTTTCAAGCAGGTACTCATAAATTGCAGGAGACATCATATCCTAGGAATATTTATGTGTTCACTGTGCACTCAGGACTGGAAACAGCGACGTGACCTTGAAAGATGGGCATATTAGGATCCCAACCCAACACATTTGTGGAACGTTTTATCAGTTTTTCACTGTTGTTTCTATGCCACGACTGGTCGGACCTTAATAAATGACTGGCTGTCGTACTTTAGAGTAATGGGTTCACTTCTAACTTGAAAAAACATTCAGTTCATTTGAAATTATGGATGACTATATATTGCAACTGTTGAAAATTACTATGTGCAATTTTTCGTGGCTACGTAGTGCGCTCACACTGATGGCCAAAAAACAAAGCTCCTAAAGGTGTTTCCTAATCCAATGAGGTATACGTCGGGAAGTTTTCTCCGAAAATCTCAGATTTCTCCCTCATCCTTGTCCAGTCCGAGATTATGCTCCGCCTCTATTGGGAGTGCCATTGACGGGTCTTAAAACGCTAATATGTCTCCGAAGAAGTTGCAGTACATTAACTACACTACCTTTCTCAGTGTAAACATTTTATTTGGAAGAAAGGCGTGGGACTGGGGGTCCCACTGACGATGGGGTCATTAGTGAATGGCAGAAACCAGATCTGTATGGCCTCATGGGGATTTGAACTGCTGCTCCCTGGAATTCTCCATATCCTTTGGGAATACTCCACGGGAACGTCAATTGTGTGGGTAAGGGAAGGCGTAAGAGAACGAAAAAATGGTGTATACTTGTTTTCTCATGTTTGCTGCACAGCCACAGAAAGAGATTGTGTTTATGTATCTTGTCTCTCAGAGTGTTTACATTTGTGTGTGTGTGTGTGTGTGAGAGAGAGAGAGAGAGAGAGAGAGAGAGAGAGAGAGAGGGAGGGAGAGAGAGAGATAAATTTGCGAGTGTAATCATACTTTCCTACTGGGGAAAAACACGAAGAAGTTTTACAGAATCGACATGATGTCAAGAAAACAGCGCGTTAGTGACATCCGAACACTAGCATATTATCAGGATATAAATGTTAAAATATACGGGTTATTGAAGAAAATGTAATCGGTTTCATCCTTTTTTCCGTACAAAGGTATAAAAGTACAAACACGGAGAAAACTATGAGAGATTCACACGGCCAGCCGCAAGGAAAACTCAGAGATATTCCGTAGTGATTGATACTTTTCGGACAGTCACAGTACGACTACGTCACTGAACTCTAATCTTCTAGAACTAAAGGAATCTGTAACGTAACAAATCATGTTTGTCAGAACATGTACATTTGCTTTTCTTTTCAATAAACAGAATACCTCTATCGGAATTTAATAATTTTTCCCCATATGAGAAGTAGTCGGAAATGCCTAAAAATAATGGGAGTTACCTTGTACACCTCTTGTACCTATGTTAAAAATATGTGCACATTATTTCGAGCAACTCGACGAAGAGAACTGTGTATCAAAGTCCTCAATAATAGCTACGGTCAGCTAAAAAGGTGCTAGAACGAAATAGTTATGTTTGAATTACGGATAGTAAAGGAAAAAGTTACAGCTCGGCCCGACAAATATTAATCTTTGAACATAGCGTTGTACCAGGCATAATGTGATATTCTACAGTGTTTGACCAAGTGGATACCTCGAAACTACATAGATACTAGCATGAATTAAGTGTAATAATGATGAACGTTGCAGCCGAGATTATTTTTTCTAGTAGGGTTTTTTGTATCGTGTTGTATACGGTATGTTTTTAAAATCTGACTCAGTAATGACAATACGGTGATACCACAGTCTGTGGAGGATGTATGATTTTCCTCCTATCTAAAAATAACAGACGGAATATGCAAGTGAGTAGTGCTACCGGGGAAACAGAGTAGGAGCTGTTAACTGTAGGTGTAGCAAAGCCAGACGAAGTGCATTAAACCGTCAGTGAATTTGAGAATTTATCCTTTTCTTCCGCTACGTTTATCAGGAGTTGGGGACGTCTGCCGGCTTGGAAAAGTATTTAATCGCGGAGCAGCGGGGCGTGGCGGAATAAGGACGGCGAGACCGGCGAGCCGCAGGTAATGTGGTCGGCGCCGCTAAGGAGTGGCTAATTAGCTGCCACGGCTCGCGGGCCACGCCCACCCGGACGGGTCTCGTCCTCCTTAATGTGCCCGCTAGGGGACACTTTCGCTTTCCCACTCTCCACATCAGGGAAGAAAGAACTCCAGCCATTAGCGCTCGCTCTTGGCGGCATAATTTGTCAGAAACACTTGCTACACTGCCCCGCTAGCACACTCCACAAAAGTGTGCCTCATATTTTGCGTGAAGTTGCTAAAAGTATGTAAACAGTTCGTGTCAATGCATTTTACTATCAGCTACCGGCGATACTGAATCGCTATTACTGATCTTGTTCGTAGAAACAATCGAACATTTGAATCACTATATCTTAGGTGTTTCACCAGAACAGCTATACAGATAACTATGAAGTAAGACACGAATGCACATAACCACATTTGTCTTATAGTAAATCGCCCTATGTTAGGCTTTATTAGTGAAACAGCTAACCCCACGATGTTACCCGCGATTAAATAGTTGTTTATAAAGAAATGTTGATACCAAAACTTACTATCCACGCGCGTGCACCGTCGTGAAAGTTATCTCTTTGCGGTATTAAGGCGTGAGCCATTTGCGACCCAGCAAATCACGCGGCATCGGAAAGAAACACAAAAAGTTTCAGACGATGAGAGGACCTGACAATAATTCTCGCTCACAACTCAACTTCCACAACGTAATTTCCAACAGTAGTTTTGCCGAACAGCGGAGACCCTAGAAGCAAACGAAATTTCCAAAAACAAATTACAGGTAATTCAAATTCCAAAGAGGAAAGCCAGGTCAGTTATTAACAATCCCGTTAGTATCACAATCCAGTACACTTCCAAAATATTCTATTAGCTGTGAAATATTTTCATGTGCATACGTCACTTTGTTTAAGCGGCTTCTGATGATTTTATCCTACAGAAATATTTCTGCTGTCCTCGCTTCATGTACGTATACGTTTCAGTTGTCAAAACATTTAAAACTTAATCTTTAGCTAAACGTGATGCATTCATTTGATAGTTAACTCTCCTGGATGACTTTTTAGTCATGTTACCCATCCCACGGGAACAGTAGTCACATTGACCATCCTATGGGAACGACGACTTTTTTAGGAATAAAAGGTAGCCTACGTATTAATTCAGAGTATATGTTGTCTCCATTTCAAACTTCATCGTTATCCGTCCAGCCCATTCAGTGTGAAAGAAACAAGCATAGTAACTTTATTAAAAAACTAAAAAACATCCTCGATTGCGAAAAAAGCACTTAGTGTTAACCTAGGCTTCTTCAGAACAACAATAAAACCCACAAGTGCCTAAAAAGACCTTTGTCATTGATTAAAGAACACCATAGCTATACATTTATAAATATAAAGTCAGTCTGTGAGGTGGAGCGTACACCATTAAGTAGTGGTTTTGACTTTGTCCATACGTACTGTTTGTGTTTTCCTTTTCTTTTTCGTTTATAAATGTATAGCTATGGTGTTCTTTTAATCATTGACAAAGGTCTTCTTAGGTACTTGGGGGTTTTATTGTTGTTCTGAAGAAGGTGTAGTTATCTAGGTTAACACTAAGTGCTTTTTTCGCAATCCAGGCGGGTTTTTAGTTTTTTAATATATTAACCAACGACTGCTGAGGCGCTACAATGTTGAAGATTCTTATAGTAACTTTAATTTATGGTTCGGTGCTCCGCTAATATTTGTACGTGCAACAACGTCATCTACCTCCACGTGTGTGCCTGTCGCCAGTGGATATGCTCGTACATCGTCACCACATCCAGCGCCACTAGAAGCCTTGCAAGTTCTACTTGTAAAGGCATGACGTCTCTCTGCCGTACAGCATTTAAATGACATCGCTGTTGTGAGTATTCGAGCGTCTCGGAATACGTAAGATATGTCTCTCAACGCCTAAAATGCTATACACTTGTGTGGAAGTATGGGTTAAACACTTTGACCTTTTCGTAAGCATTGTATTAAGTACGTTCATTCGTATTTCATAAATGAGATACAGCTCAAAAGTCAAAGAGTAAATAGCTTCTCCTACCAGCAATTATTATTCCCAAGTTCTCGTTATATTCTTCAACTCAATAAATACCTTGTACTACAAACTTATAAAAGTTGTCTATGTCTTAATTCAGCGTATAAGCTAACCCCATTCCAAATTTCTTCTAAACCCGTGCAGAAGTGTCGGCGTGGATGGATAACAAAAATACTCTCACGCAAACTTCGGCATATATAATGTATATGGAATATTCATCTACCTAATACTACATACATCAATTTTTATAGCAGCGTCTCTGTTTTACGATCTGCAGCATTTGGTAAATGTCTTTAATAAGTGTTATCCTCCTCTAATTTCTACCACGTCCTCTCCTTAATCTTAGTAGGGCAAAAGTCAGTACCTGTAGCAACCGAATGTGAAAGTCCAGTATTGCTGTCCCGAGCGAGGTACTAGTGGCTTATTACTGTCCCGAGCGAGGTACTTGGTCGCTATGATTTTGCGTTGCGTTCCGCAGGCCAGTTATTAGATGCTGGGTGTTTGTACGTATATGGGAACCACTATGACATGTGCTTCTGTTGCAAAATGTGTCTGATGATATGGATGTTTGAAATCATCAGAAAATGGGAATAAACTGAAGGAAAAGAGAGATAATGTCCAATACACAAAACAGAGGAAGGTACCAGAATTGCGGAGTAAGACGGAAATGTTCGAATTAAAAAGGCCTTAAGGCGAGGGTACAGTCTTTTTCTCCTACTGTAGAGGTCACGAAAGCTGACAATGCCCGGGAGAATAGTGTGCTGACAACATGCCCCTCCATATCCTGATCCAGTTACGCCTAATGTCTGAGGATGACACGGCGGTCGATCATTCGGCCGGAGTTTACAGTTTAGTGTTTAATCTATACATCGGAGAAGCAATGGGGACATGTAATGTAGTTTCAGTGGTGAAAGGATGTCAATAGTAAGAAATGCAGGTGACATTAATGATATGAATAGACGTGAGAAAGAATTCAGGAACTACTGAATGGAGTAAACTCTGCAATGAGCATTGGATGTGAACTGAAAGAAAAATCAAAGAAACAAAAAAGTAATGAAGAAGAAAATGAGAGTATTGGTAAACATAACCTCAAAATTAGGCACCAAAGTGAAGAAACTGTGCTACGTCGGAAGTAAAATAACGCACTATGGTCGAATCAAGAAGGATATAAGAAGCAGATCAGCGAAGTCAAGAAGGGCCGTTCTTCTAAAAGACATTTCCTAGTATCAAACGTAGGAATATTTGAGGGGATAATGTGAAATACAGCCAGTCAGTATCAGAAATGAAAGGTTTATTTAAACCCCTTGACCTAATTTTCGACATCTTTAAAAAGGTCTTCTTCAGAAGGCTCAGTGGTTGCTCTGATTACGTAATACTGTGGAGGTACCAAGATAAGGTTCAGTTCCATAATAACAAAACTATAAAAACGATGCCGTAGTCGTTTGACACTACTTCATAAAAGTAACTAGTGAACTCAACCTACGTCAAGGGGCTTGAATAAACCTTTCATTTCTACACCTGATAGCTATATTTCACTTTATCCTCTCGAAGATTCCATTCAATACTTTCCGCATTGAGTCATGTTCAAGATTTTAAACATTGGACTGAATTCGGCGAAAAAGTTCTGAAAATGTATGTACAGAGAACAGGATTGTATGGAATTAGATCATGGTCTGTGGGAACACCGTGACAGAAGAGAAACAAAGCGTTTGTGATTTGGTACTGAAAATTAAGTTGTCAGATAGGATAGTAAGTGAAGACGAAAACACTGAGTATAACAACAGATTGGATGATAGAATATGTGTTAAGACATCATGGCCACACTTTTCACCGGCCGAGAGTGCAAAATCTGTAGGTAAAGACAGAGGCTGGAATATATTCACCAAATAATCGAAGACGTTGGGAGTGCTGCTCTTAGACGAAGAGTTTGGCACAGGAGAGGAAGTCATGGCGGGGCGCATTAAGCCATTCAGAATAATTACAGAAAACAATGGATGAGTATGGAAAGAAAGAAAGGGAGAAGATGTAATACGGAGCTGCAAAAGACTTGCCACTCAAGAATTACAGTTATTGGGTTGCAAGAAAGCATCCTCATCAAGTGAACCTCATTCTCTTTTTCTAAACTATTAGGAGAAGTTTTAGGATCGAATACAAGACATTGATTACGAGTGTTACTGGTGTTCACCCTCTCACACGGACTTAGTAACCATGTACTGACGGTAGAAGCCTCTAGCACGAACAGGATTCCAGCTCGATACATACAAATGAAGAGTCCCAGCGCTACCGTCGCTAAGCGCTTCGGTTATGATTTCGGATTTATCGGTAAGTGTACTCACCGATTAAGTTCCTAACTTAGATACACTCCTATAGGAGATACGATTTGAACGAGACACTTCTAGTTCCTTGTAAGCTGTGCTAGTTACTATATGAAGTTTTCAAACAGAATGCTTCAGACGAAGCTCATGTCTGTGTAAACTTAAGCATTCATGGTAAGTTGACTTATGTACTGGTTGAATAATATACACTCCTGGAAATTGAAATAAGAACACCGTGAATTCATTGTCCCAGGAAGGGGAAACTTTATTGACATATTCCTGGGGTCAGATACATCACATGATCACACTGACAGAACCACAGGCACATAGACACAGGCAACAGAGCATGCACAATGTCGGCACTAGTACAGTGTATATCCACCTTTCGCAGCAATGCAGGCTGCTATTCTCCCATGGAGACGATCGTAGAGATACTGGATGTAGTCCTGTGGAACGGCTTGCCATGCCATTTCCACCTGGCGCCTCAGTTGGACCAGCGTTCGTGCTGGACGTGCAGACCGCGTGAGACGACGCTTCATCCAGTCCCAAACATGCTCAATGGGGGACAGATCCGGAGATCTTGCTGGCCAGGGTAGTTGACTTACACCTTCTAGAGCACGTTGGGTGGCACGGGATACATGCGGACGTGCATTGTCCTGTTGGTACAGCAAGTTCCCTTGCCGGTCTAGGAATGGTAGAACGATGGGTTCGATGACGGTTTGGATGTACCGTGCACTATTCAGTGTCCCCTCGACGATCACCAGTGGTGTACGGCCAGTGTAGGAGATCGCTCCCCACACCATGATGCCGGGTGTTGGCCCTGTGTGCCTCGGTCGTATGCAGTCCTGATTGTGGCGCTCACCTGCACGGCGCCAAACACGCATACGACCATCATTGGCACCAAGGCAGAAGCGACTCTCATCGCTGAAGACGACACGTCTCCATTCGTCCCTCCATTCACGCCTGTCGCGACACCACTGGAGGCGGGCTGCACGATGTTGGGGCGTGATCGGAAGACGGCCTAACGGTGTGCGGGACCGTAGCCCAGCTTCATGGAGACGGTTGCGAATAGTCCTCGCCGATACCCCAGGAGCAACAGTGTCCCTAATTTGCTGGGAAGTGGTGGTGCGGTCCCCTACGGCACTGCGTAGGATCCTACGGTCTTGGCGTGCATCCGTGCGTCGCTGCGGTCCGGTCCCAGGTCGACGGGCACGTGCACCTTCCGCCGACCACTGGCGACAACATCGATGTACTGTGGAGACCTCACGCCCCACGTGTTGAGCAATTCGGCGGTACGTCCACCCGGCCTCCCGCATGCCCACTATACGCCCTCGCTCAAAGTCCGTCAACTGCACATACGGTTCACGTCCACGCTGTCGCGGCATGCTACCAGTGTTAAAGACTGCGATGGAGCTCCGTATGCCACGGCAAACTGGCTGACACTGACGGCGGCGGTGCACAAATGCTGCGCAGCTAGCGCCATTCGACGGCCAACACCGCGGTTCCTGGTGTGTCCGCTGTGCCGTGCGTGTGATCATTGCTTGTACAGCCCTCTCGCAGTGTCTGGAGCAAGTATGGTGGGTCTGACACACCGGTGTCAATGTGTTCTGTTTTCCATTTCCAGGAGTGTATACTCCGCAAATGGTTGTGAAGCGCATAGCAAAAGGTACTTACTTTGAAATCACATATTAAGATGTCTTTCCTGTGCAGTCGCTGTCGAACGTGGAAACAACAACTGTGTAAATAGTTCTGTGGTTGCTATAAGTAGTCTAACCTCGTCTCCACGATCATTGTGGGAGCGATATGGAGAAGAATTTCTTTACATTTTTGATTGAATACAGGTTCTTGAAACTTTGTAAGTAGGCTTTCACAGGATAACTGGACTCCACCTTCAAGCGACAACCAATTTATGTTTTCAATATTTTTGCGACTGTCCCCCCTGTATTAAAACAGAGAAACAGTGCCGATATGGAAGATGAATACATATTTTTTTATAATTCACTTGAAGTCAGGAGACTGGTTTATTGACGCTTTTCGGTTAAAATAATCATAATAAAATACGAAAAGGTTACATACATCTGTACGAAGTTGATCTCTCTGCGCTGAGAGATGTATTTCACGCACTCTGTTTATGTACTTACTTGTTTATCTCTTTAGTGTGTTACTCTGGTAGCTTTTGTAACCTTTTCAGATTGTCTGATGACGATTGTAATCGAAACGCCTTAATAAACTAACCGCCTCACATCCAGTGACTTACAAAAAATTTTATTCACCGTCAATTTAAGCACTGTTTCTCCATTTCAATTTATAAAGTGAGGGCATACCAGTTGCGTGGCTGTATGTCCTACCTTCTATGTCTGACGTGTGTCGGACAAATTAATGACCATTCCTGCCGTCATCTCCATACTTTGAATATCTACTATTAGTCGGATCTGTAAAGGGTTGCACATACTTGAGCAATATTTTAAAGTGATGTGTAAGCAGATTCCTTTGTAGATCGACGTAAGTTTCCCATTAACTTGGCAATGGATTTAAGACTGGTTCTAGCCTTCGTACGACTGGGTTTATGTGATAATATTCAATTTCATATCAACACAAACTGCCCCATCCACGTATTTGTGTGGGTTCGCTGATTCCAGTTGATACAAACAGGCAGAATACGACGCTGCGGTCGGCAACGTTTATATAAAACAACAAGTGTCTGTCGAAGTTGTTAGATCGTTTGCTACTGCTACAATGGTTGTTTGTAACACCGAAAATGTAGATGAAATAGCTTCTCCACCAGCCAAAATTGTTTAATATCGGTTGATAACTCGCGCTGTACTTTTGATTCCGAAGCTGTAAGCTGTGTTACTGAAACTAATCGATGTAGTAGTGTATTTAATTCTGACTGTATATAACTGATTGTAATTATGATGAGGATATGGTAAATTACTGGGTAGTAGCCAGGGGAGCTTTGTTGGAGTGTATCGATGGCGGCGGCCGGATGATAGTGGATGTGCCATTGTTTATCTTTGTTTATGGGGGGGGGGGGGGGGGGCTCTGTCGCGTTGCGGGCGGGTGGGCGGGCGGAGCGGCTTGGGGCATGGGGGGATGCGGAAGTGTTTGCTGGGCGCCCGCCTCCGCAGTTTGCGCTATGCTCTCGCCAATGTAGAAGCGCCTGATTTGTTAACCTGCGAGTACTGAGAGCACCGTAGGAGTGGACAGGTGGAGGAAGCTGCAATTGCAACAATTGTCTGTCCCATACCGTGGCTCTGAGGACGACTCGGGGTTCTCATGGAACAGCAGCAGCAGCAGCAACAACGGCAGCTCAGCATTGTAGTCGGCTACATTTTTCGTCGCCCGCACAGCAACAACATCGGAATACTATTAACTGACAAATATAGTAACGTAGGGGCTTTCCCCAGCAACATTTCTTTCACAAAGTATGAATAACTTGAATAATAACTTGCAACAGTTAAAACACTTAGGGCACCAGTGTTGACATTGTCTTCAGACATTTTTACCAAGCAGGATCCCTTTCCTTCCAACGCAATCACCAAGTGTCGTAAGAATATGAAGAGTGACTAATATTTACTCCTACTTTCAGTCTAAAATCTATGCCACAGTAACTGTTCATTTTTGTATTGCCTGACAGAGGTTACTTAAACTAAAGTAAAATTTCACTACCAAAACTAGTAACTAAATATATACCACAAATTAAGAGCGCGCAAATTCATTTATTCTGTATTTAGCTTTGTGAGTCACCTCTGCTGGCTTAGTATGTATCTTATCGTTGTTAATTTAAAAGTAAAATCAATTGCTCATTTGTGTAACGTAAATTCATTTCAGTCTTTCAATAATCAAAAGTAAATTGCTTGCCTTCTCCTAAATTTTGTATTACGTTATACTGAGGTTGCTGAAAGTCATTTTTTTATGTAACGGTGTTTAAGTTCAGCCAATCATTCATTTAACCAGTACCTCCATTCAATTTTCCTTTCGAAGTTTGGTATTTCAGAATAAGTAACTGCAAACTCTGTGCTTTCTGATTCATTCATTTTCCAGTCAATTGTTGTGTTGTAACCGAGTGCACAATATTCCACCCATTCCAAAATTATTATCAGTATTTAGCTCAAGTATAGGATAGATTCTTCCTTCATAAGAGTCTGTTGTGCACTTTCCTCCAAGTAAACAGTGTTATTTTCCTTCGGTAACGATGGCCTTACTCACTGTAAAAATTCATTAGGCGTATGCAATCACGGTGAGTTATATCGCAAATCAGTATGTCGATTAGGACGGGGGAGGTTGCAAGGTTATCAAGATTTAAGTGAGTTTGAACATGGTGTTATAATCGGTGCACGAGGAATGGGACACAGCATCTCCGCCGTGGCGATGAAATGGGGATTTTACAGTATGACTATTTCACGAGTATACCATGAACATCAGGAATTTGGTAAAAGTTGAAATCTCTGACATCGCTGCGCCGGAAGAAGATCCTGCAAGAACGGGACCATCGACGACTGAAGAGAATTGTTCAATGTCACAGAAGTGCAGCCTTTCCGAAAACTGCGGCAGATTTCAATGCTGTGCCATCAACAAGTGTCAGCGTGCGAACCATACAACGAAACATCAACGATATGGACTTTTGTAGCCGAAGGCCCACTCGTGTACCCTTGATGACTGAAGTACACAAAGCCTGTCAATGCAGACAACGGACTGTTGATGAATAGAAACGTGTTGCATCGTCAGATGAGTCTCGTTTCAAATTTTATCGAGTGGATGGACGTGGACGTGTATGGAGACAACCTCATGAATCCATGGACGCTGCCATTCAGCAGGGGATTGTTCAAGCTGAAGGAGGCTCTGTAATGGTGTGGGGTTTGTGCAGTTGGAGTGACATTGGACCCCTGTTACGTCAAATACGACTCTAACAGGTGACACGTACGTAAGCATCTTGTCTGATCGCCTACATTTCTGAGTTTAAACACTTCCGCTGGCCGCCGAACTCACCAAGCACGAACGTTACTGAGCATATTTAGAGTGCCTTGCAACATGCAGTTCAGAAGACATCTCCGCCCGCTCATAGTCTTACGGATTTATGAACAAACCTGCAGGAGTCATGGTGTCAGTTCCCTCCAGCACTACTTCAGACATTAGTCGAGTCCATGTCACGTCGCGTTGGGGCACTACTGCGTGCTCGCGGGGGTCTTCAGTATTAGGCTGGTGTACCAGTTTCTTTGGCCCTTCAGTATAGATAAGCGCTTCAGCGGTAAAGAAGTCAGAGGTTATAATGTATCTGTTAATTAATGTACATCACGAACAGTAAGTGCGTCAACACACTTCCCTGTGGTACATCTACTTATATTCTTTCCTCTGTAATCAAGATAACAGACTGCTTCATACGTACCAGGAAATCATTGGTCACAAATTCTCTTTGATGTGCCATACTACCGTACTTTTAATCATCTTTTGGAAGACGTCGTTCTTTACCTGCATTTTATCTCTTCCCCCCTTCCTCTGTTACTGTCTGTTCGACTTGGTGTTCGTCTCTTCACCATCTGTGTTACTCTTCCCTTGTGGCTGGAGATTTTAGTGTTACAGAGCGATTGGACCATCCATTTTTATTCTTGCGATCAACTAGCCTAGGCCGTCTGGTAGTTGTTTTAAAATCTTCTACCGCTTTATTTTTTTATTTTAGTTAATTTTTTCTATTTTGGATTGCTACTTTCCTTTTTCCTTCAGTGTGGTTACACAGTTTTACGCATTTTTTCCTTTCCCCGGATTTCAGGTGATAGGATTCTTTTGGGATATGGTTTTAATGCGAGAACTGTGTGGCTACGGAAAAGTGACTGATTGCCATTCAGTTTAGTCCCTTTACTCTACAAACCAACCAACCAACCAACTTTTTCACAAATTTTATACCATAATATAAAAGAACAATGAAAAAGGAAACTGATAGTCTTTTGGAAGAGTATCAGGTAGGCTTTGGAAAGGTAAAGGCACCAGACAATCAGTCCTGATCTTTGACTTTATAGTGGAAGCTAAAATGAAATAAAATCTTAGCACTTGCGTACGACTTATCGATGTGGAAAAAGCATTTGACAATGTAAAATCGTCCAAGAATTCGAAATTCTCAGAAAAATAGGAGTAAGCTATAGGGAATGACGAGCATTGTACTACATGCTTAGAAACCAAGATGAGACAATAAGTTCAAAACACCAAGAACAAAGTGCTCGAGTTGTAGACCGTGTGAGACAGAAATGCACGGTTTCGCCACTACTTTTCAGTCTGTACATCGAAGAAGCAGTGACGAAAATAAAAGTTGAAGAGTGAGACTAAATTTCAGGGTGAAAGGATATCAATAGTAATATTTGCTACTGGTATTGCTACCTTTAGTGAAACGAAAGAACATTTATAGGATCTGTTCACTGGACTGTACAGTCTAATGAGTGCAGAATACTGAGAGTAAACGAAAGAAAGACGAAAATAAAGAGAAGTAGCAACAATGAGAATAGCGAGGTAATTAGCATAAAAGTTGTTTAGAAGGAAGGTCGGCATTGGCCGTAATTTGATGGTTTAACGATAGCAAAATCGATTTTCAATCACATAGTGTTCATCTTCAGCGCTGTGCTGTACAAATAAAATAGCCACTGGTATCAAGTTAGTGTTAGTTATTGAGTTATTGTGATCGTTTCTTAGCTTTGGAAATGATAATCTACATCTACATCCACATTTATACTCCTCAAGCCACCCAACGGTGTGTGGCGGAGGGCACTTTACGTGCCACTGTCATTACCCCCCTTTTCTGTTCCAGTCGCGTATGGTTCGCGGGAAGAACGACTGTCTGAAAGCCTCCGTGCGCACTCGAATCTCTCTAATTTTACATTCGTGATCTCCTCTGGAGGTATAAGTAGGGGGAACCTATATATTCGATACCTCATCCAGAAACGCACCCTCTCGAAACCTGGCGAGCAAGCTACACCGCGATGCAGAGCGCCTCTCTTGCAGAGTCTGCCACTTGAGTTTGCTAAACATCTCCGTAACACTGTCACGGTTACGAAATAACCCTGTGACGAAACGCGCCACTCTTCTTTGGATCTTCTCTATCTCCTCCGTCAACCCGATCTGGTACGAATCCCACACTGATGAGCAATACTCAAGTATAGGTCGAACGAGTGTTTTGTAAGCCACCTCCTTTGTTGATGGACTACATTTTCTAAGGACTCTCCCAATGAATCTCAACCTGGTACCCGCCTTACCAACAATTAATTTTATGTGATCATTCCACTTCAAATCGTTCCGCACGCATACTCACAGATATTTTACAGAAGTAACTGCTACCAGTTGTTCCGCTATCATATAATCATACAATAAAGGATCCTTCTTTCTATGTGTTCGCAATACATTACATTTATCTATGTTAAGGGTCCATTGCCACTCCCTGCACCAAGTGCCTATCCGCTGCAGATCTTCCTGCATTTCGCTACAATTTTCTAATGCTGCAACTTCTCTGTATACTACAGCATCATCCGCGAAAAGCCGCATGGAACTTCTGACACTACCTACTAGGTCATTTATATATATTGTGAAAATCAATGGTCCCATAACATTCCCCTGTGGCACGCCAGAGGTTACTTTAACGTCTGTAGACGTCTCTCCATTGATAACAACATTCTGTGTTCTGTTTGCTAAAAACTCTTCAATCCAGCCACACAGCTGGTGTGATATTCCGTAGGCTCTTACTTTGTTTATCAGGCGACAGTGCGGAACTGTATCGAGCGCCTTCCGGAAGTCAAGGAAAATAGTATCTACCTGGGAGCCTTTATCTAATATTTTCTGGGTCTCATGAACAAATAAAGCGAGTTGGGTCTCACACGATCACTATTTCCGGAATCCATGTTGATTTCTACAGAGTGGGTTCTGGGTTTCCAAAAACGACATGATACACGAGCAAAAAACATGTTCTAAAATTCTACAACAGATCGACGTCAGATATATAGGTCTATAGTTTTGCGCATCTCCTCGACGACCCTTCTTGAAGGCTGGGACTACCTGTGCTCTTTTCCAATCATTTGGAACCTTCCGTTTCTCTAGAGAATTGCGTCACACGGCTGTTAGAAGGGGGGCAAGTTCTTTCGCGTACTCTGTGTAGAGTCGAAATGGTATCCCGTCAGGTCCAGTGGACTTTCCTCTGTTGAGTGATTCCAGTTGCATTTTCTATTCCCTGGACACTTATTTCGATGTCAGCCATTTTTTCGTTTGTGCGAGGATTTAGAGAAGGAACTGCAGTGCAGTCTTCCTCTGTGAAACAGATTTGGAAAAAGGTGTTTAGTATTTCAGCTTTACGCGTGTCATCCTCTGTTTCAATGCCATCATCCTCCCGGAGTGTCTGGATATGCTGTTTCAACCCACATACTGATTTAACGTAAGACCAGAAGTTCCTAGGATTTTCTGTCAAGTCGGTACATAGAATTTTACTTTCGAATTCACTGAACGCTTCACGCATAGCCCTCCTTACGCTAACTTTGACATAGTTTAGCTTCTGTTTGTCTGAGAGGTTTTGGCTGCGTTTAAACTTGGAGTGAAGCTCTCTTTGCTTCCGCAGTAGTTTCCTAACTTTATTGTTGAACCACGGTGGGTTTTTTTCCGTCCCTCACAGTTTTACTCGGCACGTAGCTGTCTAAAACGCATTTTACGATTGCCTTGAACTTTTTCCATAAACACTCAACATTGTCAGTGTGGGAACAGAAATGTTCGTTTTGGTCTGTTAGGTAGGCTGAAATCTGCCTTCTATTACTCTTGCTAAACAGATAAACCTTCCTCCCTTTTTTTATATTCTTATTAACTTCCGTATTCAGGGATGCTGCAACGGCCTTATGATCACTGATTCCCTGTTCTGCACTTACAGAGTCGAAAAGTTCGGGTCTGTTTGTTATCAGTAGGTCCAAGATGTTATCTCCACGAGTCGGTTCTCTGTTTAATTGCTCGAGGGAATTTTCTGATAGTGCACTCAGTACAATGTCACTCGATGCTCTGTCCCTACCACCCGTCCTAAACATCTGAGTGTCCCAGTCTATATCTGGTAAACTGAAATCTCCACCTAAGACTATAGCATGCTGAGAAAATTTATAACTTGATACCAGTGCCTGTTAGTTTAATTTGTACATCACAGAACTGAAGATGATCACTATGTGATTTAAAATCGATTTTGCTATTAATAAATCATCAATATTACGGCCAACGCTGACCTTCCTTCTAATTTCACGTATACGGTCGTTGTGCACACAGCACTCCATGGAGTCGCCAATCAATAAAAATTGATGATCAAGAAGTAGACTATGTTAATTAATTTACCTTGAAAGCAAAATAAACCATGAGGGACGAAGCAAAGAGGACACAAAAAGCAGTATAGCACAAGAAAACAAGGCATTTCTGACCTACAGAAGTTTACTGGCGTCAAACACAAGCCTTTAATCTGAAGGCTAAATTTACGAGGTTGTGCGTATGGAGCACAGCCTTGCATGGGAAACCAGAAACGGAGAGAATCGAAGTATTTGAGATGTGGTGCTATAGGAGAAAGCCGAATGTGGGTGGAATGATAAGAAAAGGAAAGGAGAATATGGAAAACACTGACAAGAAGAAGGGACAAAATGGATGTATTAGAACATCAGGGAATAAGTTCTATGCAACTAAAGGGAGCTGTAGAGGGTAAAGCTGTAATGGAAGAACGAGTTTGGAATATATCCAACAAGTAATTGATCACTTTGGCATCATATCTCACAACGCTGAAATCACTACTCTATCACATAGTCCGTAACTCACTTCCGTACACTGCAGTGTCCCGGACATATGTTCTCAGAAATCTATTACTCAATATTGTGCTACATGCCGGTAGACTCCTTTTGGTGATGAATGCTGTGTTCGTCTGTTTTGCGCGTCATCTTTCATCTCTCTGTCAAGCATTATGTTGCCTCGGAACAATCAGAATACCTCCATTTCGTCTACTACATGATCCTCAACATTGAATTCAAATTTTTCGTTAATGTCATTTCTGACGTTACTCAATACTTTTATCTTTGTTTACTTTACTCCCAATCCGTACTGCGTCCTGAATGGTTTCTGAATTGCGTTTAGAAGAGTCAGTAACTTTCCCTCACTTTCACAGACGACAGCAATTTCATCAATGCATATCTGGCATTATGTCAATGTTTTACGTATATTCCTTTCCTTATCTCATCAGCCCACACAACATTCGGCTTTCTCCTATAGCACCACATCTCCAATACTTCGATTCTCTCCGTTTCTGGTTTTCCCATGCAAGGCTGTGCTCCAGACGTACACCCTGGGAAATTTGGTCCTCAGATGAAAGGCCTGTGTTTGACTTCAGTAAACTTCTGTTGGTCAGTAACGCCTTGTTTGCTTGTGCTATACTGCTTTTTATGTCATCCTTGCTTCGTCCCTCATGGGTTAGTTTGAGTTTAAGGTAAATTCCTTAACATCGTCTACTTCGTGATCATCAATTTTTATGTTAAGTATCTCGCATTTCTCATTTCTGCTACTTTTCTTTATCTTCGTCTTTCTTCCGTTTACTCTCAGTATTCTGCACTCATTAGACTGTAAATTCCATTTAACAAACCCTATAAATTTTCTTTAGTTTTACTAAAGTCTCACTCTCGCATTCCATTTAACAAACCCTATAAATTTTCTTTAGTTTCACTAAACTCTCACTCTTAAACCTTTATTTTATTCCCGTCACTGTCTGTTCCATGTACAGACTGAACAGTAGTGGCGAAACTTCACTTTTCATGTTACATTAAGAAGTTAGGTGTACTGCAGTTCTTGTAAATTGGACACACTGCAGTTAATTATACACTTGTTTCGTTTAAATTTCTGCAACGCTCCACCGGCCAGCAACCGCAGAGCGGACTCGCAGCTGCACGGCTTCAATTGGCGGCGGTGAAAGGCGCCACTCGCCGGCTGCACTTGAACTTGGAGTATGACCACGCAGAACGCGAGCTGCAGAACAACGTGCTCTGCGGCACGCCAGGGGAAATCCACTTCCTCCTTGGGTCGTCATTCCAGATCGAGGAGAGCGCGGCCGGCACTCTCAAAGCACCTCATCATCGGCGCAGCGCCCGAGCACGCATTTCTCCTGCAGGCCGTCCATTTAGTCCGCTGGTCGTACCTTTCTCCTTAAGGAGTGCCACAGCCACTCTGCTGACCAAGGGCAGCCTTCGCTGCAGGTGTATTCCTTACGAATTTACAATCTAAGAAAAACAGACAATAAATAAAGACACACCACTCAGGAATTACCGGAATTAGACGCAAATCTGTAGCTATGGTTTACATGTACAGCCTAACAAATGAGTGCAGATCCAGGAAAATGGGATGACTTATTCGAGAGAAAGAGATACAGAAATGTAGCAAGTCAATAACGTCCTGGTCCTCCACTGGCCCTTGTGTAAAAAGTTATTCCACTCGACATTGATTGATAGAGTTGGTGGCTGTTCTGACGGGTATCGTGCCAAGTACTGTGCAATTGTCGTGTTATTTTGTCATCATCCCGAGATGGTTGGAAGGCTCTTCCCATAATGCTCCAAACTTTGGTAAACACGAATACAAACAGTTCAAACCCTTCCCGTGTGTGAGCAGGCGTTGTGTGGCTGAAATGTAAGCCTCGGATGCCTTGACACAGATGTCAACAAAGGTGTAACGAAGCTGGTGTGACAACCAAAGTTGTCCTGCTATGAAAATAAATGACACTCCAGACCACCATTCCTGGTTGTCAGGCGGTATGGCGAGTGACAATCAGATCGGTACGCCGCAACTGTCTGGGGCGTCTCCAGACAGAAAATCTGTGAAGCTGTCTCTGTAATAAATCATCCAATCCTGAAATAGTAAATATTGGTACATTTGCACACGCACATCACATCCACCGATTTTCGTCCGATTTTGATAATTCCTCTATGGCGCGGCGTTTTCTTTCACTTACAGTATATATTTCTTTATCTTATGGCATAAAAGTTTGGATACGTGTGGTAGAAAGAGCATTTAAATGACTCCAGCTAAAGAGCTGACAAACTAGGTGTATCAAGTTTTATGCGTTTTAGCTATAAAACAGATATACAGTAAAACGAACAGCTCAATGTGCAATTCAATGGATATAAAATGATCAGTAAGAAAAAGCTGTAAGAAGAGCCAATAAAAAGGAAGAATAAAATCAACAGTAAAATGAGTAGATAAGTGAATTCTAAAGTCAACGATAGGAGAACATTAAAATCAGCCCCAATTAAGGAATGAAAAGAACAACAAAATGAACAATGATTCACACAAAAAGCTGACCGTTGGTTAACGAAGATGGATAGTAAGCGGAATCCTTAAATTTAGTCTAAATTATCTAGACATGTAATTGCAGAACCCTTATAGATATGGTTTTGGTCTGATGTTGCTGCCCTCAGAAAATGATACATTGTCTAGCATGGATCACTAGTCACACTGAGGACCTGTGTGTTTCCCATTTGTACAGAAGGTCCTGTCAAACTCCATAGGTTGTTAGAATCCTGTTTCGAGTTTATTAGAAAATTTACTGTGACACTTCCCTTTTTTGTAATTATGGTTTACCGTCAAATGTTCATGGATCTATTATCATGCAGGAAGCTCTACAGAAAGCGACTTTCGGTGCGGGTAACGACCACTGATTCTCATCGCCTGGAAATGCAACATAACGCCCATAGATAAGCGGCAAGACCCATTAGTGCTCGATTATACTATTGGTAATTAGTGTCAGGAAGCAGCAATAACCGTAAAATACCTGTGCGTATCATCTCAAAGGAAGTTAAGCGGAGCAGCTACAGGAAACTGTCTCTAGCAGTAACAGCTGCCAAACTAGGAAACATCCTACAGAAATATAGGTCATCTACGAATGAAGTGCCTTTTGAAACGTGTCGCTGTACCGATTCCTCGCTATTACTTGTCAGTAATAGAAGATACAGAGCGTAGCAGAGCCTATCGTCAACGGTTTCTTAGGTAAGCGTGAAGACTTTGCGGAGACGCCCACCAAAACCCAGCGCCAGGCGCTCGAATCATCTCATAACGAATTCCATTTAAAATTTCGAGAGCGTATGCTCCAAGACGACTCAGGAAACATATTGCTTTCTGACGTATATATCTGGCAAAATGACCGCTACTCTGAGATCAAGAGGTTGGTGCGGGACAAGATTTCGTCGCGGAGAAAAAGGCATGATAGAAGAATGAATATTAGCTCTGTAACAGAGTATAGTCAAAGAAATTCGCGTTCTTTATTAATTTTCTTTGCTTCTTAAGTGAAGTGAAACGTTATTTTGTGCTGCTGGCAACAGTTTAAACTGTGTTATTTGGTCGCACCGTAAGCACAACCATGGAAATCATCACATATTTGGAAAAAGCAATTAATCGTTTCTGACACCCAAGATTAAATGTCATTACTGCTTGTTTTACTTGCAAGTTTTGAATGATGAAAGTAAATAAAAATGGTACTTACCTACAAAGTGTACCTCAAGTCTCCAGCTAAGTGTGCGCTGATTTGAAACTTTCTGGCATGTCAAAACTGTGTGCCGGACGGGAATCTGCGATCTCCTCAAACACCCCAAGCCCGAGTCCCAGACTGCCACACGGTTTTGATCTGGCAGGAAGTTACATACGCTGTTCGTTATTCGGAAATATAATAAATTTGTTATCTGAGTTTTTTCTGTGTTGTACTGAGAATATCTGCTCGACATGACAAATGCGCGTAATGCGATAACAGGTTTATTCGTGTTACCAGTAATGAATGCCTTTGTGGCAATGGTAATGGTTTCATTACAAATATGATATGTTTTACTTTATATAAGCGTTGGCATTGCTGTGTAAGTATTCACAGTGCCGATGGCCACAAACGTAATTGTATAAATAAACCAAGGGTTTTCCTGTATCAAGAAGAACCTTCTGCTCAAAGATTCCTCGTATTATTTAAAATCCGAAGTAGTCCTAGCTGTGAAAGTTTGTCAGTAGAATGCGGAACCGCCGGCCGATGTGGCCGAGCGGTTCTAGGCGCTTCAGTTTGCAAGTGAGCGACCGCTACGGTGCATGTGTGTGATTTCCTTAGGTTAGGTAGATTTAAGTATTTCTAAGTTCTAGGGGACTGATGACCTCAGATGTCAAGTCCCATAGTGCTCAGAGCCATTTGAACCATTTGAAGAATGCGGAACCACCTTTTATACATTTTGTCCTATACTGAAGAGTGTAAACTTCCTTATTTAAATGTGTGTGTCTCTACTTAAATTGCTCAATGACTTAGATGAAACTTCTACTTTATTTGATTCTGAAACAGCTGAGTAAAACTGAACGTACTGAGCCTACTTTCTCTTTACTTACTCTTATCATGTCAACACTGACCCACAATATTCTAGCGAAACGCATCTGACTGCTCAAAAAAATTACAACCTGACTTCAAATAATTAATTCAAAAGAATGGCCCTAACTATAAAGAAATCTTAACAATAACCTATACATTTCATCAATCACTTACCTCACAAAAATCTTCATTATGCGATTTACTGCAATACAGCGAGCGTCAATACTGCCAGCTAAATAAAAGATTCTAAGCCACTAATAGGTATGTGGTTAGCCACTAATAGGCATGTGGTTAGCCAAGGAAAGATTTTGTGGCAAACCAAATAAGTATTCTTTTACCTTAATAATGTGACCGCCAGTTCCCACACGAATATAAATCGTCATTGACACCCAGTACAAAGACATATACTCATGAATAATTTTCAATCTCATAGTCGGATACTTCCTTATCGTTAGCCTACTCTAACACTTCAGAGCTCTACCCTCCATCAATGCTAACTTCTCACATTTAACATCCATCACTGCTGTTCACCTCCAACTGCCCAACAGTACTTCCATCACTGCTGGCGACTAACTTCCAACTGCCCAACACTACTGGCGATTAACTTCCAACAAAGAGTCCAACCAGCCACAGAGTCTCTTACAATGAAAGTGCAGTCAGATATCCAATGCAAAGCGCTACAGAACGCTGCCAACAGAGAAGCAGACCACTTACAGTATAATACTGACATACAGAAGAAGTAAATATTTTATACGGGCATTGATCAGAAAAAGATATACTTCCATATTAAAACTCGTTTAGTACAACAGTGTAACGAACATTAACCATACGAAACACACATGAATAGAATATTTCATTTTACCAAATGAAATTTTTTTGCGCGAAATGTTCACAATGCCCCTTGCTAGCTCTTATAGAATCATCAACCCACCGTTGAGTTCAGTCCCGGATGCTCTGATTTGTGTCTGATGTTTTGTGTATGCTCCGCAGCCTTCGACGACACGAGTACGAATGCTTTCTGCGTAGTTTACTGTTACACTATACACAAAATCATTCAAACGTCAAGTCATTCAAACGTCCCCACAAACCAAAGTCATTTTGGTTTAGATCCAGAGAACACGGGGGCCAGGTAAAAAGTCCACAGTATCCATCAGCATTGATGGCCAAGCGCAAGAATTACATCGGAAACAAAAATACAATCGAAACGTAAAGCGCAATTTGAACATTGAGAAAGAGTTTCATGCTGTATCCTGGTGTACTTTTTCCCTGCCTATGACTGATGTACTTCGTGCAGCAGTTCAATCGGACACTCATAGCAGTTCGTGGGCCATTCCCACATAAAATATATTCGTCATTTATGTGGGACGAAAGTGTTATTACCTATATAATATGAACTGATATGACATTAAACAATGAACGATGCCGACTGGTATTTTCTTACATTATTAAGGTAATTATTTACACCAATCAAAGTGTGGTATCAAACAATAAAATTAATAAATTTTACATGCAACAATTAATACAGTGATATGCCAGAAAGTGAAACAACGTAACACAGTTAATTTTGATGAATCTATTTCCAAAGATAGGCAATCACCTAAGCTTAAAGTATCCCATGCATGTAGAATTTTCGTTCTTTCTGACCAATCAATATTTTTCTGCATGACCTTATGCCTGTGGGACAATCGATATAAAACGGACTACAAGACAGAGAGAGGGGATGTTCGCCACAACATTACTGTCGTGTCACCGAGCTAGTAATTGAGCACATATTTTTACACCTGGGGGTAAGGACGCTTCGGTCGGCTTATCACGAGTTTTTATCGTCATATTCGACTCGGACTCGGTAAATCGCGTGACAGTAAACGTGCAGCTGTCGTGACAGCATTCACAGTGCGATGCATTTTCGTTAGTCGCCCCTGTGCTTGCTTACCGTAATCTCACCGTGTGTATCCTATAATGGACACGGAACGCCAAGTGCAAGTGTTCGTAATTACTCCCACACCGTGGCTGAGTGTTTACGGTATGCCACAAACCTGGATCCTAAAGCTGTCATCTTTATTAAATTATCATTCTTCTTAGAGGGGCCAACGGCCTTGCCACAGTGGTAACACCAGTTCCCGTCAGATCACCGAAGTTAGACGCTGTCGGGCTGCACTGTCTCTTGGATGGGTTATCCTCTGGTCTGCCTATTGCTGTTGGCAAGCGGGGTCCACTCAGTCCTTATGAGGCAGACTAGGGAGCTACTTGATTGAGAAGTAGCTGCTCCGGTCTCGTAAACTGACATACGGCCAGGAGACCACATGCTCCTCCATATCCGCATCCAGTGACGCCTGTGGACTGAGGATGACACGGTGGCCGGTCGGTACCGTTGGGCCTTCCAAGGCCTGTTCGGACGGAGTTTTATTCATCTTAGGGATCTCAACCGCTTCTGTGACTTTGCTTCTAGAAATGTACAAGTGAAAGCCAAAGATTGTCAATTGTACGCAGAACGCCCAAAAAGCGGTTGAGCTATCTAAGAACGAAAGTAATTTCAAAGATATGACGGCTACAGGTTTCCAGCCTCCTGGCTTCCTTCCACCAAGGAAATAAGTTCATCTCTTCACAACGATGATAAGAGTTTTGATAAACAATCTCCCACCCTCTATCATTGCCTCTATCACTACCCTCCTACAGCGACGGCCTACCAACAACAAATTTAAAAAGTTACAATTAACTCCTTCACTAAAAGAGTGAGGAGTGCTCCTTTATGTAAGTGAACACTGATCATCTATAGTATTCTGCTAACAAAGGATTGGGAAAGTTTTATTTTCTGTACTCAAATATGAATGAGGGGTGGACTATGTCCTTGACCTGAATTTGTCATAAAACCTTGGTATAAAATATTGCTGTCTACTAAACTTAGCAGTGCAAAGTCGCTATCAAAATTATCACGAAAAACACAGAAGATAGATTCAGAGCCACGGGAGATCGAAAACACCCATCACTGCATAATAAGCGAATTTACCTCCGAGCAAATTCATTCGCTTGTCCCACGTCATCGACGTGCGCACAATCCAGGGAAAAACAGTCATTTGTGAGCAAGCGGTCTAACGTTACGGTGTCACGACTGTGATGGTGTTATCCTAACGCACTACGTTCCTCCACGGCAGACCGACAATGCACAGTGTTACTGTTCGTTTTTGGAGCATCGCCTGCGACCAGCTTTGCGAAAGAAGCGGCGGTACTTCACGCGCAACTCACCCATCATTTTGTAGGACAATGCGCGGGCGCATACAGCGGACGCAGTGGCTGCTGTGTTCTGTCAATGGGACTGGGAAGTACTGTACCATCCACTTCGTGGCATTCGCTTCAGAACTGTTCCCGAGATTCGACAGGCAGTAGACCGCTCCATTCACACCATCAACAGAACAGGCTCTGCTAACAGTATACTACGCCTTCCACATCGGTGGAAACGAGTTCTACACAACGTTGGTGACTAAATTGAAGAACAGTAGTAGGTGCAAACATGTAACTCTTTTGTATCGGTTGTGAATAAATAGTTTCCACTGTTTAAGTTCCAACCCTCGTATTATGATACTAGACGAGAGAATTAAATCCTCATTAACTTCTTTAAACAAGATAACTGATCGTGATGTTTGCCCATTGTGCACAAAAAGTACACCATCGGAATGAGAGAAACTTATGTATGGAGCTCGTTATATTTGTTATTTGTGGATCACTGTTGTGGTGTCAGACGCCAAATGTGGCGTATTGACACCAAATGTAGTGCGTGGGTGCCAGGAGGTGCCGTAGTATTAAAACTCGGCGAGGACTTTATAAATGATTTATTTGTTTCCCCTAGAATGCTCCGTTCACCTCGGTTCGCGTCGCAGGGCCCAGCAATGCTGAGGCCACCGCCCCAATGACCCAGTGCAACGTGCTGCGTCGAGCCGACCTTGTAAGCCAGCTGCAAGTTCCGATTACGTCAGTATGGCTGCGCCAACAGCCGACTCAGCGCTACTCGGTGTGAGATGCGCTGCTTCGTCGGGAGCCGTAGGCCGGCACCGCTGCCGCTTCTTCCTTGCTAGCATAGCTGAGAATGCAGCGGCAACATCCGCCCGTGATCCACCATCCGAGTCTGCAGCCCTCGCCTCGGAAGTCTCCAGCGCGTGTCGGGCTCCGAGACGACTACCCGTGGTAGCGAGCCGAAGAGTGGCCCGCCCTGACTGGCTGCGGACCCGTGCCGGCTTCAGAGGGTCGAACCAACGACCCGCCGTGGACTGGGACGCTGTCGCCCCATCTGTTGCTGGGTGTAGCCTGCCGGTGTGACACGCCTCGCCGTCCAGAAGAGCTCCCACACTTGAATCAGTCTCGTTAGGAAACGGCACCAGTTTATACTCGGCTGCGCGCCTGTGTTTTTCTAACGCACCACTTCCCGTCACGTACGCATAACACTTACGTTGGCCAGTGGCCCTCTTCTGCCTGTGACTTGCGCCGTGGAAACTGCTGTGTGTGCCCTCTCCAGCAGTTCTATGCCCCCGTATCCTCTATTTGCCTCGCAACTGCTGGTATGCGTAACTCATTGCAATCCGACCTGCACCTGGCCGTAACTCGTGCTCTGAATATCGCACAATACTAACTTCCCTATCCTAAACGGTGGTGCCGTTATAGTCACCTAACCAAGAGAAAGCTGAAGTATGATTAAGTGATTTCGAAATCTAACTCTTGAGTATTACAAATTTTTGTTTGCCCCACTCGCATAAAAATCGACAGAGAACAGATTTCTCTAAAACTGAATTGAAATTACGAGAATTGACGCTAACAGGCGCGTGGTCTAGGGCACCTTGTCACGCACGCTCCGTGCGGCTCACCCCATCGGAGGATCGAGTCTTCCCTTGGGCATGGAAGTGTGTGTGTTATCCTTAGCGTATGTTAGCTTAAGTTAGATTAAGTAGTGTGTAGTCTTAGGGACCGACAACCTAAGCAGTTTGGTCATAACTCCACAAATTTTGAAATTGACGATAACACACATGGGGTTAAATAGTTATATGGAAGACTCCATGGAGAAAAGGCAACAAGATTTCCTCATCTTGACAGCTCGCGTATTCAAAGTTAACGAGACGAAAAGCCAAAATATTATAATCAGTTAAGATAAGTTGTGTGGCAGAGCAAAAAACTTGCGAGTTGCTCAGAACAGTGATTGGCTACCACATTAGCGACACTTACAGTTGACTGAAATCAGTTAGAATGCCCCTATCACCACCAGTGGTTGGAAGACGAATGCCCAGAATCTTAGTTACAACTCTTCATTGCCCACTTTCGAAATAACTCCGCTTGGAGAGAGCGACTCAGTGTTTTTCCCAATGTGACGAACGAAAATTTCACGTAAAAACAGGGGAACGCAGCAGAAACTTTCCGCTATGGGCATGTAAAATGCACTTTAACTAACAAGAGGTTGGTACTGACGTGTAGCACTGTTTCACCTTCTCTTCGAACCAAGCACGTTGGTGGAGGGGCCTCACCAAAACATTTCGTGTAAAAGCAAACGACTTTTTCATTGTGGTCGGGTGGCGAACGAGCATCTGTCCTTTTATGTTCATACACAAAACGCAAAAATTGCTTACCCAGTTACTCTCTGGGAACAATGCAATGCGACTTAGTTTTCCAATGGTAACTAGGTTTTCCAACTAGAAGGTAAGCCTAGCAGGTGCTGCGATAATATTCGAGTGCCCTGCAAAATAATGACTGGGAAAAACTTATGACTACTAAATGAGACACAAATCACAATTACTTTGAGGCATTCCAATAAAATTACTGATGAAATAAATGAAAAATAGTGGCAACATTAACATGATAAAGCCTTGGCAGATCTGATACAGGCCTCGAGGAAAAACATGATAATAACCGCTCAAGTGAATTAATTGTAATAACGAAGTGCCTAGGGATGTTAATTGAAACAGATAATACCAGAGAAGGGATACGTCACGCTTGTGGTCGGAGTTGAAAGCCCACTGTTCATGGCGTTAACATACAAGTCTCCTGAGAGATGCTTGAAGTAATCGCATTACGTAAAATAACTGTAATGTCCCTGCACGTCGTCTCGCAGATGCGGCTCGATCTCACCATAGTACTGCAGGAGGAAGTTAAACTGGCTGCACAATCAGTCACTTCGGAACCAACGTCACTCGCCAGTAATTAAGTGTAGATCATCTGGAAAATTTTGTGCCCCGGCCGACTTCACTGCCCCCCCCCTTTCTCTCTCTCTCTCTCTCTCTCTCTCTCTCTCTCTCTCTCTTTCTATCTATCTATCTATCTTCACTCTGAGACCAATGAGGCAGTCTTCGTTGGCTGGTTTGGTTGATAGGTTTGTGGGAAAGGGGACCAAACAGCGAGGTCATCGGTCCCATCGGATTAGGGAAGGATGGGGATCGAAATCGACCGTGCTCTTTCAAACAAACCATCCCGGAATTTGCCTGAAACGGTTTAGAGAAACCAAGAAAAACCTAAACAAGTTTGAACCGTTATCCTCCAGAATGCGAGTCCAGTATGCTAACCACTTCAGCACGTCGCTCGGTGCAGTCTTCGTCATGACCAGCCCGTTTCTTTCTGTAACTTGAAATTTATTTATCTTAGCCAACGCTGGGGGTTTTTAAATTGAGCAAATATTTACTTTTTGTGGACCCAGTGCATTCACCAGTGTCTCAGGATTCTCAGATCCTAAACTGTGGGTCACAGATATGTCTTCGAGATATTTATCTCTCACATCAGGTGCTTTTCGGAGAGACACTCAACTTCCTACATTTAAGCACGATAGAGCCTTCTCCTAAAAAGCGAACCTTCTCACTTCACTCCCAGGTTGTAGAATGTTTTCACAAGAAGTTTGTGCCACGGGAGATACTATCTTTGTCGTTCAGAACAAAGCTGGACACTGCGATACAGCACTACAGAGGTATGGCCAGTGGGCTGTTGACCCTCGTCTCTCCGTGGACAGGACTTCTGCGAACTGACTGTTGGAGTGGTGGGTGACTAGCGTGTCCCTGGCGACCTGTGTGTTTTTTCACCATTAAAAATGCTTTCAACGATCTCTCAATTCTACAAGGCATGCAAATTCTGTGATATGCAAATGATAAGCTTTTCAGAGCATTCATACAATGTTGGCGCCGGTGGCGACACCTACAACGTGCTGACATGAGGAAAGTTTCCGACCGATTTCTCAAACACAAACAGCAGTTAACCGGCGTTGCCTGGTGAAACGTTGTTGTCATGCCTCGTGTAAGGAGGAGAAATGAGTACCATCACGTTTCAGACTTTGATAAAGGTCGGACTGTAGCCTACCACGATTGCAGTTTATCGTATCGCGACATTGATCCTCGCGTTGGTTGAGATCCAATGACTGTTAGCAGAATATGGAATCACTGGTTTCAGGGAGGCAATACGGAACCCCGTGCTGGATCCCATCGGCTTTGTATCTCTAGCAGTCGAGATTACAGGCATCTTAACCGCATGGCTGTAACGGATCGTGCAGCCACGTCGCGATCTCTGAGCCAACAGATGGGGACGTTTGCAAGACAACAAACGTCTGCACGAGCAGTTCGACGACGTTTGCAGCAGCATGGACCATCAGCTCGGAGACCATGGCTGCGGTTATCCTTGACGCTGCATCACACACAGGAGCGCCTGCGATGGTGTACTCAACGGCGAACCTGGGTGCACGAATGGCAAAACGTCATTTTTTCGGATGAATCCAGGTTCTGTTTACAGCATCATGATGGTCGCATCCGCGTTTGGCGACATCGCGGTGAATGCACATTGGAAGGGTGTATTCGTCGTCGCCATACTGGCGTATGACCCGGCGTGATGGGATTGGGTGCCATTGGTTACACGTTTCGGTCACCTCTTTTTCGCATTGACGGAACTTTGAACTGTGGACGTTACATTTCAGATGTGTTACGACCCGTGTCGTTATCAGGAGAAAGAAAACTGGCGTTCTACGGGTCGGAGCGTGGAATGTCAGATCCCTTAATCGGGCAGATAGATTAGAAAATTTAAAAAGGGAAATGGATAGGTTAAAGTTAGATATAGTGGGAATTAGCGAAATTCGGTGGCAGGAGGAACAAGACTTTTGGACAGGTGAATACAGGGTTATAAATACAAAATCAAATAGGGGTAATGCAGGAGTAGGTTTAATAATGAATAAAAAAAATGGGAGTTCGGGTAAGCTACTACAAACAACGTAGTGAACGCATTATTGTGGCCAAGATAGACACGAAGCCCACGCCTACAACAGTAGTGCAAGTCTATATGCCAACTAGCTCTGCAGATGACGAAGAAATTGATGAAATGTATGAGGTAAAAGACATTATTCAGGTAGTAAGGGAGACGAAAATTTAATAGTCATGGGTGACTGGAATTCGAGAGTAGGAAAAGAGAGAGAAGGAAACATGGTAGGTGAATATGGATTGGGGCTAAGAAATGAAAGAGGAAGCCGCCTGGTAGAATTTGGCGGAGAGAATAACTTAATCATAGCTGACACTTGGTTCAAGAATCATGAAAGAAGGTTGTATACATGGAAGAACCCTGAAGGTACTAGAAGATATCAGATAGATTATATAATGGTAAGACAGAGATTTAGGAACCAGGTTTTAAATTGTAAGACATTTCCATGGGCAGATGTGGACTCTGACCACAATCTATTGGTTATGAACTGTAGATTAAAACTGAAGAAACTGCAAAAAGGTGGGAGTTTGAAGAGATGGGACCTGGATAAACTCAGAGAACCAGAGGTTGTAGAGAGTTTCAGGAAGCGCATAAAGGAACAATTGACAAGAATGTGGGAACGGAATACAGTAGAAGAAGAATGGATAGCTTTGAGGAATGAAGTGCTGAAGGCAGCAGAGGATAAAGTAGGTAAAAAGACTCGGGCTAGTAGAAATCCTTGGGTGACAGAAGAAATGCTGAATTTAATTGAAGAAAGGAGAAAATATAAAAATGCATCAAATGAAGCAGGCAAAAAGGAATACAAACGTCTCAAAAACGAGGTCGACAGGAAGTGCAAAATGGCTAAGCAGGCATGGCTAGAGGACAAATGTAAGGATGTAGAGGCTTACCTCACTAGGGGTAAGATAGACACTACCTACAGGAAAATTAAAGAGACCTTTGGAGAAAAGAGAACCACTTGTATGAATATCAAGGGCTCAGATGGAAACCCAGTTCTAAGCAAAGAAGGGAAAGCAGAAAGGTGGAAGGAATATATAGAGGGACTATACAAGGGCGATGTTCTTGAGGACAATATTATGGAAATGGAAGAGGATGTAGATGAAGAGGAAATGGGAGATATGATTCTGCGTGAAGAATTAGATAGAGCACTGAAAGACCTAAGACGAAACAAGGCCCCTAGAGTAGACAACATTCCATTAGAACTACTGACAGCCTTGGGAGAGCCAGTCCCGACAAAACTCTACCATCTGGTGAGCAAAATGTATGAGACAGGTGAAATACCCTCAGACTTCAAGAAGAATATAATAATCCCAATCCCAAAGAAAGCAGGTGTTGACAAATGTGAAAATTACCGAACTATCAGTTTAATAAGTCACAGTTGCAAAATACTAACGCGAATTCTTTACAGACGAATGGAAAAACTAGCAGAAGCCGACCTTGCGGAAGATCAGTTTAGATTCCGTAGAAATATTGGAACACGTGAGGCAATATTGACCCTATGGATTTATCTTAGAAGCTAGATTAAGGAAAGGCAAACCTACGTTTCTAGCATTTGTAGACTTATAGAAAGCTTTTGACAATGTTGACTGGAATACTCTCTTTCATATTCTGAAGGTGGCTGGGGTAAAATATAGGGAGCGATAGGCTATTTACAATTTGTACAGAAACCAGATGGCAGTTATAAGAGTCGAGGGACATGAAAGGGAAGCAGTGGTTGGGAAGGTAATGAGACAGGGTTGTAGCCTCTCCCCGATGTTATTCAATCTGTATATTGAGCAAGCAGTAAAGGAAACAAAAGAAAAATTCGAAGTAGGTATTAAAATCCAAGGAGAAGAAATAAAAAGTTTGAGGTTCGCCGATGACATTGTAATTCTGTCAGAGACAGGAAAGGACTTGGAAGAG